>NC_138829.1:26916014-28338514 GCF_965183815.1 Platalea leucorodia | reverse complement strand
TGGCCTTGCTACTGAAAACTGAAGCGAAGGTGGCATTCAGTATTTCAGCCTTTTCCATGTCCTGTGTCACCAGGGCCTTTGCCTCATTCAGCAGCAGTCCCACATTTCCCCTTTCACCACTTACATACTTACAGAAGCTCTTCTTGTTGCCCTTGACATCCCTCACCAAGTTCAACTCCAGGGGGGCTTTGGTTTTCCTAACCATGTCTCTGCATGCTCAGATTGTCTCTATCCTCCTCCCATGTTACCTGTCCCTGCTTCCACCTTCTGTACGCTCCCTTTTTATGTTTGAGTTTTGTCAGGAGCTCCTTGTTCAACCACACAGGCCTCTTGGCATTTTTGCCTGACCTCCTGCATGTTGGGACGGACTTCTCTTGAGTGGAGGTGATCCTTGAACATTACCCAGCTTTCCTGGACCCCTCCTCCCTCCAGAGCCTTATACCATGGGACTTTTCCAAGCAGATCCCTGAAGAAGCTACAGTCTGTTCTCCTGAAGTCCAGGGTTGTCATCTTGCTTTTTGCTCTGCTCCCTTCTCTCAGGATCCTGAACTCCACCATCTCATGGTCACAACAACCAAGGCTCCCTTCGACCTTCACATTCCCAATGAGGCCTTCCTCATTTGTGAGTATGAGGTCCAGCAGAGCACCTCTCCTCATTTGCTCCTCTTTCACTTGTGTCAAGAGGTTATCATGAATGCTTTCCAGAAACCTCCTGGATTGCTTATGCCCTGCTATGTTGTCCCTCCAGGAGGTATCAAGGTGGTTGAAGACTCCATGAGGATCTGGGTCTGCAAATGTGGAGGCTGCTTCTAGCTGTCTGTAGAGGGCCTCATCTGCTTGTTCTTCCTGGTCAGGCAGCCCATAGGAGACAGCCACTACAAAGTCACCAGTATTGTTCTGCTCTTTACTCCTTACCCATAAGCTCTCATCATTCACCCTCAGGTAGGGCTCCATGCACTCCAGCTGCTCTCTCCCATAAAGGGCAACTCCCCCTCCTTGTCTTCCCTGCCTGTCCTTCCTAAAGAGTTTGTATCCCTCCATTGCAGCACTCCAGTCATGCAAGCCATCCACTGCATCTCTGGGATCCCAACAAGATCCTACCCCTGCAGCTGCACACAGATCTCTAATTCCTTGTGTTTATGCCCCATGCCTTAGTGTACAGGCACTTCAGAGAGACTTCCTTGCTTACATGCAAATGCTTGAGGTGATGCCACTTAAGCCCTGTTTTATTCATTTTGTGTTCCTCAGCATTCATGTCACCCCAGGCGCTTTGCTTGTCAGCCTGTCCATTGCTCCCTCAGAGCTGCGGTAACTCTCTCCCTCCCTTGTGGTTCCTGGTTTAAAGCCCTCTTTACCAGGTCAGCCACCCTGCGGCAAACATACCTGTGCAAAGATATCACTGTGCACGTCATGTTGGGCTGATCTGCTTATTGCAGCTGTACGGTCAACACTATTGAAGATTTTCTGCTGGAGGAATCTCTACTGTGAGCCAGAAGAATCCACAGAGCTCAGCAACTATATTCATGGCTCTACAAATCCCTAAAATTTTAAGGGATCTGTAACTGGGTTTCACTGCTTTACTCCTCCTTTCCTCTGTGGAGGCAAATCTCATCATGAAAAACAGACAGGAAGGAGTTAAGGTCTATTCCTATGGAACACATTAAGTTCAGAAATTTAAAAACACATGAAAACTTTGAGGATATACATCCATATATGCAATATGTAATTCAGTAAACATGGTAAGAACTAGCTCAGTATTTAATTATGAACTGTGGTTTAGGTTTTTTTTTTTCTTCCTCATTTGAAATAGAAACAGAAAAAAGGTTAGTAAGCACAGCCAGTGAGATGAAAGGAATAAAAGAAAGGAGGAAGTAGAAGACAGTCCCATCTCATCACTGCTTATTGTCAACTGACTAATTTTTTGCATAAAGCATAGTCTCTTGTAGAGCCTTCTGTGCCTCAGGTGGAGGTCAAGCAGCTGCCCCCAACTTTTTCAAATAATGCTTTACAAATCATGCCCATTAAAGATACAATTATTTGAAATCTTTGCAGAATAAGCTATTTACTTAATTTAAAAAAACTAGCATGATGGTAACAAAAACTTGAATGGCTTTGTCAGTCAGAAAGTACATACACACACGATGATCTTCTCTTTTCCTTGGTCAGTACACCGAGTTAGCCTACTTGCACACGGTGTATAATATTTTTCAAAGTCAACTAATGAATGGTGATGACATTTCACATTTGAAAGATATTATCACCTGGATTCAGGCCTTCCTTCAGAAAACTGGCGTTCAGAAAAATTATGGAACAGCAGCAGCAATCACTTCAGTGTGTGACAGAAGAGAGAGAACGTGACATCATATCCCTAGCTAGAGACACTGGAAAGAACAAGTAAATCTCTAACAGAAACACAGCTACATCTTATTTTGTTTCAGCGTTAAGGGTCTAAGTGAACATCACCATTCAATTGTATTCTGGGCAACAGCCCAAACTCATCTTTGCAGCAGTTGATTTTGAAACATTACAGTCAATCATGTCTTCTCAATTTGTTCTTTCAGGCTTTCGCTATCCTTCTGGTTTCCATTTCTTGTTTGGAAGCCTTGAGTCATTCACCCTGGCAAGACGACCAGCCTAAATCAGTTATTTTCTCCAAATTATACTGAAATTGGGATCTTGCTTAGTTTGTTGTTTTCTTCCTCTGTCTTTCACATAATTTTCCCTTTAAGGATCTAATAAAGCTGATTGAAGGCATGAACACAATATTCCCTTTCTTCTATTGCTGTCAAATCCAAGTCTCTTACCCACATTGTTTTATAATTGAAACAAAAACCCTCTTAGGTTCAATTCTGCTTTCATTACCTCTGCATTATCCCAAGTATAAATAAAAGACCTGGGTTTCATGACCATGTCAGTTACATTAAATGAATCTGCGATTCTGATTTTACAAGATTTTTCATTTCAACAAAGGGAAGGAATTTTGAAGACATGCTTGGTAGAAGGGTGGGTGTTCAAAAGGAGAAAGAAAGTACGTCTAAATACAATGAAACTTGCTTAGAGTTTCATTTATATCAGACAAAAGGTATCTTTTTATTTCATGGTATGTACCATGTTGTGAATTTATTACTAACAGAAAGTAAAACAATTGAAAACAGGGCAATATTACTTTAATATAGCTATTAGTGTGAAGTAATCTTAATATTGACCCAGCTGGAGATTTAAAAGATTTTAAATTCCCAGAAGTTTCAGGAAAACTAACTAGTGAGTGCTAGTGAAGGCAGGCACAAATTAGTAGCTACTGCTGAGCATAAGGGACTTACAGTTTAGCCATTTATTTTGAGAGCAGCAAGCCACTTGCCAGTTCACACCTGTAGCTCACCCTCAATCACAGCATCTACAACCATTTGCCCAGCTGAAGAGGTATGCTATAGGGAAGGCTGGGTGTCGTTCAGGGGCAACAGGCACAGAGCTGAAAAGATATTAAAGGTTGGACACATTCATAGAAAACCAAGCTGGGATACTCTGTTGCTCTCCAAAAAGCTTTTTTTCTTGTAAAGTATGTTATGTATATTATCCTACTGCAAATGTTAAACACGTGTCCCTACAGGAACCTCATATAAAGCTATCAATGACACACTTAGCCAAGCTAGCTTCTGAATTTCTATTATGCAAATATCTTTCTTTATCTATTCTGTATCTCATATACAGATACCTGCCATTTTAGACACCACCACTAAATACTAGGTACTTATTTTCATAGCATATTTCGCTTTTTTCACTGAGTGTGCGTTCATTAAGTCACCATCAGTTGCAACACGTAGGAATTAAGGAAAAACAGATTTTTTTTTTTTCACAGCAAGTAAATGTAATACAGAATTATATGTTAACATGTGTCTGTAGTAACACTGATGTTACACCATACGCTAAAGGAAGCCCAAGCGTCCAGCTATGAGAATGCTAGAAGCAGATCAACTCATGAAAGAAACCCCTTAAATAAGTTACGGCAGCACAGAATGTGAAAAATGACTGGTTAAAAAAGAAGGGACCGTGAGTGAAAGGTACTCTTAAGATACTTCAGAAAAATACTAAACAGTGGAGGATCTGGCTCAGAAACAATCAGACTGGCCAAGAAATGGATTAATAATCAACATCAATCTACCTCACTTATTCAAAATGACAGTCATCACCATATTCACTGCATGCGGGTCAGATTACGAAGTTATTATGATCCATCATCCATGTGACTTCGTTATTCTTACTCAGAAATTAGTCTTTCTTCCATGATTTTTAATCACCTCTCAATCTCTTGGTCAAAATCCTTGCTAATTTTTGGCTTTCTAGTCTGCACTCTGAATTTATATAAGTTACAGGACACACCTAAATATAAATCCCTCAAGAGAGGAAAAGATGAAACCTTCTCCTGCCTTTCTTGTGTCTTTTGTACAGCAAAAAGTGAGAGTAAAGAAAAAAAAAGGAATCCTTGTTGAAAGTTTTCTCTATTCAAATGAGGCTCTAGCCCTCTCTTATACTACATAGTTGTCATATGCTTTCTGTGTTTTGCTATACCCAAGCACCTAAAAAAAAATTCTAGGAAGGTGAAGTTGGAGCCTTGCATTGTAATGCACAACATAGCCTCAACGGTTCTCCATGTGTAAAAAAAGAACATTTTGTTCTGGCTTTTTTTCCCAAGGATGATTATAAATTAATTAGTTAAGTGGTACATTGTTACCATGTACTGCTTGAGTAATAGATCCATGTGTACTAAATTAAATTGGATTTTTAAAAATGCCGGTATGCTCACACCTCCGCCACTTACCATGCTCGTGCCAGGGGCCTGTGAAGCTGGGCTGACCGCTGTTGCCGAGGGAGGAATCGGGCTACCTGGGAGGATGGCGACTGCTGGCGGGCGGAGAGGCAGGACCCTGCCAGCTGCAGCACACGCTGCTCGCTCCCACCGCTGCCAGCCCAGCAGCGGGAGCAGCAACACTCGCACTGCAGGGCAACCTGACACCTTTGCCTGTTCCTTCTTAACACTCTTCTTGTAGTCTGGCCCCCGTGGCCAATGAACAAAATATCAATTTTGCCCATGCTTCTGAGAAGCCTTAAGCTGGCCTGTTGGATGTAATTCCTGTTGAAATCAGTGCAAATGGCAGCGTTATTATCACTGGCAGCTGGTCTAGGCTTTTATAAAATTGGCTGCATGTAATCACTAGTTGGGCTGTAGAAAGGGTCTACATGTCTCATTTCTTATAACTGACAGCATTTTCTTCCCCCGCTTTCCCTCTAGCTGCCCCTTTGTTTGCAGTAGGAACAAGCTACAGACATGCCAAAACAGCTTTGCCTAGAGCTTCTGAAACAGAAAAATTCTTCATTGCATTTTGGATTGTCAGAACTGGCAGAATGCTTCATTTGTTCAGTAGGAGTTTTAGTTGTTCAAACACTAGAAGAGAATTTAAGGTGTTTTTTTTTTTTTTCCTTTTGCTAACAGTACTGCCATAACTGGTACGACAGGAAGCAGTCTCTGTTTTAAAGTAGCTCCACACCTATGTCTATTGAAGCTAGAGAATGCAAGAAAATGATTCATTTTTAGTTTTGATACCAGAGAAAAAGCTACACAGAGAAGATAACTAGATGTGTTTTCTGGAAAAGACTGACAGCATTTCTCTGTGTTAAACTGATGCTATGATTCATTAAGTGAAAAATCATGAGATCAGCAAAATTTCTGTGCTTGCCCTGGGAGTGTGTCCTACTCAGATTGGTTGTGACTTCATAAAAATACAACATTAAATTGTTTTAATTTCATCAGAAAAAATGTGGCTCAGGAAGGAAATTTTTGATTGCAAGTTAATGTTAGCCTTCATTGGAATAAGTTATGCTCTTCAATATCCACATGCATAATCCCTAGGGAGTTATATGACTACATGTATTCTTTCCCATCTGCTAGCTAAATATGAGATTCAAGAGGCTTTTAGTGTCATTATACAGATTAGTGACTCTCCCAAGAGGACTCTAGGTTCATGATACAGTGAATAACTTACAATGAGATTTAGAAGACCAACTTTCAGAGATCATTTTGTGTTTGTATGAGTTTTGCACCTGCAATTATTTGTGCTTGTAATTGAGGTTACTTAGATGTTTTTAATTTACAAATGCAATCAGTGATGTAGATACTTAAAACTAAACTGAACTGCAGGCAACCATAGCTGCAGGTGCAAAATTTTGCCTGCAATGATTTGGATTCATAAACACATTGATCTTCTGAAGTCTAAAGTAAAACTAGGCCAGTAGTGGGTTTATAATGTTTTAACAAACTAAAAAACTTACATATTTTTCCCATTTCTCAAAAAAAATCTCAAGGCAGCACTTTTTAGCATTAAAAAGAATAGTGTATCATTAAAAATGTATGAACATGCACATAATAATTAATTTGATTCCGTCTTTTAGCATCTTGACCTTTGGGATATTTTTCTTACTCCCTTTACAGTACCTCTAGCAGGAAATCATAAAAGATTCCTGGTTTTGTAACAGTAACACTGTTGATAGTTGCACCAGTAGAGAGCAAAAGTCTTATCCGCACAGAGATCAAAGTGTGCAGAATTTGTAGCACTACTTAGGTAGTGAACAGCACCATGATTACGTGCACATACTGGCACTTGAATTTCCGTCTGGCAGACAGTTGTGGTACCCAGATGTACTGTGGGAATGAAAGGTATTATTGCAGACATGTGAGGAAACTCGCACGAATGGCAACTACCTGCCTAAAGACAGACAAAATACCTCTGTGTGTCACTGAAACTGGTTTCTGTTATAAGAAAGTTATTAGAAAGAGTTTTATGTACTTGGGAGCAAGAAAGTAACTCCTCAATAAAGCAGAAATTTCTGATAGTTACAGGTACTGTCCCTAGATACAGTGACAGTGTCACAAACCCTTTCCTCCACGTCCAGAGTGCCATCGTGCAGTGCCAGTGTGATACAGCGAGGGCACAGGTGTGAAACCATATTCCAGCCCCTCGTTCCAGCCAGCTCATGCCAGCCCAGGTTACATTGCTTAAGAAAACTCTGTCAGATGAAGATCTGTGTTATATACTGACTGTCATGGAAGCTGGAGCGATGCCTAAAAGGGTACCTCCTATTCTTCATGCACTACACACAAATGCCCTAAAAATACCATATGGGTTAATACATTTTCATCAATGTTAGTCCAATCTAAGAACAAATAGAGTTGAGAGTTAATACAAACAAACTTATTTTCATTTTTTTTTAAATCACAATACATTTTAAACATGAAAGCTCCTTTTTCAGGCAATATGCAGCAATGCTTCCAAACAGATTCCACCTTCAATACTATGAAACTCCCACACTATCATGACATTCCTCTCATCCTTCTCACACAATTTGTAAGATAAAGCGCTATGATGTCATGCCATTACTTTGGAGAGGTGACTAACCTTCACTCTGAGTTTCTCAAAGTGAAAAAGGACAGGCAAGGTAGGTTTAAATGACTGAGAAATGAAGAAGACTTACCAAACATTTACCAAAGGATTCCAACCAAAGTTGACTGTTAAACAATTAGAAACAGCTTTTGCAAGGCTTTACAGCAGTGATATACTTCAGTGTAGTTACTGATGAAAAACCTGCTACAAGATGGTGATGCAGAGATACGTAAATACCTTTTGAGACCAGATCAACAGGCAAGACAAATGTGTGAAGGGAAGAATCCTGTAGAAGTTGCTGCCCTAATTATTATTATTGCCACCTATTATTCAGTGATCCTCTCTTGTTTTATGTAGCCATACCCCATCTGCCAATAGTCTCCTCATCTGCATAGACATCTGTAAAGAAACCTGACAGATTTTTTTTTTTTTTTTTTTTAAAGTAATGGAGTCCATGTCTCAGTGATGTGGCAGTTTCTACTGGATTATTTATTTTTTAAAAAAACTTGCAATGTGTTCTTTAAGCAGCAAACCTGCCTCAGCAGGTTTAACTTGAACATCTCTTTTGAAATGTTTTCTTTTTCTCAATATACTCTTCTGATCCAGCACCTTTCTCAACTTGAATTCTTCTGCAGAAAAGAAATTTTGCCACTTTGGCACTGAATAAACAAAAGAAACGAACCCTCTCTCCCAAGTTACTTTTAAAAGCATGCAGAGCATTTTACTTTACAAATGAACAAAGCATTTCATGTAGCAATTCAAGTAAATGAAACACAAGCTATTTTACGGCAGACAGCATGATTTTTTTTGTATCAAACCTTTCTGCATTTTATAACTTCAAATAATAATACCTTTATAACCACCTATAAGTCAAAAAGAAAGTCAGTTTTAGTCAAATTTGCTTTTCTTCTAGATCTCTAATTTTCTCTGAATTTGCAAAAGAGAAATCTCTTTTCTTGCATAGCTCACAAACATGCCATGAGGCTTGCTTGGTAACCAGCTCTGAGCACTTAGAACTCAGCCAGATTAGCTGGAGATTATCATTGCACCTCCGCAGCGGTACAATTTGCCATGATCTCACACTCTGTAAGTGTAACTGCAATTTGCAACCACACTACTTCCTTGTTCACCATCATCAGAGAGCATTACAAAGTCAATATAAACAACATTTCACTAGGCATGACTAAATGATTACCTGCTATCCTGCAGAGCTGGTTTAGAGCCATGTGAAAACCTTCTCTATGGACAGCACAACCAGCAAGGACATAAGAACACATTTATATTTTAACTGGGGTAACAAGCAGTCAGAACTGCAGTTTCATTGCAAACCTGTGCCTGACAAACTGCTGTCGAAGACAAGAAAGTCTGTGCTACGAGCAGATTTGCAAGGCAAGGGTGGGCAGAGAGTTCCAGGTGCAATGGTTTCTGCTGTAATTGTAGCTGGTCTTGAAGGAACAGGTGGTGAAGTCGTTTGGAGCGCCGGGCATCCCAAGGCAATGCTCCAAGAAAAGGCATGCAACGCTATCGGCATTGATACACAACACAGTAGGTTCTTCTACGGGTTGTGTTTTGCTGTAAGTTAAAAATGCTGAAAAGCCCACAGGTGTCAGTGAGTTTTTAATAAAATGTGTGTCTGCAGTTCAAGAAAGAACTACACAGGTTACGATTTTGTACTGAAACTATGTAAAAGTGGCAATACAGTAAAAAAAAAGAGAAACTCAGCAGTGCTGTCAACAGCCTTGTGTTCTCCTTTTGGGTTATGAAAATTCATACAAAGATATCACCTGAGGCCATCTGAAAATTATCTAAACAGCTGCATAACTAAAAAATGAGAGAGATCATAAATTCTTGAGCAGTAGTATTTCTGAAAGCAGTGGTTTAACTTAACTTTCTGCCACGATGCGCCAGTCGGTTTATGAGGAGTTTTTCTTCCAGGGAAGAACATACTTTTTAGTAAACACATTTTTACACTTTCTTTTGTAAAAGTGAGTAACAGTAACAGAGCTGTGGACACTTCTTCACTGATTGAACTGCTGCAGTCAAAGTAGTCCTCATTATTTTAATAGAGTTTATACCACATCTTTTGCGAAGAAGTTTTAAGAGAGTTTGGAGAACATAACTACCCCTTTTCTTTCAAAGACTACATGTTCCTTAGTTTTTTCTGTAAGCATTCAAGACCTTTTTGTACCTGTTGTTCTTTCTTCCTATTTTAATTCAGTTTTTATCTATGAAGCCTATAATCCCAGTTCTAAGTAAAAGAGCTTGGTACCATTAGTTTTCCAGAGATAAAACAGAGCAGACTACTGCTACATTCAAGCTTTAAGCAAAACCAGTGAATCTAACTTATGAATCCTGATATATGTCTATTGCCTTATACAGATCTATACCACTAACAAACACAACCAGGCTTCTACGAATAACGTTACACATTTTGGTTCAGGATTTGTAGCAGAAATGATTTTTTTGGTTTAGAGACACTTTAAAATGTACTACATGTATGTTACTTAAAAATGGCTAAATGTACATTCTGATAATGAACGTATAAAACTTACACTTGAAGATATAAAAAATCATAAATAGTCAATAGAGAGTGGAAAGACAAATGTAATGCTTTCCATCATCTCTGGGCTCTGCCCTACACATAGACGCCTCAAAAACCACAGAGTATAAAGCAGTGCCTCATAATATAACGAATACCTGTACTTTGCAGGAAAAGTACATTTACTATGCATACGGACACAGAATGTAGCAGTGCATGGAGCCCTGGTACCGCAGCTCGAGTCTGCTACCATTTGAGCTAAAGCAGAACTACATTAGCTGGCACTAACAGCAGTTCATTTATCCTGTCTGTGGGCAAGCTATCATAAGGCAGCACAGCACACACACAGCCAGAATCACTTTTCAAGCAAAGTGAGTAGAGAAAGGAGGTACGGAGAAAAATACAACCTTGTACTAAGTTTAATGGATATACCTGTCTAATTAATTCATTTTTCAAAATTATTTAAGCCTCTGGGAACACAGCCTTCCTATGAGACGTTATACTTGAACGGCACTACATCACAAGTCAAGCACATAGAATCAGCTTAGAGATGACGAATAATGAAGTATTACTTGAGATTTTCAGCTTATTCGCTCCATACTTGTTTGTGATGATGTGGTAAAAAAATGCTTTGGATCTCAGTTTTAACCATTTTACTGGACATCTGGTGTTTGCTGCTTAAAGTTTCACTGTTACCAGGGTCATTGTAATTCTATAGCACATCTGGGCCAAATTCCCTGGTAGATTTTAGTGAATTCTGCGGCAGTGGAAACATCTGTAGTTGTGCACAGTTCCACACATACAGAATTGTGTGGAGCTGCAGAATGTTCTTGGATCTTTTGCATTTCAGTGTCCAGGAAATTACCCACTGGTAATGGATGATCTTTTGGTATTTTTTTTTTTTTAAGGATATGCCCAAATCGAGTAAAACCACACAGATTCTAATCACTAACATTTTATTTGCATCAGTTATTAAAGAAAACACTGGTGCCTCAGTCTTCATGTTTTCAGAAGTACACACAGCCTTTGGAAACCTTTTCTTGGAAGTGGGTGGACTGATGCAATGTGAAACTGAAAATTTTGAGAACGGCAAACAAAGCCTAGGCTACAAAAGTTGAAGAGAATAAGAAGAGAAATTTAGCAACAGTCTTGCAACAAAGGACCAGGCACAGTAATCATTAATTCTTATCTTCTAACATAAAAATAAATATTAAAAAGGTGGAGCACTATCATACATCTGACATTTCTGCGTAAACAACTTTTATGTTAAAATTCTTTTAATGACATTATAGTGTAATCTAAGTTTCAGTTATTTATTGTGAAATTATAGAATAAAACTATTACTTGCTACAAAGAAAGACCTGTGAGAATGAATGGTCTGGAAGAAATAATCTCTTAGTCCCCAGATTCTGAAGTATTTGTGCCAACTGGTTAGGATTAAATCAATGTATTACAATTGCCTGGACTTGATTCAGAACTTTGCTTTGTAAAAAAAAAAAAAAAGAAAAAAAAAAAAGAAAATTCTAGCACCAGGTTTCTTTCCAGTAGTGTAACACATCACTGACTAAGCCACCAGAGGAGTAGTCTAAATTTGTACTGTTATTTGCTGAGTCACTAAACAGTTCTTGTTGTATGTGCTTCGACTGGCAAAGTGAATCATTAGACAGAGTAAAACATCATCTATATTTCAGCCTAAATTCTAATCTGAATTAAAGGCTAAATTCTTAAGAATTATAGTAAAGGTACTGAAGGAGGCTCATGCTGGGGTTACAATGATTTAGCCTACAGCATTTTTTCAGCCTCAGAAGAGGCTTTGAAAGCAATTTTACAGAAGACAATGCAGTATGCCAAGATGATCATTTGGAAGTATAGGAAGGATGAACAATAATAAGCAATAATAAGCAAGAGGGGTAAAGAACTATACAACCTGTATATATGGATAGTGCAGCTTGGAGAGGAGAGCATAAGGATGGTTACCATAGGAAGGGGGATCTATGGTAGGAAATAGGTCAGAGAGATTTAAAACACATTTAATAAGTGTGCAAAGAGCTGCATTTAGTAACTGCTTGTTATAGGGCAAGCATGCTTCACCGATGGACCTGGTTTAAGAAATGTCTACATTTTCCTAACAAAGCTTCCCCTGGATGCTCATACCATCTCCATACCACGGTCTTCTACACTCATTCGTTCTGATACAATTGCCAGCAAAAATGCACTGTACACCAGATCACTGAAGAGTGGAGAAAGGAAATCAAAAAAGGAAATGCTGGGAGTGGTAAAAGTCTTTCTGGAATGGAAATGGAAAGAAAGAAAGAAATGTATGTGGAGATGACAGGCCGAGAGCAAAAGAAGCTAAAATGTTAAACCCATGATGGATGTGTAACCAGCGCATTTATGGTTTGAAATTCTGTTCAGGCTGACTGAAGGGATGCTCAATAGGGATAAAAAGACCTTTCACTTTGCTGTATTTGTTCTCATACCGATTAAAGAAAACATTGGTCTTGAAGGCAGGGAATCTGAGGAGCAGCATAGGTGGAATGCAGAGAACGGCCAGAAGGAGCCAGAGACGATGCCTGGAATAGGAAATTTATGATATTCCCTACCAGACTGAGGCAGAAATTCCTTCCTTACCCCCAAACTGTAAATAGGTAAGACTCTGAGCCTCCAAAACTAAACCATCCCCCCCCCCCAATGGATTTCCTTTTTACATTGAAGGACTAATCCATGCTATCACATCTTCATCTGTATCCAATCATGCTTAAAAGGAAGGAAAAAACCCCTCTCTATCATGCATCTAGTCAATTGTGCATTAAGAAAAAATAATCCCTCTTGATCCCTGACAGTGACTTGCTGAAGCTCTGAAGCATGATGTAAGTACAGTCATTACTATAATGCAAACCTCCAAGTGTTACGGTAGGTTTAGGGCAGTGCAAGATTTCCTGTTCTCAAAGCTTAATACAAGACAGGGGATGAGTTATGAGACTAGACTAGAAACTCAGAAGGGACCCTTTAGGGTACGTCACCTTACTGATACAAGCTTTCATCTAGAAACTACACTAAATAATATTTGGAAAGACTTAAGTAATGGCCCTCCAGCAAAAGCCCTCCAGATGATTGTTCCCGTGTTTTTCTACATTCAGAGAAAGCTGTGTTTGAAGGCTGCATTTGCTTAACATCAGATTCCAGGTACTGGTTGTGGTGAGCAAGGCTGAAAACCCTTGAACTCAGAGGTGCCAGAAAACTTCTTCCATAGGCAAAAGATATATCTATACATAGCAATTAACTAACTTTTCAATATTCTCTTTCACAACCAGAAAAACTGTCCCTTGAATTTTATGACACAATGCTTATTTTCCTCCCAAGACAGTTTTGTAGCACTCCCAAATTTCTTCAATATCTCTATATTTTCTTTGAAGTGTTGATTTAATTCAGTATTTTATCATTTGTGTTACCAAAGTTATATACAGAGGCAAAATTCTGTACTTTCTTACTATTCCTTAGTTGCACATAGCACTTTTCTTTTTGTATGCTTTAGGATTGCATGATCCTTTCTGCTATGGTATAGTCCTATGAGCTCATGTCGATGTAATTATCTTTAACAACTAATTCTTTTGGTGTTACTGCTTCCTAAGACAATGTTCTTTGCATTGTTGATATAGCAAGTTTAATCTGAATTTTGATTCCCCCTTGAATTACTTTGTATTTGGCCATATGAAAATGCCTTTAGTTGCACAGTGACCATGAAATTGGGTGTAATTCTAAAACAATAATCTGTTCTCATTTACTGCCCCACCAGTTTTTGTGTCATTTACCAACTTCAGTAAATGTTCACTGGGAATAAAACATAATACTGATTTTAAATGCTTATTTTAATTTCTACTTTCTGTATGTGGCTTTTTTTTTTATTTAACTGAAGCTCTTCCCACTCTTAATTATTGTTCCCTCCTCGATTAAAAAATATTAAGGCTGGGCTGAATTATACATTTGATTCTAGAGATAAGGATGGCTTTGAAGCATTCCCAAACCAAGCTTTAGAAAAAAGCGACTTTAACTGATAATATTTCAGCATACATATTTAAAGTGTGTGAGAGTATTAGTTTCACATCAGGGAAATTCTGAATTCTGTCATCTGCCTGGCAGACAGAAAATTCATACTGCCAAAATAACTGGGCCCGGTGATACCACAAATCCCCTTTAGTCCGTTTGAAGCTCCATTCTGTATATGGGTTTGCTGAGTGGGACAGACTGTCAAAGAAATGATTTATATAATCACTATTGAATGTTGTACCACTGAAAGTATGGAAGGAAAGCCCTTTTATCTGATTTATGTTATCTAGGTAAATTATTTTCTAGATGTTGTAAATGAACAATGCCAACGATGGAAAAATGTTTCTATTCTTAAACGGTACTTATCAGTTATTTATTACATATCTCAACAGATTATATCATAACTATTTCATTTCCATCCAATATTAACATGTACCACTTTTCCTCCTTCGTGTGAGCAAAGGACTTCATAGCTATGATTACAGAAAATGCCTTATGAAAATATTAACTATCTAGAATGGACAGGACTTAAAGAGCTAATATCATGTGGCCAGCTAGTTTTCAATCAAGTAATCATGAAGGCAGTGAAAGTGGCTTGTTAAATTAAAGCCAAAGTTGTAAAGTACAGTCTTACTGATAATAGCCTTACCAATTCTCTGCTGTCTTTTTAATAAACCACTCCATCTACTTCATGTTGATTTTCTTCATTTTGCATTCCACTTTATGCTATAATCACAGCCACAGTGAGACATTTTGGTGTCCAGGGAGTATCTCCGAACCCTGGGCACTGCCCCCACCAGCCTTCCAGCTGCCCTTGCCTTTTGTTCTCCGCTCTGTCTTCCCAGGTGGCAGCTGCAGCAACTGGGGTTTACCATATTTATTTCCAATAGCTCTGGCTATTCTTGAATTCTGGTTTCACCCACATTTGGCATAAACTAGCACTGCTGCCAAAGAGGAAATAATCCCACCTCCCTCCTCTTCCTTTCCCAGCCACTCTGTCCTGCCTCCACACTGTCCCTTCCTTTCTGCTGGCAAAAGGTCTGTGTGCCTATGTGATGAGCCAGCCATGGGGAACCCTTCTGGATTACCAACACATTTCTTTTTTAATGGCCAGGTTAATATTAACCCGATCATTTTCCAACATCCGTGACTCCTGACCAGGTGTAGAAGTGCATGTGCTGGCACAAAGGAGAGTGTGGCACAAAAGCAGGAGCACACAGCTCTGGGCACACAGCATACACCATTGCTTCTTCTGGTGACAGTGCTGGTTTAAAACATCCATGAAACTATGGCTTTGGTTAGACAGAAATCAGGATGTAGCTTATTATGTTTTCCTCTTTAACTCGATTTTTGATGTATGGTTCACATCTTGCTGTATATTATACTCATCCAGCTGTGCTATAATAATGGCACTTTTACCCTCTCATCAGGCAGTAATTTTGAATTAAAAAGCCTCTTCTAGGGATGGCTTCTAAAGTACAACACATACCACCTCATGAATGTGGTAACTGATATGTCGACATTCCAGAGTGCTAAATAGGTGAGGATGTTGGCTTTCAGGAACAATCTCTTGCCAGATAATACTTCATTATCTGACAGACCATCTGGTTTCCAGTCCGTCAATGCTATATTAATACCGTCAGCTCTCTACGCTTGATTATTGCCCAACATTTCTATTACTTTGTAAATAACAGAACTCAATAAAAAAAAAAAAAAAGCGACTTCCAGAGACTGAGCAAGACAAATCACCACTTGCTCATGTACTTGTCACTGTCATTTTTGGATAATGGCCAAACAGTGGATTTTTCTCCATGTGACTCGTGAATTCAGAGTACAGCGTACCCCATTGTTATCAGGAGAAAGATCACCAACTTTTAATTGCACAATATATATAAACACAGCTGGCCTAGTGACTCATTTGGTAATGCAATATGTTACTCCCTAAAACTCTCTTTCAGGTGTGACCTCAGGACTCTTTCTATTCCAGTTGTTGAAGTCTGTGAGATTTACAGTGATTTACTCCTGGACTACTGGGAATATTTAAAGGAATCTTTCTTTTCTGGGATTTCAGAAGGAATGTTTGGACTGTAAATGAGAGGCTGTATCTATTGGATATCCTTTTGGTGTCTGTTCAGGGCACCCCGTTTTAAGAATGACTAACCAGAAGAATGTGCAGTTCATAATTCTGTAAGCAATAATAGTTGATCTCTTTACAGTAAAATATACATTCCTCCAGTGGGAGGAATGTCACTGTGGGAATGTAATGACATTACAGTACAAGATCACGAAGAACAATATTAGCTGCATTTTTAAAAGAAAGATATATATTAAAATATGAATAAAAATAATGTTTTAGTGTAGTTAGTAACGGAATGAAAATTTTATAAATATTGTATTGACTTCTAGGTGAAATACTCCTACTGTGAGCCAGGAAGCTGGTGAATACTCAGCCCTCATTTGTTAGAAGCTCTGAGTATTTGCTTTTTGTGTATAACTCCCCTTTCCACAGGAATCAGCAACTGCGTCTCTCTTTTTTCAATAGTCTCGACTTAAAATTTCAGTTATCCCTCAGTAACTGATGTAGTCATCCCTGGCAATACACGGTTTAAGTTAAATATCTTGTTCAAAATCTAGATGCCTAAGGAAATCCTACAGCTAAATAAATAAAACTCAGAACAAAATATTTTTGAAAAAAGATCGTGGTTAGCTTCCAGTGAAAAATGCATAAATAATCAATTAAAGAAATGTTCAATGTTTCTTATACTCTTTTTTTCCCATTAATTGCATGCTTTTCCAGTGAATACTCAAGACATTAATGATCATGCTCTTATCAGGCATGTCCGAAGTCCTTTTTCCAATAATATGAAACATAAATATAAGCAAGTTACAGTAAAAGAAAGACCACACTGTTCCAAAAAGTAGTTACAACTAGATTGGATCAATCATAAATGTCTGTTTTAAATTTAATTGTTCTCCATAAGTCAGGTCAAACATGAAAAAACAGGAAACAGAAATTAACTAGAATAACTTTCTTTTATTCCAATTTACTACTCTGTGCCTACAAGACTCCAAAGCAGATGCCTCTGAGCCTAAGTTCAGTGAAGTCTGAGGTACTGACTGTTTCTCTATTTCAGAACAATAATATTAGGTTAATAGTTTTGTAGACACATATTACGTATCTCAGCAAAGGTGCAGCAGCAGATGCAGCCCTGACGAAACCAGGTCAAGCTATGGAGCAGTAGAACATGCCCATTATGCTGCACAAGAGCCAGCATGGCCCCAAGGGATGGTAATGGGAGAACTAAAGTCCCATAAGTATCCTTCTAAAACCATGCCAGGCCGCATTCATGTGCTAGCAAAATAAGCAGAGATGCTGCTGCCCTGCCTCAGCAAGGTCTATAAAAACTTGGCAGGAGGCACCACTCTTTACTTCTGCAGTCAGTGCTATCCCTGCAGTGCAGATCTGCTTTTACAGCATGTTTTCTTTCCCAGGAAAACCAGAAATTCCTCTTCAGGGGTTGTAAACGCTCCCCCCTCCAATGCTGCAGTCCCCACCTCCAGCTCCTGCAGCCCCACAATGTCGGTTTCCAGGATTCTCCCCTCTCAAGTCCTGCCACTCTGGGACACCCCCTTCAGCACTTACATACTTGATGCACTGTGCTGTGCTACAAACTTCATGTGCTTCATTATTCAGTTATGGGGAACCTGAGTCCAAAGTTGAAACTGTTAATAGGTGAATATACCATAACACGCCTTAGCCTCTCAAAGCAGAAGGCCTGTGGGAAGACATCCTGCCTGCTTTCTGATCACAACACCTGCTCTATACAGCTTTGGGTAGACATGCTTAGTTTCATGCTTGAGCTTATATAGTGACCAGCCTCGAGAGAGAAATGAGGACTGAATGTCTAGTTCAGGATGCTGTAACTGCTGAAGGTGGTGTGACCCCGGGCACCTGATGTGTTGCTATGCTGGGTGAGAAACAGGTTGATGAAACTCCATAGGCTCAAGCTAACTGACAGCTATTTCACACAAGCAGAGGAGAACTGGGTTTCATGAACAGAGATGGTACTGCAAAGAGTAAGCTTTCCAGCATGGGGTACTGCAGGACTCAGCTTCACTCTGCAGAGCAGTCACTTGACTGCAACTACAGAAGCTTTAATATACCACCTTTTATTGCTGTTTAAGTGGCCTAGGGGGGAGCACTTTCCTTCATTTATGATTCATGGTTCACAGTCACCCCTCAAAAACAGACAGTCAAGACGATAAACACCCATTATTTTGCAGGGGAAATAGTAGGAAGGACTGGTTACCTCTCTTAACCAGAAAGTCAGGTTCATTTGCCCTCTTCCACATCTGCAAAGGATTTTTTTTAATAAACTCATTGTCATAAAGAGTTTAGGGAGAAGAATTAGAAGCCATTACTCCATCCATATGCACTATCACTGAGTCACAGGCCACGGTCTCTGGACTGGTACATTTTGAAGTACACAGTTGCAACAGAAATGTAAAATGAGTATTCCCATCTCTACTCTCCCTCTTCTGACTACCAAAAGAGGCTGTAAAATGGTGGTTAGAGCACTCTCCAGCAAGTGGGAACTAAGGGTCTGGATTCCTGTGGGTACAGAAGCAGTAAGAATCTCTAGTTCCTGGTTGAGCCCTTTAAACCATTGTACAAAGGAAAATATCTTTCAGAGGCTATTATTCCTCAAAAACAAGGTAGCAGACACCACTGTATTTTATGAGGAGCCCAGTCATATGGGTGTGTTTTAGGCACCGTCTGGAAATGCCTAGAAGTGGATTGAGCCTACCAGGTGTCTCCACCTGGCAACTGCATGAGCTTTCTTACAGTAACAGTTTTAGACTTAGGTGACACTATCTTTTTCTGGACACAGCTTTTTTTATTTGTCTCATCAGTATCAAATCCAAACTTTCTGGTATGGTCTAGAGAGAGTAGTCTAACTTGGGTTAATTCTGATTTTCTAAATTAAAAGAAGAATAATCACAGTTTGGAAAAATAGTAGTTTATAGTTTGTTCATGGAACCATGCATTGGTTTTCATGACACTATAACTACTGGTACCGATTTTCTGGTTTAAGTAAAATGTATCTGTGCAGGACTGGTTTTATAAGTAGCTTTATTCATCAGCAATTCATACCATAGCTTTACAGTAGCTGTTCTTGCAGTTTCCAAATCCTGGGGCCTTGTCTGCACTCTAGGTTGCAACACGTTGCCGTTTGTCCCAGGGTCTATCCTGGTAGGACGTTCTAGAGATATGTGGGCATGCATAGCGGTGGTCTGACCACATCTTCCTCCCTGCACTGGTTTGGTCAGCTTCATTGTTTAAGTGTAGGATGATCTTTGGTAGGCTGCTAAGCAAGCTTTGTAGTTGGCTCTAAGGACAAAGCAGATTTTGTCCCATACGTTTAAGGATTATTTCAAAGTTCTGCTAAACACAAATAGGTGCTTAATATAGTTTCTTTTCTGATGAAATGACTGTCAGGCACACATACAAAGTCAGTAGCAAACCCTGAGGGCTAACAGAATTCTTAGTTCAGCTGTTTTTCAGTGATGGGCAAGCAGTGTCATTTAGATATTTCTGTTATAGTTACACATATACTTATATAAGTGCTTTATAATTAACTTCTTCCTGTGAGAGAATTTCTATTCACAGGTGTTTATAAAGTGGTCTCAGATGAATCACAGAAGCAGAAGCATTGGTCATGCATCGGTTAAGGTAGGAAATGTAGACATCCAAGGCTAGCTGAAACGCTATCAGGCATCCCCACATTTCACCATTGCTATCTGCAACATTTTCTATGACAATGAAAACTACATAAGCTTAAGAACAAGACCCTTCACAAATGAAAAGAATTGCAATTAAATAAAAAAAAAAAAGAAATTATTAAGAAAAACAGTATAATAGATGATGACGAGCCCATATATTTCAGGTACTGTCTACACAATTTTATCTGAATTCAAGTTTTATACAATTCCCATGTAGACTTGTAGAAATGCCTGTTAGAAACCTGTTGGCACAATACACGCGTATTACTTACATGACAGAATTACAGGTGTCTAAATTCTGCTTTCCATGCTGGATATCTTAAAACCTAGGGCAATTGTAAAATTAAGTGTGTAATTTAATATGTTGTCTTAAACACAGGTTTAGGGAATATGCCAGAAAAGACTTAGAAAGGCAGCACAGAAGAACTTGGTAAATAATCTGTAATTTTGCAGGTCACTAACAAATATGGAAAGAGTGTACTGTTTATATAGAGCCTGTGGCACTGTAGACTATAATGATCACACAGCAGGACAGAAGCAAATTTATGTGCTATGCTCTGGAAGGCGATACGAGCTTCACTTTGAATGAAATTACTTACCTGGCACAGAAGGAATCAAGGAAGGTCCTAAGGACTAGATAAGCAGCAGCAGCTTATACTAGTCAAAGATCCCAGACTTCTTTTTTTGAAAAATAGAGTTTTAAAGTATTTGTATAATCTAAACAATAAGAACCAGGATCTGCAAACACTGAGTAGCTTGCATTCAAATTTTCTCTTTCCCTCTAATGAAAACCAAATACTATTGCTTACATAAACCAAAAAGAATACATTCCAGTTTTTAGACTGTTGTATGTTATACCCTTTCACACCTACTTTTGGAATTTTTTTTATTCTTCCCCTCCTGTCTTTGTGTCATCTTCTGGTATGGAACTCCTACTTTCTCTTTTTGCTTCTCTAACTACCACAGTTCCCCAGACCCTTTCTGTGTCAAATACCTCCTAAGAATGCATTTCATATAGGAGGTCTCACAGCATTAACAAGTTGCAGTGTATTTCTCCTGACTGACCCTTCTCTTATTTTTTGGCAACATGTATACTCATTTTCCTTTTTATATCTGATTTAGATATATCCCCGGTGCTATCCTGTGCTATCTCCGGTAGCACAAAGGAGAGCACTAACATTTAAAAAACAATGGCAAGGAGTAAATCTTCATATAATACTACTACTAGCTTGAGTATGAAAATGAGGGTTGTATAGCAATAACAGGTTGAACTTGAGGGGATTAATTGTAATTTAAAAATAAGCATATACATTTAAGCAGCCCATATTACCATCTGTATTATGGTAAGATGATAGTCTGTCTCCCAGAACATGCTAGCTAGTAAGTAAACAGTTCTACAGAATATTTATGGGTGTGACTAGAATTAACATTTTAGTAGCCCCTAGTCGGCTTAAACTGTTGTGCATACAAGGCTAGTAACAAACAAAGGCTAACACGCTTGTATGGCTTATACCTTAAAACAGTGCCTTGTTTTTCGTATGTACTAGGTTTACTCATATCTTGGAGTATAAAAAGGAAATTCATTATCTTTATGTCACCAAAAAGGATTTTAATGAATTATAAATTCTTTGGGCACTATCTGAACTCCCCCCCAAAATTTGCAAACAGCATGAAACACAATTCATGCTTTGGCCATGGACAGATTCTAATGTCCTTGATAATTTTTTAACTCTGTCTTCATTCATAGTAACTTCCAGAATAATGCCAACAGGTAAATAAAGCATAAAATCAGAGCACAGACTTCAAAATCTGGTATAGGAATTACTGGGATCACGAAAAAAAGCAGCTGTAAGAAATACTGTATGAATTTTTGAACACCCCAATCCCATTTCAGATTATTTCATGAGTCACCTGTCAGTTTCTGTGATCAACTCTCTGCATGCCTCCATGTTTAATCAAAACACTTGCACAGAAGATAAACATTAAGACATAAAATAAGAGTTATATTAAAATTACTATTTAGGTGTAAACTTGCATATAGTGAGAAACAGGGACCGGTATTTTAATGACAGCCCTGGGTTCTGTTCCTTAAAGGAGAAAGAAAATTAAAGGCCTGATATAAAGGCTTTAGCCAACAGAATACTTTCCATTGACTTCAGAAGGATGTGAATCAGGCCCTTAAATAGCAACTCGTTTAGTACTGACTGCTAAATTTATAGCACTTCTTTATTTTCTCTAAGCATAACAGCGTCCATTCATCACACTGCAGTAACAAAGCCGTAACCTGATATATGACAAATATTACAAGCTTAATGGCTGATGTCCATTACTGACAGGACCTCCTCACCATTTAGAAAAGATTGGCACTGAAGGATTACCGAGCAAACATAGCACCTGAAAAAACTTGCATGCAGGAGTCTGTCATCAGGTGTGTGATCGAGGGCATTATCTGGGAACGCTGGCTCTTATCTTCGGTTGGAAACTGCTGCGATTGCCAACAATTCTCAACAAAGAGCTTCCGTCATGGAAGGCTGATACACCGAGCCAGTCTGGTGATGGTTTACCTTCCCAAGGCTTCATTCCTTTTTATGGATCACCTGAGACCAAGCGCACACCAGTCTTTAATAGCTTAAATAGCAGGACAACCTAGCAAACTGATGACAATCAAGGGAAAACCAATCCTTTTTGGTAGAAAGACAAAATTCCAAGCATTCCCTGATGGTAACTTAGAAAGACCTACTTCTAAAACTGCATTTTCCAAAACAGGATGCTGAGGAAAACTATCTTGCCACTGATTCCTAGCATTTTGCAATGACAGCTAACTCTCCCTCTACTAAACTGCTCACTAGTCAATTTTTCACCTTTTAAACCACCATAATTTTTCTTGGGAATACATTAAATTGTCTTTTCCCCTTTTTATGTAATGTTAGATAAAATTACTATTATAAAGTTTCGGAGAAAGCCTATGAAAATTGCTATTTGTACAAAAAAATACTGTTATTTTTCTTGTAATATTACAGCTTTGAAAAATTATTAATTATTTGTAATTATTAACATGAGCTGTTGAAATACTGATGGAGACATTTTATTTTTCTCAAGATTGTGGCAATATATTTCATTTGCACAGGATTTTTTAAAATGTAACTGAAAGTTTTGGTTTGCCTTTTACATAATTCCCAAAGAAAACCTAAATTGGTTTTGCTATTTTAATTTACACATTTATTAAGAAAAGATGAAAAAATTGAGATGAAATACTTTAATATGTTGTGACCCAGTAAAAATATGAAAACCTGAATATTATGAAAGTATACTATTTTGTGTTTTCAAAGGCAGAGGCATATTATGTGAGAATATATTAAAATAAAAGGCTCAAATTCTAATTAGTTAGTACTTTACTTTTATCCACAAAATGGATTCTTCTAAATCACAGTGGTAATCAAAAGAATAAATATTATCTATATACTAAATGGTAATTCGTACTGCAGATAGATGATATTTCCAAATAAAAGTGGTGTAAAAAATGAATTCTTAAAATATCTAAGACATTTTTTGATATTATAAAGTATTTTATACAGAAACCTATTTGAATTTATATTTTTACTTGAAGACATAAGTGGAATATTTAATTTGTTATAAAATGGGGTTTTGCAAATAAAAGCAGGTACATTGATCAAAACTTGACTTTTGTTAAGTCAGGATATAAAATTATTTTATGTGGGATTCAAATAATGAAAAAATGAGTTTTATTAAGAAATGTTTTAACAGTAAGTAACGTGAGCCCCTACCTAGATTAGGAGGCATGAGGAGTGTAGAAGTATTTGTCCCTGCCGTAGAGTTCAACTGCTACAAAGAACAACGAATAGATGTATTTGGTTTGGCTACCAAATTCCTATGATGCAGAGGTGTTTACTTATTATAGAAAAATCCACTTATCAGACTAAAATAAACCCTAAAAAATCATTCTGTACTTGCATAATAGTCAGCGACAAAACAGCATATATGCAAGTTCAGGCAAAGCCAAAATACGCAAAAATACACAAACACTGAAGGCAAGCTGTTAAAAAAAAGGCATGGGAATTGATCTTGTATTCATAACTGGAGCCAATGCTTCAGTTAGAGTTACTGCCCCGTATGCTACACGAAAGCTTCAGAAATTTACTACGAAGTGCCTGCCGGCTTACTGTGAAAGAAGCTTTCTACGCTGGGTAGACAGAATGCAATGGTACAGTTTATCTGTGCTTATATGCATGCATTCCTGTAAGGAGATGTAGCATGTTATGCACGTACTACACTTGATGTAGACATTTTTATAATTAAATACAATCATTTTGATTGCATTAAAGTTAGTATTGTTATTTATAGGGTAAAGAACCACAGCAGGCTGTAAGTAAAGTTGCATAAGCAAAGAACGTGACAACTAAAAAACCAGCCTCATATGTATTTAGAATTTTATTTTCTTTGAAGAGGCAAATAGCATAACAGGCAAAATAAACTATTTATTTTTCACAGTTTGATACTCAGAGTCATATGGAATGCAATGTGCCCTGAAATACGAGTTAGCATTATACAGAAATACACTCTTCTAAAATATTTCCATACTCAATGCTAATTCATCATTTTACCTTGTTTTGTTTAAGATGCATTCGATGGAAAATCTACATAACTGTCAAATATTCATAGCTATTTACATTGACTTTTTATTTCGAGTTGGTGCATTGCTTTAGATTAATAGTTTCTCCTCCATGGCCAAGCACAGCTATTCTCAACATCTAGCTTACTAAATCTCTTTCAGAATGTGAAGCATGATATACAGGAAGACGTCACCTTGGGTAAAGAATATTGCAAAGAGAAGAGGGGTTGCTAATGGTGTAAGAGAGGAATGATCAGCATACCTAGCAGTTACTGCTGCAATGGCAGCTCTACAACTCAACAAAAAGCAGTCTGTCAGGGAAAGATTGTCTTTCTAACAAAGATGTATTTTAGAAGCTTCTCATATAGTGCTATTCATCTTCCAACATCAGAAAAGAAACCAAAGTAATTTATTAGGAAAAAAAATTGAGGATACCTATATTTTCAGAGTATGGCATAATACAAAGTTGTTAGTAAAAATATTATAAGTAACATATAATTAGCCTACCCTGAAAACAAGAAAATGATGAGTATTGAAAAAATGCTACCTGTTCTAATAGGTAGACGTAGTCTTACTACACCTTTGTAATTTACAGTTAAAATAATGAGAAAATGTAAAGATCAATTATTTCTGGACTGAAAATGTTTTATCACTGAATGCAATATTTTATTTTGCATAGGATCTTCATCTGCATTTTTTAGAGATTTAAAAATTTTAGGGATTCAAATTGAACAGAATTATGTGTAAATAAACAACTGAAGGACTATAGTAATTAAAAGGATTGGCATAAAAGAGACAAAGCTGTGTTTTCAGATGTAACCAGTGAAGAAAATGAAATTACATGAGGTAAAGACACGCAGATTAGAGACAGGTATAATAGTGTCATTATAAATAAATATGAAATATAGTCAAACAAATATGCTAAATGTATGTTATCTGATTAGTTAGGTCAAGACATGAAAAAATTAATGAGGATTTTTTCTCTTGCCTACTTCAAACTACAACTTATAAACTTCTATTTTAAAAAGAAAGCTTTTGACCTAAAACACTGTTGCTCATTTTCACATGCATGCTTCCTACAACTTAAATAAAAATGCTTTACTTTGCATTTTATGCTGTCTGCCAGGTATTTCCTGTGAACATCCCATCTAAAATCTCTTGGTTCTAGTAACTAATGTCTGTAAAGAAAATCCTGGCAAAACTGTAGTTCTAAGCTTCACGAGCAGCCATTTTAAACAGAAAGCTGGTTTCGTTGTGTTGACAATCACATTTTAAACTGATTCCTTCCAGATGAAAAGATGCTTTTTCAAACAATGTAATAAAAGTGTAAAGTCAGCTGTTCTAAGGACATAAAAGTGATTTATCTGTTCTCTGGTCACTGTTTTTTCCCTTGATACAGTGGAACTTTTCTTTTAAAGAATAGGTTAACAATTAATGGCTACTAGAAGCCCAAATTACAGAGAAGTAAATAACAATTTGCCTTTTAAAGAAACATAACACATAATTGCAATTAATGTTGCATCTCATGATGCATCCACTATTGCGTTTATGAAATGTTAAATGTTAATGGCTAGATTTACATAACAGATAAATTAGTTAATTCTGATAGCTGACTATTGACAATGTCATCATCAGATTTCAGAGCTATTACCTTTGATAAGAAAGAGGTTTCAGATAGATTTTAGATCCTTTTGTCTGCCTGCAGCTGGGCATGACAGACTTGCACTGCCTCAGATTTGAGACATCCCCCGCCCCTCCATCAGGGCTAGAATCAGTTTCTCACCTTTTAAATACAGGTTTCAATTCCAGAGACTCTGATGGCACTATATATATATCATTTCAGAACAAGCAAGTTGTGTAGGGACAGATCCCCAAAAAGCAGCATGATCCAAAAGTATGACTTAAGCTTAATTTAACCACTTAGCCTTAACAGTAATTCATGAAATCCTTGCTCAGAGGATATGCAGCCCTGGCTGTGCCTAATCTCAGAGGGGTCTTAGTTCCTGACCTGAAAACTTCTCACTAGCTGAAAATTTTCGTACAGCCCTGGGTGAACCAAGGAAGCCCTGGAGAAGGGCAACACATACAGCACACCATGTGTGAGCTCTTCCCAGCTTTCTAACTCTAGATGGCTCTCAGCTCAGCAGCTCGGCTGCCTGCGGAGCACTCCTCCGCTCCACACAGCGGGGACTG
This sequence comes from Platalea leucorodia, assembly GCF_965183815.1. Taxonomy (NCBI): domain Eukaryota; kingdom Metazoa; phylum Chordata; class Aves; order Pelecaniformes; family Threskiornithidae; genus Platalea; species Platalea leucorodia. The sequence goes on along the minus strand of NC_138829.1, from coordinate 28,311,888 downwards.
CACCTGAAGGCACGGGAGGTTTCGGGGCTCAGCTGCGGCACCATGTCACTGCCCAAAGCGGGGCAAATGGTGCCGGGCAGAAACAGCCTTATCAGGGCCCCAGGTGCAAACCTCTGTTTGGAGCACCTGGGAATGTTGCTGTCACCGCTGTGAAATACTGCAGCTCCTCATGCTGAACCAATTACTGAAGTGGGAGAAATTTGTGGCCATTATTATCCTGGGCTATCAAATTTGGCAGATCACAGAATTACAGAATGGTTTGGGTTGGAAGGGACCTTAAAGATCATCTAGTTCCAACCCCCCTGCCATGGGCAGGGACACCTTCCACTAGACCAGGTTGCTCAAAGCCCCATCCAACCTGGCCTTGAACGCTGCCAGGGATGGGGCACCCACAGCTTCTCTGGGCAACCTGCTCCAGGGCCTCACTGCCCTCATAGTGAAGAGTCTCTTCCTTACAGCTAATCTAAATGTACCCTCTTTCAGTTTAAAGCCATTACCCCTTGTCCTATCACTACATGCCCTTGTAAAATGTCCCTCTCCAGCTTTCTTGTAGGCCCCCTTCAGGTACTGGCAGGCTGCTATAAGGTCTCCCCGGAGCCTTCTCTTCTCCAGGCTGAACAACCCCAACTCTCTCAGCCTGTCTTCATAGGAGAGGTGCTCCAGCCCTCTGATCAACTTCACGGCCCTCCTCTGGACTCGCTCAGGTCCATGTCCTTCTTATGCTGGGGGCCCCAGAGCTGAATGCAGTACTCCAGGTGGGGTCTCACAAGAGCAGAGTAGAGGGGGAGAATCACCTCCCTCGAGCTGCTGGCCATGCTTCTTTTGATGCAGCCCAGGATACGGTTGGCGTTCTGGGCTGCAAGCGCACATTGCTGTGTCATGCTGAGCTTCTCATCAACCAACACCCCCAAGTCTTTCTCCTCAGGGCTGCTCTCAATATGTTCTTCACATTCAGAGAACATAAACACATTCAGAGAATCTGATGATACAGCATAGTATGATATTTTCCATACACTAGACTAAAAGGAGGTTTTTTAGAAGCATAATCATTACATTGATCTATTTAAACAAGATGTTTGAAACTAACAGGAACCTAATGTGGTAAAATGATAAATATTCTTGAACGTTAAGATCATAAGGACTAAGAATTTAAGTTCTGCTGATCTTTCGCTAACTAGAGTAGATGATAGATAAAAATGGATTGTAAACAATTCTTGTAGTTATCTTCTTACTACTTTAAGTATAAGCATCTTGTAATGCAGTCATCTGATTCCAAACTGAGGCCTGTAGGAGCTATTCCTATAAATACTAATACTATAATGAGTTCTATTTACTTTATATTAGTAGAAAATAGAGACACTCAAGAAATCATAACTTTAAGATTCAAACAATCTGATTATGAAAATATTCGAAACTTAAATACAACTTGGACCTTTAAAAAATACAGAACAGACACTTACCCAAAGTAAACGCGTGTACCTCCAGTGGCCTTAGCAAATGATAATGACTAACGCCAGTTAAGGTCTGGCCTGTTTACTTCTAAGGTGCTTATAAGATTTACATGATTTTATTGAGTTCTGTTCCTACGGGAAATAAATAAGCATGTGTTTCATCTTTAAAGCATATGATTCTCAGAAGTGATTTTCTAAAAGAGTGTGCTTGTTTACTGTGTTTCCACATATACCAGATCAAATTTTGCAAGTAAAATGCCTGTCCATGAGTAATAAGAACATGGTTAGCCAAATGCTGCCCTTAGTTACACCGGTGCAACCTCATTGTATTTCAGAGAGCTACACACATAAAACTGGGAATAGAAGTTTTCCACATTCCAGAGCCATTTCTTATGTTTTCAAGTGTTAACATATGAAGATGGGGGTAGGGAACCTCCAGTCAGGAACAGAGAATTCCTGCTTGAAGGGGATGATGAAAACCTCATGACAGTAACATCACTGTAAATACTGCTGACTATCTGGAGACAGCGCAGTCCACTGAACGGGGCCCTAGCTTTGCAGTCAGGATATCCAGCTTCAGGCTTAAACTGCCACTAGCTCCAGGTATGCCCTTGGACAAACTACTTCATAAAATGGATTGCCAAATAAGTCTTCAGACCTCTTCTGATTTAGGAGCCCATATCAAAGAATGCAATTTTATGTCCAACACACATGTTCCTCAGAGCTCTGGTATTAACATGCTACCATAGGAAACAAATGACATGGTATGAGGCTGCTCCATGAGAACCACCTCTGTATATGCCCCAGTCTAGATCTGCTTGACTCCCTGGGACTTTACACCTCAGTATCCCTATCTGTACAGTTGAGATGATACGTCCTTCTTTCTGTGAAGTGTTTTGAGACCTATAGGTTAAAAGAACAAGTATTATCTTTGTTTCATGACTGACTAGTGTTGCAAAAGCATCCAGTCATTTGGGATTGTTGGCCAAACTTCACTTGATTATGAACTGGTTAATTTTCATCTACTTAGAGACTGAAAATGCATGAATACTTTATAAATAGGCATGCATACACATACGTACAGATTTTAAAACATAAGGGGGCATCAGAATTTCCTGAGATTTTTGCTGTATTTATTGGGAAATGAGACAAAATTGAATTATCAAACGTGAATGTTAATTTACAAAAGAAAGCAAAATGCACATCACCTTCATATAGATACAGAAAAGAGGTCTCCTTTGTGGCCATATTTGATCTAAAACCTTGTGAGCATAATATAATTTACAATCTTAAAGTAAATTATCAGGACAATTCTGTCAGTCAAATTTTCTGCCTTCTTCTCTAATCTTGAAAGCAGTCTTAATGATGATTTTACTCAAGGCTGTACCATCATTTAAATTTTATGGCTCAACATCCATTCAAAGTAAGAACACAAATGACGGTTTTAAGAGACAAAGTCCAAACAAACTATAGACAACCAAATGAAACTGAAGACAGAAAGACCAGATGTTGCACATAGGTCTATGTAGAGTAAGACGGGGTAAAGTGAGAGTAAGTGGCACCAAGAACAGTTTCAGGGAAAGCAGATCTATTACTCTGCAGTTATATGTCACAGATTATGAAGAAGGAACTCTTGCTAATTACCCAGAAGAAATTCTGAAATTCTTTTGTTGTGGCGCACCTAGAAGCTAAAGTCTATGCTAAGGCATATTTTTTCCTTTCACTGCAGATCTGTGAGCCCCATTCCCCACAGGGCCACATGAATCCTGTCTTCCAAACTGCACAGGCATGAGTGTGGTTGCTGAGGAGTGTCGCGGTTTGCCTGCAGAGGGACTGTAAGAGCCAAGTCTCAACCAACACAAAAAATGGCAAAGCAAAAGGAATTACTCACTTCCAAAAGTAAATGGACAGATTAAACAGTTGGTAATTTTAATTATGTACTAAAAGAACTTGCCACATCCCTACCTAAATTTTGCAAGCTCATGCTCCCTGAAGATATGCAAATACTAGCTTTTCTCACACTGAGTATTTCTTCTTTAAAGATATGCAAAACAAGCATGAGGACTCAAAAATTCAGCTCTAAGACTTTAATATTTATCTGTAAAAGCCAACAGATTTCACACAAGTTCACAGTTTAAGCCAATACACTGTCCTTCACAATTTCAGTTACAGTTCTCAGGTCAGCAAGGTGTTATAAAGCTTAATTGACACTTTACGTTTCAGATGATATTATTTCACACAGGAATGTGATAATTATTTCTGATACTGTAAATCACAGGTTTTTAGTGAAGTCTGCAATAGACAATAGTACGGCAGGAAGATGCCAATGTAGCATAATGTGACCCACAGAATAATTCTACGTGTGGGATAAAGAGAAGAAAAATTAGCAATATACTATGGACTACGGGGATGCATCAGGATAGACAGATAAACCTTTTAGTACCATAGTGCCCTTTTTTGCATCTTCAGTCTCATTTTAGCAAGGCTTGTACAAGTATTATGAGTTTGTAAGTGTGAGGCAGCTGGTACCACTCGAAAAAAGATGGATCCATGTATAGATACTTCTGAAGTACGAGTGCTAGCAGACCTTCCTCGGTATTCAGGTGAAAGTTACTCTTCCTGTAGTGGGGGAAGAAAAGAAAAGGTGCCCGTACTTCAGTTTGCAAGATCACAGTCTCTAAAACTGGCAGTGCAGGTGGGTCTCTATGAAGAAACAAGATTCCTGAAGGTAGCAAGCAAGCATGAGTCCAACTTCACTTCTGCTCCTCCTGGTATGAAGCGCTAACAAGAAACCAAAGAGTGGTGCAGATGATAGCTGTGGGGAGAAATATCTTAATCTACCACTTCTGCTTGCCTCAGAGCACTTAAAGCAGAGCCTAAAGTCTGGTCTTTCGATACCACAGGAATTTATGCCTCCAGTAAGTGGAAATGAATCTCCGCTTCATAACTGCTTGCTGGGAAAAGGGATTTTTGGCATGACTGACCGTGTCACACTTCCCTGGTCGGCAATTTCATTGAAGGATTCATGCACAGGATAGCCAAGTATTTGTATCTTGTATAACACTTATTTGGCAGCCTTTTGATAGGTCTTCTCAGACCAGCTGGAAGAGCACACATCCAGCTGGGCCCCAGGAATGGGCGGTCATGATTGCTGGTGAGTGCCAGAGGCCGGTGCTTGCCTGCAGAGCTGGCAATCCTGCAAGTCTCCTTCCCTGACCTGTTGGCAATTAGAAGCAGCAGAGTATCATCTGCAGCCAGCTGGGAGAGCCAGGCCTCAAGAGCACTGCTGTAGTCTCTCAAGCACTTGTTACCATGACAGACAGCCAATGGATAGAGGCAGGACAAAGGAGAGTGCTAGCAAATTCCTTGATTGATGAACAATGCTGATATCATGTTAAACCAGGAACCCTCCAGCTTCTGCATGTTTGCTGACAACTCCGCACTCATCCAGCTCCTGCTTAGTCTGGGCTGTTCTCCCACCTACTCCACCCATAGCTGACAAGTTTTGTGCAGCTTTATAACCTAATCCCACTAATGTATGAGTCAGTGTGTTGCTTATTAAAAAAAAGGTGTGTGGTCATACAGACAATTATAGGTACAAAAGAGTGGTAAGGTGGTGCTAAGAACAAGACAAGAATAGTTATAAAGCTATTGGGCTGTGTAAACGTAGAGGTAATTGCTCCTTCCCAAGCCAAATTCAACATAAATAATCAAATAACTCAGTAGAAGTAGTGAAGTCTCAAATGATCAATGACAATTGTGTTTTGCACTTTCCCAGGACCATCTAGTTCTAAGAAAGGCTAACAGCACTTTAAACTGTAACTTACTCAAGTGCTATAAAACTGGAAACCAGGACCCTACTATCCTTTCTATTTCAGGCAAGTCAACCAACAAATGAGAAAGTAACAGGTTTCTTGACTGAGTGCCTACCAAAAAAGCCAACTGTAACCCAGAACATTTACTGTTAAAATTATGAGCCCATGAAAATCCAAGTTTATAAGAACAAAGTTGTTTACAGACTTGAAATAACAGCATCCATCATTTTAATGCTGTAACTCCAAATTAAGACAGTGCAGATGGGCATAATTTTCCATTCTTAATATGAGACACAACACCATGTGTCTTTAATATAAATGCAACATATACATACATTCAGCTAGACCGTTGGTTTATTCTTACATTTCATATTCAAACCTAAGTCATTATCAAAGAAAAAGTGAGTCAATACAAATGCAGTAAAGATGATGATGATGATACAAAAATCGGTCATTTAACATAATCTAACCTCTTATTTGTAGGATCTAAAAAGAATGAAAAGTTTTCTCTATTAATGGTTTCAGTTAATCCTGTATCCAAACATTTTCCACAATAAACATCAGATTATTTTTATGTTGGCTATAAAGCTGTCACTCCTCAATAAACAGATATGCTCCTGGTGGGTTTACCTCTGCTGTCAAAGATCTGTCAATTCATGTATCATCTCATAAGCGAAACCAGAGAAGCTCGGATGCATGGCTTCTAATGAATACAGCTGAGCAGAGATCGCTCCCCACCTGAGAGGATTCGTGCCGCTGCAGCCCCTGTGCAATTGGCAGCGACTGGACGCTCCCAACACAAGTTTGCAAAAGCCCTGAAGTTAATACTCCTGCCTCCCTTTAATAGAAAGCTATGTGACCTCTAATGCTCTGCTCGACTGAGCCTTCCTTTAGTGAGTCTCAATTAAATTTTATGTTTTGTGGCTCCCATTTTCTTGTAAGACAAGAAAAGAGTTCAAGGGATGGATCCTTCTTTGAAGAATTTAATTCCCTGTGGAGAAAATTTATTTCCATATAAAGTGCCACTCAGAGTTTGGGGGAAGGGACCTTTTGTAGGGCTTTTTCTTCTCTGTTTTTTTTTTTGGTTAAGAAATTTCTAGTATTTTGTGAAGATAAAGGAGTCTTCAGATCCTTTGAAAAGGACAGTGTTCTATTAGTGGTTAGACTGGAAATATTTCCTCTGTCCTTTTCATTATAACGAGGAGAAAATCAGAGGGATGGTTAAAGAAATCCTGGCCGTTATTTGTAATGAAGAAGTTTTCCATGAAATCATCAGATTGCTACTGTGATACTGTAGTAACATAATACTGGATAATTTTCAGTAAGAGGCATTGCAGCAAATGAAACATTTGCATATGTATTCATAAAAATAAGTACTTCCTAGGCTGATTCTGCATACTTAACCTCAACATAACAAGGTCAAAAAATTCAGGCATTAGGAAATGTCTTGTCTGAACTGGGCTCTGACATTCTAGCTCACCATAGTTGCTACTACTGAAAACACAAGTACACATGAGCATAAGCGCTATTCCCAGATAGAAACATTTTCAGGAGCAGGCCATTAGTAACATTTCTTTTCCCACTACGTTCCTTTATTTAATCAGTTTGTTTTGTAGTCAACTTAACATAAAATCACATATGCCAGTAGGGAGTTCTGAGCGCTGGAGAGGGATGCCTAGACTCTTTAGAGTCAGTGTACACTGAATTAGATATTTCAGAAAATCAGTCTAAAATGCCACACACCGATGGGCGTATTTCATATTGCCAATATGAAATAAACATGGGGCATGAATGAGTTTCTTATATCCTTCTCCTAGATTTACACACCTGAATCTGAACACCTCATAAATTGTTTTTGTTTGCTTGCTATCTAAATGTGAAGCTCTTTCTTGGTGCTCTCTTCTACGTATTTTTGTGGTCGCCCAAGAAGGGGGTTATCAAGATTCAAGGTTTCCACTAACTAAAATACTTCACAGTCACCTCTCTCATTTCCCTCACAAGTGGTGTAATCACCAGGCTCCAGAAACTGGACAACTTCTGCAGATGGGAATGCAAGACTCATGGAGTCAAACAGGTTTTTCAGGATTAGTTGATTACTTTTTTTATTTTTAGCCAAAATTTAAGATTATATTGTATCTGAGAATCTTCGTCTCCTTTTTTCCTAGTGCTTCCTACTGATGACTGTTTAAATGTGACCTTCTACCTCTGTCTAACTTCCTGGAGAAAAATAGGTGTTCATAGAATTTGCTTTTTGTTTAGATCAGTATTGACTGCTTTTGCAACAGCCAGGTAAAACTGTGTTCGCTCTAGCCTGACAGAAATTTAGTGCAATCCACTGCTAAATTGTGATTTAAATCTATAATAATTTCATGTAATCATCTTCTTTTCCTGCTTAGAGAGTCATGCCTTGACATAAATATTAAAAAAATATTCTGGTTTGGTTCCAGTATTGAGGCACAAACATTCTACAGAAAAAAACCCCAACCCAACAATCTTCATCTCTCCTTTCTGAAGTTCATTCACAGATGACCACCGTGCTCAGACCCTTCACTGTTTCTCCACAGTCAAACAGTTTATGGTTGTTAGGCAACACACTGTCTGAACACTGGGAAAATAACGATGGAATCAAATCCATAGAATAAGTGATAGCTATGTCTCTGAGAAGCATTTGAAAAGCACAACATGTAAAATAATTGAAACACAGGGTATTTGTTTCCATCTCCCTCCTCCCCCAGATAGTAAGGGAACTGTATTTTGTATGGTACACTGAAGTTTGCAGTGTCCTGCTACTATTTTATACATGTGGGTTGTACAAATATCCAGTTACACAATATAATCATGTAGGCAATAAAATAACACCCTAAAATCAATTAACTTGGAAGCTGTCTCTTGATTAGACTTGTTCTCCAGATATGTCTACCCATTATTAATTTTACATTTTGTGACTAGTTCAACAAAATAAAAATACCAGTGAGTTTGGATGAGATAAATAGAGTTTTCATGCTCACTGACTTCAATATTGAAACTAGTTCTGTATTTAAAATAGATTGATGTGACTGTACATATTAATACTTCCCTATTGACATAGTTTTCTTTTGAGAAGTAATAAAAACTAATATATACTCAGCTTAGAAAACCCCAGAAGCCGCAAATTATCATTTTGGTGAAATCTTTTTAGGGCAAATGTGACAACTTCCTCTCTCACCACCTTAACAACACATATCTACATCTTCTTACTTTAGCAATTCAAACCACCGCGTTCTATATCTATGTACTTACATAGTGCAGCTTAGCTAAACCACTGCAAGAAACAAAACTGTTCAACTTCATTTTCATTGCTTGTCTTGTCTCTGTTTTTCCAGTACAGCTTGTGGATGCAAGAAGTCTGTGCTCCACTGCATCTATGCTGCCTCCATACATGGTATCTATGCCACTATATATAAGAACAGTTCCATTTTGATGAAAATATGGATAAACAATGGGTAGCTATTGTATTTACAAAGTTCTTATGGAAAGCCTGCCAGCTACTCAAAATTGGGATTTAACTAATTAGAGTTACCTTGATTAAAGGCTAGCTCCCAAAGAGCTCCTGTGGATAACAGGCTTAACTTTAAGCATCTGATCAGTCCCATTATATTCACTGGCTTTAACTGGACTGCTCATAAAATTAAGCATGTATTTAAATGCCTTTCTGGATCAGAGCCCAAGTCCGTTAGAGGAGCTCAGGCTCGGAGGAGTGGTACCTTCTAAAGCCAGTATGATTCAGGTGACTAATGACCATAAATCCTTTTCCATATTCTGTCAAACTGAAAAGCTGTGCAATTTTACTCACACAGGTCCTGGAAACTTTGCCTACCACAGCTAAATGGGAATGCCAGTTCATCAGAGCTTGGCAACAAGTACTTCACTGAACTGGTAATGGCTCAGGTTGAGCTAGTTCAGAAAACCAGGACAAGAAGGTACAAGAGCCTAGATACTGCACTACGCTGATGTGGCCATCCTGCTCCCAGTACTGAAGCATAGTTTGCCCCAGTGCCTTTACACAGCTGTGCCTTCTGGTCTTTAAACATATCCTAATAGCAAAATTTGGTATTGTGAGTGTAAGTAATCCTAAGACTTTTCAAATTGTGCTCGTTATGTAAGACTAAAAGTTTGCCAAATTCCGGCAATTGCAAAAAAGGGTGGAATATAAAGAGGATCTAATGTCTGGAAAATGGGTGATTAAAAAAGGTCACATAAAATTGACAATTTTAAAAACATATACTCTTACCCTTCTCGCTGGAAAATAGTCCTAAAACAGTCCCCCAGGCTCTTGTAACCCGTCGGATCAGTTTTCCCTCTTTGAATTTGGAACCTAAAAAAAATACAATTTACATCACAGCATGAGAAGTTAGGGATTTTAAGTCACTTTTAACTTTCCAATTATTATATAAAAGGAGTTTTAAAGGTTTTTTTACGTATCTGATTCATTATTATATACTGTTCCTGATATACTTATTAACACTGTTTTCATAGAAGCTGTTAAACTAAGGAAAAATAGAGCTTTAGTAGTAACTTTTTTGTAGTTTATGGAACTCACAGTATAGCTATCACCTTTGACATTTACACCTCTTTCTAGTTGTTTGAAAAATAAGCTGTTAACCCTGTGCCTGATCCAAAGCCTATTGAAACTAATGGGAGTCTTTGAGTCAAACCCTGTTTTTGAAAATCTGAAATGGAATACTATCATGTGTTTCACTATGAAATGAATCCACTGTGCAGTTTCTTTCTTTTTATATCTGACACAATTACAATAAAAATCTACTAGTAACATGACCAGAAATTAGAGCACCATTCATTTTTCATAATTTAATAATAAGATGCACAATAAAAGCAAGCAATGAATTACTTTAATTAAAACCTTGTTTTCTCTATTCACATTTTGACAACAATGAAGATTTCAACAGGAAGCTTGTGGCCTTGAAAGGAAAATCAAGATTATGATTTAAGATTGTAAACATCTTACTATTTATGACTTACGGATAGCAACAGTAAGTTCAACAAACTATATTATTTCACTAAGTATCTCAGTTAGATGACCCTATTTCTTGCCGTTTTAAAACTGCAGCCAACACATTCAACTAAATAGTATGGAGAAGTTTTGGATACATTTTTAGCAACAAAATTCCTTTTTAAACTGCTAATTACTATATAGCACTCAGAAAAATAGAATATTGATGTTAGCAATTCCAGTCTACAATGGCCCCATATCAGGCAATCACTAAGTTGGACCTAAGTACAGTAATAATTCTACACAACAGATAGTGTTCAACAGTTTCAAGGACTAACTGACATTATCGTCAAGTATGTCATATGCTACAGGTATGCTGCTGTTCTGAGAAACACCTATTGTTACTGATTCTAATTATTATACTGAATCTCATAAATATGTAACAAATGAAGGTATTTTTAAGTCAATGTTAAACAGCAGTGTTCTCCTCTTTCTCAACAGAATTCAGTGGGGTTAAAATGAGGTTTGTATTGTGGCAAAAGGCGTTCATTTTTTTGAATATCAGTATTTCTCAAGTTGTGTTCTGTGCTAACACATCGAACATTTTATTCACTTTGAGGAAAAAATTTCCAGTGATGTAACACAATTCTTTGGGCAATTATGAAGGCAAGCCCACACCTTTTTTGAAAACAGTTAGAAGGAAACACTGAGCCCCTCCATAGTCCTAATAAAAGTAGTTCAGGCACATCTGGGATCTCTATCTGGGGTAACCTCTTTTATTAGCACAAGAACTTGCTGCCAAGTTGGCAGAGAGGAGAATGCTATTCAATAGGCTTACACTCAAATAAGAGCTGATGCATAACATTTTGTCTGAAAAAAACCCTTGGGAAGGCTAATAGTTGAAAATGCCTCAATGCCGTCACACAAAGTCCAACAGTAATATCAGTTACAGAAGCTTTTACATTGTGGCAATCAAGCAATCAAAATCGGAACAGAAAGTAGATTCTGTGCATATTTTAATATATTTAAGACTTGACTATTTATACCTCACAGTTCAAAAACAAAAATGGCTTGCTTTTGTTTAAAGAAATCGTGCAAAAGCTCGTCAGTAAATAACATTTCCCAAGTATTTAAAACATAAAGCTTTCTTAATGCAAACTCTTTTCCTCAAGTTTCAAGATTTGGCCCACTTGTAAGCTCAGAACAAAGCATCACTGTTTCTAAAATATCCTCTGAACAATGCGCCTTCCCTCTCTTTCACCATGCAAATGCTCAAGCATGTCCTACCAGCACATGTGTAAGGTTCCCCACTAAGTCACGCGTGCACAACTGTTTGTAGAACTGGGGCTTTAATCCCAGACTCACTGTGCATCTTAACGATGTGGTGACCATATTTTATTTAATTTTGTTTTACAGTTACACAGTGTCAGCTTCTCAACAAAATTTAAATGATTTAATAAAAATACATCTTTGATAGCAATAACAAAAATCACAGCAGAAGAAATGCAGTAATACTATATGTAATTTACATGTATCAGATGAAGGATAACTTCTTGCTGAAGAAGTTAAATCAAAGGAGGTTAACATTTATTTCAGTTTTTTGTTTTAATGTAGATAAGACCTTAGTATTAAATGAGTCCGTTTGTAACACTGAGTCACACAAATAACAGATTCCTTCCTTTAGGGTTTTTGGATCCATTCCTTCCCTACTAAATCTTTTTTATAGCTTTAACAGCGATCCTAAAATACATGCCAATTATGTGCTTCAACCTCGATCTGCGAATTGGGTTCTTTGAGTCAGAATTGCTTGCCTCAATAAAATCATGCGTAACTTTTTAATGAACTAGCTAATTGATCACCAGCACTTGTTATAAGAAGCTCAGGGAAGAGCTGAAAAAAATGTTTGTTTTTCTGGAGGCAGCAGCAGCAGCAGCCTGTATTAGTAATCTTAATAATACAGAAGAGTGAAAGCATTCACTTCAAAAAACAACCTGGCCTGTTTTTAATGATTGTTTAGAGGAATGAACACAACTGGGGGATACATAATGGCTTTCTCTGCTTCAAATCCATTCCTTTCTAAAAGCATTATAAAACCACTGAATTTCATGCATTTTTGAAAGCTGGATGCCTGCCTTGTATGTTATTAGCTTTGCTAGAACAAAAAAAGATAAATTCTCCTATAAATATAATTGGAGCGTTAACTTCTCATCATCTAATTTATTATTTTGAAGTCTGAAAAGAAGAACGTGAAGGCAGTGTTCACAGATGTGCCGAACGGACATGTAGGTAGAGAGGCTTTTCCAGGACTGGGATGAACGACCTGCTGTTACTCACTACTAGCACACAATGAGCGTCAGAAGTCACTGGACACTCCAACATGGAATGTGTTTACTGAGAGCTTTATCACTCTAAAAATGATCATCAGGCTAACTGGCCTCCCCTCTCATTTTCCTGCTTCTTGGCTTTCTGGCCAAAACGCTGTGGTACCAAGCACTCCCACCCTGGGACTGCTCACAGAGCCGTGGGAGGCACTTTGGCCCCCAGGTTACCTCTTCCTAGCCAGGACCTCCTGGCACCTGCCCCTGGCACCTACAGCCTGCTCTCTCAGCTCCTCCCCTCAGCTCCCACCTCCAGCTCCCACGCCATGGGGGACCTTGCAATCTCCCATTCTGGCTCATAGCAGCAGCCCACAGGGCTTGGTCTTTTATGCCATCTTTGACTGAACACTACCTTTGCAGTTGCTTTGTTTGATACAAAAGTGTCCTGAGATTGTTTAAGAAGAGAACATCAGTGTGCTTCCCAGTTCACCCCAGAACACACATGGTTGGGATCTCAAAAAGCCATGTAAAACCATTTGAGGTTTTGGGATCTGTTCGAAGGCAATATCTTCATTGAAAACTCTGTATGATCTAAACCCATGAAAATATTTTAACTTATCCACACTAATCAGCACTACAACTACTACTTGTGAAATGAATAAACCTAAATTATTCGTATTTTGATAGCATGAGAAAGAGCATTTTTTATTGTTATGAGAGTCCTTAATCAGTAACTCTCAACAGGGTCAGCCTGAAATCCCCCAATGCAGAAGATGCTTGAGTCTTTTCATCAGTTCTCCGAACCACTTACAATATGACAAGTAATATGTCATATTGTGGAGCAATGACACCACATAAACACACGTATCTGTTTCCAATGCCTAACTTACAGGTTTCGTTGGTTTTATAATAGCCAGTATTTTATTCCGAGTTTTATAAAATCCTCAGTCCACAGATGCTTTCCTGCCCCCCTTCCTATTGCAACAGTCCTCTAAGTAGTCTTTTCTAACACAATCAATATCTGTAGGAGAACAAGCAGATGTGTGTTCTTTCTGGAAAAAAAAAAAATTCTCTCTCCCTCTACCAGTTGCTAAATTTTTTGTTCATGCTTGCTGGACACCTCATCAAAATTGTCTTGAGGACGTCTGCCACTACAGTATCCAGGTATTTAGTTCTTAAAGTCTGTTCACCACAAAGTTACTTAGCAATCCTCCCCCTTTTATTTACTGATCTGGGCTGGAGAAAGATTTCCAATTCATGCTGAAATTGTTTTAGTCATCTTAAAATCTAAAAGGAAGTAACCAGTATTTTCATATCTAGATTCAAGTAGACAGCAGTTAAATCCCAGCTATGTAGGACAACCACAATGTGATGTGGAGCAGACTAGCCTCACCAAATTCTTGCCACTGGGTTTGCAAAGACTATACCCTCATGCGTACATTCCAGAATTTCTTGCTGCTTTTATACAGTGCTGCTGACTAGTTCCTCAACCACAAAGTTCAGAGGAAAAGAAAAACACTGACTCCGAGAACCATGCTTATACCATGTTGCAGTGCTTGCCAATGAGTGGCAGTCTTAGCTGTATTTTCCTTCTCTTCACGTCTTACTAGGATTTTATCTCATGTTCTAGTCTATTTTGAATAAAGCTCCTAATATTTCCCTCCATGATTGAGACTCACGCAGTACTGAAGCAAGTAATCTCAGGCACTGAGGTGTTTAGATGCTATAAAGAAGAGGGTTACATGGCATAACAACAAACCAAATTAAATTATCGGTGCAATGTTAAATTTAAAACAACTTTTCAATAAATGTACAGCCTTTGGACAACTGAAACCAACATTTATAGCTTTTTCGCACTTTCAGTAATTCCCATGATTCCAGACTCCTAGCTGTAGTTACCCCTACCAGCATAAGTTGATAAAAATGTATAGTCTGAAGCTTTATATAAATATACATTATTTAACAGTTCACATGCTTATAATAAAAAATAACTGCATTATAATTTAAAAAGATTTTGATTTGCTAACTTAAACATTTATTCAGGTGTTACTACTAGTTAGTGCTATCTACTGATGCTTAGATTTCATGCAAAACTTTGCACTACAAAATGGACCTTGATAATATAATTTATTTCACTTTTTGGCTCAAGTTCTTTGAGCTGCTTATGTTACTTACAGGATAATAACTAAATTGAGAGTATAATTCTGTCACTTATTTTAACAGTAAATCATACGAGCTGTTGAAGAACTGAATATTAGATTTCAAAACAAAAAATCTAATTATTTTAAGCCAAAGATATAAATTTTGCTAGTGCAGGGGTCGTATTTTAAGTATTATAGTATTGCTATGATGATTATTTAACTGCAAAATCCATATAAGAATACAATAAAGTAGTAACATAGAGAACTTACTTATTCCAATCATTCTCCATCGTAGACATAGATTTTCCTCCATCTAATTCTAATCACAGAATTTTTCATACAGTTCATATTTACTTCACAAGTAATAAACCAGAATCATGAGTAGAGAACTATTACCAAAAATTATTTCAAAATTCATGTAAATGAATTCTACCGTGTTGGAATTCATAATGCTTGTTAGTTTATTTACCTCTATGACTTTTGGAGGAACATGGTTTTTTTTTTAAAGAAGAAAGAAAGGAATAGTAATAATGGAAATAATTGTAAAGATACCCTGAAAACTTGAAATTTTCTGCAGAGATTACTTTTATGCGAGTTATAACATCAACTACTAGGTATGATGGTCAAATAAAACATTACCAAACACAAACTGATGAGTTCTAACATTTGTCAAAGTATTTGTATCAAGCACTACAACTCATAAATTTGTCCATTCCACACCTGATCTCTGTCTTATTGCAATCCTGATCTGTTCTTCTGTCCTCTTCCTAACTGATTGGTTATCCAGCAATTTATACTTTGTCTCTGACAAAAAAATCTCAGAAACTGCTATGAAATATAAGTAGGGCAAAAGGAAGAAACATGACCACGGGATGAGAAAGAAGCACTTATCTACATCTGAATGACTACATTCACGGTAAAAGTTAGAGCTAGATCAACAACAGATTTAGCATTTTACAGAACTTAGATGAAACAGATTGGCTATTCTGATCAAAATTTGAATCCAATAAGATCACCATCAGTTGCTACCTCCCTTTAGGTTACCTAAAAGCAGTATGTCTAAACCCTCATAAAACAATTGGTCTAAACTCTCACTCATTTGTCAGGTTGGACTTCCTCCACTCTACATCCTTCCGAGCCTATATTTGTTTCATGGACAGCATCCATGAAACAAAAAGATGATTTTCCCCTGCTTTTTGACAAGGTACCAGAAAAAGGACGTGGTTGGTTAGTCTCCAACTTGACAGGGGAAAAAACTGGATTACAGTTTCTGTTCCTCAGACTATTAAGCTGCTGATAGTTAAGGATCATCTCCATCATTCTATTTTGCTTTCAGCCTCAATGATGAGAACTTCCAATGTGTGGCTTACTGAGCATACAATTTTTTAAAAATATTTTCCCTGAATCAACTGCATCATTGAATAGAGAAACAGCAAAGTCTTAAACATGACAAAATGGCTTAGGTGTTTCACTGGTAAGCTCAGCCCGTTCTCTGAATATGAGTCTTATTCTTAGACCAAACGAAAGTACACTAATCAGAATAAGAACTTCATCTTTCCTGTACTTCCTATTCCTTTTATAGAGGACTTTCCTCTATCTCTTGCTTTTATATTCAAGCTAAGCAGCACATCATTCCATCAGAAATATCAGTGGGAAAAAGAAAGCAGTACTATAGATACCAAGAGTGTAATGAAGTGGTTTAGATATAAAAGCTGTATTTTGTCAGCTACTAATGAAGAACTATTCTACTTTTTTCTTCTGATACTGCAGTAACTTTTCCATTATGTGCATGGGACAAAACATACAGTAGCTACAACAGCAGAAAGAAATTTTCCTTTGCATGTAGTTTTAGAAGAGAGTATTTAGTAAAAATAAACTTGACTAGAAGCCGGTCAAATTAACGCATGTAACTGTTTCATGCAAATCTACTCTGGTAATTTTGCTAATGAACAACAAAAATAACTAGTCACAGCAGTTACATACAAATAATTTAATGTCTTCCCGAGAAAGAAATACAGCAGAAACTAAGTTCAAACCATAACTATTTTTAATAATCTATCAATGAGTGTGTGTGTGTGTGGGGAGCTCAAAACAAACAAACAAACAAGTAATTTAGTGAAAACTACCATTTTTTCTTTCCACACTAAAAACTGGTCAGAGAAACATTATGCAAACTCATGGCTATGACATTGTGCAAGTTCCCCTTTATTTCAAGGACGAAAATACTGAGAAGGCTGAGGGGAGACCTTATCGCTCTCTACAACTACCCGAAAGGAGATTGTAGCAAGGTGGGGGTCTGTCACTTTAGCCTAGTAGCAAGTGATAGGACAAGAGGAAATGGCCTCAAGTTTAGGAAAAATTTCTTCACTGAAAGGGCAGTCAGGCACTGGAGCAGGCTGCCCAGGGAAGTGGTTGAGTCCCCATCCCTGGAGGTATTTTAAAATACAGGTAGACGTGGTGCTTAGGGACATGATTTAGTGGTGGACTTGGCAGTGCTAGGTTAATGGTTGGACTCAAGGATCTTAAAGGTCTTTTCCAACCTAAATGATTCTATGATTCTATGTTTCACAGCAAAGTGAAACTATGGAATGAGGCTCCGAGCTGGTGTCCTCCCCACCTATTGCACATGCACAGCAAGTGTTTCCTATCTCCAACTCCCAGCCTCGAAGTCTTGTTACGCTCTTGTGTTTCTGGGGTCCCAGATACAACTGGCAGCTGTGAGTTTCTATGAGTTTCTCGCAAAGTACCAGCCTTTCCTCTCAGTTATGGACCTGCAAACAGCACACATTTTTATTATCCTTTAGAAATTGCCCTAATGTTCCTCTGTGTGAAAAGCCTATCTACAAGTCCTGCCAGAGCAGGAACAGCTCTGCTGACCTCTCTGCCAGTGTGGTGGATACCTCGAAGGTAGAAGTGTGTCCTTGAAACCTTGCTTTGGCTGCCTGGATACAACTTCTGAGCACAACTTAAGATGACAGCGATGATCATAAAGGGACAGCTATATCTGAAAGATCACACAGTAGTGAAAGATTGTGCAATATGTGTGATCTTAACAATCTTATGAAGGCAAGATTGGCTAGGAAGTGACCACTATAAAAGTAATAGGTAAATTTAAACACTGCTTGTGTTTTATGTCTACATCCTCTTGTGCATAAAGCACTCAGTTACACTGGTGAAAGAATCTGAAGAAACCAGTAATGGTAAAATCAGCCTTTTGGTTTTTGCAGCAATAGTTTATTTCTGAAACCTCCTGTAATCTCTATTTCCTAAGTAAAAACACCCCCCAAAATCTATGGATTTTTTTGCCCCTTATCTAAACTGGACAAATCATTGAAAATGGCACCATAAGGAATAATTTTGTATTGTCAGCGATGATGGAGTTATTTTTATGATTTTAAATATAGGTAGTCACTTGTGGCCTAATACATCAACAGAAGTCTGGTTTTCATTAGTTTTGGATAAAGTCTTGCATGTTTTCCTTCAAAAGAGCTTATAGAGAAATAACAGACAAAGTGATGAGGAATATATACTAATGACTAGAAGAGATTTCACAAGAAATCAGATATTAGATTACATTACATAAAGGCCTCAGATCCAGTCTTAATTCAGGGAAAAATGAGAATGTGGTTTGGCTGATTTCAGTGTGTAATGTGTCTGCTTAAAAACTGTCCAGTTTCTTATCTCAGTTTAACTTCTGTTACAAAAACGTATATCCTCTCTTGACCTCTCTCTGCTGGACTAGATGGACCTTTAGTCTAAACCTGTAGAGCCATTCTTGCATCCTGTGACATTACTGCCATCTATGAATCCATTACTGAGTCTCTGCAAATTAGAGCCTTTGAAAAATTTAAATGTAAGTAAGTATGAAAATTTCATTTATCAGTTAAAATTGTTATGATGTCAATGATACCAGATTAGAGGAATAATGTTGCTGCCTTTAAAAAGTAAGGGTATTCTCTATTACTTCAAAAAGATACAAAGGCAAATCTTAATGCAGCTTTGTAAAATAAAGTGTATCTGATAAGCCACAGGAAGGCTTCAAATGAATAATTACTACTGGTCATTACTGGACAATACCTGAAATACCAACAGTAAGCATTGTTCTAAAACTCTTCCAGTTTAGGAAAATGTAATTAAGATCTATATCCCACAGGAAAAAGTCACTTTTTTCTTCAGCAATTCCTATAGAAAGAGCCAAGTACTTCTACATAGTTTTCTCAACAAAGCTTTGATTTCAGTGTCCCCTATGGTGATCACACAGCACTTTTCCTTTTGAAAAGGCAGGAAAATTGTTGCGGCTTTCTGGCAAGAACATTTTGAGGGAGGATTTTTTGGAGGGTTGTTCAATACTTTTCAGTATTCGTTAGCATTTTAAGTTCTTTGATGAGATCAGTCCCATCATAGCTTAGCATATTCTGATTTTTTTTTTTTTTTTTAGTATTAAAATGATTTAGCACCAAAAATTTGCAAACCACAATGAAATATACATTACACTTGCTCCCTACGGTCAAAGTAGGAAAGATAACCAAAAATATCTTTTCTCCCAAAGGAAAGAAATGGTCAAATACAGAAATCCAAATTCATTTTCAGTGGAAAATAGCCAAAATCAAATTGTGAGTTGCTGAAAGAAGTGTTAGTTTTGAGTGTTCACCCAACCTCCTATGCTTCTGCTGGGAAATATTTAAAAGGGAAACAATTTCATTAAGATATTGTGGCTGAGGTTTTTAAAATACTGGAATGGATACAACCAGACTTACTCTACTAAAAAGTAGAGCTAAATACCCTGCATTTGAAAACCTTAACTCACATGTCCTTTCTTATTAACAGACAAACCATTTTAAATGACTAATAGTTCATATACATAACATGCACATTACCTACTATGCATATGCTGATTCCATGTAAAAATTACTTTTTTCTATTAAATTGTATGGCTAAGTGACAGAAAACATAGACCCTTAAAGCAGTATTATCTTTTGAAACGAAACTAGTAAAACGAGGAAATTCTGAGTTAAAGTCTGAAACTCAACTCTTACCCACCCAGCTGTGCCCCAATATTACAGCTTATATGGAATTCATTATCAGCCGGTGCTGAGCGACCTCAGCAACTCTTAACATACAGTAGGGCAGAACAAGGCAAGTTAAGGATGAAATTTCCTCTGAAGTGCTATGACTTTCTCTGCTGTGGTGACTTAAAGTAAAACTAGTAAAATATTGGAACACTCTTGCTTTCTGTAATACAATTTATCTGAAATAGTGCATTTCCCTCTGTAAAAAGCAAAACAAAAATGTAATCCCATAACTTGAAGGAAAGTTTGCTGTGTGTTGAATTGGTAGCTTGTGAGTGTCTTTCAGAGTCCACAGATACATAACCACACTTCCAGCAAATTTTTGTGTAACATTAACATGTATCCTAGGAAGTGAAGAGGAACCTTTGACACCTGGAAATATACCCTGTTAATTCACTGTATGAAGATATTACAAAAATAAAGAAGTAGAGTTCTCACAAATTCAATGTAGTGGAAAAACGGCAGCTATTTTCAGACTTCAGTAGATTTATTTTTATTTTTCTAATAACTCTTATACTATTAATAGTTAACAACAAAAAATAACGCTAAACAAAACTCAGGAGACTCTAGAATCCAGGTTGTACGCTGTGGTCAGAAGCCTAATTTTGAGTATTCAAAACTGTGAATCACAGTTGCTACAAAGCTGTTGGTACTATTTTTTCACAGAACTAAAAAGCCCCACCCAATGAGATTATTTTTCTGATTTGTAAATACTTTTTGAAAACTACCAAAGTTCAACTTCAAGTATTTTACGGCCCAGTTTTAAACACCAGAAAATAAGACTTAATGCTGTAATGGAAACACTAACAGGCTCTTGACAACAGCAATGCAAGACTACACCTTTATATCACAACACACTCTCCCAGCTGAAAAAACTCACTAGTTATCCAGGATAGTGTGGAAAAAAGAGTGCTGTTATTTTAGGAAAGACAGTTGCTTGAAAATTGGCATAAAGTGGTGAAAATTAAAAAGGAAGGTTTCTTTTTTTCCCCAAACTCAACCTAACTACTCCATAAAGTAATGCACAAATCATTCATTATAATGAGTCATAACAATGATTTGTGATCTTCCAAGTTTTCATTTTATGCCCCTCTGTTTTTCCTTAAAGACAGGAGGATAGACAAAGACTGGAAACTTTGGGTCATATGGATCACGGCACCACTGCTATGTCTGGAATTTTCTTATAAATATCCTATTGCTCTGAGGTTCATAGGCCTGACTGAAACAGCAGGGACGATCTCATTTGTACTTTTATAGTTGTAGAGGGATTTGCAAGAGTTAACGCAATTTTCCATAATATTTCTTACCGACTTCAGGAATAAAGGGAGAGTTCCCTTTTTAATCAGTATCTGAAACATTGTTAAGTCTAAAGAAAAACAGGACTTCTTTCAGGTTTAACAAGACTTTTCCAAGTGCTGATAATTTTAAACGTACAAAGCAAGGCAACTTTTGAAAAAGAGAGGATTTCAGCAAAGCGTTCGTGGGTAGCAGGCAGTACAGTAGTCTGGAGGATATACTTCTCAGCAGATTTTGCTGCTTGTTTGCAGCCTTGTGCCTTTTAAAGATTGTTTTTCCAAAAAGAAATGTTAAATGATTCCTTTTGATTTCATGAAAATCTTCGAGTCAAGGAAGTATCTTCAGGTCCTGTTACAGCGATGTCTATCTCAGAAAAAAAGCCATTTCACTAACCACCAGTTGAAAGCTAGAAAAACTCCTCCTTTCATTTTGTACATTCACAGAAGTCTTTTAAAGGCACTTTGCTCACGTTCCTCTCCCGGCAGGCAGGCAGGCAGACTATGCTAACATGGCCGATCTGACTCAGCTATTGAGCCCAAAGACTGAAAAACAGGCACAAGAAAAGGCAGTTCTGATGTTGCCATGCAGTATTTCTCAGGGACTACTGCTTTGTTTCCTTACCACATTCAGCACCCCTTCCATACACCCACTCAGTCAAGTCTTCGTGGTGCTACATGGACTCAGAGATAAAACTAACTGAATTATTGAATTATTGAATGCTTACTGATAAATAAAATGAGCTTGTTAAAAAAATGACTGTTTGTAAAAGTGCTTCTGTGTGCTTATACAGAATTAATAGGTAATTACTATATATATTATTATATATAACGAGTAGGATTATGCCTTTGTTGGCCCATAAATTGCTATTTGTTGTCTAATGCCAAACGGAGTAAGAATGCAGTAAATAAAACCCTAAGTGTACAACATATAGGCATGCCACCTCCCTCCCTCTTTTTCTTAGCACATATGCTAGCTAATGAGAGAAGCAGCTATATGGCTAGCTCTTTGGAAGAAGAACAGCATAACTTATCTTCTTCCTAAGTTATGCTATTCTTCTTCTAAAGAGCTAGCCATATACTGTGTGCTACTGGTTTGTTATGTGACCTAAT
This sequence comes from Platalea leucorodia, assembly GCF_965183815.1. Taxonomy (NCBI): domain Eukaryota; kingdom Metazoa; phylum Chordata; class Aves; order Pelecaniformes; family Threskiornithidae; genus Platalea; species Platalea leucorodia. The sequence goes on along the minus strand of NC_138829.1, from coordinate 28,289,699 downwards.
GCTGGCAGTAGGCTTAGCTGCTCCATTGTGGGTCTTATCTTTGTGCAATATAGTCCGTGCACATAAATAGGAATCCAAGGATCCCCAGGATCCAACTTTCCCTGCTATGGAGTCTGAAGGGTGCCCAGATTAAGGTATGAGAAGGACTTACTGTACCTAAACGTTGCAGAGTGCATTGGTATTACCCTTGTTAAAAATCTACAGCTTGGCCGACTTGTGGCCTGAACCCCTCCCAAGAATAAAGCTGACCTTAAAGGTCTGCAGAAAGGAATCTCCAGTTTCATTACATGCAGGGGAGAGTTTTTAGTCTTTTTCTGTTTCAAGACTCTCTTGAAAATGCAAACAGCCATCCTGCCTACCAGCTAAGAGACTTATCACCTGCCAATTTATTAGAGGTCATTTATTAGAGGTCACAAGATGCCAAATTGTCATTGGAACTGGCAGCAGAAACTGCAGTCTCACAATTGACAAACACTGCTGCTTTTGTTGCAAGAAGTTTTCACTATGAGTCTGTGGTCTGGGAAAAGGGCAAATAGGGAAAGTCAGTCACAGGGGAATGACTGATGGATGTATAGCAAGGGAGTGAGCAAAATTATGAAAATAGGTAAGAAAGAGGAGTGTGTGGTCCTGAAGAAACACTATGTATTGATCAGATGGAAAACCTTGAGGCAGTCATTGGTCAAAATATGAGCCATCTATCATTGCCTCTGCTCCTTCCTTGTCATCTCTAACACCTATAACCAAGCACTGTAATTCTGCAATTTGCCCTTCTCTCTTTACTACTGCATTGAAGGGATAGTGATAATGTAGATATAAATGATATCTGAATTACTATATGGTATTGATTTACTATACTGTACTGTATCAAATTATAATGCTTAAATCCATCAGCTTCCATTAACAATAAAAGCAGCTTAAAAATGCATTAAAACCTCTGTTTTAACTTCATATGAGGTACTTCTGTAGGACTTTCTATCCTCAGCAATAAATTTTACAAAAAGGTGTGTAGTTTTCAGAGATTTCCTAGACCTCACCACATCTCACCTCTACTTAATATGAAGTGGCATCTTTAACATGTCTTAAAGTCTTTTTCAGGATCAAGGAAACTCCTCTGCTCACTGTTCTGTTTAACATACTTCAGCAACTGCTGTTTTCCCTCTCACCACTAGCGTATATGTGTGCACAAAAATAACTTTCCTAAAATACACAGAGGAAATATGGTATGACTTGAGAAACTAATTTTCTTTTAAGGAATATGTGAAGTGAGAATGGTTCAATGTCTACACCACTGTTACAAATTATGTCTGAAGAATAAGAGGGATGATCAGAAGAGTAATGTATTTCCAGATCTGCTCATATAATGGCCTCTAAGTAGCCTGCAAACTTCCTGCCCAGGGTCAGGACTGTGTACTAAGAAGCACTTGACCAGCTTCATTTCTTGTCATTTGGTTTCCATCCCAAGGGCTATGACTGTGTGGAGTTTCAATTAATATCTTGAAGAAGCTCTTCAACATAGATGATATGACCAATTGCAAACATTTATTAAATATGACTTGCTGCCTTCAGAAGTGGAAAAATTCTCTAGAAGATGAGCACCAAAATATACAAAGTGTCTAGACAATGGATATATCCTGGGTAAATACTGCCTAAAAGTGGGAAAAATCCTTACCCTGTATCTAGATAGCATCTAGATAGATATAATAGTATCTAGAACTGCTCATCTACTCCTATAGACTAGGTTGTGCTATGAGTGAGTAATCACGTTCTAAAAAACGCAGAGGGGAGTCAGAATCAATCAGTAACAAATCACTTTTACCTCTTCTCTCCTTAGTAGAGAGAACTTCTTTGCATACATAAGAAGAAAAAACCTCCTTCTGAAAAAAACCCAGGTGTTTTACCAAGTATTTACACAGCTGATTCAAGAAGCACTTCCCAAAACTCTACCAAAAAAACATTAGTTTACCAGCAACAAGCCCTCATTAGACTTCTAAGCAGCTTTACAAAAGAAGTCAGGATGTGAAAAACCCCACCAAGTTATTTCATATATAAACCCAGAAGCTCTAGGAAATCCAGATATGACCATTTGAAGGATTTTATACATGCATGTATACATATACACATTCCTTGTCTTCCCTGTAATTACAAGGAATAGAATTTTCTGTATTATCAAAGAAAAAAAGATTTTCAGGAAGAAACAATGAACACACCACTAACTCACATCTTCAAATTCCTTATTATGCTTTGTATACACTTGCATGTTAGTTAACTAAACATAAATCAATAGATTGACATATGCCATAGAGTTTAGATACCAATTTAACACCTCTGCATAAAGTTAGAGGGGAGAATTATAAAATCACTTTTAATTTATTATTTCTAGAAAGAGTAGACAAAAGTCTTTGAGGATTAATTTCATGCTGTGGGTTAAATTTCACTCTCACGATAGGCCAACTATTGCCTGGGGCTCTACAGATAATGAACCTGCCAAGGGATTAGCAAGGAAACACTTGTGTTATTATAAATCGTGTACACTTCCCTTTCTAACCAACTTCATCCTTCATGACATTAACAAATTACACTCTCTGTCCATGTTTCAGTATAATGCAAGGCTGTGAATGACCCTGAACCAATAGTATATTAGATAAGATCTTCTCAAGGCATAAAAAGCTATTAAATTTGGTTGAAAGATCCAGACCTCCTGAAGTGAGAACATAAGACATTTTATGTCAGATCTCTCCAAGACCCAGAGAAACATTTGTATGTAAAATCTGTCTTAAGAATATCAGCTGATACAGTCTAAAATGGCTTATAGAGAAATGTGCACAAAGGAATTAAATGCAACACAGAAACACAGGAAATTTTAGGGAGAATTAATCTACCACAAACAGTCTAAATCAACACAAGCAAATATGTTAATCACTTGGTTTCACTGTAAACAATGGATTTACTAAAGAGCTCAAACACATAATTTATCATATGTGTATTAGACTAGAAGTTCCAGTAACGATTTTATGTCTAAGGCCAGTTAGAATAGTTAGGATGCAAATATAGATGTATTTTGTATTTGATCCTTTCCTCCTTCCTTGTCTTGAAAAGCTTCACGCTTTTATTTTTTACCTGTAGAAAACAGCTCAGTTTCTAGACAATCCACGCCAAACTGTGCTGGCATGCACTGGTAGTGAAATTGTGCAATATTACAATGTTAAAGTAGAAATTTGACATCATGAACTGGATCCTTTATTTACACACTACCATATAAACAGAAAGGCGATAAAGAAGTCCAAGCTCTGAGCCTTCTTTTGTTGACCCAAACTGGCTTAGCACAGCATTCCCTGAATTTTAGAGATGGTAGTATTACTGCTAAGGTCTCCTGTATTGAGAGAGACTCCTAAAAATCGTATGGTTCTAGTAACATAGCTCACCCTTCTGCATCTTTGAGAGCAATTGAGCACACCTATGGAAAGCAATTTTCGTACCCTATTGCTTTCCCACCTCCTTTGAAGCCAAAGCCTTCTTTGAGACAAACCATCTCCAGGGTGCGGCACCACATCACTTCTAATCACTACACACTAATCATCCATGTTAAAATACTCAGAGATTTATTCTTCGTGCTGGATTGTAAAAGGCATGGACAACTTTTTCTTTTCCTCCTCTTGTCAAACAGCCTGGGCATGACCCCTTGCTAACGCTCCCTTAAGCAGTGCAAGGGAACAGGACCTGACAGGTTGTCTCTAGACCCAAAGGTGTGAGCTTATGATGTTGGAAAAGTGACCAGTTTTGTCTCTTTGCTCCTACTTCTGCAAGCCAGTGAGCTCTGCTCTCCCTCGCTGTAGTTACAGGCTGCTGCTCTTCCAGCCGCCATGAGTCACGCTGAGCTATGCCAGATGACTTGGACCTACTGCGTGGCTGGTATTGTTCTCATATGACCAAAACAGTGAAAGAAGAATTTCGCCATTGTGCTCCTGCAATACATCAGTATCATTTTCATTATTGCCTACAGTAGGCAAGAGCAGTATTTGCTGCACTTCCCTTTTAACCTTCTAACTGGACAGGAAATCATACAATTGTATTAGGAGGCAGATAACGTAGAGTAATAAATGTCTCACTTTTGAGAATTTGCTGTTCTGACTCCTTGGCTTCATATAAGGCTAGGCAGCTGCTCTCTTAACCTACCCGTACAGCTGAGCCAGCTCTGCATCCAGCAGCGGGACTTTGGCCAAAATTATTTTTAATGAAGGACAAAACCGATTAAAATGACAACTGAGCATTCCCTTATAACTAAAGGAATACTTGGACAGTATAACGAGTCCTATGGCCAGAGCCCTCCATACTTTTCCAGGACTGGAGGTGCTGCAGACGAGACTACTGGGATTCAGGTGGTCTTTGTACTGGGAAGACAGTCAAGTGTCACTAACATCTTACACTTTCCACTTGGGATGTAATTCAGTGAATGGATCTTCTGATGGCAAAGCCAACTTAAGAAGATCACCGCTTGTTGCCAGACTCTCTGTTTTGCTGATGCAAATATTTATGAGGCTATGCAGTAGAGGAAAACCAAACACCCCCCCTCTCCCAAATTTCTGCTATTAACCCAGGTTGCTTTAGTTTTCGTGACGAATTCAAAGCTGCTCTTGGGTGCATGTATACTATTCACACCAAAATGAACACAGCCTCACTTTAAATAATTACTTTCATTTTCCTGATGCATCCTGTTCTGTTTTGTACCATAGTATCTCACAGATACTATATTCAGCATAGTATCTAGGAAACGTATCATCACATGGTATGTGTCTCCCCATCTCAGCAAATATTAAGCGTATAGCAGAAAGTGGTGCCTTCATCTAAAGGGGTCAAAAGGAAACAGAGCAAGTAAAGGACTGCTGTCAAGTGAAGTGGAAGTGAATTGGAGAGGAGGAACCTGGGACAGGTTGTTAAAAAGGACAAAGAAGAGATACAGAGGGAATAGACGTGGTGGAAAAGGGCAGCCGCTAGTGTAAGGTGGACAGAAAAAAAGAGACAGATTTTTGGAGCTACATCGTGAAAAGAAGAGTAAGGAGAAATGGGAGGCTGGAAACAGAAGTAAATGAAATTATCTGGGTCACAATGATCTGCAATGATTCGTGCACATGCTTTATAATACATTCTTTAACAAAAACCTTTTTGACATTTTCAGTGAGTGCAATTGTTTCATGAAAATCATGTTCTCTGCCTCTCTGTGGTTTGGTTTGGGAAGTGGCAGGTTCATCCTGTGAAACTTCTTAGAGAAAACTTTCAATTTTAAACATTCCCAGAGGATACAATTCTTAAGGCAGATATATAGAAATAAAAATGTGCAGCAAGAAGTTCATTTTTTGAGATCTTTGCTTCCTTAAGTCCACAGGATACGTGACAGTCTGCAAATGAATCAGGCTGCATCAGGAATAAAGATGTTGAAGTTGGTGTATAATATGCAGAAGTAGTTAAATGTGGTCACGTGGCCCATGTTACTGAAGAGACACGTTATTATGGACTGTGCAACTTATAGTTTCCTGAATGCTAATGGCTTTAAATTCAGACACATTAAGTTCACTTAGGACATAAAAACAGTGTATATTTCTCAGTTGGTCATTACTTGAATAAAAAATCATAAGTCAGCTTAAAACAATTTTATGCTACACTTCTAACCATAGAATAGTGCACATTCTACTTTGCATTAAACAATTTACATTCACATCTGTCACATATTACTCGTTGCCTCTTTTCCCCCTTCCCTGAGGGGAGCTTCTTGTTTTGACAGCATTTTAGTGCCTGCACTTCTGGCTAACTCTTGATTTATAAAGGAATAACTAAAAAAAAAAAAAAAAAATGTAAATTTATTTCTGATTTTGGTATTTCTACTTCCTCTTCATTGACTATGAATTGTTACTCTTAACTTATAGAGGAAGAATTTAAAGAAAATCCTACCAACAAATGGAATAAGAGAAAGAGGAGATATACCTAATTGCTAAATATCACCTGCTTTTATTATCCCTGTTTTTCCTAAAGAAAATCATAATTGGGTGTGATGGATAAGAACTATCTACCTCATAAGAGATCTGTCAAGTAGTTGTCAGCTGGCCAAACTGATATCGCGAACAATTTTTTGCCATTTTTAAACTGAGAACTTTCTATTAATATATGGCACATACAGATGAGGTCAGTGGGGAAATGCTTTTTAGTGGACAACCAGGTGGCAAAGATTCTCGTTATGAGATGAGTATTCGATGATACTCATCTCCACTCTAACAGGCACTATAATGCAACAAACACATTTAACTCTAAACAGTTTCTACAATTTTATATAAACACTAAAACCAGTAACTAAAGAGAAATTGAATAGACTTAACATGTTAATTATAAGTAATCAAAATGAATTATTTAACCCTCTGTGCCAGGTGGTAATAATAATTTACCTAGTGAACTTTTTTGTGTCAGATTTTTTCAAATTTACAGCTAACCTAAACTTTGAAAAGAGAAGAGGTAGGCATTGCTCGACAAGCTGAATTAATGTGTCTATCAGCATTAAGCCCATGCTACACAGTGACATCTCTCCAGTAGGTAAACTGCCTCTGAGACTAATGTGTCTTCACTTATTACTTCACTCCTCTGGCTAAGCTCTGAAATGCCAAGGGATACAAATGATCTTGTCTTCAAAATAATTTAAAGCCTGCTGTAATACAGAATGGAAAACACAGAAAGCAAGGTCTTGTCAAAATGCAAAATCAACAGAGAGTGTCAGGAGGCAGAGCTTGCTGTCTGTAATGTGATCCTTCCACACACCATAATCTCCATTTTATTTTGCTTAATGAGGCAGGAGTTAAAACAGTTGACCTGATCAAATTCAGATGGCAGCCCTAAAGGATGAGCCCCCTGCTGCACTCTTGTCCCGACACCCTTTGTTACCTCCAAGTGAGCTGAGACCAGGCTGTGAACCATGTAAATAGGAGGTTTCCAGGTTAATGAAAAGCTGCAACACCCTTCTAAATCGGGACAGAAGGTTATGCTTTCCTAATCCAAAGAAAGTTTCATGAACCTCAGTAATAAAGTTTAACGAATGCTGGTCATTTTGAACCTCGCAAATAGACTGGACAAAGGGTAATAGTTTCCTTAAAAAAATTCCTTGTTCTATAACCACTGCTCAGCACATATTATTAGAATAACATGAATTTGTTTTCTCATGACAAATTCAAATATATCAATTAAAAAAGGATGTCTTGGGAAAAGGTAGTTAATGGTTCTTATGAACTGATGTTTTTATTAGGTGATGGCATGTTTGCTGTTTCGTTTCATTACTTATCTGCCAAGGAGTTTCTTTCAACACCAAATCAGAATCTACATGCTACAATCATGTAGCACATTCAACTTCAGTCCATGTGTTCCAGCTGCTGACACAGATAAATCTTTAAAAGTGGGCAAAACATAAAAATTGTCTACATTATCTTTCAGCATGTAGCATAATTTGCAGTCTTTTACACAAAGGAAATAAAAATCGGATTCACCAGCTGTACTTCTACCTGTCACTTGAAAGACGAGGCTGTTGGATAGTACGTCTATAGTGTCTACAGAGAGGTATGGAGAGACAGAGTGTATTAATTTGGGCTTGGTACGTAGCTTTTTGTTCAACTTTGAGTGTGTGTGTGGGGGCTCAAACGTGCTCACAAAAGATCACATAGATAAATGAAGTGGATAAGATACACATAAAAATACCTCAGTGAGTCTCTGGAGTTTCATTTAAAAGTTTGAATACATTTCCTGGTTTGGGATGTCTGAATTTTTTCTAACATGAAGTGTTCCATATTATGAAAATACACACACTAACACACAGAGATTACATTAAACTGGACAGCAAAATATTAATGCCTGCATAGTCAAAAAAATACATGCATGATTTATGCTTGGCTTGTGCATTTACGTTGTTTTAACTCTACTGAAAATTTATATTAATTTAATTTATCTGACTTAAAGAAAAGTGTGACAGATTGCACATTTGTCATGTTTTAGGCTTATCTTCTGGGTGGCTATTCATTTGTTACTTGATATATATTACAATTCTGTGTTTCACTGGACTGTATTTTTAGTCCCTTTTTCCTTTCCTCAATTAGGCGTTTGTGACACCACTTTTCATACATTCCAGTAATCAATTCCGAAGCCATTCATCAGGATTTCAGAAGCCACTCTTGAAAAATTAGATACATGTGCTCAGCGTAAATGGGAATGCGATGATTTATGACACAGGTCATTCTGAAAACCCATGAGTTCTTCTCCAGTGACGTGCCAGAAATCACAACTATTACTATAGGGCTGTGATCTGTTCATTATACAGCTTATGGGTGGTGCGCCATGTCTAATTCATTTTTAATGTGTTACATTTTTTCTGTTCGATTTTTGAAAACAAGATTTACAGTTGTTTAGAGTTTGACAAGAACAGTAAACTGCTGGTTTAGTTAATATGTTTTAAAACGGATTGATTAAAGTATCAGCCTGTTTGCACTCAGTGTTCAAGCTATGAAGGCAGTATTGTTTTAATTGCAACTACAGCAGTCAGCAGTTCTGTAAATCATGTGTTATGCATCCCTTGGGTGAAAAAAACATGGATGCTCAATCTAACTGGCAGGGAAGAAATTAAATTCCTGGGTTCTCTTCAGTTTACAAAGAGGAGAGGATGGCAATCATAACAGAAAAAGGGTCTTTCCAGAAGTCCATGATCTCAGTTACCCATTCGAGGGAGGGATGAGTATGTTCCTGAACCACCCAGCTCACAAAGCCTTGTCGTTGCATCTGCTAGAAAGGTACTTAATCTGCTCCTGCCCATTGGTGATATGAGAGCAACAAAGCAGCTCTGTCACATAAACAGCACAAATCAAATGAGGTTTTTCATGGTGCTCACCACAGCTAAAAAGCCAGTGAAATTGTTTACTGCTTTGGTACTAGCACAACTTCTAACCACTGGTTAAGGGTAAGCTTATAGAAAGTATCAACTAACTAGTTTATAGTATAGATGCAGATATGGTTTTATCAAGAATATAAGAGGGCTGTAGTCCTCAGTTAATGCCACTTCCCACAGCATACAATTCTGTTGCGTGACACAGCAACACCCATGCAGATATGCACCACATTCAGGCAGAGGGCATCTCTGCTGCTGTGAATGTGGGAACTAAGTCGTGCCTAGCAAGTCTAGCACAGACACCTCAGTGGCACTGAAGGGCTCTGCCTTTAGACTGAGTAAGAATCTGGCCAAAAGTCTTGTTATTACGTACAGCCTGTTGGAATTAGATATGCGCTAAAGCAGAACCCTTGCATACATTTTAAGCACTTAAGTATTATTCATCTTATTTACCTTCAGTCATCTTTGATTCAAGTGTTGGGTTTAAGTCAGTTGTCTAGGCTCCCTGCAGAATCAATGCAGAGATATGCATCTCCGAAGTCCAATCCATCCCATCCAAAGATGGGTATCAAGGACTGATGGCATTACTTGTCCTGCACAATTGTTCCTCTCTTTCCCGTGACTATAGATGGAGCTGTCTACCTTTGATACACTGCCAAGGCTCTAGCAAGTGCCCTTAAAGTAGGGGCACACATTTGTCAATGGTCTGTTTTCTTAGGTGGCTGGTTGGGTTTTGATCAATAACAGAGATACTTCACATGAAAATGCAACCAACTTTTCATAGTAGAGAGCAGGTCACTTAAACATGCCAGCAAACTATTACCAAGTGTCCCCAGACCCCCACAATCATATCCTTAGGGCCCAGCATTGCTGCAGGTGTCCCAGTATTTTGTGGAGGTCACCACAGGAGTAGCAATGGTGAAATTTGGATAGGTCCATTTTGTTCTGCTCTCCTTCTCCACAAAACTGCAATGCCTGGGGTAGGTTGTGCTCTTTGGATATGTGATGTAATCCAGACTGTGCAGGATGACAAGGAAAGGGGCAGAAGGTCTAGGATAGGGGCAAGGTGTAGGAGGAATTTCAAAGATGGCAGACACGGCACCTCAGTGGCTTGAACACTCACAAACATGCACATGAACAGGCAGTTACAATAAAAACATGTTTGATATATAATCACTGGACTTGTCCACGATCTTAAAAGATTGTGGAAAAAAGAGATAAAATAACAAAATTCTTGCTGAAAAATGCAACAGAATTAGACACCAATGTGTATTTTGCTTAATCCCAGAAGAGCACCCATGAAACATTAAATTACTGAAATTTAGTTCGCGAAAAACTGAAAACAACAAGAATGCTCATTTGATTAAAAACTAATGTCAGAAGCACCCGGATGCCACCAGGAGAAAATATTTTTTTCTCAATTTTGTGGGCCCACTCTGCAGATGGCTTGGCCCCTTTGTGTTTTGCTTCTGACCATCCCGCCCCCTCTTTCCCCACCAACCCCCTGTTCAGAGCTGAGTTGGCTTCACATGCATAGTCTCACTGCTCCTGGTGCTTCTCCTCCCTCCTGAAAAATGTCAGGGTAGAGCAGTCCTGCCTTGTATAGGCTCAGGAAGGCCTACAGGTCCTGCAAAAGTAATCTGCAATGAGATTGTGCTAAAATAAAGGGAGAATCCAAGCAGCAAAAGAAGAGGCAGGAGTCCTGGGATGGTAGGGAAGAAGGGGCTGTGCTGTGGAAGAGATCTGTACCCAGGAAAAGAATAGGGACTCTGCACACCCAGCACCACACTGTGCCGTGGCCTGCACCATGTACTGAAAACACCCTGGGCTAAATTCTAGCCTTTGCAAATTCAGGAGTGTAGTGGAAGGAGAGGGAGAGTGAGTGAGAAGGGAAGAGAGAGAGAAGGAGAAATAATGGTCTTACCTATGACCCACAAAACCTGTTGAAGCCCACGTCCAAAACATTTCATAGTATGTGGTACAACTCCTTTACCAATACAGTGAAAGATTGAAATGGGTTCACCTATCACTTGCCCATTTCTGCAATCTTTCCACTTGTCCCTTGTCTGCCATTCTTTTAAAAAACTTCAAAGTGCAACAGAATACAATACGCATCTATAACGTTATATTTAAAATCCAGATTAAAATTCTCAGGTGGTGTAGCACTCTGCTGTGGCTTACATACGCAATGTCTGAAGACTTGTTTAAATGCAAGAAAAAAATTATTTCCAAGTAACTGCACAAGTAAGCGCAACCTACTACTTAGTGTGCAATAATTGCTTACTTTGTGCTTGATCCAAAGAGACTGTAATTTTGCAATAGTTTTGGCTTGAAGGTCAGAAAAATTAGTTTTATATGTAAAAGAAAATTTTTTAAAAAATCATATTTTTTACTCTAGTAGCTCTTTGTTTAATCTTAGATTAAGACAATAGGATTCATCAGCTGAAAAATGAAGGCCACTTGCAGGGGAGAAAGACAAATATGGCAATAGATTTTACATGAATGGAAAGATTTTATTTGCTGGCAGATCAGACCAGAGGATAGTAGAACAAAAAGACTGTGCAACAGGAGTCAGGATTTAAACTGCTAGGTTTTCCAAAGATATATATCAATAATATCTTAAAGCAATTTTGATTTCAGAAAGTTCCCAGATTTAATATAGGAATTAAAAAGAGTCCCAAAGGGTGAGTTTACATTACTGGACATTAGGTTTTATCTAGATTATATTTTATCTCTGTTTCCAACTTTAATTACTATTTTATCTATGAAGTATAGAGTCAGTGCCAGTATCTTTGAGCAGAAGAATGTATTAGCTTGGCTGTTAGAAGCATCTTTTCAAATCTTGTCTCTCCCAAGCCTGAATTATGTAAGCACAACTATGTTCAGACTTCTAGCTACTGTTTTAAAAGGTAAACTCTGCTGTCAGGGACCTTAGGAAGACTGGGTTTGCATTCAAATCAAAGAAACAGCAGAAGTTAGTAGGTCCCTGAAGACAGAATCTTTTCTAAACTAGTCAGGAGACGATTTACTGCCCATAAGCTCCTGCAACAATGATAAATGCAGCACGTACTCTACATCATATGATGTGTCACGTACACTGCACAGCTCTACTATCTCTGTTTCAGTTATATCCCTCTAACCTGGGTGGAACAATTTCTTCTTTGGCAATATTTCTGGCTACATTACCTACTAGATGATTCTGATAAAATACTAAGGATGGACTAATTTCAAAAGAAAAGCTCCTGGAATTAGCTCAAGAACCCTGTGGGAGTATTGCCCATAATTTGATTTGGTGTTAAGATGCTTACTCTTCTGGTTTTAGTTAAGTTTAGCTAGCTGTACAAGGAAGAGTGATTCAGAAAACAGGTATTTTTATCTTAATCACAAAAATAAAAATTCATCCCAGAAGGGGCATTTACCCAAAACTGCCATGCACATACCTTTTCAGCACAGCTGATCTTAGCTCTTTAAGTGATCTTCAACCCTTGAAAGTTTAAACTCTTTCAATGTTTTCTCCATAAATTTAACAGCAATGTTTCACAAAGTAGGGAAGGAAAAAAAGAACGATTCTCTTGTAGTACACTTATCTAGTAGTTTATCACAGAATAAAACCTTAACAACAACTGAAAGCATACTAAAGATATGTCTAGCAACAATATCAGGGATAAAGATCAGAAATAGCAGACCTTAGTTTAAAACATATCACAGGGAATATATTGAACAGTTGGAACTTATGACCATTGACTGTTTATTAAAACATTAACCTCTCTAAAACTATTGTGAAAAGTGACCAATAGCATATATAGCTGCACTTCCAGAAAGACTACAGGAGAAAGGAATAAAATGAATTCCCCATATTAAAATTCTTCTAAAACTCTATGATTAACATATTTCAAAAATGTCAGTTGTTACATCCATTTTGTTCTTGTCATTACTTTGCTTTTATATTCCTTATCTGAAACATATTGCACACATTCTCTGAGTACAATATTTTCTGCATCTCTACCAAAAGCACATGCTTTGTAGTGGGAAGCAACATATAGAATACCCAGCTCTACACATGGATGATAAGAAGATACAACAGTTAGTTAGAAAACTTTCACTACTGATAGATACTTGCTTGTTCTTATGATTCTAGAAATAACCCCAAAATGCCAGGGAAGAATCACTATTAGCGCAAGAGTTGAACACTCTATGCAAGTCTAACATGTAGTCTGGTAAGGCAGATGGACTCCTTGCTGCTCTTCATCATGATGTTTTTCACCATGATCTAAGAAAAGGAAAAATGCTGTCTTTAGGATAAACACTGATCATCACTGAAGACCACGAGGTACCCCAAGTTACAACCCACATGGAACTGCTGGCCTGAGCACTATGAAAGCATGTCAGACTTAGGCTTGAGAATCTACCACAGGAGGTGAAAGGACCTCCAGTGCAGTATCCATATATTTCATAGACTGATGCAAAAATTCTTGATCCTCAGGTGGGACAGTGAAGATTTGAATAGAATAAGTATGGGAGGAGATTCTTCTTTTGACACTTGTCAAGAAATGAACAGCGATATGAAATGGTGTCAAGAACAGGATTCTTTCTCTTTGAAGGGAGTAGAGGTGATGCTGAAACAAACATATACTATAGTCAATGTCTGTGGTCACCTGGCCAGATTCAGCAGCTCAGGGAGCAATGGTATCTTTTGAAAGAGTAAGACTGATTCAGATTTTTTTTTTCTTACAGTTCAACTAAAATGAGATCCAGCGAAAAACCTCAAGAATAATACTAGTTTGGAATGACAATCTGGAGGGCAACAGCTGAAGTGCCAGCTCAACTTCTGGCACTTGGGCATATTGCACATGTGCCACACAGAGGGGAGGTGCAGGAATACATCGTTGACAGTGCTGAGACATAAAAATATTGTGTATCTTGAGTGTGCATGGTTCTGCACCTGCAGCATAGATGCACATATGGCAATCATTTTAAGAATGGATCCATATGACACAGAAATGTTTTTTTTTTAATTCCTGTGAGGAGCAAAAATGTGACCTTCCATCTTGTTATTTTGATTAAGGGGAGTTGTAGTTGTTGGAGAAATGAGAGGCAGGATATTAGGGGCTACAGCACTCACAACAGTATCTGGCAGAGAGACATTGAAGTTCTCGCTATGTTACAACACAGTCTATAGTTGAACCATGTGCGCAAGTGAACGCACTGGATGAATGTCTTAATCAGAGTTCATATTTTTAGTCTTGCCTAGAGCAGTTACTGAGGTTTGAATAAAGAATTACGCCACAGAGACTCACAGGTCAAGGCACCTGTGTATGTTCTGGGAAGGTCAAGTCCAAGTCTAACTTCCGATTCAGGAAAGGAGGAATTTGAACCGATCCTCTCACTTCTTAGCTACGTGCTGTGATGATGAGGTTATTGTCTATTCCAGATCAGAGTTTACTCTGTCAATTCTACGTTTAAATTAAGAATTTATAACACGGCTTCTTCATAGATATTAAAATGTATCATTGATACACACATTAATTTATATTAATTTCAGAAATATATATATATCTCTAAAGAGATATATTTCCCCAATGGCTTTGAAGTTTTTCATTGACTCTCTGGATTAGCACCTGAATACTCAAGGAACACACGACTGCTGCTGAGCCCATCATACTTTACTTCAGTGACCATGAAAATGAGGACAAATAGATCAAACTATGGTGAGCTTCTGTTTAACTACATGACGGAAACCAGCACAGCTGGAGGCAATTCTTAGCAAATTGATCAGAATTCCTTTACTTTAACTACAGCTTAACTAATAAATAGACTTCCATAATTTTCTCCAATCAGTCTAAATGTATTTGCAAAATTAGTGAAACATTTGATCTTGAAATGTTCACTAAATCTTAAGTATATAACTTTGAAGAATTTAACATAGTTTATCTTTCTGCCAAATTGGAAAAGAATAACTGTTTATAATAAAATCTTGTTAACTAAGTAAACTTTGTAGAAGATGCATGTTCATAATTCATTTGCTATGTAACAAAACTGGTTGCTTTTTTTGCTTTTCACGATGCAATATTAACTTTTGTTACCAGGTTTGTATTCTGGTCTTTTGTTTAAAGACATTTTTGTATCAACTTCTGGAACTAGTAGTAATCCCACTGAAAATCTGAAAAGACTATATGTTGATGATCTTCTTTTGCCATTTTTTAAAATAAGCACACTTCATCCAACAATACAGATATTTTTCTGGATGGATCTGTTTCTTTTAAGGGGCTTTTCAAATGTTCTGTGAACAAGACAATCTTGAACTCCCTTTGAACATAACAGGCACTTCAAAAATCTAATGAAAATACACTTTTAAAAAATGTAATTGGTCTGGCTTTCACCCTTTTCACAATTATTTCTGCAGTTACACACTGGCAAAATCCAAAAGTAATAGAAACATCCTATTTGCTAAAATAAACGAATACACTGAACTCTTTTTTTCTAAAAGCCCATGTTGCAATCCTTCCTAAGGGACAAAAAAATAACAAGAAAAAGATGGAGTTTGAACTCAAAGCAAACATAAAAGCTTTACTTACAAAAAATCAATTACACACTCCAATTTGTTTTTACCAGCAGCCAAAGGGAAACCTGGTTAGCATGTTGCAGGATCCAAACACCTTGGATCTACATGTTCCACCAAATTTTACATTATGGCTATTTCTAAGAAACAAACTAACAATTAGAGACACCTGTTAGAAGTGCCTGTGCTCTGTTCACACTTCATGTAGTATCTTAAAGTGACAGCATATTAAAATGTCAATGCAATTCTTTTGGATTACAGAAGTATTTATAACAACAGAAAGTGCAATTAAATTCTCTGCTTCTAAGTACTTGTACTTGAGTTGCTTAGCATGCAAGAAAAGTACTAAAATACACTGGTGTAGAAGGGAAAACTATTGAAAATGAAGATTATAATACTACAAAACACAGAATTACAAAAGACAGACGGAAAAAAATCAGTATCAAAATTAACCTCTTCCCCAATTTTATGTACTTATTAAGCACATAATATATTTCTTCTATAGACAGTCCGGCAATTTTAGATGTATAGGCCCATATTGTAAAGTGAGTATCGCAGATAAAAGAAATATAACCCCACTGAAATTATTTATTCAAAACTTTGCCTTTGATTACATGTCCAGACACTATATAACTTGCACATCAATGAAACATTCTTTGAATTTGACCCCTCCAGCATAGACTTATGTGCCTAACTCACGTCAGAAGTTTCTGAGGAGGAACTAAGCCTCGTTATGGACCATACCTGAGAAACAGAACAAGGTAATACAGCTTCAAACAGTTTCTACAGATCCTTTTCATAGAGATCACTAATACAGTGATGGTGCATTTACAGCAAAAAGTTAAACAAAAATTCCAGCTTGATAAAGTGGATTGGAAAATTTCACTTTGAAAAACATTTGTCAATTTAGAGGAAAATTCCAATAAATATGAAAGTTTGCATTTATCCAAATGGAATTTCTAACAAAACCTGGCTTAAATATTCCATGTCATGAACTCAAGCCTATGCAGACGGTCAGAGCAGAACATCTAAAATACTCCAGCCCTATTTCAATGCTCAGTGGAATATGAAGGGTGCTGCACGGTCTTGTGGCAGTGCCCTAGTGAAAGGTAAAATTAGACTGTCCTTTAAAAATGATTCACATTTTCTTGTCTATTTAAAGTCACGGACATATATCACCCTGAATTTTCAAAATATCTCATGTTGCCATGCCAAATTATCCACCAATATTGGGTGTATGTAACTGGTTATTCTGAGCCACAGGACTTTATGGAATGGATTTAACGACACTGTAATCAAGGGTATATTACTTTCACCCAGCTGTCCTGACACATTGCCTCCGGTTACCACTTTGTAGTAGAAGGAACAAAATGAACTGTCCCTCAGGTATTTTTGCTCACAGCCTTAGCTTTACTGGGTCAAATAAGTTTGATGGTCTATAAGCTGTAGTACATAAAGAGCCACCACATTTTCACTTCTGGTACACTTCTGCTACTGGGGCAGTAACCTCTGGCAGAAGGATGGAGGGGACAGCTAGGGCTGTTCTTCAGGACACCCTTGGTAATCCTAGTATGCTTCAGGAGACCTCCGATGAAGGTGTGAGGCTGAGAGAATTTCAGTCCTTGCTCTGCTACTGACGAGGGGAAGTTTTTTTAGTTTTCTTCCTCTCTTTTTTTGTGTTCAATAGGGATTAAAACCTTTATGGTGTTCTCAGGACTGCTGCAAAGACTGCTTGCAGAGTGTTCAGAATATATGAAGTACAAGGAGCATTCAGCAGCTGCATCACTTCTGAAGTTTCACACTAGCTTCCAAAGCAGTGGAAGTCATTTCGAAATCTGAAAAGTTTACTGAAAATTCTAATGACTGATGTATCTCCAAAAGATGTTTTCTTCTAACATATTTGTCTCTGCTTTCTGAAATATGACTCATCAAAACTTTAGCTGACCAAATTTCTGTTTATTCCGAGTTTTATTATGTTCCGGATAAAAATCCTGGTCTATTTTTCAAATACGGAAGGTTTCAAACACCAATATTTCAGAAAGCTGCCTGTTTAGAAGCTAACTTGTCTGCAGATTGCAAAATAACTGCTTTCCAAAGGCTTCTGGCTATTTATTCACATCAATTGAAATTTGTTGCAACTGCACAAATTATGTCTTCCAAGAGCACCTGTGAATTGGGCTTGTGCTGTACCAGTTTTATGACTTGTCACCCAAGATTGAAGTTTATATTATCCTTAAGCAATGTGACTAAGTGGAAGGAAGGACTATGGGCCAAGCTTTTCAAAGCTGTTTCGTGTAGTTTCACTGCACTCGGGCTAGCCAAGAATAGTGGAACTGTTGTAGCCCTAGCACATATAACACAGCTCTGGGAGTTGTCCTAATTGATGCTGAATTCCTATTAGTCACAAGGGTCTGTATTGGCAGCCACAAAAAGCTGGAGTATAAAAGATATTCTGACCACTGACTTCTTTCCAGAATTACCTATTCCCATATAAGAGTTTGTGAGGAACAGGTGAAGCAGAGTCATTAATCCACCTCTATACCACCTACCACCTAAGGATTTCTGTTCCATTAAGAAAATTTTCCAGTGCCAAAATCTCCCTCAAGGTCCCTTGAGCTGTCAGAATAGCGTAAAAAGACAAGAAAAAGACTGCCCTTCCTCTTCAACAGCTCTAAATACTTGGGCTGTATACACTTCTATAAAGGCTGCAAAGTGAGTAAGTAGAAATGGCATCATTAATGCATCTAATTGATCTCAAAATATTGTTTGGCTAGTCAGGCAAAGGTTTCATGAATAGTAGCTTCTGTAGCAGAGCCAGCTGAAGATATCTGGTACTATTAACCTTGTTCCACAGGTGTGATTTTCTCTGGGATTATGTTGTTTCTAATGGATGAGATGCTTTACACGTTACTCAGAATGCATGTGAGCATGAAACACTCATCATCATTCTTTTATTACTTTTCTGATGATTTGTCATGCAAATCAAATAGTGACTGAAAGGGGCCGGCTGAGTCAGTGAATTCAGCCCCTGTTGTCACAGGCAACTATGTCATACATGCCTTTATAAGTCACTTGACCCAAGAAAGTGACTGAGCTCTATTGTAAAGATAGTTAGGAGGCTTTTTGCCTCCACAGCACCTACTAGAAGGGTGCTCCACAACCTTGATGAGATACCTAAAACACAATTCCTGGTCTTAAATATATTCAGGAGAATTTAGACTCAGTTATTTTTGTCCTAATATTACGTATAAGAAGACAAAAGATCAGAAGGCCATCCATCCTAATACCTAGTCCTTGCCAATAATAGAGGATCATCAGGCCAGTGTATGGCAAAATGACAAGTATATACCCTCTGTATTTCCAGGTTCCACGATTCTGGAGCTTCTTGTTAAGTATGTCCTTGCTCTCTCCTATGTGGGAGCATCTAACTATGGGAACAAGTTTTTTATATGGCCCTATACTTATTTGTATATTCAGGTTTACTTCCTAGCTAGGGCAGAACACTTCATGTTCCATTTTTCTCATGCTGCTCAGCAGAACTGACTGAAAAACTCACACCACTGCCTGGAGAGAGAGGTCTCAGTTTACTTCCTTCCATATTCCTTGCTCTCCAACTACACTTACTCTTTGCTGGACAAGTTTGTTTGTTTGTTTGTTTGTTTGTTTGTTTTAAATTTTCTTCTTGTTGTTATTGAATTAGTTTTTGGCCAGCTTAGAGAGCTGAATCTGCTGCATGCAGGACTGGCATGAGGGAGTGTGAGGCTCCTTTTAGTAGCCATGAATTATTATATATCTCCTGAAGCTGTAATATGAAATTTCAACTCTAATTACATATTTCACAGAAAGGTCAACAGCTTTTTGTAATGTGCAATAATTTGTCATGGTAATAACAGCAAGCAACTTTTGCAATATTGTGCAATTTTATTAACAGGCAACTTTAGGAATCCTTTATTCATTCAAATTTGGCAAAGTATTTAGACACAGGAATTAAGTATTGCAGAGCTAATAAATGAGTATTCTGAAGAATAGAAATTAATTTACCCATGACTTAAATGGTTTGATGCTGACTTAAACTGTTCCATGATCAGTTGAACTGATGTAAGAGTTCACCTAAAACAAAACAGGGAGGTTTCACCCTCAATTCCTTCTCCCCTCTTCCTACTCCTTTTTCACTGTGTGGTCCTGCTCCTTTCTCTGTGATAGTTCTGATACTCACTGAACCCTTCTAATAAGCTGATTCAATCCACAAATTCATCAGAAACTGGACCAATTAGTCTTCGCCTAGATGATATGTTGTATAGGCCCATGGGAAACTACAACGAGGTCTACAGCTTGTGTAAGGAGGATTGTTGCTGACATGAGGCATGTAAGCATCTTGTCCTTTTAGCAACAATGAACTGCAAAATTGGAATTTCCTGTCTCATGAAATTGAAAACTAAATTTCAGTATATTCCTAAATTTCCTCAGACATATGCCATACACTGTTACAATGCATTATCTGTATAACAATGGAATTGTGAGCTGTTTCACTTCTTAGATATGTCAAATCATTGAGATAATAAAGCAATTTGGCAAGAAAAAGAGAAAAGAGAGATATGAAAAGGATGCATTGCTATTCATTTAAAAATTCACCTTTCAATGGCTAAATTAGGAAAGTCTTTTGCCTACCTAACATACTTGCATTATTTTTATTCCCCCTGTGGTGGAACTCAACTGATGCCTTAAGAGGAACATTTCTGTCCATACTAATTGGACTTCAGATTCTAAGAGAAGATGTAACACTGTGAAGTATGTTCTATCAGATGAGATAGAAAAAATGGCAATCATGCAAATAAAAGTTCATATTTAACTTAGAGACATAGTAAATAAATGTGTATACATCTTTGACTAGGATGCAGTTTTGCATTACAGCAGAGCTGATCTAACAGTATGCAGCCACTAGAAGACAAATACTTTTTAATAGCTTAATTTTCTGATATATCATCAAACTGAATCAATTTTCCCTGCAGTTTTGTGATTGCTAGGTCTGACATAAGGGAAATGGTGGGACCATACTACATACACTAGAGAAGGGAGTTGGGTGGCAAGGAGCCAGGGTCAGGACTAACTCTTTAAGTGTCAGTCCACCTTTTCACCCTTTCACCAGATTAAATGTAACATCATACTCCACTCCAGCGCGAGTGTATACACGCGTGCCTTTCATGCATACCGTTAGCATACAGTTTGGTGGTTGCCACTGATGACCTGTCTGGGTTGCCCCCTTCTTTGTCCTGGTATTGCTTGTTACACAATTGTGTAAGGAACCAATTCAGGAAACCAAGCTGGTCAAAAAGAAACCCAACCAGAAAATGATTAATTGATCCGTTTTTCACTGTGCCAGCTCCCTGAACTGCCACTGTATAGCAGTGTAAGTGTCAAGGGAACAAATGTAATTCCAAAAGAATTGAGCTTAAAATGTTGTGGAATCACATTTTCAAATGAAATATGCCTTCATTCACTTCTTTCTGAGACAGAAAAAGAGTCAAAAAAGTTTTTTTCATTTTGCTTTTCCTTTCCTAACTTAAATTCCAGTTTAGCAATCTCAGAACTATTTAATTTGATCCTTCCAGTTTGTAGCTGACTCACTCAGGGAAAAGTATCATGAGATAGCAGAATAATCTAAAGACCTGCTGCTGTCTACAGGCACTTTTCCCAACCCAATTCCCATTTGTCTTGTCCTCTTTCCTCCCTTGTACTGTCTCTGACACTTGTCTGATTCTTGTGCTGAGTTGATTCAGCTCACTAACATGCTAAAGAAAGAAGTATTCAATGTACCTCCTGGGAGAAACCATCTTGACCTAAGTTGCTACATCTGGGCAGATGCTAGATGGATCATATCACATGTAGCACTCAAAAGTGTACCTCCCTTCTCTCTGTTACAGACCCTGAACTACGTCACGTACATATGGGCACTTTCTAACCACTCCACTGCAGACATGTCTATGGCAGCCAGTACACAGGGGGTACTCAGGTACTATTTTTCCCCTGCCCCAGATTTAGGGAAATGGATAAAAAGGTATAAGGAATGGCAGTACTTTTGTAGTTATGAGAAATTAGTACTGCTATGGATCAACAATCCATTACTGGGACAAGGGAAAACCAGGAAGGTCACAGCACCTCTGAGGCACAAACCTTTCTGTGTGCTGCTCTTCAGCTGGTGCCGCTGAGCTCTGCCCCTGGCTCAGCTTGGGTTGTAAAAGCACAATCTAACCCGCTGCCTTCTCACCAGGGAGTCATCAGCTTACTACAACATTGCAGCAGCTAAAAACTTGTAAATATTTCCTTAGGTTTCTGGTTTTTTTTTTACTCTCTTGAGAAATAAATTCAAAAGACAGCTCTATTGTGCCAAGATTATTTTGGAGATGGTATTTTACTTGCATCCTACTCAACATGAAGACTTGTTTCTCAAAACCCCCTCTAGACCTAGAATACACACTGATGCATCTGCTCATAAAAACATGCAAAAAGCATAGTTCATAAAGATATTATCTCTCTTTTTATTTATTTATAGATTTACTTGGCACTTACTGGCCTAGCGCAGTTATTTTAGGGACATACTTAAATACAGTATTAATGGCCAACTTCTCTGAGAGAATTATTGGCATTGCTACAATTACATTGTGCTTCCAACATACACAGTTTTATTCTCTTGTATCCATAGCTTCTAAAAGCTAGCTCAAACACAAATAAGAAAAAAAAAGATATGTAAAGAGGTAGAAAATTTCTTTTCTGTTTATTGTAAATGGAGACATTAAATAGCGATTTGCCATACTTAAACTATCTCCCACTCATTTTACTACCTGACCAAATACTAATAAAAGTAAACATATGTTTTTTTCTTCTTCAAGTGGTTCCTTGCTTGTTTTATTTCAGGCATGTTCAATCCATGGTCAGAAATCAGGCATGACAGTGGCCTAACGCAAAATTTCTGTCCATGGAGAAATCAGGCATGACCACGGTCTACCCCTGAATATGATCTTAATGTTTTATACCACTGACAAATCATTAACATCTGTTAATAACTCACCCAGCTGCTTTGTTAGATTGTTTTAAAAAAATCTTATATACACCATAGATGTCTCCAACTCATAGCCTACGTAACCTTTCCCAGCTGCTTAATCCTTATTTAAAATATTACTTTAGAATGCATACATTTTAAAAACTATCCCATTTCTTTGTCTCCAGACTCCTTTTGAAACTGTGCTAACATCTGTTCATTTCCACTCCCCAATTCCCCTCTTAAATACTTATTTTCAGCGCGTATTTTTCTTGTAAATAGAATCCCATTACTTTCTCACCTCCTAGCCCTCCACTTTCTGCTTTCTGCTCTTGCTCTCATTCCAGTCTATCCCTCATGGTTTCACTTGACTCATTATATTTTAAATACAGGATTGATATAGCGAAAAGATTATTTAAGGAGCTTCTTTCATTTTCTCAGACTAATTTAAGCTTGGGAAAAAGAAAATGGGGGCATGCCATGCATCTACTGTGTCTAAAGGGAATAAACAAAGGGAAAGGGGAACAATGTACAGTAAAGGGGGCATAGGTAGTTGTTAGGGATGAAACTGCATAATGGAAATATCGGAACATCATTAGAAAATACTTCCTGGCTGTGAGAAGCAGTAGGCTATGCAGGAGCCTCCCAAGGGAATTACACGGAGCTTGTCACATGGCACACTTTAAAATAGGCTGGACAAAAGCTGTGCTTTGGGGCCAAGCAGCAAACCGAGGCAGGAGAGGAGAGGAGAGGAGAGGAGAGGAGAGGAGAGGAGAGGAGAGGAGAGGAGAGGAGAGGAGAGGAGAGGAGAGGAGAGGAGAGGAGAGGAGAGGAGAGGAGAGGAGAGGAGAGGAGAGGAGAGGAGAGGAGAGGAGAGGCTGCTGAACAGCACTGGGACGGGGATTTCTGAGCACTGTAACAGCAGTGGCAGGAGGCAGGACATGATGGACGCAGGCTGTAACACCTCATTTGGGAACTGGCTGTGATTTTAAGTGCTGGTTCTACTGAAGTGGTCTAAACTGCCTCCAGTACAGCCCTGGATAAAATGCTAGCAGTTCTGGTACCATTCCTTACTGCCATGAACTAGCAGATGAATAGGCAAATAGATCTCCCATGTCCAAAATAAATAAATCAGATTCATAAATTATGTACAGGATAGTCCACATTACATTGAGCGCTAAGACTCTTAACATTATTTCTTTCTCACTATTAGAGTATAAGAGGTACTGAGGCAATTTACATAACTCGAAAAAGGTACATTACCATAAGTTACAGTAATTTCTTTTTTTTTTTTTTTTTTGACAGCAATACAATGGCATACCCTGAGGCTGTGGGAATCTAAACAAATAAAATAATTAAACACATCTATTGTGTTTAATACAAACTATAACACACACTATAATACTACAGGGTATTTTCTGTACAAATATGGCTATATTTTTCCAGACCTGTCAGCTGACCCACATATCCAAAATGTTTCAAACTGAATTTCATTTTTGTCATGAAGATTTGGTCATGGTTTCTGACTCCTGTAAATGTCCTGATTATCTGTGGAAATCTTGAGATACTACAAAGAGAATCCAAGTGTTTCTACACTGTCTTTTATTTCTTTAGTAGGTTCTAACTACAGAAGCAGCCAACAGTACAATGAGCATATTTCAGAGGGCATTTAGTCCTAGGTTCTCTCCCTTTTCTTCCTTTCCCCATCAGACAGTGCAATGAAAAAAGAATTATTCTGTCATATCTGTAACCCATGGCATGGTTCTTCTCCATAATTACAGTTTTGGAGCTCCTTTGTCACATTTGCTTATTCTGTCTAGAAGCGGGTTATTTGTAGCCTCAGCTTATGAAAAGAAATATTTCCATAAAATTAAGATAAAAACAAAAGGAAGGAAAAATTTCAGAGCTTTCTTGGATTTAAACTGCGAGTGCACAATGTGCAGCCCATGAAATCATAAAATGCAGTCCACACCACGCTCTTGCAACTGCATCATGAGGACACAGCTAACCAACTGCAGGTTTTTCCAGTGCTAGAGAACTTAAACATGAAGAAACTTCACTTTCTCTACCAAGAAAGATGCTGTGGCAGTACAACCAAATATGTCTGTGTACATCTATTTTTAAAACATATAAATATACAGATGCAGATTATAAAAGGGAAACCCTCAGGCTCTTGTCATATTATGAGTTCTGCCCATATAGTTGCCAGGAAATGTTTACATGAACTTTGTAAGTACTGGAAATCCAAAGACAGAAAGAATATTGTCCTATGGCATTAGAACGAAAGCAAAATGTAAATTAAAGGGACTTGAAATTAACTATTTTAGTTCATTGTCCAAATTGGAGGAAAAGCAAAATATCAAGCATAAAATTGTTAAGAGAACAAATGTATGTTTACATTTTGCAAATGTCCATAGTCAAAAGGATTGTCACTAGTAGGATGGATAATATTCACTATGTCTTTTAGCATGATTTCCATTTATTCCTCAGATCAGCTGCACAAAGAATCATCTGTAAGGGTTCTACGAGACAGAGCTGTGCTTGGGGTATGTAAAAGGATATATGGAAAGACGCACCAAAACAAAAATTTCAAGCAAAACTGTATACTACATTTTGAAGAGGACTAAGGCCACTCCAAGTCAGTTTTGGTCCAGCTTCCTTCCAGAAACCCAAAACACACCTTCTACACCTACTGGACTGAGAAGAAAATATGCAAGAAAACCATCACACATTCCCTCTCGTCAGTCTTGGTTCTTGCTCAGGCATTCATTCTCTTTTGCTTTCTGTAGGACACTGTCCACTTGCTTCCTCTCCTGAAAAGCTCATCCCTCATTTACTACTGCCTCTCTCAGTTCTCCTGTGATGGTCTCAACACTTGCTTCCTGCACACAGAGCCGTTTCTCTTCCTTCTAGTGTAAGGGACTAGAGAGCTGCAGCCCTGTAGTACGTAGATAGCTAATAAGGCATCTGGAGTTTTCATTTATTTCATTTTATTCACCTAACAACCTCAGAAAGAAGGAAAGGATTCTTTAAAAGGGAAATAGAGATTATTGTTCTATCTTGAGCACGCTGAAGGTGGACATGGCTTATTTGGTGGGTGTTAGAAATTCCAGGTTGTTACGGTGCACAAGTGACTCAAGAAACTGAGGGTAATTTTGGCATGGGCAGTGAAACCGCACAGATAACATGCAACCCAAAGCACGGTATCATCATGCCATGCTGTCAAATGGAGATTATTATTTTATGGTATTTCAGTTGTTTAAAAAAGCACCTACTATTCATTAAAAAAACAGAGTAAATGGCAGAATGCTTAATTGAAATTGAGGAAAAGCTTGAGAAAAGAGATCTCTGGCAGTCTGATTTGACGATGCACTAATTCAGTTTCTATCAAAGAAGGGATAACATTATTCTAAAATCAAGAAACAATGTATGTTACAGTTTTTACAAAAATCTACACTGATTTGAAATAGGGATATTATTAAGCGGTTCTGCTGTTTGATCTCAAATAACACAGTATCACATGAGGAGATGATGAAGCTGCATTTATACAGTTCCTTTTATCCCAAAGGATCTTGACACTCTTTATAAAATATACATATAGTACGCCTATGAATACAAAAAAAAAGCACATACGAACAGAAATCACTTTGACCAGTGCTGCAAATCAGAGCATCTGTTTAACAGTGCACATCAATATTGTTCTTTAATTCAGGGAAGGATTTAAATTGGAATAGTATATCTAGCAGGAATTATTAGCCCGTGTGCCCTTATTAATTCCTAACAGATTGCACGTAGAAGGAAAACAAAGGGCAAATTACAGAGCCCTGGATCACATCCACATCCAAATTACTGTAAACTTGAGATAAGTTCTTATTATACAAAACTTGGATCTGTAAGGAAATATTCAAAGTATTTCAATGCTGAAATTCAAATACCAAAACCAGAGTACATGCTACAATATGCACACAAACCCTATGAACAATTGTGCCAAAGGCCACTGATAAATCAAGTAAAACTAATCCCAGAGAAAAGCCTTGACATTTGGTTGAAATAAGGACATTAAGTTGAGTTGGTCAGGGATTATTTTTACTATTTTTTTTTCCTCAAAATGAAAAAAAAAAAAACCAACTGACATTTCTCACGAAACGATCAGTTTCAATCCATTTTTATACACTTCTTTTAGATGACCATGGATGTTTTTCTCTACATTTTCAACCCAAAACTTCTGTTTTCCTAGTTGAAAATTACTTATAAGTAGTTAAAAAAAGGAAAAAAAGAAATGGAAGTGAAAACTTACAAAATTCAAAATTAATTAAATGAAGAGTTTCATTGGCCAAGACTCGTTGTTTTTCTAACAGTCTTCTGAGAATTCAACTGTTCATTCCAATACAGAATTGCTCGGTATCCTGATAATTTTCCCAGGACAGGAAGACTATTTTCTGCTTAAAACTGTTACGAATCTAACTAGAGCAGTTTGCATCAAGTAACATGAACTTAACATGGCCTGATGCGAACCAAGTGAGCTATGGTCATTTGGAAATGGTAACGTTGTACAAGGACAATGAACTCTTCCTTAAACCAACGTTTTTCAGAAACAGGCTCCACTACTGCTCACTCAGACAAAAAAGACCAGAAATCAAAGAGGAATTAATGCTATAAAGGAAGTAGCTCTTGCAAAACAACAGATGGAATGAGATCGGAAACATATGTAGTAAGCTGAACTTTTTTAATAAGACCAAAATGACAGAATTGGAACAAAGGAACAAAATGGATAAACACGCACACAAATCAGCAGAACAGTTGCTAACTAGAAATGGGTCTGTAATGCACAGTCCACATCTGGACTTAGATCCCAAATTATTTTCTAACTTTGGGGCTTTAGATCCATGATGTTGGTCTAGATTTTTGCAGAAAGAGTGGCAAACCATAAAATCTCTATCATGACTAGATGAAAACTTTCTCCAAAGTTTCTAAGGTGAATTATTGGCCTCATTTTTTTAATGCTGATATTCTGGATCACACATAAGATGGAAAGTCTGTTGACATGAAGATTCTGATCTAACGCTGAACTGTGTAAAAAGGCGTTAAAGTAGAAGCAACATGGACTGCATCTTCCCCACATTCTGCCAGGTTGATCAGGAAAACAAGCTATACTTATTAACTTATTCTCCTGATAAATTGAAGCAAATGCTTTCGAAAGAATGCCTCCTGTGTCTCTCTTAGGCATTGTTTTACAAATTGCACACCCATCCCAATGTGAGGCTATGTTATGAAGACACAATTACGTCTGAAAATGGAAGAGATTGTTTAAATAAAAAGCAAAAAAACTAAAATCATCTGGAACTGTCATTATTTGAATTATCCAGAGAAGTATTAAGACATTGCCTGTTGAATATATGTTTAATTTGTTAGGACACAAGTTACCCTGATGATTGTCCTGATAAAATAATAAACTATACTTTCTCCAAGTCCTTTAGATGGTAGCTGGCTTATGATAACATTTACCACTCTTTGAATTGTCTGGAAGTAAAAAAACCTTAATCCTCAAGTGGTTTGAACTAATTGATCTTCACTGAAGTCAACACAGATCTGGAGCACAATTTTGTATGTCTGCATGACAGAAACCACCTTTCTTTCAAATATTTGTCTCAAAATGTATAGCGATCTTAACTTACTGCCAAAATGAAAGAGATAAGTAAATGATTCATCTCATCCACATAACATTTTTCCAGTTCACAGGACTTTCATACACAAATCTTTTCAGATGTGTTATGTATTTGAAAGTTTTTGGTGATGTCTTATTATTTTTTCTCTATTACTTGAAAGCACTTAATCATACATTTCTTCATATGTGTTTTCTATTAAATTCTGTCATGTAGACAACTGGTAAAAAAAGTTACAAATTATGGTTTCCATCTCCTAACTACACAATACCAAGTTACACCCAAAATGACTATTTCTACTTCAATATATGTTTCACAGTTTGTATGAATACTTGCACGGGCAACTTTGAAATTTGTTTTCAAGAACAGTGGAGTCACTAAAATTCACCTGTATAAATATTGATGATAATCAATGAAAAAGAGAAGTCACATGTAAAGGTAATCAATTTATAAACCTGAGAAAATATTAGCCAAAATTTTATTTCTAGTCATAGTTCTAATTTTGTAACATCACTCTTGGTTGCATGCATTTTTTGAGATGCTAAAATGTAATAGCAAGGAAAATTGTATGTTAGCACATGTAGTTCGGAGGTTATCAAGCTCCTGAAAATGTCAGTTTTATGCCAGCAATCCAGTAGCAGAGAAATTAAAAAAAATGAACATTTTTTTCCCTGAAACTTCAAGCTGTTCAAGGCTATAGGACCACACCAGAAGACAACCTGGAGCTATCAGACAGACCACAGTAACATCTTCCAGTTATCAGTCAGGCTTGACTGATCCCTCAAACAACATCAGTTTTCCCTTGACTTCAGTCAGCTCCCTGTAATTCTCTCCCTTTCACTCACCAACTACACCTGTGGGCTGTTGCACAAGTATTAATTTTCCAACAACAAAACATTATTAAGTTCTGAATTTTGTACATTTGCTTAAGCCAAAACATATGCCACTAGGACACAAAGGATAAACTGTAGCTGGAAAAGCACTTTACTATTTTTAATTTTAAAAAGTAACTTATATGACCATGTCTTGTCCTGAGTATCATGATCTAGCATACCCTTTTGTCATTCTTTGGTAAGTCTGATGGATGAAAATGACATTACAGCCTGCATTGCACTTAAGACCCAAAAAAGAGCCCAAAGTAAGCAAAACCAATTCTTTATTCAGACTAAGACACTTTTCTCCTCACTTTCCAGCAAAGAAAGATCATCTAGGTTTCTTAATCAAAAAGTAGACTTTCTGTGTCTTGACTATATCTGTACCAAAAAACACTTACTTGCTCTTGCTCTCCCTGCTCACATATACACCCTTACCAAATTCTGTAAAACTTGTACTTAGGAGGACAAGAACAGGGATTCAGTACTTTATTTAATCTACAGATGGCTAAATTTGTCATAAGGGTAACTGATAAATAAAACACCTAACAGAGTCTCTGTTACACTGAGACATTAAAAGCTTAGCACATTTTTTTTAATAGTCTCTCATCAGAAACTATACCAATATATCTTGTAAATGAGACAAGAGTTTTATTTCAAAGAATAAGTGGGATTCATAGAGCTAAACGAATGGATCATAGTTATCTCCATCTAGCTAGCTCACTCACATGAATTTCTTAAAGTAATGGTCTTTGGTGTTCTAATAGATAACAAAATAAAATTATTTTCAAATCTACATTTAGCAAAAAACACTCCATTAAGCATTTGGCTTGTCTATAGTTTATAAACATGCATTTTTATATATATATTTTCTTCCCTTGATGTGCGGAGATAAACAAGTCTAGCATTGTTACTGTAGAATAATAGAAAATTACGAAACACAGAAAAGATATTGCAAAATGTTGTCACAAAAGAGCCAAACCATTTTCCAGGGTTTCAAAGTAATTTCTGACAGGAACTTTCTTTTCTCCAATTTTTTATTAAAAACATACACCCACAAAAAAAATCAATGAAGCGAAGATGCGAAGCCACCAGTCCACTAGATGTGAACTTTTGGCATCTTCTCTAAACTCCTTCAAAATGCTAACTTAGATCAAATAAGATTCCACTAATTTGAAAAGGCCACAGGACTCTTTCCACCAAACAAACACTTTATAGAAAAAAGGCAGGAAACTCAAAACACCATAAAAATTAAGCAACAAATGGTGCTTTTATACATCTTTTTACCTAACTGTAAGGAAAAAAGCCCCAAAGAAACCACCAAAACTGTAATAGCTGGAAGTGATTAGGAAATGACAGACTATCAATACCATGCTGGAAAAGCAAAAGTGCACTGCAGTGCTTAGAGGCACTGCAATGAAGGGATAAAGTAAATGAAAACTTATTAGAAAACATTCTAAATCCAAAGTTCAGAATTAAAAACAATGTTTCATTTGAACTTCTCCAAGGCCATCAAAGAATTAATCTGCTACAGCAAATCTGGATCATTACAAAATGAAAGGAAGTGGCATGATGTTAGGAACATAGAATGGAATGATGGCTGAGATCAAAGGATATTCTATTCTTGGTTTTGTCATTGGCTTTCAAAATGTAAGTATTTTCAAGTACTAACATCTGCTAAGATCAGCAGAAAAGTTACTACAAAATCTGTGTAATATCTCTGAATACATCTGCATCAACAAAACACAGAATAACTATCATTTGGGTGCTGCCCACTTCTGCAAAGAGTTGCAGCTAACTCAGCGGAAGAGTTGAGTTAACTTCACGTGAAGTTTCTTCCAATGAAGACATTTGCTTAATGGCTTTTTTACTTGATTCAGCCCCTTGGTTTCACCATGATCCATAATCTGATTTCTCCTGCACACCTACTGTTCTTTCATTTTTTCCTGCTTTCTTCTTTAATTCCACTGTTTATGGACTCAGATTTCACATTTAAAGGGTTCCTAATTTTTATTATCTTTTTTTTCATATTGATACAGCTTCACGAAGATCCCCATACACTTGGTAATGCTTTCAATTTCAGATTCAGATCTGATTAGCATTTTCACTACTAAAAGTATGACAAAACCAGTAAAATCTGGAATAAAAATGGCAAAATCTGTCCGTGTATTCTGAGAGTCCACTGTATGCGTGCTTTCTATCAGAAAGCTGAAAGTACATCTGTTGATTGCCAGTTTATCAGAACAGATGTGCAAATAATGCTTTTTATGATATATGATACGTGGCATGTCCTAAATCATGAGGGATTTTAAGGATATGTATTAAGTTCTTTCAGCCATGACTGGAGTCATGAGGATGTGTAGGATGACAGTCTCAAAGGCACCAAAGACATGAGAAGTAAATCACTGATGCTACATTTATACTACAGAAGAACATGACTCCTGGTTTAGTACAAAGAGGAAAACAGGAAGAGGTAACACCAAAAGCTTGAGCTATAAGTGAGTTATAGCACAACGTGCCAAAATGATGTCACTAAAGCACATCCCATGAGGACCACAGGACAGCAAAGCAAGACAGATTTTTTTCTTTTAAATTTGCTCTTGTATTTCTTTTGCTTGTACCCTGTTGTTTCTGAATCTTTAATTTCAATCTTTTTATGTAAATCTTGTTTTAATAGCAAGGTCTCAGTGGTACTTGGAGGGTCAGAGAGGACTGTTGAAACTACCAAGTGTATTGTTTCTATATGAATCAACATATCCCATATTATGAAGGCATACAGAAGAACTGCCTGAGCAAACTCCAAGCCCCGAGGAGTACCTACAGCACCTCAGCAGCAGTTAATGCCGATGGAGCCTGCATTACCGTCCTCTGGTGTTGGGCAACCACCACAGACAGAGGGCCTCCTTCTGCAAAATGCAAGCTGCAGAAAAGTGTATCTCAAGGTCTTAGGCAAACCCCAGAACGTGATTTAAACAGAAGCCAAAAATACATCCATAACAAGCTCACACATTGGCTAACTGGAACTAGAATCCCAAGTCATAATTGACTGCTTCAAGCATATTCCAGAGAAAAACAGCTGTCCTCTTGTTTGGGGCTTATTCATCTCCCAGGGAAGCTTTTACCCCTACATGACTGAGACCTACATACAGCTCCAGGAGAAGTATATGGTAATTATTGGCATTGCGTGTTACACACATGGCATGAAAAGTTTTCTCCTCCTTATTGTATGCTTCTGCATTCTCGGTTGTTTTTCATGTATGGTAACAGTAACTTATGAATTGATATGGAAACTAAAAAGCATAGAAAAGCAAGAATATATTCAAGAAACTAGAAACACAACTATTCTTTTTCCATCTCGATAATCAGCATTAAAAAACCTCATTTGACCAAATTTTCCAGGTCACTTAATCATTTATACTCACATAAGCACAAATACTCAAAAAAGAAGAGAGACACAGATAAAAAGATAAGAAAAGATAAAAGCATAAAGTTACTTAGCTTATAGAAAGAATATGGAACACCTTATTTTATTATTTTTATCAGGTCTCAAAAATCTGTGAAAATTATTTTGGAGGCAATATGGTATTTCCCAATTACATATAAAAGCATTACTTCAGATGATACATATAGTAAGCGAATTTTACTGTAGCCCTCTTCATGTTATAGGATTTTGTTACAACATTAAAAATACATGTCATAAAACAGATTTAACACCTTTAGATGACCTCTAATCAGGAATATGTCATGCTGTTCAAATTCCATCTGTGAAATGCTGTAGATACAGGTAAGTAAATATAAATGCTATTAAAGGCACAAGTTATCTTACTTGGAAAAGTTCTAGCATTTTATTTTTTGACAGCTCCTAATTTGGGTATCTTCCAGTGTCAACAAAACCTGTTCAAGCAGAATCTTACCTTGTTTTCACTACATCAAGGGGATGCATCAGGCAAATTTCTACAAGACCTATAAAATAATAATAAAAAAGGCCGAATAAACATTTGTACAAATAGTAGTTTGATTTTCATTGACTCCAATAGTTTTTGAAGTTTGAAAAGTAAAAACCTAAACGTATCATTGATGATACAGTACTTCTATACTTTGTAAATTAAACTTACTCTTCTGTAGTATATTGGAACCGTCAGGGATTTTAGACAGTAAACGGTGCTAGTTGTTCGTTACAGTAGGGAAAGTGACGACTTAAGCTATGTGATCAATTTAATCATAGTTTTTGCTCAGTTTTCTGACTTAAGAACATTGGGAACATTTGACTGGCATCATAAATAAATACATTAAGTCTTGCTGAAAGTAGTGAAGGAAGGGAGTTCAGGTTGCCACTGGCTTCTTTGTCATGTAAGACTAATCCCTAAAGACACTGCTATTATGCAAGACAGTGCTGGGGGCTCAGGCGAATTTGATGTTAAAATGACAGCTGATTCCTGATCTGGCTATCTGAGCTGCAGCCTTACTGGTTCTTCATCCTGTCCTGCTCTGTTCAGATGTTGACGCGTAGTCCTGGCTTCTCCCCTTCCTGCTTCACTGCTCATCATGAGCACTTAAATTCACATGCTGGGGACTTTCCATGTCCAAGAATGGCAGGTGTGAATAGCAAGGGAGGAAAGCCAAAAAAGAAGAGAACCGGAAGATCCCGAATGCACCTGCCACTGCTGGCTTCAAAGTTGGTTCCATTACTTTTTTCCACCCGCCTGACATCTCATGAAAAGTTCAGAAGTTTACCACCCACATTTTGCTGATGCTCCCCAGCATGCACCACCTGGGGAGAACTTTCAGAGCTTCTCTGTATTTGCTTAAATTTTCTAGGCTTGCCTACTCCTCTGTCCATTTCATGTATCACCCTCCTTCCAAACAGCAAACATACATACAATAAAAAGACGTATTTATCAGGATCACAGTAAAAGTGTATTTTTGAGATCTGTCAGTTTGCAGAGATAATAAAAACAACTACACAAATCTCAAAGGATTTTGAAATACTGAGAAAATACGTATCTGTATGTCCAAGATACTAGGTTATCATATTTTTGAACTTTCTGTGCCCTGGTTTATTAAGACTCCTAAGCATCCACGGTTTCTTTTTATCCAGAGTAATAAATCTAATGCTACAATATGCAAAAACAGTTTGTGAAGACTATACTTACTATAATGTTTGAATGCATTTATTTAATCTATTTATTATTATAGCAAAAACAATCACAAACCTTTTGTAATACAGAATTTGTCTTTTGGTGATTCATGGCTAAACTTCTAAAAATCTTGATTCAGGAAAGCATTCAAGTTAAAAAATCTGCAAATTCCTTTCTTTATGCATACCACACAGTCCTCCTGAAATTAAGCACATGCTTATGTTCCACTAGATGCTCTCCTTGTTCAGATATCACTGTCTTAAGGTCCAGATCCTGTCCTCTTATTGTAATGGCACAGAATATGGCTGCGCTCAGGTGTCACTAAAGCTAGCAGTCTCTAATACCT
This sequence comes from Platalea leucorodia, assembly GCF_965183815.1. Classification (NCBI taxonomy): domain Eukaryota; kingdom Metazoa; phylum Chordata; class Aves; order Pelecaniformes; family Threskiornithidae; genus Platalea; species Platalea leucorodia. Next base: position 28,255,183 of record NC_138829.1, on the reverse strand, counting down.
AAGACAATTTATTACACGCTAGGCTACTCAACTACTTTCTCTTTCTAGGCAAGGCAAAGAAATTACTCTAATACACAGTGAAAACTCATTTTGAAATGTTTCACACACAAACTATTGAACTAATGGAATTTGCATTGTGGCCCTATTCTTTGGCAGACTTGATGGAGAAAGACTCTTGGTGGGCTTCATGCAGGAACCAGGCTCTGCCTGAGTACCGTACACTGCAGTGTCACAAATTTGAGTTCTTTTATTCATTACTGAATATAAATCTAAGGAAGGCTTAAAGTTTCAAATTTCAATTATTTTAGAACTAATAAGTTTAGTGTTTCAAGTAGAAGAGGAAAACTGTGGGGTTTTTTAAGTTAATATAAGAAAGGATTAAATTCCAAAACATTATCTACTTTCTGTTTCAACTTTATCCAAACTTTCTGAGTAATACAGGTACTTAACTAAGTAAGCCTTTTACACTGAACCAAAGCATTAACAGAGGGACAATTCTCATTATAGTCAAAGGAGAGTTAGCCAATAAAAGCAGTAAGAGTTTTTAGCTCAGCCTATAATAAATACCCATATTTTAAAATAACCATTTATTTTCTGCTTGATATACTTTACATATTGAATACATACATTATTGATAATTGTTATATATTTCTCTTAACGAAGAATAATCTGTTTATATAACAACAAAGGACTGCAAAAGTTTTTGTACACAAACACAAGTAATTTTTGGAGTTAGTAACAGAAGGAGAGCATAAGCTGTAATTCTCAACTAAATGTATCTGAACAGCAATTTACATGAAAGTTTGCAAAGATGTTGAAATGTTTAAACTGAATTCTTGACATAAAATACTTGCTGAGAGTTCTAATTTAACATATACAATTTTCCTACATTTCTATCATTCCACTCTAATGTATAAAGCTTGCAAAACATAAAACTGGCCAGATAACCCCTTACACTTAGCTTCCTGCCACCATGTTTGAATGACAGTATCAAGTTAATATTTATGACCATTGTTTTGTCATATTTTCTTTCCACTGCATGCAACATTGTTTTGTTTTTCAGTTCTGGATAAAAGGAAGAAAACATAGGTGATATCAGCCAAAGAATGTTAATATTAGTAGTAAGGAGAGTCATTCAAAATCATGCAATTTATTATTTGTTATATTTTTTCCAGAAAGCAAAAGCTGTCATTATTTCTGAACAGGTATATTTATTGCTGTAATTATTGCCCAGGAATGACTACTATTTTACTAAAATAAGGCCAAATCACATGTCACATCAGGGAACACAAGCTATAAGTCTTCTGTCCTGATTCTGTCCCAAAACCTATAAACTACTCCAACAGTTGCCAACAGGTGCTTTGCAAGTGGAGCTGCGGTCGAGTGTTTCAGTGCTGGCAGGGGGCACAGCCTATGAGTTTTTTCCTTTCCAACGACCCTCCTTTTCCAACTTCTCCTCTCCACTCCCCCCCACTCCGTTTTTGATCTTCCATCTTTTTTGGCAGATAGAGCCTACAGTAGGGGGCCAAGCATGGGGCCAGGGGTTGTTCACCCTATTCTGTTTTTGCAGCATTAATGTCCATTTTGGGAGAAAACTGTACAGTGCCAGAATTTGGCTCTATTTTCTTGGTCCTCATAGGATAGTTTTTAAAATTCAGGCATTTTTCCAGCAACTGAATCAGATGAATTCCAAGGTCCTTGGCAAGAGCTCTGTTTTGATAACTTCAGGATTCTATTGGTTATCTGCCTTTCTCAGTCTTTCCTTTGTCTCATCATTTAATTACGCACTAGGTTTTAAATGGTGTAGAGTTACTTGATTTCACCAGACAGAACTCTTCAAAAGATGCTGGGATTATGACACAGCTCTCTGAAGAGCACCAAAGAAGCGCACACTGTGCAAGACACTAATGGAACAGCTACTAACACAAGCTACATTTTTCCATCTACTATAGTAGTCATGCAAATCATTACAACATCCTACTTGATAGCCTGCCCAGAAAGTGTGGTGGCCCACCAAAGTTACAAGCACTCTGAGATGTGCTCAATAAAATAAAATATATTGCTCTTTCATTAGCTAATGTTCATCAGCTTTGTGACAAATTCAATTAGCACTATGAAAATCTAATTTGCTGAACAGATATATCAGGGTGCAATATATTTTAACTTGTCACACTGTAAAGACTACTGTTTACAAACTTTATTTTCATGATAAAGTAGTTAACACAGATACAGACAGATTGTCCAAAAGCATATTCTAATTGTCCCATCGGGTCTCCTTGGCGATATCACATGCGAACTAACCCAGAGTGATTTATGATGGCCTAATTATGTTTAAAACAACTCAGATCCAACTAGCTGAAAAACAGCCCAAAGGAAATACAGGAAAGAACAATTACTAGGTCAGTCCAACATTTGTTGTCTTCTGGGTGGGAAAACATTCCTGGTGAAAACTGAATGCTAACCATAAAACAAGACATAATCAAAATCTGTGTTTTGAAGAAATAACCAGCTGTCATCACTGACATCCTCTGAGCATATACAAGTTGAATATCAACAACCAAGGAGGGAGTCCAGAATTCTATTATGTAAAACATTCTGCTCATTAACTGAGCCCATGGAGGGAATAAAATGACAGAAAATACTGACCCCCAAACCGACCCTCCTCAGTAGAGCATTTTCCCTTTTCCAACTAATACCTTCTGGTTTTAAATTGTTTTCAATTGTGGATTACATTACATTTCCCTCTACAAGATTCACACTTAAAATTTCAAACTGGCAATCTTCATGTACATCTCTTCAATGCAAACATTTTGGTGACTGGTGGTTATTTTGAATTCCTTTGCTCTTTGTTCCTCTCTTCCATCACAAACACAAATCTTGTATCAATAATCATACAACATGGCCTGAGAATACTATGGCTCTGTTTAAAATGTGCTCTAATTATCCATCTGGCAAAAACTGGAAGTTTGAGATTTCAGCAGCACAAGATTATAGCTCTCCCATTTCTCCCGAAGTGTTTCCATACTCCATCTATTCACTGAATAGGGAGAAAAAGAATGAAACCTAGCTAACAATACTTGCTAAATAGCACAGATAAAAATAGAATCATTGTGGCTTTGGTCCTCTTTAGGAGAGAAATTCTTGCCTTCAGCTCTTCTTCGACCCTCAAAACTACGAACGGAAAAGTGTGAAGTGCCTGTGATACACACTGATTTGTCTTTCAAAGAAACATGAGCAGCTCACCCTCTACATGTTTTCTGCATAATACACCCTGAACACAGATTCCAACACAGATTCAAGAGATGTAGACCATGATCCATGTGTTAGTTCAGACAACCCCCTACAGCGCAGAAGTCATTATGCACCCTCCTCCCCTTGTGTTACTCATTTCCCTGGAATAACACAGTCACTGGAGAAACACAACAGAAAGGAGACTGGTCATAGAAAATGTGGCAATAAACACATCAGGCACTGTATATTGTATAGCTGGAACAGTTGGTATTTATTTTGGCTTTTACATAGATATAGTTACAATGTAAGAAATGATCATAAATATTTTATATGTACTATGCATTTCCTCCTGAGAATATATGTCTGACAGAAAGAATCTCGTGTTGATCTTTGTATCCTAATAAAAACAATGACAAATTCCTCTTAAATCTGCTTGTCTGTTGGCTAAAACACTTTATTTGACAAGATGAAGCATGGAACCTCTTCCTGATTGCAACAGCATTATTCGAAGAATAATCAATACCTGGAAAAAAGTATCCCTGCAGTCAATTCTACACAGGCTAATTTCTAGTAGCCTGCTGTCCCACTCCATCTTCACAGACACATAAAGCTTCTACCTGTTCTGTAAGGGTACATCACCCTCAGAAAAATCCACAAAAGGCTAGGTTCACCGTGATATGTGTGGCAGCCAAGGCCCACTGTTTTCCTAGGGAGGCAGTCACATTTTGTGCCCATCTCAGTTGTAGTATGTGTCAAATAGGCTCCTAGGAAAACTCTACAGCAGTATGCATGGACTATGCTGGAAAAGATCTACATATTAGCCTTAACTTAAGAAAGTGACACTTATTTTAACTCTTGCCCAGGATTCTATTTAGTGATGTGGTATGGGATTAACTAATGGTACCCTGGAGCTCCTCACAAACATTAATTAACCTTTTAGGTAATGAGCCAAATCAGTGCTTTCCTTAGAAAATCTGGAGAAATGGAAAGTTACTCCAAAAAGTACTCCATAATGGCAATGCTGCATTCATGAGTCATTCTTCCTTAGAGACCTTGTCTACACTGAGAAAATATACTAGAAAACATGTTAATTAAACAAGATGTTGAATATGATTTTTCCCTTGGTGTGGACAAGGATGTCTGTGTTTAAAAATGTGTTAGCTGATCACAATTAATCCCAGGAGGAGCTCTTGGTTTAGCATCGTTACCTAATGCATTTTAGAAGAAGGCATGCCTACAGGAGGAGCTGGGTCACGCTCAACATCTTGTTAGGTAACAGTGTTCCCTAACAGATGCAACCTGTCAGTCTAGCATTGCTATCTGGAAACTGAGGAACAGCAGGGTTGGGAACAGTGATTATCTGGCTTTTGAAAAACCCCAGGACTTAAACAGCAGATGGAAATTTCTGATGTCTGGCCTGTTGCACTTGTGCTGAAAGTGGTCAGTGTTCTTGGAGCTCTCTCCATGAAAGCAATTCAGCCTGTGTTGAATTCATAAAGGCTCCTTGATTGTACAGCAAACTAGCATTTTAATCTTCAAGGTTTCAAGTAAAGGTTACTCAAGTGCTGGAGAATCACATCCTAGATGTGTGGAAGACAGGAGCTGGAAATGAGTGTTTCGGGCAGCATGTCATCTAGACTGGCTGTTGCTCAGCTGTAAATGCCCTTCAGCTTCCCGAGTCCCAGTCCACAGACCTAGAAATGTGCTCATGCTCAATATTCACATCAGACAGTTCAAACTGCTCATCTTTGGTGCTGACAATGCTTACCTAGTATCTGCATGATTTCACTGCTCCCTGCCCAGCTAAAGAAAGCATTATTATTACCAGATGATAAATTGTTCAGTTCTATTGCAAATATAAGAGAAAAGTAATTGCATTCTATGATTTTTGCTGAGCTTGAAAATTGGGTTACAGTAGTTAAGTGAATAAAGACAGAAAATGGTATGGATCTTCTTTCTTAAATAGTCATGCCATGAATACAAGCTACTCAGACATAAGTTGTGATTATTCCTGGGCCCACGTGCATAAAGCTTTATATGCATTTATAGCTTTCGGAAGGGCAAATTTGACCTTGTGAAAATACAGGCATATACAAGTACTGAGAGGTTACTGTAGTAATAAATCAACATTTGCAATGCAGCATTTGTTAGTAAGGAATGTATTGTGAAGGTCTTAGTGTTTGTCTTGATGCCCCAGGTACTCTGTTTAAAAAAAATGAAAAAATAAAGGTTGTTAAAAAAACTAAGATTATTCTTATATTTTATTTCCCTTTTTGACTTATTTTATTGGATCTTTAAATTGAAGATAAATGGTCCTATCAAGCTATTGTATTTCCATTTCACAGTAGTTCTACCATAGTATGGGCTTTTTTTTTTCAGTCTAACACACAGCCAAGCTGATACATGTAGATTCAATGTGAGTGGAACAGGTGTAAGTATGCTAGCCAAAACCCTGGGTCTTCAATCCACAATATGTACCTATCTTATACTGAGCAAAATTCTGTAATAATTTACCAATGTATTTCTTGCCTCTGGGTAAAAAATATATAGCTTTAATGTTCAAAGTATGTATGCAAACTACTCTAAATTTAACACAAATTTATTCATTGTTTGCTTTTCACAATGTTTTTGGCACAATCAGCCAAATCAGCATATTATGCTCATGCTGCCAGCAATAACCACATTTTTATACTTACTGTTGCCTAGAATACAGCTCAGAGAATCTTTTAATGTGCTTCAATTAAACTGCTCAATGCTCATTTACATTCTCTGAGTATTGTTTGCTGAGTGAAAACAAAGATCATCTTCCCATTTAATTTGAATTTTTTATTTGCTGCTTATTTTAAAAAGAAAAAATTAAGTAAGTCAGTCCTTGGTTCACAGACCTACCACCTTGATTAACCTCATGTCTATGACTTGACTGCAGAAATACTTACATATCTGCCATTAGACAAATCTATGACAATTGGGAGGATGAAGATATTTTTAAATTCTGTATAGTTAAGTACATCTATGGTAAGACTATGGAGAAATGTCAAATCACCCAGGAGAAATCAGTGGCTAGTCACAGAGGATCTTCTACTACATCTACATCTCTTTGGAAGACAGGTTCTTCCAGACTCTAATAGGATACAGCAATTTCATAGGCAAGCGATTCCAACTGTACTACTCACATAGAGCATTTTTGCGGTAAAATGCCATGTAGAAATGTTCTTTGTATGGCAAGACCTATGAAATTTGCATTTATGGCATAGTCAAAAAGGCAGTCGACATGGCCATTTTAAAATTCCAGACTTTTCATCCTGTTACCTGATTTTAAAATACCATAGCTGTTCCAGTGGGCCTGAAATACCATGGAGAGTTTGATTATGCAGTCAAACAATGCAACATCTAGGTACCAACACAAAAGATAATGGAGCAAAACACAGTACACACCATAAAAAAACCTCAAACATTTCCTCTAAGTTCTTAAATATTATTGAGGCAATACGGCATGTATCTCCATAATTTACCATTTAGAATGTCACAGGAATTTGCTTCATGTTAATTTCTGTTTCAATTATAATAATGATAAAAAAATTAAGATATCAAACAATTCTCAAAAAATATACTGAGTTGGACTCACAAATATTTCTGGGCAAAGTCACTTTTTCCAAAATGACTAGCAATAAAGAGTTGTTTATATAGCTAAGTGATTTTTTTTTCCTTTATTTAGTCTTTCTACATCCTTTACTGATGTTGTATTGACATTAAAGTTTGGACTTATAAAATAAACACTTGCAATTTACAAACTTAAGTATCTGAGTCTCTAGACACAAGTGAAAGGCTATATATTGTGTAAATTCTCCATAAATTCTTCAGCAAGTATTACGTGCTATTATGTCACTCACATATGACATATTCTTTCCATCATGTGTGTCTGAAAAGCAAGTTTTTTAAAACTTGACTGAAGGGACCACTGAGGTCAGCACTGGGCTACACGATGTTTGTGCCACTACAGCTTTAGAGATTTCAATGCATATTGAATCAATATTCCTGCAATGAAAATGTGTAACCTATATTTTCTTTGCCGTTATAGTAAAATGCTTCTCAATAAACTTGTTTTCATAAGAAGTTTGCCCATTCATATGTCCCAGAGCTGTTGTAATCTTCATTGCTAATGCTGATCTAAGAGCATGGACATTATTCTATTTCTTGACACATTTAAAGTCCTCTAATGAATAAAGCAAACAGCTTATGGCTGCTTGGACTGTCACTCGATTGCCCCGGAGGGTTTTAATGTCTTTAAAATAGGCCTCCTAGTTTGTATTTAACTACCTTGTCCACAGAGGTCTGAGGGGTAGAGCAGATCAAAGATGTGCTGGAAACATAAAAAGCAGCTGTCCTTCATTTACTTTTAATTAGCTACATCTGACCAGATTCTTTATGGCCTCTTTGTCACACATTCAACAGTCTATAAGCCTTCTGACCTGTCCTTAAGGACTGTACTGTTACAAGAGTTGCAACAAAATGCAAATTTAAAATATTAAATACAGGACTTCAAAAAAATCTTTGGTCTCACTATGGAAATGCTACCTGAGGCAGTATTATTTTGGATTTATCTGCAAAAGCTACAAATTGCTCAGTATTTGGAGAGTCAAAATGGAATGGTTCCTGAGCTTAGATTTAGTTAATTATGGTTCTTTGTGTACTACTCAACATTGCAAAGAGTAAATATCACATAACAAGGAATCCTAAAGAAAACTGAAAGGCAAGCAAGCACCTCTTTGGCCAGCACAGTGTGCTGCACTTCCAGGAGCTGTGGCACTCGTTATAAAGTCACATACCTGCCCTCCCCAGTACCCTTTTTTTACATAGATCCCATTACTGAGAGACCTCTCTACCTAGCACAGAATGCACACCAATTCCAGTAGGATTTTGACTAAGGAGAAAGTTCTGTCATTGCTGCAGTTCTTGTATGTTACAGTGGCCCAGTAGTCAGGGCTGCACTAAATGCTTGTATCATCAAACTAAGGCCCCCATGGAAGAAAAAAGCTGTTTAACAGTAGCTAGAGTGTATGCTAAATGACTCCAGTTATCGGTACTTGATCACAAAGGGCATTATATAAGACCACTGAGATGGATGGAGAGCACCTCTTCAAATTCTCTGGATTTTGGGTTAGGGCCTTTCATAAAGGATTAGCTAACAACAGAAAAAACTATATACAAAGTAGAAAATTTTTGAAAACTGATTCTGTAGTCTAAACTATCCCTTGATCTCTTTCTGTTTATGTAATAGCAATTTGTAACCTCCGTATTCTTTTCCAAAATGTCAACATTTTAGACTTCCCTAAGAAAGTAATTAATCACATCTCCAAACAAGTTAGCATGCCTTCAAAGACAGTAGTGGTGAGGTAGATAAACAGTCAAGTAGCCTGCCTCAATATATGTACAGTAGCTAGCAAGCAGGTGCGACTAGAAGCCAAACTTTATTCTTCAAGAAAAGTCTATACTATGAGCAGTATGCAGAAGTAACTTTCTCCCAAACATGCTTACTTTTGTCACATACTTTGTAAAGTTAAGAATAATTGAATAGTTATTAACAAGACATGGATTTTTTCCATCTTTTGTACCATCAATATAAACACATATCGAAGTATCTAGATGTATGAAAAATGAAATGACAGTACCAGTTCCAGCTCAGGTAAAGAAAGCAAATAGAAATGGGCATATTAATGCTGAATGTGTAATATAGATAATGGTAATTTTCTATGAATTACTCCATGTTACACTGAAAATACAACATCTTTGACTGGGACACTCCTGAGGCCCAAAAATTTCAGGCTAGAACTCTGTACAGAAAGTATTAAAAAGGTCAAAGAAAAGCTTGCCCAAAGACAAGCCTAACAGCAGGAATGGAAACGTTCCAAAAAGATTACCATTACAAAGCACTTCTATAATGTAGAGTAAAACCTTATTTTTCTTCTGAATCAATGAACATAAACCATTCTGCTGGGTAAAAATATACTAAATAGTTAAATAAAAAACACATAAAAATTTTGTCAAAAATATACACACAAGACATGGAACAACTAGTGTTTGAGACCCTTAGAGCAGCCTGCTTTGGAACAGCTGCTGAACTCAACAATGCAATGGAAAAATAGAAGTGCAAAAACGTACTGTGAAGTCTCTTACTGTGGGGTGAACCATTCAGTCACAAAGTGACCAGCTATCCTAGGGTGAGCCTCTCCCTCATTTTCCTCACTAAATTTCAATGGCTTCCATTTCATGCTTGTATGAGCAGAAACATTTCAGAAATACCAAAGAATAATAATTCCCGTTTGCATCTTTTGTTCATGATCTATCAGTAATATTTTATACACAATATACCCAAGAATAAATTGTATATGCTGTATAACACTAGTTATGATTATGAACTTATGTTTCAAATCAGTGATGTTACCCCACATGTAGTATATTGAAATAAATGAAACTTCGCAAAAATAATAGCTAATTTGCCATCAGGGGAAAGCTCAGTATTGGATGGCCATTGCCTGGAGAGTGAGACAACTGACCACAAATAAAAGCAAAAATTTCAGAATTAGCTTATAATGAGATGTAGGTTTGAATAATTGCTGTACCTTAGCATATCAAATTGTGTCCATTTGAGTTTTGCAATATGGCTTTCTAGCACTGTCTTTGCTAATCTGCATATGAATGACTTTCTGGAAAAGTTGTGGTTCCCATCAAGACAGCTGGAACAGTTTTTTTCCAAGTTCTCCACTAGTTGCTGCAATGTAAACTGAACAATCCCTGATTGTTCAATTGGCTGTGAAACAACTCCATGGCTGATAAAGCTTTACAAAATTTTTATGAAAACCTAAACTATCTTTAGTTCCCTGCCTAGTGAAAACATATTTATAATACAATCCAAAAGTATAGGTAAACTACTGTTGCACAAATGTCACAAGTCAATTCCAGATGGCTACTGAAAAATTTTCTTAAAATAGGTTCTTTTTACTGTTCAACAATGAATACTACTTAAAAGCATATTTAAGACAATGTTTTTTCCCATTTCAATTGCTATAATTTAGACTTAAATTACATTTTCTTCATTCCTCATAATCTTTAAAATTGAAGATTAAATTTAATGGGATTTTTCCACTTTACTGAGAAAAACAGTGACAAAAATACAAGTATAACTGTACCAAAATCAGTTACACAACAGAAAACCTTCATGTTTTACAGAGCTAAAATTAGCTATTTTACAAATGTGGCTCCTTGTAGTAAATATTTCACTTAATTAAAAAAACCCAAACGTTAAGGCTGTAGAAGTTTAGGTTTTCATCCAGTGTTTGAATATTCCCGAGATTTTCAAATACATTGTTTTTGGGGTTTTTTTGCCTCTATCAGTAATTATAACAATACAGGATGACAAAAGATTACATGACCATTAAAATTAAGTTGATCTAGTGCCATTTTAAGATTTGGGGTTTATTAAAAATTTTGTACTTATCATTTGCAGGCAGTGCTTATCAATTTCATAGTACTTTACCCAGGTAACTAGAAATTGAATAATTTCACAGTACAAAAAAAAAAATCATCTTTGATTTGTTACTGTCCAAAATTGCCACTGAAGCTTGTAAAGATTTTTTTTCGACAATGGAGACTGGATCAAATTCCAAACGATGTCTCAAGAAGAATATATTCAACCTTCATGTATCAAAGCAAAGTAGTACTGTGGTAGGCATAGTTCTGCAGAGAGATCTAAAACTATATGCATCTTTCTTTTTCTTCTCCAATGTCCCACCAATTAACGACACTTACTATAGGATTACAATACCAATATTAATCCAAGTTATGAGATGAGGCCTAAAACAAGTGCTTTGTATAGAAAGGTATTCAGGACCCAATTCTCTGCTTATTAAAATGGAAGCAGCTTCCTAGCATTTCAGACAAGTCTGCTAATGTATACCAGTGAGGAACCGTACTCTTGGTGCCAAGGCTACTAAAACACAATGACTGATTACCAAGTATCTGTGGATAGAATAAAAAAAGAGATAAAATATTTTCTTGAATGTGACCTGTATACACAATGCTGTCAAATATTCTAGGGTCTTCTACTACATGCATTTTTTGTTGAATTCTATGTTGTGGCAACAGGTGATGACAGCACCACTATTTTGTGTTATTTTAGCAGTCACTGGTCTTCCCAGTATTTTTCACCACTCCCATTTGCTGGCAGTATATTATGGCAAAGTTTCAAGAGAAATCTACTATGAAGCTGTGTGTTAACTGGGAAATGTCAACATGCAAAGCTGTGTCTAGAATTAACCTGTCTTTAATATTTTCAGGCACCCACACCCTCTCTTTCTTTCCAAAACTTAATTACATCAGCAGCTTGCCAGCATTAAAAAAACAAAACAAAACACCAAAGAAGAAAAAGATGGGGAAAAGGTGTAGCTGTATTTAACACAAAGACAGAGCAATAATCCTCCAACAGAGGCACAGAGGCTGGTAATGCTGAACTTGCCAAGAGACAAATGTCTTAAAAACATAAATACCACCAGCTGAGAAGGAATAATTTTCCACTGAAAGTATGAGGACTTTACCACCACCAACTGTATTGATAGATATTTTCAACTTCTTCCTTTGAGAAAATATCTCATTTTTATTGGTCAGGTAGCAAATGTCCTTGTTCTGGTATGCTGAAAGTAATTATGAATTCCTAAGGATCCTTTCTCACAGAAGATGCATTTCCTCCACTAAGTTTTATAAAACGAGATTTTTTTTCAGAACAAAATGAATCCACAAAACAAATGAGGATTCTATAATCCCCTTGTTTATTTCTTTAATACAGGCTCTAATCACTGACAAGTAGTCAGTTACATGTGAAGTAAAAAAGGATAACTATAAGTCTCAATATAGCTACAGTGTTTTTAGAGGGACTTCGTTACCTGTAGAGAATGCCTCTGCCATGGCATAGTGGGCCACACTACTGTTGATGCTAATAGGGAAGCTCTACAGTCCTTAGTCATGTTCATTCTTTCCCTGCAAAAATATGTGTATCAGATCCAGGTCATGTAATGCAATCAGCATCTGAAAAGTATTCTACAGATCCAAATATTTGACATCTAAACAGTGGATACTCTGCAGTGCAAAGTCAACCCTTCATTGTCCAAATCTCCCTTCTCTCCACATCTCCTTGAGCTAGACAATGCAATCCATCCTCTTCACAGAGTCATTAAAAAACACCAGGAAAATTAGAATGCCTGTATACTGGTAAGTTCAGATATTGTCCTCTTCTCAAGCTGTGAAAGTTAGGAACAGGTAGACCTGCAAAATCCACTCCGTAAGGATCAGAACCAGCTTGAGTGTTTGCAGGAGGCAAATGATAACATATGCTTCTTCTACACTATGACATCAAAGAAGCAAAAATTGTCTGCAAAGTTCCTAAAGACACAGCATTTGCATTTTATATTATTAGTAGAGGACTGTGGCTAAAAGACTCATCTAATCCATTTAATTCCTTTTTGCTACCTTGTTATGTCTGTACTTGCAATTAATTAAGCACAACAGAAATGGGTGACAAGATTAAAGCAATTACTGCTGAGGCCTCAAAACACCTACATTACATAGAGTCTTAAAACCAGATTTTGTCTTATCTTTCGGTTTGGTTTGGACCCCTTTTCCTTGTTAGAGTTTGGAACTTGCTGAACTGACAGCAGAGCAGCCAGTTTCATTCCCTTCAAAGGAATCCAGTTCATCTTCACCATACTGCACTGTGGACTGAACCACACTTCTCCTCCAAAGTAAAAAGCCAATGTAGACACAGCCTGGTATAACCTTCATATTGACACGAGCCTCCTGTTGTCCACTAGAGCTAGACAGATTACCTGGTTAAGTATCTGTACAGCTTTTCAAGCATTCTGTGTAACCCAAGGATATGAGAGACAGGGAAAACAAGCTAGAACAGAAAGAGAACTTAAGGAGACTCAGTCAATAAAATATCACAAGACACATCAGAAGTCTGTGAAGACATACTTCGTGTATCTTTAAAGATTATAATTAAACTATAAAGTTAGTTGAAGGAAGATTTATCTGCAGGTCAGATAGATGCAGGGCATCAATATGGGAATGTGAGATCCATAAAGGGAACTCAGGAAACTTTAAGAACTATATCAAAAGTGCATTTTTTGGTGTTATTTGCTTTCTAGGATCTAAGTACTGATCTTTTTCTGAAGATCAAAGATAAGACTGAAAGCATCTGTGTGCATGTTAGGATGATGGCTAATATAACTATTCTCCAAGATAGTTTACAATAGATACACAGAATATGAGTATAGTGTAAAAGAAATATGAAACTTTCAGGGCAAAATGCTAGACTAGAAGAGCAGAATGAAGGACAGAACACAGTAAGTTTATTCTCTGCACTCTTCTCCCCACAAAAATCTTTTAAGTAGGCTATCAGTGGAGTTTATGAAGGTTTTCAGCCAAAAATTCTGGTGAAAAAATTCAATATTTAAAAAAATTTTGAAAATTTATAGGGTCAGCTAATTTTTCATGTTTGAGAAAAGGCAAAAATATATGAAGTATTTGAAACATTACATTTCAGTACTTTAAAAATGAAATATTTTAGAAATCCCTTCACTGTGAACATTTTAAATGACATGAAAGGTTTTTTTCTATAGTTTTGGTTCACTGAAAATGTAGGGAAAAATACATTTATTTATTTTCCCAAACTGCCAGTGAACATTCCTGCTCTGCTCTAGAGCTAATTCTTTGATCAGTTTTCATGTGATATGAAAGAACAAGAAGAGGCAATCTGGCTTCTGAGCTACTGTGCAGCTCATCTGCCGGTGTTACATCACATCACCGGCAGTAGGACAGCACTGTGGATTCAGGATGAGCTGCTGTGTGATACAAATGTCTGATCAGAGCCTAGATGAATTCCGTAATGCAGTGGAGTTTCGCTGTTTCAAGAATCCACTGTTATCTTCCATTTCTGAAATTTTCTCAGTTTCTTGTTTTCACACTTCTCAACACCTTCTGGCATTCAATGAAATAAAGCTTTAGCAGTACGCAGATTTGGAAGTCCAAAGACTGGCCGCCCTTTACATGGAATGGGGGAAGGAAAAGCTAATTTATCTCAGTAAGAGGCTGTAAAAGGGGAAAGGCATGGGAAAGCTCTGGGACTGGAAGAAAGAAAATGGAATTCAGTAATGTCAGGTAGTGCTTGTATATGAAGTTACACAGAAGGTCTTACACAGAAACCAATGGTCCAGATTTTGTCAAAAGCCGCATATAAAGCTGAATATAGTGAACTGGGGCAAACACCAAGACATAGGCTGAAAAGATTCTCCCAGAGTCCACTTCATATTCAGCTACATGGAAAAAAGGAGCTTTCTGCTGATGAAGATAGTGTCAGGGCAGCAGGCTTAGAAATCATCTTAACTCAAACCGACATTTGTTCATTGCCTGTCCTTCACCACAGACGTGAACCTGCAACACTGAAAATTTAGTGTGGAACGCAGACCATTCTTACTGCAACTACTGATGACAACTATTAACAACATAACTTTTAAGTTGCTATGCTCTTTTCTTGAACATGTGCTTTTCTCTTATGGATGAAATCATAGTGTAATTTAGTAATTTAGAAGAGACCTCCAGAGGTTATTTAGTCTGACATTAGAAAACCCTGGTCCACTTCAACCAGTTTGGTGCTATCCACAAACTTGCTGAGAATGGCCTCCATCCCATCATCCAGTTTGCTAATGAAGACAATAGACACTACTGCTACCAGTACTGATGCCTGAGCAACAGCACTGGTTACTGGCTGCCAGCTGGACTTTGCATCACTGATCACAACTCCTCAAGCCCAGTGGCCCAGCCGATTTTCCACCTACCTTATTGACCACTTATCTGCCTCATATCTCACTAATATGGTGACAATGAGCCTACAGGACACTCTGTTAAATGCCTTACTAAAGTCGAGGTATACAACATCCACTGCCCTCCCCTTGTCTACAGAGCAAAGCATTTCATTATAGGATGATTAATTAATGTATGATTAATTAATGTAAAAATTGTGAAACCAAAGACTTAGACAAGGGTTATGTAAATTACTTTGAGAACAGCCACATCCCTGTTATTAGTGGGAATAGTCTTACTCTTACTTGCTTAAACAAAATCAAGCCTTTAATATGTGTTTGCTACTGTTCTTATTTTATACATGATTTTGGTTCTAAAAGTTAGATATTATTCAAAGTACTCTTTAAAATCAACTGAAGTGTCATTTAGTGAAATGTAATTAATGTAATTTTGGGATACATTAGGCTCTATTTTACTTTTATCAGCCTTAGTGTCATAACTCACTGTAAAAAAAAATGCTTTTAACAGCCTCACTATAACAGAGCAAATCTTACATTTTAATTAGGGCAAACACATAATTTAAAGCTATGAGTCCCTTTTGGTTTTAGTTCCCAAATTCCTCTTTTCAGTGTATGCAATCTACATTCAGCATTCTTCAGCCTTCATTTTTGTCTGTTTCTGGCATGACAAATCCAGGTAAACAGAAACATCAAGATACAAAATGCATGAAAATCCTGTGAGACTTGAAAAAACTGGAAATGCTAGTTGGAAACCTTGGCATTAGCTGCCAGAAAGAACACTCAGTTTCAAATATCTAATTGTTTTGATATTCCTTATATTCCACACTTGGAACTTAATGCTGCAGATACAGTAAGTAACAACATATTTAATTTGTAGGTTGCATGTTCCCATCTTGAATAGCCTATCAGTATAAAATTAGTCTGTTCATTCAGAGTTAATTCTGAGAATTCATTCTTGCAGAAAACATAAAAGTCCTTTAGAAGAAGACCACCTCCAGGAGCCCTGCACTCTGGAACCATTCCAGTAGGAAAGTCTGTGAGAAAGCAGTCCTGCACTACTGAGTTGCAGGAGAGCATTGAAACTTGATACTTAGACTGGAGAGGATATCATCTGTGTAGCTAATTACCACCATTTTTATGGTATATGCATAGGTACATGAATAAACACTGTGTATATGTTGCAGGGTCATTAATTTATAAATGGTTAGATTGCAACTTTTATTTGGTTTCCTACCATGAGACCCAATGAAGAAAACTTCACTGTTTTCCTCAATAATAATGGCTGGTGCCTCAGCACCTGACTATTTATAATCGTTGTACAAGCCTGTACTGGAAAACACCCCATTTCTGACTAAAAATGTAGGGAAAAAAATAGAGGTTTTTGTGAAATGCAAAATTGTTCTGAGGAAAGTGACACAGCTTTCTGAACTGTTACAGCTTGTCTTAAACAGCAGCATTAATCCACTTAATTTTGTATTACAATATTCTTTTTTTAGAAAAACAAACAAGCCTCTGCTGTCACTTTAAAAATAATATAAAGTTTGAAGGAGTAAAGAAGTTTAAAGTTTTAGGAGCAGCAACCTTTCTTCTAATTTAAGTACCGTGTGTTTGTCAATGTTCAACATTCTCAAGTGCTATCACAACTACATAGATTTTTTTTTTTTTTTTTTTCATCTCTTGCAAACTAAACCATCAGGACATTTTCTCATGAAATAGTTTCTGAATACTGATTTGCCATGCACATCATCATGTTTCAGAATCAAAGCCCAGCTGATAAGGTTTGCATCTCTGTAGATCAATGTTGAATCGATGCTATATAACAGCCGTGTGCAGAGAACATAAACATTAATCAAAACAGTACCCCTGAGTGAACATCAGATGAAGTCACACCAGCAGATATCCAAGGAATCTGGCAATGCATACATTATACAATGGCAACAAAAAGGGTAAAAATTAAGTAATGACAGTTTAACCCATGATGACTGCAGAATTCAGATGGCTACAGCTATACTCAAACTTTGCACATATGGCACCATCACTGCATTATAACTGCTTATTCTTTCCCCTTTCTTTACATCTTAATTTATCACTGCCATCCACCTGCTGTATCTTGCCATTTTTGTGAACAATAAATCAGACTGTATGTGTACACGCACAGCCTAGCAGTAGGAACCATAATAACTCACAGAAGCCTTGATTTACTAATGCTGTTACTTCTGACTAAACAGTATTTTCCGATTTTACATCTTATGCTGTACTATTTTCTTTTAACTTAAATCATAATTGTTTTCAGTTGAAGGCACTTTTTTTTTCTCAAGCATATTAGAAAATACATTTCGTATTCTCCACAAGCACAAATAAATATTTAAGACATGCATATTCTTGTTGTTCCCTGAAGATCTCTTTCCTAAACTCATGCGACACTGTCATTTATTAGCTTGCTCTGGGCTGTTACATTTCTACACATTTTACTTATACTGGCACTCAGCCAGCACGGACTGTTCAACTCTAGAAAGCTCACGTTTTTGTATTTTTTGAAACTAGCATGACAACCATTCTGAGGAGTAGCCCTCTCACCTGGTATGTTAAAACGCAAACCCATGAACATTGATGTTGTTCTCTCTCTATTTAGTGCTGAAAATGAAACTATTTTTTCAGGTGCAACAAGAGCCATTTGAAATCTCCCTAATGTGTTAGACGTTCTGTAGCCATATTTTTAATGGAACAGATCCATTAAACTTATCTAGAAATGTAAAAAATAAATGCATGAAGAACAAGCTTTTTAAATCAAGCCCTGCATATATCGCTGGACAAGAACTGACAAATGCTGGGTAGCACTCATCTCTCTCTTAGCTTAAGAAGAAACTGAGTAGTAACACAGTAAGAGAGGCCCTTTGTGCAGGCAGAACCACAAGTTTTCCTCCAACATATGAATGGATCAAAATCGACCCTGATGCAAACTGGGAGAATCCTGAACAAGGAACAGCATCATGTATGTGTAAAACCAGCAAAACATACATTGTTTACTTAGTTTTCACACATTTATATAAGAACTATTAACTTCAATATATATTGCCCGGCTAAATTATTAGGCTGCATGTGGAAGCTGAGCATGAGAATTACGTTGATTCAAATAATTAGCTAAAGTACTTCAACATTACTACGTGACAGTTTTTATCTAGTTAAGGAATCATGATCACCTGTAATTTTAGCTTCAGAAAATCCCAATATCTTTTTGCTACTGAGTTTTTATCTGCATGAGCTTCACCTGTATTAGTTACTGTTCTGCATCTTCTTAATTCACAACCCATGAATCACGACTGAAAAATCAGTCAAATCAATGGGAATCAATACTAGTAGATCCTGAATGCCACAAGTTAATCTATATCTGCTTTACTAAACTGAACCACAGACATTCTCCATCTCCCATGATCCTTTATCAAATAATTTTTTTTTTGCTACTGCTCATGAAGCCCCTGAAAAGGGAGGGAGGGAAACTGAAGCTTTGATTTAATGAATAATTATCTCACTGTGATTTGTAAAGTAACTAAATGATGTAAAATGCTTTTCTACTGAAAACTTTTCTATCATTCTCCTCTGACTACTCCCCCAACTTTGTCTTGCCTTGATGTTTCCTTTCTTACTGTTTCTGAGTCCTTTAATGGCAAGTACTCTCTTTAAACTTTTGGTGGTACTCAGTATTATCACTCATATAAAGTTTTAAAATCCATTTGCCGTGTGTTAATTGCTTATATTTCTCAAGAAGCTAGGGACAAAGGAGATTAGAAGAAAGCAACCCTCATTTGGTGATCTACATCTGTGGATAGTCTCAGGCACTAATCTCCTGAAAATCTGACCCAACTTTGGGTGCTCAGTTTTCCCAAATACCTAGTCCGTTAAGTTTATGTGCATACCCAGAAAACAAATGAATAAAAAGTTTTCAGGAAAATGATGTAATCTATCTGGGTGAGGAAATAATTTGATATACTATAAAAATAATTGAAAAAAGACATACGAATATGTACATACACATATATATCTCGATTGTTTAAAAATAATTCCTTTTCTAATTCCATTTTTAAATTAGAGAATCAGTAATTAATTAGAGAATTAGTATCTGTCTTTTCTTCAATTAAATTAAATTAGCTAAATATTAATTCAGAATTACACTTTTTAATTTAGGTCACTAATTGCAGGTTCACTAAAAATGTTTCTGACTGAAGAGAATTCTTCCATCACTATTTGCATACCAAAGTGTATTACGATCAGCAAGAATCCTGACACACAAGGATCTTACAGGACATGACTTTTTTTTTTTTAAAAAATCATTTCCGTTTCTGAGAGGAATTTATAATAACATGCCATTTAGGGCACAGTTCATTGTGATTACTGTAGCTGGCGAAAATGCTATTCCATAAACAAGTTGCACCATTTATTGAAATAAATGATAGCCAGACAGCAGTTGTAGATTCAGAGGTTGTTTTGCAACACCAGTTGGTGACCACTGTAAGATCTGAAAATTAACATATTTATGGAATTAGACACAACTGGAGAAATCCTCACAGGCAATTTTCTTGGTAGGTTAGAATTGTTCTGTTTCCCATACGCCTGCCTGACTTTGCTATGCCTGTTCTCTATGCTTTTCTCCTACTTGTCACTTCTGTATTTGAATACACCATGTTTCTTTAACTGAGTCACAGGTAACTCAAAGGTGGTATACAAATATTGATGTAAAAAAATCAAATCTGATAAGGTGCAACTGCATGTAACTCTTACTGGAACCTATTCTATAATATAAAAATCTAAAAATGGGCACAACTCATAGGCATTACATTTGTCTTTCAATTCTAAACTACTCAAATCAGTGAAAAGAACATTACGTCCACGTTACAGAACAATTTCCAGAATGGCACAGAACACAGCTAAGGAATGAAGTGGCATCTTTGAAAACAAGTTATGTCTGAGAGCACAATGGAATCAAAAGGAGAGGACTTAAACATTTTTATAGATCAATTCTATATTTATGCAAGTATATATTATTCATAGTTTTATATATATAATATGTAGTCAAAATTAGAACTATATTTCATATAGTCACGTGTTACTTATATTGTTCTATTTTTGCACTCACAAACACAGTTAAGTTATACATTCAGGAAGTTCAAAATACCACATGGTTGTGGCAATTCTGTGTGAAAGGGAAGTCAGCAGACTGCATAAGCCTCATTAAAAATTACGGTACAATCAGAAGACTGGATTGCAACATTATTTTTCTTCAACATAGTCAATTACTTTATCCAAATTCATATATCCTGAACAATGAATAGTGCTGTTAGTGACAGAAAAGATGCTGTTCCTTTGCATAACCAGTGAAGTATTCTGCTTACAGTGTTGGCTAGCATTCCCCCCTCTAGCTTCTGCACATTTTAATACTTTATGAACAGGTAAAAAATAAATCAAATATATTTCTAAGTCACATTTCCTGATCATTTTTGGACTGATGTACAAAACCAGTAATTACTCCTACTGCTTACTAAGCAAAGCTTACATACATTCAACAGCACTGAACTGTAAGAACAGTTACAGAAAACATGCACAGTCTTGTACATGAACAGTACAGGAGAGAGATGGACAAACTAGAGTGAGTACAACAAAGGGCCCCAAAGGTTAAGGGACTGGAGCTTCTGATGTATATACAAGAAGAGACTGAGAGAGCTGGCACTGTTTAGCTTGAAGAAGAGAAGGCTCCGTGGGGATCTTATCAATGTGTATAAATACCTCATGGGACAGGAGGTGCTCTTTTTTAGTGGTGCCCAGCTGACGGGACAAGAAGCAAGGGGAAAAAATTGAAATACAGAAACTTCTTTTTGACTTAAGAGTATTCTGTAAGGGTGTGACGAAATAGGTTGCCCAGAGAGGTTGTGGAGTCACCATCCTTGGAGATACTCAAAACCTAATTGGGCATGGCCTTGAGCAATCTAGGCATTAGTCTAATAGTCTTATCAGCTTTTATTAAAAGTGAACATGATCAGGAATTGTGTTCGGCAACAGCCACATATCTAGTTATAGGTGTTTTTTACTAGTATATTTATGTAGTCATTGCATCAAACTAGCCACAGCTCATGCTGCCTTTGTCCAACTGTAAGAGCACAGGGGTAAAAGCTGGCAAGACTACAGGATGGTATTAGGAAGGAACTCAGGAAGCACAGACAGAGTTTCTCAAGACATGAATAAGAAAGGACTGAAGAATCAGTTGTGCAGCTAATTAATGCACTTTTATAAATTACTTCAAATGAGACTAAGAAAAATAAATAGCACTTTTATGTTCATTTTTGGTACATGGGAGAAAAAGTCTTGTCTTCCTGCCTGTGCTGCAAAAAAGATTGCAGTATCATAACATTACCTGTTAGTAGCAAGAAGCTATTCAGCTAAGGGATGACAGATGGTGCAGCAGTTTACATAGAGAGCAGAGGCTCATGCATCTTGGAAATCTCTAAAGCAATGCCAATAACTTTGCATGTAGATTCTGTGCCCCAGCATTCTGCTGCAAAACAGGGCCAATGATATTTCTTGTCCTTCTAGTGATGCCAGGAGGATAAAAGTATTCAATACTGTAAGGTTCTCAGCCATTCTAGCAATAGGAGAGGTAAGTGTTGCAGCTGAAAAACCTCTAAAGTAATCTGCTATCCTTCCACCTACTACATTTTGTGTTAATATTTCATTTTTTATACCCTGTGAATGATGATACTTTTTTATCCCTCAGCTTCCATCTATCCGTATCTTTTCTTATGCTAAGAAAATTTCCTTTTGTACATTTCGAAATTCATCCAGGCATATTTTTGCAAGGAAGAAATAAACAAACACTCAAAATTTCAAATAATGAAAAATAGCTTTTAAATCTTGATTGTGAATGATGCAACTACAACTTATAATGGAACCATAACTATAGTAAGTAAAAATACAAATAACGCTAAAAATCAGGGGCCCCACATCAGCAATGACTTTGCTTATGTGAAGTTAATGGATATACAGGAGTATGCACATAAATCCTTGCAGGATCAGAACAAAGGGCTTGACTCGACACCTGCTGAAGTTGACAAAAAAGCCTTGCTTTTATAGATTTCAGCAAGTTCAGAATCAAGCCATCAATTTTTCCTGTGAAACATGGTATAGAGATGACAAGACTTTAGTAGCAAAGGTATTGTTTCACATCCTATTTTGTAGAAGGAGCTACTAAAAGCACGACCGATCTGATGTTTCTCTTGCAGTGCTATAAATCACAAACAACTTAACTGAAGTCATTAGTGTAATACGAGGAAGGTAAGAAACAGGCCAAGGGTGTTGGTACACGAAGTCATATTGTACCAGACTCCCTGAAAAAGAAATTTCTAGCTACTTCTGTTCTGCTTAGAAACTAATGGCATGATATGGCTCAGGAAAATTTACTTTGGGAAAAGCATTCACAGAAGGCAGCTAACTATTTTCAAAAACTGAGATTCTATTTTCTTAACACTAATACTTTTAAGAACTACAGGTTTCTAAAATTGCATCTTGTAAAATAAAACATTCTTTGGTTTACAAATTTACAAAAATGTGTCTGAAAACCACTAACTTCTAATTATGTACACCTCAAGAAAGCAGAGATTTTTTTTTTTTAAATACCTATTCAAAAAGTCACTGCCAGTTTCTCTAGTTTATTTTTAATGGCTGAGTTCAGTCATAAACACCCCAAAATACAAGTTTATTGTGGAAGTTACACATTCTTAACTATAAAGTTATGATGGAGTTGCCACTCTGATTGCTAAATTAATTGTAGAAAAACTCAATGTTTTTGTAAGTACATTTTGTTTGTACTCTGTTATCATCTCTCAGTTAAAAACTCAGTAACTTTTTTGCTTAACATCTACACAATCACTTAATATCATGTACGCAAGCTTTCTTATTTAACTGTTTTACAATTAAACTGAAAGGTACAGAAGTGCTTCTTATGTAGGACAGCCAGAGGATGTATTATTTTGATGTATGCCTAAAAGAAATATGAAAAATAATTATACTGGGCATGCGGTTGTATATGTAGTAAAATTTATTTGATTTTTACTGTCTAAGAAGAAACAGGAAAGTGACGGAACTTAGGAAGGAACTCTTTCTTTAAAATGAAATAGTCATTTATACTCCATGTTGTAATAAGAAAACAAATAACAGTTATATACAACATGTATATAAAATGATGTCTCAAACGTGAACCACAGCATTTTACTAGAAGCACTGAAATAAACCAGCCTTTAATGTCACTAGAAATCTTAAGTCAATGTACAAAGCAATCCTTTGTAATGCTGTATCATAAATTTTAAATGTGTAAGCCTTACATGGTCCTCAGCCATTAAACACAAATGGGCCAAATTCTATTCAGACTTGCACCGTTTTGGGGAAGAACGTTAGTAACCAGAGCATAAATCTTGTCAAAATTTCAGCTGGCAATCAGTACTGTAAATCATACTGATTTTTTTTTACAGGAATGACATATTAGGAGTAAGTTATTACAAGTCTGTTTTTTCCTAAATATTAAAAATCGACCTTTCTATAAGGTTTATGCTGAAGGTGCTTGGTAAGGCAACGCATCAAATCAGTAAAGTTATTTCATTTTACTTATTGACTAGCATGTTTTATTATTAATGTACAATATTCATTTTGTTTATTTAAGTTGCCTACTGTATACATTTAGGTATTATTTTTAAAGACATTCTCAGAATGCAGCTGTAAAATGAAAAAAGCAAATAGTTCTACTATGTGACAAAGTCCTTTATTAAGAATCACGGCAATTTAGTATGAACATGCAATTATACAAGATGTAAACAATATGCAAAGTGACAGTGTAACATAAAATGATCTCATCAAAACCACGTACCATTGTCAAATGTATTAAAAATGCTTATTATAAAAACTAAATGTGGCAAGTCTTGCGCTTTTTAATACTTTCACTTGGCTTTCAGAAATACTTAAAGTCTCTATACCTGACAAATGATAATTTTAATTAATTATATATGTATGCAGTGAAGTTAATTTTTACAGTAAGTTTAATCTCATACGGGGCAGTGGCTGAGGGAATTCGTTTATGGACACTTGGAGACATACTTTACTCAAGTATAGAGCAGCAATGAAATGAATGTTAGCAGGATCGGTTTTCAAAATGCATGCAATTTTGCTGGAAATACATTTCTACAAACTTTATCTTTTGCTTTCTTTCCAGTGTTTGGGCTTCTCAAATATTTATAGAAAGTAAGCAGCAACTAGATGCTAAAGTAAAATACAACTACATTATAAAATACAGTCCTAAAAGTGAGCAATTTATTTCAAATTAAATCACTGTAACAAGTCATATAAAAAAGGGTTAACTACACTGCACAATCTACTATTTATTTAAAAGAAAGCTTTATTAATTTAAACTCTTTTCTTAAAGACCAATACTACAATTAAAAGTATAATTGTTCTGCATATCTTACCTTGGGGTTGAAAACTGCTTTTTTTCCCAGTTATTTCCAGGATTTGATTTTCCATAGCAATTTATCAGACCAGAATTAAGCCACTCTGTAATGTCTTTCACAGTTAAAAACAAACAACTTTGCTCAATGATGAGGAATTTTATTTGCATTAACTAAAGTAACTATACTGAAAAACATTTCCTTACCATATAAACATTTTTCTCATTAAAAAAATGATGCACGGCGCATACTTTTCAGTTCGAAAGAACACGTTGTTAGAAGTTTGTACAGAATGACTTTTTTAAAAAACACCTATGGATAATAAAAAAGGTAAAAGAGCTGTACTGTCACCTAGTGGATAAAGGTAGTAGAAGAGCACACCTAGGAGTACTTTTTAAGCTACTTTGGGTTTTAACAACATTAAAATATACCTCAGTTTTTTATACTGATTTCCTGGAAGAGAGGAATAAACATCAGGAATTGGATCTATTGCTGTCATAAGTCCTCTGAGTACTTTAAAGCAGACCTACAGAGCCTTTGGCTCTGAATATATCTTTTAATTGATTCATTGTAATGCTGAATATTACATTCTAAATCTGAATGTAAACATTGCATTTTTAAGAGCTTGGGATGTAGGGGAAAAGCCTCAGATTGAGAGGCTGACTGGTAGTGCAGACAACACAAAGAATAGAGCCAAAAAATGCTGTGCAACTGACCTTTCTTTTGCCTTCTGCTCTGAACACACTGTCTTGTTTTTGTACTCCAGGATGTCTTTAAGAAAAGTCTGACAAAGAAAGACTACATGTGTGATGTTTCTGAGGTACTAGAAAGCATCTACACTAAAAAGTTTAAGCCACTGAGTTAATTCAATAATTCAATCTAAATATATGCATGGCAAAGACCTCTCACTTGTACAGTTTCCAAATATAAATGTATTTTTTCAGGGACCTTCTTAATGTAGGAGCGGGCATATATTTAACTGAAATTTTGCCAAAACTTTTCCCTATATTAGAACCTATGATTTAGGACCAAAGGAAAACATTTGCTTCAGGATGCTGGTGTCAAAACTCAAACCGAGCCAACGCTGCCACTCTCCCCAACCCTTCCTGTGCAGCAGAAACATGGTGAAGAGTTGTACCAACTGTAGACATATGATAGGACTGACCTCCACATAGTCTAACAGGGCAGGAGAGGAAAAAGATTTTGGGAATGGTCATTTGTTTACTGACTACTAGAATGGATTTTTAAAGAAGAAAAAGTAATACCTCTTATTGAAACAATGAAAGGTATTATCTTCAACTTGCATTCATTCAATAGTCATACTCTCAAGAAAATATTCTGTTCTATTCCAGCATTTGAAACACTGGCTGAAGCTCTTTATAACCACCTCATGCTTGTTGATGGATTGAGGAATTATAGAAAAATGTAGCAAGTAGAGATTTCCCTTGGATGTCCACTTTCATGAAGACTTTTTTTGCAGCACAGCGTAACCCATATTAGTTTTGCAACAATTATAAAGTTCTGTGGGAACATGCACGTTACCACAAACCATTATTATCATAAGAAACAAGGCATATGCACAGGAACTTCTACATGACGCCTTCATGGTGTTGTATTACCTGACATTAAATCATTTCACCCTTGTTTGCCTTCAGCGAAGTAAACAGATTTGCTTGTTCTTAATGCTCCAGTCTGAAGACTGATTCATTCAATTAAGGCTCACATTAGAGGGAAAGAAAAAAAGAAAAAAAAAGCAGATAATATCCTACCTTATATTACACTTTTCAGAAGACTTAAAAGACGAAGTCTACAGCTTTCTAGTACCAGAAGAATTGAAAAATACCAATAACAACATTCTCTTGTTACACATACACATACAGGTAATACACATACAATCTATCTTGAAATGTTTTAAACAAATAAATAGCCAACCAACAAAACCCTGCAAATAGAAATGCTGTGGAAATCAGAAATTATTCTAAAACTGCAAAATTTTGTTCAGGATTTCAATTCAACCATATTTATAGCAATTAAGTCATTTTTTGGTCTCTGTTTTGACACTGAGCATTTTAAGAAAAAGGTTTATTTCCATATGCATTGTAATATGTTTACTAAAACAGTGTTTATCATACCTACAGAAGAAATTATTGAACATTTGTAGGTGTCATAGTCACATGAGCTATATTACGTGTTTTTTCCTAGTGAAAAGTATATCTTTTTCTTTCACATCCCTTATAGGGTTGTCTTGCTAGTTACAAATTGCAAATATGCAGCTTAAAACAAAACTGAGTAAACTTTCTGCACTGAACAAATTCTTACTGAGCTTAAGTACTGAGCATAGGTAGAGGTGAACAGGGAGTTCAGTGTGACTATCTGCAATTTGAAAACATGAGTGGCAAATAATACGATGTACTACTTTGTCCTTTGTGTGTGAGACTTTTTCCTCGGTCTCTTTCCTTTTATACTAAACTCAGTGTTTAGTAGAACTGCTTGCAACACAGATTCATAATTCACGTTCTGCAAGCAGTCAGCAGTATGTGCTTACAGCTTGTGCTTTCGGCCAATGTTCTTACAAGTAAACATGTTTGGTAGAGTATTCAAAGCTGGAAAGCAAATATCAGAGGGCATGACCAATTAAAGTAATTTTAAAAAAAGGTTTGGGAAAACATTTACAAATTTCTTCCTAGAATGCAACACCTTTTAACCTAGATTTTATAGAATACACACTCTAAACAATATTACGTATTTGCAATATTGACTGATACTTCAAATGGACTTCACCAAAGTGTACATTATAACACGAAGGGGTGTCTCCAATGATAGGTAAATAATAAATAATTTAAATTCAAGGGCTACTTTGGATCTATTAATGGTTTCATCTAGAGAAACAAGGCAGTTCATAGTTTCACAACTATGGAGGCGGGGAATCCATTTTCATCCTCTGCATCTTCTTTACAAGACCTTTGATATTAAACAAGAACAGGACATTCCAGAAGTTACTCGATGTTACTTGGACTCGATGATCTTAAGGGTCTTTTCCAACCTTAACGATTCTATGATTCTATGATTCTACTCTAACTAATTGTTTCCTAAAGCTGGAGAATGAAGAGTTCAGCACAGACTTATTCTTTACCCTTACTGTGTTTTGTGACATACTTTAGAAAATGCAGATGATGTAGGAATTTTTAAAGACTGGAAAAAGTACAATACCTGGAAATAAGCAGAAGAAAGAAAA
Source organism: Platalea leucorodia (assembly GCF_965183815.1). Taxonomy (NCBI): domain Eukaryota; kingdom Metazoa; phylum Chordata; class Aves; order Pelecaniformes; family Threskiornithidae; genus Platalea; species Platalea leucorodia. Next base: position 28,227,368 of record NC_138829.1, on the reverse strand, counting down.
AAATATTTCCCTCGGACAGCAAAATTAGATCTGTTTGGTGTCAAAGCAAATGAGACAGATGAAGCTATCGGGTAAACGTTAATAGAACAAATGAAAACTGTGCCTTTTGCACTATGGTTTCCCGGATTTTATACAATACATAAAAGTGGAATTATCTGCAACCTTCATTTCTTTGCACGGACCTTAAAAGCATTCTGAGATGCACACTGTGAGGACACGTCGATTTGAGGAAACATTTTTTTGTTTTGCCTGAACATGTGATGGCAGTTCAACCAAGCTCAAAACACATATGCCTTAATCATCCATGTTAAGACTGAGGACAGTGCAAAAACTATGGAACTACTTTATAAAGTGGCTGAAGCAATGGAGAAGGCTACATAAAAATCATCTGTGGAGGGCAGAGAAATCTGGTTAGTGTGCTTTCGCACCGCTGGTCATCTGCTTTCCTCACTTTCTCATTAAGGAAGGGTGGTTGTGGCAGGGCTGGACATGTTATTGACATCCAAATCCTATCGAGTTTCTTTGAGCTAAAAATGGACACTCCCACCCCCCAAGCTTCATGGGATCCTAATCTCACCTCTTGTGCATCTCTTTCCTCTCATACCCTACTAAAATGGCTCATGGTTGAAAATATTGTGAGGCAAGAATTTCCTGCTAGTCCTAATTTCTGTAAGGCTGAAGATATTGCAGTTTCTTCTTTCACCTCCTGTCTCAGCTAAAGCAGGCAAAAGGCACAAAGGCAAAAAAAAGAAAAAAAAAATTAAAAAACTTTCTTAAAAGAATTTAAGAAAAAAATTCTAACAGAAAAACGCAACTTTGGTCTGGGTTTCATTTTCAATGATGATTAGGGATTACTCTAAAGCTTTATAGAAAGTTTTATTTACTTTAAGAGTCCTAGACTATCATAAGCACTAAATGAGAATTAAAATAACAAATGGTTTCATGTATAGCCATAAACAAAAGATGCGACTAGACTGAGACTCAGCAGACCTTGTTTCAATCCTCAGCCCAACCACAGGCTTCCTGTGTGACCTATGCATGCCACTCAATCTATCTGATGTTATAGTTCCTTGCCTGCATAATTAAGCTAGTATTTCTCTGCCTCAGAGGGATCCTATGAGGATAAAATTAATAATTATTTGGTTTTTTGTTAGTATAGTGAAGAAGTTTAAGTAGATTCCAAAACAGGAATTGTGGGAGTGAAGTGTTGCAGAGTTTAATACATTTTAAAATAGAAAACAGGCTGTTGAAAATGGAATGATTTGTGATCCAAGCAATTTTAAAATTCTCCTATCTCATCTTAAAAAAAAAAAAAAAAGAAAGAAAACCCCAACAACTTGTTAACAAGCTGATAATTATGTAAACCACTAACACAGAGGCCAGAAAACCTGTAAATGCAAAATTACTTTTTTCAACTGGGTTAATTCCAGAGTTAACCTATACTAATTTTAACAATGAACTGTGACACTTATGCAAATGCATGTGCCCTTTGTAAGTTCTTTTTATAACATACAATGTGATAAAAGACTAGTGTTAAGATCTTTAAATCAGAATCAGCAATCTAGCAAATGGCAGATATCTGCAAGGCTTTCTACTCTTTCCTAAAAGGAGTTGCAACCTGGGAAATGGAAGCATCATCACTTTAGGACATGACAGGCACGAATACCAAGCAAATACATTAAGAACGAAGTGAACTTTTCTGTCGTCTGTTTCAATATGGACATAACTTCCTATGCATTAAAAGACGATGACAAAGTTATTTAACTGTATTTAAATATGAAGAAACAGTTGCAATTTCTGCAATTTCCCACCATTGTTAATGCCTACGTTTTAGTATCATCATTAGAAGTACAAAAAAGCACAAGGGCTAAAATTCAAAGGTATATAATTAATACAAGCATTCGTAAGAAATTACTAAAAATACTTTGGGAAAGCAAAGGCAGGAATCAATCAGTAATGGTTTGCTGTCTAGATACAGCAAACAGACAGCTTATCTACAAATACATTTAACACTTCATATCACTGTAACAGGTCAGTGAAAAAGGGCTCCACTTCAGCAATCTGACTACATACCTAGCTTGCAGTCAGGGTATCACAGACTGGGCACAGCTTCTGCTATGATAGATGTTCTTAGCATTACCGTTGACACAGGCTGACTTGCCCAGTCAAGCTTTTAATATTTCATGTGTCTCTTCATTTTCATTACATAACAGCTTCTTTTCCGCATCTCACCTCTGATAGCACTGTCGTTATGGAAACTTATTTCTTCAGTAATAGAAAACCATAAGGTCCTCCTGAGTCAAAGGTCAAATGCAGTCAGTTTATTGCAAAAAACCCCAACAACCCACGAAAAGATCTCAGCTGCAAGTTACTACTTCACTCCAAGGAGTTTTATATTTTCCTTGTCTTTTGAAACAACCCACAAGTGATAATGAAATGCTTAAGGCAATAAGAGAGAGAATCAGGTTTCATCTACCTGGACTGTCTGGCAGCATACTGTGTAACAATAAACGAGTGTTCTTAAGTCACAGCATTTCACTGGAAATGAGGCAGAACTTGTGTATTTTAACAGCTTTTTACAACTAGTAACCACTAGCAAATTTATTTTACTTTCTCAGGGAAGACCAGTGAACGTCCCTAATTTAAACTAAAGGGCCATTCAGCCTTGAAGACAAAAAGCATTTCTGCTTAGCACCTGAGTAATACATGGAATATGTACAGGTGAATCAAGAGGACTGGAATCAAAGATAGTTTGTCTTTGGCTGGTCTGAAAGGTCTGACTCATTTCCAGTTCTGTGATCATTTATTATCCAGAAAAGAAAGGCTAGCTTTTTGCACTGCAAACACAGTGGTGGTCTGCAGCCCATGATGAATAGATTTACCAGGTCTGCTCTGAATTGCATGACATAGAGTTTTCCAACAGGCTCTGACACATATACACCTGATGTATGTTTAAATTTCCTAGCACAGAAAGGCCAGAATATCTACCTGCATGTACTTTTTCTTAAAGTTGTTATATACAAAATACATTCTTAGGTGGCATATTATTTAAAACAACATTACAATACAGAAATATTTTTCTTCAGTAATTTCATGTCAGATAAAGACTTATTTCCCGGACGGCATTTTGACTTCAGTATAGCACGGGAGTTTGTTTTGGTCCTAAAACATCAGTTTCCATATTATACAAAGTTTATACAAGACTGGATTTACATTTGCGGAATAACAGAAAAGTAAAAGAAAGCAATGGTTTTTTTTATACTAGATCAGTGCAGCTACTGAAGCATTTAGCTGCCCTGCCTTGCGGCAAACAGCAGAAACTCCAGCAATTATTCCTGAACTTGGGAGTTATATGCCAAACTAAGCTTTTCTAAAGTCACAAAGTCCTAATTAAAATAAAAGTATTCACTAGAGGAATATCACAAAACCAAGAAAATTCACTGGCAACACTTAACAGTTGTCAATTTGATAGCCACACTGTTCTTTGCAGTTTACTTGTTTGTGCAGATAAAAACTGATTTTACCACTGCACTGGAAGCCCACATGTCCTTTGAGTTTTAGAGAGCCTGCAGTTTGAGTAGTTTGAAGTGTTAGCACATGATCAAAAAACTACTGAAACCAATATTGAAATATTATAATTAATCAAATATTTAGAATTAGCAATTAGAAAATGCTAAACCAACACTGATAAGCAGTCTTTGGTCTGTAAGGGAAAGCATCAAAACACTATGTGACTTAAAATACATAAAACCACAATAATACAAAAGAGAACATAATTTTAAGCGCTTCTTCACTACCTGTGCTCCCTCTGCAATTCACTTTAAATGTGTAGAATTATCTAACTTTTTAAATAACGTGTTTTAGTGGATTAACCTGATGATCACTCTGAGTCCTGCACACACAACAAATCTGAACCCATTAAAAGACAAAAGAAAGAACAACAAAATGCCTTTTCATTCAGTTCCTAATAAATCAACGCTGGTAAATTCTATGCAGAATTAAGCAAAATATTTCTTACTTTCTAAGACATCCTAGAAACATTGTAAGCATTGCCTATGATATCCAATATACAAAGGAAGCATGCATTGAGCATTCATAAATGCTGAGATAAGTTGTTTTTTAAAATGAGTTATATCACTAATCACTATCTGAGCTTTACTCTAAAAGTTCTTTCAACAAAGATCCACACTCAAATATTCTTACAGCTGTACTGAAGTTTATTTGCCCCAACTCTCACAGAATCATTTCAAAATTTTGGTGGGCACAGAAAACGCCCTCCACTCTGCTTTATAAAGCTTAGTTTCCTTTACTTAGTTCTCCTTTTTTACACCCTCAGTTCATGTATCTGTGATTCTTACAGTTCTTTAACTTCCTTCTTACAAGGAAGAGGATGTCTTTGGGCTTAGTGGAAAAGAGTGTGCTGTCACTCTCTCAATACCGCTGACTTCCACATTCACTTGCTCCAGCGGTAAGAGAGAAAACAGAAATTGTACCACCCTAAAAGGTATTCAGAGGCTATACAGTGCATCAGGATCACACCTTTATGGATTTGGACTCAGAAGACAAAAGGGGGGAATATTACCTGGTTAAAAGGGCTTCACCTTTATTGTAGGAACATGAAAATCATCGGAACATGACTGGAAAAGATTCTGAATCAATTTACTTCAGAATTAAGATCAGGTGTATAGAGCAGTCATAATTTACCTAAATTCTTTCACGTAGTTCCCAATTAGTGAGAACAGCTCTTGGACAGGTTAAGTCTTGGTGGCCTAAACCCTGAATGGGACATATACAGAACTGTCACTTTCATACTGTATCTGTGGAAAATCTAAGAATTATAACATTAGACATTTTAAATATAAGAGTCTATACAATGAACATCAGACAGAAATTGTTACTCAAACTAACGGACAAAGGAATTCTCTTCCCATAGAGATAAGACATCATAATGAAATGAGACAGTTGGCGAGCCTTGGTATTTTCCAAGAGTTTTCACAAGTGAAACTCAGTCCGAGGGTGAAAAGACTCAGATGAAGACCACACTTCCCTTGTATCTCTGAAGCAGCCCACGAGCCAAGACTACCTGATCCATTTGGGTGCTAGTAACTTCCCTAACTTTGTTTTTATTAAGGTCTGGTGAAAAACAAACAATGTATAAAATATTCTGTCTTTACAAAGAACAAGAAGAGAACCTGAGTCTATGTTTTTTAATTCACTGGTACGCTGTCCTATCTGAAACCTAGATGCATGCAGATCTTTTAGTTATTTATTTTTTAACGTTATTTGTTAGATTATCTCCAGAATTGGCTGGATTACAAGCAGATAATTTCCTTGACTGTATCTCAATCCATATACTTCAGTGATCCAGGACAGGCAGAACAGTTTTAGATTCAAGTTTTTGCTGGCACAATTAATGAAGGGGAAGATGTTTTTAAGAAGTATCTCCCTTTTTGCCCTATTCAATTCCCTGTCAGGACAAGTACACTGAGATTACACATGTATAGATCCCCATATTTTGAGACAAAGAAGAAGAAAGCAGACCAACAAACTACTTAATATCTCTAACATACTGATATACTTCTTTTTTCTTCCTGAATAAACACTGTTTATAAGATTGTCTTAGTAGGAGAATGAACTCCTGAGCACAAATACAAATGTGCAGTCTGATGGAAGACAAGATCATAGCTTGACCTTTAAGGACAAAGTTGGTATTAAGATCCTTTAGCTAGTTTTGTTTCAACTTTTGAAAAAAACCTTTTGGAGTCAATGTCAGTTTTGACTGAAAGATATCTAGAGACTCCACCTTTAGCTGATAAAATTGACTGAAGAACTGAAAAGGTTCTCATTTCACACTTATTACAACAAAGAGCAACTTATATGTTGTTGTTGTTAAGAGGAAAGCTTAAGTTTTACATGGATTTCAAGAATGGTTTTGAGTGCACACATCTTCATAATTTTAAACCTAATTCAGTATTTAGATAACTAGCTGCTGCAACTGACAGTGTAATATTCTGAACTGGAAGTGAGGTTAAAGACATCCCTTCTTCCACTGATCTGATCTTATAAAAGCAATAAATCACTTTCTTCTTTATTAAATAGTGGCACCATCTTTCCAGTTCTTCCAATTCCAGTCATTAGGGGTAGACATCTTCAGATTTTTTTTTTCAGATTTTTTTTCTTTAAGTGAAATTCAACAGAAATAGCCTTCCAAATAGAAGACAAATCTATTCAAATTACATGCCAACTGTTATTTCTGTTTTCAGTAAAAAACTGCAGGAAAACTAAGTTCTATAACATTTGCCCAGAAGGTTGATCCCAGAATCCTTTTTCTAAATATTGCTTAAAATTCTTGTATGTTCATCTAAAATTTTCAGTTCAAGTGAATATTTTTAAAGGAAAAATTAGTTCAAGAAATTCATATTTATAAAATAATCAAAGAGCATCCATGTGCTGATGATCAGAAGAGAAATACAGGAATTTTTTTCCAGGGAAAAAAAAAAAAAGAGAAAAAGAGACACTGTACGAAGTCCCAGATTGGTCATACATTTTGGTACTGGTCAATAAACTAGACCACCATATATAAACAAAACATTCCATTCAACATTATGTCAACCTTTAACAAAAAGATCATCAATCAACTGCAAATGCATGTTCTATGCACCTGTAAAATCTGATGGACATTCTTTCAAGTTTTTATTTCAACACTGTGTCTGTCAGAATTACCCCCCACTATAAACTTATTATTAATGTTGGGAGAAGTTTTCCAAATGTCACCAAAATGAATTAGTATCACACTGAGCCCAAGACTTAAGAGAGTCACCATGTGCATTTATGTATTTTCCCTCCCGTAATACTGACACATTTATATCTTTTCCATGTCTGCTCCAGGTCTGGCGGAACTGCACAGTACGTGTCTCATTTATTTTGTTATAACATGGTGACAAATATAGAAATTTATTTGCACAAAGTTTGTTGAAAAATTGTTAGCAACAACGTCCACTCATAAGATGCTCCAAATTAAAACAAAGCAAACAAAAAGGTTTTTCCTAATAGTACGACAAAGTGAGGTAAAATACTTATTGCACTACACATTGTTTCTAAAGTGATATTAGAACTTTGTTGGGTTTCATGTGTACATAGAGAATGGTGTGTTTGATAATAAAGGACTCTTCTTCATAGCAGATAAAGGTATAATAAGATCAAAAAGCTGGAAACCAAAGCTAGACAAATTAAAACTAAAAATAAAATACTTCTTAACAGCAATATTAGTTAGCCTTTAGAACAATTTCCTAAGTGCTTGTGGATTCCCTCTCATTAGGATATATGCTTTTTAAAATAAATATAGAGCTAAATAAGGGAAGACATGCAGTACATGTCACATCAGAGAATCCTACCACAAAATAGTGCTCTCCTAATTCGTAATCATTTAATTTATATTCAGTTTACTGTTTATGAACTTAATGTTCAAGAGAGAGCTGTAACATACTACAACAGGAACGTGCTATCATTTAGTTACCATGCGGTAAGAAGGACACAAGTTTCAGGGTGGGACAGGCAATGGTGTTTCAAAGAAAAGAGGCTATTTTCCTTTATAGTTCTACTTCAAAGAGCGTATGTAAGCACATGCATGACTTTAAGAGCTATCCTCTTTACTTCAGTCTGTCCACTACATAAATAAATGGAGGCACAGGACTTAATCTCAAAAGATTTTACAATATTCTTGAGAAACTATACATTTTGGTATACTCATCTGACTTCCTGAAACAAAAACGCTACCTATCAACTTCCTCTTCACATACACAATGTAAAAAGTGCATTCTCCAAGTGCATCAATTAAGTGTGTCTGATTTCCTGTAATCTAGCTAGATTTTCTGTTTATGTTTTCCCTTATATCACTAATTCAATAATCTACTCTGGCACGCTTTAACCATCTACAACTTCTTCAGTCTTCACTTTGTAACCTAAAAGGCCCTCATTATGAAGAAAGCAGAATCCTGAAAATATGAATGGTGACACAGGTTACAGTTCTATTAATTTTATTTAAATGTCTGTCAATGTTTTATTAAAAAGTCAGTAAAAGTCATTAAAGGTTATAACATGTGACCCTCATTCAGATTTTACTTGAGCAGAATTCCAGCTTCCGTAGGCTTCAAGGACAGTTTGCCTGAAGAAAACCTTACTGTAGGTTTTATGATTTGTCCTGAGGTACAGAATAGTTACTTACTATAGTAATGGTAAGGACATAGATAGTAAGTGGATACATTACATAAATATGAAAAACAGAAAACAAGACTTTCACGAAGCAAGTTTTACGGCTTGTGTGCTTTAGGAATCCTTTGCTGGATCCTGGAATTGTTTCACTTGGACTAGGTGTTAGATTTCTCTCTACAGCTGTGTGAATCCTGCAGGGCTCAGTTCACAAAACGAACCCCTGCAGTTTGATTCAGAAGGTTTGGAAAGGAACCAATATTTCTTTGTTCACTTACAGATTCAAGCATTTGGTCATCTTTTGAATTCTTAGCACCTTTACATTAAAAGATTAATCCCCGTAATCACTAATGAATGAACGCTAGGCAGCCCAAGGACTCCTCGCATATGCGTACAAGGATGTAATTCAGAGAGCTCCACAATCTTTGAGTTCCCTGAGGATCTGACTATAAGCAGGAGGAATAGGAGAGTTTTCCTGCTCTCATTGTACTCCAGGGAAGTAAAAAAACCCAAAGAGCTTCCAGATCTGGAAAGTAAGGTGGCAAATGCTAAACAGACCCTAAATCAAGCCATTCAAAAAGGTCAGTAACAGGGAAATCACCAACTGGTAACTTGGATAACTCCACTCAAGGAGTGTGACTCTGAATTATGTTCTGAAGAAGCTGGGAATTAACAACTAAACTGAAGTCCTGTAGATTCACAGCAATTGGGGAACAGAGAAGACCTACTAGGTTACTCTCTAAAAAAAAAAAAAAAAAAAGAATCCTAACAACATTACAGGATGAATGGAAATGGTCACCTATAAAAAGAAGACTGCAGGATATTCACAGTGCAAATGGCCACAACCTTCGTAAGCACAGACTAAGATTCTGTAAAGCTTCACATCTGAATTAAGCTAAATTGCATTTTTGATAGAAATAATTTGTGCATCTCTTCCATGATTCCCACTTCACCTCTTTGCTCTGGCCTGCATCCTGATTTTTCTTTTTTAGGCAATAAAATCCTTGCAAAATGTCTTCAGTCCATAAAGTTACTATTTCTTTTTACTTGGCTTTGTCTACAAGAGTATCCATCTGTGGCTATCAAACACTGCATTAAGCAGAAATTTACATCTTGCATTTGTGCCTCCTTTCAGCCTCTAGCTTCTCCCAGCAACAAATTAGACTGGAGGTATTAGGTTACACTAGCAAATCATTTGTTCACCAACTCTACAGCTAAGCTATCATTTATACTAGCAGAGTTCTACACTATATTACTCACATGCTGTGCTGGCTTCTAGCATTTCTACAAAAATGGCTGAGAAATTAAAGTTAGTGATTGAAACTCATCAGCTTACATTGAAGGGGCTGGTGTTAATCCAAGGGTGAATCACCTTAGGTTCTCTCCTTGGTGTGAATGAAATGCTTATAACTTCGTTGGTGATTACGCATGATATTGTGGAAATATGGTGAATGTGAAGATTTCTGAGACAATGCATGTGAAAATCTTGATGAGGTTGGGGACGAAAGTTGTGAATAGCAATGAACAGGAAAGTTGAAAGAGGATGTAACTATTAAAAAAATAAAATGTCTGTGGAACATCCTCCTCCCTCTTCTTCACTAGGGAAGAAGAAATAAGGGGTTCCCAAACTGAAGATTTTCTAACTCTACAAAAGGTTTTAATTCAAGGAATGGGACTGAATTTAATTTTTTAAAACTCTTTTTCTTTTCTGTAGTGAAAGCTTTCCACTTCAGTAGCTCATTCAACCAGTTAACCTTCAGACCAAATTATTATAATGGGATCTATGGGAGCCTGCTTTTGAGAACTACTTGCGCGCTGGATTTTTTGTAGAACATGGTAATAAAAAAAAAAAAAAATCAAGATCTTTGCCTGTGAAACTAATGTTACACCTAGCATTTACTATGAGTCAGGGGAGAGCAACGTCTAGGTTTTGCAGTCTTGTACTGTTGGAGATAGGCTTCCCTGGAAAGGAAGTGGTAAAGGGGAGGGATGGATATCTTCAGATGGAAAGAGGATGAGGAGCAAAATTTTACTGCTGAATGCCCAGAAGCCTGGGACCACCGCTAAAAAGAATCACCATCTGCACTGTCAAAGTAAAGTTCTTTGAATTAATTTTTTTGTCTTATGTTTCTATTGTTCTTAGTTATTTCACACTTTTGTTTAATGTCTTGGAACTGTAACAGCTTTTGTGTACTCCCACTGTATAAAATACTGATCATTTCATATCCTTTATGTCTGTATGCCTGACATATACTTATTATATGGTTAATTTGTATCAAGGCAGCTCAAAGCCTTCAAGGCACTGGGAACAGTGATAATAGTACAAAGTAAGTGTTAATTTATGAGCTGTTCTCTCTCCTTAATATAAAGGGGGAGAATGCTTTTAAATCAGTGTTCTACAAGCTGAAAATTAATCTCCTTGTATGACATGTCTGAATGAGGTAACATACGGCCAAGAAAAGCGGCATTTAAAAGCAGAGTCAGTAGTTTGAATGTCTGATAAAAATCTTTAAGCAGACAGTTCATTGGAAGTAGTTTTCCTAATCAGAAAGGAATGTTGTATTAAATCATCATATTCTGACACAGTTTCTGGAAGCACATGTGTTGCAGATTCTCTACTAATTTGGAAGGCAGCAAGCCTCTATGGATAGGAAAGCTCACAAAGCACATCTGGGAATGCAGAAGTCGTCCTGTGTACGCTTCCATGCATGTTCCCTGAAGCCAGAACTAGGATGGAGTTTAGGTGTTAGATCTAAAAATGATTCAGCACATGTGGCCACTGCAACCAATATTCTTTAAAAAGATTAGATTTTATCCATTACATATACTGGTGTTGCAAATCTAAAAATCTGGCCAGAATTCTGCTTCTGTTGCCTCCTGAGCATGAGAGATGAACAGAAAAAGCATGCAGAATTGCTATTTCTGCTCTCAGATGATAGCAGAAAAAGAAATAAAGGTGGTGGGTGGAAAAAAAGAGAATATGCCTCTTAAAAGCAATTTTATATGTGAAATGCATCTATGATTTTGCAGTAATGACATGTGGATGGTTATATTACCATGTCACCAGAAAAAGGAGCATTGTTTGGGCCCCCTAATTGAGCTTTCTATGCTGTAAACTATTTGGATTTCCTTTCAATTTAAGTATCATTTGAACGTCTTGAGTTTCAATGCACATCTTAAGGAACAACTGCAAAAACTTCAAACCACGGATATACTCTGTTTTTTAACTTCAGTTATACACAGGTTTAGCCTGCAGCTGCACACACTAGAATAAAGGCAGTAAACTTGCTGAGGATCAGTGCATGAAAAAACTTTGAGGGCAGTGTTTGTCACTCCTCCTTCTCCATTTGCATAACCTGACTACATTGTGGGCTAATTCAGGTTGTTAAACCATACGATCACAAGAATGGCTGCACTGGGTCAGATCAAAGCTTCGTCTAGCCCAGTACCCAACAGCAGATGTCTGAGTGGTTTAAGAACCCAGTGAGCGGAGTGATTCCCTTCCCCCCTGCAATAGACTTCAGTAATTTACAGCTGAGGGATTCCCCACACCAGAGGTGGTTCCTTCTGTATTTCATATTCCTCAGGATTTCTTTACAAACCTAAAGAGTCTTGACTTGTTTAAATGTTCCCTGTATGAATACTGTTTCATGGTGAGCCTTACCACCATTCCCAGAATCTGGCCAAGTTCTAACATATCTTTATAGAGACAGAGGGGGATTGTAACTGCGTATGGTCTGAATACAGTAACACAATAGCTGTACAAAGAAACAAATTTTGTTCTTTGTTTTGTTCTCTGTTCCCTTCCAAATAATTACTAACGTTGTATTTATTTTCTTTTGATTGATACTAAGCTAATGTTTTTGCAGGACTATTATTTCTATTTGTCTCTTTTGCTAAAGGAATATAATACAAATACTTCTGTTTAGAAATATGTCTATTATAAGCCCAAGATCCAACTACTGAGTGACAATAGATGTCTCAAGGTTCAACTTTTCATATGCAAAGCTAGAATTTCCCCCCCTCCCCCACCTATTAATTTACACTAACCTACACTGATTTTATCTGACATTCTATCACAAAGCCATTCAAGGACTTTGTAAACTCCATTTTCAGTTTTCTGTAGTTAGCTCTTGTTTTAATGTCCTTCTGTAACAGTATCATTCACAGACTGTCAGCTCACTATTCCTCCCTTTTTTTAAGAAGACTCACTGGTAATCTCCGTTTGCTGTGAAAATTGACCATTTAGTTTCTGTTTCCTTTCATTCAGTTATTTATCCAATGCCAATATTTTTTTCCTTATTCTCTGGCAGTTTCTTAAACAACCTTTGGTGAGGACCCTCATCAAAAGTCTCTTGAAAATCCAACTAGACTACATTCTTTGTACACATTTCTTTTGACTCCCTCTGAACTCCCATAATTTGGCTTCCTTTTGCTATGGGCATTATGACTCTTCCCATGTGCTTACTAATTGTAGTCTTGATTCTAGTTCCTCCTAATCTGCATAGCACAGATGGAAAATTCCTTCCTCTGTAGGTCCCTGGATATTTCCTGAAATAATTTTTAAAAAATACCAGGAAAGATTCATCTTACAAACCAACAGAATAGCATTGTTCTAATTTTGCTCCCTGAACTGGCTCACCATGGAACCCGGCAGGTCCCCTCACGGTCAGTCAGGTGAGCTCTACAGCTAAAGAACAAATACATCGGAGGAAGGAAAAGAAACAAGACCATCCTTTCCTAGCTAGCTGTTGGTAAGCTGAGGCACAATATGATATAAAGTGTTTAAGTAGCTTGGCTGATTTTCAGCAAAAAGCACTGGGGAATGTACAGGTGAGCTGCCATGTAGCAAGTCTGTGCAATGGAGAACCTCAAGCAGTCAAAATATCTCAAAGTGGCATAACTGAATGCAAAATACATTTTAGTCTAAACCTCAGTTCTACTTGCAAAACTACTTTTATGGGTTGGGATAGATGCTACTGAGGCACATTTTTGTAACAGTCTCTATTTATTCACCACAAATATAAAGGGAGTCATTAAGTTCTTTTAAGTAACTAGACAGGTGAAGTGAAAGCAGTCTTCAGCCCAGACACAAGCGCATACAAACAAATGTGGGTAGAGATGTTTGGTTGTGTGCATTTGCCCACCAATAAAAGAAACAGCAAAAAACCCAGAAAAACTCATGAAGAAAGCAACAAAGTAGTGCTGAACACAAAAGGGTGTTTTGTGATCCTGGGGTTTCAGATTTAGCAGTTTCTGCTCTCACTGGTGCAGCTGTACAAAGAGCTGTACTAACACAAGCAAGGAGGAAAGGGGGACACAAAAGGCAATTTTTCTTCCTGCCAATTATGTACTGGAAAAATGCATGGAGAAGCTGAAGGAATGATACAACAAGCAGCAAATAAGTTATCATATGTGGACTGTAGGGAGCATATGCAGAACTGGGTGAAAAAAACCCAAAATGTCTAACTTCAGTATCAGGCATAACCCTAGAAATGAAGAGTAAAGAATATCATGTTTGTCCATGTGCTACTAATTCTACAAAACGAGGAGTCAACGTGGCTTTCATAGAGGGAAGTTGTATCTCACAAGGCTACCTCAAATAATACAGCAAGTAAATGAGATTGAACTGATTGATAGAGATGGGGTACAGGAAGCCTATATCGTGATGGCCAGAAGCTGGGAAAATATACTGGAAGAAATATCAGTCTTTACTTACTCTGTTCTGGTATGATTTTCCTAACCATTTACTCACAGCTGTTGTCAGAGGGAGCTCACTGGACATTTGCTCTGAGCTAGTGCATGCATTCCTGTCTCGTACTGTTCTCACAGAATTTATTGAAGCTGAACAGTTCTGAGGCTTCCACCCCTCTGCTAGATCTGGTTAAAGTTGGCAAAAGAGTGAAAAAGTTATGAAGGCGAGGGAGCAAAAGGCAGTGAGACACACACACAGCAGGATTACATGAACCTCCTTTCTTCACATTCCTAAACAATTCCAGCAAAAGCTTCTGCTGAAGACTTGGCCACAGTTTTTATCTTGAAACATTTAGAATTTAAAAGGGCATTTTTCATTGTCTTCAAACATATTTGGATTTAATGATAAAGATCCCATGGAAAGCATTTTTCTCCTTTAGCAATATGTTCTCTTTCCTGTGATAGGCACAAAATTAAAGATCCCAAACCCACACAATTACAATGTCTTCACTGATACATCAATATTTACATTTCCCTATTTTAAGTGTGGAAGAGAAGTATCTTAATTAGTGTCATCAAGTAGTTTAGCTCATAAGATGTATTATCTTAGCTGATCTCATGTAGATTTTTGCTACAGCTTCACATATTTTTGAAAAGTGTTTATCTTGCTAAAGAATATTGTTATTAAAAAGCAAGGAATTTACCCTACCCTAAATTAAGTGTACTCTGATTTAATAGGTTAAAATTAGATATTAGGGCATATGTAAACACAGACTTTTACATATGAATACTATGAAAATCAGAACTGTTCTAAGCTTTGCTGTTGACATATAGTATAGTAAGAAGTAAAGTTTCAAAATCTAAGCACACCAAAACTTTGGAAAAATGAATTTCCAGTTCTGAGCTCTGCAGCTTGAACCTATTTCCAGTAAGAATTTATTGCTGTTTTGAATTGTAAATGGAGATTTAGAATATAAATAGGACCATCTGTAAATAATGGCATTCAAGCACCTATCGGAGATGAAAACAAATTCCTTTTAGCATCATGTATGGAACACACTTTATTTGGAGAGATCCATAACAGTATTTAGATAGAAGTGTAGTCAGTGTGTTGAAAGCAACTGGGTCTGGACAAGAAGTCACGGGGAAAACCTTTGTGGCACAGGAAGTCCTTTCACTTTTCAGAACGTCATCCATCATGCTGGGGAAACGGCAGGAAAGTAACCTACTACTTCTTAATAGGCTTCTGCATAGCGAGTTGCTTTGAAGCAGCAGCTGCCCACAGTAAATTTCGCTGACCCTTAGAGCCTTTCTCCAAGTTTTCCAACTGTTTTGTCTCCTGAGTTACAACTCAGTGTTAGGTCCAAGTCACCAGCACCTGACAAAACTTAGAAGCTCCAACAATGTGAGAATGTAAAGCTTTCAGGGATGTTGTCTTTTCCATACAGCACCAGCAGAGAGACCTGATGCCATTACGTTTACCAATAGAGAAACTTTTCTCCCTCTGAGACAAGGACTATTTTAGAGGATGGCATTACACTATGCACATGTGCACTATTACAGAATGTAAGATAAACAAAATGTTAGATTCCTGGCACAGGAGTTAGCACTCTGTCATGATACCAAGTGCTATATCTTATTCATTAAACCTTAAACATGTAATAGTTTAAATCCGTTGTTTGCACTGAAATGGTGAAATTAAATATTAACATGCAATTATGGAGAATGGTAGAGTATAACACCCTAACAGTGTCCTACAGACATCAATTAATTAAGCCCTACAATACTTATTTATTCATGCCCTGCTAATCAAATGCACTCCTGCATTTTTTGTTCCAACATCTGTGGACTCAGTGCCAGCAAATTACTTGTTCTGCTTAACTTCCTCCTTAAACCATTCCTTCTCACCAGAGTTTGTGAAACAGAAGACATTATACCACTCTCCTTCAAACAAATCCTATCATTGTCTCCTCCTGTCCTCGCTGACACCAGGTGTCACCTTTCTTGTTCCCACTCCTTATCTGTTTCCTTTGGATTGCCCTCCTCTTCTTACTTTTCCTAGTGCTGCTCATATGTTCCCTTCCTCTTTTGTCTTCCTCTCCCAATAGCAGTCTGCAATGGGTTCTGTGCATGCCCTAATACTACTATATAAGCATATAGCTTTCACAATGCCACAGTCTTTCCTTCTAGAATGAATAAATCACAACAAAATGAAGATTGAGGATTTTTAAGAAGGTCCACCTCTTTTTTGTAAACTTTGCAAACCGGGATATTAGTAACTTTTCCCATTTTCCTGTACCTCTGATTTCTTATTCATTTTTCAAAAGGACTATCTAGAGAATAAAAGTTTCATTTAGCTTCAACAGTGGTGAGTAATCCAGCCTGATATAAATGCTTGGCATGCTTATGTTAGTGTTGGAGCTCCAGCTACTCTGTTAACGTTCAAGGTTAGGTATTCTGTACTGAACACTGCTAGATTTAATTGTGTTAAACACCAAAAATAGAACATTAGCGCACTAAAATACCATGGCAAGATCACCACTTGTCCTTTACACTTGCACATAATAAACGGATTGTAAAGGTCCTTTTAGTTCCTCATATGAATAAAACATGGCAGGGGGTCACATAATGGCAGAAAGAATATTCATTCCAAGATCATCTGTCCCCAACTAACAAGTGGGTGGGATAGCAGAAGAGTATTTGCCTTTCTTGGAAATTTGCCTGGGTGGTTAGAAAACTAATACAAAATGAGATTAAATTGCTACCAGTATAGAGTAGAAACAAACCTGACCAAAAAAGAAAAAATTGTGACATGGAATCAAAATTCATTACTTCATCTATTTGTGAGACCATGCAAGTCAATGTTGTCCCTTATGCACCACTCTATGTAAAGGTTCCTGAATAAGCAAATAAAGAATTGCTTCATGAGAAAATGTCATAATCTGTTTTCTCTTTTAGAAGAGCTGTGAATGAGTAGAAGACAATGAGTAAACAAGAAGAAACCTGGTAGAATGATTTTTAAGGAAAGACTTATGCTTCATGAAATTCCAGCAAGTGAGTACTGCACATGTTGTCAAGTAGCCTGAAAGCCAGACAACACTAGCCTACCAGTTATGCTTTGAAAATAAGATTTCACAAGGTTCCTAAAAGGGAAAAAAAACCCACCCTGATTTTGTTGTTTTTTAAGATTCTATGTAAATTACAATTGGAAAAACCTGTAAATACACAAAGTCTTGGGATTGCATTGGGTTTCCCAAAGAAACAGCAATAATATCTTCAGTAAGTATTAAGATTGAGAAAAATGGTGCAAAAATTATGTGTATCTGGAAAAATAATGAAAGACAAGCCCAGACTAGCTAGCCTTGTTATTGGCTGTGGTTTTGTACTTTTTCTTTTGTTATTTTTAACTGTGGTAGTATAGAACTCAGGTACAAATTACAAAAGCTCACCTAAGAAATGAGGTATAAACTTGGGTGATGAACTTATGGTAGGACTTACCCTGCTGCAGTTAGTATGGTAAAGTATTTAATAGTTTTTTATTATGACTAGCTTAAGAATATTTGTATTTCAGTGCAATCAACTATGAGTTCAGTGCAGACTTATTATCTCTACCACCAAACTACACAACTGAATGTTTGTACATTGGCGTAACACAGACACAATCACAAAGATTGTGTGATAGCACGCAACTCTAAAACTATCAGAAGATGTCCATTTGTATTAGGTAGGGTGGCAGGAGTTAATCTGGAAAAAAAAGGCACTTTGCAGTGCTTACATTGTTGTCTCTATTATGAATATACAGATCATGTAGGATTTATGAAGAGAATTCTGAGCTGAAGGAATGCTTCCAAAGGCATATAATTTGCAAATTACTCTAACAGTCTTGTTACTTGGATCGAATAATCCTTGAATAATTAATTTGCTTTCAATGGCCACTGACACCAAGCACTAAAAGCTTCATTTACAATAAAAGGGAGAGGAAGAAGATACGAAACTTCATAGAGCCATGGGGAGGGGAATGTGTGTCATCACAGTCGAACTTTGAGAAGCGCTATGGATCCTTAAATTTCCTTTCTAATAAAAAGAACCCGAAAGACAAATCTTAAGGAAAATAACTGAAGAAGAAGAATGGTCTCCACCTGGGAGAAGAGAGAACATATGGACTCAGATTAGATGGCTGCCCAGAATGAAACAATCCTAATTTGGAAAGAAAAGATTAACTTTAGAAATCAATTTTGAAATCGCATTCAAGGGGTGAAGTGCTATTAAGTAGCTCATGCAGTTCTCAGCAAGTGTGGTTTGAGTAAAAAGGGAAGCTTAGTTTTGAATGACAATAGTAAGAAGACTGAATACCACTCAATCAAATCTTTGGCTCCTTCAGTTAAGACACACTTCAGAGAAATCACAAGCAGAAACTAGCAAAACACTGGCAAGTAAAAATGCATTTTATATTATTCTCTGTTTTGTAACTTTCATTCTAACTGTAGAGTTGAAAATATAATGCCTTCTTTTGTTGAAATCCTCTCTATTATTTTTTTTTCTTTACCTTTTATAAACACGTCTAGTGTCCAGAGTGAAATGCGGTGAATCTGACATATGGAGATTCCATGGAGAAAACAAATCAAAACTCCCCCATTATTACTGAAATTTAGTGCAGTATGGGAACCTCAGGAATTACAATTTGCTTCTCATCAAGCTGCAAATGGCATTCTGAGGACTGGTACAAGAATCAGATCTTGCTTGTAGCTGGCAGATATAAGTAAAGTCCCTTTTGGTGAGGAACAAAGAATAATGTAAGAGCCTACAATTTTTGGTTAACACCATTTTGTCACAGCAGCTCTGAAAACTACCATAATATGAATAATAAACTATGTTGTTACAAATCTTCCAGCCAGTGTGATAACCTTAGCTCCATGCACTACTTCAGTCCTCTTGTTTTTTCGGCCAGGGTAGTTTTAACCTGGTTGCATCCTCTGATGCAAGTCTGAAGTGAATCCACAGAAATCCTCCTTCTTGTTCCAGGAATGAAGGTGGCAACAAGGGAGGAATGCACAGCTGTGAGCAAAACCATTTCTTTAGCAGCAAGTGCTAGATCATTGTTTAAAAGCAAACAAACAAAAAACCAACTTAAGTGCTCTGACAATTCTTCCTCTCACATCAGTCTTTAGGCCATGCCCCTCAGTGGACACAGTAACAAAATCCTTCTTTCTATGGTACTGATAGGAAAAAGCCACAGAATAGCTCTCTGCAAAGGCCATTTCACTACTGCCAGATAGTAGCTAAGTACTCCAGAAGAGGTTGCAAGACCTCTTTGTCCAAGAAACATGAAAGGTCCTGAGATATAAAAATTATATAGTGAAGGCTGCAAACAGATTTGAAATTAGATTTTTAACTGATCGATCCAATTAATTTTGCTAGTATGAACCTATTTTTCATGGCACCAAATAAAAATACATTTAGCTAAATCAGCATCTTTCTGGAGAGTTCTTCCTGAGTAATTTTTACATGGATAATGCAAGTTTCCTCTCTTGATAACTGCCAATTTTCCAACAATTTTAGGATGTGGATAAAATTGCATCTTTTTTTGATCCCCAGGTTTATTTTTTAATTGTGTTTATTATTCAATTAAATGAGGCACAAATTAACTGTATCTATTTCATGTTCATCTGTAAATTTATGTCAATAGGGAAATCAACCTATTATAAAAAAATAAAGTTGTCGGTTTCTGGAGAATAGAAAGATACCAAAAAGCATTTGCAATTGTGTGTAGAAAACGTTTTCCTTTTCTTATTTCTTGGCTTCAATTATAATGTCAAGTTATATGAAATGTTTAATATAGAACGTCAAGTTCCAGTAAAAAACACAGAACATTCAAGGCCAATGCTTTGTGCATTTTATCACTTACATAAATAGATTCTTTCTTTTAAAGGAGGTTTAAAATTAATTTTTGAAAAAAAAAAACCGAACCAACCAAACAAAAAAGCCCCTGACAAATTAATCTTGAAGTTCTAAAGAATACACAGCAATCAACAACCAATGGAATATTTGGAACAGAAATTAATGTTACTGAAACGTGATATTATATAAAACTAAATATTAAAGAAGATAAAAAATTGGACACAGAATCTTTATAAGAAAATTATTTGTATGCACTCCTTAGGAAAATTCAGGTTTAAACTGAAATAAAATAATAAAAATGATGGCAGTATAGCAAAAATAAGTGGAGGCTGAAGGATGAGGTACAATTAAACTTAGTGAGTTTAAAAGAGCTGAAAATAGGATCCTATGCAAATGCACCAGAGTTTTTGATACAGGAGTCCTGCTGGCCTCTACCTAAAATGACCAAATACAATTTAGCATAATTTAGAAAGAAGATAAAATCACCCATACTCTACTTTCCATTAACAGCCTTACAACTCTGAAGGGACAGAGTGCTCAAAGGCTCCACCTTAAGCTTCCAGGATTGTTAAGGGGAGTGACATTCCTAACTCCCGTCAGGCTGACAATAAACTCGACTGAATTGCCCCCTGAGACTGCTCCTATTTCTGTTACTGTGCTCCTACTCCTGTTACTGTCTTACCCGTATCACACAAGTTTTACTGCAGCCTCCCTTCTCTACAAACTGAGCTTATTTTTATGTCATATTTTCACCTCCTGAATGCAAATTTAATTTCTCACACTGTTACCCATTAACAAGAGCAACCTGGTCACTCTGTACAGTAAGATTTGATCAGAAAGTACCTAAGGAAGTCATATAGATATATCAGGGTGATAAAACATGAATGTGTGTGTTGCAAAGGCAGTTCAGTTAAAAACTCAATTAATGCTAAAGAAAATGACAAAAAAGAGCCTACAAATTTACTTAAACATTTCAAATTTCATACATACTGAAGTGCATGAATTGTCTGAATGTCAAAATTTAAGTAAAAAGGAAGAACCCTAATTAGAAACCAAGAAATTGCCTTGAGAAATAAAGCTTTCTTAAAAAAAAAAAAAAAGTAGCAAAGGACATGTATATAAAGTTCCCAACTCCCTATATACAGAGGCTGAACCACAGAAAAATCAAAGCTGAGGAATAGCATGACCCTTCTATTTCCCTACAATTTGCATATGAATGGAGAAAGAGAATTGGTAACGATGATATGGCACTAATTATAAAGTCCCATGAGGGGGGGAGAGAAAAAACAAAGATCGTGAGACCTAGTAGGAGTTAGGGTCACAAAAAGAAAAGAAGCTAACATAGAAAGTTGCAGAGAAAACATCTGCAAGTAGTGCTACTGTTGAGAGAAAAGGGAGAAGCAAATGCTCATGTACACCATTACCAAGCAGCCTGAAACTTAAACCAACACCATTGGTATGGGATTTTTCTTGCAAGATCAAAAGGAAGCAGCAATGCCATCTGCTGTTTGCTTTGAAAAATTGTTAGAGCAGATGTTCCCATGTGTGGACCCTCCACCCCTTCTACTAAGAAACCACTTGAAAAATAACCATGAAATAACATGGGGAAAACATCTGCATGGTATACAGCAGACCACCAGTAGTGAAGCACAGGAAAGCCAAGAGAGGAGGAGAGAAAGGGCTGGAGCAATTCAAGCACGTCTAAGACTAGGTCAGAGACAGGCACCCCATTGCGTGGCATAACCTCCATATGTATACATATGTATAACCACTCACTGGTTGTCTTTTCCTTTCGTTACTCAGCAGGAGGAAGCCAGATTTCTCACCCATCGGACCTATGTCAGGCAAGGCACTCTGAGTGTGTAGTTAAGCCAAACACCACAAAGAATGTGCTAAAGAACCTGCACTTACTCCTTCCTCTCCCTTTCTATAGGCTTCTATCCCACCTAGCACAATAAAAACATGGTAGCGTATTTGTCATTATGGACAGAGAAATTATGTGCTTTTCACGTTTCTAAAACTACTTTTATTTCAAAACTGTGAAATCTTCAACAATTTATATGGAACCTTCTATGTATTCTAACAAATCTTTCAACAATACAAGCACAGTACAATCACAGGCACCAAGATGTTACGGTACCATCTAAATACTACAGGAGACAGACAGAAAGAAGATACAAGGTGCACCGAGTGTCTTATGTGTATCCTGGGAGTCTTAAAGGGGGCGCATTCACAACTCCTACAGCACTTTTAGAGATGACTGCAAAATGTATTACCAACAAAGAGACTACCTTAAAAATATATATCATAACAGAAGACATTCTAGACAGTTGTGAGATTAGAGGATTTGTTTGCCTGAATTTTAAAAAAAGTTCATGGCAGAACACTTTAAAAGGACTGATGGATTTGCACAGCATGTGATCTTAGTGAAGAAATTATACACTATGACAAAGTTCTGAAAGAAGTAAAAGAGTGGATGATAAGCATCATTGCAAAAAGCCTGAAGAAACAAACGACATAAAGAAGTGAATGTTTTATTTCAGTGGAGACACCACAGTGAATTGTTAATTTCTCTTGACCTCATTATCTCACATTTTAGAAGCCTATTAAAAAAGTTAATGCAAATAGCACTACACTACATAGATATTCTACATACAGGCACATAACTCGGCATTTCAAGTTGCCCTTGAAATTGTGCTGCTGAATTGCTTTGCAGACAGCAGCCTGGAAAGGGAAGCAGGTTTTTTTAGAACTGCCATGTTTTTCAAACTGCCTTCGTCCCACCTCATAACGTGCTTGCCAATGTATATATGAATAGACCTGTTTCTTTCCTGGAACTGTGGAGGACCAGGGTGGACATTAACATTTTTTGACCTACCACCTGTTTGCCATTATTTTAGGGAAGGAATAACAACTTGTTAGGCTTCGTTCTTAGCAGACTGCTGAGTCATGATCCATACACCATAATAATTTGTTCCTGACTAATCTAGAATGATTGAAGAACACATTCAGTCTTTCTAAGACTGACTAATGAACTGGTGGATTTCAACTTTTGGAGTAATTAGATGTTACGGTTTGGGTGGAAATGCAGCTAGCACAGAGACACTTCCAGAAAGGTTCAACAGAAGTTTACTCAAGATTTTCAGAGATTACAACTCTCTTTCTGCTGGTTCACTTCTTAATGTGTACAGCTGACAGATCCCTTAAGTTATTACAGTGGACAGTGTGGATATATACTTGTTAAAAACAAAGACTTCCTTCATTTTTTAATTTGAAATGGCAGCCACCAGGATTGCTTGATTGACATCAAGATAGTCATTTAGCTATTCTGCAGCTTGAACAGGGTTGAGCAGCTCTGGCCATCTCAGATTAGAGACCTACCAGTCTCTGTTTCATGCCATGGCCTTTTAAGATTCCAAGAACACACTACTGCATCCGTGGGGCAAAGTCAAATACTGGATGTAAGGAAATGCCACAAAGAGTAGTGGATTCTTTCCTTTTTTTTCCAGATTGAACTTCTCTTTCTGTCATGGCCTGGGAGCCTTCTAGTGCAAGTTAGGCAAAACTCTTCCCTTTCCACACCACACTGGAGAAAATACCAAGTATGGAAGGTAACACACATTATCCCAAGAAAGAGAAAAATCCTAAAAAGGCTGAAGGACCTGCATGCCGAATGATACCATTCCAAACAGAGTAAACTGAAAAAAAAAGCCATATGGGAGATGCTGGTACTTAACTACAGCTAGCCTAAATTAAACTAGCTACAAAAGAAGAGCACAAAACTCCAGAAATTAGCAAAGAATGAGCCTGACTGAGCTAGATCAGACAAATGGAAGGAGGGATGTAGTGGGCTGAAGCTTATGAGATGAAACCTGGGTGAATCAGCACCAACAAAAGGACTGGATTTGGGAAACTAATTTTTTTTTCAATAGTCTATAGGACAGGCAATATAGGACAGGCAATATAGAACAGTCCTTTTTAGGGTGATCTTCAAAGTACTCTAGTATGCTAGACTTTTTGGGGGAAAAGAAGTCAGGCCTTGTACAAGAAAGTGTACAGGATGGAGCACTGCCACATAATATTTCAATACTTTATGATGACAGAATCACAGAATGGTTGAGGTTGAAAGGGACCTCTGGAGATCATCTGGTCCAAATCCCTGCTCAAGCAGGGCCACCTAGAGCTGGTTGCTCAGGACTGCATCCAGACAGCTTTCAAATATCTCCAAGGAGGGAGACTCCACAACCCCTCTGGGCAACCTGTGCCAGTGCTCGGTCACCCTCACAGAGAGAAAGTGTTTCCTGATGTTCAGAGGGAGCCTCCCGTGTTTCAGTTTGTGCTCATTGCCTCTGGTCCTGTCACTGGGCACCACTGAAAAGAGCCTGGCACTGTTCTCTTTGCACCCTCCCTCCTTTCAGATATTTGTACACATTGATGAGATCCTCCCCAGCCTTCTCTACTCCAGGCAGAACAGTCTCAGCTCTCTCGGCCTTTCCTCATATGAAAGATGCTCCAGTCCCTTCATCATCTTGGTGGCCCTTTGCTGGACTCTCTGCATTATGTCCATGTCTTGTACTGGGGAGCCCAGAACTGGACCCAGCACTCCAGGTGTGGCCTCACCAGTGCTGAGTACAGGGCAAGAATCACCTCCCTTGACCTGCTGGCAACACTCCTCCTGATGCAGCCCACGATACCATTGGCCTTCTGATGCAAATGGTCCAATTAGAAAATGCCTTGGATTTGTTCTGAATGTATTCTTCCGTCAGTCCAGATCAACCATTCTCAGAAGGATTTAACACACTACATCTTGTAAAGATGTTTCTAACTTCTTGGGAGCTTTAACCCATCTATTCAGGGGTTTTATAGGGTCATTCAAGTGGACTGTAATCCTTACACATACTGTTCCTTTTTTAATCTCTTGAGGTGATTGAGTAATGACTGACCTGAATTAAGACTGAATAGCAAATGTGAATATGTCAAGATTACGTCTTCTTCGACCACTTCTATTTAATAAAAAAAAAAAAGTTGTTGGCAAGAATTGTTATCTGAGAATTCTCCCCTTAATGATGTCCCACAAGATTTCTATGGGGGTGAACTATCTTTAGAACTTCACAATCCCTTTGAGTTGTTAAGAAAAGCATAAGCTTTTTGCAGTTTTTAAAATATATTTTTTCCAATTTAGCAATTTGCAGTTTGTGCCCTAATGCTTTTATTTGTCTTATAAACAACTGAGATGTAGTACTACAACTACATTAGCATTGTCAGCTATGTAGTTCAGTATGAAAACATCACATGCAGTTCAGATCTTAGAGACACTTAAATCTGGCTTAGAATTTTGCAGAAGAAAATATACTCATTTTAAGGTACAGAAAACACAAAAGTAACTTTGAGAAGTCTAGAAATTAATTTGGCCCAGCTATGTTTCAGATGGCTACCATCTGTGAGTTTTTCAAAGACCAGGCACAGATATGTGAGCCAGTTCTTCAAATTACAATAGAAGGCAGAGCAATGTGTGCACACATGTATCTAGCCAATATGATAAATAAAAAATAATATATATTGATTTATCATATGAACATTTCTTCTTTCTGCCAATGCCTTTTGGTATCTTTTTCCCTTCTTTTCCTGCTTGCTCTTTCTCTCTTCTTCCTATTCTCTATTCCTCCCTCCTTCAAGTGATACAAAGAAAAATGAATCAGAATTACAGCAGGCCATGATAAATATTTGTGAGAAAGTGAGAATTTCTTATTTACATATCCAGAGCTTGGTCCTCTGACAACTCAAAACACAAGCTCCTTCCTAAATCTTAGCTGAAGGTTGAATCATCAGCCATAGATCAGAAACGAATGGCTTGATTAGAGGCAGCAAGAAACAACAGTTTGCTTAGAAATATTTTAGGGCAAATTTTTCAAATTCCACAACATGTTCAGTAAGCAGTATCCAACACCAGGTAAAAAACTCAACAACAACTTCTAGTAATATGCTCTGAGAGACCAACACCCTAAAAAATACTGTATCTGCCATCTAAATGAATGCTTTTCAGTGATTAAAAACTATTCTGCCCAATTTTGCCAACCTATTTTTTTCTGGCATTAGAAGTCATTCATGGGCAAAACCAGATCTTTAAATTCACTGCGAGTATAATGCTTAAATGTAATATTTTATTAGGAAACTATGAGTAAGACAGAACTTAACAAATGAACACAATAATTTTTCATTTTCTGTAATTTTATCTAGATCTGCAGACAATAAAAAAGTACAGTACTATTTCTGTGAATGACCACAGTTGAACAGTATTTTGTATTGTATTATCAATTGCTTACATATACCTGTGCATTATATGATCTGTTAACAAAACTGTATTAAGACTACAACAACAGGTTGTTCTGACGTGTTCATATAACTATATCTTTTACTGTAATTAAACATATCACGACTCTTCTAGATTTATACACTACTTCCACTTGCAAGCTTGAAGTGGTCCCTGTAGTATGTATTAGGCTTGTGTCAGGTGGGCATAAGAGATAAAAAACTGATGCTTTGTTCCAGAAGATATTCTTATTGACATAATATGTCAAAAGGACAAAATTTTGTTTCAAGGGATTACAGCTGCAGACAATTATTGCCATTATCCTATCAGTGATTGCCTCTATCCTGTAGGGATGAAAAACATCTCTCTGCAAGGGATTCTGGAAATGGACATGTATGTGTTATCAGGACGAGCAGAATAACTAATTTCCAAATGTTTGTTCTCCGTGTGACAGTCCCGAAGTACAAACAAAAATGTTGCTGCCTCAAAATGCAGAGAAAGGAAGTAATAAATTAATGTTACGGGGCAAATTTAAATATTACTGATTTCTAAAGTGAGACATTCGTATTACGAAACATCATTTGGCATAGATTCAATGCTTTTATTGCTTCAACTTCATACTCTCCACTTTCGATTCAAAACTTCAGGTAGGTCAAAGAATGACCATTTTCTTTTTCTGTGGCTTCTAAAGTAGCTATTTCTGTTCATGTTACAAATGTAGCATTTCTTGTTCCCAATAGAACATATTCAATAGGGACAGAAAAACATCTACTAAGATATTATTGCTGATGAGGAGTTCTGTGAAATTTATTGTTGCTGGCTTCACTTTCAAAGCATATTCTGGCCCCCCCATCCAATAGCTATCCAATTTAATATCAGTCTAAATATGCAAATTGTAATCAGTTCACATGTATACATTTCAGAACACTCTTTCTGTAAGTCTTGCTGTATACATACTATTGAACCATCTTTTCCTTCCAGTCACCTGGAGATCTACTGAGGCATAATGATAACTTATGTGTTTTAGGAGCTGGAAGCATCACTGGAAACAGAACACAAGTTGATTCAGATTCAGACAAATCTTGTTGATACGCGCAATATTTGTAAAATATTCTGTGTGCTCATCCCTATTGTCAATAAGAAATACTGTTATATAGGCTCAATTCTTCCCTGGAGTCATTAATCTTAGAGGCCTCGGCTGGGAATCTCAAACTGTGAGGCAGCTGTCAATGCTTCAGAAGGAAACACGAGCAGCCAGAATGAACACTAGTGCTGTTGCTTGCTTGTTCCTGCCATTCTGCAACAACATTTGCCAGCTCTATAACAACATTAGAAATGCACATTTAGAGCCCCCTAAAATGATTTACGCCACAACTTTTCTATTCATAAATATTCTATATTTTCAGTTAAAGGCTTTTTCAAATTAAAATCTCCCAAATGGTACAAATAAACAAAATAACAATGCAGAATTTTTTCTTTCTAGTAATATTCCACTATCTCAAACAGAAAATTGATTTTTTAAACGTCTTTGAAAATACAGAAAAAAAACAATTACGAATGAAAAATTCTTCTCAAATTGTTTTTAAGGAGAATTCTTATTCTTCTGCATTATTTTTATCTTCACTAACTTCTAATTCAAACAAAGAAAAGCAGTGGTTTTAAAGCACTAGTTTATATCTTTATACTAGCCCAACTTGTACTTACAAAAAGAAGATACACGAGGTCGTTGACTGTTCTTACGATTTCAGATCCAAGCTGCATGTTTCTATGCAATATTTTACCAGGAAATTCATCATACATTGGGCACTGAAATGCAGTATCATAAATTCAGTTCAAATTAAATTGGCCACATATTGTCTATTTTGTTCCTTATCCTTGGAGGCTGCCAAAGGAGGTAGAGAATACTGGACCATACCCAGAACCTTAAATTCATGAGAATTTATGTTTGTGAAACAGCATGCTCCTCAGGCCTATAAGCAAGTAAGAGACAATGAAGCAGAGTAAGAAGCCAACGCACTGTGAGCAGATGATGAATGTGTCTAGCTTTGTAAAGAGTCACATCTGGTATTGTAACTCCTCGCCTCTCCAAGTTTGGTAACTGAATAGCATATATTCTTCTTAAGAATTTTGATTGCAAAAAAAATAATGGTTTGATGTACAAACCTTTTGAAAATATGCTTCATACAAAAGTTGCTGGCTTAGGAGCTGAGTCAGAGATTTTATGATAAGTATGCTGAAGTTCGGTAAGTAAGATGTTATCTTCTCTTGACCCTTTTCCAAAACAAAGGCTGTCCTGGAAATAACTAAGATGTTATTAGATCTTCCATTTTTTCCTGTTGCCTTCCTGCTTCTGAAGATGTTTTGCAGTTGCTGCTGGTACTAATAAGAACCTTAGCAAAACAAGGATAGAAATGAAGATTTGAAAGAAGGAATCAGATGCCACTGGGGAATATTGATACAGAAATTAAGAACCCAAAAAGAAAACAGTTGGTAAATAAAAGTTTATTGATACAGCAAAGCCAATTATCTCCAAATGATTGTCTGCAAGTCTATCATCTACAAATTCACAGAGGTATTATTTCCTAATTTTACAAGAAAATGATGTAATGATTCATTTTGTCATTTTATGAAGTGAAAGAATTAAGATGTAAGAGGGACTGCACTGTTTGTTTCCAAGAAAAAGCTTTTGCTTTTTCTTAAAAAAGTGACTTACCCACAGATATACTTTTATTATACCATGATAAAGAGTAGCATCAGAAAACACTGAAGGTGGTCTTTTTTGTAGAAGACAGGAAAAGATAATCTTTTAATAACCTCATAACAGGAAAGGTAATCTTGCCTTGGAACAATGGCTGAATTCTCTTCTGTATTCTTCCCTTTATTCTCTTCATACTTGTTTTATAAGGTTGTGCAGTCTCAGGTTTGGTCTTACCTTAAATTGTCATTCAAAGGAGATGGACAAAAAAAGAAGAGAGATTTTGAAATGGAATGTATTTTCATAAAACACAGCGTTTGCTTTCCAGCTCTCAGGAAAGGTGACAATGACTTCCACCTAATGTGCAATTTATACGCCAAAGTTTGGAGCAATAACATCTGCAAAGAAAATTCCTCCTGAAACAAAGTAACTAATAATTTTCTCAGAGCAGAAAAAATTTATTCACTTGTCCAAAAATCTCGGTGTTAGTTCTATTTCTATGCACTCAAAATCGCTATCAACAAAATATTTGGAATGCTATTAGAGTTTAGCTTTCAAGTCTTTTCTAATAGTCATAGCTATAACTGGGGATGATCTTCCCTACATCCACAATGTTGAAAGTTTCACTTTGAAAAAACTGTTATAGAAGTATACTTTCAAAGTAGATTTTAGGTAGGGAATTTGTTTGGAGAGTCTTTCCACATGAAAAATAGTGCGCCTGTTGAATAGATTCAGAGTACGAGTCTGCAGCCAGAACCATCAAACTCAAGATTGCTGTGAACAAGTCTAGCCTGCATAATGATTTTGTCTTCCTTTCTGAGTGTTTGCAGAGATTTTCTCCACTGGCATTGTACAGTTCTGCAGCAGTGCTTAAAAGCCAGTGTTGAGGAAGAACTCTGAAACAAGGTTTACAAACTATGATGAAACTTTGATAATTAGAGCAGTTAAATTAGCAAAAAAATAATGAAGTAGTTGGTGAGGAGGAAATCTCTAAGCATGCCTACACTAGACTTCCGAGATAGATACACTGGATCAATGCAGTCTAATCAAAAGCTACTGAGAATCCCTGAACTGTTTGTCCCACATATTCACAGGGAATGCTGGATGGGTGTCATCTCTCATAACACATCCTGCATGCCCTTGCAACATGTCTAGCTTGGCCTTTCAGCATTTTTCTCCATCTCATTTGTCTGGTCCATGAACAGTCTCCTGAGTTACCAAAACGTTCTGTATTAGGAGTCTCGTGCTGATCTTGCTGCACTTTGCATAACAGTGAAGCTTATGAAATGGACATAGCCAACCCATAGGTGGGTTGAACTTACCAAATTCACATCTACCATATCCCAGCTTTTGTCATCCAAGGCTAGATTCCCACTGCAATTTCAACCTTCTTTGGAATACTGAACTGCAATGTTACTCCTCTGTAGTAACCCCAGGATAGTCTTTTGCCAAAAACTGATGGCTGTCCATTTCTGCTGTCTTTTGCATTTTTGAAATTAACAGCTTGCTGTTCTGCAAAAGCGGGTTGATTAACAATGTGGCTCCC
This sequence comes from Platalea leucorodia, assembly GCF_965183815.1. Taxonomy (NCBI): domain Eukaryota; kingdom Metazoa; phylum Chordata; class Aves; order Pelecaniformes; family Threskiornithidae; genus Platalea; species Platalea leucorodia. The sequence goes on along the minus strand of NC_138829.1, from coordinate 28,197,017 downwards.
TTGATGAATACTAGTTGTCCACAGCCAAACTCAAACACAAGGGTGTGCTTCTATAGTTGCCCTGTATGCAGATTTGCGTGTTTTTGCATAGACAGACAGTGTACAGTACAGACATATAATATAAGGCACAATGAGTCTCAGGTTCACTGTAGGCAGCTTATTGAGGTGTAAATGTTATCAATAATTATTTATGGCTTACAAATAATTCACAAGTTATTTTGATTTCTTTCAATCAATTTGATATTCAAAATTGTTTCACAAAGTAGCTTGGACAAACACTAAAATACATTAAATCAAACTAATTGCAACATTGTCCTTTTGTCAGCACATATACCCACTGATATCTTTGTTCTATATACCAGAGGCTTCTCCTTTTCACTAAGCGCTGTCTTTGCAAACAATGCCTAAACTAAAAGAATCCTCAAAGAAAACAGCATTCTGTTTACTGGAATATTTGCATATATTTTAATTTCTGTATCATCGTGTATCTATGATTTCATTTGAATACAATTCTTTTAATCACCATTAACATTTTGCTAGATATATCCTGCATTCTCTTTCTACATAAGCAGAAGTTAGTTATTCTACAACTTTGATACTTAACCTGACACTGGTGCACAAATACTGTTTACCCACTACTATCCTTTTTGTATGATCCCCTCGCTTTTTTTTTTTTACTTGCTATTGCCTAATGTAAAACTATGACAGTGGGGAAGAAAAAGTAGCTTAGATTCTACAGGGCACTGAAACATATGCAACCTTTCCTGTTTCCTGTACTTTACAAGAAAATTTTATGTTGCACTGAGCAGAGCCAAGGAAACAGAATTCAAGAAATGATGCCATGTGTAACCTTAGGCAAGTATTGGACTCACAAGAATGATAGCCAAAGACATAGAGAAAGCTTCAGGCAGCACAACCAGGCATACTATAACTAGCCAGTCCCAGCATCCCCACATGGGCATGATCACAACAGGACAAAAAGTGCCGGAGGCAGAGAGGAGACAGGGGGAGACAGAAATTCCTAGGACCAACAGGGTGCAGTGCACACTGCTCTATAGGGATGGATGAGAACAGATAGATGAGGATAGACTACCTGCTTGATTAATAAAGTCTACTAAGGCAAAGATTAAAAACAACAGGCTCTGTGAATTAAGTTTATTGGGTTTTGTATGATTTTTTTATTACAACTAATATGACCATAATTTTCATTATTTGCATTTTTGTCTTATAGTAACTTGCTTAAGATACAAGACCCTTACAGTTTTTAGGTTGGCCCATATATTATTAAAAAAAAAAAAACACAAAACTTTATTGCTTTCCTAGTTTAAAAAAAAAAAGATTGTGAGCATTAATGTTTTTGAAGAAGCCATTTAACCAACAAAGAAAAGGATATATCCTCACATACTTACAGATTTTCAACAAGTGGGACAGCTTCATCAGAATGCCTCATAAACAATAAATGAATGGATTATTAGAAAAGATCTTGAGATAATGAAAAATTATTCCTTTTGGTTATGGAAAATGGAGTTTTGCCCAACGTTAGATAGGAGTGCTTTGAAAGTACTCAGAACTGAAGACAGATTTCCTGAATCTCTGTCTTAGGGCTTTAACCACAAATCTTATCACACGCATATGGACTACAAAGTGTCAGCATGACGGACTATAAGCTTCAGTACTTGTTGATGCACCTGAATTTTTTTACAAGGAAATAATACCTATCTGTATGACAAGAGCATGCAAACTGACAATTTTTACATCGTTGTGAACATGTAGAGTGCTTTTCCCCCTGTCAAATTACAGATTGTCTTAAATAAATATGATAACACCAGCTATTTCTAGCCAAAATACATCAAGAATTCCAACACATTTTCTTCTCACAGACTTACTAATACAAACTAGCTTTCAGTGTGGACTTTTCTTGTCAACAGTACATAGAATAAAATTCAAGTTCTTCAAAGCTGTTTTTCTACTAGTGGGAATTATGTAGCATGCAATGCTCTCCTCCTATATTTAATCTCATTGGTTACATGCTGTCCTTTCTTTAAGCCCTGGTTACTATGCCATTTGTCAAATACATGTTTCTCTCAGATGAAACAATTCCCTTCTAAAGCTTCTGTGGTGGCCCTCAGTGGTATCTTGGTTTCTAAACGCTCAGCAGTTATGTTAAGCCAAATCAATACAAATCAAAGCCCGCAATGATTTAATGATTGAACAGGAAGGAGTGCTGGATGACCCACAAATTCTTTTACACTTCATTTTCTTCTTGGGTAGTATACATTAAAACTAATATTTTAATAATATGAACTATTCTCCTGCACTGTGTAAGTCCAATCTACAGCATCTAGTTTGAAACGAAAGAAACTATAACTGAGACCCTATATTTCAGTAACAAATATACCAGAGCAAAAATTGCCAGCTACTTTCTTCTTCGACCAAGTGAGCCCCCACAAAAAGGAAGAATGGGAAAGGAAAAGAAAAATCTTGTTTTTAGAAGAAATCTTGGTTTTAGTACTCTGTTTTTCATGGAGGCACATGGAAATGGATCATTAAGCAGTTAGGATGGAGCACGATGTTGAACTAAGAGAGAGAAAATAATTTCATAGCCAGAGTCCTCATTTCTATGTAAGGAACTTTTCCCATACTCTTCTAATATCTTTTAGTTTATGTGAGAAAATACCATTGAAAAATACTCTATCAGGCCCTCCAGCATGAGGTATGATCCCCATATTTGAGACAGCTTCTCTAGTTAACAGTGGTAATTGGGAGGCAATTCTTCAGCACAGATCCTGAATTCCTTGTGCTCTGCCCTCAGCTCCTCCATATTCAGCATGTGCACGTACCTGACTAACAAGAGGATCACAAGTCACACTGAAGGACAGTTTCCATTCTGGTGCTCATGACATTTGCTCTTCCAGTTCATACCACCTGGATCATCCTTTTGGCCTCTCTTTCTTAGGGTGACATAGTGGCACAAAAGAATCCGTCCCTTGCACTCAAAACATCCTCCTGACTACATATGTTAGGCAACTGTCAAACTCCTCTTTTAAGCATCAAATGAGAAAAGGATATTTTCAAATATATTTGCACACAGTACACATTCCAAAACCTCTTATGATATAACTTTCCTTAACAAGACAAACATACTGTTATGTATTTGTCTCATGATTGAAATCCTCTAACATCCTATGCCTCCTTATGCATCCCTAATTACCTGTCAGCCTTGCTGGGATACCTCTAATTTAGAGGAAAAGCAACAGTAAACAAAAAGCACTTTTTTACCACTTCTCTGAGAAGTGCCAGGTAGCCCAACACACATTAAATAAATTTTTTTTTTCTTTCTGTGGGCTCGGATAGAAGCATCATGAAAAGAAGGAGGAACAGAGAGAACAGGAAAGGAATACAAAGAAACACCGTTATCTGAGAACCTCTGCTAGCCTTGGGTGACAAATCAGCAATTGGTAAACATTCTAATTGGACAAACCTGGCAGTAAATCACACCGGTGTATTTTCAAAAGAACTGGTCTAATACACTATAGGAAAAATGGAAAACTAGTCAGTCAGAGCTACAGACTCTAATAGAAATAGTATCACCAGAAACAACCTCATAGAAAGTTTTAAGACTGGGCAAATTTCCCGCAGTGTTTGACAGTAGGGACAGTCAAAATAGAATTGTCATTATGTTGCAAACTGGATACTTCTGAGAGGGGAAAAGTCAAAATAAGAAGAGGAACATCATAACAATTTCCACAGAATAAAAATTCAAGAGAAAAAATATCAAGACTACTAAATTAATTTTGCTTTCTGTAACGTCAAATTTTCCTTCTGGCAGTATTGAGATATTCACTTTTCCAAGACAAAAAAGATATAATTTCCTAGCATGCCAGTTTTATTATTTTTAAAAACTTAAGACATATCATGATATCGAATGTAATGTTACAAGCTGAAATAAATATGTAAATGTTATATATAAATATTGAACATACACATTGTAATAAGTCCGGACAAAATCATGGAAATAAAATATTTTATCATATCAAAACCACACGTTTTTGAAGTCAATTCAGAAAATTGTTGGACTCTTTCATTTCTGTTCTTATTATTGAGAAGTTATCAAAATAAGCTGCTCCCACAAAACTTTTTTATTGCACTAAAACTGCATTTTCATCTTTTATAGAGAAATCTGTTCCATTAAAAGTATTTTAACCAGTTTTAGTCAGTCCGGAAACAGATGAGTTCATGTAGTCTGCTGGAATGTGTTACAGAGCCTGCAGACGGTTTGAACGATTAATTTCTGTGGCTGGTAAGCCTCGACTCTTCACTTCATGCTTAGAGTTTTGGTTCTACTCCTTGAATACCAACAGAATGATCAGGGTGTTGGTCCATCATGTGCATCTAGGACCTCAGAGGCTAAGAACGATCCTGAGTTACACACTGAAAGCGCACAGGTGACAAACCATAGAAAGGAAATGCATGCAAGGGCTGAGACAAAAGGTCTCCTGAACAAAGATTAAGTTGGAACAGGGCCATTTCAAACCTGTGTTGCTGCTTTCTCTGTCTAAATCTAATCAATATGCAGCATAAGTAGTAATGTTAGCAGCCACATATTCCCTCTTCATTCTGTAAATACTGAGGTGCAGAAGAGAGGCCAGCTTAATTAAATGCTTCCATCAAAAAAGAGTAACATTTACCTCTCCTTCTGCAGCTTGTCTGTGGAATAAATTATATATCTTCAAGTCGAAACTTTGCCTGGTCCTTAAATATACTTGCCCAAAGATACTGCTAAATACTAACACTGGCCTTGGTCTCAACACTGTTATATCTGTGCAGTGGCCAAAGCTCCTGTGCCAATCTGGCAGAGCTCTGACATTCAATATACCGATGCTTACCTTAGTTGATTTGGGAGAAGCTTATTCCACTGGAGGTGAATTCCGCTACTGCAAGATGGTCCTAAGACACAGTGTGTGTGTGAGGATGTGAGGACTGACATCAGCAAAACAGACCACATGTGTATTTTTTTTTCCTATGCATGTTTATTATTATGCATACATGTTTGTTTTTTTATTTAGTTCTATAGTTTAATGTTTACTTGACCTGACAAGAGCAACTTGCAGAATATATGTGTATACATGAACATTTGGCAAGGCATATTTTTCTAAATAAGACATTGTTCTATTCTCACAATTCACATAAAAGATCTCATACTATTGTGGTCATTTAAAGAGTTATCCAGGAAAATACCTAACTACACAAAAATGTCTGCTTTAATTTATTGATTCATTTTGGACCATCATGGGAAACTTAGGGCCTAAAAATATCTTACCCATAGGCTTTATGTTCACATTTCATATGTACTGAGAATGACTGACTGTACTAGAGGCCCTTGGTACCTGTTGCTGAAGTATTTTTCTTGGATTGGACTTGCAGCCAACTGGTTGTAATTGACCCTCTACTGGGACAAGTTAGGATAAGAACATATGCCTTTCCTTAAAAAACAGAGAGAGAAAAAGAGAAGGAGAAAGGGAGAGAGAAAGAGAAATATCACCAGTATTTATTTTAAGTTGCCTTCATTTCCAACTTTTTTGGCAGAATGTCAAGCTTCTGTCATAATGCAGAACTCTAAGCAGCTCCTGGAAAAAAAGACTACATGAGGAACTGTACCTAACTAAAATATAAAATTTAAGAATGGAGCAGCAGAGTTATTTCTGCCCTGTAGGGTAGACAGTCCACCTGATATTGCCCTAAGATTTCTGCATATGAGAAGCCAGGCTGGCATTTCTCTTTAGGGCAGTCATTAGTCAATTTGTCATACATCATGCAAACATAAATTACTAAATTATAACTGCAAATGTGAAAATCTCCAATGGTTCTTTACCTCAGGCCAACTATTTCTAGGCTAAACAAACCTGACACCAGGCTTCAGCAGCAATTGTAACAATTCCACGAGGATCTCAAGGGAATTATTGGCTGTACCATGTGAAAATATGCAAATTCTATATAATTTTTAGTGTATGAAAAAGGAACTTTATTTTTACTAAACTTTTGCATGCAGAAAAGCATACTAAAAAACAAAGCTCGTGTCTGTTTACATGAATCTTTCTGCAACGTGCTATATTGTTAAGCTTTGGTGCACGTAAATGGAAACTACCACCATCTTATCTTCATTGATGAGCTCACACTAGCTTCACTCTCATTTTTGGTATATAAAGCAAACCTGCCTCTGAAATCAGCAGTCCATTCCTAATGGAACTCCGCATCCCCTTGCTCCTGTCCTAGTGTCCAAATACAAGATTGCAGGTATAAACTTACGAGAAATCATCCTTTTATTCTTTAGATGTGCAAAAGTTTACTATTTTGAAAACTGCCATACATAGATCTCTTCCTACTAAAGGAGTACTTATTAGCATTTTTACTAGTAACATTTTACATCAACACTTCAGATTTTCAGACCCAAAGTTAAATACTAAGTTGCAAAACACTGACTGATGAAATCTAGTCCCTCCTCAGACAGGTGAAATTCCTTCATTTGTCATTGAAATGCTGCAACATCTAGCATAAGATACCACAATGGGGAACAGCCTGCACAGCCATAGACTCCTGTGGCACCATTAATAAATACAAATATTTGGTGCCACTATTAGGCTTTGCTTCCAAAAGACAAATCATCAAGTAGCTCAGTATCTCCTAATGCTACATTAGGACACTGATGCAATATTTAACAGACAATTTAACCTCTCCCAGTGGTGTCCACAACTCCCACACCAAAAGCCTCGCGTGTCCTGACTGCCTGTTCGTCCCCAAGACCAGCTTTGTTCGCAACATAGATGGGTCCTTCTCAAAGTCACTGATCAGAGCACTAAAACCAGCACGGTCCTGCTTAGCTTAGAAAATTTCCATTACAACTGAATATAAACTACTGAAACTAATGGTAATGTCATATAGAGACCCGGTGGCTTACAATGGATTTATGAATAAAGAGCAGGCATTTGTAACCTAACAGTTTCTAGCTGGATGAAAATAGTTGTTCTTTTTTAGGTGGCAAATGGCTGTTGAGCAGCCACTTGTCCAGACAGGCAAAACAAGTAAAAGCCTTTTCTACAAGAAAAAAGCAGTGCTCATGTGCCATAAACATGCTTCTCACCCTCCTGAGTTGAGCATACTGCTCAACTCATGCATCTCAGTCCTCCTGTCCCTAGCTGCATTTCTGGGCCCATAGGAGCTGTAATGGACTTACAAGCTATGTAATTGCTGTGTGTGACTTCATCAGCAGCGGCCGCGCAGCCTCAGGGGGAGGTAATATTAGACGACAACAGAGCATCTGTTCAGTTTTATTTTAACATAGCAGCCAGTCATGGAAGAACCATCTTTCCTAATTGGTGGTATGAATGCAAGGATGGCATTAACATGGACAAAATGCCCATGAGCTACACTGCCACGTATGGCTGGAGTCTCTGGAAGTACCCGTGAGAAAACTGGCCCCAGCCGTCTCGCAGCCCCAGCTTCAGTATTCACCCACCCACCATCGAGAGGGAATCAGCTCCTGACACAGAAGTAGTCCTGCAGAGGAATTCCTGTATTCTGGATAGTGCATAGGCCCTTTCCACAAGAAAAAAATACTCACCTCACACTTCACTTTTTACACTGTTGGCAGGTGAGGATAATCTGAAAAAATGTTAAATTATGCAGAATGAGAAAAGTTTTCTCTCGCTCTCTCTGTCTCTTTATTTTAAAGCAGAAACTTAACCTCTTGCATGGATTTAACGTCATAATTTGTTGCAGCCAAGAGTTTCATAAGAGCTATGTTATCAAAACTGGAATCATCAAGAAATTGTATCAGAAGACACTGTTTAACTACAAGTCTAATTACTCCCATCTTTTTTTTTTTTTCATTTTTCTTTCCTTATTTTTGTTTCCTCTGCATAGATCCACTTAATCCCATCTCTTAGTGTGGGCAAAAACTGACAGTTGCATGACAAGGAATGTTTCCCTTTGTAAAAGCCTACTTCCTCTCTATGTAGTTTTAGCCTAATTGAAATGTTTCCTATTAAGCTCAATCAAGGCAGCAATTATCTAATTACTCACTTATGCTTTTCCAGTCAAAAATTGTACAACCAAGCATATTAGAGAGCTGCATACATATTTATTATTGTTTTTATATGTCCCTGTTTAGGTTTAAGCAGCAATCAAACATTTTTACAGTACTTTTGTACTGCCCCTAAGTCAGCTTGCTACTATTTTATACTACAAAGAACTGCACAGATCACAAAACCACTTCTACGCCTCCTACCAATTCTGCAGTAGGTAGATGGTAATTTCAGAATCAAGTTACTCCTACCTAATATGGCAAAGAGAAAAGGAGGTTACAAACAAACCCATTTAATATGAATGGGCCTCGCATGAATAAGTTTGCAAGGCTGAAATGATCCAAGGGAACTTTTGGGCCTTTTAAATGCACCGCATTCATGATGAAGCTTTTTTTTAAAAAAAGAGCTCAAGTGAAGAGGGATTTTACAAGACCTCCATAAAAACACACCTTCTGTATGTCTAGACATATTCTTTAGAAAGATCTCTGAAATCAAGAGTATCAATGCTACAGGTGATCTGTATTCTTTATGGCAGTAAATTAATTGCATGTCTCATTTAAAGAAACATGAGGTCATCAATGATTAATTTTTTATTAAAGTACAACAGAAATTACAATACGTATATGTACACAATGCCCTCACCCTCACTCCAGTGCCTGCCTGGAGAGACACTGTGCTCATGTGCAAGGGAACAGCAGCGATCCCTGTGGTCATCCTCAGCCTTCCCACTGGGATTTTGTCTTGGTCTGCAGAATATCAGCCAGTTCAAGCACATTCACCCTCTCCTCCTGCCCAGGCCACATCCAGATTGTGCCCATCAAAGACAAGAACTAAGGACTTCTTTCAAGTTACTTTATCAGTAAAGACTGCTTAAAAGTTATGGGAGTATTTAATAATTTTAAAAGGAGGAAGTAAAAAGTACCAAAAATTAACATTTCATTAAAACAAAATTAGACAAAATCCCCCTATTAAAACTTATCAGTCAGGCTGTAAGAATTAATGTTACAGAGCATGATGCTAGAATTACAATTGTATTATCCCCTGTGCATGAGACAAGCTACGTGTACATGGGTTTAAAGCACACACACGCAGCAAGTCTGGAAACACTTAGCAGTGACAGCCTGCACTAGTGTGGAGGAAACCTATCTTTAATTTCTAGACCCAGGACATCTGGGACGAAAGTAGAACTAAATGACGCTCATCACATGGCTGCCCTTTATTAACTTGCAGACTGTAATGCTTTTTTGTCATAATGCTATGAACATACTCTGTTGTCTACTTTTTAAAGTGAAAATGTTCATTGTTAGTAGAAAGGATAATTTTACAGGAAAAAAGAAGTAATTTCAGACTTATGTTGTCATAGTTAGAATGTAAATTGATACTTATACAGTATTTCATAAATTCATGAAATGCACTATTTTTCCCACCACCTGACTGTGATGTTGTTTCATATACATTATCAACAAAAATACAGCTGCCTGGAGTTTCTGGAAGATATATGTATATAGCACACACTCACACCCCATATACATGGAGGTAATATCCATGTGAAAAATTGGAGAGGTATGTGATACCCATGACTGCATCACCTGCCCACTAATCCAGCTCCCTGGGAGTTACTCTAACATTCCAAACTCCTGAGCAGCTTCAAACAGCTGCCACTGGAGGGAAAAAAAAAAAAAAGGAAAGGAAAATAGCCCCACACCTCTGAATGTGACAGTGAAATGCTTCTCCTTTTCCTCTTCTCTTACCTCTCCACAAAATCTTCCCCTAAAACAAACCGTGAACCACCCCCATCTGAACTACAAGATAAACAAAGCGAATTCTGAACCAGATTTTGAATGTCTACCAGTAGAAATGGTGCAACTCCAAAATCCAGCCCGTTCCCCGATGAAGTTTAACATCAGGGTGCTATTGACTAAAAAGATTTATTCTAATAACTGCAGCTATGATGAGCAGTTCCAACTTTAAAAAGCATTGAAAGTTCAGAATTCCCAATATCCCAATGCAACGATTGCTACATCCTTAAGAATGAGTACAAGAAACAGCCTAGCTCCACAGAGGAGATTTTAATTCAAACTCAGGAAAAAAAACCAAAACACGACTATGAGATTATGATATAACAACATTCAAGGGAACACTGCTGTAAATTACCCCAAACATACAATCCATGTAGTCCTTTATATTGCAAGCGAAAAGACATTCTTAATCTCTAGCTTTATTAGGGCTTGTCAATGATAGCAAACTTCTCATTGCCACAAATAATAGTCCGGATGGCACAGACCAGGATCAGATCCATTCTCCCTAACTGAGACTCCACAAAATTTCCTAGATGATATGAATGGTGACACATATAAATGCTTGGGCTCACAAAATACTCTCTGGCATCATTGTAGTCCTCTGTACAAATAAATAAGTCTGTTTGTGGAGCAGGTACACCTCAGCTTTAACACCTCAGGTCTAGTCCATACATTATATGCTATCAATAAGAATTTTTCATAGTGGTGTTTACTATTTCACATCTACCCAGTCACATCAAGTCCTGCAAACAGCTCCTATGTCCAACATAACAACACGAGGAGTGCTGCTGAATTCAAGTGTTTAACTGTTAAGAAGGTAGATGCTCCAGCAGAGAAGACATCAACCTAGCATTCTGGCACACAAGATTATTTTCTTGGTTGTTCATTCTTCTGTCAATAAGCTATTTGGACAATTTAAAACACGTTCTATGTTTTTGAAGTACAATACTAACCCCACATACTCTTGACTCTTGATTTGAGCCCAGTACAGCTGCCACAATACGAAGAATCTTTTTTTCACAGGTAGCATTGTCAAGCACTGGAATAGGCTGCCCAAACGGGCTGTGGAATCTTCATCCCCAGAGATGTGACAAGAGTGGACAGGGCCTGAGCAGTCTGATCTAACTTTGACCCGCTTTAAGCTGGACAAGATGACCTCCAGAGGTCCCTTAGCACTTACATGGCTGTATTATTCTAGTAATAACTGTAGCAGTAATAATATTAACAACAAACTGAGTCTACAAGACAAAAAGCTCCATACGAATATGCACACTAAACAAGGTAAAACTTCTCGAAATTTCCTATGAATATGTACACTAAGTAAAACACCTCAAAATTTCATTTACTCCTCTGTTTAGATTTCCTTTGTCTTATGAAAAGGGATCTACCATGACTATGAAACAGATACTATAATTGGAAATCCATTCCATCTCATTAAACAATTTAAATGATACATTTGAATGAGAATAAATTATTAATGAAATTTAAAAAGTTGAATTCAAATGTAAAGATTACTTGAATACATGAAATAAGTCTGACTCCTTTTCCAAAGATAAAGCTTTGAAAAATATAAAAGATCTGAAAATTGTATGCAGCAAGTTTTAAAAAAAGTTTCAGTGGATATAATCAATACAAAGCCAGAAAGAAAATGCAACTAAAAGCACGTTACAGCTCTGTATTCTATTATGATTACGATGACATCATTGCTAAGTAATTAGTAAAACAGTTGATTAAGAATTCTATTTTCATGACACATGTTAATACTTAGAGAATTTTGACAGTTAATACCAATAGCTGTAGGAGAGCAAAGTATAAAACACTATTTATCCTAAAAAAGTTCTTCATACTGCAGAGGATAGATGCAATGGAAGTAAAACAAAGATTTATTAAAAATAGCTACTGCTTATTAATTTTTTCTGAGGCCAATAAAATCTAAAGGTAGAAATGTTAAGAGCGGAGAGGGAAAGGACTAGGAGAATTAAGATCCTTAAAATCTTTAAATCATTGCAAAGTCAATAAGGCCAGTGGGGATTGAGAACATTATGAAAGTCCCAACTGTACACGTAAAATAAAAGAATGGATAAAACATATGTAAAATGTGAACATTTTTATATTAAACAGAACAGTGTTTCAACTATTACTGCTCTGTCTGATTAGCAAACCGCTTGCTATAAGAATAGTGAAGGCTGGAAAGCGTGATCTGTACAATTTACCTCACTGACTCTCAAGAAAAACATGATGTCAGGATCCTGGTGGTAGGTGGTCTTTGAAGGCAATATGTTGATTTCGCATAACACAGATTCAATTTAAAGTGTATGTGGTAATAGACAACGCACATTCAAAGCACAAACCACAATATATTACCTTTGTACACAGATATGTAGCAGCGCAAATTCCTCCAAATTAAAGGTTAAACTGCTCCCAGAGGAAGAGCAGTCTAGCCAGCCCCACAGCAATGTAATCACGTTACAGACCCCAGAGGAAGTTAGAAGCCATCGGGACAACCGCCTTTGGACTCTACCATAGAGCTAGACACTGCTGCCAGTAGCTGATTTTCCACAAGCAAGAATCTCTTTTTTAAAAACAGCTCTAATCCATTTTGCAGCGAGCACCGCAGCCCAAACTGTGAGATGAAGTAGGAAATGGTCAAAGTCTAGCTGCCTTATTCACGTGGAACTGTTTCCCATGTTCTCACTAATAAATACTCACCCAGTGTAGTTTTCCTTTTGTCGTTTCATAGAGGATATACTGGCCTGCTATTGTATCACTTCTGAGACTGTAGGATCTGGAAATTTATTTCTGATTGTTATTGCTTTTTCATATTCTTTTACTTCAGCCCAGTTTGGAATTTTGTGCTAAACTATCATTAGATAAAGAGAGAAACGGGTTGTCTCCCCTGCTTCCATTAGTGTAACAACTCAGGCTTGCTCGTGTTTGCCTTCTTGCATTCCTGGCAACACAACACCCCACTCTGAGCAGCAAAGGTGAAGGAGGACCTTCTACTGGTACACTTATTCTCTGGGACACAGCAGCAGGGGACTCATCTAGCACATGGGAAGGCGGGGGATGAATCTCTTCAGAATTCAAACCACATCTTCTACTTTTTGTGCTTGTCAATAGCAATTACACAACAAAGAGCACAGCTGTATCCTGCTCTCAGGAGAGACATTCTCAGTTTGGATCCCAGCTGGATGAAGTACTCACTGTGCAACTCTAAAACATGCATCTCAGCTGAAAAGAGGATCAAGAATCCTGAAAAAAATTGTACTGTTTTGTACTGACTCTCCCTTCAGATGCACCTAATTCTCTCCATTGACTGCCCCAGTTGCTTAACTCTCACAACTCTATGCTCTTGAGATACTTGGACACCTAATTTTTAAGTACTGTCGTTCTTAAATTAAAGGCATCAGGTAGGTGTTCTGGACATCCTCCTGTTAGGCTAAGGCTGAGATGCTGTTTTTCTGTCTCCCCCTAACTTGATGTTGCAGCCACATAGAGCTGCCGACGCCTGGTTCCAGCTGTAGTGCATGAGAACACTGGTGAGTCTAATGGCAGGATTTGCTAGAAGCTATGCCTCAAAGCAAGAGGGAGAGAAACTGTATTTTGTGGTAACAGCACCATACAAAATAGCCATGAACAGCACATGGCTACTTTATTCTGAGTCTATTCCTGAATCTCAGTCTGTTCCTGAGGTAAATGTGTGCTCTAGTTCAACTTCTGGCAGTCAAATAATTAAAAAGAACTTTCAGTCTAGTCCTGACGAGCTCCTTCCAAAGATCTAGAAACTCACTTCAAAAGAAACTGCCACAGAACGTTTTCTCTAGTGGCTTTTCATTCAGCTTGGCATAGCAGTCATCTTTTCTGTCCAATTGTTTCTCAGCTAAAAGCACATCCTTTCCTCAACTGCCAGCTTATTCATTTAGTTAAGAGACACACAGCCAACACGTCACACTTTCCAACTTGCTTACAACTCAGTCTTATAACACCTTCTCCTCTCACATGGGGAATCATTACTGGGGTTCAGCATAAAGTCATATTTTCTTTAGATTTAGTCTCAGCATGAATATTTGTCTGCTAATGCAGTAATTGCCAAAGCATATTAAAAAGGGATAACTGAAAAAGTAAACATACATATGAAGCAACTGATGACGTAAAGAAGCCTAATGATTAACTCCCTTTTCAGCCACTAAATACAACATATCCTCAATGTTGTACACTCTCATATAACTTCATATACATTTACCAAAAAATGTTATTTATAATGGCCTTTCACAAAGGTGCTAAGGATGGGCCCAATAATGCCAGACGTTGAGAACACTCAATTCCAATTAATTTTAATGAGAGCTGAAGGTATTCTGAATGTCCACCCCAGTTGCTAGTTAAGTAGTGACCTCGCAGTGACACTGGAATTTCTGAATCCTAGTAAAATTATGCAAAGCGACATACACAGCACCAAACTGAAGTAGGTAGGTTCACCCTATTTTTAATTCACTGTTAAAAATGTCCACTTTCCCTCTCTTACAACAGGTCTGATCCTTTTCTACCTGTTTTCCTTCTCTGTTTTCTTCTACTGCAGTGACCAAGGAAGAAAACAGCTGCCCAGCTCCTACACACTCACACTAAAAAACTCAAATGTTTTCCCATGCCATTCAAGCTTTACATAACTTCAGATGCCCCATTCTCTCTGCACGATACTGTGGATTGTGATCTAAGTTTTGAGAATGTGCTGGTACTAAACAGTTGCATGTTTTTGGAGAATAAGGGAGGAATATTTCCTACTGAGCCAATTTATCTGAGATGCAATCAGTTTCCCACCCTCCCAGCAGGATTACAGAGACAGCATATTTGGATTCAGAACACTACGAATTAGAAATCTAATATTAAAAGTAAAGTAACTGAATGTACGGTTTCTCACAAGCTGCAGTTAATACATAGTGAAAATAGGCTAAATAGACTGTTTCCCAGAGGTAAATGAGATTTTCACCTACATTTCTATGGAAAAGGGGAATACTGAAGCCTTCAGACTGTTTCTTGCCTCTCCTACAGCTGGAAATAGTGAGAGGAACTGTAAACTGGGTTTTGAGAGGGACAGACTGAGGGCATCTGCCTCAAATTATGTTGGGAGCAACTGTTACATAGTATGCTTGTACTTAAATAGATGAATTTCTGTACACTGCCAAGATTATAATTTCTAGTCTGCCTCAGTCTCTACCTCTATTTCTTTTGGCTCTAAACAAGGCAGAACCAGAGATGCTATATGACTTTCCTAGAGAAATAAAAAGGGCCCAGACATACAGTCCAGTTATCTCAATTCAACTAGTTAACATGCATCAGCTGAACCATGGTAACCGCCTTTGTATCCATTCTTAGTCCTAGGAGTACGTGCTTGCTTGATTTACAGACCAAACTATTGACAGAAGGCTAAACTGTAAAGCAGTAATAAAAGATGCTTAATGTTGAGCTTTTGGAGTCTGAGCTAGAATTAAAATTGAGGATCACTAGCTCCTCATTCTGCATGTTGGCTTTACAACGCACATGGAGCAATACTACGGAATACAGCACACTCATATTTGCTTCTCCCAACACTCCGATATGATATTTCAAGAGCTGAATGAGTACAAAGTGCTCCAAAATTACTCTGCAGTAAACAGAAGCCAACTTACTGTTTTGACTTACTGTTTTGGGTCCGTCTTGCATGGACTTATTCATGTGTTTACCTTTAAAAGAATGAGTAGGCCTACCAGGGCTAGTGGGGCTACTTAAATGCATAAGAGTCTCCAAAATCACTAGCCTATTTTCCTTGCACTGAGGAAGCCTTAAAACTATGTTATTTATCACATGGCGTGGAATTTATCTCATCTACCACCTTAGGCAAAAAGTCAGGCATCTAGTCTAAGGAAACAATTTCCCACTCAACCGGGATAGATAAAAGCTCCATGGGAGAACATTTGTCCCCACTTTAGATACCAATCTTAGGACAGTTTTGGACAAGATGCCTCTCACTGTGCACTTTATTAATACAGGAAGCTTAGATAACTAGCTTAGACTAGACACTGAATTTATACATGGCTTAAATTAAGGAGACCTCCAGAAACTCGAACCATGTGTGAAAACTTCAAAATGTGAAATTGGCCACTGAATGTAAGGTTATATTAATCTCATCAAGAGAGCCAGATAAAAAGCAGTGGAGCTAAAGCAAGCATAACCACCAAAAACATTAATTGTTGATGTTTTGGTTTTATTTTCTATTTTTTAAAACAGAGTGCATGCGAAGTCAGCACTTCATTAACAAGAATCACGCATACATATATACAAAGGTATCACATGCATATTCTTTTTTTAATATCTATTTTTACTTCTTGTGATAAATAGAAATGAATACAGGTCTGCTGCTCTAGGAACATTCATCCCCAAAGAAGTACAACTAAAGCAAAATCATTTTAGATATAAAATTTCTCAGGACTCTGCTCTCACTGTAAGAAACTTGGAAGGCAAGGAGAAACAATACATGTTTTTCCACCTAATTTTTTTCTTGTTCATCAAAACAAATTGTTACTTCTTTAAAATGAGAAATATACTGTCTGCAATCTAGTTAGCATCTAAAAAGGGGGTATTATACTTACGAAATAAATATGCATGTATTATTCTTGAATAAACAAAAAAATAGTATGAAGCCAAACTGCATGTTAAGAGACATCCCATTCTTTTTAGTCTATAGTCATTGCTAAAAAAAAAGGATAGGTGGAGGGATATTGAAAAGGAAAAGCATTGATATTCTTGACAGGCAATTAAGGATTCATCTGAGGGACTTCAAAGTAGCATGTAATTAGAAATTCAGTGCTATAATGCAGACAAATACAGAAGAAATTCATGTTTCTCAAAAAATGGTTTGGAAAATGAATATGACATCCACGTTAGTATTTATAGATACAAATAATACCTATGTGGAATAATGCTTGTTAATGTAGGCACACACATATACACTTGCACTAATTTTAATGCCATTATCACAGCACAATACTAACGATTAATTACAAACATGACCTCCAAAAAAAAAAAATCTAGAAAATATAAGAACTCTATTTTAATCCGATGGATTTGAAGTAAACATTCATTTGAGAAACTTCTTAGGAATAGAAGCATATTGAAGAACTGATATGCAACAGCAAGAAAACTGCGATCTTTATGCAGAACATTTTCTCAATCAGAATTTTTTCTTTCAGAGTCAGCAGAAAAGTTTTGAGAGTAATGAGAGTTTTCAATTTTTCTCCTTACCTTCTCTCAATGTCCCGTTTTTCTTTGCCAGGTCTCAAGGAAAGACACAGGGGAGAAACGGGAACCCACACACAAAATATTACACTGAAACCAAAAAGGTGGTCGTAAGGGCAGGTTTCTAAAGGCCTGTTTGTCCCCTGCTTCTCTCTTCTCAGCTCTGTTAAAAGATCTCCTAGCAATTTCCGATGACAGCATAGCAGATGGGACTTTCTCCAGCAGGCATGCATACCTCACCATTTATTACTATCCTGCATGTATAGAAAGGCATGTAAGGAAATCAAATATTCATTTGCTCATAATGCTTTGAGAACATTCAGAAGATAAAATATACCAAAATACATGCATACTACCCATCTTTAAAGTGCTTGTTTTAACTTACTAATCTGTTGTTCACCATAGAAACTCACTGCATCAAGGTACAACAGAAGTATCATTAAAGAGATGTTAGTAGGATTTTAATTGTTAATTCTTCCAGAAAGAGGTAGACCATTAGACTACATTACAATGAAGATAATTTTTCAAGTCCTTAAGTACTAAGTGACTCTCACGCGCATGAGTTAGAGTATCAGACAATGATCTAGTTCAACAGCTCAGTCAGCTCTTGCCACGCTCCTGACAAGCTGAAGAGTTGGGACTTCTCCACACTGTCAAGTATTTAAATTTTGAAAGAAGTCTAAGTAATTACTTCTTTCTCAGAATTATCACCTCAGTCCTTTAATTCTCATCTGAGTAGGAACACACCTGCAGAAATGAGAGACTTCTGTGTCGCTTTAAAAAAAAAAAAAAGGAAAAAAAAATTAGAAGAATGTTGGAGTTGTTTGGAAAAGTTAGTATTAACCAACTTTTCAACTCAAAGTTAAAGTGCATTCTGAAAAAAACTACAGAAAAAAACCAAATCTATAATAGAGAAGCAAAAGCAATTCACTTGTACTGATAAGGACACTACTGCTCAAGCTTCCAATATTCCACTGCTTTCCAGTCTGGAGGACATTTAAGAAATGAGAACTGCAGGAGCTCAGTGGTCCCTTGCCTACACCATTGGCCAAGGGACCTCAGCACAGAACACAAAATGAGCTGCCTTTTCTAAATAATTTGTATAATTCAGCTGTGTGTGAGGCTGAATATTTACTACAAACTACATATCTTCCTTCTTGGCTAGGTAGCAGGTGGATGTAGATTCACACATTGCTGGCTGCAGGGCGGGTCAGAATTTGTCTGCCTTCCCTTCACTTGTTACTGTTCTGTCTTTTTTTATACTGTAGCCTTATTCCCTTTCTCTGGATACCCTGATACTACAGTAATATTATTTGAAATTAACAGGAAAACAACATCTTAAGTATTTTATTTCATTATGATTAAGTATAGGTGAACTACTGTTACACAGTTGAAAAAAATTAAAACCATACTGGGCATGAGGACTTCAATGCCAGACTTCCGCCTGCTGTGATGTGATATATGAAGGAGCTGTAAATCTCTGCCTATCTTTGGTTGGTGTCCAACTGGAAACTGATCTCCCGTCATTTTTCTTTAAAGCTTGGGTATAACTCCAGAATCCTGGCCAACATTTCCTTTCTCAATAAAATAGGATCTAAATATGTCTAAAGATGTGTGAGAGCTACAGTTGAACTTCAGGCAGTTGCCACATTTGCCTACTCACTGCACCACCAGTTACCAAAAATGCTACTTTGTAAAAGACCTTTGTATTCCTCAGTATTGAAAAACAGTATATAAACCCATTTTTAATATGCATGTATATATAAAATGGATTTTGATTCTATCCAGTTTTGTTTTGGTGGGTCCCTTAACATATAAGCAGTAAAAGTTATAGGGATGTTTTATATTCCCAGTTCCTTATAGAAATGGATTGGGAAAGCTGTTTCCAATACTTTGCCAGTGTACATTTTAATAGGGAAAAATAACTGCTGATTATTATGAAACAATGAGCCACATTTCAAGTAATCCAGCCAATCAGTAGAAAGGATTTGAGGCCTTCTGGTTTATATTTGCGTGCAAACAGCTGTATTTCATTTTTTAGCCTCTTTGTTTTCCAAAGCTTTTTAACTTTTTGTCAGATAAAATCCCTGTTGTCATGGTGGCCAACACACTAGCAAAATTAGGGTGGAGGAAGGGGGAGAGTTATAGGGGAATGGAAAGCCCCCTGGTTGAAGTTTGTAAAAAAAGCAACCAAACCAAAAAAAAAAAAAAAAAAAAAAAGAATGCATAGAATAAGAACAGTTCATCTGTAGGTAAAATATCGACTCCAGAATAGATTACTCGGAATTGTAACTACTGGTTATTGTAGTGATCTCAAATCACAACACTGAATAGCTCACTGCTAAAAGATAGTATAAAAAATACTCTGTCATACAAACTTGACACCATAGAATTCCTAACTTCCTAATTTTATAACTTCCTTGGGAAACTGTTTGGATTTGTTTTAATAAAGCAGTTGGGGAAGAATGAACACTGGAAGAAGTCCAGCTGCAGTACGTGCAGTTCTTAAAAATTAAAAATAAAATAATTTCATGACTTTGTAATGGTTTATTGCCTCTTTTGAGATTTACTTTAAAATTTAATAAGTTTGTTGCACTATAAAAATCTGAGTGGAATTTCAGTAGGGTCAAAAAGTCTAAATCTAGCTGGCACTGCAAATTAAAATGAGCTTGGTGTTCTCAGTTCAGATCTCCTGGGACAGAAGTTAATGTCACAGAACTACTGCATACAGAGTATAATAGTGTAAGTAAGTGCTCCATATTCCATGTACTCCATGCATGTGGCTTGCATGCCAGCTTGATCAAGCCTGTATTTAGTATTATGGGAAGCTTTGATCAGGAAAGATCCAAGAAATAATTGCAAGACTCAGCTGACAGCCTAGAAGAACAACACATCAGGTTAGGCAATGGCCAGCAGTCTAAGCAGAGAGGGGCTTCACGGTGCAGAAGTCATTTAGCGCATGAACGCATCTGTGCTTTCAATCTCTTTTCAAAGAGCAGCCACGTCTGAGAACGCAGAGAACATCCAAAAGAAAACCCCAGCATTTAAACTCAGTGGGCCAAATTCAAAGGCTTGCTCAGAACTCTCCGACTTCCAGACATAGCTTTCTCATGTCAAACATAGAAAGCAGTTAAAGTAACCTTTTAAGTCTTTTCTCTCTGATATGGCCCAAGTTGACCCTCAAATTCCATGGGATGTTTTGCTACAAACTATCAGAAATGTAAAATGTACTTGTTTAAAATCGTTTATGTACTATGTAAAATTGATTTTTTTTTTCTTTAATACTAAAATTTGGTCCATCTGTTGAGAAAACAAAATATTCTAAATATATACAAAGAGTAGAACTGCTTCATTCCACTCGCTGTATCCTGCGGTAGATGCATTTTCATCAGTATGTTTGTCTTGCAGACAAAATGAATATCAGATGGTGGTTTTGAAAAAGGGCAGACCTAACATGAGGTGATTAGTTTCAAAAACAGATTTTTATTCTTGATAAATTATTACCAAATACAATCATCTGTTGATTGAGGATATAAAACAGATTGGTCATACCATAACCCACAGGTTAAATGAAAAACGGAAATAATAAGTTTATTTAACATAGTCTTGCATTAAGTTCCCAAGCAGTGCAAATCTAAGGCAAATAATTAGATTTCCAATTTAAAGATATACATTCGTTAAATCAGACGTTTCTTGAGGTCATCTATTTCTTTATTGGCTATCCCATCTACATTGTGTATTACATATGTACATGGACTTTTACACATGTATATAAATATATCATTTCAACTTGCAACAAATGATTAATGATGTACTTTGTACAACACTTATCAACTGGAATTGCCATTGCCATTGTATTCAATTAAAATCCATAATCCATTACATTTGCTGATTATTTGTGAATAAATTTGAGAAAACTGCTAGCCTACAAAAAGAAATTCTGGTTGAGTACTACAGAGAAAAAGAAAGTGATTCTTAAAGCAGTAGGAGTCCTAGAAGAAAAGAGCTTTGACTTAACTAAAAGCAACTCATAACAATACTTGCCTAGTAGATCTTATGGAAATGGCGGCACAATGAATTATGTATGTTTCAGGAAGAAATCATATTCCTTGAAAACTACCTTCTTTTATCTTAAAGACAATTATCGCTGTACTGTGTTTAACATGAAGATGGAAAAAAGAATGTGACCCCAAGTTTCCCCAATATTCACTTGCACTTCAGCAAAAATGACGACTTTTTATCATATTTTCATTGTATTCTATGACATGTAGTCATCTAGGCAAAGTTTCCTGCATAAAAGTTCTCATTAAAATTATAAAATTACAGCCATGCATATAAGCATTCCAAGTTTAGTAGTGACAAGCATACAAAATGAAATCATGGAAATTTGCCATTTTTGGAGACAGATCTTTGAAAACGTTTATAAATCAAAGCTAACTGCTGACTAGAAGTCTTTACCTTCTTTATAGGGACCATGGCTCTATTAACGGGAATTCTTCTACTAACCTTAAAGCTTATCCAGTTCTTCTGTTAAAGCTTCTAAAAATAGTATGCTAAATGTATAAAAAGCTATTGTTTTGCTTCTGTTTTGGTCAGTGTGCAAAATTTTCACATATAAGAAAAGCTTTACTCTCACCTATCCTCCAATTGTCAGCAGCAGGTTTACTCTTCCAACATTTAACCTGAACACACTTTTACCATATTAAAGTGGGGAAAAAAATAGAGAATTTTGCATTCTTGAGTAGACAGAACTATTTAAAGTGGAAAAAACAAACACGTTGCTAATTTCACTTTAAACATCGTTCTGAGATTTTTAAAGCCTTCATAAAGAGTTAAGGGTTTCTGGACATTGATGCTGAATAAGGGCAATTTCATTTTATACTTTCCATAAAGTACTTGAAAGTACCTGAGTACATAAAGTTCCACTGACATGTAAATTACAAAGAATTGTGGGTTGGGTTGTTTGTTCATTTTTTTCCCCAGCAGCCTGTAATTCTGTAGTAGGCATCAGAATTTTCTGAAATATAGCTATATATTTTGTTAATGAAACTCTCGTTTACTGTTTAGAAAAGAGTTGGTTTTTTTTTTTTTTTAATTTGTGCTATTCAAACTATCTATGATATTGTTAACTTGTCCCATTTTGTTCAATGGTTTTGCTTTTTCATTGCAGACTTCTTCCAGATGTGAATTAATGGGGATCCCTAAGATCTTTATCACGGTTTTTAGCCAGTGGAATCTAAATATTTCTCGTACTGCTTGTTGAGTATCTTTTGTTCATTCCAAGTGCTATTACTTAGGATTTGATATAATTGACTCTTAAGCCCGAGACTTCTCTGAATACCATCATTTGCTTCATAAGGCATGAGGCGCACTGAAGTAAAGGGATCAGCAATCATCATTAGAACATCATTCATATGAAGTTTAATTCTGCTCCCTCCCTATCAGCCATCTGTATTTATTCTCATGTTGTGGCCTTCCCTACCCCCGCACTGATTTTTTGCATCCAAGAGGCTCCATGGTCATAACATAAATTGAGTGCGGGCATTCCTGTCAAATGAACAGGGGATCGATTGGTTCACAGTCTTGTTGGTGAAGTGCATTTTTATGTATTCAGCTCTAAGCAACATGCAGGAGAGCACCTAGCTGATTATTATTGGTTTTGCCAGCTTTATATTATGCAAGAGTAACAGTAAAATTATACAATTAAATTTATGTCAGACAGGAAAGGTACAATCAATAGCATGAATCGGAAAAGTCTACAAAAGCAAGACTGAATGAACAGGAAAATTTTAAGTACCTGAAGTGTGTATATATATGTAGACATCAAACAACAGCAGCTACAAGATCCCACATCAGACTTGTCCAGTAGGTGACTGAAGTGTACCAAAAGTACTAAGAATGCATTACTAGGTAAAGCATGCAGAAACCTGTTCCTCAAAAGTGGCAAAACATGCACTATGAAACTTATTTCATTTTGCAGAATTCACATCAAACCAACATTCTGTGGTGCAGTCCATCATTTACCATCAAATGTGTGACATGGGGAAACTTTCACCAGTTCCCTTATTCTTGCTTCAAAGACTGCAGTGCAACATCAAATGATTTTCAAAATATTTTTGCGGGTCTTTTCTTATCATAGTCACAGAAGGGATTTTAACAAAGTGCTGTCACCCTCTATACATCTACAGCCTCACAAGAAACATGCGTGTATTTATAGAAACCAAAAAGCCAAAGTTCTGCAATGTCAATGACTGACATTTCATACCAGTCAAGTAGAAATTCAGTGAGTATTTCTCAGCATTTACTGTTCAGATGAACAGAGTTCCTTCACTGAAATGGATCTGCTCTGAGTCATAGTTCAGTTCCTTTTTGCAGAATCTGGAAACCAGTGCATGGACTCAATTTGTAATTTTCCTGTATATTCACTAACTATTTAACAACGTCCCCAGAAATTTCCATCTTTACATGGGCATCAGTAAGCAGTTTAAATAAGGATACACTGGTGTTTTCTGTTCTTCCTCTCCACCCACCCTCAAATGCCTGCTAAGTTTAGAGTATGGCATTATCTTAGCCTGTAATTGTCACAAAATGTAAGTATCATTGCTACAGAGACAAACTTAACCATGCTTAACTTAGCAAATACATCACTTGAACACAACATTACATAGCTCCTGAGGATCATAAAGTAGCTCTGGCATGGAGTTGTCACTAAGACACAAAGACAAATTACATCTCCACTAACCAAACAACTTGCTATCAGTGGGCTCAGCTGTGACAACAGAAATGTTTGTCTTCTCCTTTTCTACTCTAGGTCTGAGAGCCAAGAGAATGCTCAGTCACCACTGTGGATGCTCCCACAAAGCAGCTCACTCTCCAACTTTTCCACTTTGAAATTCTTTTTATTTTATTTTTTACACTCCAGACAGCATTTGTTTGATCCATCACCATAAGTAAGGTGAGCAACTGCTGAAGTCTGCACCTGCCTTACTGATAAAGTGAGATTCTGCAGTACGTTGACTAAAGATGTACAGGTTTTTCTGCCAGGGATGAAAGGATGCAAGAATATAACTTCTCTACAAGTGAAAAAGTACAGAAATAACGTGTAACTGTTTCTTGGTATAGGTGATGTCTGTGAAACTTTGAACAATTCTTTATTCTCTAACCTTAGTGGAGTGTGTCCACATCTCTCAGAAAACAAGATTTCTGTGAGTCTTCTAGTATCAGATCAAATATTTTATGACCTTTCCTGAAAAAAAATAACACCAAAAGCAAAGTCCATTTTCTTGAAAATTTCCTTTTTAGCCCCCCTGGGTTCCAAAGTGTACTGGCTTTTTTCCTTCCTGGCTCTAGGCAAAGATAGAAACTCTAAAACACAGGTATTTTGGCTAAGTAAAAACAGGACAAGATTTTTTTGTTTGTTTGTTTTGGGGCTTGTTTGCACTGGGAGAGATCACATATGGGAAACTAAGAAAGCAAAGAAAGAACCCTCAGATCCTGGCTGAGGCAACTGCAGAGTGATGAACTGCAGGCAGAAAGAATGGAAAGGGACTTCACAGCATAAGAGAAAAAAAAAAAAAACGAGTTTAGGCTTCCTCTTGGCATGCAGAAGTAAGCTGGGGGATGTGGAATAGTCTTAGGCTTCAGGGGAGCCTAAGAATAACCACTAGGGGAAGATCACACTGTCTTTCCACCTAATGTACTTAGAAAGAGGTAAGGAATTAAGAGTTAGGGGCTTGGATCAAAACCATGGCTATTTTCTGCAGTTCATCATGTAATTGGAAAAATAAAAGCACTCAAAAAGCCTCCCAATCTTGCCTGATACAGGACAATTGCACAAAAGCAGCAGAAAGAAGTAGGAGTCCCTATATTACACTATCCTGTCTGTATGTGTGCACAAAAAGTTCCAGAGAGTCAGAGAAGGACAGTTGCTCTCTTTACTAACCAGCTCAGGGTTTTCCCTATTGAAAGGTATTTTACGCTCAGAGGGATGATGGGTTTTCAGAGCTTACGGATCAAGAGCCCATTTCCTTTGATTCTAGTGAAAAGGCCATTTTTATCTAGGTTGAATGCATAAATAGATGAGATAGATACCCATTTTCAGTAGCTTATCTTTATTTCTCCTTTGCTTAAATATTAACATGTAAAATTTGCCTGAGCGATGTTTGAAAGAACTGGTCTTCATAAAAACAAACAGGAAAATGTCTTGGACAGCATTGTCAGGATGTTCATAAATATGTTGCACAACTTCAGTCTCTATATGTTGTTTCTGTCATTTGATACTGAACATGGATTTATCACAACGGTGATATTGGATTCTGCAAATTTTTAACTACACAGCTAATTTCTCTTTTGAGTATTCATGTGCAACCTATGAGAAAGACCATCAATAACACACAACAGTATTAACATAGGATGAAGACTTTCCACAAAAGCCTTACTAAAAGGATGAGCACATGATAAAGAGTCCTTCCTAGAAAATTAATCCTTCAGAAAGAAGAACTTCCTGGCTTTGGAGGACATTAACCTTCCTCAAAAGCAAAAAAGAGATCTCCTGGCACATCCATTTATGATATTTTTAGAGCAAGCCTTTCAGCCTTTTGCTTTCAGCCTTTCATTACCTACACAGGATAAGCATGGCACAACATATGCTTTTGAGAAAACAAACCAGAACCAACCAGAGCCTGATAACCAGTCGATGTGATGAAAGTGAATGCCTCCTTGGTGAAACCCTGGCTCCAAGACAGTTACAATGTAAATCTCTGTTCACTGAGGTCAGCTACCTGCCTACCTTTCCCCATTCTGGACTTTTCAGTTTTGCTCCAAACTGTTTCTGCCCTTGTTGGGACAAGAGAGCAGTGCTTTATCTATCAGTTAAAACCCAGCTACACTCAGTGCCACTGGAGATGGGGTGAATTGGCTGTTGTACAATCATAACATGTTCATATTTCCTATGCAGCTAAACTCCATTAATTAATGATGCAGCTACCTTGATAAATT
Organism: Platalea leucorodia; assembly: GCF_965183815.1. Classification (NCBI taxonomy): domain Eukaryota; kingdom Metazoa; phylum Chordata; class Aves; order Pelecaniformes; family Threskiornithidae; genus Platalea; species Platalea leucorodia. Next base: position 28,170,871 of record NC_138829.1, on the reverse strand, counting down.
TGAGCTCCCAATCTAATATTTGCATGTGATGTGTATCAGCTGAGACTAAAATTCTACTTTCTAAGAGCAGGATAAAATGTAATTAATTATTGCAAAGAGTTCTAAAGACAAAAAAGGCCATGCAAAAAAGATAGTATTATTTTTCTGTGTCACAAGTGTCCAGATAAGCAGCCACCACAGGAAGGGCAACATTTGTAGCCCCCATTTTTCAGAGGTGTTGACTTTTCCAAAGCAGGACAGTAAGGGACAGAGTACAGAATTGCTGAGTGTGCTCGATGAGGAACACGGGTAATGAGGCATAGCACTATCTTTTCTAAATGGAAAAACATAACCAGAAAGGGCAGGAAATGCTATTAGTGAAGCTGTAAAAAAATATCAACAATTTTATACAAAAGCAAGTTTTAAACTAGTTCCAAAGATGTGAGATACATTTAACAGTTTCCTTTTCCCATGCCTGCTTTTTAGACTACCATGAAAGAAAACAGACTGCAATAACAGAACTGATGCTGTAAATAAACTGATTGGAAACTTCTTGATTTTGCCAGCTCTTTCACTTTCAAGCACGAATTCAGTCATTTTGCAAAATTTGCTAAAATGTTCATATAGTGTAAGAGACAGGCCAGAAGTCAGCAATATTAGACTAACAATAAGAAAACTTGTGCAAAACAGGAAAAAACCACAAAATTTTATGTCTCGATCCTCCTTTCAGTAATGCATAATGCCATTAAGACAGTTTCTGACAATAACCATATCATCAATACATCACATTGGTGTTATGGTAGCCCTGTAAAACACAAGAGAAACAGTGGTTGGATACAGACATGGTTAAGTCCAATTGAGTTAACTGCTAGATAGGGGCTAGAATTAAGTTTCAAACTTCACAGCAACAAAACCTTGGGAAGTATATGAAACTTCAGGGTGAGATAGCAGAGATGTGCTGACCTTGTAAAATACCAACAACAAAAACAGCGACAATTTGCATGTCAAACAATTTGTGTGCCAAATATTCACAATGATGTGATCCACCACTTCAGCCAACAAACCACCAAAGTTCAGGACAGTGACCTTACACAAGGCATTTTCCCCTCCTTTGCCACAGGAGAGAAAGGGCATCTAGAAATATGTCTAGGGATGAATTCTACCTTCACTCTTTAGTATTTGAAACCACTTGTCAGGAAAACTGGGATCAATGCAAAACACAACAGTAGCTCCCCCCCACGTTGAGTGGCCATGACAGTTCAGGCATGCAATTTTACAGCAGGCAGCAAACCAGATTGGGAATTCAGGGTTAAAATCTCGAGTGAAATTTTGTCTTATGAAGCAATGAAAGTTGACCAAGAGAGTAAATCAAATGGATCTCCTAACAAACTGAAAACAGCTGTTTGGCTGAGTTTGTTTCTGATTTAAGTTTGGTAATTATTGCCCTCCTGTGGCTCAAGGTTATTCTGTATTAGTGAAATAGGATATCATATGAAAATCATCCAACTTCTTAATTTACTGTAGCATCAAAAATTCCACTGTATAAAAATAAACCGGAAACGTAACCTTCTAAAAACTTACCTATAAACCTTTTAAATGCCCATTTATTTATTCTTCTGAAACACAATTACACAAAATTTCATTACAATAAATTAGAATATCTACTGCCAAACAAATGATATGTCACCTCTAGTCACTCCAACTATGTTTTCACATAAATACACTGAAAAACAACTTTACAAACTTGGAGTCAGTGATACAGCATCTTGGCTTAACAGCCCACTCCCTGGACTATTACACTCTACGTTAGCATGCAGAAAAATTGCTCAGATTCCTACAATAAGCCATTCCTACACAGGAAACTTTCTTTTAAGGTCTTCTCATACCAATTGCAGCACAAGATACAGAGCTACTACATTTAATTTTTCCCAGTTGGAAAACTTTTTAAAGAAAGCATGGTAGACATTTGATTAATTTAAACTGAAGTCACTCAACTAATACTTGATCCCCCCCATTAATTCCAAAGTATATTGTGGTTTCATTAGTTGCTTTTATTTAGGTTATTATGTGCCTTTATTGCCTAGGAAACAGGAATCAATAGCCTAGGTTAATAATGTAATTACTACAGTATTATCGTTCTGCCTGTTGGACATCGAACAGTGTACAAGTTTATTAAAGTGTTTAATTGGCTGGAGCATCATTTTTAATGTCTAAAAAGTGAAGAAACACCATGTGTGTTCTATGAGCACTGTACTAGGATTTCTGTTCTGGAAATTCAACAAAAAAATTGGCTCTCCTTCACACACAGGCTGTAATTTTTGAGTCAGTACCAATTACTGTACATTGCTAGACCGAATCTTTAATGCTAAAAACATGAGTGTAGCACAAAAATATTTTATTAAACAATAATATAATCCTAATAAATTATTACAAATCCAGGTACTTATTCTTTCTGAATATTTCTTTCAAGATCAACTGGAAGTCTCAAATCAAATGATTCAGGTGATTTAAGGTCAGCTCTAAGTAAACACTGAATTCAGCTCAGTACGTTATTAGAGGAATAATTTCACTTGGAGAGTGAGTTATCGTAGATTAATTGCAAACAGGCATTTCAAGAGTATCCTTACTTTACCCAGCACACCATCCTCTTTTTTGTTTCCCATTTTCTCAGTTGAGATATATGCAAATTAAACCTTTGCCAAAACAAAATGTGTGTATACACATTCTAAAAATGTGATAATTACTGAGCATATGCCACAGAAATAGCATTTTGAAAATACCACAGTGCTAATAAATTTTTTGATGTCAAAGACAGACTCAAGCAGGAATAGTAGTAAACTGACTGTTTACTCTTTTTAAAATAGAGTGGGTTTTACACAAGTCTTTCTGAATACGTAACACGAAACAAGCAGACATCAATCTGAAATCCCTTCTGCATATTCTTTGCCAAGGAGCAATTTCCATATTGACGTTGTTTAAATGCGAATACAATAGAAGCCAATAAAGGCACTTTGGGTATGAAAAGCATCAAGATGCACACCCAGCCAAAGACCTCCCCCCCACCCCCAGCAGCATTGCAGAGGAAACCAATTGGAAGCAAGTGAAGTCCGTGCTGTTTTGAATGGAACCCATAAGGAAGCAGCTAAATTGAAAGAAATAGAAGGGCACAATAATTCTAATTTATCTGCTGATCTCAAGATGCTTTGTACTTAAGGCAACATCAGAGATAACTCCACCAGCTAACTACCAGCCAGAGTACAGTGAGCTCCAGCCTTGCCCCTTACAGAAGGATGGGAAGCAGATGACCTAAAAACCAGCTCTACTGGCTTATGAGGTTTCCCCTGCACTCTTTCAGGCACCCCTCAGAAGCATTTTTCTACCTCAGTCTGAATGCAGTCCGAACCCATCCAACTTTATCAGTTTGGCCTTACTAGAAAATACAGGATAGGTCCAAAGAAATCTTTGGGCGTCTACAAGTCATTCTTCAGCTCCAGCATCTGATATAAACTGTCATATCACCTAGTACTTAACATATCATCTTATGTACAAACACACTCTGGATCCATGAATGACACCAAATGCTGTCATAACTAAAAACAATTATCAACTATGTATTAACAGACTGTTTTCTTCTTGCACTTCAGTTCATAGAAGTGTGTAACAACTTTTCTTTGAAGTAGAGGATACACATGGAAGAGGGTGAAAATAGGACTCCTTGTCATTAAGCAGACTGAGTCAGGCTTACTCTCAATAGAAGTGACAGAAATCTTTCATTGGCATTTAAATTCAGTAAAGCTGACTTAATTTAACATACTGACTGTTGATTTCCACAAAAAATATAAAGTAACTATCAGAGGATATAAGCTTCTAAAATAAGACTTGGGACAACTTTATGCACACATTTCCAAATGGCTCTAATTCAGGAGCTGCCTAACCCTGAAGGCAACTCTCTACGCTTAATGCTCCATAAGCTTCTGGTAATGCTTCTGTGCCCATCATGATCTGCCTTTCACAGCTAAATTAACTCCTGCTTAAGCTTGTTCAGGTTTCAAAACTTAAGTAGAGCAACACACAAGCCACATGAGGGGCTCAATCCAATACGACAACCCACAACATAGTTGACACGCGCACACAGAACAGGACCTTGCGAAAACATGTCTGTGGGCACTTATAAAACACAACTAACATAGGAGGTATTGGTAGTGCTCAGCCTCAGTCACTTTTTTATGGGAAACCTTAGAGATCTGGTTCAAATCTTAGGATTCAAATCCTTCCTCAACCCAGAAGTGGTTCAACATCTTCTACCTGACAGAAGCAGGTACAGGCGAGCTTCAGTTTGAGGCTGCCTTTCAGCAGTAGTGCTGGAGAGTGTTATTGCTCAGAAAGAACAAAATGCACAGCATCAGAAATAGACTATATAAGATAAAGCATGCCTTTATTGCTTAAAACTTCAGACTCACCTAAAAGTACAGAGTACTATGTTCTGGTATGGAGGGCACCAATCCAGGGTGTTTCACTTCCTGAGAAGCGATCTAGTCACCTTTGGATCTGGTCTCCACACAGGAATACAGAAAAGGTCTTTAGCATGACCATTCTACATTATTTAATACAAAGTTCCACTGTGTAATTCTGTATCTTGCCGGGGAATGCGTAGTCTTGAATATTCATTGAGACAGTTCTACAAGGCAACTATAAGGGCTGCTGTAATACCAAGGTAACCATCTCTTCCGAAACATGATAAAATTGGCCGTTTCTCAACAATGGCTATCACAGGGCAGAGGATCCAATGCAGACTGTTCATTTACAGACAACAGCTAGATCCTTCCCCTTTTAACTCTGGCATACGTGGTATATGTAACAAGAACATTCTTTTTGCAGCTGTACATATCTCAGCTCTGTTTTTGTAAAGAAAAACCAAAAACAAAACAGTAAAAAAAAAGCTTTGAATACCCATTAAATGGATATTGTTTCTCCTCAAAAAAGTCTGACACAGAAGTTTCAACTTCTATTGATATTAACAGCAATAAAGTAGACTTAGTTCTTTAAAACTTGTATTGCATATTTTTCCTTGAGGAAACTATTCCCTATTTCCCTTTTTCATGCAGAAGGAGTCATGAATTACTTCCCTGTAATGCTTCTGTCTCTTCTGTCTTTAGAATATTCAAATGTTGAACAGAGAAAATAAATCATAGAGATGCAGGAACAGTTATTTTAATCCCTGACAACATTCAGTTGACATTTTATTTTGTGTTGTTCTGTTTGCATAGCGTTTTCCATTTCAAGATCAATGATGTTTTCCTCTTAGTTAAATTATGCTTTCACATACTGACAGACAAACTTAAAGATGAGCTCATCCACCACCAAAATGCCCCTGCAGTCAGAATGCAATTAGTCTTACAATAAGTACGCTGAAATTTCAAATGACAAATTCTTAAACAATGATTACAAGATCCAGCAATATAGGACCTCTATTGGTTAATATTTTATATACACTGCAATCCAGCTTCTTTCTTGTGCTTATACTAGAGACAGGCATAATAAAATAGAGGACCATCTAATTACAATGAACAGAAATAAATACTTGATTCCTCTGCCATTTTGTCATCCACACTACAGAGTTCCGCCCCTTCATGACACATCTGGGACAGTGTCCAGCACTACAATGTTTCCAAAGCCTCTTTTTGTAATAGGATCCAGAGTGGAGGTGAGTTCTTTAAAACCCTTCACCAGTCAGCGTTAGAAAGACCTGTTCTGAATTTCTCTTTTGACATCTGCAGAAGACGATTCAAAAGGGGGTATAAATTTTGGGCTACTTTACTAAAAATGTTGCACTGCTGTCAGTAACTCAGTATGTGGCTATCGGCAGTGACAGTATGTAAGTGTCCTTACACATACTGCAAGTCACTGCCCAGCTGTACAGCAGCTGGCTCCAACCAAGCCCAGGAAAGGTCGAGGGCGATATGAATCCTCAAAGTACTGATGGCTGCTTGTGTTTATCTTTGATGGCCAAAGAGTGCAAATGCCAAAAAAAGAAAACAAACATTTTCTTTCACCTTGGATTTCTTAAATGATTTAATGTCTTTGTCTCTTATGAGAAGCAGTTCAAAACATGACACTTGTATCTGCAGACTGGTCACTGGATGCCACTGTGTGTGAAGCAGAGAGAGCAGAAACCGTTAACCAGGCAGATTTCAGTAGCCTGCCTTGACAAAGACATGGAATTATCCACAAAGATGTTTGCTGACCTAGCAGTCTCAATGGCTACTCAAATAACATTGTACTGATAGGTACATGACTTCTAATTTGCAAAGCCAAAGGGCTGGGATTTAGCCAATTTTCAATCTTTCACATGCTAAAGGAATAGTTCTGTTCTGAAGTTGTATAGCGACATAATGCTGGAGCAGAAATGACCAAAGAAAGGAACTATCACATTGATTCAGCTGTGGACTGAACTAGTCAAGTGGCTTAGACTGCACCACAATTCACACTGTGTCGTGGTTTAACCTCAGCCAGCTGTGTGGTGCTTTGTTGCTGGCTGAGGTTAAACCACAACACAATGTTACATAAAACTGATGAATTTCTTTAATAAAATTTCTATATTGATTACAAATTTATGCTTAGTATGGTCCAAGCAGAGAAAAGTAAAAACATGAGGCTAGTGATGAGGCTAGTGTCATCTGCTTGAGGCCTTTCACTTCACTGCCCTCTGTCTACACCCTCTTTCCCCCCTACCTATGCCCCCTCCAGCCATCCACTTTCAGTTTAATTTTATTTCTGAAGTGCTCATTCGGGTATTTTGATAAAGGTCAGCAAGACTATTTTCTGTTCTGAGAATCACTTTGGTAGCAACAGAGGAAAAAAAAACCCAAAATGACATTTCCCATGGCATATGATGGTCCTAACCATTCACCAGCAACCACCTTTTTGCTGAGACCTCAGGAATTCTGCAGTCTTTGCTGCACAGGAGGCTTTACCAGAGGACAGGAGGGTTCTCATCCTATCTAGCCCACAGCATTGTGGTTAGAGGATAGGCTGTGGTTAAATTAGGTCTGAACCCTCTCAAAGATCTTCCAGAAGACAGCAGGCACACAACTAGTCCTTGTGACTTCAGCTAGACTACTCACATCAGCTTCTCACCAGTGGGCAAAAAAGTTCTGCTGTTTGGCTTTAAAAATAATGTAAATCTGGATTGTCACAAGCAGGAGCTAAACAGGTTGCCACCAGCACTTCCTCAAATGCATGGATACAGCTGGTCTCTGGATTTTGTGCTTTGCATCTTGAATAATGACTCCTGTTTGTGTGTTCTGTATTTACTAGTGGGGCTAGACAGCGACATTTATTATTGAATCTATGTTGTTTAATTTAATTGTAATGGAAAGCTTAAGACTAGCTTATATTTAAAACTGTTCACATTTCAGAAATGCTCCCATGGGCATTTAAAATCCATGGATTTAAAGATATGAAAATCAAAATGTTCTTAATGCCAGGTAAGCATAGTTAGTACAGAAGATGCAAAGTACCTTGGAGTTCTACTATGTTCTTGGACCTCAGAAAGACTAAATTCAGATCAATTTGTATTATACTGGTAGGTGATTATATAAAATACGTACACGTATGAATACAAGGATATGCACACATACATATTCACAAACAGTTCAGGAATGTCCAGACTGCCTTGTTTTGGGGTCAGTTCTATTCAAACACACATGTATAATAAAGGATTTAAAAAAAACAAAACAAAACAACATTTTTCACGATATACTTTTTACTGGCCACTGAATTTCTGGTTTGATAGAGGTATTCACATCACTGTAGGCTGTAATGACACTGAACAGTGCTTATTCAAATATTCTCACTGAAATCAGGTAGGGCCAGAATGACAAACAATTACTTCTAGATGAGAGCTACTCACATAAATAGTCCCAGGAAACTCAGCTGGACTAAGCAAGTCAACAATTTTGACAGTCTGGATCTGTATAAACAAGTACCAATACACTGACCCTAATTTAACAGCAGCTCTGTTCTTACCATGCCTTTGCTTAATGTACGCTTGATGTGTTAAGTGTTTTGTCTTAAATCAACATCAGAAGACCATCAATAGCTAAAGTCAGCTGTGAATCCTGACTCATACAAAAAAAGGGAAAGTTTTATTTTAGCTTTCAGGCAAAGAGAGCTCACCATTGTTACTTTCTCTAGCAGTTTTTTTTCCTCTTTTATTATGCCATTTTAGTACTTTAAGTTATTGCCTGCAAAAGAAATTAGAAAATGTTTTCCACATAATACTTGAATACCTGAATGTAATCCAATACACTCTTACTAGGTATGAACTGTCACAGATTGCTGTCTTTTAAATAATGTTTTAACACATCTTATTATTTATATTTTAACATCTAGATTTTGAGGTCCAGTTGCAAGTGTTTACCATAGAAAACTCGGTCAAGCTGGTGTTTGACCTTTGACAGGAAGCTGCCCTCACTCCGGCTAGTCCCAACAAACTAGGCCCAAGACAATAAGCTGCTTTATAGCTATTAGCTAGGCCAGTGTGTTTCTCCAGGAAGACCTCAAGCTGAAAAGCCAACACGCTTGACAACCACAGCCAAGGTACCAAGGGCCCAAGCACTAGACATTAGAAAACAAATGGAAAAGCACACATGGCTACATCTGGAATCCTAATGGGCCACCAATGGTTCCCAGCTAAAGGAAGAATTACCAATGTTATTTTATCATCCCTTGTGCTAACTTAGCTGTTTATGTACAGCAATAAATGATTTTTTAAAAACATATTTGGGTCATTATGTCATATACCACCAGCAAGTACGATTGTTTTATTGTGCTTGGAGTCAAAATACACTGCTATACCCAGATGTGAGGGAAGTTCAAAACCTCTAGTCCTTCTGTATTCATTCCTGTTGGACAAATGGATTAAGTTTTTAAAAGGGAAACTGAGAATTTTTATGGCCTGCACTCCCATCTCACTAGTAAAATTTGCACTGATATTTTCCTACAGAAGTTTGCCTTGCCAATGATAACATTAAATATTAACTTAGTAAGCAAACCAAAATTTCAACCAACAGGAAATGCCACACATTTTATTGTCAAAACATCCCCATTCTCTTCTTCCAAAGCCACAATATGTTACATTAAAGATATAATTTTGATGTGCTTTTTTTACCTGAACACCTATTGAAATTCAAGGCAAAGTAATCATCATACTGTGGACCGAAATTAAAATACATATGTATTTATTAACAGGCTTAATAAAGGAGGACTCTGCAGTTATGGCCCTGAATTTATATGTGCAAAACCAAGCTTTTCCAAAATCTACAATCAGAATCTTGTGTTTCCACATAATGAAACATGGAATTTGTGTAAAGACTCTTGCACAGTAATTCTAACCCTAGTACTATGGCATTTAAACATTGAGATCAAAGCAGAAAAAACAAGTTAGATCCTTCAGCATGTGCTGCTTGAGAAAAATATCAACAACTCAGTAAGCAAACAGCAAAAAGTATTTTTAAAAGACATTGTAATAATTTAAACAGAAGGTTCAACATTTGTTGACAATACTATTCTAAAATTGACTGTATCCCAACAGTTTAAATCAACATTTATCAACAAAATATTTCACAACTTTCCACTCCAAAAGACATTGAAGGTATTTGAAAATAAATGCAATTTAGCAAGTGACAACTGAATCCAATTTCAGTAAATGTAATTCTAATGGACTTACATTAATGGAGGATAGATCAATTTGTAATCAAAATGAATAAACAATTCAAAGAAATTAGGTTTTATCTTCTTCCCCCTCCATTCTCATTCCCTTTTTTCCTATTTGTGGCTAGCACTGTTGCACTTTTGCTCTCTTTTTTCATTTTTTTGGGGGGTCAGGGCTGAGGAGGAGTTCTCAGCTACGAAAGCCATTTCTCACAGAAGAAACAAAAAACTAAATAGAAATACACCAAGAATCTACAATTAACTCCAATATAGAATACAGAGGTTTCCATGACCTAAATTTTTAGTATCATTTAACATCAAGCTGCAGCTGTAGTATTTTTACATCTAGCTAGCTTCCTAGGAAGATTGCCAAGAGTGTGCACGCACTCATCACACGGGTTACGCTACAACTGTGGCAACCCATTCACAGCGGGTCAAGGGCAAACCCAGTTAGGAAGACTGCTGAGAAGCAAATGATCCAAAATAGAAAGACACTGTGATAAACATGTGCACGTCCCAGCCATGCCATGCTTATGATGATGATGCACTGACTAACATTCTCAACTACATTACAGCAAAAGAAGATGGATGAACTGGTCAATAACCTATAGATGACTTCCATTAAATTAGCTGGGAGATGGCTCAGAAGATTTTAGGGATTCTTCTACCAAATAACTGGAATTACTTCAACATGTCATGACTAAGGAAGAAGCAATTAAGAAAGCCATTTGCAGAGAAGTCAATACTAAAAGTAGCTTCTTTTCAAAACAGTTTTGATCACCTTGTTTTTCTTTAATATAACACTACGGGTAACCCTTATTTGCCATGGAAAAACAGATGTGTGAATTTGATACCCTATACTTGTTGATGTGTTTTTAAAGCTGACAGCATAGTGCAGAATGTGAAATTTCCTTGCTTCTGCTGCCACATGGCAGGTTAAAAGCACAATTAAGCAAACAGCAAAGTGTTTCCCCTGATTTCCAGGAACAGCAGAAATATGTTAAACCTAAATGAAAAAAATACATCCCAGCAACTGATCTCTAGACATTATAAAATGGCTTCAGAAGTGTCTGTTCTGTTTCCAAAAGGTACGCTAAATAGGGAAACAAAATACTTAAAAATTCAATTCTGGCACTGCTATAAAGCGCCACATCTCTATACAATGTAGTGTGCTATATTTATAATGTTTAACTTTGGGATGTTAGTATATACATGTATAAATGTCTATGTGTACACATATATGCATACATATATTTTTATATATATGCTAACATCCATACTTAGCAATTTAAAATAATTCAAAATACCTTTTCCTTGCTGCCTTTCCAGATGTTTTTTTACTTAATGAAAGAAACAGAGCAAGGATTAGAGAACAGTTTCAGAGAAACATAAAGCACAGTGACAAATACTGAAAAGATAAATAAATGTTTTCATACTCACAGAAGTGATACCTTGCAGATGCCAATTACTCCCTCATGTTCTCATTAGGAAAATTTGATCCTTGACAAAAATAGATTTAAAAGATATTTAAATCCCAGGGGACCTTATATCAACAGAAGTGAACGACAAAAAATTATGTACTCATTTTGTGTTTCATCTGCATATTAGTTCATATTATTATTTTCTTCTCCCTTTTCTCCACTCCCTACCTGCATATTCCCCTCCCCTTCTTTTTAAGGGAAGAGAAATGAAATGATTGATTAATCTCAGTGTTTGCCACGTTCACCTGTGCAAGACCCTATCCATCTTAAGAACAATTCATTACATTAAACCAAGTTTTAAATAAGACAGAAGGCTTTGTGCAAGTACATCACAAACAGGAATTTCAGAGGCAGATACTTAAAAAAAAAAAAATTTACAAAATTCTTACTGATGATTCCTGTTCTTGCCACAATAGTATTTATATTTTCATATATGGAAACTAATTCTAAAAGCATAATTTAAATATCCCTTTCAAAAACACTACTGGTATTTATTGGCAGTCTCCATTATAATTTTAGATGTATTTAGCAGCAATAATGAGTAATTTCTACAGTCTCTGACTGTACTCTCACAAATTAATTAGAAAACATCAGTTTCTAATTTTATTGGTCTGGCATTTTTCACAATAACTACATTTTATTGTGGAAAAAAAAAAGTGTTTTTCCTCTAGTGACTATTTGGCAAATGTGTGTTGAGTATTTCTACCATTAATTAAAGTGGTTCATTTTTGTTTACTTCTCTATGTCCCAGTATCTCCAACAATTTTCAAAAGAATGTACTCAGCCGGCAAGGGGCCTATTTAACAGCTTGATACAGCACAACAAGATATTTCACACATTTTGGGTGAGTCACAAAAACGCTGATCTCTTCAAAGTGTCTGTTTGAAGAGGCGGGGTGAACAGTTTTGAGAAAAGAATTATTTAGAAGTACAGTCCCTATTAGACAATAAGAAATATTTTAAACCAGTGCGTAAGTACATTTTTAAAAGCAAAGAGATGTCTGCAAATGGTTATGAAATACTTCCACATGTCATCATATTTTCACAATAATGGTGACTATCAAACATTATATTGCACATTAATTTTTATTGTTGAATAAGATACTGGAGCCAAGAATACTGTAGAGTATGAAGCACAGCCTGTTGCAGCATATTTCCTGGCCAGCTCTTCATACCACAGATGTCAGGCTGCTATCCCAAACCATTCCACGTATTTACTGGTGCTCTCATTTTTTCATAGTAGAAGTCCTGTATTTAGCAGTTCTCCTCAGTAGCATTAACCAAGCAGTTCATAAAGTGTGTTTTTAAATGCAGCTGCAAATATCTAACTGCTTTGTGAAGCCACTTGTTTCATGTTCCCCTTAAGATCAGCCATCTGCCATTAACAGAGACTAAACGGCCTGTGACTCAGGTTGAGAAAGTTGTTCAAAAGCCAGCTAACATCTTGATCCAGAGGGTATTTTTGAAGTAAATGCCTAATGTCAAGTTTAAATATACGTCTATGATTAAGTATATGGAGCCATCAGAGCTTAAATATAAACACTGCCAATACAGCATCCTGCTAGAATTAAACTATAGTCTTCCAAAGACGGAATAGTCATAAAGCCTTAAGGCAATATTAATAATGGACACCAATATAATTTCAACACAAAGTAATCACAGCCCAGAGCTACCAGCAAAGGTATCTGTACCATAACTGAAGGTTTTTTCAAGTTCTCAGCAGCCCAAGACTGTTCCTGCTAACATCAGTGGGCACAGAGGCTAACTTTGCACAGTGAACTGTGCAGTGAACTGAAATCAACTGCTTTCCGGTAGAATTTTATAAATAAAAACGTCCAGGTTTAAAGTGGAGTATCTCAGGAGAGCCCCAGACAGTGTATCTTACTTAAGCCAAAAGTGTCCAAAATATGAAGGTTTGTGAAGTACTAAACTTTGCCATGGGTGTACAGCTGATTATTGTCCAATTTTTTTACATAGGCCAGTGTATTTTTTGGAGGCAGAGAGTACTTCATTGGCTAGGAGAAAGGCAGGAAATTTTTCTTTGGCAGGTTGATTTTTTTTTTTTTTTTTTTAAATTAGCAGATGTTTGAAGCTGCTCCAAGGTTTGGAATGTCGAATAAATCCCAGTGGAGATAGATTAGTGGCAGAAAGCAGGTGAGGTGGTCAAAGGTGGATGTAAATACAATTTATCAGATGACTCTGCAATTTGTCACATTGGTATCACCATTGCACATGTGGCATATATAAAAGTTTTGGCAATTGAGAATGAACATCATTCCTGGAGCCAGTGTAGTTAGAGAGGAATTGTATAGCAACCCAGGGATGTGCTACCAATAAACAAATCAAGAAAAATCCTAGAAAAAATTACTCCTTAGTTTACCAAGAAAACCCCACTATACATATATATATATATATATATATATATATATATATATATATACACAGTGTGCATCCTTGCACTAAGAAAAGATACAGGCAAGGGTTCTACTAAAAAACCCAAAACCACACAAAACCACCAAAACCAAAGCACACACATATCATCCCCCCCCCCCCCCCCCCATGGTCTTCCATAACTGGCAAACTAAGCTAGGCAAATACCAGCTCTCAGACTAAGCATGAGTCATAATATTACCAGTTTGTCAGGTCAAATAGTTCAGTTGTGCTCCTAGACTCCTCCCAGGTGCTCAATTCTCACATCACAGTATCATTAGGTGAAGCTTTCTACCACTTCTGATTGAAAAAACATCCTACTCTGCTGGATGATTTGCGATTACCCCAGTTATATTCTCCTTTGTCATCCCGAATACTACAGCAAAGCAGTATATCCATGCAGAAAGTCATGGCTCATATCTTTAGTATAGAATATTGTATTTCTTTTCAGCAAACAACCAGGAATTCATCAGTGCGCTCTCTGCTATCTTTTTTTGGCCTCACAGACTACCAGGACAACTTCAATGGAATGGACTTTATCTTTAATATGCTAATGTTTCCAGACAAAAAGCTGAAGAGCTGAATAAAATCGGGGGACTGGATGTTTGGTCATTAAATTAGTTACCTGAGAACACTGGGTTCACTTGGGCATCAGTGTCATCTGCAGTAACAAAAAGGTGAAACAAAATCCAGTGGAACATACATGACATTACTATCTTCCATGCCATATGCCAGGTATAGTGCTTTGATCCTCTTTTCTATATCATAAATACTTAGCAAAACATATGAAGAATTCATATATACATATATAAAGATTACGGTATCAGTTCCCTCACACACCTGAGAGTCAGAAATATGGACCTCCATATAAACAATAGTCTTCCTGGGAAGTGAATAAATTACATTTTTCAGAACTGCCTAAGAAATACTGAAGTCTGCCTCTTCCTCAAAGATCCTAATAAGTCTAATTTAATGTTACAGCCCTAACACCGTTTTATCCATCCATACGAATAAAACCATATGATGCTCTTTTAAGTTGTGATGAAATACCATAGCATCAATATGCTAATGTATTTAGGACTGGAAGTTTCCCTTCTGTGAATGAAGAGACTGTCAGCAGCAAGCAGCACAAACGTACATACCGGGAGTCCTGGTGAAGAGGTGGGCCTGAAGGAACTCCCTCCCCCTCTCTCTAGCCCAATTCAGCAGAGGACTCTGGTTCAAGTCCAGCTGACATGAACAGCTGGGAATTACGAGAAAGGTGTTCTCAAACAAGCATTCTTTGGTTTTGGAATCAGTTACCCTCGATTGTCTGAAGTGGCTCACATTTGATGACTGACTTCATCTGCTTGTAGAGGCTATTTTTTGCCACTAGGAATTTTGAGGGAGGGAAGTTGGAATTTAAAGTCTTCTACCTTAACAGAAAAAGGTTTTCTTAAAGCAGCACTACAAATGGATTCTGTTAATTGCATCATGTTCGTAATAGTTTTGCTACACTGCATACATTGTCCAATAGGTTTAATAAACAAGCAGACAGGCAAGATAAATAAGTGCACAAAAATATTAGAGGCAAGAGTTTTTTCACCTCACCAGCAGCGGTGGTAGCAGCAATCACCACCAGGGCCAGGATCTAAGGTAGATACCATCATTGACAGGAACACTGGTGTTCCTGGCTCAATTTTAGGATGCAGCTGTACATATAAAACCTAATTTAAGTTAGTGTGCACCCTTGGGTTCTCCATAATTTTCAATTCATGGCTTAACATTATGGAGTTACTTTACAAGATTCTTCTCACACATGACAAGCAAAAAATAAACATGCAAAAGGAATGTCACATTATCTTGTTCTACCTTTAGTAAAAAAAAAAAAAATAGAACAGAAAACTGTGAAAGCACCACTATTATGTGTTACAAAGATACAGGTCAAGGTATTTCATAACTAGCTCTCCCAGACAGGACTTCTTAGGACTTCAAACAGGAATGCATAACTAAGCATATCTCAATGAAGTAAAGCAGTAGCAGTGCTCCCACTGTATGCTTGCTCTGTAAGCTATTCTGACAGTGCTCCAAACAGGACTTCAGAACTTAATCCTCCTCTTAAAAGTATACAACAGAGATACTAGATGATGTCTCAGCTTGTATCATTTACAAAATGGAAAATATGAAAACAGAAAAGAAATCAGAGTGGTACTGACTAGATTTGTTTTCACATATTCCTATCTATCAACTGCAGATGTCTTCACAGTCCTCTTCAATAAACAAACAAAAAAATCTCTTAATAGTCCAGCTCTGAATTATGTCCACCTCTTCCTTCATTGATCAGTGGGATGTACCCAAATTTAATTGCGTTTGCCCTTTTGAGAAAAAAAGTAACCCCCAGGCTTCAAAACAAATGATCTTGCTTTTATTTCTGACACATCTTCCTCCTCACACATCCATCTCTTTGCTTCTCCTGTTGTCTGTTAAAACTTGTATACCTTAAAACTTTCCACTTTCCATTTTCCTCAAATAATACTCTTCTAGCAGCCTGAACAGTGGGTGCCAGAACAGCACATTGTCATTAGAACAAACAAAACCCCTTTCTATGACACCAAAAAACCAGTTTGTAAACTTATGGCAAGACAGGATGCATCAATATAATATTCAAGCTTGAAAAACAAAAAAATACATCCTGAGTAAGGAAGGAAAACATTACATGAAAAAATATATACAGTAAAATATTAAGCAGTGATATTCTAAGCTAGGAGCAGTAATTCATCTTTTCACTGCTAAGAGTCAAAGAAAGAGAGCATGGATAGTTATTGTATATTCTTGATGAATTTACCCTATCGTGTAGTGAGGGTCAGATTTTTGGTAATGAAAAACACATCACAATGCCTAGATGCAGTTCATACAGAGAGTCCTTTGCATTTCAAAAGTCATAGCAGAGACTTCTGCATGGGTAGCTTTTCAGAGATGTTCTTCAAGGCAAGAGCTGAAAGTAATATGATAAATGGAAGGGTAATGCCAGAACAGTCCAGAATGACAGGCAAATGCTTTCAGGGCAAGTGGTGAGAAGCAGGTCTTGTTGCAGAAAAAGTTAATGCATTGCATTGTTTTATACTGTGACCCACTGAAGGACGTGGCACAGTGTGAAGAAACATACGTTGCACCAAAAAGAAATTCCGTACTTCCAAAGACCAGTATGAACTACATGTGACATCTTTGCTTATTTCAGCTCCTGTGTAAACGTTAATGTATGTGATACATACATGAAGCTGAGGATACCTACTATAACGTACTAGAAAAAGGAAAATATTCTACTGTGCTCTGCTTCTGCAACAGCACAGATTACAGAACTTAGTTTGATTATTGCTACCACTGCAATTTAATAAGCCTGTCTCCTGAATGTAGCAACAATGCTCTCAACCTCAAAATACTTTAGTAATTTTATTAAAATGAATTATTGCACAATAACTAGATATCTATACCTGAAACATCCTGTAAAACCATCGATGACCGTGGACCCGCATTTCTTTGTGAAGATTAAAGGTGAGAAAAGGACTATTAATACGTGTGGACTACATATTTTTCTCATTTAAGTGAATTCGGAGCTTCTTTTCTGAAAACAAGAGTAAATCATGCAATGAACTAATTCATGCAAGAAGAGACAAAGAATGCTAATAGAATTTATTCATTAAAAAATTACTACAAAATTGCTTATACAACTTTTCCAGTTTCAAAAAATAATTTTAAACACAGTGATGGAGATTTTCCTAGTAGTACGTGGTTTTCATAAATATTTTGAACACTCTTCCTCCCAACCTTTTTTAA
Organism: Platalea leucorodia; assembly: GCF_965183815.1. Lineage (NCBI taxonomy): Eukaryota > Metazoa > Chordata > Aves > Pelecaniformes > Threskiornithidae > Platalea > Platalea leucorodia. Next base: position 28,153,455 of record NC_138829.1, on the reverse strand, counting down.
TCATTATGGCTCTAAACCCAAAATTTAGTTTCTCAGAAGGCCAAATTAAATTACCTTTTGATGGCTGAAAGTTGCCATATGAGATACAAGCTGTGCTTCACTGAAGTCCTCCGTCAGCTTGGGTACTTGTGCTAGTTTCATTATGCTACCATCTACAGTCTACAGTAAAAAAACCCCAAACTCAGGGCGCCTAATGCTAAATAATCTACAGACATAAAGGAAAGAGGGACCAAAGGAGCTTATGATTCTAATAAATGAAAGCCACTTGCCATGGTTTGACCTACCTGGAATGTCAGTAGGGCTGTCTTATCACAGAGGTGAAGGAGTGAATGGAAATAGAAACTATGGAAATATTACTAGGTCAGTAATGGAGTGCAGGTGATGCTTTGACTGAGAGGTCATGCTGTTTGCAGGTTGGTGAATGTCTGCCTTCAGAAACATACATAATTGAATTAACGAAAATTAAAAGGAAGTATCTGCAGACTGCATTTTACATCACAATTGTCCTGAGGTGCAGATTTCAGATATACTGTGAGTTAAAAGAATATTGATGGGATAATTACATGAATGGGGAAAAAAAAAAAAAAATACAATTTTTCCCTTTTTTGGTGTTCCATGCACTGCATTCTCACTGGTGCAATATACACAGAATTGTGCATGAAGCAATGCTGATAGCAAACAGTCAAGAGCCACTCCTCTGTGAGCTGTTTAATAGAACCAGGGCTGCACAGACTCCGAACTAATTTAGGTCCAGATAGAGCCTTCATCCCGAAGAGCTGCAACAGTGCAGACTTCTGTCTCATCTTTAGGCCAACTGCCTTTACGTCCACTGTCATGGTCACCAAAATTTTCCTTCATTGCTCCATTAAGCCCTCAGTGTATGTTCTTATGACTTAATTTACCTCTTTCCTATGGCTTCACTTACTGGGGTTATTCCAATCTTTCCTCTTCCCTATCCCAAGTTACCCTAGGTAATTAAGAGCTGATTATATATCAAAACATAATTGGTTCTGGCAGCAAAAAAGAGTTCACATAGTTGTATTTCTTTCTGGGAAGTGAACTGTCTCAAATCCTGAGCCTAACATCATAAATCTGCATGTGCTACTATTCTAGAAACTTCTGCTATGACAATTTATGTTCAAGCAACTCACAGACAGATTAAGCTAAAAAAAAAAAAAAAAAAAAAAAAAGTAGTATTGCCCTACATAAAAACTAGAGGAATTCAGAAAAGTAGGCAATAAATAGAGGAAACTAGTTATTTAAAGTGTGGGTTCACGTGAGGAAGTTCCTCTGAACCAACACAGATGTCTGTGAGCTAATTGATCAGACTCACTTTGTAGTCAGAGAAACAAGCACTGTTTTGCATGGTTTGACTCACCCTAAGAAAGACTGCTAGAACAGGTCAGATGACAAGTAGCCTAAAGAGACTTACTTATAGCTAAGGACTTATAGCTATAGTCCTTAGGGACTATAGAGGGAGCCCAGAACGACTAACACAAATACAGCCATCTAAAATAACCTGAGAGGAATTTGCTTGTGTATTTCATATGCTATTTGCACCTGTATATATGCTCTTGGAATACACCACCAGTGAACATGAATGCTTGCTCCTCTGGCCTTTAGGGACGCAAACAAATATATGTGCATGAAAATTTTGCAGAGGCCAACCAAAACTCTTTCATTTCAATCAGTACATGCAAATCTCAGATCCAAAAATCTTGTAAGAGAGTAAGATTACAATTTCTGACACTGTAGTCAAATCAAGCAGGTAAGTAAAGAAGGTGAAGTCAATGTGTTTCTCACATGATCAGCCACTGAAAACCAGGGCTTGCTGCAGTCTGTGGACCTGTCTGCTCACCAGGAAACTTGCACTGGAAATGGCAAAATGAGAAACCATTTCCTCCTCTTCCCCCTTCAGGCTCAGGACCTTAGTGCTATAAAAAGAGAATTCACTGAGTGTGAAGGAACATCAATAGCGTGATGAATATTAATACAGTGTGATAAGTACCAAGACTGCTTAATTCCTTTGTCGTTCTCAACAGCCAGTCTCCTCAGGACTCACTAACTGAGGAATGACAATATTGTCATTTAAGACTGTTTTTCAAACTAAAGCTGGCTACTAATTGGATAGAATTCAATTAACTTGCAATCTCAGTCTCCCTTTAATCCCCATGCTGTTTTGATACACATGCCCCCAAATACGTGATTGCTACTTGGAAACACTTTGCTTCATCTAACAGACACACCTTGCAATTCAGCAAGTCTGTTGTTCAGTGGTCACTTCTAAATAGAACCACATAAAAGATTTAATGTGCATGATCTTTAATAGGTGCCTTTAGAAGCACAAATATAGATCAACATCAATTTATTTGCTTATTAAAGCCTGTGAATATTTATTGAAAGTAAAGCACGTGCCTAGAAACAATGAGCCAGACACCTAAAATTACTGTTTTACTGACTTAGATAAGTGTTTTAGAACAATTTGATTTAAAACTACTTTTTACAGCAACAAAAGAAAATCATTTTCTTTTGAGGAACTTGCAAAAGATCAGAGTTTAATTTTTACATTCTGTGAACAGACAATATTTAATCTGTTTAAAATTAAACTCAGAAGATCAATCAGATAGGATTTTGAAGGGCTCAGACACTGCAAGTAGTTTAGCATTGTACTTGCAAGAGATACAGCCAGTTGTTTAACCACACAGATATCATTTAGTCTATAACTTAAACAAGCATTGATAAAGGTTTTTTTTATAAAAAGATGCTATCAGCAAAACAAACACAGTATTTTGTACTACTTCAAAGCTTATTTATAATGTGTTTAGAAATATTCAGTGGAAACAGGAAAATAATGTCTTGATTTTCTAAACTTTACAACATCTGCTTTTACTTACTTGCAGCATTGTAAAGTTCTCTGGATTTCAAATGGGTAACTTTTTTCTTTTGTCTCGTCCCAAATTTGAAAGTGTTCACATTATTTTTTTTTACCCCATACAATTTTCCATTTTTCACTTAGGAATACAGCCATATGAAAATCTCTGCAGCCTTCTAACAGTGGTAAATACTAGTTAGCATAACTTACACTTTAAATAAGCACATTAGAAACCTGCTAGAAGTTACTCTTCCTCAGAAGACTAAAATTCCTACATCTCTATCATTTCCCAATATACATATGTAACTCTTTTCAACCAGATATCATGCTGTTTATTCATACTACTGTCTCCCAGTCAGGTATAACCTGCAGAAAACATTCCTTCTGACAAATGCAGTTCTTTTCACTGGCTTGGTTTGTGGAAGTGCCTACAACCTTCTACAACTAAAGGGTTTCTCCTTTAACATTTTTTTCCATATATAAGAAAGGATTCAACCTGTAATCCTAGACATTAAGATGTCACAAATGCATCTGTATCACTTCTAACAGTTTACCATGAACTGTTTGAAGATGTGCTATTATATATAGCTTTATTGATTCTCCTCCACTATATAAAATTAAACCTGTTGGTGATTTAGTGAGAAGTCATATCCGAAGCCTTCAAGTACATGATCACATACTAGTTGATAAATACTCAGTAACATCATAAGTAACTTCCTCTACCTGCTTAGATTAGAGGTAGACAAGCTACTCCTGCTCATGACTTACTACCTGGCTGCGCCTAGGCTAATAAGCTGGGTGCCTATTGCAGAACATCTTATGTTACTGTGTACCTTGGTCTCCTGATCACCCAGATCAGGCTGATCAGCTATTGCGTGGTCTGGCTCCCATCTGGCCTCATACTCAGGTTTCCCTCCCATCAATCAATAGCACCTGGGGGGACAGCAGGAAGGAGAAAGGAACTGGTGGAAAGCTGGGTCTCAGACCACTGTTGGGATACGTGGCTGCAGGGTGAAGCAGAAGGCTTAGTTTGTGCTCAAGTTTTGCTGCAACATGAGATGAGGTCAGTCAGACATGCCCAGACCCCAGAGGCTGGAAATGCTTGCAGGTCTACTAGCTTAAACATAGCTTCTGTGTGCCTGACAAGCAAAGGCAGTGAAGAGAGAAAGATTCCCTGTACAGCCCTTGAAAAAACAGAAGCATGTTTGCTGCTGTGCTGTAAACAGCTGCAGAGCACTGATGCTTCTTTTTCTCTTTCTAATTCCATAACAATAAATGCTTAGTTTTAATTGTAACTTTCCTCTCAAAGCCATTATTTTTCATACGTATGTCTAGAATAGCGAGTGAAACATGAGGTTTGCCATTGGCAGCATGGTACATGCAGAGATGTAGACTTTTTAACTTATTTCTTTGCAGTGGAGTGGAGGTGGAACTAGGCTTCTCGATCTGGCCATCTCAGGCTGAATTCATGTATACTGGGTGATTTTATATCAAATTCAAATCTGCACGCCAAATTCTCCTTTTCAACCAGTTTTCAAAGCTTGACTCACACACTGGATTTCTTTAATCTCAACCAAACCTATGAAACATTTGGACTGTTTTTAAACCCACTTTTGGCAAAAATTATTTGAAAGTTTTATTTTACAAGTCTTTGCTTAACTACTGCCATGCAGTAGTAGATTTAGCAATGTCTATGCAAAGTTCTAAGCAAAATTTTCACACATATATGTACCGATGTGTACATTTAATATTTTTAGTGCATGGTTTACCAGGTTACCATGGTAGCAAGTTACCTGAACCCCAAAAATTTTGAAGGGAAAATCACTGACATGGGATCACTGGCACAATGATTTGAGAGCTAGACCCACACAGCAACTTAGACTCAGATCCCCAAGAAGCATTTTAGAGGGCTGCTCCTTTTTGGGTACTTAAATACTGTTAACTTCAGTGACTATCAGGGGAGTCTCCGACCCCAGTTAATGAAGATATGGACAAGAGAATTCAAAATTTGAATTCTCAGAAGTGCTTCATACTTTCTGCCCAAGACATCTGACAACACACACTAGAATCTACATTTTGGTATGTTGCAGGCCACATAGGCAGATGAAGTCTGTTTCTCTGCTGCATCCTCTATATGTGATGGTCTAAGATCCCCTATTGCCCACCTATCTGTAGACTTTGGTTCTCCACCCACAAGTCATCAGCTTGAAATCTTTTAGGCAAAGACTATTAGAGGAAAGAGAAAGTGGATGCTCAAGACTAATGTTAATGCTTGAGGCACTTCTCCAAAAGCTAGGAGATGTGGAATTCATTTCTAGATCCAGTAGTTTCAGCATTTTTTATACATGTTGTAACACAAATCCCCATTAAAACAGGAACAGGAACTCATGACTCTTGACAACATATCAGTGTACCTCAATTATGAGGCTAAAAAGCCATACTCTTCTGTATTCAACTTCTTTGGCCAAAGTCCAGCTGTTTGAAGCTGCCAGAAGTTCCTAGTTCCTAGTAGAGGCAAGACAGATAAATATCATCCTCTGCATTTTCACTTAGACGGGTCCTCTGTTCTGTTTATTGGGAATAAAAGTACCTATTTCAAAGACGTGGATTCTGCTCTCAGAGCATAGCATTGGCTTACTTTGCAGATATGGGCCCTTCTTTGTCAGTCAGTCACACAGCAAATAATTAGTGTTAGGTACTTGAAGAAAACTAGCTGTGTGTCCTGGTTTCAGCTGAGATAGAGTTAATTTTCTTCATAGTAGCTGGTACAGTGCTGTGTTTTGGATTTAGTATGAGAATCATGTTGATAACACACTGATGTTTTAGTTGTGGCTAAGTAGTGCTTGCACCAGTCAAAGACTTTCCAGCTTCCCGTGCTCTGCCCAGTGCACAAGAAGCTGGGAGGGGGCACAGCCAGGGGGGCTGACCCCAACTGACCAAAGGGCTATGCCATACCTTATGACATCATGCTCAGCATACAAAGCTGGGGGAAGAAGAAGGAAGGAGGGGATGTTTGGAGTGATGGCGTTTGTCTTCCCAAGTAACTGTTATGCGTGATGGAGCCCTGCTTTCCTGGAGATGCCTGAACAGCTGCCTGCCAATGGGAAGTAGCAAATGAATTCCTTGTTTTGCTTTGCTTGTGTGTGGCTTTTGCTTTACCTATTAAACCGTCTTTATCTCAACCCACAAGTTTTCTCACCTTTATTCTTCTGATTCTCTCTCCCCCATCCCACTGGGGTGGAGTGAGCAAGCGGCTGGGTGGTGCTTAGTTGCCAGCTGGGGTTAAACCACAACACTGTGGAATGAACTGCTTGACTTCATCTATGTATAAGGTGCCTGTTCAAGCCAGTGGGGCCAGGCAAAAAAAAAAAAAAAAAAAAAAAAAAAAAAAAATCTTGAGTGAGCAGTCACAGTCTTGGTAAGCTTGTCAGTGTCTCTCCCCCACAAGGAAATAAGTGACAGAAGTCCTCTTCTCATCACAGTAGTGTATACCAGGCTGTACTTGAAAACCCCAATTCAGTTCAACCCCTGTGGTGTCAGAGGGAATTTGTTGTCCTCATGTAAGTAAGTAAAATCATGTCCTTTGATATCTTTTGCAGGGTGTCAAAAGACTCAGGAGAAACTTCCTAAAGCAGAGAAAACAGCTCACTGACTGAAATGTGCATCTTCCCCTTTCTGTACCAGAAGTGTTGCCAGAAACAGCCCTGATTCTCCAGTTTTAGCTCTGATTCAACATGTGGCATACTAACTAGCCAGGACAGTAGTGACCTTTAAAAACTCAACCATCTGTGATATTATTAATCAGCCTTCTTGTTCCTCAAATAAGTTACAGGTGTGGACTTACACAGGTAGGAATTAACTCAAAAGGCTGAAAGAATGGAGATAACTTGGGATTTCAGGAACGTAAATTATTAAGTTCTAAGCTTCAGTGAGACTGACAGGGACAGCTCAAAACTGCTAATGCTTCAACTTATGACGAGGCCTCCTTGTGCCATGCATTGCTCAGGGGCATGGCACCTGTAGCGACCAGTAAGGATTCCTGGACCCCAACCTCAGCTGCCCATAGCAAGAAGTCCAGCTCCCTTTTCCTCCACCTGCATATATGAATCACTCTCTACGTTGGTCCATGCAGAGAAGAAAAGAAATGGTGAGGAAGGAGGCAGCTGAAAAACATCTAGCATCCAGCAGAATACATATGTAGACAGAAGCAGAAGGTAAGGGATGATAAGTAGAGAATAAGATGTAAAGCACAGTTTATCTCAGCTTTGAAAAACTGTTAGTTCACTACAGGATGGAATGATCAACTATAAGAAACTTCTCTACCAGACAACTTGGGGGACATACCTTTTAAAAGCCCCATGATCTTTGTGATGGACCTTGAGAAATGCTTTAGGGTAGAAACAGACCAGTTTTCCCACTGTATGGCCCTTCTAAAACTTCCTTTCTCTCCTATCTGTATCCAATGTCCCATTCTAACTGGCTGTGCAAATGCTAAACCAGCCACAGAGCAGAACAGCAGCTGAACTAGCTAGAGAAGCCAGAAAATGCAACTTGCAGTCCTCTGCATTTATTATTAGACAAGCCTCCTTAGTCAAATAAGCCATGTAAATGAATGTGAACAAACTGTGTCCCCTTCAACATTTATTTGTTCATTATGTGTAAGGAAGGAGATGCCTAATCACTACTGTCACCAACTGCTTGTGGCAGGTCAAGTTCAATATTGAACCACTTGATAGTCTTTGTGGGGAAAATAAAGCTCCCTGGATAGCAAGAACTTTTGCTTTTGTGTTACTGCACTTATTTATTGGTAAAAATAAAATCTCGGATTTTTACTCAAAACAAGCATGGAATAAGCAACTGATAATTTGTTTTGCTTGCTTGAGTTTGACGACTCTATAAACCTTGCTTCTCTTATACTGGCATCACAACCACAGCAACATTAGTAATTCAAACTCAAGTTTGTATTTGGAGCCTCTCTCCAGATGGAACTCAAAAGCTTAAATCATGGGTAAACATTCTTGGGCCAAAACTCTTGCTCCCCATTCTCTACCACCCCTAGGCAAGGGTAAAAGACAGAGTTAATTTGTTAAAATTAAACAAACAAAATATTTGGTCACTTAGTTTCAGTTTCTACTGGCATTGATATCTTGTGGGTACTATATCAAGCCATGAAAAATAAATAACAGGGAGCTGAACACTTCAAACACTGTCAGTGAACTTTTTTCCAGTTCAGTGAGGTTAATAGGCCTTTTAGTTTACAAATTCATAAGAATAGGATTATATTTGGTTAATATGTTCTTTATACTCATAGAAGTCGTATTACTAGAAATAGAAATTAGTTCTTTGTGACAGAAAGAGTCAAGATTAGTTGTAATTAACAAAAAAGTCACATTCAAACAGACTTAAGACAGCTAATTACAGCAACTAGAACGTACGAGCAAGAAAGCTGTGAGCTTGCAAACTCTTGAACAAATGATCAGACTCCAGCATGTCAGCTGGTCCAGAGAATCCATTCAATCAAGTTAAAAACATGCACAAGTAATTTACAGGACTGGGAACAAATCGGTTATTTCATTTTGGAATCAGCCCGAATAAATTTCAGATCCTTCACAAACTTCTTGCATTGCAGAAAAGATGGACCCATGTTGTGTTACTATGTCAATTGTCTACATAAAATCTTCAGATCCAAGCAATACTGAATTACAAGGATCAATGTTATTTTTATTCTGCATTTACTCTGCCTTGTAAGAAACATGTTACACAATGTATCCACGCATCAACTGAAAACAGGAAAACAATTCAGGAGTTCGCAAAAAAAAGTTTGCCTTTTTTGTCAGCTTTTTTTTTTTTTTGTAAGGATATGCAGTGCCTTATTAAAACATCAAGGCAGTAAACAATGGAAAACTAAAAAAGTAGGAAGTTCTCTATCAAATTTTCTTCTTGCAATGTGAACCCAGGGGAAGAATTTAACCTGCTGAACATTCCAATTATTTCTTCATGCTAAGAGAAGCTTTGCTCAGTGCAGCAAGCTATAGTTCTTTACACAGCTATTTGTAGAGAAAATGTTTTATTAAAAGAACCTTCAAAGTGACAGTGTCAGCACACACAACTTCCATTCCTTTCATGTAGGCTTTTCTAAATGTCAAATCAAAACATGGCAATGTGACTAAATACACTGGTAATCATAGTTTTATTATAACTGCCTTATAAATCATATTATAGCTGATTAATCTAATTAACAGCCCTATGTCCCAGATACATTACAGGAAAAGACCAAATCAATCCAGCCTTGAAGAAATCACTAATACGTCTCAGACACCAGTCCTGGATTTGTTGAACGTTCATTGAATATCGACCTGCTGTGAAAATATTACATACCTGCTGCTTTTATGGGACTGGATTTTGCTTGCCATTTTTTTTTTCCTTAAAAAAAATTTAGGAACACAGAAGTTAATGCTATAAACTAAAGATACTTTGGTAGTGGCTTAGCATTTCACGGACAACTAATTAAGCTGAACCTCTTGTAAGTTTTAAGATTCACAGGTTAAAAGTTTAGTATTTTTCTGCTATGTACCTTTTTCATCTGTCCAAACTGAAACACTGGTACACAAATAAAATCACACTAAGACCCTTGAAACTTGGGCTGAAAAGTCTCACATTTTCAGAAGGTAAATAAAGAGCATGTTGAAGCAGAGCAGAGTTTCTAATGAGTTAATGTAAAAAAACCTCATGCAAAAGCAACCCGCATCAAAGCTAGCAGGCAATACCCTGACAGTCATCCATCAAACCAAAAGTCCCCTTAATAAATGCCAATTATAGGGCAAATATGCACAAACGCGGATAGCATAAGCCATGGGATCATTTCCTTCCAAGAAAATTAGTGACCAACAAAACACCCATGCAGTGTAAACTACCAGCCTGCCCTACAGCAACACTCACTCCTGACCGGAATACTAACTACTATTATTATTTCACTCCTTTTTATTTTATTTTATTTTGTACTTTTGCAAGAGTTCAGAGCCACACAGAATTTTGTTTGGGTTTATACAAATTCCTTCACAATTTGTATAGAAGTCTAACATAACTTTTTAAAAGCCATGACATGCCTATAATGTATACAGAGTCTCTGACTTCCGCCGTAAGCGAGCCTTTTTCCTAACTTAATCATACTCAAATTTCACCCCTTTTAAAGATCCTGATTCAAAAATGTTCACTCATTCTCCACAGTCCACAAATTTATACCATCTCTTCCTGTCGTATTATATGTGCATAAATTAAAAAAGAATGGTCTTGTATAAGGACTGAAAACGGAACATTCCAAGTCCCCACCCCCCAAATCTAACTTAAATTTATCAAGGAAAATGTTCAATACAAAATATACGTTCTTATAAAATTATCCTTTAGTGTATGGATAGGATGTTTTGAATTTGAGCAGCGGTATGTTTCCCAAACCTAAAAATAAAGGGTAGTACAGCATGCTAAAGTCAAACGAACAATATTAATAGCTTCTCCGCGGTTACATTTGCCATACCTCTGATTCATTTCAGCCCCTTTTGCTAACACCTTCCGCATATCACACCTGACCAATGTTTTTGTTCTCCCAAGAGCATATTTTTTAGATTTATTGTATCCAATATACAGTATACTGAAAAGTAGCACATTTTGTCATATGGAGTGTCAGAGGTCCATACCTTGAGTTAACAGTTGAGGTCTAAGATAAAAACATTATGCTAATAAGACAAAGCAGCTTTGCAAGAAATACTTAATACTAGTATCATGACAGAGATAATTAATTTCTTAGATGAAAACACTCACATTTGCTATATTTACAGAAATGGATTAGAAAATGCTACATTAGTCCTAGTTTGATGTCTTACCTAATTGACCTCTAAAGTGACATCTTCCATCGCACAGGCTGGCCCGTGCTATATTCATTTATTTCCATCTTACCTAAAATTATGATGAATGGTCTGAGCTCCATTCAATTATTGAAAATGTGCAAAGAAACAGAAACAATGAAACTGGCAAAGTGCTCTGCATTCTTAGGAACAATTTAGGCTAATTAGCATCAACTTCTCCCCCATTCATCATACCCCTTTAGAAATATAAACAAACTGTCAGCTCTAACCTAACAAACAGATCACTGAGCTACTTAACACAAATTATTCTTACATGAAAAGCTCCTTCTCAGGCAATATTCTCCTCTAGGGCATCTGGGAAGCTGAGCTATTAAAATTGAAGACATATGTTTCAGTCAAACTTAACTCCCAGATTGTAGTGATCGCTGTTGTGACAGTTTTCCGTCAGCATGCTGCTGCTGGCAATGTACTACATATTTAAACAAAACGATGCAACAATAGACTTCAATGATGCATGTTCATTTAGTACAATATCAATACCACCCAATTAGCATCGTACACCTAGAAGTGGAACTATTAAAACTATTGCTTAGGTACGACTCAAATCTCAGGTTTCATTTGGGGTTTCTTTTGGAATTACAAGTTCCGTATGTTCCTGCGAGCATGCAGAAGGCAGCAGCTATGCCAGTGTCAGCTATGACAATAGTTTAGTAATTCAAATCAAGCTGCAGAGGCAATGCTTTGAAGAGACCATAGAGGGGAGCACTGCTGTCACTCCTGGGTTCTAGCTCAAACATCTCCATAGGTGCCACAAATAAAAGAACAGCTCTAAGCTAAAAGAACAGGGAGGTTCGCAGAGCCAAATTCTTCCTTAATACTGCAATCCCTGTGCTGCTTTGAAAGCCAAAATGATAATGAAATACTTTCTTCCCTTTCTCCAAAATGCAGAAGGAACTAAATTTGTCCCCCACTTCATACCTAAGAGATTTTTGTGCTAAAGCTAGGACATTTTTCTTCACTTCAGTAAAATAGTTCACTATCTAGTGAAAGGAAGAAATAACACTGGCCTGGAGCTTCCTGTCTCACAGGTGTTTGAGATTGTGCCTACATAAGAATAAGCCTTTTCCAGTAAGAACTGCAAAACTGGGGAATATCCTCCACTGTCTTTTGGACTCATGCACACTGGCAAATGTAGTTTGGGGATATCAGAAATAATCAGTGGTGAGGAGCTATTTCCTGAGTTGGGTTTTTCTTTTCGATCTATAAAAGAAAATTCCTACTTATTGCCTTGGTTCCCTTTAAAAAGTAGAATATGTAATCGAAACTTTGTGAATTAAAAACTTTCCCATCATTTCTCCTTCGATTTTCTTTCGTTTCTCTGCTTTGCTATTTCTTCCTGGCTCTAATTTTGTCTTGCCAGAATCACTTGTAGTACATGTCATAGCTTGCCCTTTTTTTTATTTTCTTTTGAGGAAGGTAATGAAACCAAGCAGTAGCAGCTTTGTAGCCTGTTTGCATAAAAAGGTGTAGTCTGAATGTAATTTTGTTTCACCTTTGGGTGAGAGGAGGAAGGAGGATCTTCTTTAACTTCCTGATTCGGCCCTCACTGCTGGCTACACACACAGTTGCTTTTTCCCCCTTGGATACAGAACTTTCAAGGCCTGGAGGCATACAATACAGATAGGAACCAAAACAATTAGATATGAGGTGCCCAAACACCTCCGTGGTGATACACTACCTACGAGCAGCAGAGAGAGGCTTCCTGAATCAACACAGAGCAAGATATTATTTCTTGCTTTGAAAGAAAAGGATCTTGCATTAAGACATGACAGCCACCTCGAATAGCGTTTGACACATTAGTGCTGACCAGAAAGCCTGATCCTAGAAGTGTTATGCAAATAGATTGGTGAGATTTGAAAGTGAGCAACTAGACAAAGGCTCTTGCCGATCTTGTCTGAAATGCTATCACAGCTACGGGCTTGATTGACCCAGAGAACTGATGATGTAGCTCATGTTTATCAAGAGAGAATGATGAGGGGGTTTACAGTGAGAGGACTAAAAAGCTGTTTCAGACATCATGAACATAAATTGATATTTCACAGTAACAAATCAAGATTTTAAGTTAGACAAACACTTGAGGTCTGAAGTAAGAGATACAAGTCACAGCATAGAAAAAATACTTAAACTCATGTTTGTAGATAAGAATGCTCAAAAGCTAGGTGCAGATGTAAGAAGAAACAGGATTAAAAAAAAAAGTCTCACGAGAATCTCAGAGGGCTGAAGTGAAAGAAGAAATGAAAAATATCTGCCTTTGTTCACACTAGAAGACAAAACACATCTAGGAGAAAAAATCTGAAGGGTGACCCCACAGAAACCAAGGGGAAATATGCATTCAAGACAAGGGTAAGTTCTGACAAGTCGAGAAGGATGGAGTACTGCTTCAGAAACTTCACTAAAACAGGATATCAAAAAACCTTTGGGCTAGATGAATAAGAAGTGTTTTAACAAGACAGCGGCTTGCTTAAGGTGAATCATTCTAAACTGTTCTTCAGCTACCCAACAACAGAGTACCTGAATCTCATCAAGTATATCAACCCAAAGAAAGAGTATATTCAGGAAAACTGACCTCTAAGTTACAACACTGACATATAGTGTGAAATGGAAATCTTCGGATTGTATTCAGCTCCTATACCTTTCTGGTTTTGTTTCCAATGTCCACTTAAAGAAAAAGAAAACATGAATAACTCTGCTCTAGACAGGGACATGAAATTAGATTCAAAGGGACAGAGCAGCACTGAACACTTCTTGGGTATTAGAGCAGAAACTGGAGATACACCACAGACACAGCAAGGAGAATGTCACTTCAAGAGCCAGTAGTTTTCCCCATGTTATGAAAAAGGATTTTCTGAAGTGGGGGTTGTTTTATATAGGACAGTCTCAAAGGCAGTCATCAACCAGCAGTTTTTGCCACATTACTGAAAAGAACATAAGGGACATGGGTATGCTACCTAAAGACCAAGTTGCATATTCCAGTTCACCTATTTTTTTTTCTTGATTCGGCCATTAAAAAGACATTTTCCATATTTGCATCTAAAGAGCACCTAATATACACGAATACACAGATTTCATCTTCAGTTTCAGTTGCTGTCTCAACAGCTACAAAACTGTCCTTATTTTTAAGAAGCTATATACATGTGAACATGACTGCCTTAGAGCCAAATAAAATAAATATTATGGAAATTACTTCCAAACTGGCATCAGACTTTTGTTGAGCTACGCTGAAGCCCAGAGAAACTTCTACACTGTATTTTTACCATTATGTTATATAGATCAAGTGTGCAACATTCAAGGGTTAGTTTATCATTTACAATGAGCTGCTCTCACATGGGTGTTATTTAATGTTTTCCTTACATTTTCAAGTGTTTTCTGTTGCTTCAGAGATGTTTTCTTCCTTGTTGCAGCGCCTTTTTAAGGCACGGCATCAAGTAATAGAAGCAGACAGGAAATAAGCGCTGTTGCTCTCCAGAGGATGATTAAGCAAGTCTGCACAAGTTCCCCGAAGTTCCCACAAACAGGCTCTTATGTAACAACATATGGTTTCAAAGATATTTTCTCTGAGCAGTGAAGACTCTTCATGGGAAAACCAAACTAGCTGTATAATAAACACTGTGGAACATAAAACAACTATAAAATGCAGAGCACTATAAATGAAGTAAATTATTAGATACTTAAAATACTATAGCAACTGATTCTTATTTACATTCCTCAAAATTAATGTTGGTCAATAAAGTACCCGGGTCCTGCAGTCTTTTGCTTATGCAAACTAAGCATACTCCATGTTCCTTAGAACATCATCTGTAATACTCTGGGGCCAGTCCAGATGATGGTTTTAATGCAAGTAGTCCAGATGACTTCAGTAGACTGCTTCTGTGAAGAAAGCAGGATCCATCCTTTTCCTCTCACTTATGACCAGAGCAGAATTTCTTTTAACTTGAGAAAACTTTTTTAAAAAAGTCCCCTAACATTTCCCTTGCATTAGATCTTCCCACTATATACCATCATATTATTCAGTACAGTTATGCATAGGTTGAAGCCATTCAGTATTGCATAGTTTTTATTGTTTGAAAAATACACACACATTATAAAACATTACGATTTTGTGTATTTCTCCTTAAATTTAAACAAAATTCTGAATCATTTTATTGCAAGAATTTTAAACCTGAAGAAGTGGTTATTTAGATTCACATGAGAAAAAAATTTTACTAGCCAGCATTAGACATGACGACGGACTACAATATACTTTGATTTTTCTACCAATAAATAACAATTTTGGAACGTGAACATCAAAAAGTTAAGCGAACAACACAGCAAAATACATTAAGTTTACTTTCATTTCACTCATGATTTCACTGCCCATTTACAAAGATTTAATATTGCAAAGGTAGAAAAGCCAGGTCAACCAAAAATGCCGGTTAACTACGCTCTCACAAACCAGAACTCCAAGCTGTGTTCCAGCAGAACATCTTGTATGCTCTGAAAGTCTGCTAGCAGTAAGTCTGTTCCATGAACCACACCATGCATTTTATTTTCACATTGCATGGACAAAAGCTTAGCATTCTGTGTAGTAAAAACATTGCCCAGATGTATAAAATCACACACAGCTTATCCTGTTATTCCTAAAATCTATAAGTTGATACTTCAAATGAAAGGAACATCTATTCACAGAAGGACTGAATGCCCTTAACTTTTTCAACTAGCCTCTGCCAGCACTGCCATATACTGATTTTTAAAGCTTTTTCTTAACTGTTGTTCCCAAGACATGGAAGAGGCATATAACACAGAGGTTTCCCAGACAAAGAAGTTGTTTTCAGTCTTGCAAAAGCTGTATGGTCCCCACTGAGAAGCTCACTTTCTCTCTTATCTTTCTCACAACAGCACCAAAGTGAGAAATCATACTACAGTTAAAATCTAACGACAGTTTGCCATCTTCTCATGCCCATATGATAGGTCTTTTCAGTATTCAAGTATCTTGAAATAAATATACTTTTAATGATTTACTATTCCTGCTTAACTGGTACTTTGTTGTATTGATGCATGCCTATGCCCGCATGGTTAAAAGTGGGAATTCACTTTGTGGGGTTGCTTAGTCATAGAAACTGAGCTAGATGTGACCTAATGGGCCATTTTCCTGGCCAAACAGGATCATTCTTTCTATTCTATTCTAGTCTGTTTTCTAGTGAGCTGTTAAAGGACCCAGGTGATAAGACTTTCACCGCTTCCTTCTTTGACAGCTTGAAAGCAATACCAATAGTCATTCTTTCGAGCACGGTGTTTCATTTTCAACTCCTCTTCCTACATGTCATTTTTACTCCACAAGCAATTATGATTCGGTACCAAACAATGGCCAAAACAGGTGTGATAAGCATAATCACAGCAACAGATATTAAAAGGTATAATGTATCTATTTCACTCTACTTAAAAAATTTGAGTGAAATAAAAAATAGTAAACCTGTCACTCACAAACAGCAAGAGCTGAAGCCAGCTATTGTTATACCATACTCTTTTGGGTATGATTTTGATCTCAGTTCTTACTCTTAAGTGACTTCAAGGAAGTTACATAGTGAAACTCTTAACTGAGAAATGAAGTGAACAAGCTGCAATTATATTGATCTGAGATACTCCTAATCATAAGAAAAAGAGTCCATAAAGGCAAGAATTGCATCTCCAAAGCATGTATAAAAAAAGTCATTGCATTCTAACAGCTTTAAAAAAATGATGAAGGAAAAAACCCCACACTCTTAGAACAGCCCTAGTGAGGAAAACTGAGATGACAACTAACTGCTACAGAGTTAAAAACAAAGCTTCAAAGATACTTAAATGCTGGAAGGCAAACAAACACCAACCTATGGGACTATAAGTCTAATGGTCTAGTAAGAGGCTGCTTGCTTCATTCAATTGTGCACAAGTTTGCTGCGCTCCCTTAATACACATCTTTCCCAAGTAGGGTAATCACAAAGGGATCATAAAATAGATAATCCAAATTATTTTCCCGTCATCTCTTAGGTCTGGCTTAGTACAGCTCTTAATACATTATTCAGAATAAAAATTAAGGAAAAAAGCATAAAATTTTTCTGTTACTCTTAAGCCTAATGAGGCAATCCAGAGCTGAAAATCTGCCTTCCAGGTCACATGAACCTCTGAAGACAGCAGATGGAAGCGCTGTAGTTAACAGAAGCATCAGGAAAATCCAAAAAGCTGCCAAAGCATTCCTGCTCTTCGGTCAGGAACTGCACAGCTGCCAAAACCAGGGGTCAGGAACAGAGAACTGACAACTTGTGCAAATGCTTTCCAGGCTATGAGAGTCATGATTCTCCGGGCAGTTGAGCTCCCTAGTTGGGCCTGCATAACTTAAAAGCACATTGTTTTTAAAAAAGCCATGGGTGGGGAGGCAGGTCCTAGGCCTGCTTCTGGACTAAAAATCACTTATTTGCGTTTTCAAAAAAAACCCTGTCACTCAATGGGAGCAGGGCAGATGGGCTCAGGCCAAAGCTTGTTTACAATTCCACCCCAGCTGACAGATGTTCTTTGACCAAAGGAAACTCCTGGTTATGCATTAAAGGGCTATCTAATGAACACGGAAGCAAATGGGAGTCTTCCTACCAAGTTCACCTAAGTGCTGCATCAAACCAAGCTCTCAGATGATTCAGTGACTGTTACTCCTAAAATTTCCACTCCTATATCAGCACAAATGGACTCCCCCCGCTTGGTGCATCCGTAGGAAGAGTCAGGTTTGGGGCCTGAGTAAATGTACAGTTTTTGCTTCTAAGCCTGTAAACTGGCTACTAACAGACCTTTGCATGCATGTGGATGTTCATTTAAGGGGTAACTGAAGTAGTTCAGGTAATTAATGCTGGTTAAAAATTGGTTAATTGAATAATATTGGTTAAAAAACATGTAGTTAACTAGGAATTTTAGGTGCTTTTGGCACTAAGTATCAGCCAAAGGAAGATACTGACATTTGTGTTTTCAGTTTAGGTTGACTGATCTATGCAGCAGTAGAGGGATTCTAGGCCAATGTATCTTCTTTTGTCTCAGGTATCTCTTTCTCATTTAAATCCTGCCATACCAGCAAGGGACTTTAAGCTCCAAATGAGCCACTAAACAGCCATGATATCCCCTATTTCCACATGGTCCAATTAAGAAAACAGTTCCCATAGTCACTGGAATGCAATATTACAGACCACTGGCAGAAAAAAAAATAGTCTTGAAAGAATGGACAAGTTCAGGGCCTCCAGTAAGCTACCTTCACTACTTAAAGGTTCTAATACTACGAAGAACTGAAGCAGATTAAGCAGAGGACAACACTCTTGAAGCCTTAACCCTGAAATGGAAGTAATCATTACCAGCCTGCAGAAGTACCCCACAAACACTCAAAGAAGTGTCCAAGAACAGCTGAATCTTCAGTTCTGCTCTTCTGTTCAGTGTGTACATGCCACCAGCCATGATTTAACATATTTTCTTCTGGAATTATCACCTTGGCTAATTTAGTGGGCACAGATCCAATTCACAGTTCTTCTGGTTTACACTTTTGTCAAAGTGTCATTTTGAAAATGCCTGTCAGAAGGAAAGATGCGATACAGTTTACCTTTTGTTGCTTTACCATCTATTTTAGTAACTCTACAGTAAGCATCTTGTTTCAGGACACCCCACTGAGCAGGAAAAAGTGCAACTGAAAGGGATGCTATACTTATTTTGAGGTTACTGTTTTGTTTGAGCTTTTCTCACTATTACCAGAGGAATGGGCATCTATGCTGGTCTTAATATCTCCTCACTCACCACACACTTAAGACACTTTCAAGGTCTGAAAGTGTTGCTTTGAGGTTAAACCCATAAAGAACATGCTAAGCAATGCTGCGTGCTACTGCACCTATGTTAAGTGCTCTGCCTCATTTGTGCAACTTGAACTGAGTTAGGTAGGATTCCTGAATGCTTGATTCACAGACAAGGTAAATACCACTGAGGTTCCTCAAAAGAGCCAAAAAACAGAGGAGTCTTCTGAAGAGTAGTACTGGGACATGCCAAGGAAAGGGAGAGACTCCCCCTTCAGTATAAGGCACCCAAGTTCTCAGCAGGTGTAAGGGATCTCTTTCTACCTGGTATTTTCAACCTGCAGCCTTATCCTGAAGTTAGGTGTATTAACATTTGTCCCTGTTTTGAAAGAGCAATGACAGTGGTTTAACCTGCAAGCTAACAGGTAAACAAGTCAACAGGTAACTGAATTATAATGGCAAGGCAAACTGATTCCTTGCCTGCCTCTACCAAAAGGGATTTAAACCTGCCTTTATCATCTCCAGGAGGCTGCTCTAAATGCCAAGCTACAATAGAACTGTATGAACTAAGTTTGTTCATTCCCTTCTGTTCAAACCAATCCATTTTGCATAATGAAAGATCCACTTGATCAAAGGCTATACACTATGGCTTAGTGGAAGAGGCACTCATGTGGGAGGCAAGAAGTCGAGATTATAGTCTCAGCTCTGAGGAAGCATTTAACACTTAAACCTAAACCTCCTTCCTTGCTAGTAGGCTCCACGGTCATGCTTAGTCTAACAAGCACACCACTTTTCTCAGCCCTTAAATCTTTCATGCAAAGGTGTTCAATACAGAAGGCTGAGAACATGAGCTGTTCCCCGCAAAAACTTTAAGTGGGCACCATACTATCCCAACGCAGTGAATAATGCAAGCTTGAGTTTCCACAGGCAGAGAATGCACTGAATCCAAGTCTCTTGCATCACAGTTGAGTGATCTAACACTGGAGAGCTAGAGAAAGCAGATGCAGGACAAAACTGGGGAGAACTATCTTTCTTCCCACAACAGTTTATACAAAGCCTGATCTTACAAAGCTGCTCTAAACACGTCTGCTGAATGGAGCCCTGCAGAGAAGATGCAGGATGCCTACCTACACTACTAATCCTAACACAGCTTGTACATGAGTAGGTCTACAAACCGAACATTTATGCCTAGCAAATCCGATTATTGAAAAGTGAGCTCTCATTCAAATGAAAACAGAAAGAACTTTTCAGAATCCAAAAATCAGGCACCTAGTCTACAAAAACAACTTATATTTAAATCCTAAAGGTCTGTAGCCCTTAAATTCCGCTTGTTTCAAGAATGTTTACATCTAGTATTTCAGCCAAACAGTTCTGTTTTTTTTTAAATGTATGTACATCTGTCACATCCAGGCAGGTAAGCGTTAAAAGCAATGGGAAAACAATAGGAGGTTAAAGTATGCAATGCAATAAGAACGTTTAGCATGCCCTGACACTCCAATTTCCCCCCCTCCCCCCTCCAGGCATCTAATTGTTTGCTTTTCCTCCTCCATACAATAATGAACTGAACTACAATCAAGTGTGATGACAAATGGTCCCAGGGTTTGCATTCTTTGGAATATATTGGCATTTGTAAACCAAAAAAGAAAGATAGATGTAATCAACCCCCCTCATACAAGAGAAGGATCTGGAAGAGTATGTTGGCAAAATCTTCAAACCACATTAAGCACTAATTTGAAAGTATGTTTGAAAGGAAGAAAGCACTGCATCTAATACCAGTTTATTTGTGTAACAACAACTAGAAACTGAACTTGCTAGACATATTTTGAAAGATGGAAACAATTAAAATACATTAGTGATCTAAACAGGCACTGTATTTTAAAAGAAAAGAACTTTAAACAATCAAGGTTACACATATCCACATTTTGTTGACTAATCCTCACCTTCCCTTGATCTGCTAATATCCAGTACTTATATTACATGGAAACATTGCATCTGTGCTTACAGAAATTCACAAGAGCTAAGTCTGCACGAATACATTTGCCTGTGGAAAGAGTGATATATTCTCATGAGAAAAACCACATCAGCTGCAGGATGGCAATTGTTCTGCCTCCAACATTAAAAACTGTGACCCTTCTACGCAAACAACAACTTACTGCTCCAAACACAGAATGGCCAGGCCGCACCATATCATCAGTGTAACCACCAAATAGTTCATTTCACTAGTAAATCCAAATGGACAAAGTACTCTGAGAGAACATGTTACTCATGTCTTCCTCCTCGTTAGTAATATCTTGACCAGAAGGGTCAAGGACTCAGTATGGGAGCAGGCTTCACAAGGAGATGAATAATGAAATATTATTTTAAATAAAGTAGTTTTAAATATTTAAGTTCAAATAAATCTTAAATTAGGGATTAACATAACCTGCACTGTTTGCAGTCATGTTTGAAATGCAGTACTTCAGAGGAGACAACTCCTCCTTCAAAACAAGATCAAGTCATTCCAAAGCCCAAGCATGAACTGTTAAAAATAGAGACATTTTTAGATACTGACTTTTGACCTGCTGCAGTCTTACCAGGCCATCAGACACACATAAGCTTCAGAAAACGCTGGCACACATCTTCATAACATGATACTTCCTCTCCTTTTTTTGCATGCTTTGATGAGCAGCAAAATTGTTAGCATTTATAAGCATCATCATTAGCATAACATTAGCACACAGTGAAACGAAGAGTTCATGCCCACAAGCTACTGTTTCTAATCTTCTGAAAACACAGGCATCACTACAGTGGTTATGGTTGCTTTTAGTCTTGAGGATTTTATGTGCAGCAGAAACTTGGCTATAGAGAAGGATGATACAGAGTTGGAGATTTCCTGATTCATTGTTGATCTCTTTGTTTTACATGAGGCATGGTTCCAAACATTACCTTTGGTGGGAAATAATTTTTAATTACGTAAACTATATAAATGTTTCAAGAGGCCATGTTAACTAATACTTAGAAAAAAAACCAAAACCAGAAAACACCAAGGGCATAATCAGTGCATATCAATCACTACTTTAGAGACACAAGAAAAGAAAAAAAATCAATATATCAGAATTTCCAAATAAGGTACAATATTTGCAGCTAATATACAAGAATTCAAAATAAATAAAAAAATAAAAACAAACAACAAAAAAAAGGCAATGCTTCCCTAGTACTAGAGTACTTGAATTTTAGGAACAAAATGGTGGTAATTACTCCATGAAACAGCTGCATCATTCATTAAAAAAGGTTAATAGTAAAACACTGAAGACAAAGAATAATAATCTACTTGATAACTCCAAAATGTAGTGAGTCTACAGTGAGTAGACAGATTTCAAACACACACAAATGGTGCCATCACACTATATTCTATAATATTTATGTTTTAATAGTGATACACCTCGCTCTGTGTGGTCTGGAGCCAGTTTACAGGAAATTCCTGCTTCAGAGGAAGAGAAAGTAAAGTAGTGAAATAGGACTTCGACAGGTGACAGAGAATCAGTACTAGAAAATATGAATGATGTCACCTTTTAAATATCCATTTAAGGAACAAACTTTAGACAGATCTATAGTTGTAAATACAATCACAGCCATTAGAGAAACAAGTAGACAGAATACACAGAACACAAATGTATCATACTTGTCCTCTCTTCCAACCCTGTTTCACTTATTTTTGTGATGGCTATTCAAATGCCTTAAGTATCAAAGTCTTCAGTTGTAGGATAAAATAGGTAAGATCTAGCAGTAATACAAGCCCTACTATGTATTTATTAAAGGTTATGCTCTTAAGACTACCACTGTTGATGTGAGTTTCAAGAGGAATGAAGAACTAAAAATGCATACACCACTAATATACAGTATATTATTCTTTCATACTATATATGCCTTCATATTTCCCCAAATATTTATATCTACTTATGATTTAATAGGTGCTCAAAGTTACAAGGTTGCCACTGAATTCTAATAGCTGTGTGAGTCACTAGGATGTAGTTTATTGACAGACGCATATTCTTGTTCAGAGTTGGACGAATAAAAGTGTACAGTGAAACCATCCAACTGTAAAAGTGTTATTGGAGAGGGGAGGAAAACAACTTAAGGAGGAAAACTAAAGGGTTAAAAGTAAAAGCATCTCAGAATAAAAAAAGATATCTGTCATCTGCGAGGCTGTGTTAGTACAAGATTCAAGAAGTATTTGCTTATATAATTAACATCATAATATGAAAACAAGAAAGTGAAGACACAAGTAGTCAGTGAAGCTTAGATCTTCAAACTCCAGTGTGTAAGTAGACGCTGTGCAAGGTGACGGTATCCAAGTGGGCACTGCGTCTGCAGGTGCAGGACCACCAAGGTCAGCATCTGGCTGCTTTCCAAACACAAGGCCAAAGTTCCAGGTGTTCAGAGGCACTGCTCCGACTCCACCAAGAACACATTTACGCTAAAAGTCTTCCAAACACAGAACTGGGGGTTTATTGAAGCAAGGGAATTTGTGCCCAGACACCTATAACATTAGTGACAATGTCTGAAAGTAATATTATAGTTTCTGAGTGTTTATAAAATTTTCATAATTACTATGAAAGCTTCTAACTTCCAGACTATGAATGGCTAAAAAGCCAATTTTCTTCCATTTTAATCTAGAACTAACACAGGCAATATTCTATGTGAAAAAGTTACTCTTAATTTAACTATTTTTCTATCAAGTGTTATATAATAGAACTTTTCAACTAATACCATACTTTCCTGCGGCACCTACAGACTGATCTTTAACTACTTCCAGTAGCTTTTTAATTTCAGTATTTTTGTCATAAGATGTAGTTATCTTCCTGTAGAAAAGAGTGGACATTGCAAACCTCCCAGCATAGTTAGGCATCTGTTTGCACACATGAGCTCAGCAACAACCCAGCAGCCTGAGTGTCCTAGTAAGCAATTTGCTTTTGTCTCCAAACAAGACAGCAGAGAAGCACAACACTGCCATCTCCACCTTAAATGCTGAAGTACAAGTATCGCACACAAAAAGATTACAAAATACAGCAAGCAAGAACATATGTAAAGGCTTCTAAAACTTTTACAAGCAATTTAAAAGAAATACTGTCAGGCAGAAAAATTAAGTTTAACCCACCACAGTGTTGTACCAGAAAAACATTAAAATGAACACCCTTGGAGCCTAGAGGGAATAGAGCAAGTGAGCTGAAAATGCAAATTCCCCTCACATTTCCAGCCTCAGCCCCTGCCCTCAAGTGACCGGCATCAGAAAGGCAGAAGACATACTTGAAAGTGTTTCTATGCCTTGGTTTACCCGTCAGTGTTCCAGATTAATACAAACTGTGATGGTTTTTCTAGTGATGGGCTTACGCACCGGGAAGCAGACCACTAGTGACTCAACTGCCATAGCCGCAATTTGCTGTTTTTTTCCATACATACAGTCAAGGGAGTTATACACTGAGCAAAGTGCAATACGAAGCTCGAAATACATTCCCCAGACCCTAAACTCAATTTAGTATTAGTTTATGTTCATCAGTGTACCAGTAGCACAAAGAAGATTTTATTAAGCTCTTTCTTAAAGAGCAGAGTGGAACCTTCCTTCCTTCTTAATCCTCACACAAAGCTGAGCAAAGTCCTTTTTCCTGGTGTGGATTATTTGAATATGTATCTTCCATTAATGGTATTTGTTAAAGCTTCAGGTTACCTGAGAAGCAGGTCCTACAAGGGAAAATATGGAAGGTGACAAACAGCTTCATTAGCTACCACAATAGAGCAAGCAAATTAAATTGCTGATGTCTGTTAAGCTTTGGGTGAAGTTCAGAAGCAGAAGTCTTCTTGGCACTCACTGCAGCCTGATAACACAGGTAAGCAATCCAACAAGCCAGCTGCTACCAGAACCATTACCTGCTTTTCCTCCACAGACTGGGAATTCCTGCCAGCTCCCCCAGTTCAGGCAAATAAACTGACAGAAAATTAACCCTACCAAAAGCAATTAGGTTTCTGTCACTTAAGCTCCTTGGATCAGTTCCCTAAAAGGTGAGCATCATTTCAAAGAGTTTGCTAACATAATAAGAACAGGCATAGATAAATAGCACCGCCTCTCTTCTTAAGTCAATGAGGAACATTGCAACAGAAGAATATATCAACTTAAATGCACTCAGAATTTGTGCAAGTTTTAACCCAGATAGTGACACAAAAGCCACTGAGGTGAAAGCAACAAGTTAAATGAGAAAAGCACTCTCACAGGTAGCCTTTGGCTAAAGAAACAGGGCTTGCACAAGCAACTTTATCCCTATCAATAACACAAGCTAATTGTAAAAGCAAATAGCAAATGGAAAAAATATGAAATATCAGACTGACAAGCACCCTTTCTGGCGTTTTAGTTCTGCAAAGCATTGGTATAGAATAAGACAGCACACAGGACTACCCCAACCAAGGAACAGTTTGGACAGGAAACTTCCAGGGAACAAGGAAGTTCAACATACAGAAAGTTCATGCTTAGTAAATAGGGAACTTTCTTTGAGAGACAGCCTATAAAGGTTGGGAGTTTATTGCTTTAGGCATCAGGATGAACTGAGTGGATATATTTACTTGCTACAACAGGTGAGGAAAAAAGCTCAGGGCCTTCATTTATTTACCTAGTTTGTAGATATGAAAAAAAGGAATATTTAAAATACATACAAGAGAAGAGACTTTGGAGGAAATCATTGATGCCAAATATCTTCCTCATCAGCAAGTTTGGTACCAGCAGGGTTCTGGCAAGAACACACAGGAAAACAGAGCACACAATTGTATACAATCAGTGCATCCTGCCATTTAGGTCCTGCTTGGCACAGAAAATGGTTTAGAAAAATACCTTAATCACCTGATGTTCTACATACAAACCATGACCAGGGGTTTAGAAAAAGCTAGAGTTGCTGAGCAGAAGCAAAGCAAAACAACTGGAATTTCCACTGAATGGAAACAGACCTGGATGAGATGTTAGCACTATCAGATCACTGCCAACATACATCCTTCAACAAATGAGGGAGAAACACAAATATGTGCTGGGCACTGAACAATGGAAGGAAACTTGTGCTCAATCCAGCCCCAGAAGACAGAGTTCAGCCTCCAGCTCAAAGCCAACCAAAGATGACCAATACATATGGGATGCAAATCTCAACAGAAAATAGGAGAAATTGAACAAGTCCCAGCTATGACTGAAAGCATAACTGAGATGTCCATAGAAGCTTCTAAAGCAAATACTGACATTCCTCTTGTATCACAGTTTCAAAGTCTAAACTAGGAAGTCAAGACGAAACAGCAATGCTGTTAGATAAACATAAAGAGGCTCACACAGAAGACTGCTTAGGTTTTAGCTCACTTAGTACAATAACCTCAGGAGAGGGTTTTTTTAATGTCTGTGGAGTCTGTAAAAACCCTGTTCCTCGCTCAGCAAGACTACCACTGCAGACTGATTACAAATAAGAAACTATTTCCAGATATGCACCTGAGATCCTTCAGTAAAAGGCCAATGAAGCCAGGTCCAAAATACAACAGTGTCAATGTGACTTTGCATGCATAACTTGGGGTAAGGGAAGTCAAATACTAAGAATAATTTTCTTTAAGTTTGAGAATAAAAGTTCTAGAACAAAATAGGAAATAACATACATTAAGAACACTACAGCCATGAAAGGATTTATGGAAAAAGATGCCAGTAGTACATCAGAATAGCTCTCCTCCTTCCCTGCAAAGGTTTAAATTTGTTGGATGGAAAACGGTTTTATACAAGACTCGAGGGTTATCAGTTTTCCAAGAGATTTATGGTGCTCTTCTGTGCACCATACAGCTATTATCACTAAACACAATACATCTGATCCAGGACACCCTGACAACAGGTTGCACATTTTAGAAGTACAAATTCAGAGCTGGCTAGATTTTTCAGGTATGAGCTCTGCAGCCTGTTACAGAAATCTTTTTTCCACCACAAACTGAGAATGTAAACTATAGCTAATTAATTATATTTCTGTCACCACAAAAGCCATTTCCTACAGGAATTTTTTTAAATTGTAGCAAATTTTCCAACATTTTAGCCTAATGTCCAAATGCAGGTGGGGATATCAATTCTGCAAGATTTCATAGAGACATAACTTAATAGATTGTCTCAGATTTACAAGTAACTTTTAAAAAAATAGCATTTCTAATAGAGTTAGAATCAGTAACTTAGCTGAGATGGGATCTTTGGTGGTCATCCGGTCCAACCTCTTCTCAAAGGTGGACCACCTTCATCTAGACTAGTCAAGGCTCTGTCCAGTCCATTAATTACTCTTTCTGTATTTTATAACATTCTGGAGAAGACTGAAGCTTTCAACTTACATACGAATTATATATTGTTCATCCTTAATTGCTGTGATTAGCCTCCATTCTGCAATAGTTACCACAAAGTAATTTTTTGTGATAAAGTTTAGATTTTTGAATTTAATATTTATCAGGTTATTTAAAAATACTCATTTAGCAAAGTAAAATTTTGAACCACCTTGGTATAAAGTGAATACTGTTCCAGTTTAAAACTTTTTTTCCTATTAGCAGCATGTGACAACGATCTTTTAAAGCTTTTGTTTAAAAATAAGGCAAAATAATTTCCTCCAGTATCATTATAGCTTTTTTATTCAGTATGGCTTTGAATTAATCGACGTATTTTAGTCAAGCAAAGCTTCCAGAGTTGCTGGGATAGGAACCCTTTACCAGTCTATCCTACCAGATAGGAGCTTACTTTACTAGTCCCCATTTTATTCCTGTGGACTTTGGTGAGTTGTAATTAAAAATAAGGCCTGTTTTATTCAAATACTTGATACATGCTTTTAGGCACCCAATTTTAGACATTCAAAATAGAAAAAAAAATTAAAGTTATTTGCCTACATACTTTAGGGACATCAGCCTAGACACTGCAATGCTTAGAAAGTTGCTGCCCGACTTCAACTGGACACTTCAGAGCACCCAAGCCAGCAGCCAGTGAAATAATTCAACAACAGGTCAGTTCCTGTATACATACAGGGAGCAGCCACCTAGAGCTAGGAGTGAGTATGTTGACATGCTGAACACCACAGGATACCTGATGCAGAGGTAGTACAGTTCAGAAGAGATTCAGGGAAAGAGTAACTTCCACTGATTTCAGTGGAATTGAGATACTGATTAGTTTCACTGTTCAGGCACCTCCAGTTCCCCTAGAACTGAGGAATGAGAGTTCACCTGAAAGTACACATGAAAAGTTAATGTGTCAGGGCCCAGAAAGCAAAACCAGTTAAGCCTAAGGTTGCCCTCAGCTGAAAAAATTACATCCGTTATTTCACTTCTCAGAAGACTTGACTGACCACCAGAGCCACTGCATATACAGTTACTCTCTCCCATGTTTGATCTGTACGACTACGCAAAAAAATGATTGCATGATTCGAAGATCTAGAAAGAGAGCAAGAATGAACCCAGTTTTGCAGCCTGGTGAAAAAACACTCTTGCAAAAGAGGATTTTCTTGCTTTCTTCGTTTCCTGGGCTACAAGCTAAGCCAAGGAGGGTCCCAGTTCTTTCACTGGTCTCATGAATCTCCTGGGTCTGTTCCGAATTGTTTGATATGCCAGAGGCACACAGTTTTTGCTTAAGCAGAATGCAGACAGTCTAAATCTCGCCCATAGTCAAAACTATTTATACTACAAACTTGAATACTGAAAGGTTTACAAAACAATTAGCAAACATATAAAATATGTCCAAGTTTTACAAACAGTTCAACCATCATACAAAATGTAATACAGTGATTTATTCCTCTGAATTTAATTTCCTAACCATAGAGTATGTAGTCAAAATACAGACAAAGCAAGCTATCCCTAATTCCAGTTGCACTAGATAAGGTTCCAGCCCTATTGATGTCCCACTGAAAAGGGGATTTATAGAACACTGACTCTCAAAGTTTTTCAGTTCTTCACAAGTTTTACAATTAAGGTTCTAGGTACAATTATAAAGATTAATTAAAGTGTAGGAAACAAAGATTAAGACTGAAGAGAAATAGACCAGTTTAAGACTGAGCTGGTAACAATTGTGACACCATCTCTACTTGACTGCAGTGGTTTTCCCTGAAGGATGCTACCCCCATTCAGCACACAGAATGCATACAGCTCAGTGAGTAAGAGAGTAGCATTTCATCTTTAGGGTCCCCTCTACTTCTAAAAATAGTTGGAAAATGCACAGATAAGGAAACAAAGGACTATAGGCAAGGAGAAAAATTAAAAAACAAAACAAAACACAACAAAACAAGTCACAATTAAGGCAGTTAAAACCATCTTTTCCTCCTCCCTCCCAGGATTATGTCCCTGCTTCTCTATATGTTGCATAAAACATTCATAGCATCCCAGTAAACATGTCTACTTTACTTGCAGGTGTCTATCTTGAGGCACCAGGAAGGACCAATCACTCCTGCAAATCTCAGCACACCAACTCTAGTCTTCAGTGAAAATACTCAACTAGCATAAGGAGATTCATGCATAATCAAGAAAAAAAAAAAAATAGTCAAATGTTGTATAGGTAAGTGATAACATATTACATGAGAATAGAATGAGTATTTAAATAGAAAACCATTACTCTTTCCATTCACTGAAGAAAGTATACATTGATACAGAGAAAAAGGAAAAGGCTATCATATAATGAAAGGTAAGATCATACTACACAAGCATAAGAGTTGTTGCCCAAGTTACTTCAGCCCAATTCCAAGCATTCACTCTAGGGCTGCAAGTCTAAGCAAATTACTGGTCCAATTAAAAGTGCTATGTGTCAACTGATCAATATCCTTGCAACACTTTTAAAGAACATTTCTGAATGTAGAACGTCTTTGTGTGTAGACAATATCTAACCACAACACTGTAAAACTGCTTTATCAGCAAAAATTTTAGAAGTTCATTCTACAGTGCCCCTTTTCTTCATACCAACAATTTTGACAAGTGACATTTTTAGTGGATGCTTAAGGGCTATCTGCTCCAATTTTGTGACCACTTTTTCCTTCTCAGAAGTCTTCAGAAGATACTTGTGTTTATATACACTTTAGTTTTTAAATCAACTTATTTTTCCCTATTCATTCTCAAATACTGCTTTTTCTTAGAGTTTGTACAATACTTCTGTTTATTTCTTAGCTGCCAGAAATACTTGAATTTCAGGTAAGTACAATGTTACAGAAAAAGTGATATCAAATGTTAAAGTTCAATACAGGGTAGATTATATATTTTACAGATTTTCCAGATCTATAAATATAGATTGAATTCCTATGCATACAAATATAGAAAAGGAGTCCCATTTATATACCACTTCAAGAAGGAGTCACATTTTCTTTTAGTTCTTGTGTGAATTACCAGATGTCATCTTATTTTTATGCAAAACTGTTAATTTTCATTAATTTTTAGAAGAATCTTTTCCATTTATTTTCCAGAGTTATAAGCCAAATCCCAAATCTTGATTCAGGAAGAAAAACTTAAAAAAAAAATAATTTCTGCTTACAGTAAATGGCATCACATAGGTACCACACATTCATTCACTAAGTTTTGATTAGATCCATGCTGTGCAGAACAGTTATTGCTCATGCCTAATATACATTTGTCTATCAACATTCACCTAGTAGCAACAAGCCCAAGGAGAACAAGACAGAATGAAAGCTCCTTTTTCAGGAACAGGATGAGATCTCCTCCTTTCTCTCCTCCTACTTAGTCAAGCAGAGATACGACTTTTATGCCAGTCTTGACCCAATATCCACTCTTACATGAAAGAAGAGGCTCCAAACACTGCAAAGCAATTAAAATTTTTTCCAGGAGAGGGCTACTCCTGTTCTAACCCAGACCTCAATGAGATTATTGAAAAATGCTGCGTCTGCTGCCTAAACCTTTACAAGGTCCGCTCAGCACAAAACACATTTCCAGCTCTGCTGGCTACACCAACCTTCTTCATCACGAATGACAGAAAACAATAAAAAATGTTGTCCCACAGAAACGTTCACATAAGATCTGGGCAAAGGGTATTTTGCAGTCCCAGTACCAAGCATGTGATCAATGTTTTAGTGCAACCTTCGCATCAGCCTACAAAGAAAAGTATTCTGCGAGTAAAGTAGTAATTGGGAAAAAAGATATTTAGCAGTGACAAGAATAGCTATATGTCTATTAGTATAATACTTCAGTTACAATTACACATGGCAGAATTCCAGCAACTCAGTAACTAATTTATCTAACGAAACACATTAAAAGCTAATGTTGCCTATATAAACTTCAAAAGACTGAAGAGACTTATTTTTTATCTGTCAATCAATGCATTTTCAACAGGCCAATTTTGATAATTATGACTTGATGAAATATTGAAGACTTTTTCCAAAATGTTGTTCACTGTCACATACGAAAACATCATAGCCATCCACACTATGACATTAACTGCAGCTTGAGAGAAACTATTACTTGTTCAAAACCAGAAAGTAGTAAAAATACTAGCTACTGTTATGTCCTATTATGCAGTCTTCAACTGATACTACATTTTAAGTTCTACCATAGTCTTTAACAAGTTTTGGGGGAAGGTATAAATGACATGGTAAATTTGCTTTTGAATTCAAGGAACTTTTAAAGAAGTCTGTTTCTCATTTAGCTCTCCGACAAGAAACAATATTTTCATTTGTAAACATACTGTTTCAGAATCAGACATTTTGTGCTTTTGAGGGTCCCGTGAACTAAAAATCTACTAAACCCTAATAACTTATTTTAAAAATAAGCAGTACCTTTTCAACATAAATCTTTCAATACTTTCTGCACCCCTCCACAATCTAACGTATAAGGAAAGATTTTAAGGAAAATTTAATCTAATGTCCAAATATAACTTTACTTTAAACATAAGGTCATATAAACATCTGTCTCCAATATATCCCTAGGGATTTAAATTAAAAGTCTGCTAAACATGTACAATCATTTTGAAAATAAATAACAGAACAAATTTAGTCTTGATTATGATTATCATGCTCTTTAAAAGGAAACATTTATTCTAATAAGAAAAGTCTGAACTAATTTAAACTTTATGAACATTAACTTAGAAGAGTTTCATACTCTAAGACATTTCTTTCCATTTAGTCTAGCCTCTAACAATATTGATTGTTTTATATTTGCAGAAAGCCCATATGCTTTTTTCCTCCCTTTTAGAAATGTCTAATCAATAAAGCTGTATTTCTTATCATATTAAAAGGTATAATTTGCCGAAAGGAGAAAAGTTTGC
The DNA here is from genome assembly GCF_965183815.1 of Platalea leucorodia. Lineage (NCBI taxonomy): Eukaryota > Metazoa > Chordata > Aves > Pelecaniformes > Threskiornithidae > Platalea > Platalea leucorodia. The sequence goes on along the minus strand of NC_138829.1, from coordinate 28,121,640 downwards.
CAACAAATCAGCAGAAGAGATTGATTTGTTTCCTTTTTGTCATCTAGGATAGCCATCATCATACTTCACAGTAAGGAAGAATATGCCAGACAAAGCATATTGCATCTTGAGACTTATTTTCTTCACTACTTATAAAAACACAGGGCTGTTTTAAGCAAGGACTGTCTCATTACCCAGTCAGCATTACAGTTTTGCTATGTAAAATTTTTACTAACAGGTATAATGAATAAGTGGCAGCCATGTCTCCTGTGCTTAATTCAACAGCCCCAATCCCATTCAGAATCCTAACCCCCTTTAGGAGAAGAGAATGAAGCTCTCATCCATACAACACAATACTTTCTTAAAAGTCTCCTTGCTTTGGCTCTATAACCACAGACTTGGAAATGAGTAAAGAACAGGACTATCAGGACTCTCAAAGCTCTCAGATTCTTCCAGAAGTCTTTTCTTCTCAGAATACTGCCAATTCCTTTACATAAGCACTCTTTTTGATGAGGAACTGTTCCAAGGGTGAACTAGTACACCAATCTAAAGACAAAGGAGGCTACCAAGGATATGATCACAGAAGCACCTAAAAAGGGTGCTGGACACAATGTTTAGAATGTGCAGCATGAACAAGGCAAACACTCTTGTTCGCACTATTATGCAATTCTGACAAAACTAGGGTGTATATGCTCTTACAAGATCGTGCTGACACTTGTCAGCATCTATAATAAGGCAGTGTGTGGGAAAACAAATTCTTCTAACACCCTATAAGCAGCTGGATGCTTTGTTTTCTACTTGTTGCCACGAGGTTATGTTAAGCGCATTTGTACACACCATCACATGCAAGGCAGCTTTGCAAGCCTGCCTGTAGAGAAGATATATATATAACCAACCTAAAAAAGGCTACTCTATCATCGCCAACCTCAAGCATTCACAACCTCATGGCTCATATCCTAAATTCATGAAAAAAACATGAGAACCGTCTTTAAAGTTTTGTTTGGGTTTCAGGTTAAAGCCTCTACAGTTCATCATTACAAGCTTTAATGCTGCACTGAGCATAAGATTTTTTTTTTTAAATTCAAGTTTTAATCAAACTTTCAAGTTTGAAACTAAATCATGTAGCTCCACAAGCTGGAAGAGACATCAAATATCGCAAAACCCATAATAAAGAGTTAAATTTGGTTTCTGTGTCTACGATTATGGTAGTTAGAACCATCATTTGCGGGTTTTTTTGTTTGTTTTTTTTTACCATGCCCTTCATGTTTTACCAAGTTCAGTATGCTATTTGGAGTCAGCTGAAAAAACAAAGTTGGGCAATATTTACTATACGTTCAAAATATTACTAATTTTGAAAATCAAGCCTCTAACTAAATATTAAGAAATAAGTGTTGGTAATAGAAAAATAAGTAAACTTAACTCTATTGCAAAAACATTCAGAGTTAGCTCTAAGAGGAAGTGAAATAAATAGTGTAAAGAATTTTCTCAAACTGAAAGTACTACTAAGACTCTCCTTTTGCTTTTGGAGTGTTGCTGTTTGGGGACACCAGCCACGCATCAGCACACTTCAGTATAATAAAAACAGCAAAAAGCCCAGGAAACAAGGATAACACCCTGAACTGGGAAATGATCCATTGACCAAAGGCTGAAAGATGACCCATAAACTATGTTTCCTGCCAAAAATTGGCAGATTGAAAAGGATCCAGAGGAAAAACAAAAGCAGCTGTTAACAATGTAGTTCAATGACTGGAAAGCAGATCTAAAGGCCAATTATTCCTATGATTCCTTCCCTGCTGTATGGGTGAGACTTCTCAACAATATTCAGACTTTCTCAGATATAACCGTATTTTCTCATCAGAAAATCACCACTATAGATGATCGAAGCCTTAGATGTTTCAGATGTTGGTGAAATTATATCTAGTTGTGATGAGCCCCCAGGACAAGACACACTGCAGGAAAAACAGCAGGTACTTATCCTGCAACTATATTCAACGTTCAATACAACCAAAGCAGTTGACCTGTACTACAGACTATCAGTACAGAAACTACTATTTTATAATGACTGATGTTTAACACCTCCGTATACTAATGATAATTAGGCATCAGAGAGTGAGATTATAAAAACAGTACTGATTTATCTGCCAACAGGACCAGTGATGGTTTCCACAGGCAGCAAATGCCAATTCATCTCAGAGGGGAAAAAGTTAATGATGTATTTTCAACTCCAGTTGAAGCACAACAGATTTAAGGTCTTTATTATCAAGATGCCGATACTTGAAAATACTTAGAGGCATCCCTATAATGGAACTATTGTCAGTTCTCTCCATTCATTGCAATATTGATTTTTCAAGACTTCCAGGTTCTAGAAGTCACATCACTATCTGAAAAGGTAGGGGGGTTTTCCTACTTGTCTTTAGCTCTTTTAGCACTTCTAATTCATACCAACCCTAATCATAATACTTAGGCCAGTCTGAGGAGTTTATGTTAATGTACCGATTTTTCAGAGAGAGTTTCCACAGAGTCAATCTTCTAACAGATGAGTTCTTCCAGTCACAGTGGTATGATTTTGAGTGTCTTACATCTTGCTAGCTTGAAATAGAAAGGTAACAAGCATAAGAAAGAATGTTTACAAGTGTAAGATGGACATCCAAAGTAATGTCACAGAAACTGAGCTACAGTTAAGGGAAAATTCTTAATATCATCACTTAACAGACAAAAATCCCAGATTTTCTGCACAGAAATAACTAGAATCAGTTTTCATTTTCCTTTCTAGAACACTGCCACAGAAACACATATCTTGCTATCAAAAGGCATGCTTTGTTTCGATATATTAGAATTTTATTCTTACTACATAATTAGCCTGTGCGTTATGACAATTTAATATGGATTTGAACATGAATATCGGTCACTAAGCACAACTGATGTAACAATAAACACAGTAATGAAAAATTGTTCTTTACCCCAATATAGTCTCAAAAAGTTGTACAACTCCTCAGAACCGTCCCTGCAGACAAAACATTTTTTGCCTATAAGCTTTACAACAGGCATGCTCCAGTATCAATTATTTTGACTACTTATTTGCTTTTAAATGTATAATACATACTATTCTATAATATTCTTTAATGTGGAAATCTGACAACAAAATATTTAGAATTGCAACAAAATATGTTCTGAAGTAGTACATATCTTTAAGCTTTTATGCTTTGCTGTAGGTCTCATTCCTGCCAATACATGAAAAGTTAACATGGGCTTACAGCAGCCTGTGACACAGCAGTCTTCACTTTGTCTATAGATAGGCATTGAGAGTTTGAAGAGATTTCTGCAATATCACATAAAATCTATGGTAAAATTAAAATAATCAAGATGCAAATTCCTCACTGTGGAAATCAGTAGCTAGTTGTACATTGATTCCACTGGGCCAGAAGTTTATCCCAAATTTTCTGATTTATACGTGGTATGTTAGCCTTAGCACTATCTTTTGACCTTTACCAGTGATATATCACTGTTTACAATTTTTGCAGTTGATTCAAGGGAAGTCAAATTCAGTGCCACTGGGTTTGTAGTACACATATTAAATCAGCATTTATTGATCGTTATTTGTTTTATATCTTTAAGCTTTGCTTTCACATATTGTCATCCAAAATGACATAGGATAATCTCACCTGCAACAGCTTCAACATACATTTTTATTCATCTTCCACCCATAAGAAATACCACAGTTAGCATCTTATTGTAGGACTACACTGCCATCTTGTGGGGAGTAGAGCAAATGAGTGTAAATAACTTCATTACTCAAGTTTTTGAGGTTTAGGGGTTCGTCGTTTTGACAGGGCTTTTGTTTGTTTGTTTGAGAAAAAAAAAACAACCTTGTTACACTAAAACCAATAGATAATGTATAAGCTTTCTCAAAACCCTCGGGCTTACTATATCTACAAAATCTTAAGGATAAGTGTCTTATTTGCACACCTATGGAGGATTCTGTGCATAAGAAGTTTTGTCCCCATTGGCTAACATGCCAGACTAAATAAAACTCAGCCAACTACTTGCTTTCCCCAGTGTTTCTCTTGGAACAAAGACAGAATGAGACTGATGAGTTTGCTGCAGGATGCTCAAACCAACAGTGAGTATCAGAGCAAGGTGACACTAGCTTACTTTAAAATTTAGCCCCCAGGTTCAAACAACAGTTTGTTATGAGCAATTTATGAGTCCACAGACCAATAAATTCTTCTTTTCAAGGTCCTAGTTTCTACAGAAAGTACTAAGCATACAACAGGTGTCATGACCTGTTAAAAGTTATGAAAAGTCTTAGTTTGTTAGTTTGTTTTTGTCACTGTTTATATAAACGTGTAAGAATTACTTCCTCATACCTCAACCACCACATAAAAGCTGCTACATTTTAAAAAACATATAGCCAGAAACACATTTAAGAGTTCCAAATGGGTGTTCACAACTTCTTAGTACACTGCAATGACCTGATCGAACAACATCAGTTGACCCTAAACACTATATACAGAGGGTTTCATTTGTTCCATTTAAATTAAAACAATATTGCAAGGATATTGTTTCTTCAAATTACTTAACTGCCTAAAAAATTATAGGAATTTTGCTAGCTGCCAGCTTTGCATATTCAGCATAGTGTATGAAAGCCCGTAAGGATTTCAGTTTCCACTAAAATTAAACAAGGTTTTCGGAAGCAACCCCACAACACTTAATTAAGGAGGATGGATACGAAGCAAATAGTCCAATCTGTCTTTCATATTCAGGGGTAATTTTTAGTATTATCAGCTCATAGAAAAGGGGAAGCTCAGAGACTGAAAAACATTACTTACAGAATTAAAGTTGAAATGCTGTAGTTAGTGGGGAGATACTGGGGAATGTTCACAAGGTAACTGCAAGTGGTTCGTTACATGGCATTCTGCATACTCTCCACTAGCTTGTCGCTGCACTGGTCTGCAGCATGGAGGTACATTCTCATGGGATAAAAACCAGGTAAAGTGATATTTTTCAAGTGCCCAGGAGACCAAAGTCAGCAGTTCAACCATACGGACTTCAAAACTAGCATCAGTTTCTGTGACCTTCCCTGGTGGCTGTTCCTTATTCCCAGCGACCCACTGAAGTCACAAACTGTCCTGAATACTGTATTCCTTCTCTGAACTGTATAATGGTGAAAGCAATAGGGGTTGCATAGACTTTGCAAAGGTATTTCACATTTTCTTTTTAGCATGTTTCGTAAAACACCGCAAGAGGTAATGGTCAAGCAGAAACAGATAGAAATCTTTCCAAGTCTTAACTTCCTGATTGTTATGTCCTCCAGATTCCTAGGAACATACTTCTGGATGTTGAGGATATCAGATATCTCCGCTTACAAACACTTAACCTTCTTTTGGCCTTCTCTTCACCTGAGGTTCTCCTCACCATATTGCCAACCAAGCAACTACCCTCCGAAGCTTTAAGTCCAACATGAGGTAGCATGCTATCAATTTCTGAGCCTAGCAGAGAAAATTGGCTTCCCTGGTAGGAGCAAGTGCATTCCCTTGGAGTACTTTAACTTGTAGGATGTTTCCTTGAAACTAATACTATTTGACTGCTTCCCACCCTTGGCTTTTTAATATAAACAGTCTTTGTTAACATCCAAAACGCCAAATACAGGCAGTGAAAGACAATGAGCACGTACTGTGGTCTTAGATAATATTTCAGCCTTAAGAGACTTCAGAAAGAGGAAGGTTTAAACACTTTAAACTATTATGGTTTCAAGTCAAGATAGTTACAAGGTCCAGCTAAGTACTTAGCTAGTTGAAATTACCTCTGAGCATTAAATGATTACTTTAGTAACATGTGAATGCCAATTGCATGGCTTAAAAGCAAGAAAAAAGCAGCTAAGAAAACATAGAACATTTATTCTAACTTTAATTCCCAGAAAAATGTCGGCAAAATAATCAAAACAAATTAGTTAAACACCTGGGGGGAAAAGAGGGAGAATTAGCCAATTTTCCTGCTGTTTAAAATGCTTCCTGTACATCTATCACACTCCCTCTCCCATTCATAAAGACCAAATAACCTAAGGTGTTTCACACGGTATGCTGGCTAGCAGACCTTGTAATGATGTTTGTCTGCATAATGCCCCTAGTGATAGGAAGACCAAACACTGGTTTTAATACTATATTTGCATCCGATAGTCTTACTCTGACGATTGGCTTTCCTGCTCATAGATCTGGTTCCAAGGAGTTGCTGCCATCCAGGATAATCAACTTTGTCTACTCCTGAAATAAAACACCTCAAAAGAAAAGGTTTGGACTTTCAAAGGAGCTTAAGGGAATTAGACTCCCAAATCCTATTACATTTCTATGCAGCTGGAAACCCAACTCTTTCCCAAAATATTGAAGGCAAGAGGTCCAGACAGGCAGAAACCCTGCTGTTTCATGAAAATATGAAGAATGGGAAAAAAAGACCAGCTCCAGTTATTCTTACAAAGTAATTATTTTTTTAAAAAAGCTCATTTTATTCTGACTTTCCCATATTCATTTGGCAATAAGAGAAGGCCGATAGTTCGTGTTCATTTATGAAGTGAAATTAGGAAAAGAAACACACTGAATTACAGCAGAAAAGTACTTAAACATCAGTTCAACATTACAGATTTGAAAAACATGGCATCTTTGTATTTACCACCTACTACCTATATTAAATAAATTCTTCAAAATTTTAACTTCAAAACTAAAAATGTTTATATAGTATTTATTTGCAAGTGTATGGAAGCAAGAGAGGTGAACATGCAAACTAAATATAAATGAAATTATATTTATGTTACCTGTGGTTTTAGCTAATTGTCTCCATCTTCAGCCTTTTTTTATTAAAAAACAAAACCACACCTATACCAAGTAGCAGCATCCTAAAACCTTCAGGGTAACTATATTCAGCCACTTCCCTTCACTCAGTCAAGGGTCACCTGTGCAATTGTTAACGATGATATTTGTACTTCATCATTCAAACTGACTCAAGACTGTTACATCTTGGCAAATCGATCTGGGTATCACACAACACACTTTGCAGTATTCAATTCCTCTCTATGAGGAAAGAGATCTCCACCGACTTCGTATGCAACACTATTTATTATTTTAATTTCTGCCTTTTCCATACAGGCAGAGAAAACGAGGATTTTTTGATCCTTGTGAATTAGAGAAACAATTCTTCCTGTGACTTGAACCCTGTATTGACTGGACTTCTCAAATAGCCTTTTGAATCTAAGGAAATCAATTAGAGATTCCCAAGTTGTTCTTTTCACAGTGATTCTTACAGTTTAGAGAGTTTACTTTCTCTTTTTTTTTTTCTATAAATTCCACACATGCCTTAGTTTATTAATTAACCACTAGATAAAAGGAGTATGCCTGCAGTTCACTGTACTAGAAGGGACCAAACTTACTAACGAAGCGTCCCAATTACATTTCAATCAAAGTCCTGTTCTTCACTGTTGTCATACACCCAGGCAAGCAAACAAAACCATGTATTTTCAATTAGGCTATTAACCTCCATTCAGGAATCTGAAAGATGGGAGCAAACTGAATGCCAGCAGAAAGAACATAGGCCAAGACTGAGTAAAACTTTGTTCATATTTAAGATTGAGTTCACTGTCAGGAAGCAGAGCTTTCAATTTAAGATGAAGTCAAATAACGAGCCATGCGGAAGCAGATGTACCCCTTGCCGCAGACATGAAGTATGCATGAGATCCTGTCATGCTTGAGTTTTACAGTTCAGTTACAGCAGAGAGCCATTCAAGTTAAAGATAAACTTTGAAATGCCTTGGACAGCCAATGGTATGTTTAAATCTTTTCCTTTACAACACTGAATACTTTCATTTTTCCTTCCTTCAGCATGCCAGTATCTTCCATTTTATCAGTCCTGTAGACTAGGGGTCATGCTTGATTTCTTTGTTTCCCCTTCCCCTGTCTTTATTAAGTCCATGAACAAGTCCTGTCATCTTCCATAAAGCTTCAAAAATCCCTTTCTTCCTGTTCTGACAGCTTAGGCTTATCTCTAATCATTTTCCACTTGACCTAGCAGAATCACTTCTTATCAGATCCTTTTGCATCAGACATGCAGATGCTAAATAACCTCTCATTTTACTTATGCAGACAATATTTCTGACCCTTCAATTACACCTATTCTGCTGTGCAGTTCATACCCTGACTACCTCGCTACTTTCCTATCGTTGTTTTGACAAAGACATAAACTTACAGCACCTTCTTACAAACAGCTTCATACATTCCTTGTGCTTAACTGTATGAGTTAAGATGACCAGAGCTTTTTAAAAATCTAAACATTAGTTCACCACAATGATTTTTTTTTTTTCAGTTTCCTTCTAAATACCAGGCTGTGGTACAGGTAGCAAAGACATGCTAGGATATCTGTGACATTCACATGAGGCCAGTAAATATGACAAAGCATCTACAAGAGTCCTAATGTCCTTCTGCAGAGGCAGCCAAAAGCAATATAGGGTGTTTAAAGTGATACTGGGAAACTAAGGTCAAGCAACCAAATCCCTCACTAGGATGAAATACTAAGTACAATCTCAACAACTCATGCCCTCCATCCTTTCCTTCCTGCTCCCACCTTTTCCATGTTGGATCCACACTTGCCTGAGAAATTTAACCTTTAGACTGAAGACCTCAAAGCTACATCCTTCCTTTTCTATCTTCTCTATAAATCATGAACTAAAACACCATTGAGTTTTAAGCACCTGTCAAGCAAGTTTTCAAGTTTGAGCCATTTCCCTCTAATACCTTAGAACTCCCACTTTGAGCCGTATGCTTACCAATCCCTCTGGTACAATGTTAGTGTTGTTCAGACCTAGAGAACAGTCCTTACCGGTTTATTTCAAAATGAATGAGTAGAAATTTCTGTACAGATTTAAGGCTAGTGATGAAGCTAAGGAACCTGCCTGCCTGACAGAAGACTCAGCAAAAGGATACAAGCATCTGTGCTGGTTTTGGCTGGGATAGAGTTAATTTTCTTCATAGTAGCTAGTGTGGGGCTATGTTTTGGATTTGTGCTGGAAACAGTGTTGATAACACAGGGATGTTTTAGTTACTGCTGAGCAGTGCTTACACAGAGTCAAGGCCTTTTCTGCTTCTCACAGCACCCCACTAGTGAGGAGGCTGGGGGTGCAGAGGAAGCTGGGAGGGGACACAGCTGGGACAGCTGACCCCAACTGACCAAAGGGCTATTCCACACCATATGACGTCATGCTCAGCATATAAAGCTGGGGGAAGAAGAAGGAAGGGGGGACATTGGGTATGATGGCGTTTGCCTTTCCAAGTAACCGTTACACATGATGGAGCCCTGCTTTCCTGGAGATGGCTGAACACCTGCCTGCCCATGGGAAGTAGTGAATAAATTCCTTGTTTTGCTTTGCTTGTGTGTGCAGCTTTTTCTTTACCTATTAAACTGTCTTTATCTCAACCCACGAGATTTCTCACTTTTACTCTTCCGATTCTTTCCCCCATCCCACTAGGGGGGAGTGGGCGAGCAGCTGGGTGGTGCTTAGCTGCTGGCTGGGGTTAAGTCAGCATCTTCTAACAGTATGCCTCTGGATTAGATTCAACAGGCTTCCCATATTGTACCTTAAAAAAAAGTGTTAGGTGCAGATTAGTTTTCTCCTTGAATTGAGAATTCTCTCACCTTAACATTTATGCCTACCAGATCAGCAAATAGTTTTCATGCTGTCTTTTCCCTACACCACCCTCAAAAGACACTCATTTTCCAATTCTAGTCCTTCTGTAAAACTTTGCCTTTATCTAAATGACAATTTTCTTTCCAGTATGTTACCCAAACTGTCTGTACTTCTATGAACAAAGAGAGCCTGTAAAGAAAACAGGCAGCTGCCAGAGGATGGGAAGATACCGAGTTAGATCAATCATCTGAATCACTAATGCACAGGCCCAGTGCTATGGGCAGATAAATCCGTCATCTTGCAAAACATCTGGTGGCAAAACACCTCAGTATCCCTTCAGGTATGAAGGGCCTTCAACAAGCTAGTACAGATTAAACCTTTCCTTTCTCTCCTAAGGAAAGGGGGGGATGGTACCAAGCAGAATCTAAAAAAGCTTCAGGATTTCCAAGGCTGCAGAAGAGCTACATAAACACAGTCATACAATACACAGGAAGGGCCAGGACGGCAGACCTCTCCGCTTCTGCTGTGACATCTCTCTGTGTCAAAGCAGAAGGCTGAAAACAAAGGACATGCAGAGTCACAAGCATGAAAAGGAAGCGCTCAAATGTGTGCTGGTGGCAGGAATGCATAAAAGTGGATTTAGGGGCACCAGGGGAATTAGAGTGAATGGAGCACCAGCTCACATGCAGTGTCACGGCCACACAGTACTCACTCACAGAAGAATTTTGCTTGCTCCAAACCCGTTACATAAGACAGCAGTATTACCCTGTAGCTTTCCTCTTTCAATTAAAACATAACAAGGCAAACAGCATTTTGAGCCCAAAAGAGACACTAAAGAACACTTAAAAACACACTACATAGTTGAAATGCTAACAGGACTTATATATATACACTGAAAAAGCAGGATATTGTGTAAATACTTCCTAAGCTGCAGGCTGACATAAATATTTCACATTGGTGCTGATTTAGGGAAAACAAACTGAAATTAACCAGCAATGCTTTCATTGCTAAGCAGATGTACACAGTTTTGACGTTTGCAGTTTGCAATACAAATAACGTGATCAATTAGTAAGCCCGACATTCCTAACAGTATTAAAAAACACAGAAACACATTTCCACTATAGCCCTGCATCTGTTTCTCTATAAGGCAGCGTCGGAGAGTGCCAGAGGGAATGAGTTTGAGAAGGGGAACAACGAACAACGTTCTCTGTCTCGCATCAACGTGCCGCTCGCAGATTACTCGGGCTGGCAGTAAGCACGCTTGTACAAGTGACTGACTCGGGCCACCTCAAGCAAGGACAGGCCAACTGCCACCCGCCAGGGAAGCTGACGAGGGGACAGCGACGGCCGTTACCGTTGAAGGGGGCCCGCCTGCCACCCTTATCATCCGAGGGGCTGTAGGGTGTGTTTCGCGGAGATACACCGCGGCCCCGGGGAAGCGCCCCCTCACCCTCCCGGGGGGCCGAGCACCGTTACAGAAGTCACCGCCGCGGCCCGGCCGCGCCGCTCCCGCCCCGCGACCCCCGGGCCGCGGCTCCCCTCAGGGGCCCGCCTGCGCCGCCCGGCGGGGGAGGAGCCGCCGACGAGCCAGGCCGTTCCCCGCCGCCGCTCCTCCGCCTGAGGAGAGCGGCGAGGGGGCGGCGGCGCGGGTGCCTTCACCTCAGCTTGGCGGAGCGCCGGCGGGGGACGGGCAGACCCTCCCCGCCCAGGAGGAACGCGCCCACTTACCCGCCGAGCCTCCGGCGACGACTTGGTGAGAGGCCTCCTGAAGAAAGCCGCCGGGCTTCCGAGCCATCCTCGCCCGCGCCGCGGCGGCGAGAGGCAGCCGGTGCCTGGAGAGCGGCTGCCGAGCCGGGCCGACTCCGCGCTGGGCGGGTGGGGAAGAGCCGGGGGGAGGCGGGAGCCGCGGTTATCTGCGGGGGGGGCCGCGGCAAGGCCGGGCGGGGCGGGGGCGCGCGGGCCGGGCCCCCGCGCTGGCGGCCTTTAGTAGCCGGCGGGCAGAGGGCGGCTTCGGGCAGGGCCCGGGCGCGCCGTTGCTGGCGATCACGGCGGGGACCGGTCTCTCTGATCGCTTGAGCCGGGAAAACGGCAGCCTCTCTCTCTCTCTCTCGGGCTGAGCTGGGGCGGCCGGTGCTGGGATCGCCCTCGCTGGGGCGGGGAGGCAAGGCTTTGGCGGCCTGTCAGTGAGCTGACGGGGGGGCAGGCCCGTCACCTCCTCAGGCTTGTGCCGTTTGCTCCTCGCTTCGGGGCTGGTGCCATACAGCACAACTTGCAGTCCTGCTCCCACCGCTGCTGAGACCCAGCTAACAGCGGCAGATCCACTGGTCCGCCGCTTCCAGGAAGGGTCGGTGGTGCCGTTTGGCTCACCGGCTGTCTTTCTGAAGCATACTGTTCTAAAACCTTTAGACTTTGGTTCCAGCTCTTTGGTGTTCAAAGGACACGGGTATTTTGTCACTTGGAGAGTGGCTGTTGTGTGAGTTACACGGACCTGTTGGCCCATCTTAGTAAGCAAAACAGTGCCAGGGCATGGGCTCAAGCGCTGGGACACAGTCAGTGCCATTGCTGTCAGTCCCCAACATTGTTTTTGTCAAGGCCAAACTGTGCTTTTCCAGAAGACGCCAGGGTACAACGTGGGGAAAGCATCTGCTCATCCCCAGAGGCGGCACCGTTGAAGGGGAAGACAGTTCAGCCATATGGATGCAGAACACACAAGGATGTTTATTCTCAGGGCCAGGGAATGGGCATAGATCCTTTCTGTTTACTAGTACAGACGTAGTCTTTTTGACTTAGAGCCAGATTTAAAATGGCACTCAGGTTAATAAACTACAGCTTAAGCACTTGATCAACAACTGATTACCTAAATGTTTCTATGGATTTGGAGCCTGGAAAAGCTGGGAGCAGATGCAGCATTACAGGTGGTCTTTTACTTTCCCTGCTGTATCACTGACCCTGTTCTACTAGTCAAATCCCTAGGTTACCAACACCTAGCTGTAAACATTTTTTTCTTTGTTTCCACTTCTCCTCCTCCTCCTAACTCTGAATAGCACCGTGGTTTCTCACACTCTTCTCTGTTTCCTCCTTTTGCACATAGCCCACAGCCTCTAGTACTGCTGATTTTTCTTACCCCAAGGGAAGGCTTGTCCACTCTGAGCTTGACCTTTGCTTCTTTTCTAACAATCAGGGGTATGTACAAGCTGAAGTACATTGGTTTGGGGGAAAAAATAGAGCTACTGTTGATCTCAAGGGCACATTTATTAGAATTAAGAAGATGGATTTAAGGAAATGGCTTTTGAATAAGGTGCTAGACTGTTTAACCAGTCACATGGATAATTTGGGATTAATTTTTTTTTTTTTGCTTTCTTGCTAACAGCCCTACAGTGTTAACACAGACAAGGATATTCATTTTGAATCGGAAATCCTTCACGTTATCTTCAAAGCGATTCTGAATACTGTGTGTGATCTTGAGCATCTTGAAATAGAACTAGGAGGCTACATTTGCTGGCACCTCTTCAAAAGAGAAGGAAAAGAAAGGTAGTTTTTACATCCTTATTTTTTAACTTCTGTCCCCTGAAAAAAAGACAGACTGCTGTTGCCTTACAAGGGCATCAGCTTATGTTAAACTCAAAGCATAGCTAATTTGTAACTAGGTGCATTTATGTATTCCTGCAGCACAACTACCAAAGGCAAATGTTGGTACCCAGTTCTTTCTCTATTCCTTAAGCAACATATTAAGTTAGATCTGTTTCTTATGTCTGAACAGTACATTTATGCGCTGTTTTCCATATCTGAGATAGGTATTTAACTGCAGTCTGCTGTCTATATACATTTTAGTTTAGTAAGAGAGGGGCTTCCAGATGTTCATTTAAAGACTTGGAGGTAGTGACTTTAAGCTAAAATCCTAGGCACAGTGAATCCTAGGCACACCAGAGGCGTTGTGCTAACATCAGGATTTCATGACTGACTCTAGGAATATATATAGCGTAGCAGAGTTGAAGAGAATACATGCTGGTTTTCCCCGCCCTCCAGTCCTGGAAAGGTACCTTCAAGGTACAAGTTAAATCTGCATTTATTATAATAATACCACATCTTTTCCTCAAGGAAAAGGAAAAAGTTGAGGAAAAAGTTCATTGTGAAGAAAGGCATACTTGACTGCTATAAAAGTGAAGATGGAAATACCGAAATTTGATAGACAGGAAAAAATAGCATTCCAGCATTCTGATGGCCACAATTCACATAATCAAAGAGAAAATAAAGGACAAAATATATTTTAAATTGGGATTAAAATGCCATTACTTATTTCATAAAGGTGGAAAGCAGTGCAGTCAGAGACGATTTGTTTCAGATAGTGTTGTGAAAGAGAGACTTCTCAGATCACAGCTCTCCAGATTCGATGGATGGAAATATAAAGGTTACTGTTAGACGGAGGGAGAGAATCTGGAAATAAATTAAGCAAAATAATGAAAACCTGTTAGAGACAAGATTCATCTCATTTAACTGTCTACCTCATTCACTGGGAAAGAACCTTTTCTTCTACCAAAAATAACCCAAAGATTTTTACATGAGGAGAAGGAAAGATCCTTCAACAGCTTACAAGTGGGGTTTGTGCGCAAGGTTCTGAAGTTACAGTGTTTTCATACCCCTCCCAGGCTTTTCTGGGAATCATTTCTCAAATCTTTCCAAATATGTTTTCCTGTTTTGAGAACGGATTACAGGCACCATAGTATTTGGAAGCCAAAACTTTATAAAAGTATCTTTCGGAAAGTATTTTCATGAGGTCGCAATACTGTTCTGATATGTTAGTTTGCAGTTTCTGTGAGTGTTTTGTGATAGTTTAGCAACAAATGTTGCAAACTGAATAGACGTTCCAATCTTGAAAGGAAATGTATCCCTTGGTAATTTAGAACAAAGATTAGAGAAAAACAACGGTTTTATTGCTACTGAAAAGTATGGGAACAGAAAATATACAGAGAAGTGTTAATAAAGTGTTAAAAGACTGAGACCCTAATTGCAAGAAGGAATAATATTCAGGTATAACATTCGGTTATCTAATTTGCATGCATCAGCAAATAAACAGTAACTTGAATTCTTTGATCTATGCAAGAGCAGAGCGGGGATTGCTGTGGGAATACAAAATAGCTCCCTTAAATTAATAAACTTTGAATGTGCTGACCTTTAAGTAATTAAAATCTCAACTTCAATGTTTCATTAACATTTGCATTTGTTCCCTTGGTTTGGCTCTTTGAGACTGCTGCTCAATAAATATAGCAGGATCATCAAGTCTCCAGTGTTCCGTATCACCAAAAAGCAGATGCTGAAACATCACTACTTTTTTGTTCCAGAGATACAGGTCTTGCTGTGCCATGTTCCCTTTGATACAAATAGCAAATCTTGTATTAAGGTGCACTTGCTGCGGTAGTTCAACAGTAAAGAGAATTTGGAGTTGATCAGAGGGTGCAGAAACCTGGTTGGTTAGATTTGTTTTCTGCAGAAGGTGTCACTGCAACAAAAAGAAGGTTTACATGAAAAAAACTGAAAAATAATGTTCAGAGGGTGTGTAATTTACATAGAGATATGTTTACAGAATAGCATTACACCTGCTCCTTAAAAAAATAAACTCTGCTGTTGTTAGGAAAACATTAAGTACATCTCACAGTATTCGAAACCCAAATCTATGCACCTCAACATAATTAAATTCTCCTGCTGGAATTCTCTTTTATATATTGCACATCTCCCTTATTCTCCACCCACCCCTCCCTAACCCCCTGCAAAGGGTGACCTTCCCACTGTGCAGGTTTCCTGGAGCACTTCTGGGCTTAATCCCACTTCCACGCCGCCTCTTCCCAAACCAGTACACGTGCGCCGCTGCATTCTGCTCCGTAGCAGCCCTGGCAGGGCTTCTCTCTCCGCTCGGGATTGCTGTATCCCTTCGCCAGCCCGGGCAGCGCTAACCCCCCAAAAAGGAAACAACCTTTCCCTCTGCGGCGGCAAGGCGGGCAGAGGAGAGGCCCGCTCGGGTGACCGGTGCCGGGGGGGCCGGCAAACCGGCCCCTCGCACTCCCGCGCCGCCGGCCCCCGCCTCCCGCTAGGCCCCGCCGCCGCCGCCATCGGCCTCGCGCCGCCCCTCCCGCCCGCGGGGCGGTGCCACGCCCGAGCCCGAGCCCGAGCCCCGCCCTCCGGCCGCGGCCCCGCCGCTGCGCGCTCCCGGGGGCGGCGCGCGCCCGCCCGCCTCTCTCCCCGCCCCGGCCGCCGGGTCCGCCCGCTCGCGGGCTTTGTTGTGGAGGCGGCGGCGCGGGGCCGCCGCTCGGCGGCAGCGGGGGAGGAGCGCGCAGGTAACGGGCCGCCGGGGCGCTTCCCTCGGCGGCGGCGGCCCGGCGAGGCCGTGGCCGCCCCGCGGCGCTCGGGTTTGCACTCGCCCCGGCTCCTGCGGCGGGGCTGGGCGGCGGCGGCGGCGGCGCGTCCCGCTGAGGCGGCGTTGGTAGGGGCCGCTCTGCCCTCAGCGCCTCCCCGCGGGCAAGCGGCCCTGCCCGGCCTCTTCGCCTCCGCCGCCGCCCGGCCTGCGCCGCCGCCGGGCCCTTGCTCCGCTTACCGGCTGCGTGGGCCGTGGCAGCCCCTTGCCTGGGTTACCGTTACTTCCCTCTGACCGGTCGCCCCACCTACGACCCGCTCCGCAGCGGGAGAGGCGGGGAGGCAAAGTTTCCCATGCGGGGATGCGCGGTTCGGAGCGTCCGAGGCTGTCAGCTCGGCGGGGGGGGCAGGGGAGGGACGGGCGGAGAGGCTGCCGCCTCCCGGGAGGTGGCTCGGAGGGTCGGGGTGAAACCTGCCCCGGACGAATTCAGGAGGCCGATGCTGGGTCTTTAGTGTCCGGTGAGAATAGGTTGTGGAGGGTACTCAGAATAGTAATGAATTAAACAAGCAAACCCACACAAAAAAAGCCTGCCAAAATAAAGTTTGTAATCTGTGCTTTTTTTTTTTTTTTTAATTTATGACTTTGGAAAAATATCCTTAGGAAGTCCCAATGAATTGTATACTTCTGCTTCTGATATAAGTAAGTTTCATGCTAATTCGTTTTCTGGATGGTGTTGTGAAGGTCTGTTTCGTTTGAGGAAAAAGACTATGGTTTCTCAGCATGAGCGGTTTGGAGGAAAAACATTCAGTCTGTGTACCCAGAGGCCTGTTTTATCCCAGACAGCACACCTGCCAATGTTTGCCCGTGGAACAACTACAGCTGGGTCTAGGTACAACTTCAGGGGGTTGAGGTGGTTGGAGCTGGGTGCTGTAGGCATTTGCTCACCCTGAGTTTGGGAATTCAGAGTGCCCTGCAGTGGCATAGTGTCTTTTTTAATATTTCAGCAAGTTCTACCTACTGTTAGAACAGTCTTAAATTGCAGTGCTTTAGTTGTGGAAGAAAAATCCGTTAACCACAGAGATGCGCTTCTGGCTCAGCGGATCTCAGAGCTACAAATTCTGGAGGCTGAGAGACCTGTGTGTCCTAGGGGAATGCAGTGATGTGCTTGCCTTGTTCTTGTACCTGTTTCGGAGCATCTGTTTTTGGCCAGTTTTGCTCTGGGAATACACAACTTTGGGTCAACCTGAAACCACCTGTTTTGGATTATTTCCTTATTTAAATATATTTTGCTAAACTTCACAAGATACTTAAGTTAGTGCCATGAGTTAAAACTAAGTCCTAACAGTTAAAATAAACATCCTGTGTTATGTGGTGGTTCTGGTTTTGTTTTGTTTTGCTTTTGAGCATGCAAAATGTAGTCATTCACGACAAGGTCCTTCAGTGGTATGAGATGTGTGAGACTGAGCTGTATACACCAGTGAGGTACCATCAGCATGACTGCTACGAGCTCTTCTGCCCATCACTCGTGCAGGGATCAGCACTGATTTCAGGTTCTTGAAAGTGATAAACTTGTCTTGCCCATCCGGCTGAAGAGAAGTTACTGCAGTTCTGGTTGCAGTATGGAAAGTGAAGGGAGGAACTGAGAGGTAAGATTATGTACAGGATTTGAGAAAGTAGGGACAGCTGTTCCTACAAGTTTTGGGGGAAGGAGGTGGAGTTGTGAAGCTATGCAGTCATCACTGCATCAAATCACTGGGAGGGACAGCATTATCAGGGAGATTTTATAGCCCTCCTAGGACATGGTAAATCTGCCTGTGGAGAAGGACGTACGGTAGCAGAATATCCATTTTCCTTCTTGGCCATTTCTTCACTAGTATTAGATGTTTTGTCTAGTTTTCTTCTAAATACCTGGACTGATAAGGCTCAAACCAAACTAGTAGACCTTGTAGTCAGGAAGATTATATACTGTCTTAGATTTAGTAAATGATTCCTTATTGTAGGCTTTTGTATATACCCTTTTGGTAGTTATTACAGGTTTTCATATAGTGATATTGCAAGTTCTTTAGAGCCTGATTCCCATTACAGTTTGTAATGGGGACTACTCTGTCCAATAGTAGTGAGTAGCAAATGAAATTTTAAAAATCCGTTTCCCAGTTTTCACGTGATAACTAATTAGACTTCTCGCCTTTTTTTTGTTTTGTTTCTGGATTCGCTTAGTTTCCCTTTTAATTATTAGTTTGTCCCTTGTGGAGAAGGAAACTTTACCTTTGTTCTTTGCATTCTGTTATTCTATCTCCCAGCTTGTTAGAAGTCATTCTAGATGATGCTAATTAGAAATGCACTCTTGTGGTATTACCTTCTTTTCTTGAGCAGTAAGAAACAAAACAATTGTCAGGCTTACTATTTCTCTGCAGTGAGGCAAACGCAATTGTGTTACTGGCAGAAATAGGAGTACGGTGCTGATGCCCTGTGGCCCAGATCTAGCTTTTTGCAGTTTGTGGGGTTTTTAGTTTTTGAGCGTGTCTGGGTTAGTAAAAATGTAAGGAAGTTTTCAGAGCTTGCAGGAAGAGGTTAGGGAAGGAGGGAAAATATGGGTTTGGTCATTCTCTGTGGAAAGAATCATTAAATTATTCACTAGAATTGAAAGCAAGAAGGTACACATGAGCTGAGGGTGAAGGGGGAGAGAGTCCTGCCGTTTGATCACAGTTTTGTGCAAAATAAGTCATGTGAACTTGAGAGACATCCTAATGAATCTTTCTGCTACCTCCTCTTAAAATTTTTAGGCTATCAAACATATGGCAAAGTAGATGCTGCAAGTTAATAGCAGCATGAAGATAGGGAAATATTTTTAAACTATGAATTGCTCATCTAACTTGATGTTCACTTTAGTGCAGATCTCCCAAATTTATGTAGAGGCTTCTTTTCACTTTTACATCTGTTATCCTGTATGGGCAATAGATGTTTTGAAACTTACTTTTAAAACAAAGAACCAACCCTTCTGGGCTGCAGTCTATTAACAGATTTAACTATGGGATTGCAACTAGCAGATATTCCTGAAAGTACGATTGCTGGCTTTTGCCTTTTCCTTTTAAAGGAAAACAGTTTTGAAGGGGTAATAGAAACAGTATTGCAGAACACATGCAGCTATGGAAAGAATTAGTGTGTATGCTTGTTTGTTAAAATGAATCCCTCTTGCTTGGAGCCACCAGTTTAAGTGATAGGATGGTCGGCATGCTCCCTGCTAGCCTCATGAGCCGTGGTACAGAAACCGTAACAGCAGGCTTCTGTTTTCCATGGTGATTCTTGATGTGGACTTTTGTCTGTTAAGGACAGGTTAAAACGCAGACTGGCAATTTCTGCAGTGTGGTGGCCTTTGGTATATTAAAGAATATTATGTATTAGAATTTTGAAAATATTTTATATGAAGTATTGCTGGGATTGATTTTTGGTTTTCATAGTATCAGTGAATCAAATCATGGTTTTTTTTTTGAAATGTTCATGTGTGTTAGTTACAATTCTGTCAAATAAATGGAATTTCTTGAGCCTTCTTGCATGAAGTGTGAAACAGGCACTGCTTATTTGTCCCAAGTACAAGTAACGGAGACGTGATCGCTTAATTGAATGCCAGTGAATAGCTATTGTAATGCAGTATGTGTTGTGTATGGGTTTCCTCTGTGTGTTACTGAACATCAGCTACATGTGAAAACAGCTTGTTGTATTTACTGTGGCACCATTACACTTGGCTGAGCCTTGTCAAAGACATCATCAGATTTATTTCATGCTTTTCAGAGGATTTAAAACTCAGTGGTTCAGTTATTTTGAAAGCATTTTTTATTTTGAAAGCTAGAGTTGTGGCACCTATGACCTGTGGTCAACTTTATGTTGGCCATCAGAATACATGTACAGCTTGTTTTCTGTCCTTTTTTGTTTACCAGTCCTTTGCTGTTACACGCGTGTAAAAGGAGTTTATTGGGTCAAGTGCCTAGTGGGAGGCTATTTGTACATGTGCTGTGAGTTCGGTGTGATGCATGTGCACCAGATGACTTGCAGGGATGCTTCTGTGGGTTCTGGTGTAGGGGAGGGGATGAAGGGCTGAGTAGGGTCTGTGAGCGACTCTACAGGCTGTTTGCCATTATTGTTGCTGAAATGTATGCTGGAAATTCATGCTGAAAAAGGCATATAATTCTGTTGGTGACTTTATGGGTAGCTAAAATTGTCATCAATATGTTGCTTTCAGTTTTAGCAGGGAATAAAATACATGAGACCCATTCATAGTGTCTTTTCCTTATTAGAAAGAAGTCAAGACAGCATCTATGGTATCATTTTGCTCACTATCCCTTGCTAGAGTAGCAAACCAGTGAACAGATCCAACTTCCCTTTAAGTGAACACCAAAAGTTCCATCGGTCACAGCAGCGTGGGATTACACTGTGGGTTTGGAAGAAATAATTGGTAATGAGTTCAGCTCCTGCAGGGCATTAATTTTTGCACCATGAAATCCATAGTAAATTGAGTTAAGGAGATACACATAACCTGCTGGTAGACAAATGTTATCCTTTCTGTCCTTTTATATAAATCTGTTGAAGACAGAATTTGATCTTTAAGTTATACGTTCATTTAAATAGTAATATTCCAGCTAGCTATGCACTAATTTAAATGTTAAGTGTGAAATAAATTAGAAAAATCTAATCTGCTTCAGTAATGTGGTATTAGGACAAAGAAGGATTAAAATGCTTGGTTATTGATTAGGTCTTTGGAGGGAGGGGGTGACGGTTCCCGTCAGGATTTGTGGAATGAGAGCAGGGTTGTGTCTGAATCAAAACTGTTCTGAAAATGCTGTATGATGCTCCGCTGTGAGAGAATTTAACATGGGATCAAAGATTGCTGTACTTGAAGCAAACAGACTGAATTTTTAATGGTGTTTTTAAAATGTACGAATCTAGTAATTTATGTTGACTTGTACTTTAGCTTATAAATAAAAATGTCCACTTGTAAAGAGAGTATTTAGTGCTGAAGAATTGGTTCATGGCTCTGTGTGTGTCTATGAATTACACTTGGTGGGATAAGAATTAGAAATTGTCATTAGTTTCCAATTTAACAAATGAATGGTTCTAAGCTTAGATTGGCTTGGGGAAAGGGAATAGGGCTTTCTGAGGCATGGGAGTTGATATGTTTGGAAATAAAAAGTATTAAAATATTTATTTTTTTGCAGAGCATTTACACAACTAAAATATTATTGTGCATTGTTTCAGTTTTTAATGCAGGAAGTTAAATATGTATAAAACTTTGTAGTGTGAACATTGATTACAGTGGGGTTTTTTGGATGTCCTTGGCTTATTTCCTTTGGGAGTAATCAGCTCTGCTTTAGCTTTCTTTCATTACACTATTTCCAAATGTATATATTTGACCCCCTCTCTTTGTTAATTCTAATGTAGCAACAGGTGAGGAAGTGGAACCATTCTTAGTGCTTGCCTATTACATCTGATAGGAAATAAAATAACAGTTCATACAATGTTTTTGTTGTTTTTTCCCTATGTTTTATAGATTTAATTTCATTTTAGAAGCTTAACTGACTGCCAGAAAGATAAGCCTAGTTACCAAGAAAAATGGTAACTCAAGCTTGTAGCTGAGTGTAGTTGGAGACCTGAGAATACTAACTGAGCATAATTAGAAGATTATTCTAAGACATTCCAGTGGCCGCTTCAATGCTATTGAAAGAAGTTATGCAAAAATAAGTGTGGGGTTTTTTAAGCATTCATTTCTCTCAGTAATGGTATGATACAATTATATATTTCTTTAAGAACAGCAAGTCCTGTTTGAGAGAGATTAGATGGTGAAATGTGAAGAAGATACATATCTAATGCAGTGTCCTGTCTGCATATTGTCATTTATGCTTGTTGTAGTTGCCTAAATTATACCCACCCTGTAATAAAATTATTAGTATTAATATAATAAAGTTATTGGTATCAGTATAACAGTTTAATAAAGTTATTAGTGTTACTTTTAGAAAGGCATAATTCGGGTTTCTCAAGTACTGTTCTTAATTTCAAATTTCTTGGACTTGCTTTAAGATTCTGTTTTTCAATGTGTTGTCCTTGTGGTTCACATTCAAGTAAATAAAATTTCAGGTTCTATGGGATTTCGCAACATTAGGTGCTCGGTGGGTGGGAATATGTTAACTTGGTTATGTAAATTTTTAGATACAAGTATGAGAAACAAAGCAGTATTTTTCATCATATTTTTCTATAATGTGCTTGTATGTGTGCACAGATACAGGCAGTTTTTCAACTTTCTGTTGTAGCAGAGTATTAGGATGGTTTTCCTTGTCTGAAGTTTGACATAAGCACTGTATTACCAATTTGCTCCTTGGTACCTTCCTTGTAATAAGGAAAATGGCACTGTGAATATCCACCACAATTTTAAGATTTGTTGAATGTTTTGTAGTTCTCCTTGTAGAGCTACAAAAATGCATTGTGATTTTGAATTTCTTTACTACAAATACTGCTAGACGAGTAATCCAAGTAGGACAATCAGATACTCAGATACCAATTTAAATCTGTTTTTACAGATGCTAGTTGACTTTTTTCCTTTTTTTTTTCCTCTGCTAGTTGTCAGGATACCATGAGCTTGCTGCCAGCGTAAACAGTTTAAGATAGAATAAAAATTAGTCCTGAAGTAGTTAAATATCCCTGTTCCCATGATCTATATCTGAAGAAAAACAAACAGTATTTAATAAGTCTGTATTCTTGGTTCTGTTTGTAATGGTATTTATTTTCATTAGACCACAGGAATCTTTAACTTAAACTTTTCTCTTTGCACCTGACTATGTATGATGAAAAAGGATGTAGTTCCACACCCATATCCTTCTCAAGCGTAGCCTGCATTGATGTTATTGTTCCTTAAAGAGACATCAGGAACCCCATAGTTCTGCTCAGTTGTATTTTAAAATGCATTTTGATTAAAATTTGAATTTAGCAAGTGAAAAGCCACCTTCAAGGTTTACATTTTGCTTTTCCTTCAAGTTAAAATATAAAAGAAAAAAGGCAGCATTCTGTTTTCATTCTGTGGTGTTATGCAAGTTCATTGTAGGAGAATTTGTGCATTAGTCTCTTCAGCTATCATTTTAGGGGGACAAGCTAAATTGGGAAAACTGGGTCCCAGGAGGAACTGGGTCAGGTCCCTGGTGTCCTTGTTCACCAGTTCTCCCTGCCTGATACGATATCCTGTAGTGCCTGGATTTTATTACTCCTTGCTCTATTCCTGCCTTCTTGCTGTGACTGTTGGTTGTTTCCAGATGTTCCTGGCTAAATTATCCTCATATTTTCCTACATATAGGTACAGTGTGAGGGATGTGGGTATTTCCATGATTCCTTTACCCTGACCCCATCGCTCTTGTGCCTCCGACAGTACTGAGCCCCACTTAGCTGTATTCAACTTGGTGTTGAGTGTGGGGCAGGCTGACGGGCACAGCGGGTCCTGGGGAGGAGAAGATACTGCTGTTCTTCACTCCCAAACATAAACTGAAGGCAGAGTGAGGTTAGTAAGCTGAGGGTTAAATGGCTCAATTTGAGAACTGCTGTGTATGACAGCAGTAGCCAAATTAATCTTTAAAGTTAGACATACTATAGCTGCATGAGCTGCAGTTGCTACAGTGCAGAAATACCCTTGAGGAAAACTGATGGCAGTCTCCTACTGAAACTTTTCTCCTTCTATACGTTTGAGGAATCCTTTTTTTTTTTTTTTTTTTTAAGGAAAAAGACCACCTGTAATGTCTTAAATTGTGCAGACACTGTGCAATTAATTTTCAGTAATTTTTCTGAGTTATCTGTGTTTGCTTATTTGCTTGCTTTAAGAAGGAACAATAAAGCTTTGCATCGGGATTGGGAGTGTATCGTTGTATGTTGTTTCTTGTAGAAAAACAGTAGTTCTTTAGAACAGTTTTTGAGATACAGTTTACCAATATTAAGGGATAATAAAAGATTTCGTATACATACAACTGTTTCCACCTAGCATGTGTTTGGTTGACTGTTTTCTTCTGAACCAGTAGTGTTTTCTGAATATCCTGATCTCATTAGCAAACGGAAAAATGTGAAATAGCTGCTGAGATTTTAATTTTTTTCCCACCAGCTCTTCCCGTGGGTGTGCAGGATCGCAAACCGGTAGATGGAGCCCTGTGCCAACAGCCAGCCTTAAGCAGGCTGTACCTGCAGAGAGTACCTGCAGCCTCCCTGCCCGGAGAGCCAGGCGGGAGAGGCTTCTTGAGCATGTATCTGTAATATGTTTTATTCGTGTGTAATAAATGAACATGGTTTTAAAAGTAAATGTCTAGTATTAGCTGTGCAAGTCAAGGCAGCGACCATGTGCTGAGAAGCTTAGGGACAGTTTGGCGGTGTTCACGGGGGGCAAGTGATGAGGTGATCAGGTGAAATACCCTGATCTGTCCTAGAGTGCTGCAAGTATGAGAGCTTGTCTGGTATGCCATGTGTTTTCCCTTTTCAGTTAATTTCTGAGTCAACTGCTTGTCGTTAGGCAAATCTTGGTTGAGAGCATTGAAAATAGGGCCTGTGGGAAGCTCTTAAGAAACTTACAAAGCAGAAGAATTTGCTTTTAAAATTTAAGTTTTGGGATTTGGTTTTGTATTTTTGTTTCTCACTAATGCTACCTGCTGATCCTTTTGAAACTCTATTTTTGAGTATTGAAATTTGTTGAATAGTGCAGTTCATAAATTCAAAATCAGCAGTAGCTAATCTTGCATATTCCATGTTTTGCACAGTGTGTATCCAAACCCTCAGCCCAGTGCTGTGTTACACAGTTCAACTAACTGATACAGTGGACTTGGTTTATCGACATTTGTGTGGGCCACTTGTAAAACTGTGAAGAATGTGCAAGATGCAAACAGCTTCCTTTTTTTTTAAGTTTACCTGATGCGGTTTTGTATGTAGACAAGTTACTCTAGTGTGATAACCATTCCTAAATAGCAAGGTGCTAATTTTATTTGAAAATGTGAGATACAGCTCTTGATTTTAAAGAGAGAAAGAAGGATCATATTTTAGAGATAATAAGAGGTAGTAAGTTTTTATTCTTGTTGTGGGGGGTTTTGTTGTGTTTGTGCCAATAAGTTTATCCTTGAAAAATCTACCAGATTAGGATTATTCTGTGATTGTAACAGGTACACAATTTGTATAACACATACCCTGCATTTCTTATTTGAAATTCTAGAAGACTCAATGTTTACATTTCAAAACAATGGGAAGGGTGTGGGTCCCCGGTGTTCTTGCTCTGACTGATATTTCTGTGCAGTAACACTCCTGTACAGTACCTTATATCCCAAAAGAAAAATGAAGTCATTCTCAAAGCCTGCAGATTTGTCTGATGACTATATGAATACTGAGCTAGGTTGCAATCTGAAATAATCTTTGGAAGGGTGTTTCTGCCAGCTGTTCATTATGCATGTGAAACCGGCATCCAGATGTTAGGGAATGGGGTTAAAAGTGAGATTGTGAAAGCATTTGTCAAAAATAAATGATTGAGTCAGAATTCTGCTGGAATGGTATCATTTGGTTTGCTTTATTTGTTGTAATGGTTAGTTGCTTATGGTTTGCAAAAATGAAATTATAGATTTTCTTTAACATGGCACATAGCAAACTATAGTACAGCGCTCCAGTCCTTCAAACCAAAGTATTTGTTGCACTTTGGAGAGGGAGCTCTAGGCAGTATTCCAACTTGTTACTGTTTCACTGCATTTGAAAAAACAAACACAAACCACAACTATGAACATCTTTGTGCTTTGGAGGAAGAAAAGAAAAATTGTCGCCTGGTGGGTTGATCCTGGCCAGCAGTTAAGCACCAGCACAGCTGCTCGCTCGCCACCACCCCTGGTGGGATGGCAGAGAGAACAGGGAGAGTGGAAGTGGGAAAACTAATGGTTCAAGATCAAGACAGTTTAATAAGCAAAGGAAGAAGAATGGAAAAACAAACAAACAAACCAAAAAACAAGCGATGCAAATACAGGCACTCACCACCTCCCACCCACAAGCATACCAATGCCCAGCCAGTCTCTGAGCAACAGCTGCCTCAGAAGACAAACTGCACATCCCCTTCTTGCTTTATCCCAGTTCTTGCTGCTAAGCATGACATTATATGGTAGGGAATCTCTCTTTGGCCAGTTTGGGTCAGCTCTGTCCCTTCCCAACTTCTTGCACACCCCTAGGCTCTTCCCTGGAGCAACAGAGTGGGAGGGGGAGAAGAGAAAGCCTTGATGCTGTGCAAGCACTGTTAGCAATAGTCAAAACATTGGTGTATTATCAGCAGTGTTTTAGCCACAAATCCAAAACATGGTACCCTGCAGGCTTTTATGAAGAAAGTTGCCTCCATCCAAACCAGACCCAGTTCAAATAATAACTTATTTATAGTGACCAGCAGGTCAAGGGAGGTGATTCTCCCCCTCTACTCTGCTCTTGTGAGACCCCACCTGGAGTACTGCATTCAGCTCTGGGGCCCCCAGCATAAGAAGGACATGGACCTGTTCGAGCGAGTCCAGAGGAGGGCCATGAAGATGATCAGAGGGCTGGAGCACCTCTCCTATGAAGACAGGCTGAGAGAGTTGGGGTTGTTCAGCCTGGAGAAGAGAAGGCTCTGGGGAGACCTTATAGCAGCCTGCCAGTACCTGAAGGGGGCCTACAAGAAAGCCGGAGAGAGACTTTTTACAAGGGCATGTAGTGATAGGACAAGGGGTAATGGCTTTAAACTGAAAGAGGGTAGATTTAGATGAGCTATGAGGAAGAAATTCTTCACTATGAGGGCAGTGAGGCCCTGGAGCAGGTTGCCCAGAGAAGCTGTGGATGCCCCATCCCTGGCAGTGTTCAAGGCCAGGCTGGATGGGGCTTTGAGCAACCTGGTCTAGTGGAAGGTGTCCCTGCCCATGGCAGGGGGGTTGGAACTAGATGATCTTTAAGGTCCCTTCCAACCCAACCCATTCTATGATTCTATGTTTTTTAATAGTAAAAATAGGTCTATTTTGTTCTAAAACTTAGGAAAAGCATTTTGTAATTTCATAGAAGCATATATTGATGTTAGAAGCTTAGCTGGATATACATCTTAAATTTTTGAGGGAGGAACACATAAATTTATATAAATATCATCTACTACTGTTAGTGTCAATTTTTTATTATTTTAATAATTTTTTTCAAGAAATTTGACTTCTATGCAGCAATTGGTCACTGCAGTGACTTTTCACATACGATTGAAGTTTCAGCATGTAGATTTGGCATTAACGATGCGTCTTAAACCATCTTTGTATTGTTAGAGCATGATAGAGTGGTCATTTTTTGTGTTCTTTGAATTTTAATTTAGTTACTGTCGGAGGCAGTGATATTAGCACAAAAAGAAGCTGTAGAAGAATATAAGCATTTGACTTTAATGTTTATAAAAATGAGCCTTTTCCCCCTCAACGGAATGGTTACAAATTTTTAAGCTCATGTTCTTGTTAAAGGAGCATCTTCTTTGGAGAGGGAGGGGGCTTTTTCAGGAAAAGTTTGGCAGTAAAGCTTTCAATGGTAGAGATGAATAGAAATCGTAGAAAATGTCCAGAAAATGACATTCATTAAACTTGGCCTTAAAATGTTTTTAAAAAACAAAACACAAAACCACCAAGTCTTCCACCTGCCAGTACATGGAGAACATCATGAAAAGATGACTGATAACAAATGTTTTTCTGTGCTTGATGCATCAGTTGAATTTGTCAGTTGCCCAGAAGAAAGTGGAGACCACTTCCCTGTCATTTCAGCATTCCTTGTGTATCAGCACCTAATTCTTTTGAGAGCCATTTAGATTTTATGTAGTGCCTGAAGCATTTAGCAGGGAAGTGCAACACATGTTAAATAGCAGAGCTTGCAGTGAGGTCTGATGTTTTGACCCAGGGAAGATGATAGAAACATAGAGCTAGCAATTGTGAAAAGCTCTGGGAAGAGCCAGAGCTTCTAGGCTCTGGTTCCATCTCTCTTGATCTGAAATATCTCAGGTGGTAAGTGAAGCACGTTAATTTCTTATTCTGATACAAGCAGAAGTACTACATTTTTCTCATGATGGTATAGGAGACCTCCAAGTCCTATTGATAGTTGCCTGTAGCATGAGATTTCATCACTACTATAGTTGTTTTTTTTTTTAACAGGTTACACTGAGTGGGGAGGGAGATTATGGGAACTGAGCCCTTTAAAGAACTCCTGCAAAACACAGAACAAATCCTCAGGTTGCGCAGAGGCTTGCAATCCTCTGTATTGATCAGCTATAACACAGCAACTGATTGAAAAAGGTCTGTTGGTCATCTGAGTGGTTTCTGAGTGGAAATGGGGAGGGGATGGGGCACCTAGGCAACTGCAGTCTTACATGCAAAACTATTTTGACTGAGGTACTTGAGTTTTTTATGGCTTAAATTTGAGCCTTAGCAGCAGGACTGGGCAAAGCTTTAATATTCTGAGTTTAACGTTCATTCAGACACATAAGCTCGCTAGCTCTAATGCAAAGCATCTTTCAAAATGCTAATTCTCTGTTCTAGCAGTAAAATACACGTGGTATATGCTTGCAATCTGGCTCATGCCTGGAAACAAGTTTCCTGCTGGGCTAATTACACCTAATTGTGGTACTCTTGATAGCAGTAAGGGAAACTAGCAAGATAAATTGGTCTAGTACTGACATTTATGAGCTAAACAATATAGACTGTTCTGTTCTTAGAAATATGTGTGATATGAAATTTTAGTTGAGGATAAATCAACGAACTAAGAGGGGAATTCACCTGATAGCGAAAATATCTTAAATGGTGTACATCTGTGACATGTAGCCTTTTCTGAAAGTTGGATGACTTTGGTGGTGGTTTGATTCTTATTCCCCTTTGGAAGTGAACTGTACAAACTGGAGAGTTGTGTTGGCTTCCCTTTTCAGTGTTGTAAGTGCAGTGTGGTTCAAACTAATGTTAATGCTCTTTATCCAACAATGAGCAGTTTTGCCCGTTCCCTATATCTAAGGCACAGATTCCAGGTGGATGTCCCAAAAATCCCTTTTTCCTTATTTTTTGTTTGCAGGACAGATTTGAGTCATTATCTCTAGGATAAGGAGATGGTAAAGCACCACAGTAATTCCTACAGGAACTATTTACAATCTGATACAGGAAGGATGTTCCTATTTGAGCCTAGATCTTGCCAAAGTTTTTGATGCTTGTATGGCTTTTAAAATAGCATAAATTGCCTTCCGAAGATTTTTATCCTATTTTACATTGTTTATATAAGTGTGTCTATGTATATATTTAAAATAAGTAAACACGTGCATGTATTAGGATTTTAAACTGTTTTCTAGGATCTGGCCAGATTAAAACTAGAGTTTGTGTTTTTTAATCTACCCCTAGCTATCTGTTGCAGTACCATTTCATCATAGGACTTTTGTTGATCAGTTTTTCTTGATTTTAAAAAGCTATTGCAGAACCCCTGTACCAATTATTAAATAAAATCTGCTGATAATACAAAAAAGATACTACTAGAATGTTTTCCTGACTCAATTAAGAATGTATTTAATTGCTTTGATAACAGATAAACAATGTGATATTTCTATATATGAAACTATATATGAGTAGGGTTTCGATAAGCTGCTTTAATCACTTATTTGCTCATATCTTATAATTTTACAGTTAATTTGGGAAGTAAGAGTAATCAGTTTTGTTGTATGCTTTTGTGGACTGGATGTAAATTAATCACAGAAGTACAGTGTCAGCATGAATTAATTATGCAAGTAAGTCGAATGGCTATCTCATTATTTTATTGAAATGGCAAGAGTTTGAGAAGATCTTTTGTCTTAATAGATTAGCCAGATTTCATTGGAAAAAGTCTTAGTATGTTTAAGGTAATGGAAAAAAATTGCTTTCAGTACATCCTACCGAGATCCTGTTTAAAACAGATGACAGTCTGTCACGTTCAGTGGCACATCAGTCATCAGATTTATTCTAATTCCTTAAGCTGAACATTTCATTCAAGCTTGTAGATTGTCTTGTCAAGCTACCAAAAGCTTCATAGCTTTTCTGTCAAGCATAGAGTTGCACCAGCAGTTCACAAATAAATGCTAAGCTGCAAAAATATTGTTTATTTTCTTTAACCTTTTATTCAGTTAACTACAGTGTTCTTTCGTGTTATTTTCTCCACATGCGTTTATCACAAGGTATTCGAGGGACTGCTTCCTAAACATGCCTCATCCTGACCACAGCCACTTCAGACCAAGGGCCACTCATTTTGGGATGTGTTGTTTTTACTCATAGTAGTCTAGACCACCATGGTTATGACATTCCTCCTCTAATCACAAAGGCCCAGTGAGCAGCTTCGTTTGCTGCAGACGTGAAGGAATCCCACTGCTGGTGCTCACAAGGCGCTGGTGTGACCAGTCTGGCTTTGTGCAGAGTGGCCATGGTCATGGACTTCTGCTTGCCCTGTATGGAAAGTTGCAATTTTGCTATCAGCCCATATAGCTGTGCCATTCTTCTCATTTATTCATCAAAATCTCTTTGGGATTTTTTTAATGCTTTACCGTGTATGTTTGTGTACATACGGCATGGCTGAATTGGGCTTTTTTTTTTTTTTTTTGGTTCCCTCCCTGACCTTCTCTAATTCTGAGCATTTTGCTTTCCTTAAAAGAAAGCTTCTGTGTAAACCATAGCACTTGCATACAAGGTAAACTTCAGCCTGCGTGGTAGTGAGAACTTGCCCTGAGACACAGTTGACTTTCTTTGAAGTCAACATACATATGTCTGAGGTAGTAAAACATTGGGGATGGTTAGCTGAAGTGATGTTAATTAATGGCACTAAGAAAAGAAAGTAAACTGTTAGGTTGGTGCATTTGTGTAATTTATATTTAAGCCCAAAAATTGCTTGGTAAAGTGATTTTTCATGAACCGCTGAAAGGGTTATGTCCAGGTTAGACTAATCTCTATAATAAACTGCTAATGCTATGGCATTCAGTATAAAGTTGTGACTGCCCTTTAATAGGAAAAAGACTTCCTTGGTTATCTTTTACAGCTATTAAAAAATAAAATCTGTGCTGTGTGTTAGTAACTTTCCAGAACCACCAACTTCAGAACTCTACTTTCTACTTCTAATTCTTCACTGTAACTTGTGATTTCATCTAACGTGTTTTCCTGTCATTTATACACAGTGCTACATTTTGTCTCCTAATCTGGTGGTTTTCTTTTTTATAAAATCCTGTTATTTCTTTGTACTGTTTTTTGGTCTGCTGAATGGCTAATATGTTCTTTTAGCAGGCTTGCTCCTTGAACAGATATTCTGAAAGACACATTGTACGTGTCTAAAAAGGAACTGTGGGGTTGAAGCCCTAGATAAAATTAAAGCCTGAGTATATAAAGAAAAAAGATTGTTAAGATGTCAAGATAATGAAAAGTCAGAAAATAAATTATACCTATTATTAATTTTGAATTGTATTCAAACATAGAAATATGTAGCATAGACAAAAGCTGGTTACAGAGAGATAAAATTCAATTTTACACTAGGATAATTGTTTTATGTATTTTACATTTATTTATAAGATCAGATAAAGGCTTGGAATTCTCAATATAAATCACAATATGGTCCTGATGAATGCCAAGGTCAGTAGATGGAAACCCCTTCACTTGTAAAACACATTACTTCTGCGGAAAATAGCAAGTGAATAAAATGAAACCGATAAGCACCATCTTTCCTACTATGCATTCTTTACTTGCATTATAATGTTAGAGCTTTGAGTATTTTTGGTTTTCAAAGCAGTGAATAGGTATTAACGCTCTCAGCGTCCTCCTGTATATTACCTGTAGCCAAATTAACATGTCTTTAAGAAGAGAGGTCAAAACTTGCTTGAGGTCTGTGGGTGAGAATGGAACTGTTGCTGTAATAACATTAAGAAATTAGATTGGCCCTGTTCAGACAGACTTGTGTGTGCTGGAGATGTAGTTG
Source organism: Platalea leucorodia (assembly GCF_965183815.1). Taxonomy (NCBI): domain Eukaryota; kingdom Metazoa; phylum Chordata; class Aves; order Pelecaniformes; family Threskiornithidae; genus Platalea; species Platalea leucorodia. Next base: position 28,089,676 of record NC_138829.1, on the reverse strand, counting down.
ATGGGATCCAAATACTATGTAGATGATGGAACCCGTGATTTAAGAATGTTTCTGTAATAAATTGCTTCCTATCAGGAGCATCTTCTGTCAGGAAGGCTTATTTTATCCAGGATCAGATCTCTGGTATGCCTTGAAGAGAAGGAAATTTAACTACTTTTCAGATGTGGCATGACAATAAAATAAATTCTAGGTCCTCTCAGAGAACATATGCTGTTGGTGGTTTTATCCTATAAGGAGCTGGCTCAGTCCCAGGTATCTCAGCTGACCGACTCTGCCAGTCTGAACTAAAGAAGGGGACAACCTCTAAGTAACCAAATTGCAGGCGGAAATTTGAAACATGTGGGTAGCTAACTGAAATGACTGCCACTCATCTTACCACAAATATTTAATAAATAAGCTGTAACATTCAGTGATAGGTTTTTCCATATGTAGTGTGTTGGAGCTTTTGAGTCCTAGGGTGATAAGAAATAGACTTCTCAACATGGCATCCCCTTCACAAAAAGTGTTACTAGACCTGACAGGTAATCAAGCTGGACATTTTTCAGAAATGTTGGCTTCCAAAACATGTCTTGATCGGCTGCCGTTATTATACAGAAACAGTGATTTCTGTATCTGTTGCTTGTTACAGACTCCAGGTTTTCTGGGCTCCTGTCAAAGTACCAGTGTCACTGGGGTCAGTAATTTGCCACTGTTACCTGAGTTACGTCAGGTCAGAGAGTAGTGGCAATGAGTAGTGGCTCAGCAGCCCTGGGGTGCTGATCTGGTCTCTCTGAACAGTTCTTCTAGGTAAGTGCTGGGATTACAAATGGTCTTTTGTTTTCTTCAGAAGTTGTAGTTTGTTTGTAAGCTAGTAACTTGTTCCGCTTCAGCAAAGGAAGGGCCACTGCAGCAGGGTCAGGATCTGATCTTTGGTTTGTCAGGTAGGCTTCAAGGTAAAGGGTTTTGCGTACCAAGTGGTTTAACAAGTATGAAGTTCTAGTATAGGGCTTGGTAAGCTTCCGCGCTGGCAGTAGCTCAGCAGGTTTTATTTGCTGGGCTGGTGATTAGATCGCTGAGGTCTGCCTCTCATGTGATCACGCTTTCTTTCCGAATGGCAAAGATCGATATGACTGCAGAAGGACAGATGGGGAAATGCAGCTCCTTGTGAGAATAGACTCACCTTCTGATTTCTTTCAGGATCATAACGAGGCTGTTTCTGATGCAATACAACTGTGAAAGGGCGCTAGTGGACCCCGTCCACTAATTCGTTCTGGCATCCCGACAGTATAAAAGAACGGAGCACCAGCAAAGGATTCCTTTGTCATAAACATTATGGATTAGGGTGCAATGGGATGTACCAAGAGAGTCTGTTATCCTGGGATGTATAGTCAGCCAGTTAAGGGTGTTTAAGTTAGTTTTCTGCACTACAGTAGCATAAATGTAGGGTGATATAAATATGCCTGGGAGCAAACTTCAGCTTCTTGCTTTATGGACTCAGAATTTGATGGCAGAAAGAATAAACACAGTTGTGGGGTGTAACACTTTTTCTCACACTGTACTGAAGGTGACTGCTGTGCAGGTGTACAAGGTAACTCTAATTAAAAGAGTTTCCCCTTGAAATGTAATTTTGTTCCTCCTCTTCACTATCCAGTCGTAGACTAATATTTGTCTCCAGAATGTTTTTCCAGGATCTGAAGTGGAATTACAGTATCTGAAGGTTACTAAATATTAGGCAAAAATTATAATTCTCTTCATAGTTTAAAAGTATCTTTCATATTTCAAAAACCCTCCTGGATGTAAAATTCTTTTGGCAAACATTCACTGTCTTGCACTTATGAGAGAAAACTTACTAAAAATAGCCTATGCTGCTATCATACTGAGATTCCCCTCCAGTTGTATCTGCCCAGTAGCTAATTTTCAACTTGGTGTAATGTACACTTCCAAATTCATCTTAAAAGTTACAAAAAAAAAAAAAAAAAAAAAAAACAAAAAAAAAAAAACCAAAAACAAACCCAAACTAGGTACTTTATTGAGAACCCATATAGTGTTGCATATTACACTTTCTTTCCAAGAATACGGCCATTCAGTCCGTTAGAGAGATCAGGGAAATTAAGAATTGTCTGTACATCTGCAGCTCTTAAAAATCCCACTTGTAATACAAATAACCCAGTGACGGACCTTTTCTTTCCTTTTGAAACTGTAATCCTGTGTAATACAATTCTATGTAAAAGTGTCACTGTTTACTGATACAGGAATGTGATACTGTAAATAAAAGCAAAATTTTGTTCCAGTTGATACAGAAATTCATTCAGACTAATGTTAAACCCCAGTTATAAAGAAGTTCATAAAAATTATCTAATGTTATCCAAAATGTTCTGAAACAAAACTGTAACTCATCTGATTAAAAAAAAATGGTGATTGGAGCATGAGTTTGTTAGTTGTAGGGTCTCTGGACTTCTCAAATGTCTTGAGAAACAGGTTTTTAGGGAGGTGTCTATTAATGGATGTCTGAGAGTAGGTGTGTTTTTTCAACCTGTCCTGAAAGCAATGTGGAAAACCTTTTACGTACTAAACTACATTTTTCTTAGGTTTAACTGTTTTTAGTGAGTAGCTTTGATAAAAACAAAATAATCTTGCACCTCAGTGAAGTTCAGTGTGATGAGTAAAATAAACTCACTTAAGTCCTTTCAGGCAGGAACAACATATTGTAGTAAGCTAAGTTATGGCAAAAACTGCAACCTTTCCATCATACCTCTTTTCCCAAACCAGTTTGCTCAGCAGATGCACAATCCAGCTGAAGAGCTGAGTACAGTGAAATATTTCCTTTAGATAAGAAGAAAACACAAGAGGGCTGTGACTTACTGGCATAAGTTTTTACAAACGACAATAATTGATTAGATGTTGTGGCTTTGAAGTCTTGAAGAAATTAGAAGAAGAATATCGAAGACTGCTTTTAAAGCAGTGTCAAAGTGGCATAACTTTATCAGAAAAATTGTGCCTTTTTTTTTTTTTACGTTAAAGTCTGAACATGTTAAGATTTGCCTTTGACAGCAAGGCATCATGAAAGCACAACATTAAAACAAAGTTGCCTTCACTCATAATGTGTTTTAAGAAATATTCCAGAAGACTTTCTCCCTTCTTTCCTCCCAGTTTGACTGTGAAATAGGAAGCTATTTAGGAGTTTTTCTAGTGCTATGATTAGGCGCAGAGGCCATCCTAGTGCACACACCTAACTTTGTCAGGTGCCTCTTCAACATGAAAGGGGAGGTAAAACTCGAGTCTACAAGTCTTGCTGCTTCACAATGTTTCAGAATGTGTTCAGAGTTGTTCTGGGTATTTGAACTGTTGGCCAGATTTTCCCTATTTTTAATATTGTGTTTTATCTATACTTCTGTAGCTATAAAGTCTTGATTTTATTTTTATTTTTATTTTTATTTTTTTTTAGTGATGCCAAGCAGTGCAACTTGTAATGCCCAGAACATCTGACATGCAAGCCTCAAACTGTTCAGCATGATTATGTGCAAGAGAGAGCAGGCATCAAAATAAGCCTGGGTTTCAGAAGTGCTGAGGAAGGCTTTTTCCTCCTTCGTCTAGTAAGTGGATTTAGATCTCCTTTGCTCCACCCAGGAATAACTGGTGTGGGGCCAAGATTCAGCTGCTATCTCAGCTCTCTGCAACCTGACATAATTTCTTCTTTTCACCTCTGGTGTCAAGTATTTTGGCAATGAAAACATTAATGTAGCTTGATGAATCAAGGAATAATGAATGCAAGATATCTGAATTTATTATGAGGTTGCAAGAAAGAAGAGAACAGCCATCTGTTTCTTTCTGCAAAAAACTGAAGAGAATAATCTTGCTGAAACTGGCTAGATAATCCTAGGTCTTGAATTTTTCCAGGATTTTTTTTTTTTTCCCATTTGTGTGGGAAGAATCTGATTTTAAGGCTCAGAATCCCTAATAAGAACTTTTTCTGTCAGTTGTGTAACCCTCAACTTACATGAACCTCTTTGTAGTTTATGTTCTCAGAGGAATTCTTTAAGACTTCTTCACTGTAAATTACTTTTGTGGTTTTGCCTGAATAATGTGCTTACTAAGGGTTTGAAATGACCTTTCTTCAAATCCCAGTAAAGAAATGGGGTTTTTTTCAAAAGTAAGTCTGTCCAGCTTCTTTATTCCCTGTGTTGTATATCATTATAAATGATGACAAGGTTGAGGAATGGGAATGATCTATTTATTCAAACGCATATTTCAACAAAAAGCTGAACTATTTCATTCATTGAACAAGAACAGAAATGACAGAGCTTTTGTTATGGGCAATCTGACAGTTCTGCCTGTGCTTATAGTTGTCCTGCACCTCTCTTAGGAAGAGTTTTTTTCTTTGAGTTTTCCATTGTTTGTAACTTTAACATTTTAGATGGAGATTTTTTTTTCACAGTAGGCATTTCCTTCCTACTAGGTGAAGGTGACTTTTTTTTTTTGTAAGTTTCAGCTGAGAGAAGGTTTTGGATGTTTTCCAAACTAGGGTTAAAGGATAAATATATTGTTTTCCACGATGTAAACAAAAATATTGCAGCAGTTTGATTGGGAAGCTGGTATGTGGTCCTGTTTTGCATTGCTTTCTTAAAATTTGCCAGGGAGATCGATCCACTGTCAGAAATATCTGCGATAATGTGACTGATGATCTAAACTTCTTTAACTTTAGCTAATGCCTCTTTTTTCCTTTTTTTTTTTTTTTTTAATAGTTTTGCATCCCAACTGCCAACTGCCTGGCACTGTTTTGGAGTCAATGGCGACTTCCCCTTAATCTTGTACCTTCTTTTGTTGGTGCAAGAAAAGGAAGCAGTGCAACAACTCCATGGTGCTGAACGTTTGCAGGTTTAGCCTCTTCAATTTTTAGCTTCGTTTAAATTCTGGACATTCTCAACAGACTTAATTTCACTGACTCGTCTCTGGTTCTCATTTGAGTTCTGGCCCACCTCAGAATATCTGATTCTTCTCTGATGGTCAAAGACCATTTCTGAATGTGTAGCTTGCTATTTTAAATTGTACTGGCCTTCAGGTTTCTTTGATATTGCAATAAATTTGAGGGAAGCATCTGGATTAGATTTCTAAAAACACTAGCCCAATAATCATACCTAAATAAGCAACAGCACGTGGTAGGGCATGTTATATATCGTACATGTTAAGCACGTTGTAAAGCACACAGCCAATGCATAGATGCATAAAACGCTCTGAAATGTTGTTAGAGTGCAACAAATGTAGAACCATAGAATCATTTAGGTTGTAAAAAAACGTTTAAGATCATAGAGTTCAACTGTTTACCTAACGCTGCCAAGTCCACCACTAAACCATGTCCCTAAGTGCCACATCTACACATCTTTTAAATACCTCCAGGGATGGGGACTCCACCACTTCCCTGGGCAGCCTGCTCCAGTGCCTGACAACCCTTCACTGAAGAAATTTTTCCTACTATCCAACCTAAACCTCCCCTGGCGCAGCTTGAGGCCGTTTCCTCTCGTCCTATCACTTGTTACTTGGGAGAAGAGACCGACCCTCACCTTGCTCCAGCCTCCTTTCAGGCAGTTGTAGAGAGCAATAAGGTCTCCCCTCAGCCTTCTCTTCTCCAGACTAAACAACCCCAGCTCCCTCAGCCGCTCCTCAGGAGACTTGTGCTCCAGACCCTTCACCAACTTCGTTGCTCTTCTTTTGGACACATGTCCTGAAGTGTGCTGTTCCTCTGTAAGTCCCTCCACTTCTCACTTACAAGGATGAAATTACTACTTGTAGTCAGTGAAGGCACTACCTACTGGATCTAGTTGCTAGATTTCAAAAAAATCAGAAGTTGAGGGGAGAGGCTGTATGTTTATTAAGCCAAAAAGTATGTTTGTGTTCACACCTGAGCAACACTATATGTTCCAATGCTCTTAGTGCTGTGCAAGCATAGTTTAGGGAGCAATCATGCTTTTAGTTAAAGGATAGCGTTCTCTTCAGGTAGTCATCTAAGAAAATGACAGCTTAGTTAATTCTCTTAAAAAGAGCAAAACCTGCTGATCTGGAGTCAGTGTTGTTTTATTTCTCTGCTCTTTTTAGCTTGTGAAGTTTCAGGTGACATGATTCTCTTCAGCAGCTGAAATGTATGCTGTTGAATTTGAGTGGATAAATAATTTGGGGTAGATCCAGTGCACTGATTATGTTGGTTTACAACAGCAGTGGAGGTGCATTTATGTTTTCATGCTGTTCAAAACAGTCTGACAGATAGGTAACCACTGCGACTGTATTTCCCTGCGAGAGACTGACGGGCCCCTCTCAGTCCCCACACACAGGACTGGGTCTTGAAAGGTTGGCATGTTTCTGACAGGCCTCTAAACGTTCAGCACTCATGATAGTTTTTGGTCGGGCTCCAATATCCACACTGTTTGTAGCCTTTATGCTTTTTATTTTTAGTGTGTTTGCTGTCAGGAAAAATGGTGCTATTTGAAGGTACTTTGAGAAATGTGAGTTGACTGGATAAACTGAGTTTCTCTGCTTCAGTGTGGTTTGTTACCTCCTTTTCTTCGCCAAGTCCCTGTTCGATCTTCCTTCTTTCTGTGAAGGCAGACAAACAATTAAATTTGAATGCTGTTGGCAGGAAAAATGTAATTTCTGCTTAATGCTGTTACTTATACTGGTGGTCTATGACTCTGGCCTTAAGTTCCTGCTTCTCATTTTTATGGACATATAATGTTCTGTGACTTTACTTTTGCTTTCATGGTGAAACCTAGGCTAGGTTTGTGGTAAAAGAAATTACGATTTGGGGATTTGGGAATTCCGTACTATTGAATATATTATACAATGAATTTTGCAAACATAAGCACTGTAGACACAAATAATTTCCATGGTTAGCTATGGAGCTCTTTAGTCACAGTGCCTTTTTCTTAAGTTTTGGAGGGGGGAGGGATTTTGTGGGGCTTGAGGCAAATGCTTTCGGAAAGGCAGATGAAATATCTGTATCAGTGGTCCAGTTTTGGTTTACTGAAGGATGGTGTGCAAACCAGCATTCGACACTAGGCCTGATGCCACATCATCCAGTCATGTAGCAAACTGGAAGAAATGGAGTGCTTGAGACAAGTAGTGCTCAAAATGCTGCGCTGATGCTGCTGTTGCACCGTTTCCTCTGTGTCAGCGTTCTGCCTGTCTGCCACATGGGTCGTCTTTGGTTGTGCCTCACTGCTGTTTTGTTGTGTTTTGGTTTTTTTTTTTCCCCCTGCTCTACTGTCCTACTCTGTAAAGCAGAAAGCAACCCAGAATTTAGTGTATTGTAGGAATGCTAGTTATGGTGGTTTTGTTTTATTGAAATCCTCTGAATAACAAAATAGGTAGGTAGGATATGACCTGTGAATATCCTCCAGTTGACACCTCTGCTCAGAACGGGGACATCTCCAAAGTTAGATCAGGTTGCTATATCCAGATGAGTTTTGCACATCTCCAGCAATGGAGATTCTGTAACCTCTCTGAGCAACTTGTTCCAGTGACCTTCCTCACTGTGAAAAATCTCTTACCCATAACTCTCAGAGTTTTCTGTGTTACAACTTGTCTCCAAGAGAAGAATCTGTCTCTGTCTTCTCTATGTTTGCTCACAAGGCAGCTAACCACCCCCCAACCTCCCCCCCCCGGAAAAAAAACCCTTTAGCCTTCTCTCCTTAAAACCAACCAGCTCAACTCTTTCAAATTCTTCAAATTCATGTGCTGCCCTAGTCATCTTGATGGCTCTCTGCTGGACTTGCTTCAGGATATCCATGAGAGGGTCAGACTGGATACAGCACTTCAGATGTAGTCTCAAAAGTGCCAAATAGAGGGGATTAATCACTTCCCTTTGTCTGCTAGCTGTGATCCTCTCAACAGAGTGTAATATGGAGGTAGCCCTTGCTGCCATGAGGACATAGTGCTAATTCTGCTAAAAATATACTGTTAAATATGCTTTTGGGTCCAAATAAGACAACAGCTAGTTTAAAATATATGTATTTATCCTTATCCTTAAAGGCAATGGAAACCACTGTCTGGTTGCAAACTGTTTAGAAATGGAGATCTGTTTGCTTATGTGATATATAATAATTCACTTATAAGAGCAGTGAAGTGTTTACAACAAAGCTGAAGGCTGGCTAAATGAATTGGCTGTTCCACACTTGACCAAAGCATATCATAGTTTCATTATTAGAGTGAATATAATGTTAATGGAGGTGTCACAGAAGAAAGCTACTTCACAGAATGTACACCAAGATGAAAAAAGCTGGGGAAAAAGGAGGCACTGGCCTTGACAAGATTCTCTGTAGTTTTCTTTATGTTTCAAAGAGGTGGTGGGCAGGGGAAGAAGGAAGAGGCATGTATTGTCAAAGAGAAGACAAAACTAAGGAAAAAGAAAAGAAATGGAGGACAAAGGACAGCTAAAAACTGGGAAAGAGGAGGACAGAGCAGGCCGAAGATTGTTTAATAAATGCAAATGAAGATTGTTATTTTGGTTGTTAATGAGGGAGAGAATATAACAGAGGGGAGAAGAGAGATGGGGCTGTCGGTGATATAATGTGCACATAAAACACTTCCTGGTATGCATAAAGAGAAAATTGAGCCTTGAAGACACTGAACTAATAGCAGAAATTAGGGAGAAAAAATAAAGAGAAAAGTACATGTCCTTTATCCAATTAAATTTAATTCAGGAATAGGTATAACCTATTGTAAACCCATTGAAACTGCATTTTTATGCCTTCTTTCTTGCCTTTGTCAAAAGCATGACATATAGAATGAGCACTCTGACTTAGTGTATGCCATGATTAAAAGCATCAGATGCAAATTCTTTAATGAGAATGTGAAGAAGCTGCTGCAGCAACAGAGTAAAAATACCTGAGCCCTGGTTCTCCATGTCTTTTCTGATTTATGCAGGTTAGTTGGAACCAACTGCAAATGTCTCATCTCCTTTTGGGCCGAGAACCAGTAGAGGGGAGAAAAGCCAGGGATTATTATGAGACTCTGCCCTCTGAGAAAATGTTTTTATCAAGCTTTATGCAGTTACTTCTGTAAACCAAAATCTTGAGGTCTTTGTAGCAGTGCTGGAGTTTTAAATTTGAAGTACTACTCATGCTACATTCATCCACTTACAGGGTTAATCCACTTGCCTAAGTTTTATATTCTTTTAAAAAGAAACAGAATATTTTGCATTAACTACTTGTATTTAAAAGTATATAAAAGTAATAGAATACAATAAAATAAGTAACTCTGTAATCAAATATCAAAGTATGTTTCATTTCACAGCTTTCAAGTATCTAAACGGATGTTATTCCACATTTGACAAATATTTGAAGGGGCTATTTCAGTTACTCTTTGACTAGTATTTTTATAACTGCCCAAAGCTAATTTTAATTTCTTTTGGGTTGTCTTACATTTCTGATTTGCCGTAAAGTTTCTTAAGGCAGTGAGGAAATGTGACTGTTTTGTGGAGGAGTGTATCATTGCATCAAAACTTGGCTTCCACCTGGCCTAAGAAAATGATCTGTCTGTTCTCTAGGGAGACGCTTCTAGGAGGTGACTGGTTTTTTATGTAGTGTATCCTCCCAAATTAAGTTTTTTAGTTTAGCTTGGCCTGAGGCAAAACGTTTCAGGATATTTTAGGAGATCCTGGTAGTTGAATTAATCTTATGAAAATAATACTAAAATTCATTCTTTATTTCCCTATCCATAGAGTATATGGTGTTCCCTCCCTTACATAGCTCCATTCCTGCACTGTCAGTGGCAACTGTCAACTGCATCATTAAGGGGGACAAAGACTGGCTCAGTGCCATTCCAAGGGGTGGTGGGAACCGGTGTCCTGTTCCACCAGAGGCAGAGCAGGCGGGGTAGCCCTCCTTGTGGAAAAACTCTCCCAAGACCTGAGGACTTTTTGTGAAGAAGAGCTGAATTCGGTTGATGCCAGCAAGCGTTTGCTTCCTGTTGCAGCAGCTAAGGCCATGATTCAGTAGTTGTCTTCAAAACCTGTCAAGGCAAGACCAAGGAACGGGGGTTTGCAGTCATCTGGGCTCCATATGTGGAAGGGTCCCAACAGCCTTTCAGTTCCCAGGGAGGGGGAGTCAGTAACTGAACTCCAGCTTAGAAGATGGACTTCCCGATCTCCTGCCCAGGGAGGGAAAACACTGGCAGCTACAGCAGACTGTCACTAATCTAAATACCTTGGGTCAACATCACTGGTCAGATGGTTGAAATTTGGTGTTATTGTGGGGTTCTCCCTTGTGTAATATATATATTCTGCAGACACTCTGGAGGTTTTTTCCTCTGAAAGTGGAAATGCCGCCACAGCTGTAATAAAAGCTATTCAGAACTGCACAAGTAAAGCACTGTATGCTTCCTACCTTGCAGATCCATGTTATTTTTATATACCTCCTGGTTTTATTTCATTCCTATTAAATGTTTGTGTTGATGAGTAATTAGAACCGGGACTGGAATGCCATCCTTTTGAATAAGCCATTATTTTGTTTAATTTTTTTTTCTCCTAAAATCCATTCATATTTCAAGGTACTGGAAGGCGAAATATTTTGATGGCCATCTTTGCATAATATATCCCTGAATGATTGAGGAAATAGTAATTTTAGTTAGCACTATATTAAAAAAAAAAAAAGTGAAGGCAGTGCAGTGAGCTTAGTTTTCCATTTTTATCTGTCATAGATGTAAATAATTCAAACATATAAGCATCAGAAGAAGCTGGCAGTTTGAAACTGTGACTGCATGAGTCTCACAGGATAATGTTAAAATTTCCTGTATGCTTCGATTTGACATTCTTTAGAAAAAGGTTGGTTTTGCTGAAGCATAAACCTATTAAAAGTTAATGCTGTTTCTCACTGGGCACCCATGCTAAACTAGAATGTTCATGTATTTCATGTGTATGCTTATGTAATTAAGCATCCACTAATTTCTTTCTCTTTGGGAAATAGTTCTGCAAATCAACACTCCAAATAGGAAGAGTTAAGATCATGTCATCTGTTGTTTAAGGTAAGGATAAGGACAGACATTATTATTATTTTATAATAGATTCTTAATCCTTTTTTCTGTGAAGTGTTGATGTTTTCATTAGAGCTAAAATATGTTGCATGTTTACAGAAAGCCTGAGAACTCAATATGTGGTCCTATCAATTTTAATTATTTGAGTCATTAGAACATCTAATTTTTTGCTTAAGGGTATGCGAATGTACCATTGAATCTGTTTTTTAAGGTTTTTTCCAGTTTAATGTCTGAATCCAAATTCATAAAGAGTTGGAAAAATGAGATGTCTGAGCTATAGGATTCACAGGGATTTTATATGAAGCCTATTTAATCAGGATAACACTGTTATTAATATTCATAAAGTCAGCTGGAACACAAATGACAGACTATGGAGCCTAAAATTTTTTACTTGTGAATTTATTAAAAGCAGCTTAAAAAATTAATGGAATTTAAGTAAAGTTGACGAAAATGAAAATCTTATGTTAGCAGAAAAAATCTTTATTAGAACTTTCTCTAAGACCATCTTGCATTGATATCTTTGACAGATTTCACCGGTACTTAAAGAAGAAAGATGCATGAATGGTCATTTAAAAGGATTTAAACACATTGGCACATTAATTTTTACATGAATAATAAGTAGTTTCCAAAAGCAATTAACTTACAGTGTACAAGATTTGAATAGAAAAATAGGACTGTGACATCAAAGGGCAAAGCAAATGTGCTGTACATTTTAAACTTTTAATAATACGACTTCTTAAAATAATTTATTTCATTTCCACAATAGGTAAAGTAACAGTGAAGGTATTTGTGTACAGCTTGGGTTTGTTTTGAAATACACAGAAATCTAGAACAAAGAAATATTTTGATGCCAAAGTGCTATTGGTAGAGAACAATTTCAGGCTTTTACAGTGATCAGGTGCTTTTGAATCAAGCTTTCTTACAGTCAATTTCTGTGTGGAAAACAGTCATATACTGACCACAGCATATGATTTTTCTCCCATGCTGCTATATGCAGCACCAGGAACTATTTGTTATTTCTGTATAGGGCAAAACAGGTAGATCTGGGATTTCTTTCATTAGTAGGAAGGTGCTCGTTAATTTACATTCGTATTTGTAGGTAGCTTAAATATTTAGTGTGAATTTTATGTGACTATTGCATATTATATTCAACAGATAAGGACAATTATTTTTTTTGCTTTCTGTGCATGATATTCAAGTAGTAGTCTTAACAGTAATGCAGGTTGAATAAATAGGTGGTGAATAAGGAAATTAGTTTTTAAAATTAACTCCAGATTCTCAGTTACAGTTTCATTTTTGCATTTTCACTTTTATCTCAGTCAACCAGTATACTTTATTTTAATCTCCAGCTTTAATTTCTTTTGATTATTAGACTGATTATTAACAGATTGTCTTCAAATGAAAGAAAAGCTTTAAGATAAGTGTACTTAATTTTTATGATGATTCCTCCTGGGAAAATCTTCACGGCCAGCTTCTGATTCTTGTTGATGTGGTGAAGATTAAAACTCTGAATAATGATGGTTCAATAAGTTTCGGTTCTAAAAATACCTTATGTTTGAAGTACCTACTGTAAAGGCACATCTTGAATGATAAGTAAGCGTTGTGCATAAGCTAGGTACCTGTTGCAGCATTTGTGTTCAGAAAAACTGATGTACATACTTAGCATATGGAATATTTTGTTGTTCTATTTACTAACATTTTTATTTCTAATGATAGGGAAAGTATACTGCAAACCCTAGGGAGCCCCAAAAGGTCTTTCTGTATGACTTGAATTGATAGGTCACCTTAATCTGACATCAGCAATATTTTTATTTTCTGTATGTGTAAATCAGGAAATTCCTATTAATTAGCAGAACGTATTTCACTTAATGAAGACGAAGTCTGTAAAATGAGCCTCTTGCCTTCTGTCTCCAATTATTCCCATGCCATAGTCTATTATTTCCAGGAGAGGGCAGCATTTTCCTACATCAGGTACAAGAAGGCACATGCCCTGCTTAGACTGTCAATGTTTCTTGTAATTACTCCCAGTATATTTGTTGCTTGCTTATGAATTAACTTGCATTTATGGAACTAAATCATTCCAATCATTTAATTACACCTGAGGAGCTGAACTATAATTGCTTGCTTCCAACTAGGATCTGATATGGCTTGAGCAGTATTAATTTGGTGTTTACTTTTCTGAGTGCTAAAAGCATTAAAATGATTGTGCAATGGGATTACATTTTACTAATTGCTGGCATTCATTAGCTGGGTAAATGGCGAGGAAGAATGACTGTATATTGTGAAGGGATAAAATTATGGTTTTAAATAGTATATTACTAGGCACATTAAGGCCCTAAGACATGTTTTAAAATACTCCAGAGGTTATTAAATACCGTATTTTCTTCATGTCTTGCTATATGAATATCTTATTAAAATACTGCAATTATTATGAACCTTTTTGTGCAATATGTAGGGAAATGGCTTCATTGACAGAAACCTATTTCTTGATATTAATAACCTTCTATATTTTCAGCTAATCCAAAAGTAAATGAGGAACTTAGGAAAAGATTGCCAACTCCAAATCAACACAGTTACACAGAATTGAAAAAGAAGCCTACAGCTTCATTTGAGGGACTTTTGTAAGGAACTCAGTGTTCTGCAATATGAGGTGAAGTTGTTATTTTTTGTTAAGACCTAAGCATATCAAATCATACACATTTTTTTTCTTATGCACATTTATAGTTAACAACAAATATGAGCTAAATATGTATTTCTTGAATGCTTAATGTAAATGTTAGCGTTGAATCTTAAGCGTTGGCACGATTACTTTTTTTATAATCTCAAAGATAAAAATGAGAATATCTGCCTTTTTGGTGTTGTATAGGAAAAGAATTTCTTCTGCGGCTTTATTAGTCAGAATATATGTCTTGGTATGATATGCTTGAATTTTAAAATGTGTACCTAATTTTTTTTTCTTTTGAACTCTTACATTTATCAACACAATGACAACTCACTGGGTATTTTCATGATCCAGCCACTGCCTCTTCAAGGCATATGTTGTATCTTTTTAATAAATGTAGAAAAAATATAGCAGGGAAAACATACAAAATAAGCACAACTATGTAGTTAAAGATGAAAAATTGTCCTTTGTACAATACATTTTAAAAGAGGTGTTTGAGTAAATAACAAAATTTATGGTAAGCTTACTATATGAGCAAGATTACTGATTTATTTAGCTTTCCTAGAGATATAGAATATAGTTGAATTTTTAACATATAAGAGAGCATATATTTTAACACTCAAAATGTTACGTGATAAGCATAACATTTTACTGTAGGTCTTATTTTTGAGTATTGAGAGTTGCTTCTTGAAGATCTTTGATTATATGAAATACTGCAACTGTGTAATTAACTGTATAGTCTGAAGCAATATGTATGCAAATATTAGGATGGATTATTTAGGTGTTTAGAAAAACCTGCAAATTCAGAGTTGGAGCAGTCATGAGCCACTTTACTTGTATTTTATCCAGGAAATTAAAGCAGGAGAAAGAATGTTGTAAAGTGAAGTGCATACAACCATCTGTAATAATTACCAAAGTGAGCAGTCTCATTGCCTCTAGCAGGACAACTCAGTGTGATTTGGGCTGTGCTCTAGCATGTACTTCCAAGACCAGAGGTGTTAACATGCAACAGAAAGCTGAACCAAACCATTACAAAAATTAGATGTGTGAAGAAAAGGTATCTTACTGAGAAATATAATTCAGCGCTGACTGTTAAAGTACACAGACTTTATTGTCCTGTTATAAATATTTTTAAATCATTTGTCTTGTAAATTTTCTGTCAGATGAAGGCAAAGTATAGGTGTGTTATAATATATTGTTTCAAGTTTATTTATCCAGAGTTTGCTTTATTTTAGCTCTGAAATCGTCAAGCAAGAACTGGACTCAGTGCCAGATCAAACAAGTTCAGAAGAACAAATGGAGAACTGGTCAAAAGGTAAGGACTTTTAAGATATTAATGAGGAACCTCAGGTGTTGTACCAGTGCTAGGCAGTGACTGGAATGTATTTGTTCTTGCTGATATATGACTGACTTTGGAAGAAAAAACAAAAAAAAAAACACAACCACATACTGCCTTTTAAAAGTATTTGGGGTAACAGGAGAGCAGCTCCAGGAATGTAAATCATCAGTTTTATTTTTATTTTCTGGGTTATTGAAAATGTTTTGGTATAACTTTGAGAAGTCGTATTTAAATTCTTAGTCTGTACATTGCACTTTCCAACCTTTTTTTCTTAATGGGTTAACAACAAATCTGAAGTCTGTCTTAAAGTAATTTTCTCATCTATTCACACCTGACTAGAGTATGATTAAGCCATCTACTAATATTAATGAGTTTCTCATTATTACTGAAGGTAGGCTTGGAGGTAGAGAGGGCCTTGGTTAACTTGGAACTTCCATGGTTCATGGAATTTTCATCTCCATCAGGACAGAAGGATCTTTTTGTATTTGGCTGACCAAAGTTTTGCTCTCAGATACATTCTTCTGTGTTTCATGGCAGAAACTTTAATTAAAAAAAAAAACCACTGAGTTCGAGAGCACGTTGTGTGACTGACTGACTTTACGGAAGAGAATTGTCAGAAAGTGGCTTGTGACTAGATAATAATGTATAGACTGAAGAAAGAGAAAGACACAGGAAGCAGACCTTCAGTACATCATAAAAAGGTGGATTTTTTCCAGTGTCTATGTGTAGGTTAAAAAAAAAAAAAATGGAATAGGTGTGTCAACATCAAAGATGCCTCCTATATCAGAGCCTGATAGTATTTTGTGTATTTCCTTTTTTTTTCAATTTTATACTATGTGTTCTTTCTCAAAAGATAATAAATGTCAAGCTTCTCATGAATAATCTGTTGTTTAGAAGAAAGAAGAAATACTCTGTCTTGGAGATGATTCATTTCTTACATACGTAAAGGGATTTCTATCTATATTATTGTGTAAAATAAACTACTTTTAGACCCCTTTTAATTAATGGAATTTTGAGCTATTACTGAGTGAAGTTAAAAATGTTTTTGAATCATATACTCTGAAAACAAAAATAGTCATGGTGGAGTAACTTAGTGGAGAATTGTATTCTGACAGCTTATACTTTAAATGTGTAATGGCTTAATCAGATTTAGTATTTTTAGACCTTTAGGGGTCAGCATACCCTAAGAATGGTTCAAAAGGTTAACTTTTCCAAAGTAGGCAAGTGAATACCATAAACTGATTCTCTGTGAAATATTTTCTGTCTAATTGCAAGAAATGGCATTCTGCTGCTGCTCACAGATACTTTAAAAACTGGGTAGTTACTGAGTTTCTTGTGTATTATTTTTTCTGATGCATTAAGTTAATATTTTGTGCTGTTTGGAAAGCTGTTTCTTCCAAGCTAACTTACGTATTTGTGTATCCAACGGAAGTTGTTATATAGACAAAAGTAAAATTGATACACTTTTTTTAGATCAGTCATTAATGAGTCACATAATTCTTTATGCTTTTACTCCTAGGGAAGTTAAAAAGGGATTATGGATAAATCTTGTATCATTATACTGGTTTGGATAAGGAATTTTTTTTTTTTTTTTTTTTTTTTTTTTAGAATTTTATTTGGGTATTACCAATTAAGTTACATTTTCTTATCATAAAGATAATAGATAAATTACAGCAATGTAATGTTCAATACGTACCCTTGGTAGACATTCTGGTGCGTTTTCTCATTGAACTACTAAATCAAAGCAACTTTTAATCCTCTGTTTAAATGTGTATGTCAAAGTGTGTACCATTTCATCTTCCGCTTGATTTGTCATCTGTGGTATCTTTCCTTTTTGCGGCTGGTACTGTACTGTATCTAGTTGTTCCTTGCTTGTAACTTGGAAGTTTAAAAGCTGTTTTTAGAATAACCCTATAATGATTTATTCAAATATATTTTATAACATACTGAAATGTTGGAGATTAAATTATTTGTCAAAAAATAAGGATGGTAAAGCACATCTGAGATTAAATTCAGCTGACTACATGAAAATTCAGTCAAGCAATGAGAATTTTAAAAAAACAGCAAAAATGTAGGTACAGAGAAGTGATAGGTTTATGGCGGTTATGTGGGATAATATGTAACCTGTTAATAGACGTTATAAAATAAAGTACTTGAAAGAAAGGTAGTGTTTAAGAAGAGTGTATCATCTTAAGTGTTTGATAGTTGAGTCCTTTTAACTTTCCGTGTTGTTTGGAATATAATATGCCTGCCTGGATTGAAGACATTTGTCTGTCTCTGTTCTGGTATATTAGGAAGAGTTAAAGAACAGTCCATGTCAAGGCTTATTGTTTTGGGTTTGTATCTAACTTAAATGTACTGTTTATCTCCGCAGCACCTAGTTTTTAATAGGAGGATAGTGACTTTTTTTCAATTCTCTCTAAGTATACTTGAGAGAATGTATCAGAAGCATAGGCAGCAGGCCAGTGAAGACTGTAATTTCCAAATGAAAAATATTCAGGATCCAGGCTAGAAAGCCTAGGATGGTAGTCCATTATAAAAATAAACTTATATTGGCAAATAGGTGTATATCTTTGTATTGCAGTAGCGGGGCTTGGTGGGGGGAAGCACACTGCACCTGGGTGGAGTTGTTACTTTAGCAGGGTTTTCGTGCATGACAAAAACTGCACAAACATTAATACTGTGAAAGTACAAGACGGAACCTGAAATTGGTTGCTTTTTGTACTTACATATACATTCAGGACTCTATATGTCAATTTGCTAAAAGAGCTAGCAGGATAGGAAAGTGGTGAGTGTGCAAATACTGGAGTTAAATTTGTGTCTCATTTGACTCATATCATGTACTGTGTTTGAATGGGTGCAGCTACACTTGTTCTGTATTATTATGTCTTTCACTACTGTAATGTTTTTGCTTGTGTGATTCCTGAACATCTATGATTTTTAAGGCCAGGGCAGAAATTAGATGAAGTCTTAGAATATCAAGTACTGTTTGTTCTGTTTTAACAATAAAATCATAGTTTTGCTGACTCCAAAATGAAAAGCATTGTAGAATTATTATTTGGAATCTCCTAAAACAAAGTAATAGCTTACCATTAAAAATAATCAAAGTCATTTGCTTCCTTAAAAGCTAGTTATCATATTTTTCAAGCATAGAAATAAATATATTTCTAAGCCATTACTTAAAGCAGACATGGAAATGTAAGTCAATGAACCAGTTTCACCTGTAAGAATTTGATGTCAACTCTTAGTTATGATCCATGTAGACACTTGCACTATAACTCATTATCCTTCAAAAGAATGTTTGTGCGACTTCTAAAAATACTTTAAAATTGCATGTCTGGAAACTGTAGTTCAGAGAAGACTCTAGCTTTAACGAGATGCGATAAGGTAGATTGGAACAGAACTGCAGAAGCAGCTTGTGCAGGGAAATTTAAGTGTTTCATCTAGCGGTGAGCTATTGTTTTCTAGTCTTGCTCCCTTCAGGAAAAATAGAACAGGAAAACAGATATGCAAACCTAATGAACAAGTTATGTATATACAGCTGCTCAGACACATATACATGTGATAAGCTTACATGTAGACAGTTGTCTTAATTGCACTGTGTGTTTGGGCATGCATTGGTCTTGCATGAATGCATGGTGTTAAGAATCTGGCCATAGCTCTCCTTGATTGTCATGGTCATGATGTGTATATGCTAGTGTATTGCTTACAAAAATATTTTTTAGTTCTTTTGCTGTGTAGTGAATAATATTCAGGAAATAAAACCTCTCTAGAAATATTTTTGCATTTATTTACTCCCATTTATAAATTCCATTAATTGTCAGCTATCCTTTTTGCATTCATGGTAAATGAGGCAATGCACACTCATATGCATAGGTTAAGTAAAATGAATCATCTTTTTTGGTAACTTCCTAGAAATTAAACTCCTATTCCTCACCATTTGTAGACTATCTTATTAGAAGTAGTAAGTTTTTCTAGTTGTGTAGTGATTTTAATGTACTTTTTTGAGAGTTTGGTTTTGTAATAGTAATTACAAGGACTTTTTGACTGGAATTGCTATTGTGTGACTTTAACATACATGCTAACACACGTGCACACACAAAGATGAAGGGGTAAAGAAAGCTGTGAGAGTAATGTGGTGTTGTAAAGATTTTTCATCTGATGCTCTAGTTGGGTCAAACAGCAACTAATTTTAAAAGTGCTGCTTCCCCTTTCTCCCCAGTACACCCATTACAGCTGTAAACACTCTAAAGTAAATCCGAAGCCCTTCTTCCAACGCTGTAGTAGAGGCAGAATAAACCATACTTGTCATATTGAAGTCTGTTTCTTCTTTTACATGCCTCAACAGGAGATACTGTGAGACTGTTCTTCCTCTCCTTCCTTCTTTTAGCAATAAGGAATGCTGTTTACCTGGGAAAGAAAGAAGACCTGGATGTTGCATGGGTGTGTATGCAGAAGAATTTATGTGATATGCAGAGAGGTAGAGTCCTTTTCACGCACGTGGCTCAACTGATTAGTGTCTTCCATGTGTGCTGTGCTTTCAGCATCAAACTCGCTGTGTGCTAGCTGTCAGAGATCCCCTTGCAAAGTGGCAAGAGTAGTTACAGGTTTCTCTGCACAGTATAGGAAGCAGAAGAGAGGTTGGGAGGATGATCAAACATAGGAAGAATGGCTAGTAGCTGTTGAGCAACACTAAGTATGGAAGATGAAGAAAACATCTTGCATGGAAAAAAGGGGAATAGTGTGCTGTGACTTAGAAGATAAAAAGGAGCTAATGATAACTGAAAAATCATTAAATACTGCCTGGTCTTTGCTGTAAATATAGTCACCTTTTCATGTGTATAAATTCTCATGTCTCCTTTTCCCATCCCATTTCTCTCCTTGTACATTTTGAATGGTTAAATACCGTGTATTTCTGGCTGGGCTGCATGCAGAAAGACTCCTCATCAGAAGCACAATTAAGTGTCCAGTATCTGCCTGACTCATTGGAGTATTGTGAATATGATTTTGTTAGACCCTTTACAGTACGCTGAAAATGTGTAGTGCCTTATCTGCACTGAGTACTGCAAACACTAAAGATGAGGAGAATGCACACCTTGAAGTATTGCACTTTGAATTGCTGAAGTGTTTAAAGTATGAGTGCAGCTAACTTCAGAATGTCCTGAAATGTGCTTCAGGGAGAGCAGCACTTATTACCACAGTAGTTTTTATGTAGTGCTTTGGAAGGAGCTTTAGAAGACCTAGCACAAGTACAAGAGGAATTTGGCTATTTTCTTCTTTAGAAACCTTCATTGCTTCTATTTTAATAACAACTAGAGCGAAGCTTAAGTTCAGAGCAAAGACAAAAAATTTATTAAAAAAAGGTTCTCCAGGGAGTGCATTGGAGAGTTTTATCTGAGAGTTCACCTGCATCTTTAGTAGACCATTTACTCGGAGTCAGGGGTGTATGGGCAAGGTGTCTTACTGGCACTTTATGCAGAGTGACCTTTCTTTTATGTTGAACACTTAAAATTACAATATTTTTCTTCGCTTCTAAAGCTATCGTTTTCTGGGATTTTGTTTAGAACTCTAATTCAGCAAAGCCTTAGTTGTTTGTTTGTGGTAGGGGAGGTTGAGTACATTTGGATAAGAGAATTTTCACTATAATTAATGGACATCAGGAAACATGACCCTGCCTAGATAAAAGGGAGTTCTGGATCATTAAGATTTAGATAATGGAAGGGGTTATATGTGAAAAGCAATTGTCTGATATGACAATAGCAAAAGAAAAATGGAATGGAAGGGTTTACTTTGTTTTTAGGTGGTTTAGAAAACATAAACACAGCATGCTTAGTAAAACTCTAGCAGACACTATGTTTGGAAATTATGTAATAACTCCATATAGGCTGTAATGATATCCTGAAACCCCGTATTTAAACTAACCTGAATTACAATGAGAGATAAACAGAATATTTACCCATCCCTTATGAGCTGCTGCTGATATGTAAATTTATTCTTCTACTTTGCACAAATATACTTTTGAGCTACTGCTTAAACACTTCAAGGTCCTTAGCCAAACAGTTTTAATGATGCCTCCAATATTATGAAAGTGTGACATTTGATGAATGCCTTGTATAGTTGTGATATCGGGGAAAGTGTAAACAAAAAACGCACATCAAGTCATCGTGCAACACCTAGATAATTTATAATTTTACTGTTTATATCCATCTTGACATTTTTTATCTGCCAAAGGCAGGTTTCATTTGGAATCTTAATCTGAGATTTATTTGGTGGATCTGGAAATCATAGCTAGAGTTCCCACAGGAAATGGTCCATCTACCAACAGATTAAATGGCAGTCCTGCAGTTGTTAAGGGAGCTCTGCATTTAACACACATGCATACTCATTCAGTCAGCACTGTGGAGAAAAATTAAAGTAGTAACCCAGGTTTAGGAACAATGTAGCTAAAAAGTCCCATATTTGCTGAATGACAAAGGGTTATATAGCAGCATTTCATTTTATTATTCGTGCTTGAATTTCTTGTTTGCTTTGTTGAGTCTGCTGACGAATACTAATAAATGCCTGCAACAATCCAGACGAGAGATGCCTGGCAACAAAGCTATGCGGTGGACCTCCCTGATCTTCTCCAGTTCACAACCTGACCTTTTGAAAAATTGGCTGGGCTAAGCTGCAGAATTTGGGTGTAATGGTTATTGTTAACTCCAGCTTTAGGATTTATTAATTTGTGTGATCAAGACTTACCTATACTTCAAAGTTTCAAAAGACCAAACACAATCATCTATCCATTAGAACTAACATTGTGTTTCAGTGAATCCCACTTAGTATCTGCCTAGAGATTCTGCTGTTTTGATTCATTCAGAATATAAAAATGCTTTTTCAAGTGTGAGACCAATCCAGCGAAAATCTGGTGTCTTCTCAGAGACTAATATTTTAAAATAACAATATGTTAATGAATTGCAAATGGAGAGTGGAATGCTAAAGGAAATGTCTGATATTTACACATTAATAAATGCATCACGATTAACTGCAGTGAATACCAAAATAATGATTGGCTGCGTATTTTAAAGACTTAGAAGCATTTTTCTATTTTAAATATTCACCAGTTTGTACACAATTGCTGTTTAGATGCGAAATAGGAGGGCAAAAGACATAGGGAGAGGGACAGGCGAGGGAAACATCATTACTAAAATAATCAGAATCCTTGGAGAATTGTAAAAAAAAAAAAAAATGCCTTTGCCAGAATAACTCCAACTGTTCTTAATCTCCTTCTCAATTTCTTTCTTTATGAAGGGTGTTGCCAGGGTTCCACACAAGTACAGGTGAATAAAGAAGCATTCAAAGTAACACAGATGTCCCCCTGCTTAAATTGCTAACACAGAGTGAATCCACTGTTCTCTTTAGATTTCTTTAAGGAATAAAAAAAGGAACCATTAAACTTCTGAGTTTTGTCTGTGTTTTAGCAGACAAAATATTTTCAAGCCTTTTTTTTTTGTGTGTGTGTGTGTGTCATGGGATACAGAGCAAACTAAGACATTAATGCAAAATATAACTTAGGTTATTCTTACTTCATTTGCAGAGAACTTTCTCAATAAAGTTCCAATAAGAATACATTGTTCTCTTTGATCATGATTTTGGGCAACTTAAATGCTGAACTGTAGCCAGAGATCAAGCACTTGAATTATGTTGTTCTGTTTAACCTGACTGACTTCTAAAACAGTTTTAATTGTTCAGAAGTTTTCTGTATTAGAACAACAGTCAATGTAAAAAAAAAAAAAAGTTATTCCATTTCTTCTGCCTACTATTGAAATTACAGGAAGTTTGTATATACTGTACACTGCATGTCTGTCTTCTAATATAGAAATACTGTCTGTCATGTGAATGAAAATTATCATCATAAAGGAGTGTGAAAGGATACCAATCTAGTTATTTGAAATTTCTCTTGATTTTTTGATTGTGTAAATGTTATGTTATCATTCATAAGTAAAAATGATATTTTTTTTCTTGAAGACCAATTGAAATGAGTTGCTAAAGCCTCTCTGACAGAAGAGAGAAGAATCTGAGGTCTCTGAGGAAGAAGCAGGAGCAGGAAGGGCCGCCCGTGGGGTAGCACAAGCTCCAAGATACAGTATGGATACAGCACCTTAGACCTCTGCAGTTTTACTTCTGCCATGGCTCACTCAATGACCTCAATCCAGTTACTTCGGTACTGTGTGCCTCAATCACAGTGGCTTTAAAATGACTGTCACAGTGCTTATGCGTCCCTTGTAAAATGTCTGTGAGAGTTTCCAGAAAATGTTGTTTTCAAGGCTTATTTCAGTGAGCCTCTGTCATTTGTCTCTTAAAATAAGAGCAGATATCCTATCTCAGTGTAAAATCTGGGACCTTTCTGCGTAAGAGTTACTTAAAAGTAAGTTGATAGTCCTCATTCTTCTGAGTTGACCCATGGTGCTCTCAGCAGGGTCCACAGTTGTGTATCATTGAGGCACTGAGCATACAATGCATCTACGTGGTGATTTCCTCTTTGTCACTGCCAAGGGCTTGGCTGGTTATATGCATCATTTTGGCTGGGCAGAGCACTGAGAAATAAAAGGAATTAGCTTTGTATTACAAAACTACTCTGAGCTCAGTCTTCACTTGTTATCAGGTTCCTGTGACTGCCATTCTGCCATGCTAGAGAAGTGATTTAGTGAGATCTTAGAGTCCTACTGAATAATCATCTTAAAGTTTGCCCAGTTTTGTTTAAATGTTAGAAAAAGTGTGTCATGAAGGGACAACCATTTGCTGTTAGTTGCAGGTTATTGGTTCTCAGTATACTAGACTGCACTGAAGGGGCCTAAATAATTGCTAACGTAAGTAAATCTGTAGTAAGTCCAAAGATGAGTAAAGCTGCACTTTTTCTTGTTTGTTTGTTTTGGAGAAATGTATATTGACCTTGTACTTTTTGTACTGAGCTGTTGTAATTGTTTTCCAGAAACAGGAATTACTTTCTTCTTGAAAATTAAGTACAGCATCTTTTCTTGGGATTAACTCTGAAAACTTGTTTGCAGATTGTGGGAAAGATAAAATAGTGAGGAAAAAGTCGAAAATAATGAACACCGCTTGAGATATGCATGTGAATCATGTATGTTGCATCTGTGTCAGCTCAAATACAAATGGAAAAGGAAATAACAGGCGTTCTGAAAGTGCATAAAACCTAAACCAACTCTCTTCTTTCCATTTTTGCCAGGCAATAGGATAAGATTTCGTCCACCAGCCTCATTTTCTTTCTTCGCATATTTATGCTTATAAAATCCTTTAATTTTGGTTTCCCATTCATTTTCAGGATTTATGCCTTTTAATCATTCAGTAAGGGGTGAATTGTTGAGCAATCTGAGTCTTTCACAGTCATTCTGTTTGGTAGAAGTTCCAGTAGTTATGCAGCTGAGTGAATGAATGTTTGTCTTTGACAAAAAGGCTGACTCATCATTTTCAGCTCATGAAGGAATATTAGGCTATAGTACTAATTTCATTTGCATAGCTTGAAAAGTTAGTGGCTATCAGGATAAAGTTTTTCATTAGACTTAAATATTTATTTTCTGTTTATTTATTACATATATGTAAGAATTCAGGTCCGGTGGCATTAGATGGTATGAACTTAAGACAATTCCATAATCCATTTTTCACATGAAACTATTAGAAATTGCTTTTTATTAATGCAGCAACTGTCTTGTCCTAACACCTTGTTAGAACACTTGCAGGTGTGTGTGCATGCATTGTCATACACACATGCCCAAAAATTATCTTTTCAGAAATGTTTGTAATATTATTAACGTACAAAAAACCTAGATAATTTGAAAGTCAATAATAAAGAATAGCAATTAGTCTAGTGAAAATAAAAAGAAGATGAAGTTCTTGAGTACTGCTGTTACACACTTGACAGTTATTGCAGTGAGTTGAGGTAGATGTGTGGTTTGCAGGTAGGGGCAGGAGCAAGTATTTTTAAACTGTATTAAGTGTGTTCTTTTATTCCAGTGGGAATAGACTAATTTGGTATGGGGTGGGCTGGCTCTTTGCTTTGATAGTTTTGTTGGATAGTGAATATTCCCCCTTGCTGTTTGAAATTCAAAGGTTTTGGTATTGTACAAATACAAAAAACAAACAAACAAAACAACAAAAAAAAACCCACAGAAATTGAAGCTGCGTTGTTGTTTAGACTGAGAAAAATATACATGATTAACAGTAAATTAGAGTTTGTCAATCTGAATTTTTGGGGCCTTTTAGTAATTGAGGTTGCAGTAAGTTCCTCAAATGTAGGACAATATTTTGTTCAAATGGTTTTAGTCTGACAGTGTCACGTAGAAAGAGTAATCTACTGAGTTTGCAGTCAGCTTTGCTTATGCTCCCAGAGCGCGTATGGCTCATTCTCTTCCTTCCTGGTTTTGCTCTTTTTCCTATTCTGCCTCTTACTGCCGTTCCCTTAGGGGTTCATTCATGCAGTCTTTTGCAGGCAGTTGAGGACATGCATTGTCAGTGCTACAGACCAGCTTAAAACACATACTATGAAGCTATAGGTAGCAAGTGGTAAGTACTATTACACTTGAAGCCTGTTTGGAGCACCAACAAGGGCTTCCAGTGTCCCCATAATCATCTGCAAGCAGATCTGTAGCCAGCCGTGTATGTGGCAGTGCTGCGTGTGTGTTCCATAGGTTTTTGTTTGTTTTCCTTTTATTGTTATTCCTCAGAAATCCCCTGCAAACCTCTGAGCTGATCAGTGTGGTTTGGCGTGTGGGGTGCTGAAAGACTGCAAACAGGGGGAAGGAGGTGCCCCACCAGCTTCTGCTGGATGACGGGACTGCTGAATATGGCGAGTGGTGCACAAGGGAAGCTACTGCCTCCTTAGCCTGCCAGGTGAATCCGCACTTACATCTTCAACACTTCTTTCCGTATTATGAGTGTCGGTACAGGATTCGCTAATGCTGCGTTTTCCCTGATTTCAATGCCAATCCCCCACTTCTAAGAAGCAGCTATGAGAAATAGTGCCTGCCTGCAAAATGTGTTAGGTTCAATGTTTTTACTTGGCTTTTTAACCACTCCCAGCTTAATAACATTGAATTCTGCTTTGCCTTTGCTATTTCAAGCCGTGATAGCATTATCTTCTCCTTACGTCCTTCACAATCAATTCCCAGCTTTAATTCTAGTGTCTTTATATTCCTTCTTCCTAACATTTGCCTTTCTTTCCCTCAATGTGAACGAGCTATTCATTCAAGATAAATACATACAGACGATCAGCTGTTCAGCTTCTCCCTATAGTGAAATATTAATCTGGGTTACTGAACTTGTTCTATTTTATATGGAAAATAAGTTGTTTAGTATACTCAAGAACCAGAATCAATGGTGGTGATACCACCTAATGAAAACTGCAGCATTTTTTCCAAAGCTTGCAAGGCTGTCTTACCCTTTCTCTGATGTTCCTTGTGCAGCCTGATTATTGCAAATGCTACTTACTCCCCAGTGTGTCTCTGCAGCATTGATAATTAGTGCACAGTACAATTTGCAGGAGGCATGAGGAAAAGCACTGAAGTGCATTGATTAACATCACTACTTAGTTTGACAGCAAGACAAGAAGCTACCATGTACCAAGGCCTAAATTATTTGGGGTGGGAGTCATGGGCTATATGGAGAATAAAGTGGTTTTAAAAGTAAAAGAATCGCTATGCCCATTGATATGACAGTGTTCAAAATGTCTTCCTCAAAGCATTCTACTAACAGATTTAGCATGTTGACCAAAAAAATGCATTACGGCTTTATTAAACAAGTAAAAGCCTCTAACCTTAATGCTCTTGGGCAGAGTGTTTCCAATTCTGAGTGGAGGAGGCTGCCATCATCTTCTCGCTTACAAAGCCAGTAGGGAAAACAAACAGATCCTCTGTGTTTCGCCTGACGTTTCCAGGAATGCCACTTACAGGCTTGCTGTGATGCTCCTTAGTCTTACCCATGTGCGTGAGGGAATTGAATCTGGATGAAAAGGTGTGCTGCAAATGTACGTGGCTTAGAGAAGCAGCATTAGCATTAATAAATGCCAACACAGGTTTACTTCAATTCTAAATTCTTTTTTTTCCAGCTGCCGTAACTTACAGTTGAAGGCATAGAAATCTATATCTTGACATGGCCTAAGGATTTAGCCTGAAGTTTAGCTGCTAATGCAGATGTTTACCTCATCATGCAGACAGGTTTACTTTATTCTGTTTTTTTAAAAAAAAAAAAAAAAAAAAAAAAAAAATCTATCTGCTGACTTGACCTGTCATCTAGAGAGCTTTGCTGCCTGTTGGGAGCTCATATTCAGGATGTTATAGAGAGGCTGCTGAGGCTCCTCTGACCCTCTGTTACCACCTGCTGCTCTTCCATGTAGGCACCAGTGATACTGTTGGGGTGACCTGGGAAGTATTATATGTGACTGTATGGCTCTGGGGGTGATGGTCAAGGGTGTGGGGACCCGGGTGGTGGTATCCTTGATCCTGCCAGCAAGAGGGAAGGGCATGGAGGAGAACTGGGTGAAGCAGATGAGGCCTTTTTCAGAGAACTGGAAGAAAACTCATGTTCACAGGTCCTGGTCCCCACTGGGGACTACAACGATGCTGATAATCTGATGGAAGGACACCAGCAGGGCACAAGTGATCTAGGAGGTTTCTGGAGTCCATTGATGACAGCTTCCTGACACAAATGATTGAGATGCCAACGAGGAGAGGTGCTCTGCTGGAGTCTGATACTTACAAACAAGGAAGAACTGGTTGTGGGTGTCAAAGTCAGGGGCAGCCTTGACTGCAGTTACCACAAGGTGGTGGAGTTCAGGATCCTGAGAGGAGGGAGCAGGACAAAAAGCAGGACCTCAGCTGTGGAGTTCAGGAGAATAGATTTTGGCCTCCTCAGAGAGCAGCTTGGAAGAATCCCATGGGATACAGTACTAGAGAGAAGAGGGATCAAAGGGAGCTGGTTGATATTCAAGAATCACCTTATTCAAGCTCAAAAATGGTAATCCTGACAAGCAGGAATTCAAGCATGGATCAAGCAGGCTGTTGTTCTCCTTGACTTTGGTAAGGCTTTCCACTGTGTCCCATAGCATCCTAATAGAGAAGCAAAGTATGGGTTAAATAAGTAAACAGTGAGGTTGACTGAAAAGTGGCTGAATGTCTGTGCCCAGAGGGTGGTGATCAGTGGCACAAAGTCCAGTAGGAGGCAAGTCATTTGTGGTGTACTCCCAGAGTCAAAAATGGATCCAGTCCTATTCAATGGCTTCATTAATGATCCGGATGGTGGAGCAGAGTATACCCTCAGCAAGTTTGCTGATGATAGAAAACTGTGAGGAGTAGTTGATATGCTAGAGGGCTATGCTACCATTCAGAGGGACCTTGACAGGCTGGAGAATTGGGCAGAGAGGAACCTTATGAAGTTCAGCAAGGGAAATGTGAATCCCTGCACCTGGGCAGGAATAATCCCATGTAACTGTACATGCTGGGTGCCAACTGGCTAGAAAGCAGCTCTGCAGAAAGGGGTCAGGATCCTAGTGGACAGCAAGTTGAGCATAAGCCAGCAATGCGCCCTCGTGGCAAGGATGGCCAACAGCATCCTGAGCTGCATTAGGAAGAACATTGCCAGCAGGTGAAGGGAAGTGATCCATCCTTTCTGCTCAGCACTGGTGTGGTCACATCAAGTCCAATTCTGAGCTCCCTAGTACAAGACAGAGATGGACTTACTGGAGCAAGTCCAGCAAAGAACCACAAAGGAAATGGAGCATCTTATGCATGAGGAGAGGCTGAGACTGAGCCTCGAGAAGGGAAGGCTTAGGGGAGTGGATCTTCTCAATATGAATAATACCTGATGGGAGGGAAGGAAGAAGCCAGACTCTTTTTGGTAGTACCCATTGACAGGACAAGAGTCAATGAGCACAAATTAAAACATGAAATTCCATCTGAATATAAGGAAAGAATTTTTTACTATGAGGGTGATCAAACACTGGCACAGGGTGCCCAGGGAGGTTGTTGAGTCTCAGCTTGTGGAGCTGTTCAAAAGCCATCTGGATATAGTCCTGGGCAACCTGCTCCAGGTGACCCTGCTTGAGCAGGGGGGCTAGACTAGATGATCTCCAGTGATCCTTTCCAACTGCAACAATTCTGTGAACTCTTTTTAAAGTCCTGGCACTAAAACCAGCAAATTCAAAAAACAGGAACTGTGAAAAGAAGAAAAGCTTATTCAGTTGATTACTCTCGTGCTAAAGGGGTAGAATCCCTTTTTTGACTTGTCCCAGTGTAACTGCAACAGCTAACGTCATGTAAGCTTCTTAGTATTCTGGAGTGAGAAGGGTTTTTTTCTCCAATTCTTTCATATAGTGTGGGCCAGAGGAGAGTGCAGTAATGCTAAACAAGGAACAAAGTTTCATGGCAATACAGTCACTGGTTATTGCAACAGATATGTTGTGCTTGAATTCTTCCACAGAATGCAACGCACTTCACCTGAGGCACTTCAAATGTATATGGCTTATAGAAAATGTTGATGCCCTGGAGAAGAAGGGGAGGAAAAGTTGTTATGGCAAGTGAAGCGTTGCACTTTCCCTTCAGTTTGTGAGAGCATAATTTGCAACTATATACATATATAGAGAACACTGCATTTGAAATGGGAGAAGTGGACAGGATGATATGCAGTTCTTTATAATATAAATCAAATGGGAAACACATCTCAGCCAAGTGTATACCTCCCTATAAAAAGCTTTGCAAGTATTGAAATTCAGACTAGGTTAGTTTTCAGATAGTACTAACTGGAGAGGATTCAGAATTTTACCCTTATATGTTGCCACTCCTAAGTTGGGGCAGGTTCTTAGAGTATACATAGGGAATTGTTTCATGCCTGTTTCTTTAGAGATCCTTGCTACTTGCTGTAAGGAGGAGCAAGACGTTGAATCCAGTTTTAAAATGTAGCAGCACTTAAAAGGAAATCTCTGCTCAAAAACCTGCAGGATTTTGAGCCAGTGAACAACAGTGTACATTTGCTCAAAGAATCCAGGTGGCTGTGGGCGGTGTTCAATTTCTGCATTAGCTGTGAAGTGATCTGAGGAACACATTTCAATCACAGTACTGAAAGTAGTTTTAGGTTCTACTTGTTAATGAATGTTTTATCAAGTTATGGTCCCCACATGTTTATTACTGCTCAGAAACAAAGATTCTGATACACTGTTGATTGTTGTTCCTCTAGTACAAAAATCAGTGATTATAGTTTACAGGAATGGCGAGAGTGGATTCAAGTGGGTTTGTGCTGAAGTAGATAAGGAGAATACAGATCAGCAGTGGGTACAGTAACTTTTTCCTCAAGGTAGCAACACATAGCTTTGTACAGGAGCTTGTTAAACTGACTCCAGCCAATCCACAAGTCATCTCTCTGCCCTCGGGATGTTTCCTGTGCCATTGGCTGTGTCTTTCCTTCTGCAAGAAAAGAGGAATCTATTGCAACAGATTTTAGAGACAGTCTTCAGTGGTTTTTACGTAAAATTTGTGCTTTTGTGTCGTACGTGCAGCATGACATTTTGATACTGATTGATGTGTATTTTCAGGTTGTTTGTAGATGATTGCAACTGTATAGGCAGTTTCTTACTATTCTTGAGGAGGAAGTAATAAGTTGGATCAAAGAATGTATACCGTGTAATTTATCCAAAATGTTTGGAAACACTAACTTTATTAAATGAGCAAAAGCTCCAGTGTTTGTTCTCTACTAATCTAAATGAAAGAATGAAGGATATATGCACTTTTTTCCATTTGCAGCTTTTTTAGGCTTCTTCCTCCTCATTTTTTAATATAGTTCTATAATTAAAACTTACTTGTTCTTACTTTATGAAAGAACATTCATGGTATGTAGATCTTTCTTTCATTTACATACCTTGATACCAGAAATATGTCCTAAAAATATCTAGTAGCCAAGCTTAAGAGAACTATCACACTCAACATTTTAATCAGATAATTTTTCCCTTTGGCACAATTTGTGCTTTGCATTCTTCAAGTTCTTTAGTTGTATGAGCCTGTACCTTATACTCTCCAGGAGTGAATAATGGGGCCTTAAATTTGTTGTTGCTAATTACAGCTGGCTGATACTCCTTTTGTAGCCAAAAAGGATTTGAAAAAGACCTCAGTATAAGTAAGAGTCTAGTTCACAACCTGAAAATTTACCTGGCTACAGCAGAAATTAATCATGTCTCACTAGGGTAGAGCTGATTTTTATGAAAGATAGGCAGAAAGTTTCCTAGGCTCAACATTATTTTAAGCAGTTTTTTAAGGGGAAGAGGAATTAGGAAATGGTGATTAATTTTTCAGATTTCCATAAGAAAAATCCAGTAAATAGGTCGTAACGCCTACATCCATGCTCTAGGTAACACAGCTTTCGTTCCTTAATGGGATGAGGAAGCTGTGAATCTGAAACTAGAGTACTTTCTCCTTTCTGCTACAAAGAATATCGCAAGCCATTTTTGAACAAGAAATTTCAAGATTGTGTTTCTTTCTCCAAATGAAAAAATGTGTTTGCTTCTGTTTCCAATTAGAAACACACATTCTGGAACAGGAAAAAGAAGGTACTTGTGTTGAGTTTCAGTTTCATCAGAATTCTCAAAAAAACCCAGAATTTTTCATCCAGGCAGAAGCTGAAGCACTGAAACTTTCTGATTTGTCCGTGACCAGTCAAAGAAGAGGAGCCCTGAATGACTGTAATTCTAGTCCGGAAGAATCAAGGTAAAAACAAATATCCCTATTTACAGTTTTTGTAGATTCAAATTGTAGACAATATACATATGGATTTTTGGATAAATATAGGGAAGTTCACCTCCTAACTGAGAATCAGTAAGTCAGCTTTTTACTTAGACTCACCATGTCTGCCCTTCTTTCCTTGTGGAATGCAGCATTTCACCCCTGTATTCTCTAGCACCGATAGATAATATGATCGTGGCAGTGGCTTATGTGACACACTGTGAGTATTTCAGTGATTGTGATTTCTCTGCAGAATTTTAAAAATGCATACTGGGCAGAATTAGAAAAGATGATCTAAAAGTCTAGTAGTATCTGTGGCTTCACACAAGCAGCACGGTGTACCCTAAGTATGATGAGTGAGTAGGAAGCAGGAATGAAGCAGGGTGAAGTCTGGATGAAGTCGGAAGAGTAAAGATGAGGAGCTGTAATACCTTGTAGGCAGTCTGACAGGAATCTGGAGAAGGGCAAATATGTTTGAAAAGTGTAGTACAAACTCTGAAGATTTTCTTCTGTCATTAATTTTGGTCATTTATTGTCATTAATTTCCGTACTGAGCTGTGGCCCTCCACTGCAGTCTTAAGAAACATATACATTCATGCTATATATGACGTAATATATGAAAGCATACCCAGCTGACTAGGGAACATGCTACCAGTTTTGAGTGACTTAGACATTCTGAAGCCTAAGTCTTAACTGAGAGTGACAGAGTTGTTTTTGAAAATGGGTTTAAGGCTGCAGAGTCCTATGACGTACTTTTGAAAAATATACTCTTAATTCTTCACGTGTCTGGCAGATTCTACACCTGGTTTTGTTATCTTTAGCATAATCTATTGGTGACCCATTGGGCCAAAACCAGACCATAGTACTCTTCCATCTGGCTTGTTGCCTTTTTTTTTTTTTTGCATTAGGGCCTGAGATACGCTGTTAGGGCAATGCATCCTGCACTAAAAGCCAAATATCATCCTGAGTGCTTAACTACATCCCAGCACAGAGTCAGCCAAAGATTGTTGCTCCTACCCTTCACCGGTGCCACTCGCACTGGCAATCAGGCTGGTCTTAACCAGATTAACCTCCCACAGCAGTCAGCATGTTGAACCATCTCATATGAAAATATATTGCATGTAAGATCCTAAAGCTATAGGCCAAAACCTCATTGTGGTAGATAGTATATAAACTGCACAAAATCTGTCCTTCCCCAAATAGATTGCAATTACAATACAAGATGAGAAAATATCTTGATGTAGAAGGACCCAGGAAATGTTGAGTCTGTGTTGATTTGCATTGTAGATGATGGTCTTTGCGTACCATCAATGTGACTTGTCAAGTTTTCTTTTAGACATCAGGAAGAAAACATTTTAGGGATTGAAAGGTGATGATGAGGTATATTCAAACTTGTTCTTGGGAAGCATCTCCTGGACATGGAAAATGCACAGAAAATGCTTGAGGTTTGTAATGTCTGGGCAATAGTATCCAGAGGCATCTGTCACTTGCAGTCCAAAACAATACTAAATGAAATTTGCTAGACAGAGCAAAGATGAAATAAGCTTTGAAGGATCTTGAAAGTGAAGACAAGCAGTTTAAGCACTCTTCCACCCCATCTATACACTATATACGTTATATTACACTAAATAAGTACTTTTTTGATGTGAATCTCCCTGCAGTCTACACTTGATGTGCTTTAGGTTGTACCATAGTTTGCCTGCAGAGTACGGATCTTAACTTCCTTCTTAAAGAACCATAGAGAAAACAAATCCAATGGAAGCAGGTGAAGAAATGGGTAGCTGAGTAAAAAGAACTGTCTACCTAAGAGAATGACTCTTTGGAGCAACAGATAACTTTGCTTTTCTTTCAAGGATGTGAATTACACATAATGAAAGTAATGTACACGGTAGAAATAGGAGTTCAGAAGGTATAGCTTTTCTGTGACTACTTCTTATGACTCATTGGCTGTGAAGCCTATAAACAGAAAACGCTTAAGGGAAGTGAATGTTAAAAATATTTGCTAATACCCCTTCTAATCCATTCATCTACTGATTTTGCTGCCACCTTACAAGTGAGATCTGAGTTATCTGTGAGTATCAACAGATAGCCAAGGAGTTTTATGAAAGTTTTACGTTGAGACAGAATGTTTGAGGACATTGAATCTTGTCTTATTTTTCCCTGTCTATGGCTAAATAAGTTATCTTAAAACTCTGAGTGCTATACAGTATGGAATTCCTGTTGTCAGTTATAATATTTAGAATAACACTATCATTTTACAGATTTCTGCAAGATGAGCTGCTAGATCTTGTCCTCAGGATGTTTTCATTTCACTTGATATGGAATTGTCCATTCAACTGAAGAATTTGGTTTCTTTTAACCTGAGCATCAGTTTGATCCCCAAATGTTTCATTACTTTGTTGCTCCATGTTAAGCACAGGTTTTTAATATTCTCTTCCCTTAAGTCTTTTCTGTTTATAGGCTTCGTAGCCAATTTAAATGAATCTGTTTTATGCCTTAGTACTGTAGTATATTTATTTACTCTTCCAGATTTACAGTTTGTTTTTTTTTTCAGAATTACAGATTTAAGAAGTGATAGAAGGACATCCCTTTTACTGGCTATTTAATACATTTGCAATTGTTAACAAATTTTAGTAATTTATTTCTGTGTATTTTGTTATGGGGAGAAGGGGGGAGAAACTGGTTTTGCATTATTTTTTTCTTTTTTTTTTTTTTTTTTTTTTTCTTTCACTCTCCTAAATGCAGCACCATAGAAAAAAAGGCTAACAGGATGCTCCCTGAATTTATATCCTCATGGAAGGATGCTGCAGATTTAGGTGGAAAAACAGAAACTGCATTCCTTTTAGAAGAATTGGACACTCTGAGGGCCAAAAATAAAGAGGTACAATTGAGATATTCAGATCACAGTATTTGCTCTTTTATGGTTGTCTTACAAAACATACATTTTAAACTGTTCCTAATTTAGTTTTGTTATTTATTTTAGTGCACCAATCAATAGCTTTCTTGTCATTTTGGATTCTTAGTATCTGCTTAACAACTGCTTCTCTGGAATTAAAAAAATCTTTCATCCTACCATTTGACCTTTTTAATCAGCGACATGGGTTCTTGCATCATGGATGAAAACCAAGGAGGACCAAAACCAAGGCCAGGATTTCATTAACAGAATCTGGAGCTCATGCTTCTGTACATGTGGTCCAGATAATGAATGTGCCCTGATACCTCCTCTTTGTTGAGGAGAAGAAAATTCCATCCTACTTGCACACTGCATTGCTTCTAGTGTTAGTAGCAGTTGCATGCACCTAAACAATAGAAAAGTCTAGTCTTCCCATGAAGTGTCATTCAGTATGCAGTGGCAAGCTCAGATATCTGTCCAAGAACAGATTTAGTGAATTCCCAGTTAAAAGAAAGGCCTCAACACATGAAAGAACATCAGTTTTCTATCTGGCGATGCACATGAAAAATTATGCATTTACACCACAGTCTCTTCAGGCTGTGACATTAGTACTTTTGGTAGGAAATAGGCTATTCGTGCAGACACCACCTGCATTATAGTTCCATGTAATTCTGAACTTCCTTAGTGAGAAGGACCACAGCTGGTGATACCTGAAGAAGGGAATCCCAAATAAAAATGGCACGCACACTGCTGCTTGTCTCGCAGGGCAAGATGGAGCAGATGATAAAAAAATATATTTTTAACATTTGTCCTTTAAATAAATATAATTAATTGGACTTCTGTTGTATTGCTTAGTATTTGTATTTTGGGGGTAAGACTCTATTATTTAAAATTTTGTTGTGGTTAAAAGTGCTGGTTGACTGTTTCAGCCAGATAAGAATCTTACTGTCCATTTGTTCAATTCAGCTTCACGATAAGCTGTCTGAAAAGGACAAGGAGCTGAAGACAATAAAACTGGACTTAGAACTGCAAGAGAGAGCTACAGAAGCTAAGATTGCAGAAAAGATTGCAGGTACAGTAGGCAAGCGTTTAACAGATGGCTGTATGGTTCATATAGTACCCGCGGTTGCTATATGACGTGGCCTAGTGAATGTTAGCTTTATTTGCTAAAGGAGGGAAGATTTGACTTTTTTTTTATGTGTGGCTGTTTAGAGTTGCTTAGAAAATAGGTGGCTTTAACATCCTGGTACTGGTATTAGCAGGAGCTTTACCTGTATTCATACTGATTTGGGCATTAAATGCATTGTTAACACCATGTCAATCCAATCACAAAAAGGTTGTTTGTTTTGTTGGAAGGTCCTGAACAAACAAGGGGAAATAATGATTACCAGTGCCTCTACCTTTCAACCAGCAGTTCAAATACCACTTATTGTTTTAGCTCGTTCAGAGCAATACTTCCCCCTCCCCGTGTATGGAGATAGTCGCGCATTCACCTCGACTAGAGACCTGCACTTTTCTTGAAAAATCTGTTCTTTTGGTAGTGAATGAATTTTTGTCTGATGATAGTATGTCTCCAGTGAATGAAGTTTATACAAATTCCAAAAATGAAAGGTTTTTAAGTTTATAGTTGAAAGCGAATGCATGCTTATGTTTGCTGTTAATTATTCTTTGGGTAGACATACAAGAATGGAGACAGTTTGTATTCTACGATTTTTGGAGATTTCTAAAGTAATGAAGCTGAGTATTTTTATTATTGAAAAGTGACTGTGTGTACAGTGTACCCAGTGGATGAAAAATACTTTGAGGTTTTTCTCCAGGTGTTTCAAAGAAATTAATGGGAGTGCTTTTATAAATTCATTGTATCATTTGTTCATAAATAAAGTGTAAGCTAGGTAAAATTGTGTCCTGATAAACCACACATGCTTCATATGGTATTAATAGTACTAATGCCTGTCCCCAGGATATTGGTACTGAAGGGAGGAGTAACTGTCTTCAGGAAAATGGAGCAGAAAATAAACTCTCCAGCTGAAAAAACAGATGGCTGACTTCCCACTTAATGTCAAACTCCTGAGAATACAGTATTCTGTGTATATTATAGATGGAAGAGAGAGTTCCTAGATTTTCTGTGGTGGAGGAAGGGAAAGGCAAATCTAATCTACATATTAGGAAACAAATTGAAGTAGAGGCGTAATTTTATTCTTATTTCATTTTACATAAACTGCTTGCTTTATTTTCAGAAGGAAAAAAAATCCGCACTGCTTCTCATAGTTATATCCAGCAGCTGAAAGCTAATGCAAATTGTTTGGGTTGAATCCCAAGTTTTGTGTTTATTCCTGGATATTTGCACAGTGTTTTGCCTCTGTACCTATAATAGAGAAATATTCTCTTTGATATAGGTGTACATTGCTCATTAAAACCTGGAAAGCAATGTGTGTTGAAAGGTGTGTCAAAAACATGTTTAGTTTCATTTTTATGGATACAGTTGAAATATTTGTTAGTAAATTGTTTTTTTCCTACATTACTGTTTAAACTTTCTAATTATGTCCTAAATATAGTATTCTCTTCTAAACAGTATGGCATGAATATGGATATAATAATTAACATAGTTACTCTATTTTAAAAGGAAGAATAAGCCAAATTTTAATGAGACCTACAATGTATAGTAAGGATGACCTTTAAAAAAATACCTTTTTTTCTCCTTTTATAAGTTCAGGAAGTATAAAATCCTTTAAATGCCGAGAGAGAGGGCAAGAGGCTCCTTACTACTTAAGTTGTTTGCAAAAATGAAGCATCGTTAATGTTTCATGGGTTTTTTGTTTCCTGTCTTATGGTTCTAAGAATATTACCAAGTTCGGATAAATGTTTTGAAATCTGGAATTATGTGAACGAAACTGAATTTGTGGAGGTCTATATGTCTCTCTCTCATAAAAGCCTTGGGGACAGTTCTAATGGACAAGCAGAAGCTGATAAAGAACACTCAGTGTGTTTAAGGAAAAACTTTTTCCCCCTGTGTTAAGTCCTTTGAGGAAAGGCGAACACATGCTCCTGTGATTTCATGTTGCTAGTTAATGTTTAATTACTGCAGTGTATAACACATGGTAGAGTGAAGCTTGTAAATATGGGTGTTTGCATTTTTATTATTACTTAGTACTGACTTTATGATAAGAAAATGACTCCACAAAATTCTATTGTAAAAAAAAAATCAGAAAGGTACACCGTAAAAATGTTATCTAATTTGAGGTATATTACAACTCTATTTTAAAATGTAACCCTCTAATTGATGGGTTTTACCGAAACAAGACCTATGGAAAGAACAGAAAAGCTGAAGACCAATGCAATTTTAAAATGAAGCTACAACAGTCTTCAGAAACAAATAACCCAAAGCTTGTCACTTTCTGATTTTTACTTTGTTCACAGGAAGAAGTAAAGAGGAAAAGTGTAAATTTGTGAAATGCTTCATGAGAGAATAAGAAAAAGTAGAGTTAAGGGAGAAGATATACATGATGGAAGAGAATGTTTAATATTGTGTGCAGTAAATAACTTATTTTCAGAAGGTGTTTATTTCTAAATTTTACTAGCCTGGAAAATGCATTTTAGAACTTTCTTGGGTCCCGATCTCTGTGTCAGGTAGCTCTGGCTAAGGAAAATTAGGGACTTTGCAGTTTTGGTTGCAGGCTTTTAAGCATTAGAGACTATTGTTTCTGGTGGTCATAGTTGCCACAGGTTCCTGCTGTTTCTTCATTATTCTTCTGTTCAATTTCTTCTTATTATAAGCCAATGTCAGAAGGTACCATTAGTTTCACTCTCCATCATGAAGAGAAGAACAACAGAGGTGGAGGCAACATCGGGAAAATCAAGGGAAGACACGTCATAAAAGAACTGAGACTAGGATAATGTAAGGAAAAAAAGGAAACATCACATGTGAACTGGGCATGAAGGACAGACAAATCTTGAAATGCGGGACTGCAGAACTTGCATATGTTGAACAGAAAAAGAAATGGGTGCACTCTGTGGGAGGGGGAAGGGAGGAGGAGCACACGTCTTCTGAGGACAGACTGGAAGATAAGGGTGGAGGCATTGCAAAGGAGTAAGTCTTCAAAAGAACCAGCAGAGAGAACACATCTCACTTTGGATGGACATAATAAGTGACTTTATTTTTGCCCAACAGGTGAATTATACAGGGGGTATATAGGAACTTCTGGAGGAAAGAGCTGGTTGAGCGTAAGTGAGAATTGTAGAGCATAGTGGTAGCCTCTCTAAACTGGAAAAAATGTCTTTCACAGTATGTCTCACATGTCTTCTCACAGTAACTCCCACCATTACTGCAACAAGATATACCATAGTTGGCATCAGAGCTTCAGCTCTTGGAATATTTTTGTTGCTATCACAGTGCTATATATTGGGACTAAGAATAATTCTGAAGGAAAATATAATAAAAAATATTTCTCATGAAATCTTTCTGTAGCAAGGCCTATTCTGTGGAGGTTTTTTGCCAATATCTAATACTAATATTACCAAAATTTAATACTTTTTAAAATCAGAGTCAACTGATTGAGTCCAGCTCTGCTAGGTCTGTTAGGTGTTGTACATCACCTTTAATGCCTGAAAACTCTATTAGCATTCTGCAGATGCTCTCTGAAAGACGAGGGTAATGATAGGAACTATAGCGTGGAAAAAAGGGGAAAGCAGTACTTCTAATACTGTTGTATATGTTATACAGCTTTCAGTCTCTTGGAAACTATGGCAATATACCTACAACGAAGTCCCTTTTTTCAGGTCTGTTTTTATAAAAATATTGATAATTAACATTTGTGGTATCTTGAAATTCTTGAATATGGTATGGAAATGTTCATGAACATGATTTGAAGTTTCCTAAATTAACTTGAAAAATAATTACTGAATGCATATGCAATAGTTTTAATAGCAAAAGTGAAAACAAATATCCAAGTAGCTATTAGCTTAGAGTTCGTTTGATTTAATATCCCATAAAGTAAGAGGAAATAACTAATCTTGCCAGTAATAAACTTCAGGTGGCAATAACTTCCAGCACAGAATAAAAGTATTTTCCATTTCTTCAAAGCTCACTTTAGAGTCCTTTTTTAGATGTTATTTTTCTCTCTTGCATGTCATCCATTAAAGATTAGCTGTGGAAGGTTGGAGCATGGAGAGATTATGAATGACAGAACAACTCCTGCAGAATAATAATCAGTTTTTGGTATTTAATGCTGTTTGACTTTTGCAGACACATTTCTTATTAACCTTTGGTACAAACAGAAATCCAGGTTCCTGATATCTCATGGAGAAGATGAATTCAAGATCCTCTTCCAATTAAACTGAAATAAGGCCAATATTGGGCTTTAGCCAAAAGAACTCAATAGTTCCCAACCCTTCTGTTTATAAACCTAAATATGAATGATATTTTACAGTTTAAGTAGGTAATGCATATACTTCCCTAACTCAGTTTTCTGTGCATAATTCATTTGTATATATAGGGTCTATAGTTCTTCGGGGTTTTGTCATATTAATGCTTCATTATGCAAAACTATTTCCTGAATATTTTTTCAAAATATTTCCTGGTAAGTAACAGAATTTTGAAAATAGCTATAGGATTTGAATCCTCTGTATGGGAAGGTAGACAATCCATCTAAACAACAGAAAAAAAGAACCAAAGTGGGGGTGTTGTAACTGAGAACATCTTGGCTTAAATTTTAACAGCTTAATTTGAAACAATGTAATTTTACCTTCAGATTGTCAGAACTGTTGATTGTCAAAAAGCTGCGTGCAGCTCTTTGAAGTGCAATATACAATGAGCTGGCATAGGTTAAAATGTAAATTACTAAACTATTTGTGGGTGGAGCTTGTATGTAAAAAGCAAGCCAATGTCTCCTGCATGTTTTTATGATTAGTCTGGCCCTTCTCTCTTCCCTACTACGGTGCTAGATGAACATAAAGAATTGGGTTTTATTGAGGAATAAAAAGGTCTGCAAATAATCTACTTCTTGGGCTATTACAGAAACTTTTCTTTAACCTGTCAAATCATAACTTGCAAACTTTAATGCAACATTTATATTTTTCCCCCTAAAGTAAATATTCAGGCATCAGCAATTATTCACTGAAGAAAAGTTTAACAGCATTATGGTTTGAATTTTGAAGTCAGCTGTGTTTAGTGTTTTAGAAGCAGAGGCTTAAGTATTGTACAGGGATTGGCTTTCACAAGAAATGCCTTGGGGTCTGTGTATAATAGTCTCTCCTATTCTTTCCCACTTTATTTTTTTTTTAATTGAATTGGGATCTGAGTACACAAAGAAAACCCTATGAAGAGCTGCCACTAAGAAACTTTAGCCTTTTATTAGGAACACTCTGTTTATAGCATTGGAAATGTAGGAGCAGATGAATGCTATGCACTAAATACATACAACAAACACAAAGCAATAAAGAAGTCACTGTGTTCTATCAGTGTTTGTTCAGATTGCTTTATCTATAAAGTCACATTTAGGTGTAAATGACTTGTAGTCTATAATTCCTGGTATAGGCCAGTGAAAACGAGGGAAAAAAAGTAGTTTTCCTATGATCTTCTTATCACTATTTAGCTTTTATTTTTCAGTTATAGGCCGTAACTGAAAGTAAATGAATGGTAGCTTTCAAAAAAAGAGCTAGGAACTTAAGTTGTCTGTTTCGGAATAGAACATTTCAGCACTATTTTTAAGTTGACAGTCAGCCCTGGAGCTCATGGTAGTTTGCCATTAACCTGAATGAGAACTGTGTAAGGGCCTTAGGCTTTGAACGTTTCTGGGGATTATCTGCATTTTGTAACATGTATGCGCAGAGACCAATTAATGACACATTTTAAAGGCTTTCATAGCAATGCAGTAAATCTCTTTTTTTTGTTTATTTGGGTATGATAAGATTGACTTCTTATTTAAGAATTGTGAGCACAGTATTAAATCTAGTAGAAAGAAGTCTCAGAAGATTTTGATTTCTAAAATGACTGGATAACAAATACATACATGTTTGTATTTCTGTAAGGAGAACAAGCATATATCCATATAGTTAAATAAAATTTAAGAATAGTGGCCCACCTGGAAATGGCAAGGATAGTTTCCAAGTCCTCCTGTGATTAGACAGACAGAGATCCAGCAATGGTGGACAGGAATGGGAGGACTGATGAAAATGAAAAGGCAGGTAGTCATTGCACCTCTTTTCCCAGTGTACTTCCCTAATTCCTCACATTCATGTAGCTGCTACTTAGAAATCCAAAGTGAAAACACAACAAAAATCCCTAAAAAGCTTTGGTTAAACCGCTGTCTTCAGCTGACAGTTTTTTCATGGAAGCAACTGAGCAGGATAAACAAGAAGCTCATTACAGGAATATTGAATTCTAAGTCTGACCTGGCCAAGCAAGTTCTTTCATGTTTCTGTTTTTCCTTCAGAATAATATATATCTCCAAAAGGCAGAAAACAGAAAATATTCTTTGCTTCATTTTTCTCATGAGTTCAACATTCACTCCTATGTTAGAGCTGTATATGTGTATGAAACAGAAGTCAAATCATGCATCAAATTTTTTTTGTCATTAATTATTATTATTTCAGTGAATTCTTGAATATTTAAGATGCTCAGAGCCTTTTTTGTAAAAACATGTTATCTCATTTGTATTTCTTGTTGCTGTAATGGTGTGAGTAACTAGAAAAATTAATGTGAATGTACCAGAATCAATGCCAAAGAAAATCCCAAATCACTTATTGTTCAGCAACCACTGATCTTGAATACTAAATCTTAAACTGCAAAACCCTGATCTTCTGCAACAGTGCATTGTTATTTAGAGAAAAAACTTTCTCACCATGTCTTTTTCTTGGAAGTAACCGATCACTATAACTAGTGCTTGTTACAAAAACAGTTAGCAAAATTTTAATTGTACTGTTTCTTGGATCACTTTTTTTTTTTCACGTAGTCCAAAGCAAAAAACAGTATTTCATCACATCTGTTAATGTCAAACACCTTGCAAAGTCCAAAATATTGTTGTTATTTCTGTAAAACTGATTTATCTTGAAAGCCAATTCTTAGAGTGTTATAATATTTACTGTATCTTCTGCGATAGCGGTGTGGGTAGTGATCTCATCTTTTTCTTATAAGGTCTGGCTTGTATTCTGGATTTTACATTTTTTTATCAAGTAATGTGAAGTGATTTCTGCTGCCATAGATGTTTTAAGTCCTAACAATTTCTTCTTTCTTGCCTCTCCTATTCAGTTTTTTTATTTACACAGATGACCTCTAGGAAATCAGCAAACAGACTTTTTTCCTGGGAACCGTGCTTCCCTCCCTTCCCCCAAAGTTCTGTTGTTTGGAAAATGATGAACCACTGTTTAAACTAGAATGATTTCCAACACACCTTCCCACTACTGCTGTATTTTAAAGGTAGTTTAAAAAGTGTAGAAGATAGGTTTGCCAAAAGAATCAGGTTCAACTAAGAAAATATGTACACTGCTTTGACTCAGTAAACTCATACTCTGTATGGTTCATCTTCTTCATATTTACTTTTGCCCATATTAGAAAACAATTAGCTTACTAAACAAATTTGAGTATTTGGGAAGAAAAAATCTACTTTGAGTCTCTCTCATTTGACTAAGAATTACATGATATTTGATAAGCTTGTTTAAAAATGGACATATCCAAATATTATTGTAAACAGCCATTGATTTGTTTTACCTGCAATATAAGTATTTTACTTAGTTGGCTTACATAGTAGCTAATAATATTTGTTAATGTAATTTAACTGCTGTGAACCTTTACTGAACAAATATTGAAATTTATACAAGTCAAAGAAAGAGAATCTCTAATGACTTTTGTAAAAGCTTCCATTTAATAGTTAAGGAGAAAAGTTTATATGACATACCAGATGCAATTAACAGTAGATTTTACATTTAATAAAAAGAAAGAAGCATATGTATTTGCTTTATTCATTCCATCATAATTTGCATTAGAGCTGTGGGTGTTTAATGAGCAAATTCCAGCTAAAATGCTATATTGATTTTCTAAGTGAACTTTGTAATAGCTATCTACCTTACAAAAGCTCTCTGTTTACAATTGTTTTCTTTACTAAAAACTAAAAATGTTTTAGAATTGATGAGTTTAGCATAATGATTCTTTTAAAATAAAGAGCTCTTTTAGAGTATGCAGGGGTTTTAGTTACAAGGAGAAAGATGTTATTAAATTATTCCAAAGCAAATAAAGTTTATGCAACTAAATAGTAATGTCATATTTATATATATTACAATGTTTGCAAGCATTGGAAAATAATCCCTTTTTCTTAATTTAGCGCTATGGGATTTAAATATTTTAACTCTTGAATGTCACATGTATATGAATTAGTAAATGACACAATTCATTTTAGCTTAATACTTGACTATTCATACTTCATTTTTGTGTGTCATTTTCTTGCTTGAAACATGAGTTCTATAAGAATTTGTGTTTCTTGTTGGTCAGGCCTCAAGATAAACAGGATAGGGTTGGTTGGCACACCATTGGAAGGTCTCCAAGAAAAACCTCGTGGTGTCGACCAGAGCAGTTGGTGACTAAGTAGCTGGATCACTTTTTTCATTGGATCAGGCATCAAGTCAGTGTGCCAGTATGGGGCTAGTATTTTGCTGGATATGCCATATCTTGAATGGGGTTTAGGAGCCTGACTTGTTACTCTCAATTAGTTTTTGCCTGGCATTTTTACGAAGCACAGGGATGATAATCTGGATATTCTTTACTCTTTTTAATATGGAGGATTTTTATGTCTCTCTCATAGACTTTTCATTGGACAGCTTATACTTCACATACTTCCCTAAATATGACACAAAATGTTTTGGTTTGCTGCTGCATTGCAACCCAAAGGTGTATGTATTTCAGTGGCTTATTTGAATATTCTTGTGATCCTTATGGTCCTGAGTTTTTACTTGTGACTCATCCATAGCTCAGTCTGAATGGTGAACATTATTGTTAACAACATCAAACTTCGGACCACTTGCAATTGTGTAACTGTTATAATATTCCATATAGTATTAAAAAAAGGAATTTGTAAAATACAAGTCAGAAATGTATAGGCATTGGATAACAGAAATGTCTTCCATAAATTCAGCAGAAGCATTGGCTGGTAAACAATCAGGTGAGTTAGCCATCTGTAGACCATTAAAATGAGTTAGATAAGGACTTTAAGTATTTTTTAAATTAGTAATTTCTTGTGGTCAGCGTCAGTATTGCTACATGGTAGTGAAATGTCATGTAGCGAAGAATTTTTTTTCTTTTT
This sequence comes from Platalea leucorodia, assembly GCF_965183815.1. Taxonomy (NCBI): domain Eukaryota; kingdom Metazoa; phylum Chordata; class Aves; order Pelecaniformes; family Threskiornithidae; genus Platalea; species Platalea leucorodia. The sequence goes on along the minus strand of NC_138829.1, from coordinate 28,044,738 downwards.
TTTATACTTAGATTACCATGCAGGCATCTTAAATGATTTTCTACGCTCTCCCTAATCTGTTTTAATATGAAAAAAATAACTTGCAATGTTACTTTTAAGAAATAGAAGTAAAAGCCAAACACTTGTAATTGATTTGGAACTACTGTAAATTTTTTTTAACGTAGTTGGTGGATCTGGTCATTGGGATATTTACTCCAATGCCTTAATTTAGTGGAAGGATAAGAAAATAACAAGAAAGAGTTGATCAGTTTAAGTCCCTTTTCCATTACCAGTAGTTAAAAGACAGTATTTTGTAATGGGCCTTTGGGTGGGGGAAGAGTTCACTGTTCAAGGCAATTAGTCTCCGAGCTGCTATCAGGGATGGTAAGATTTGAGATAAGCAGGATGTTTCAGGAACTTTAAAAATCTCTTTTTCTGAACGTTGTCGTACTGTTATATACATATTACTTTGGTTTAAGGACAAATAAACAATAACCTGGTTTTAAAAAGCCTGTATAGTCATTATTATCACTGGTTATAATTCTACAGAGAGGGAATTAGGTATACCCAAACACAGTCCCTCTAAGTGTAGTTGTATGCTGAAGATCCATTGTAGCAGTCAGCAAATTGTGGTTTTCCGTGCTGAGATAGGGATGTTATAGGGTCTGACAGAAGAAGGGATGCACTCAAAGAAGTTAACTAATCTGGAAACTAATTAACCCCAGAACAGTAATAAGTACCAAATCTCTGTATTTTAGACAGCTTTCTATTCGTTCCCCCAGTTGTTTTCATTATGAAAATTGCATAATGTTTCCACTTGCAGCTTTATGGAAAGGGTTCTCTGGGCAGTTTCTCTGACACGATGCTAGATAAACTGACATAATTTACTGGAAAAACTATAGTAAACAAATATGCTAAGGTACAGATAGGTAATAATTACTGTACATAATTAATCTGTATTCCAGATCCAACCAGGACATAGAAGTTGTGTTGTAGTTTACCCAGGCAGTCAATGCTGAGGAACTAGTTTCCCTGCCATCACAGATCTCAGCAGCCGAAGTGGAAGTCTGGGGAGCTGAAATACACAGCCCTCCCCATACAATTTGTTCTTGTTCTTGCTGAGCCACCTACCTTTGCAGATATTGGACTCATCCTCTGCAAGTGCTGCAAACTTATTCCTGGCTACCAATCTGTGTGCATGCAGTTTTGCAGCTGCTTTACTCATGCCTTAGTTTTTCCATTCCACATCAAGCAAAGCTTTCTTGTTGCGAAAAGGGCAAACAGATCTTCCAGAAAAAAGACGCTATTCTTGTGAAACAAGTGAATACTCAAATAGAAGAGAATTAAATCAGTGTTTGTTAAATTTTCTGTACATGTCAAGATTTGTGCTTCAGATGCTGAATCTCTCTTTTTTTTGTTTGTTTGTTTGTTGGGATGCAACTTGTTACATCTCTGGCCCGATGACTAGGCTTGCAGCTCCTCTGCAGATTTTTGTGAGAGGAGGAGCTGCACTCCCAGAAGTGACATTTATACTTTCCCTGTCTTCTTTTGTCCAGCCTGCTGTTTTCGTGCAACCTTTTGCTAGACCTGCAAAAAATACTCCCTTACTCCTCAGTAACACTCTTCACCCCAGCTTGAGGACAAGAGGATTGCTTTCCTACCTGAACATCTTCGTAATTCACCTCTCCTCATTCTTTTTCTGTTCATCTTCTCACTCATCTTACATCTCTGGTTATCTGACCTGCTTGTGAACTGTACGGAAACTTACCACTTTTTGTATTTCAGTTGGTTGGGGTGTTTTGGGTTTTTTTTGGTACTGATAATGTGTATTTTGTTCCAGTGATATAGCTGCTACCAAAATGTACTATGTTCCTATTGTTCCGTTCTGTGAAGAACCATAAAGTGTTTTACGTTATATTGCACTGTGAAGTTTTTGTACAATAATGTACAAAGGTTAAGTAAGAGTAAAGTAACCTATAAAGGCACCAAAGTGGATGTTAATTGAGGCAAGAATGGAGGGGATAAAAGCTCTTGCTTAAAGTGAAGACAAAGCTTTTCTTTGAGGTCTTAATGACTTGAGTGGTGGTTCAGAGAGGAGCAGAGTTCTGAAGGGAGTAAGGAAGCCCAGCAGCAATGGCTTAATACAGAAGGTTCTTGAGAAAAAGATTGCCAAAATTTTGAAAGAGACTAGTACGGTGTTAGGAGACGGTGGCCAAACACCAGCTTGGCAGACTAGAAGGTGAGCATGGAGAATTCTGGAACCTACAGACCTCAGCTGAGTTTTTTGGAGGTGCCTGTGACAATCGGAGACGATATAGTCCTCTGTCTTGGAGTGACAGCAGTCTCACTATGGCATCCTGAAAGTCCCTAGACATTTCGACAGCAGGGTTTTATGATGACTGTGAGGAGAGATTTGCAGTATTGCAGAGGGAAATGATGAAAGTATGAATAAAGATTTTAGTGGAGGCAGGGTTGAGGTAAGGATTCTGGCAGTGTGCCAGAGATGGTGTTAGACATATTGACGGGGAGAGGCAGGAAGAAAATGTAAGCTCGGGATGAGGAATGACTTGAAGGTGTTAGTTTGCTCCCAAGGATAGACAGTAAATCTTAGTTTATTGGCACCTAATGCTCCAAGGTCCATGTATGCCGTAACAGATAATATAACAGTATATTACACAATAAAGTAAAGGCTTGGCAGAGAAGGAGAGATGCCAGCTGTGCCACTCTTGTGATACCAGAGGCAGACTTTGAAAAATTAGGATTTTTAATATTTAATATCACTGTGCCACGCTGATAGGAAGCAGTGTGATGGTAGAAGTAGTTTTAATGGATTGTTACTTTTAACTCTATGTCCTAGAAGAAACCTACTAGTGTCTCATATAATTCTGAGCTTTAGGAATTATTTTTCCATTAAGCAAGTATTCAGAATGCAAAGCAAATAACTTCCTTGCCCTGTTTGATTATACAGGGGTGAATTTGAAAACACCTTTATTTCATTCCTTAAAGTACTCATTTTAGCAATCAACACCTATGTAGTATTGTGTCTGAAGAGTAATATAGACCTTATCCAGAGTAACCTGAGGTCAGGAGAAACTCTGATTTTAGGAGATGCTGGCAAAGGCCCGTGTAAGTGCATCTAATAGTGTCTTTCCCTGTCAAACTTGTTTGTTAAACACACTGGTTACTTTTGCAGCTCTGGTGGAAGAAGTTTATTCTGCTCAACGGGAACGTGATGAGGCTGTTATGGCAAGGCTTAGGTTAGCCAATGAAGAGAGAGATGAAGCATTTCTACGAGTCCAACGTTTAGAAGAGTCTCTCAAAGAGTAAGTATATGTTTCCTGCCCTGTGCAAAAAGGTTGTTGTGTCAGTCTGTGACTGTCATAAAACTGCTCGACAGTGGTTATGTAGGAAAACTTAGCAGAAACTTCTCTGTGATGAAATACCAAGCTAGTGCTAGTCTTACTGTGCTATTGGTTAATTTGTTAGTCATGCTATAAGACTGTATTTTTCTCTGGAGACTGAGAGCAAGGTGAAAAGTTTTGATCACAAAAATTAAAAATGTAATCAAAAGCTTTGGTGTTGATTTATTCCGGGATAAATAAGACAAATGCAACATTTTATAGGGATCTTTTGACATGGAGTACCAGAATGTCAGTCAGAAATTGCAATCTATAGGAAATCAATGAGGCCTTTAAGCCCACTAGACATTTCCTTCAGCAAAATTTCTACTAATGATGTGGGTGACATCTTAAAAATATATGGTTTTTTTCTTATCTTTAGTGTAGGAGCAGTTTGTAAGGCAGTAAGGGTATAATTAATACTTCATAGAGTTTTATGTGTGCCATATTAATACAACAGAAATTGTCAATCTCACGTTAAACAAGACTGTTAAGTCAGGAGAGGAAGATTAAGAACAGTTTCGTTTCTCGCTTTGGGATATAGGCAGCTTTGAAGCTACAGTTTGCCTCTCCATGTAATCCTTCTCCATCTGAGTTGTGATCATCTTGGTTACCATCTATGGTAGTCTCCCAAAGGGTAGTCCCCCAAAGTCTAGAGTGGCTGAGAAATTGCTCTATTTTTCTGCCAAGAGAAGTACAAAGCAAACAGAACTTTTTTGTGGTAGGAGACTGAATAGGTTCAGTTGTTAGTTAACTAAATGGCAGGTAATTATGTTTTAAATAACTGATTCTACTAAGAACACTCTTTCCTCTTTATGGCAGACCAGTCGTCTTCTTTTGGGTATTTTTGTAGGTAAGGCCAGAGAATGTTATCTAAATAAATTTCAATAGTCTGCACATAGTTTGTGCACCATTACTCTGTGGAATTTACAAGTTGCTAGAGTTTGTCACAGCCTGTAAGTATGACTCAACAGCAAGATTAGGAGATTCCATTCCCACAAGAATTAGTGCACAATTTGTTAGAGTAAATGTCTCTACAGAGCCCATTATAGGTGTACATGCATCTGCTTTGAGCAGCAGTCTCTGTGGAAATGACAAATGTGCTTTAAATTCCCATAAGAGGCATCATAACTGTGAGCCTAATTCCAGTCTTTCCAGTTTCTTCTATCATTTTTCTAATTTTGTATGTTCCAAGAGTGAAGAAAGCAAGGAAGTCTTGTACGGCCCCAAACATCAAATGAAACTGTGTATAAGCTGTTAGCATAAACTCAAGATCTTTGGGGTTAAAGCACTCAAGTCCTGCAGCAAAGTAATTATTCTGGTCGACAGACCTAGTCAATGACTTTTGGATTTCTGGAAGAAATCACAGGTTATTAAGTGTGTGAGAGGTGTATTGCTGCTTTTTCTGCAGTGGAATCCATAGACACACGTGTGACAGGTCTTGACACACATGAATCCCTCAGAACACCATCCCTTGTTTTCCCTTCAACCCCTTCTGTCTGCTTCACTCATGTACTGGAGGACCGACTTAGTTTGAAGCAGAAGGATGAGAAAAGAGAAGAAACTCCGTTTCTTGGAGAACAGGCATACTACTTTCCCCAAAAGAATGTCATTGCAGAAGGTGCTGGATACACTGGTAATGGCAAAAAACGTACTTGCTCCACAGAGAGGGTCAGTATCTCCCTTGGCTGATAGCTTGGAGCCAAGCTATTTTACCTTATTGCTATCATTTAGAGAATAGCAATTGTTGGTGCTGTCATCTACTTGGGTGCTCTTTCTGATGCTTTATAGAGAGGCCTGATACCCTGATGTCATTCACAGTCTCAGAATTGGCACAGGAGATGTCCCTGTGGAGAACACCAACCCAACACAGGTAAAACCTGTGATGGGCTAACCAGCTACTGTTGGTTCATTACCCGATAGGCATTCTTCTTTGCCTAAACCAGTGAGCCATTGTGTGTAGCTAGTATCTCTTACTGTATGTTCTCCAAGGGTGCAGGTCAGGCTCCTGTGTGATATTTGCTGTCATGACAGCCAACACCAGGACACAAGACTGGGGACAAAACCAATTTAATTCAAAAAAATTGCCCTTGCCAGGCTGCATATGTACTGTAAGATCATAGTTCCAGTATTTTCCAGGGTCTCCCTGTTTGGCATTACAGAGACTGACTGTGGCAATGGGAGCTCGTTGGGAAGAGTCATACCCAAGTCTTTCATGTCCTGGGTGCTTTGTGACCTGTCACTGCGGGCATCCTGGACATGAACAAAATCCTTAGGCAGATCCCAGGCACGTTTATGCCTCCCATAGGGCACAAAGATGTTGCTGAAGGGTTCTGAAAAATGTTACACACTTTTATTTTCATTGATAGTTATAGTATCAGTCATCAGAGCAGTAAAAGAAAAATCCTAATTGACAAAAGCCACAAAGGCAGAGTGCCCAAAAGCTTCATTTGTTCCCACTGTAAAGTCTGTTAAAGTTTGTTAATCATCCATGCAGCAAGTACTTAATGGTAATGAGTTATTGGGCATTAATTGCTGTATGTAATCCCCTAAAGAGGGAAAACCTCATTTTTTATGTTCAAGTAATCATCATATTCACTGCATCAGATGTCTTAATATCCACCTCTTTCCTTACCTTGCTACCCATTCAGCCAAACTGCAAGTTTGATAGGGATGTCTTAAGTCATACCAGACAACGTAAGAAACTTCAAAGATGTCTTGCTCCATTCCACCAATTCATATTCAGTATTGCCTCAGCCCACAGTGACTGCATCCATTTGTGCAACCTGACTGCAGCTCTTCCCTGACACATATCAGTCCTCTATGTGACAGCACCTTCTAGATGATGTGCTATTCCAAAAAGAGCAATGGTATGGTACAGGGAAACATTTCCTGTTGTGATTATTGGTTGGGGGGGGGGGGATGTTCTTTTTTTAGGAAGAAAGTTCTTTGCTGTTTTTGAAATCTTTGGGCATTACAGAACCAAGAAGGCAGGATTGCCTCAGGCTCAGCTGCTTTTCTTCTGGTTCACTTATTCTAATCTTACAGGATGCTTATTCATGCACCCATATACCTTGCAAGCAAGAAATGGTTGAGTGGAGCCAAGATTCCTGCTGGAATACCAGCCTGGCTCCAGCACTCAGGCTTTTCAGGACATTGGGCATCTTTACGAACTGTGGTAACACATCAGCTGAGGTGACAAGACACGCATTTCTGTATCTGCCTGGATGTCTGGCATTTTGCAAAGGGCGGAACAAGCCAGGACTGTGACTGAGAAGAGTGAAATTGAGGTGCTGCATTCTCAGAAGCAGAGTCAGCCCCATGGGGAAATCACTTTTCTCAGCCTCTTTATTCTAAGTAGTTTATTACTGTGGCTGAATGGAAATTTTTTCGGAGTTCACCTCACCACTCCGCTAATCCTTTGGAAGGAGCAGAGATGATGGGATGAGCCAGGAGGAACTCGGTTTATTTTATTTGATTTTGGAGTTTCTTCTGGAATCTTGGAACTTTTCTGACTACCACCCTTAATATTTTCTTCCTGATGCTGGTTCTCTGTCTCAGACGTGGAGCACGTAGAGGTTTGGGTTTTTTTAAAGAATATTGGCTACTTGTGCCATGCTCGTCAAGTTTTAGAGCACAGGTCACTCCTTCCATCTGCTTTGGACTTATTCCAATCAGAGATCTTTGCAAGAGGGCAATATTGAACAGCCTGCCAACCTTTATCAAATGCTTTAATGCTTTCTTTAAATAAGCAGCTGGAGCAATTCTGTTGTCATTATTTAACTGTAACAACGAAAATTCTTTCAGTCCTGCTGGCCCTAGGGGTTACATTAGCAGAATGTGTGTAGAAATGGGGGGAAGAGGAATCCTTGGTTACTGCTGTTTAAAATCATGAGAAGCCTAAGGGTCACTTATTGCCTGTGCACAGCACACGGAGAGGCAGCAGGGCAAATACACAGCTCTGGATACTGCTTTTTAAAAAATACTGTCACCTAAGGAGGTGTACGTACACCTATAGACAGATCCCTTGTGGCAGTAGTATGCTGAAGGGCTACACTTATGGTAAAATTTCCCGTTCTTTTTCCCACCCCCATTTCTCCCTAAGGTGTCTTGCTTACCCAGAGTGTTGGTCAGCTGGGTGATTTTGTTGACCCACACTTTTAGCGGGGTAGAAGTCCTCTGGAGAAGCCAGGTCAGTCCTGCCAATTTACTTTGACAAATACCATTCCTTTCATTATGAATACAAACTAGCTGGAGATCCATTTTTAAGTCCCGTATGAAGTGGCACTTAGAGCAATGTGAAAACCTAAAGCAGGAACTCTACAAGGAGCCAAGTCAGGGAGGCAGTTCTGAGAGTTTGGACTTATAATGTTTGTTATTTTATGATTTGTGTTACTTTATGAATGCAAGTCAAACACAGCAAAGGTTAGCTTTTACTTTGTTTTGTTAAGTTCTGGTGCTGACTGTATATGTTGGAGTAGTTACTGTTTGTGAATTCCATATAAATATACTAGCTGTTGTACACTGGTAGTACATTCTGAGTTATTTCTTTTCTATTTAAATAATTAGTTTCTGTACTGGTTGATTTACTATGCTTTATATACTGTTATCTGGTAAAACTAATGCTTTAATGTAAAAGGTGCTAGTGTGCTGTCAAGTGCTCTGTGATGTTTGCTAGCTATAATCTTGGCTTCAGAGCAGCCTGTCAGCAGACAGCAACCTGTCACAGCACTGTTGAAAAAGTATGTGTTGCTCTTTAGTAGATGTTTAATGATACTATATCTGTCTTTTAAAATATCATATGCTAGTGACAGACCTACTTTTAGTAGAAGTCACCATTAAGTAAGCAGCAGTGGAGTAGTAAGGTAACTTTAATATGCTCATTTTTCCAGAAAAGGGGTCTTTTCCATTTTAAAATACACATAAGTGTTTTAAATAATATGCTGTCCATATAACTAACCTTAGGTAAAATAAAATGCATACTATCCCGTTTATTAGATTTTTGTGCTATCGCTCACTGTTTTTGCACAGCCAGTGTTCAGTGCTGTATGACTAAATTCCTCGTATCATCTTTGTATTTGACAGGTCAATATATGTTCTGTTGAAATAGAAAGGGAGGAAAGGGCGGGGGAATGGGGGTGGGGTGTGTTCCAGAATTAAATACAGGCCTTGCAGAGAATTGGCTTAGTTTGCTATTTTATGCAAGCTATAAAATCAAAATATTTTTAAGGAAACTTCAACTAGGTTTTTTTTCGTCATTTTGGGAGAGAGAAGTGGAAAAAGAATTACTTTAAAATAAAAAAAAAAAAAATTCTTCACAAAAGTCCTGTCCTGTTTCATTTGGGGTGCAGTAAAAACAACAAAAATACAACGTCAGGTAAAAGTTGTAAGCCCAGAAATAAATAAAATAAGAGCATCAGTCATTTCTATCGCTGGGGAACTTTCTTCATCTAAGCACATATGAACAATTGATCCTTGTAGTCATATATAGCAGTAAACATTAATAACTTAACAGTCTGAAGTCAGTGCTGAAGATATGGAGCATTATTGAAAGATGGAGTCGAGCAGGTGGCACTTTAATATGTTCAGTGTCATGGTTGACTCTAAAGACTAGTAGAATGAAATTACTTGAGGTTCTAAAGATTTAAAAAGCGAACTCATTTTGCTGCACTAAGGAAATGCTACTGATCAGGCTTTCTGTGTCCCTTTTTTCTAGGCTAGAAAATATTAACCCTGAAGAAAATGACATGGTAAGCCATTCTCTGAGGAGATTTCTTGATGTCAGTCTTATATCTTAGAGGCTTAAGTTCAATTGAGTGGGTTTCAAGAACTAAGATGTGGGAAAAAGAAGAATTGACACACTAATAATGTACATCTTTGCTGCAATATGAAAATTCAATAACTTCACTCAGTCAATTTACAATTCACATGTGCCTATTAATTAAAACCCTATATTAAATAAAATATATTAAAACTTCATGTCTGACTAACATATAATGCTGTTGGTAGACATTACAGGAATTACTGAACAGAATAAACAATGCAGACACAGGGATAGATATACTGAAGAATGGAGCTATAATTCTGAATCGAATACACAGGACCAAAGAACGTAAAAAGAAAATAATAGCTGAGGAAATGAATGCAGTAATAGAACAACGGGATGCTGCTTTGTCTCAAGTAAGTCTCTACAAATGTATAATCACTCAATACCAAATTTCTTTTTTTCTTTTTTCTTTTTTCTTTTTTTTTTTTTTTTTGCTTTACTTTTGGGAAGAAAATTATTTCGTTTACTTTTCTCTGTTGAAAATCTCAGAGAGTCCTTGTAGTAAATGGCAGATTAACGATCAACTGTTTCTTCATGATAGTAGTGCCCATTGAAATGGTATCAATGTGCTTAATGAGAAAAGTTATTTTTGTATTTTTTGCACGTGATCACTAGCTGTCTCCTTTTTAAAAACAAAATAGTTTTCAGTGTATTGCCCAATCTAAAAAGCTGTTAAGGGCTTAGTTTTGCATTATGCTGTTTTGGTATAATGCATTGGATGACAGTTGACTGGGACTCAAGGATTTGTAAAGGGTTATAAGTGACAGAAATATACATTAAAGGAAGATAACGGTACCACATGCAACAATGCAAGCAATTCCTCTCTTTGTTGCTTTACATTCAGGAGATAAAAATCAGCATGTGGTCCTTGACTCTCAAAGTCTTAACACTTCTGCTACATGACTTGAAAGAACCTGAGGTCCTTCTTCTGCTCAGATCACTCATCCCCTGCAATTTCCTATTTTCGCAGAACAATATTGTCTTCATTCTTTTCACCATGGAGAGAGTCTCCTTGCTTTTCCCATCTCATGGAAGAGGTTTTTTTTTTTCCCCCCACACTTTTCTTTCCTGGATTTTTACCTAGATTTAGCTCAATAGGAACAGGCTGTAGGGAGGAGCAGTCCAAGTAGGGGATACATCTCCTGGGAAAACACAATATTTTAGACTGGATGAAATTTCTTATGCATTCATCCCAGCCAAGAAAAATTTAGATTTTCAATGTGAGTTACCAAAGCTAGCCCATATCTAACTAATTTCTCTTAGACTTAAAGTCAGGTTTGTGATCTTGAGTAGTATGGATAACACTGACTGAGTTTATGTTGTATTGAGAAGTCTCCTGGCAAAAGAGTCCCTTCTACACACCCTGTAATTTTCACTTTTTTGCAATTGTTGTTTTTGCATTCTCTCCTACTTTAACCTTGAAAGCTCCATCTGCCTGGTGCTTAAAATATTTTGTGTGTCTACCCAGTATGTACTGCAAAGGATGTTAATGTTGGAAGATGCTAATGGTGGAACTTTACTTTTTCAGTCTACTTGCTTTTGCTTTTCTAATAATGATGAGCAGCATAGCTACTGGGAAACATCCAACAGTCCTGCCAAAAGTTTATGTTCTTTCTTCTTTGCACAGGGCATTTGAAAAGTGAGCAGCTTATAAGAGAAAAGGTTTCAGCAAAAGAGAAGGATCTTTTGATATTTTTATTTTTGTTTTGTCAGTTTTTGGTTCATTGTTGAAGTGGACTTTCAGGCATTCTTGAACCATAAAACTTTTATGAATGTCAGAAGAATGTCGTTGTAGGGCATTTTAATATACATTTTAATTGAATTGATTTTTAAGCTGCCTGTTTAAGGAGTAATCTTTTCCACATAATCAGCTTGGAAATTAATAAAGATAATTATTTTATATAGTGATGGCTCATGTGCCACAACTAGCAAAGCCATCTTTAGGCCTGTCAGCAAAAAGCACAGGTAATGTTAAGTAGATAGTGCAGCTGAAAAGATAAATGAATAAAACAATAAATCCCCGCCAAATGAAAATGTAAATATTTGGTATTAAGCTCTACTACTGTGATACCGTTTGCAATTTATAATACCATTGCTTTAAATTAATTATTATTAATAGAACTCTATTGATCATGGTTGTGTTTTCACATATGTGATGCTTTTACAGCTGTAACTCCTGAATCTAGAAAATAGGTCCTTGGAATTGAAGCTACCATTTCAACCTGCGTTTCTCACTTGATGATTCCTTGGGAATTCGTACCGTACTTGAATTATTAGTAGTCTTTTGTTAACATTGCAATAGCGGTAGTTATTACAGTGCTAACAGCAAGAACAATAGGAGAGGGATTCCTACATTAGACCACAAAGGGACTAGATATAATTCAGGGGATGTATATGCTTAGCATAACAAATGCAAATTATTGGAAGTTAGATCTGAGTTCATCTCAGGCATTCATAACATCTGCAAGTTAAAATGTTTTTGGTGGAGGTGACATCAAGTATGAGGGGGGATTGATGAGAACAGGCTGAGACAAAACAGGAATAGAGTAAACCATTAGCATGCTGTGGCTATCCTCTGGAAAAGGCATTTTTAAAGTTCAGAGGTCACTGGGCAATGGAAGCTAAATGCTTCATCACACACTGTGTGAACACCGTGTTGCTCTGTTCCTGCTTGCTGTTGTGCGATGCTGGAGACAGCAATGTCATTTGAGTGACCACCATAACCAGTTCCATATGACAGAGAACTGCCTATATGATAATAAGGGTTTGGACTGTCTGTGTGTAATGAAGCTGCATCTGTTATCCTTCTCTGTGGTTTTCTTCACAATAGCCTGGCATTTGACAATTGAGCACAGTGAATATAAGTAGTATCTAGCTTTTTGGGGGTTACATTCTGATTTTTCTCAGTAAGAAACAATAACACAAAAGCTTCGCAGCTCAAACACATTGCTTTGATTTCAGGTAAGGAACAGGTTACATTCCTAGAGAATGGACATTCTATAAACTGTGTGTTTCCTATGACCAAGTAAATACAGATTACTTTCAACTAGTCTTCGAAATGCAGTTTTGCAATACTTCTAGTACTTATACTGTTAAGTTGCATTTAACTAGACTGCTGTTGCAGCACACTTGACAATGGTTAGCTAGTTGTGATTCTTCTATTTATTTGAATTTTACTTGAATAATTTTTTTCATTCTTCAAAAAATGAAGAGCACTGTCCATGTCTTGGAAAGGTCATGAAAATGTTTTTTTTTTGAGCCATAACACCCAAGAACCTCTGCATATTTTTTGAGATTTCAAACATGAATGTTGCTTCTTACTAGGAAGCAGATAGAGGCACTTCTATCACTGTATTGAGCTGTGCATGTGTATGTAATCTTAGATCATTCACTAGATTGCTGAGCAAATATGCAAACTACTTTTTGTATGTGTGAAAACAAATAAAATGGTATAAACTCAAATATTTGATACTACTTTTAGTATGTATTTTCAAGTGAATAAAAAACAAACAACTAAAGCGTGGCTAAACATTGACATCCATCTTCTCCTGTACCAACCCCCTTAAAAAAACAAACTCAACTGTTTGGTTGTATTTGCTAAGATATGTTTGTTAGTGAACAGATATTGTGTTATACTGGGGAGCTTGAGTCTGTTTTATGACTGATCCTCTGAAAGGAAAATGGAGAAAGATGCTGACTGTCACGAGAAATAAAACATCAGTTTCTTGTCTGTAATGTTCGGTTTTGTCTTAACCCGTTCAAGGAAAAAACTTATTTGTCCAGTTGGTTGTACTACAGTTCTGCCTTTCTTCAAAAATCTTTCTTGCTTGAGTAATCCAATTAGTGACAGACATTTAATAAAGATTACATATGGCATAGTGACACTGTGTAATCTACATAAAATACTTTAAAGAAGTGGTTTCCAGCAGGAGGCAATACAGTGCAATGTCTCAAACTAGCAACCACCTATTAACCACATCACACCTGACGGACAGGAATGTTAATATGATTACAGGGTTGGCAGCTGAAACTGAGGACTTGAGTAAGCCATTACAATTACTTCTTTTCTGGTTTAGAGAAGAAAGGGGACCTTTTAACTGGTACAGCTTGAAGGAAGTGATTTTTTAAAGCTAAACAAGAGATGGCTTATAGTTCAGGAGATTGCGTGTTTGATATGTTTTCAGTCCTAATTTTCATTCTGTAAATGCTTGTTTGTTTGTTTGTTTTAATTGGGAACAGTCAGTTCTATACAGAGTTTTAAATATTAAAGGTGTAGAATTTGTTGTTACGGAAAAACAGTGGTTTCATGGCTGGCAAAGTATCGTCTGTAATATACTGATCTTGAAGCAATAACATAACTGGCAAGCAAACCTGGTTTTACAGCTTTGAATAGTTTGATCACATCCTGCTGTGCAGGAACATGCTTATGACTGTTCATGTAAAAAATTGGCATGCACCCAGTTGCTCATCTGAAGCAAGTTTAAGTACCTTTCTCCATTTTGAGGCACTGTTTGGCAGCAGGCAGCACTTTATCGTCATTGAAAACAAAGATGAGAAGCACTATGCTTGACTGCCCATCATTATCAGTTTCGACTAATGACTAATAACTGATAAATGTCTGTACTGACAACAAGCCAGCTTCTTGCTAACCTTTTTTTTTATGTTGTGCTCAAGCAATTTTCCTCCTTTTACACCAAATAGGGTGTAGAGCTCTGTGTTATCTGTGATTCACAGAGCACTAAGGCATTCTCAGCACACATGAGTGAACAGGTCTTACTGAAGTAATAAACCCAAGAGCTGTATGAAGTGTAAAAACAACAAAAGTATATATAAATGAAAAAAAAAATTACTTACAGATCTTGGGCCCTTAATTGGGGAATACTCAGGTGACAGGTTACAATGCCTCATGACTCTCTTATCTTAGGATAGAGGTGATCCCTTTGCAACCCAAACCACGGTTTGGGATGTTATTTTTAGTAATTTGACTTAGCAGTTCAGTTTTAAACTCTGTGTTTTGGTACCCTTTGACACTTCCTGGTTAAGGATACCAGTCGAGTTCTTGGTTGGCAGGAGCACATTTGACAGTCTCCTCCTAGCTGCTCTGCCAGGATGCTTCCCCTACCGCCTTTTCCATTTTGCCACTGATACTTGGGAACAAGAAAAGAAAAGGTAGGACACTATTCACAGTTGTTTGTGAACCAGGCAGCTGCGGTGAGGTACTGATGATTTTGGTCATGGGCTTATTTGAGGAGGGAAGTGAAGGTAAAGGGGATGTTTATTGTAATTTGAGGATCCAGGGACCATGCTGGTTCACTCTTATGGCTGGTTTCCTTTGGGCAGGCAACAGCAAGTTCCTGTTGCCCTCATTTGCAGTGCTTTTCTCTGAGAGGCAGCAGATGAATAGGCATGGGGAAATTACTTGCCAGCAGGATGGTTAAACAGAGAGAGATGAGCTATCTGCAAGGTGCCCCTTTTGCCCTGCAAATTTAGTCTAAGTCCTCAGAGAAAGCAATAGGGATATGGAATAAAATATAGAATAGATTTTTAAAAAATAATTTGAGATTTAACACTAAAAGTTGTACTGTGACTGCAGGGAGAAAAGAAACAGAAGGTGAAGAAAAGGCTGTCCGTTTTATTGGTATTTACATCAGTGGCCTCAGGTAAACATCACAGATGTCTCTTCTTTGGAGGTAATGCTGATAAAAGGGATCCTGAAGAAAGATCACAAAAAGCCAAGTTACACAAGCAGTTGTTGTGAATAGCAATATTAGTTTTCCGTTTGATTGTGTTGCACTGGAACGGTGCTTTATAATGTCACATTTCATTTCTCGTGGACCTAAATAAAGATAATCTTTTGAAAGTTTGACTAAATCCATGTTTTAGGAAGTCCATGTTATACTGAACATGGTTAAATCCGTGTTTTCTTTGCTGCTTCTCAGAATAAACCAAGTGAATCTCACTAGTTACAGAATTTTCAAAGGGCCAGTGACTGCTGTAGTTGGGAGGCATGGAGTAAAACTATTGGGAATGATGCTGAAGAGCATCAAGAATCTTGCATCTCACAAAAGGGCAGGTTCTTCCCTGTTTGGCTGCTTACTTCTAAAAACAAACGCAGCTTGAAAAATTATAATAATTCTTTACTTTCTGAGACGATTAGGTATGCTCTGACTCTCTACCTCGGATATATTTGTGCTAGCTGGAACATGAATATTTTCCAGGGGAATACTCAGTTAAATATTTGGCTACGTTCTGAAGATGGTGAAGTATTTTTTTCTTCTGAAGTAGGAATTTTAGTCCACTGGAGACTAAAATAAAGAGGAAACTGGCCAAACAGAATCCTCTTGATGTCTTACGTTGGATTTTCTGATTTGTGTAGAATGTTCCCCAAAAGAATAACACCTGTTTAATCTTTCATCAAGGTGCTCTGTTTTCTTTGATCACTGTATGTAACTCTCTTAAGAAAGCAGAGGAGAGGTCAGATGTTCAAACAGGTTGATAGGAGAAGATTTGGGGACACTACACATCTGTGTCTGTAGTGTCATGTGGTCTCTTGCATTGATGTAGTAGATGCTGTGATTTCTTTGTAGTCAGGTATCTTTTAGTAGGGCATGAACCTCCCTTTGATTTCACTGGAGTCAGAATTTCACTAGTGAAAGTGAGTATTTTGCAGCTTATTCCTTAGTTTGACTTCATCGAGGCTTTGGTTGGATGGGGTCTTGTAGATTTTGAGTTAATGCTTCTCACAGCTGGGAGCGCAGGTCAGTTGGTAGGTCATTAGTGGGAGTGAGAGGAGGATCTGAAGGAAATTACCCTAAGGAGCTCTTATACCGAACTTTTGTATTTAGTCCGTGAATGCTAAGTATGAGTAAATATGTAAATGTTAATGCAATGTTTCCTTGAAGAGAGGGATTACTGTTTGAACTTCTGAAGCAAATTTTTAATTGATACTGCATTTCTTCTTTTTACTGCCATAAGGTTTTGGCTGAATGATGCCCTGAAACACGTTATTGTTTGCATTGTTAAATCACCTGTTGTTCCTCTGCAAACAATGTGTTGTGCAGAATTCAGAAAATACATGTCTGCATGGTATTTGAGGGCATGGTCAAGCTTTGTGTCTTTAATTGTAAACTTTAATGAATTTCCAGTTGAACATTCATCTTCTCTTCAGTACCTAGAAACTCTTCACCCCTTGGAAAATGATAGTAAATTTGCATGCAAGCTTGTTTGATTAATTGCTATTTGACTCATCTGTCATGGTGCTAAGCTCTAGGTTCACACAGCTTAGACTTCCAAACCAATTTCTAGAATTAATTTAAATATTTAATGCCAAAACCCTAGGATGACAGAGAGGAAAAATGTTTTGTATGCTTATCGATCGCCTGTTTCAGTAGCAACAACCCATAGAGAAAATTTCCAATGTGATACAAGCAGAATTCTAATAGTATTCCTTCTGACAAAGACACTGAATCACAGTGCATGCAATAAGTTCTATAGGTACCAGGACTATTGTAGAGGTACCTGAAGTAAGTTTTCCACGGTACTTAACACTTCACAGTTTCAAGTTAGGTACTGAGTGTTGAATTGTATTTCAGTTTGCTTACCTGTTGGATAAAATGTCTCGGATTTTCTTGAAAATAATTTTTAAAAAATCTGTGTGTTTCATATTAAATGCTGGTTTTCTTAGGCAACTTTCTAAGAAATCTTTCTGCAAATATACTTTGTTATTTTGGATACCCAGAGGAGTTTGCGTAAAAATTCTACTGAGAGGTGACAAACAGGATTTTTGTCTTTCATATTTATATTTAATGTGGAGTCTGAAAAGTTAACGTATCTGACTTGTGTGTTCATTTCCCTCCTTGCTTTTACCCACTTGCCACTTGCATGTTCACAGTTGCAGCTATTTGCTTGATTATGTCTGTATTAGTAAGTAATGTGAACAAATAGGAATGAACCTGGAGTATGAAATAGTTCTCAGCATCTGACATCCACGTTGACATGTTTCAGGGGGTGTGTGTGTGTTTGTTTGTTTTTTACTTTGGACAGGTCCTATGAACTGAATATTCACTTGTGTCAGAATGCACTAGGTGCATTCCTGGAGTGCATCTTTGAGTTTGCTTTGATCAAAAAAGGAATACAGTTCATGTTCTCAGATAGCACTCCATGGTGCAAAACAAAGCATAAGAAGTAGAGGCAGATGAGGGTAATTACAGATTGTGCCCCCAGTGCAAAGTAGTGTGCAAATTGTGTTTCTTCATTGAAAATTTCTGAGAGTCATTGAGAACTTCAGATAAAAGTTCAAAGCTTCATTATTTATAAGTATAGAAATGGAAAAAATCCATTTAATCCAAGAAAATTTTTAAAAATTAGTTAGATTAAAGCTCTGCTAGTGTATTACAGGATTAAGGATAAAAATGAGGTGATGTCAAGAATGAGAATCAGATTTATTAACAAAATGGAAAAATAGCGAAAGGGAAGTAAAAGCTATCAATGTTGTGGGAGAAAGTATTCCAGTATGTTTGCGTTCAGCCTTTTTACTTTGAAAATTATTAGACTACTTTATATGCAGACCTTTCTGGTGAAGATTTTGGACCTGTCCACAAGACATAAATGAACTTGGTTCCTTCAAGGAGAAATAGGTTTCAAACTAGTAGCATAGATCACAAATAAAATGACACACAGAATGTAAAGTTTGGATTTAATTAGGCAGTGGAGATATCTTCAAAGAATAGCAGCCAAACTATATTGCTGATTGTGCCACTACCACAACATCAGTAGTTGACTAAGAATATTGTGGGACCTGGAGCGAAGAAGAATGAATAGAGCTGCTTTTTGTTGACTTCATTTTTTTTTTCCCAGAGTCCCTAAAGTGAAATATTGACCTATCTTCTAGCATTGCAATACCCTCCACAGTCATCCTTATGATTCAACATGTGTTTTAAGCGGTAAAAAGAGGTGGTGAGTAAAGAAGTTTAGTTCTGGCAGTAACAGAGGATGTAAGAAAAAATTATTGTAATGATGATAAGCTGAGTGCTCATTTTCAACAGAATGGTAGATGATTGTGACTGAAATTTAGGACTTAATAAACAGTTTTGTTACTTCAATTTCTTTCTAGATTTTTAATTGTTTTTAACTGAACAGGTAACAATTACAACAGCAATTTTCCCTCTTGCTTTGGTCTGGACATTGTGACCTTTGGTTGTGAAACCATTAATCAATTTCTGGAAGTCCTCAGGCTTGATGAAGTTATTTTACATATTCTGGTCTAAAGTATGTAGTGGCCCTGGCAAAAAAAGTGGAACAAGAAAATCTATCAATATTCTCTTTATGAAAGAAAGATTTCACAGTAGCATTAACTTATCTATGTCTCGTTCACCAAGTATGCCTACATTTGTTTGTTGTATGGCTTTACTGTTTCGTGCTTCAGATGGTGAGTATCTAGGATTTACCCTCTTTTCCATGGTCTGTTTATTCACTGTTAATTATTTTTCAAGCCGAGTTGCTTGAGAACAAGAAAAAATTAGCTTCCATTACCCTCTACTGCAGATGAAGGACAGGCTTTCCTGTTGCATGTGGTCTCCATGTGATTGTAAGATGCTGTTGTCAGGGAACTTGTTCATGCTTTCTGATATTAATGTTTTCTTGTCATTCTTTTCAGTAGTTTTTTTAAGGTATTTACTGTTGAGTATACTGTGGGTATACACAAAGTCAGCACAAAATATCATATTCTGATTTATAGTTTACTTTTGAATTGAAAATACTTTTTTAAATGACACAATTCAAATACTTAAAGGCACTTAAGAAGCTGTGGTTGTGTAAAAAGTATCATACTTTTAGCTATAACAAAAAACAATTAACTGTGGATGAAGAACCGTAATTAAATCATAAAAGGATGGCAACTTTTTGCAATTCTGGAATTGTTGTCAGAAATACAGAATACAACAAGTGGCTAACTCCAGGATATTTCATTGGTGTAATGTGCTGATGCAGGATAATCAGCAGTAATGCTTCTGAATGTATGTTTTATATTGTTGATAACATAGAATTGGTAACTACCTTTTGAGAGAGAGGGGAGTTTTAAAATTATGTCTAGTTCATGAATTAGCAGCTATAAACATGTAAATCTAAGTATATTAACCAAAGTTCTGCTGCAGTTACTGGTCATCTTTCAGTTATGCTGAGTTGCTTATTTCTTAATTAGCTGTAACACCTTTCTCTGCTATCTGCAAGAGTATTACGAGTTTAGATAAAACCCAAAAAACAGAGTAAAGCTTTGTATCAGAAGAATGGCTATGAACACTTTGCTCCTAGTTGTCTCATGAGATGACTTGTCACCAACAGGTAAGATTTCCTTCCAAGTCATGTTGTAATCATGATGAGGAATTTCATATCTCAGAGATTGTATTACAGATCCCAGCAACGTTAGGAGACAATAGATTTCACTCTTTTTTGCCTGAAGGAGCTCTGCTGGGTTGTGTTCAGGGCAGGTGTGAACACCAGCCCTCTCTGTGAGTTTACCTCCTTCATCTCCTGTAGCTTTGAGACAAAGTATTCTTTCTCAATCTGCAAGCATTTTTTCAGTCTCATTGCTTGAAGTCCCGTTCATAATCAAAATGTTAGGACTTTAACTGAATCCCAGTCTGCAAAACTAGTCTTGAAAATCTCACCGTGAAAATTAAAGCATCCAGTGCCAGCCTCCCAGAAGAAACAGCAAAATCGTTGTTAATCCCTTGTGCTAAATAGTCATATCAGCCTGCTTTCTACTGTGGGGCTAGCCAGCAGCTGTGTGTCTCCTTACATGTTCTCTTTATGTCGTGTGTGTTGTCTTCTATGGTATCCAGACACTTCTCAGCAGTAGTCATGCATTTACCCGTTTTGTTTGTTTTGGCAGGCAGGCCCATCACTTTGCTTTCAGAAGTTGTCATAACATTCTTCTATCTTTGTGTTTTTCTTGATTTTTTTTTTTTTTTTTTTTTTTTCCCCCTGCTTAGCATGTCCTACCCTCTACACATGAGGGATGAAGTTGCCGGGAGGCTTTGAGTTCGATGAGGGCAATGTTGGTAATTGCACATGTCAAAGGCAGCTGATTTTAGGTTTAAGCATTTCTGCTGTTCAGTAACGTATCTGAAAGCTTTTAGGTGGCTGTTAATTCAAAGCTGCATGGTCAATCCTCTTGAGAAGTGTGCATCTATTTTGGGTAGCTAGTCACATCGATCCCTGTAAAACACTTCAGTGAAGCTAAAATTAAATTTTGTTACAGAGTTAAAATCTTATTCGTGTACCAAAATCATACAGACGTTTCTCAGTATTACTGAAGCTGAGCAATACATGATTTCTAAACGTGTGGGTTTGTTTTAGTTTTGCAGAGCTTTTGTTTACTTTTTTAAACATCTCTTTGTGGGGTGTCTGTCTTCTATGTATGATTCATTTTAAGCTTACGCAAAGCTGATTAATTTCTTGATTTTTTTTTTAAATATTTTTATTCCACTTTTCAGTGCATATGAGTAAATTTGAAAAGATATCTGAAATATAGATTTTATGTATTTGCTGTTACCTAGATGTGTGTATTGTTGAGAAAGAAACTGATTTCACAATTATCATTTGATGATTTATAATTAGTTACTCCATTTTCATACTTATTCTCAGTCTGTTCAGATAGCTGTGATCTTTAGTATTGAAGTTTCCTAAAAAAGCATGTTACTTCCATTACTTCCATGGACAAACAGCAAATACTACTGATTCAGGTCATTTATTCGAAAAGTGTTTCTCATCCCTGACATATCTGCAGAGCTTTGTGCTTTCACCTACCTAGTTAGCTGTTCCAGTTTGTTATAATCTCTAGTTTAAAGCTTTTAGTACACATTAAAGAAGTTTTGGGAGCACACATTACACAACAAAAAATTGAAGAACTGCCACTTAAGCAGCTGATGGCTCAATTGAGAGTATGGTATTTATCAGGACAAACAGATAGTGTGTACTACGAGGAACACCTGCAATCCCATGATTACAATATCTGAATAAAGAGATTAAAAAACTGTGGCATCTATACAGTGATCCATGATACTGTTTTCTCGAATAATGTGATGATATTTAACAATGGACGAGTATTCCTGTCCTTTTGTGTAGTAAATACCAACTTAACGTTTAGGCAATAGTCTTGTTTGCATATGGATTTTAAGAAAATCCGTTGAAGATTAGTTGAAAACCAGCTCATTAGAATGACAGATTGTTTACCAAATTTTGTTTTCCTGTCAACTAATATTAGTTATGTTCAATTAAACAAGGTTACACTCTCTAAAAAGATATCTCTCTCAGCAGCTGGGTGCCTTGCATATATCTGAGAATCAGATTCCTAATTTCTAGATCTAGTTGGAAGATCAGGCTGTAAATGTTTCTCTCTAAAATTTCTCCTTTTCATACACCTTTCACACCTTCACTACCTCTATTCTACTGTATATATTTTTTGAGTACCAACACTGTGGATTATTAACTGGGGGTAACTTCAGGCTTTAAACAAAAGCCATTATCAGGTATCTGTCATGGTGTGTTGTGTCAGATGTTTGACAAGCTGTCTCTTGGCCACGGGCCATCTGGTTGTATTGGAACTAACTGCTTTTCTGAGGAGCCAGCAAAACACGTGGCCACGGGAAGCAATATCTCCATATCATTTGGTTAAGTGAGTAAAGCAAAGGTTTGGGGTGTAGTAATCCCAGTTCTGACATGATCTTGTTGGTTGATTAAGCTTCTTAAACTTTCTGTGCTAATATCTCATCCCATAAAACAAGAAAGTCCTATTTACTAACTTCATTTAAGTGTTGGAAAAAGTATTTAAGTGTTGGAAAAAGTGATTAGTCAATGTTTATCAAGAGTTAAAGCATCACTAAACACATAAGTTAAGAAGAGTCATTGAGAAGAATCGCATAATAAAGAGAATATTTATGGGAACAAGATGATGCAAAAATGAGAGAGTGCAGTGGAATGGACCTCACACAGGCCAAGATGAGAATTGAGAATTAGAGTATGTGTATTTTCTGCTGTGCAAAAGAAAGGAGGAAAGATGTTTCATTTGAAGGAGGGAGAGACTAAAGAAAACGGAGAGGCAAGACTTATGTTTCCTTCTTTCAACAACGAAAGAGGATAAATAAAACAAAAAAATAAAACAGCTATTAAAAAATAAAGTCCATGGCTTTCTGGTATTTGTGTTCCTTCCTTTTATTAGGGATACATAGTCTTTTATAGTCCTTTTATAGTCTCCCTCATTAGAGATATTAAAAACCATCTAGACACAGTCCTGGGCAGCTGGCTTTAGGTGGCCCTGCTTGAGCAGGAGGATCAGGAAGGATAACTTCCAGAGGTCCCTTCCAACCTCAACCATTCTGTGATTCTGTGATTATATTTCCATATTAGAAAGAATGTGTGTAGGATCTACAAATCTACAGGAATAAAATAATATTGTTTTTTGAGCCCATGTGATGAAGAAGTGCCTGGCTACTGAGGAATCTGTCCCTATCTAACTGAAGACAAAAAATCAGTGGTATATTAGGTTATCTGCATTACTAAGTATTGTGACTGCAGTAGCCCATTTCATAATATTACAGCTCAGTGTGCTGATGAATCGCACGGTAGTTAGCACAGGAGTTTAGAATGACCAAAGTTGTCTTGCAAATAGTGTGTAAATGAGTATGTGGGAGTCGCATTGACTTGGAAAATGGATACTAAGACCATAAGTAAAAGAAGATCAGAAGAGTATTTTAATATTCAGCTGCTCTGACTGGCTTCTTTGGGACCTTTCTTGCAGTACTACCTACGACTCAACCAGGGTAGAAATTATTTCAGGTAGTCAGTGTAGGGTATTTCAGTCCTGGTTCTCTTGTAAGTAGTATACTAATCCATGTCCTGCTTTAATGGCAAATTTATTCCAAGACCTCTTTGGTGTTGTAAAATTTTATTTTTTAAATGTTTTTAAAGATGTTGAGGTTAGTTACTCTGAATTATTTTCTATGGAGAAGTTTCTAGTCTGAAATTGTCTCTTGAATCTATGTGCTGGAATTGCTGCCATGCATCGAAAGTAAAACTGATCCTAGTCTAAGCATTATTGTACTTGCAGACCTTGGTTCAGTGATTTAGAATTTAGCTAATAAAGATCTACTTTTTAAATTTTTTTTTCATTGCTTTTAAGAGAATCTTCATTAGTATTTTCCATTTGCTGAATTATTTGGGAGTATTGGTAATTTCCTTTGCTTTTTAATATAACATACAGACATGCGAACTATGTGAAGTTCATTGTACTGTGCCAGTGTCTAATGTTTCTACAACTCTGCCGTGGGGCATGTGTGTGAGCAAGCATACTAACCTTGCGTACTACTCCTCAGCTTACGTGCTTAGTTTATACATTATTTATTAGACTTATAGGCATGAAATTAAAAAATTGAATTAATAATGTGACTTCCATGTAAAACAGAAGTCACTTATTTATATATGACAGACAATTAGGAAAAAAAACACCCCTAGGTTAGTTGAATGCATTTTTGCTTAATTCAGACCCAGTACAGCCTCATGAATAAATGTTTGATTCCAGGTTACTGGGTTTATGTTCTGATTAGAAGCGACTATAAAGAATGGATCAGAGATAGGCAAGATTGGTAACGTACATGCAGTGGATACAGGAAACTGTGAAGGTGACCCAGCTACGTGGCTTCCGCAGCTCCTGCTGTTAAGTTTCCTCCTGGAGATCAGGAGTCTGTCGGCAGCACCCTGTTAGCAGAGCTGTGGTAGTCCAGTAGTAGTCACAGGCAGCACAGGAGCCTTGCTTGAATGGCCTGTGAATCACATATAGCTCGAGAACATCACGCTTTCTTTTCTCTTCTCCTTGCACATTTTTTTATAATGAGTGTCATTGATTAGGAAGGTCTGTGTGTGCTGAGCTCTTTGAGAAGTAGATCAAGCTTGTCTTGATCTTTGAAATGTCATCACTGAAAGGAAGTGTAATAATATATAGAGAATGAGTCGGGTGGGTGAGTATCATAGGGCTACTCAGTGCTGTTGAATAGCTGTGCAGGTAAGGGTTGTTAACATGAAGAGTGGAAACAGTTAAACTTTATCATCTGAATTTTCTGAATTTCTTTCTGTACACTTGCAGTTCCTTTTACTGTTCAAATGAAAATAAATGAAAGCTTGTTTAGCTGCATTTTCAAGTGTTCAGAAATAGAAAGGGAAAGGAATGGTAGGAGGAAATCAAGTCATGTATACAGCATATTATCTGCCTTAATGCTGCAGGTTCCAACTGGCTCATGGTGACAAGGAAGACAAAAATGTTTCATTTGTATTTTGATGCTTTTTTTTTTTTTTGTGGCTTCTGATGGAGCAAGACACCATTGTACTGCTGCAAAAAAAAAGTGTTTACGTTTAAGTGTTTCTCTTACTAATAGAATATAAATTTTTAAAGATGCATATGTTTCTGAGGCCTAAGCTCTACAAAAGCACTTCTCTTTCTTGAAATCCCAGTAGTTCTAAGCTGCTGGGCATTGTATAAATAATCATTTAAACACATTTATTGATGGTTTGCCAGAACTTTGAAGAAAAGTCTTTTCTTTCAGAGGCTAGAAAACCTTAATTCAAAATTATAATTTAATGGAAAAATCTTTCTAGTGATTATTATGTAGAAACTCATTTATGTCTTTATTTCTTTTAAAATTATTATTTTAGAAGAAAAAGGATAAAATCTATTTATATAAATACAAGTGCTTCCAAACATCTGCAGTTCAAAGTACATAATTCACAGTGACACCAAAGGTTGGTTTGTGTTTTGACTGGATGACTTTGGTATTATTTTTGTCTGCAAAGGAAAGAGTTGTGCAGCATCCAAGTGGCGCAAGATGTTTGCCTCTCCAGAAATCGTGATGAATTTGGGACAAGGGGCAGACTGTTCAATAAAAAAAATATTGAGGGGAGGGGGAGAGAAGGGCTGTCGAACTGAGAACACTTGCATTCCATTTGGCATCTTTGAGCTGGGAGCTACTCTGAAGTGCAGATCATTATAAACGAAGTAAGAAAAGGCGAACAAAGTAATAAACTAAGAGAAGAATCAGTTGAATTGTTTTTGTTTGCTTCACATAGTTGTTTATAGTATTCACGTTTCCACAGGTGCTGACTTAATATAAGAGTTGAAGAAGTAGTCATGGTTCTTTATCTTTTTCATGTTTGGTGTCTAGAATAATTATTTGTACTTCAGTTGTTCATTGGAGTGAATATGTGTTAACTAATTTCAAAATGTATCTGCAATTTATCAGTTCCAAAAGCATTATGCTGTGTAGGAGTAGGATCTTGGTATCCCATAAGCTCATCTTTTAACAGTACTTGTGCATTTTCCATCACGATACTGTGTGTCATTTACTTTACTGATGAGCATTTTCATTAAAATGTATAAAGGAAAAAATTGAAACAATTTGAAAATAGTTCATCTGCCATTCAGATGGACTCCTACTTTCCCATAATTTGGAGGACATAAACCATTTTCCCAAGTTACTCAGTAGGAACTAGGTTATTTTTATTTCTCACTACTTCAGTAATTGAGATCCCAGTTCAGCAAGGTCTTCATGCATAAAAGTCCACAGAACGTAACAGAGTACTCACTGTTTAAAGTGAAGGCCCTGATATGCAATCAAGTAATTATGCACCAGCTGACCCATGGTAAGTGACTAAGCACTCACTTTTAATTTTTGTCTGACTTGAATAAAAATGTGTTACCTTAAATTTAATGACAGAATGAAGCTATTTGTGGGAGACTGTGGTTATGTACAAGCTCTATTATTGAACAACGAAGACCACATAAGACTGAGTGGATGGGATCAGATCAGACCAAAGGTCCACCTGTCTCACCACCCAGACCCCACTCAGCCAATAGTCTAGGCTTCAGGAAGAGTACAAGAACAGGGCAAGCACGTTGCGGTACCTCCATCTACGTACTGTCCCTTTTTTCAGCAATCTCATCGGTGGAGTCTTGTGTGTTTATGCCAGTGCTGATTCTTAAGATTATAAGCATTGCAGGTTTTGACAAGGACTCTAGATGAACAAATACATTTTCATAAAATACTATCTTTTGTATGTACCAATTGGATGAGACAATCAAATGTAATTCAGAATTCGGGAAAGAACTTTGTGCAGAATTTGGCCTCATCTTAGTCGTAGTACATTTGTTTCATTAGACTTTGACCCTCATATCTGTATTAACAGAGACGAATCAATTCCTTTTTTTTCCTAGCATATAAATGGCATAATGTGTTGACTCTTTTTTTTTTTCCTAGCATATTGCCATAAGTTCAGGAGAGGTTAGTTTGGATTCGTTTTAATGAAAGATGATGGAAAACATTGTATGCTATATAGTAATATTAAAAGCAAGTATAGATGTAACAGGATTAAATAGCCACCAAGACTGCATTTGTGGTACGGAAGTGTTACAGTTTTCTGTTATATTCAGCTTTAGCTGTTGCTTCCTCAGCCAAGGAGTGTCACAGTACCCTTTCTCTGGGTCAGATCTGCACTGAAATACAAAATGAGTAATGCACCTGACATTACTGTCTAGTTCAGTGAGATCAGAGCAAGGGACCTAGGTGCAGCAAAACATTTATCTCTTTGAAAGCACGTGAACAGTCCGATCGACATGAGTAGTGCAGAGTTAAATACGCTTCTCCGTGAGGCCTCTGGAGATATGTGGTGTCTTCATATAAACAAAGTGCATGGGGACCAAATGGTTGAGAGCAGGGGGTTGCTCTGCTCGATGTTAATACTTTGCTGTATTCCGTCTTTGCCCCTACTAATGTTATTTCTCCAACGGCTTGCAGATTTTTCTTTACACATGTGTAATGCCTGTACCTTTGACTTTCAGAACACCTCACTGAAGAATCATGTTAAGTAACAATCAAAAAATAACTCATCAATCTGTGTAGACACAGCAGGCACCATAACACCATGTTAACATGTTATAGGTACAAGTTGAAGAAGAAAATGCTGAAAAGCTGACAGCATGTTAAAGATGATTTGTTTATGCAAGTGCTAAAGTTATGTTTGATATGTTAATGCAACCTCATTTTCTAGTAAAGGCCAAACACTATTAAGTGGTTATCTGCACTGATTTTTCTATCTTCTGAAATACTCGATTCATTGTAAACCATCTTTACTCCTTTTGTGTACCTGGAACTAGGACCATCTTTTAACAGTTTCTTTCTGGGTAAGCCTCAAGTACTTTACTCAGTGATATTCTTCTGGTCTGCTTGTTGACCTCTCCGTCAGTGTCCCCTTTAGCAGGTGCTCCTTTTTGCAGTTTGTCTGGATTTTCCCTGTGCCATTCTCAACCCTTCCACCTGGATAGTCACTGAAAGGGGTCAGCACCTGCTGCAGGTTGAACTGATGCCTCTCACAAACATCTTCATTCTGCTGAATCATGTTAGCTGATGCTTGTTAAAAAAGGCTCACCAGTAGCCTAATGGTTTAAATTGGAAGATGGGAGGGAAGAACAGGTGTACTTACTGTCTGTCCTTTCTTTCCGATCTGAATCTCTTCTTATCCTTTTGGTATGTCACCTGCTTTGCTTTTCATTTTGTGTCTTGGCTGCTTGTGATATATCCTGTGCTGCATACAGGGGTATCTGTGTGGAAAGACTGAGTGCATTTAGAAGAGTGCAGCAGGGTTGCACTGTGGAAATATGATTAAAGAGAAGGTGGAGTGCCTGTTGCTGGGAATGGATGATGATGTAGTGAAAACGGTACAGCTGGGCATTGATGGTTGCTCAAGGAACACTTGGAGTAGGCTGAAAGAGATTCACTGCCAAGTATGCTATGTTATCACCTGAATGAGGCTAGCTAAGGTAGGAGACTTTCTGAGGGAAATATATTCAGAGAGGAGAACAAACATGAGGGTTTGAAAGAAGAGAGAAAGAAAACCTTTTTCTGGTTAGGTTTTTGGGTGTGGGGTTTTTTTTTTTGTATCTTCAGTGTTTCCTCTCTGGCTACAGAACTCTGAATGCACACAGTAGACCACACAATGAAGCTAATTCTTGGTGGATTGTTTGTGTGAAACCTTTATAAAATGACATGTAACCATCTGTGAGTGTGCTGGTTTTGACTGGGATAGAGTTAATTTTCTTCATAGTAGCTGGTGTGGGGCTATGCTTTGGATTTGTGCTGGAAACAGTGTTGATAATACAGGGATGTTTTTGTTATTCCTGAGCAGTGCTTACACAGAGTCAAGGCCTTTTCTGCTTCTCACCCCACCCCACCAGCGAGGAGGCTGGGGGTGCACAAGAAGCTGGGAGGGGACACAGCTGGGACAGCTGACCCCAGCTGACCAAAGGGATATCCCACACCATATGACGTCATGCTCAGCATATGAAGCTGGGGGAAGAAGAAGGAAGGGGGGGATGTTGGAAGTGATGGCGTTTGCCTTCCCAAGTAACCGTTACACATGATGGAGCCCTGCTTTCCTGGAGATGGCTGAACGCCTGCCTGCCCATGGGAAGTAGTGAATTAATTCCTTGTTTTGCTTTGCTTGCATGTGCAGCTTTTTCTTTACCTATTAAACTGTCTTTATCTCAACCCATGAGTTTTCTCACTCTTCCGATTCTCTCCCCCATCCCACCAGGGGGGACCGAGCAAATGGCTGTGTGGGGCTTAGTTGCCAGCTGGGGTTAAACCACAATAGTGAGGCTTTAATATCCTTTAGTTAGTAAAGTCTTTAGCATTCTGATCAAGGCATATTCTCTTTGACATCCATCTACACTGCTCTCGTATTCTTTGATGTACTCAAAGTATCTGAGGTAAAGAAGCAGTTTTCTCAATTAACAACCCATCTTTCATGAAGTGTTAAATGTACAGGAACTTCCATTTAAGTGCACAGTTACACCTCAGATCAGATGTTTAGGCAACCTGTGTTGCACAAAATATTTTGTCTCTGAGTTGAAGGGGATTCTGTTTGAAGGTTTCCCAAGTATGAATTTTCACAAGTTTGGGATAACAGGATTTAGACATTCTTATTTATAATATTTAAAATGAAACACTTCCTTTAGCTTTCAGCTTTTTTAACAGGATACATCCAACATTTCCTTTTTGCCAGTACTGAGTTGGACGATGTCTTCTCTTCACTGTGCTCCAAAAAGTATTTTTATGTATGTTTTTAGAAGGAAATCCAGTTTCTTACTTGCAGCTGTTGGCATTTTAGAGCCCTGGAGTGAACCAATAAAAACACATGTTCTTTTAAAGAACATCTATTTTTACTGGACCTTGCTAACAACCAATGACACAGAATTTAAAAAATGTTGGCTCAAATGAATAGAAGGGCTGCATTGTTTTAAATTCTATTTTTAAAACTTCTTTACAGCAAGATTACACAGAAATTTCATATACTCTTGTTCTTGTGAAAAAGAGAGCTTGCTTTTAGAATGCTATTTTAGTGTGTTAAAAGTAGTTCAGGTATCAAAGTGTTGTAGAGTATAAAATTTTAGTAAGATATACGCAATGTTGCCATTTAAGACTATTATTATAATACTTTCACAAACAGGATAATTAACGATTTTACTTCCTAGACAGCTAGGAATAAATATATTTCAATTGATAATTCAGAACGTCTTCTGTTAATACATTGTTTCCAACATACTAAGACACTTATGTGCAAAGGTCAAATTAGATCACCATTTCTTTCAATGATACCCTCAAAATGGATTCAAGCAGTATGCTGATTGAATATGCCTAGTTTTTTTCAGATATCAACATTCTTAGTGGAAATGAAATTAAAGACAAATTACAAAATGCTACCAAGATTGATGTAAATGTAATCATGTCAAGGTTGACTTGATAGGGAGGTCCATCCATTTTATGTTACTTGTGTTGCATCTTTATCATACATGCTCTATATACTAAATGATACTAGAGTCCCACTGCTGCTGTTTATTTCACTGGCCTGTCTTCACAGGAGTGAAGTGGAGAGCAGAATAAGATTGCACCCATGCCCTTAGTTGTGCAACCTGCCCTGTAGATCAAGATCTTTTTCCATATGGGCCTGTAGCTAGGTTTTGCTCTTAGCATATTTTCTCTTTTGGAATCAAGAGAATAGCATGAATATAAATTCATCTTTTAAAGGTAGATTGAGATTTTGGCCTTTTTAATAATATTTACTGTAAGAAACCTATGCTGTTTTCAAATTGGGAATGCCAAAGCACTGTTTTGAAGAAGAGTGTTGGCAAAGCAGAAAAGTGAGAGGTCTGCTGATCTTACATGGTGTAATGTGTGAAGTGTCACAATAATGCCTGAAGTAGTGATTGATTTTACTTTTTAAATGGTGTTTAGGTCATGTATGCTAGAGAAAAAAGCTGGTAGAGAAAACTGCATAATCGGGGTTTAGTTCTTCAATAGTTCTATTAGCACCTTCATGTCTGCAGACACATAATTTTAATGCTGGACATGGAAAAAGAATTACAGCTGTGATTGTGTGATTTGTGATTTTTTTGTGTATGTGAGATAAACATAGACATTAAATGTCTCAAGTCTGTAAACATATTTGCAATCAAGTGTATCTTAACATTTTTTCTGTATTTCTCTATCTTATGGGAAAGTGTCTTTTTCTCTTTTTCTTGAAATAAAAATGAAACTGTGCATTAAGGAACTTTACAACAGACACTGAGAGAATGCACTAGGCCAGAGAGATTTGCTGCCTTTAAAATAAGTAAACCTGTTAGAAATGAGCCCAGATTTCTAACAGAAGTAATGAAATACAACAACAGATATGTGAATTGAATTTTTTTAGTAGTACTGCTGGACACCTACAATTATTTAAAACTTATTCAAATATAGGATTGAATCATTCTGTTTTATATACTATGCTGGATACCTGATGTGCAGTACGTTGTTAAGGACTTATTTTGTGTTTAAGAAGTGTATGTATTGGTATGTCTTTAAAATTTCTGTCTTTCGTACTCCTTATTTTACTTGGACCTCAATTATAATTTTTGCAGTCCTACAGCTCTCTGTTTCACAGTTTTTCTTTTTTTAGAGTTGACATGAGCCATGCTTCATTGTCCCACATACTGAATTGCCCAGGAATAGGTTGTATACACTTGATGGGAAGCTCAGTTCTGTGTCTTCCACAGTCACTAAGATAGCACAAGAGACTGATGTTTCCAGGTCTTTCGTTTGAGACAGCAATGCTTACATGGGCATTATATCATGATTCTCATTCCTTTCTTACTAGTGTTTTCAGGAAGTATTTACTAAAATACTTTTTATCAATTAATTGTCTTTTGTTCCAACAGAATCTGTCAGCTTTGGGTTTTGGTGGTGATATGCAAACTACTTGCTTGTA
This sequence comes from Platalea leucorodia, assembly GCF_965183815.1. Classification (NCBI taxonomy): domain Eukaryota; kingdom Metazoa; phylum Chordata; class Aves; order Pelecaniformes; family Threskiornithidae; genus Platalea; species Platalea leucorodia. The sequence continues at coordinate 28,013,190 of NC_138829.1, read as the reverse complement.
ATATACTGTTTTAAAATGTTCCTGGTAATATCGTGTTTTTCCCTAGTTCTAACAGTTGTTCCCCTGCGTCTTCCTGGTACTTCGTCTGGTTTGTTTTGCTTTTTTTGTAAAACAGGGTTTTTTTCATAAGACAGTGAACTGTCTGCTGACAATTAATTACTCTTTCAAACCAAGGTAACTGGGCAAGACCTCTTACGGTTACTATAAAAAACAGTGAAATATAATTTAGCTCACAATTTTCAGATCTTTAATCTTTAAAATAGATGTTAGGCTGACAGGAGTAAGTATACGTGTGTATGCACACAGTAGCAAATGTTAAATTTTTCATTCTTTGTCATTAAGTTAAATATTTAAACAAAACAATCTTAAAACTTATTTTCTTTCAAGATGTGGTGTGTGTTTGGGAATTAGACTAATCTCTTAGCATGAAAAATACAAGTGTAAAAATTACATGTATATTTTCTAATAAAAAGCTGTGTCCTGGATTTGGGAGGACGGTCTTTCATTTGCTTGCTTTTCTAAAAGCATGTATTTCTTCCTTTATATCTACTTACTTAATACATAAAAGCCAAAATCTAGCCTTATATTGGCATAACTAGGAGCAGAAATTCAACCTGACATTTTTAAGACATTTTAAAACATTCTGCAAAATGTCTTTATCTGATACTAAACTGAGCTTTTTTTGGCATACAGTTGGACCAGGAAGAAACTGAATAAGGATGCAGATTTAAAAAACGTAGCTCTAGTACTGGTCTGGGATTGTAACTTGCTTTTGTCTGATGCTTTCACTACTGCAGAAATGGTGATGGGGTTATTTACGTTAATTCGTTTGGCTTGTTGAAAAAAATATGCCCGCACTCCTCTACTTAATGGGATTCTTTCCTCGTTGCAGTGCAAACGGCTGGAGCAGGAGCTTCATCATCTGAAAGAGCAGAACCAGACTTCAGCAAACAACACGAGACATCTGACTGCTGAAAACAATCAAGAACGTGCTCTGAAGGTAAATCTCCATTTCTTCTTGCAGGCAAATTAAGGTTGTAAGCCCCTGCTGCCAGCTTTCTGGGCTGCATATATCAGTTGTGTACATTTCGGCAGAAGTGAGCTATGGTGTTTGCCAACAACCCCTTCTTTAAACACAGATACAGCACCCTTCTGTTATGGTTTTATTTTATGTTGTGTATGAAAACAACAAGAAAAAAATAACATATCCTCCAAATTATTGGGCTGGTAATTAGTGCTAAATTCTTGGGGTCTGTCCTTGCAATATTAATTTTATAACATGAAGAAAACTGCAACTATTTGCCTCATGGTACCTTTGCAAAACTAATATTTTAAAGCATGGCTGTTTGATCTGCTCCCAGCAGTGTGTGCTATATTAATAACATTGTTGACCTATACTACTAGTGACCACATAGTTGATACTACTATTTGCAAAAGGGTAGCTAGTTGGAATTGGGAGGAGGAATAATAAGTCTTGTCAATAAGAATAAAAATGAGCAGAGAGGCGGGAGAGGGTCATAGAAAGGACAGTGTAAAGTGACAGATTATTGCTGCTTTGAGAAAGGGAAATTGTAACGTCAGTGGAATTGATAGCTACATAACCAGCAATCTCACTGCTAGCCAGAATAAGAGACTATGCCAGGTAAGACGTGCAAGCATCATGCACACCTATTCAACACACTATATTCTTAATAGCCTCTTGTATGGGTAGTGGAGAGACAATATAAATACAGAAGTTACTCTGTTGATATTGTGTTGTCGTTTTAAAACTGTATTTGATTTAGGCAGTAAGATCCAAATGTATCTCATTTCTAGGCAGGTTTTCCTCTGCCGCCTCTTTTGTTTTTGTTTTTGTTTTTTAATATTTGGGAAACGTCATTATTCATGCAACAATTTGACTGATGGGAAGTATAGGAATTAAGGTAAATCCTTGTGTAGTTTGACATTTCTCAGTAAAAAAAAGTATAATGAATAAACAGAGAGAGGCTGTGTGCCACACAAATGCTGTATGTTCCGCGGATTTATAATTGCCCTCAGAATCTGAAAGCAATCCATCCTCAGATGACTAGAAATAGAGATCATAAACATTTAGGGCTGTTTCTGACAACAATAATAGTATTGTTTTGAATCTGGTATCACTAAAAGTTAGTGCTTGCTGAGCATGCTACTTATGGAACATAGTATTGTTTTTCATTAATTGCATGCTGACTTGTTTTTTCTGTGTCATGGAAAATATTATGCAGAGTCTTTCTGTTAGAAAACAGAAATGATTTATCAAAACTACACTTTTTACATTCAATATTGCCTGACATAATGCTTACAGAATAATTATATTTTCAGAGCAAGAAGTGACTTAATAGTTCATAGTGTTACTAGGATTTCATTCTAAGCCTGATATTGCTCTCCCAGCACCTAATCTTTAAAGAATTTAATTTCTGACTGTCACAGGCATTTTTTGATTTTTCGAAGTTAGAGGTTAATTGGTCGTAGTCTTCTAGAGATGAGAGTCTGGGGAGGAAAAAAGGAATGCTTTTCAATTTTTGGTAAAGTTGAACTTTTTTTAATATTGTACCTCTGTAGAGTTTGTCTCAGTACTGTTGCCTTCATTGAGGACAGGTCCATCGGAGTACGTTTTAAAAGGCTGATGGGTCAAGTTGAATTCTTGACTTTGAAAACTTTAAAATGCCCCTATGAAATACTGGCAATAGCAGTTTAGCTTTGATATACAGCATATGAACAGTCATCCTGACCTAAGCACTCATGTAAATGAAAAGCTTATCACCCCTCCTTAGTGTAGCTACAGCCTCTAAAATATGGAGGGGCTAGTAGGGATGAAAGTCGTGCCAGCGACTCCTTTTAGAAATGGGTTTGACCGATGCTCTGGGCCTGGCTGTGGCTGGCCGGGGCGCTCCTGCTGCCGTCAGCAGCAAAGCTCCCTGCTGGAGAAATATCCAGCCGCAGCCCCCTGACCGGTAACGCACTGTGGGGTCTTGGCACACACCTTCCCTGTGAAACCCTCTTGTTCTTAGGTGCCGCCTCCTGCCTCTTGTACGCGCTCAGTAGCTATCGTAAGTGCTACATGCAGAGTGCATGTATAGACCCAAGAATCCCCTGCTGTCTCCTCTCCGCTGCTTATCACCCTCTGGTCATATGACTGTTTTCAGAGAAATAGGACAGGCCATTTGTCTCTGTGGTGCAGGGTTAAATATCAACACAACTATTTTTATTTTCACCATGATCCAGAGATCTACATTTACTTTAACCACTGCCACGTGCAAACTGGGAAGTGCACTATGTACTATTAATTCGGATGTAAACAGCTGTCCTGCAGAAAGAGTCCAGCTATTCCTTCTGTGTCTGTCCAGGGCAGTTTCTGTTAAGAAAGTTGTTTGTTTTTTTTTTAAAAATCTTTAATTTTCCCTACTGTGTTAAACTTAATTAATGTTGTCTGATTCAGTTTGGCAAAAGATGTATTCTGGTGGTAGGTGGCAGATGAGGAATTTGATCTGCTTTAGATTTTTTTCAGGGAGTAACAGAAGTGTGACTATCGGATGTGGTGCAAGGGTACTTGCAATCTTAACTGGATAAAAATACAGTAATCAGGATCAGCTAGATTAAGGATGGCATGAAATTTTGTGATAAAAGATGAGATCATTACCTCTGTGGGGTCCTGAAATGCACTTAACAACAAAACCTAGCGGGTATTGTTTCTGTCTTACCTTTAAAATCATCTCACAATAGTGAATTGCTTAGAAGGAAAAAAGTGTAAGACCAATCCACAAAAAACCCATTTCATTCTACTGATGGTATGGTCTAGCAGGTAAGATAAGCTGCAAGCTTTCAGCTTTATTTTTAGTTATATTAGCTCACAGGGCTGCTGACACCATTCTTTGAGGCAGTAGCAGCCCGTAGAATCCTGAGAGGCAAAGCAGCAGAGAGACAGATTGTAACCATGAGAGAGGTGTGGTGGCACTAAATTGGCCAGGTCCAGGATCTGGAAATCACAAAGATGATGTAAGCACTCTTGCATACTTTTGTTTTTACACTTTTAGATCCCATGTCACACCTGAGGATCATGTGGTGAATGAAACATTTGACACATAAGGCATGCTGTATAGACTTATACTGTGCCATTTCATCTTATTGTGTGTCTTGGTTTAACCCCAGCCAGCAACTGAGCACCACCCAGCTGCTCACTCCTCTCCTCCCCAGTGGGATGAGGGAGAGAATCAGAAGAGTAGAAGTGAGAAAACTCATGGGTTGAGATAAGAACAGTTTAATGATTGATATAAAATAAAGTAAAATAGTAGTAATAATAACAATAATATACAAAGCAAGTGATGTACAATGCAGTTGCTCACCACCTGCTGACCGATGCCCAGCCAGTTCCCGAGTGGTGATCGCTGCCCCGTGGCCAACTCCCCCCAGCTTGATATGCTGAGCACGGCGTCATACGGTATGGCATAGCCCTTTGGCCAGGCTGGGTCAGCCCCCCTGGCTGTGCCCCCTCCCAGCTTCTTGTGCACCGGGCAGAGCACGGGAAGCTGAAAAGTCCTTGACTGGTGCAAGCACTACTTAGCCACAACTAAAACATCAGTGTGTTATCAACATGATTCTCATACTAAATCCAAAACACAGCACTGTACCAGCTACTAAGAAGAAAATTAACTCTATCCCAGCTGAAACCAGGACATTGTGCAATATAACATCTGCATGTCTTTAGTAAGATAGCTCTTCCTAACAATCTCTGTCATACATATTAGTAGTACATGATTTAAAATTTCCATATTTAATGTATTTATTGCACAGAACATTCCTCGTAATGATGTGGGCGATTCAGTCCCACAATGCCAAACTGGTACTCCTAATTTTTATAATATTCTTATTGGTCATAGGGGATTGTATTAATTGAACGAAAAGGCCAATTTCAAATCTTCCCTCCAGGCAATGCCCACAACTGCACAGAGGTCATTCAGAGAAGCATGTGCACCCCTATTTCCATAGTTAAAGTAAAATAATCCTCTTCTTTGTGAAACCATTTTAGAAAAATCTCTTATAATATTTCAGATTGAATTATAGCTAAATCTTTTAGGGATAATTGCTTCCTAAGGGCCTATACATTTGCGCTCTTAGTACATTTTCATAAAATAAGATCTGCAGAGTGCTTTGCAGTTCTAATGTGTCAGGGTCTATACATAAGATTATTCATTTGTGCTTGGCCTTCATAATTAACATTTGGTCTCTACTGATTCTGGTAAATGTATTCCCACAATACCCTGAAATAGCTGATTCAATTAAACATAGAAAAGTTGAAGAACTGCTATTTTTTCATTAGTATTCAAATATTGTTGTGGGTCATTTTATCGTTGTTAGCTTTGTAGTGTGTAGTTTTAAAATGCAGAGTTTTAAATATTACATTTTCCTAAAGAAAAGATTTTGCCAGTGTGAATGTCCTCTTTACTCAGTTGAAGAAGAATAGGAAATAAGTCTTGTGAAACAAATAACTTAATGTGAAAATTCATGAAAATGTTTAACTGGATTTGAATGACACATAGGGAGAGGTCACTTTTTTCCCACAGGCCTGATTTATTTTATAATTTTTAATTACATGATACATTCTTCTTAAAGCAGCTATTAATCTGCTTTAAAGATCAGAGAGACAAACTAATTTTACTTCCAAGCCAAAGTCTCAAAATGGAGAGGAGGGCTGTTTCATGATGATACACAAATCAGGTGCCCTTCAGTGACTAAATGAGTTTACTCCATCCGACTATGATGTCAATAGAACTTGTAAAGGTTGTTAATCTCCTTCAGAGCTGTTAAGATGTTAATCTTCGGTTATGATCGGCTTGTTTTGTTTTTTGTGACTAATCAATCTTTTTAGTTGTGATTCTCTGTAGAATTCATCCTACATGCTTCCATGGTTTTATTGAGAATATCATAAATTTAGTCACACACAAGAAAGTGACCTAAAGGAGCTGTCAGAAATTCATCTACAGTAGTGTCATAAAGCAGTTGTAGCTGATCTCTCTGCTTTCTTCTGATGCACAAGAATTGTGTCAAGGGCAGGAAATCCACCGTGCATAGCAGTTTGGTAGTTGTTCCAGTGATGATGCCTGTGAAAAAGCCACTCTAGAAGACTTAATTTAAGTACTCCCTGATGCCTTTCATAAATTGTATTAAGCTCTGTTTCGATTCCCAGAATTTCCCAGATTCTTGGAGTAGAAACCATTTTTCCATATCTGCTTGACAATGCCAACCACAAAAACAACTCCAGCTGACTAGTCAATGTATCATCCATGAAGAGCACGATCCCAGGAGAATCTGGTGTCATAAGAGCTTAAAAAAAAATTAAGAAAAGCTTTAACATGAAGCTTAAAATGTTTGCTACTGTTGAAGAGCATGGAGTATTCATGCTATTTAGGCATATAATATTGACTCTGAAATAAAGTGCTTCTTTCAGAAGATAGTAACTGTGGCCCTTATCTACAAAAACTAAGCAATTCTAACAATGTTTTTATTTTTAGAGCTTCAGAGCTGAAGCTTCAGATCTTCATTTTAGTGAGTTTAGAGCTGATTTATGGCTATGAAGCCTCTGATTTGTTTCTGACAGAGCCATACGCTTTTGAAATGCTCTGTAATCCAGGGAAACTTGCCTGAACCTGTGGTGGGAAACTGAGATTCCAATCTCATCTCTTCTATTCAAATTCTAGTTCAGCGTACAATTTTTACATTTTATTATAGTTATTAATTGCATCCTAGAAAACTCTTAGAGAAAAGCCTTTCAATACTTTCATAATCATTTTACATGAGGCAACAGAGATCAGGTTGATTTATTAGAAACCTAGAACATAAGTTTTGAACTTGGCAAGGCCCAGCCCCATCCAGAACACCACTCTGCCAGCTTCAGCCATTTCGACTGTGGCACTGTTGTTAACTGCAGTGCTGTGTAGTGATAGAAACCGGCTGCTGATTACCAATATTTTATAGCTAACAGATGAATAGCTATGTTACCCACTGGTGAAGTGGGTGTTACACCTTTCTCCAGTTTCTAGCTACAGAGTAACTAGACATTACTCTGCAAAGAGTTTAAAACTTGCTGTTGATCTACTTGTTGGTGTGGTGTTATTGCTTGGTAAAAGATGCTTTAAAATACTGTGATTACTTCAGAGTGGTTGTTTTTTGTTTTCAATGAAGCAACTCGGCAATATTCATGTTGGACAATCCACCTATTTCTCTCACATTTTGCTATGAATTCCTCTGGCCCGTATGCACTGTTGCCTCTGCATCTAACAGAATATCAACCTGTGAAAGCTCAGCTTGAGAGCTCACTCTGTGGAGTTTACCCTAAAGCAATGACGCTTTTCATTTTGGATGTCATGTGCTGCTACCTATTAAAGGGACTGCTATCACATTTGCAAATTAATTTATAGGTATGGATCTGTTGGAGTGGGTCCAGAGGAGGGCCACAAAAACGATCAGAGGGATGGAGCACCTCTGCTATGAGGAAAGGCTGAAAGAGCTGGGGTTGTTCAGCCTAGAGAAGAGAAGGCTCTGGGGAGACCTTACTGCAGCCTTTCAATACTTAAAGGGGGCCTACAAGAAAGATGGGGACAGACTTTTCAGCAGGGCCGATAGCGATGGTAATGGTTTTAAACTAAAAGAGGGTAGATTCAGACTACATATAAGGAAGAAATTTTTTACAATGAGGGTGGTGAAACACTGGAACGGGTTACCCAGAGAGGTGGTAGATGCCCCATCCTTGGAAACATTCAAGGCCAGGCTGGATGGGGCTCTGAGCAACCTGATCTAGTTGTAGATGTCCCTGCCAATTGTGGGGGGGTTGGACTAGATGACCTTTAAAGGTCCCTTCCATCCCAAAGCATTCTATGATTCGATGATGTTCAAAGACTGGGACGCCAGCTTCATATTGGAAGTACAAGGGGAGAAGTAGACTGCAGATCTTCTTCTCAGTGCGAGGAGATACACTGTGCCCTTGCATTTACTTATGACCTATATCTATTTTTCTGAAACTACAGGAATGTTTCAGGAACAATGGGAATAGTTAACAGGCTACTTGGAGGTTATCATCTCCAGCAAATAATATGATGTTACAACTAATCCTGAAAGGTTCTTCATGCTATTCTTCCAATAACTTACAGGAGGATAAAATACTAGAGGATTTATCAAAGTAAGCTGCAATCTCTAACTTTGTGCAAGAGCCGTTTCAGTAGTTCAGTTTCTTCTACTAAGAAAGGCGCTGCTTCTTTTCTTCTGCTTTCAGAAGAGTTGTCCAGTTCAGGTTGTAGGAAGCCATGATTTCATTTCACTCTCCAGTAGCTACCCTAAAGCAATATGTGCCCTCATTTAAATGCCTGGGCAATGTGAGAAACAAATTTGCCACCCTGTCAGTAAAATTTGTTGTAAAGCACATGAGATCACTATTAATTTTTAGAGTGGAAGTTTGCTGAAGTTTGAATGATTGAATTGCTTTTAAGTACATAGTGGAGGTGGAAATAAAAGAACTAGTAAAACTCGGAACATGCTGTGGACAATCTGGATGTGGGTAAGAATGCACAAACATTTTTCTTCAGTCACTGCTTCCTAGACACTTTATCAGACAGAGTAGATACAGTTGCAATCTTAATTGCATTGAACAGACCCTTTGCTTATGCTGCACCCAAAAGCACTTAATCACAAGGTCTTAAAGGGTGTCACTAAGGTTAGACCCAAGTCTGTTCAGCTCTTATCCATGCTAGAAACATGATTAGTCACTTTATGGCTGGTGTTATTAAATAGTACTGTAAACCTCAGAGGATATCGGTGTAAGCCAGTGCATCGTGCCATAAATGAACACTGAACTGAGGCCCTGTACAACTCCTGCAGAAATAATTCTGTCCATGTTCCACTTCAATATTAATTTTCTGCATTCCTTTATGCTTAAGTTGCAGTGTCTCCAAAAGCTATTGCTACAGACTTCTGACAACCCGCCCAGTTATTTGTATGTATGGAGAGAAAGAAAATAACTTGTATAATCCTACAGTGACCAACATCCCCCCTCAGTCCCAGTGGAAAAAATGTGAGCACTGGTCAAGTGGTCTTTAAAGCAGTTATTTGAAGTTTCCTTGGTCCCAATTGTTCCTTTGAGCCAGATGTCATAACCTGGTCCTCTGGTCAGTTCAGGTCCGGAGATCCTCAGCCAGGCATTTCTCCTTCATCTGCTGTCGTTTATTTAGGAGCGTAACAGTTTGCTTACGTGTATCCTCCGTAGGCAGGAAGTGACTAACTTAGCACATGTATTTGACCATGAGTCAAAAAGCTAAGTTCAGAAATTTGATCTACTAGTATCGCTTTCAGTTGCCAGTTTTGTTAATTGTTTTTTGTAGCCATCCAGGCTGATAGGCTTTATTTAGTTATGCAGATCTTGACAAAATCGTTGTTCACGAGTGGCAACTACATTCTTAGTGACAGTCTCCTCCCATCTGGTAATTAATGTTTTAGCACTGATAGATATTTGTATTCATTGACCAAAAGTATCTGAATTTGTATAGGGAGTTGAAATTTAAAATAATTGCTTAAATGTGCCATAAGCAAATAATGCAAATAAGCAAAACATGGGAAATAAATTATGAGATGAGACACTTGCCCTTCACTGAGAGTGAAGTCATCCAGAATCCTCTTAGAAACACAGGCTTCCAGAGTCTGATAAATCTAAGTTATATGAAACATCTACCTGGGAGCTGAAGAGAAATGACGTTTGGTAACATTAGTACTTGCGTGATTTTCAGTGATCAGCTTGTGATGTCACTGAGTGTCTGTGTGGATAGGTGGCAGGGCCGTTGGTACTGTTCTTGGTTCACTAAGGCATCGTTGTGGGCTAGAATTTTGAACTCCTTCAAGCCTTGGGTTGTTTTCAAATTGAAGGAAACAAATAGACGTACCCAAGTTCTCGTCTTTGCTTCCTCGCTGCACTGGCCATGCCACCTTCCTGTATCTGTAAGGCTGTCCTTTCGCTGACAGCACTGTCTGGCGTGGCAGCCCTTGTGTGTACAGTGTTCTCTGCGTAGCAGCTACCCAGGATTTCTTGGACTCTGTTCAAATGAAAGAAGACCAAGCAGTGGTGTTTCTTACTGTGACCCCAAGTCTTTCAGAATTGTTTCAAAGCAAAGTAATATATGGATGAGAGCGAACATTTATTGGCAGAACAACATTTGTCGTGAAAATGATCCTGAAAAGAGTTGTATCTCTCTGATTAATTATGCTTGTCTAAAGCACTGTACATCTTTAGGAATTTTAGCATGCTTCATATTGCCTGTAAACAACTGCACGAGAATGGCACTGAATGTGTCTTGATAGAATGAACAAACAGCTTCTTGGCTAAAAGAGTCTGTTCACCTTGCCCGAGGAGTGTAAGTCTTCCTTCTCTCCTGTTAACAGATGCTGAACATCTCTTAACCAAAGCAGATATATTTATTGAACTTTGATTCAGTTCTAAGCATTAAGGAATTTATTACTCATTCACACTTTGTGTTTGATGTCAGCTTTCATCTGCTCCACTAAAAATTCCTTGGAGGGCTGTTCCTTTTTATTTGACAGCCTTCAAATCTCTCTTGGCACGAGATTACTCTTGACAATCTTAAACATCAACAAACTGTTTGTATATACTACAAATGTCCCTTTGTCATTGGGGATGATGTGGTCATTCAAACCTTTTGGCTGAGTCTTTTATTTTTTTATTTCCATTTCATAGGTAGAAATTGTCTTCCCATGAGGTCAGTCAGTGTTACTACTTCCGATTAGCAGAAGTGTTATTTCTGATGCATTCCAAGAACCTGCTGCATTCAATATTTTGGTTTCAGGTTTTTCTAAATCTGGATTATCATTCTCGCAGTCATCTAGGCTGCTTCCATGTCCTCACTTTTGGTATGCAAAGAATCATCTCTTTCACGGTAGCAGGCTTCTGTGACCATGAACTTCCTGTTGACAAGGCCCTCTCATCCATGTTTTTCATTTAACCATTCTGTCATTGCACATCTGCACATATTAACTTAGCATTTTACAAATACTTTGTGCTTTCACGCACCTGTTTTTCTTTCTGATGGGATAGATTCCACTTGATGTGGTTGACTCATTTGACAGCTGTCTGGGTGACTTCCTGGAAGTTCCTTCCTTGCTCAGTCATGCTGCCACTTGGCCTTCCAGTTTCAAGGATGCTTTATTTCAATTAAAAATGCTGCCGAACATTTACAGGTTTTTTTGTCTAAACTCTGTTAAAGGACCTCAAAACTGGAATAGTTGATGGGTCTGGGGAAGATCTCAGATATATGTATTCTCGAAATACATATCCTGAAATAAACAAATGTTCTGAAGTTCTAGAAGATGGAACAAACTATGCAGGTATCCTGTGGCCAGGTAGAAAGCTGTCTGCTACCTGCTGTTTCACTTCTTATCTTCATAGAGGTGACACCCATGCCTTAAACCAATGATAAAAAATTGGTGTGTTCTAAAATACACTGAAATTCATCAGTATCTTGTAAATTAGAATCACAGAATCTGATATGTAAGCAAAACATACTGTAGAAACCACAATCATGTTAGAAAAGCTACTTATATGGAAAGGTGAATTCTTATAAAAACAAAAACTCTATTTAACTGCATTGATAAGCTTCGTTGCCATCTTCAACGGTATAGTTTCCGGTCATGGGTTCATTTTTCCTTCCTTCTGCCCAATAACACATCAATAGTAGTACTACTATGAACCTTTGTAACGTCTGAGGAGGTGTCATATTGCTGACACTTCAAACAGCTATCAAAAAAGTTCTTTTACTTTCCCACTAATATGGAGCTTCATTTCAGGATTGCATGGATCAGGAACGAAGGGCATATGTTAATCTAATTGTAAAACAATCATGAAGCTTAATGTATCAGACTTACTATACGAAAACTAGGACTCCCTCCTTCACCTGCCACTTTCTGATACTATAAAGTATATTTCCAAACTTAGTTAAGAGCTTCTAAATCTGAAGCCATTTTGTACATAAAATAGTAACTGTTTTCTGCAATGATTAAAGAAGCCCTTAGCATTAGTTTCTATTAATAATATCATCCCTAATATTCACTGGCATAGTTTTCAAAATATCTATCAGCATCATACCATAGTAAAACAATGGAAGTACCAAGAATATTTAGCCAAGTTAAGTTTTTCCGTTCTCAGAGGTACCAAGTATTAAATGATGCTGGAGACAAGATACCAGATTTAATGAATGAAGAGGAGTGACATTGTTATGTATTATTTTTTATTTCATAAATCTTGTTTCTTTCTCCATGTGAAATCTGTTACTCATACATGCAGAAAAAAGGTGTGGTAAATCTTAATTTTCAGTCATTTTTTCGGCGTCTTACTGTACACCCTTCATTTTTTATGCTGCACAGGAAAATGATCCTCTTTTGTTTGAGCAGCAACTGTAAACAAAATCTGGAGCCTGAGTGCATGATGACATGTCAGTTATTTGTCCTACAATAAAATGTATAAAAGGTAGTAACCTAAGCTGTTGTGCAAAAGGCAAGCTACAGGGTCATTAAATAGCAAAGGTCTTGCTCTGACCCATCCGTGACCTCCTTATCTGAAACGCCTCTCAGAATTGATAGAATCTACTTTAGATCTTGGGCAGAGGAAGCCAGGGATAGCATAAAGGATCAATATAAATATTTCAGAATTTTAGGTATTTACTAAAAAGGAGTCTTTGGTCTTTGTATGTTTAAGTTTATCCAAATTTCTGTTCAGAGCTGGAGAACCCTTTCGTAGCATTTTGCATGCAAGTGATCATCTAAAGTATGGTTCAGAGTAGAAGGGCGACAGGTGGTAAAGCAAGACACTGAAACATTAGGTCTTAGTATGGTTGTAAGGCTGCAGACTAGCCTTGATTCAGAAGCCTCAAGGTGCTCTGTGTTTGCTCTTATTTATCTTTTTACTGTAATCTGAAAGTCTCTCCTGTTCTGTTCTGAGGTGAGAAGCTTTAGGTTTTAGAATGAGATGAAGTCAAAAGAACCCATGTCCAGAAAGTGCAGCTTGGTGCTTAGCCATCGTTTACTCAGAGGAGTCAGGACTCATTTTGCCTGTCCTTTTTGATTCCCATCTATTTATTTGATCTGGTGCAGAGGCACAGTTTTGATGTTAGGGCACTTGTGCTCCTAGATCATAGAATCATGGAATCAGAATGGTTTGGGTTGGAAGGGACCTTAAAGATCACCTAGTTCCAACCCCCCTGCCAAGGGCAGGGACACCTTCCACTAGACCAGGTTGCTCAAAGCCCCGTCCAACCTGGCCTTGAGAGGCTTTTGAAAATCCCTTTCTTTTCCCCGTAAATGAGAGCAAAATCCTGATCTGGCTTCCATGTGTGCAGCCACGCAGAGGTGTAAAGGAAAAGTGGACTCTGCTGTTCACATATTCAGGTTGCTAAGGAGAAGAAATGGACTCCTTGTGTGCAGTAGGCGTGTATTTCTACCCTAGCAGTATACAGATCATTAGGAGAATGCTTGAAGAGCAGAAGGAACGAATGGACTTGGATTTATTTTGATTTTCTTCTTCTGTGAAAGTGGGCTTTATGAAGTAAAATATTCCTCACCTGTCTTCCGGTAGATCTCCACAGCTTTTCTCATGAGATTATGGACTGGCAGCTGAACTTTGGCTTTTCTCTAGGAGTAAGCTTTAGAGTACTACACTATATGTTTGGGTCAAGTAGTAAATTTGATAATTCAGTAATTCTGAGTTTCCAGACCTTAACCATAAAAACCCTGTGCAGACACACTGGTGTACCACCTATTTAGAAAGTATATTCATATTATCTTTACTGAGTAACACAAGCACAGATAGAATTTTGGCATATGAAATATGTAGCCTTGTTTTTTATGATTTGGAGACTTGAAAGGTATAAAGTAAGCTTCACATCAGCAGAAGTATATCAATGCATTAAGATTTCAACTCAACATATATTAGGTTTATCTTCATATTTAGAAACACAGCATGTATAGCTCTGTCATGTAGCTGAATCAAAATTGCTCGTTACACTTGCACGAAAAATGAGTCATTCACTGAAAACACTCAAAGAAGGTCTGATTTCTCCTGTAAAATACATTTGCAATTAAAACTTCAATTTCTTGTGCCTCCAAAATTCAGTCAGCTGTGTTGTTACTTCCAAAATTTAGCCTTCCTTAGTGGCAAGGTAAATATATCTAACAAAGAAAAAGCAATAAAAAGGTGAAATTAGAAAAGAGCTCTCTTTAAGCTTTGGATAGGAAGCTGACATAACAAATGCTATTGTGTAATAGTAAATAAGTGTATATCACATTGCCTGAACATAGTATTAATGTGTATTGGTGATTGTGTTAAGCTGCTAAGCAGCCGAATTTGCAATTTAAAATTAAACTCAAAGACCCAAATGTCATTTTGTAGTTAGATTCAATATATAAAGAAACCTTCTGGGACTTCTGAACTCTGTTGGTTGATACTGGATTTTCCATCTCCAGAAGTGATTCTCCACTGAAGAATAGATGTCTAGTAAAACTGTGAAAGATGACATATTCAGATTCCATACAGTTTCATATATGTGCCATTTCCTTATGGATCACAGTCAAGATGATTATTTTAATGCTCGTTTGTTGATTAAAGAAATACCTGCTATGCTGGAGGGGTTATTAAAATGGTGGTGGTGTGACTTGTGCATAGATTTCTTTCTTTACAAATATCTTGGCCACACATTTTGAAAAACCGAGATAATTTATTTTTAAAAAGTCAATACCATTTAAACTATTTTTTACATTAGAAGCATCATTTGGACCAGGCTTTCAAACACTGAAGCTAATCTTGGAGATTAGGCCTGATTCTGTGCACATATGTAGCAGTGACTGCTGGAGAGCAGTCCTGCTGACATTAATAGTTACTGTTACAGGATCTAAATTTTGAGAAGAAATGAACCATTTCTTGGCTTTGATAGCAAAGCTTGTGAGTTCCACATGCACTTAAATTTTAATAGGACTAGGTCTCAAATCTGTGAAGCCTTAGGCTGTTATAAACACATTTAGGCTGTTATGACAATATTCAGAGATCAGAGGAAATTCTGTTCAAATTTTTTTTCATAAACTAGGTATCTTACATGATACAACGAAATCTGGTAAGAATACATTGATGCTTTGCTGGTCCTTTCAGAAGAGCTCAGGCCAGAAGACATTTTAACAGGAAAAAAACTTTGATGTCCACATTAAAAGAATCTATTATCCTTTCTCATTGAAAAATACCGTATCCCTTCAAAACCTTTCCACCCAAATTCTCATTAAGAGCACCTCTACTTTAACCATGCTTCTTACTGAGTTCTTTGGGAAAAAAATGAACGAATCGTAAAATACCTCATTGCCCTGGTACTTTAATCCTTCATCCCATCTTCTGAAAGGATGAAACTATTTAGTACAGGTTTCTAGTTTAAAAATGGAACTGTGTTTTCTCCACTGTTAAACAACTGAATAAATGGTTTGAATAGTCTACTTGGTGTCAAGTAGCTGCATTTTGAAGAGACACAGATTTCAAACTTTTTCCTTGCGTATAGTCTAGAGGAGAGATTTAGTACACCAAACTTTATTGGTTTTTTGTGTTGTGTTAGACTTTTAAGCATTTAAGAATATCACATAAAATTAATTGGTTTCAATTGGTTATCTGCTCCGATTTCTTACAGTTGAGCTGTAACTGTCTTAGATGTTGGAGGAGAGATTGGCTGAGTGACTGAGAGGAAACCTTGGAAATGCTGCTCATAGCTCCTTCCGTTTGGAATTGCTATACAACAGGAACAACAAAAACACTCGTTTTCCAAACTAGATAAAATAAAATCTGTTTATCTAGCCTACTAAATCTGGGTGCCAACTTTCAAGCAGATGCAGTTTTAAGCTCTGTAGATGCTAAATCCTGAAACATTTGGTCTATAAACAAAAAGCTGACATCAAATACAGCATTGCTGCTCGACATAGTAATGGTGTATATATCCTGCATTCACACAAAATAGGGAGATGATTGCTTTTTTGTATGTTGCTTCGGGTTTTTTTCTTATGTTAGAGTATTAAAACAGATATTAAATTTTATCATTAATGCGGTGCGTGGTCTCTCTTCAAATCCCCTTAATTACAGATTGACTCCAAGGATTACACAACATGGATTTTAATTTTGACTGAAACAAAAAGAAAAGCTGCTTAAAAATTATTCTTGCTGAGTGACTTGTTGGACCACAAAACAATTTTTAACATCTTTTGACAAGTGTTGTCAAATTTTAAATATTAAAACAGAGCTAAGAGCACCTTCAAACTCCAATTGTATCATGTCTACTTCCCAAATAAAATGTTTTATTAACTTTGTCCTCACAAAGGAATGTCTGCTTCTCGTATTTTTGTTTTTTCAGTTATTCTTTAAGAGAAAAAGACTCGCAGTCTTGCTGAGATGTGTTTATGTTTGAAGAAAGTGACATCAGACTTCATATTTCCTTTCTTTGGTAATTCGAGAAAAATTACCAAGCAGAGTTGACGTTGTAGCAGCAACAGCGTATTTCACGCCCTTGCGTTGTTTCCCTTCTGACCCCTATCTTTAGGACTTAAGAGCTCCACTCTGAAAAATTCATTCCAGCTTGAAACTTAGAATAGCAGGTCTGAGTCCAGAAACAACATTTTCACAAATTGGGGCCTAATCCAGTAAGCCTCACACAGGAAGCTACTTCTGTGAGTACCTATTATTCATCTGAGTAAAACTTTAGGGATCAGTTTTTAGTCTGTTTCTTATGGGTTTTTTTCCCCCTATTTCTTAAAAGATAAAATCAGCTTCCCAATTTGTTTCATTAAGTAAAACTCATTTTTCACAGTTAAAGCTTATTAGTATTTTTTACAGTTTTACTGTATATCTCCTGCCCGTTCTTTAAGACACACACAAAAAAAGAAGTTGCTCACCAGAGCTGCATCAAATAATAAATGCCCAAAGCTGAATGTCCACAACTTCTCTTGAAGTTAGGTGCAGCTGAAAGCGCCCCTTATCTCTCAAAATGTGGGTGCAAGTTTCTTGATTCAAAAATCAGCTCCTTTTGTGACCAAGTAATAACTCTGAATACAAAAGCCTGGAGGAATGAGAAATTAGCTTTTGGCCAGGAGGTCACTGCAGTGCTGAGGGATAAATCTATCATTGCTGTTTAATGGTAGTTAGTGGTTTGATAAAGTTCCCCTAACTCAGTTTGTTAGCTTAAAACATACTTTCTGAGACTTCACAGATCTGCAGGTAAATAACACTCTTATGGCTGCATCTTTGTATGGGGTGAATTTTTTGCACTTAAAAAGGGTTATTTCAACAAGCTTTTCTCTCCCTTTTTTTTTAGCTGTCTCTGAATTGTTGCTATCAGAACGTTTAATAGTTTTCTTTAGTGTACTAGTGCACTTTTTTTTTAATGGTTCAGATTAAACTCTGTTGCTTTGTATTACAGCCAAGCATAAATCCTTCCTGTTTTAACAGAAAAGTATTTCTAATGCAAACCAATGAACAGGCTAATTTATACACAATATTGTTCGGTCTAATTTACCCATTATGTGTAATAGTCTCAACAGTATATGATTTTCAAGTCATGTGTGCTTAATGCAGAGGACAGAAATAGCAACAAATGAGGCGAAATAGTGAATACACTTGCTCTTTATGTTTTTTGTTACAGTCTTAACATATGAAGGTTAATAAGTGTGCTTGTGCATACGATTTCTTTTAAATGTTCGTTAGGTAATGCCCAGCACCGCGAGTGACACTGGCTGCTGGCAGAAGTTGGATGCTTTACATTCATTACAGTTGTGTTCTCTTGGCTATATTCAGTAAAGTTTTAAATGTATTATTGGTTAGACTTTTAATATAAAAGTATACAAAATAGTTCATAATTTTTGTCAAAACCGAGATAAAATGGCCTAAAGGAAATAACAATGACTGATTTTTAATGTAAAGTTAAATTTTGCGAGTTGTGTCTGGAGGCCTGTTTTGTGAGACTGTGAACTATTTTGAATGCCCAGTGAAGTTAATAGGGGATGAGGAGGCTCAGGGCTGTTCAGACAGATCCTTTGATAAATAATGCTGTCTCTTTACCACGCCGGACAAAATCTGGAAAAAAGAAAAATCCTGCTTGTGCCCTAACATAAATAAATGTATGCATGAGCGCTGTCTATCTTATGAAGTCGTTTGTGTTTGTTTAAGTTGGAGCACAGGACACACAGTAAATCTGGTGTCTGGTTTTTGAAACTCGAGTGTGTAAGTGTCTACGTCAAAAAGAAAATCGTTCTGGAATCTGAAGGCTGAGACTGACAGGAAAAATCATCCTTTACAATAAGTAAGACCTGATTTTGACATATGTTATCTTTTCAGCAATGTTGTATGTTTGAAATACATGTGCTGTTGATATAGATGTGAGGGTCGCACTGCTTTGAATATAAAATTTCAGGCTTTTTTTGCTGGATCTAGATTTTGATATTCAGATTATGAACCAGTTCTGCATTTTGGGGCACGGAGTGTTGCTGGGGCTGTTAGTTTCAGTCCAAGTGTAACCATCTCTGTTTAGTTTAGCAGTTTTTCAGAACTAAATTTTAGCTGTCAGTAGCTGTTTCATTTTTGTTAATATATTACTTCCTCCCCTCCCCCAGCCCCGCACATCAATTGCATAAGTGAAGAGTGACTATATAATTTCTGGGGATTTGTTCTGCTTTTGCTTTCCATACTTTTTCTCTAGCTAGTCAGTACCTCATGGCTGTTAAACAGGATGTGCTGTTTCCTGGAATAGCTAATTTACAAGCAAGAACTTTTTCGGTTTTGTACGTATTCTTGCACAATAATCAAAAAACCAAGGTTTATTCTTTTGGTTTGGGGGATTTGTGGCTTTTTTTTTTTTTAATGTTGTTTTTTTTTTTATTTATCCTCTTATCCACTGGATTAAATCTCTTGTTTAGTTATTGCAAAATCCCCTCGCTGTCTTTTTAGTTGAACCTGAATCATGAAAACAAAGAGTCTGAATTACATTTGCGGAAGGAAATGTTCAATTGAAACATGGTGCTTGCAGGTAAATCAGTGGACACTGAAAATGAAATAATTAGAAATAGAATGGCTCTTTATTTTATGTGACTGATTTGGAGTTGGCTACATCTGAAAAGGAATGAAAAAATGATCTCTTTGCTTGAGATTTGCCAAACAATGCTGTAAGCTCCAAGTTATTTTGAGGTGGTGAAAGGTGAAACATTTGACATGTTCTTTGTGGGCAATGCTTTCAAAAAAGAGAGGGCGGGAAAGAGGCGTTGCCACATCAGAGTTAAGGGTGTTTGTGGTTGTCCATGACAGCGGCTCCAGTTTTAAAACACCTGTGTTTACTTTCCAGCTTTTCTCAATCAGCCTGAAAGTGGCCTAAGAATGGCACAGACAGACCTGCAGTATGGCTGTGTTGCCTTTGCAACACATGCACACACACACACACACACACACAAAAAAAAAAAAAAAAGAAAGAAAAAAAGACAGAGATAAATCTCTTGTTATGCAGCTAATCATTAACAGCATTTTTGTGCCTAGCTAAAAATATTTGGAACTTTTCTAAATTTTTATAGTCTATCAGATAGTGCCTGTATTTTTTTTCCTAATCTATTAAGCTAAATTTTTGTCTTTGCTGGTTTGTTTTCTAGCAAAAATAAAGTCAATTTAGTGTTGGTTTGTGGGGATTTTTTAGTGGTAAATAATAATAACTAAAATTGGTATTTTTGTTGGAAAGTGGTATTTCATGTCAATATTTTGAAATACTTGTACAATACTCCAATTAAAAAAAAAAAAAAAAGAAGAGGTACAGCCCTCTCTCTGCCACCCTCCCTAAAAAAAAGGAAACTCATCTTACAGCTCTTTTCTGAGTAGAGTTTTGCTTCATAAAATCCTGGTATTTGATGTGTAATGTGCTAGCTTGCATTTTATTATGTAAATACCTTGTCCTGCAATGGGTTATAGAGTTAAGTTAGGTGTAAAAGAGACATCTCTTGAAAACTGGGTAGTGGATATTGAATGTTTAAAAAAAAAAAGCTGAGAGATCACATCTTTTCAGTGCTTGCTTAGAAATTTTAAAATCATTTGTGGGTCAGTATTTAAAATATTCATCTGATGAGAGACATTTTTTACTACTGCTCCAAATTTATTTATTATTACCTTTAAAATTTGTTCACATCCTACAAACTTTTTGGCTTTTTAAGAAAACCTCAGCTGCTTTCTCTGGTATTTTTTAATTGATGTAACATCTCTTCCACCTTCTACTCCAGATGACATGCCTGGCATTCCTGTTTATAAAAATATGTCTGCTTCGTAATTATGTTTGTTTTTCTTTATGGATCACTCAGTATAGGTCAGGTTTTGTTTTCTGGAAATAGGAAAAAAAGGCAAAAGAAAATATAGCGCTGATACAGGAGCACAGGTGACTTTTAGACTGATTTCTTTTCAGAATTGTGAGCTTAATAGACAGATTTAAGGTCAGTGTATGGGGGTGAACAACATGAACCCCCTTAACCAAGATACATAGCCTAACTGGAGCACAATTACTTCAGTACTGTTGGTCTAACATGATGACTTGACAGAGCAAACTGGGAACATGCCAGTCCCCTCCAGATCGGGCGCCTTTAATAAACTGAGGAATTGTACCAGAATGATCTTCCTCTGTGATACAGAGCGGAGCAGCCACCTTTCCATGGCTTTCCTAAGGGGTAGGAAAAGCGGTACGGGTGCATGCTCTGACGAAGCTGCCTTCTGCAGAACACAGCGTGCTCTCAACTGACGGCAAGGAAAGGTGCTCAGAAAATAGGGGGGTTTAATGTCCTCTCTTTTCAGTGATTCAACTAGAAAATCTGGACAATATTCATCTGAATCAGCTTTGAATGGAGAGAAGAGCTTGTGAACTAGATCCTCACCTGAGTATCTGCACAGTAGTATCACGGAAATCCACATAGTAATACTCTCTCAGATCAGTAAAGGACATAAGCCAGTACCTCAGCTAAGAAATGGTGGGCACAAAAGATCTAAAGAGTTCACAGAATTTATTCCAGGGGGCTGTAAAGGTAATTAAGTGATAGGTCTAAAAGATAGAGAAGTTGTCACGTTTATTAAATTACCAGGTGTAGATGTGTTTTAAAAGCAAGCTGGATAATGTCAATATATGAAAGGGTAAGAAAAAGCTTTGTGAATGTAACTGTTTTTCTGAAGGCAACATTGAGATCTTGATAAGAAAGAGGTAAATAGGGAGCTAATATTCAAAATATGTCTAAGTGGTTTGGATGCCTACTGCTCAAAACTTTTAATGGCTTGTAGGTGTCTAACCCACTTACAGTTTTTTGAATCCCACTAAGTACCTGTCTTGAGCTGCCTCAGCACCTCTAAAAATCTGATCTTCTGTTCACTTTTTGACCTCTGTTAAAATTAATCCCTGCTCCCTGTAAAAGCTGGTGGTTAAATAAGAGCAAAATTAAAGACGGCAGTTTTCTGGTGGTTAAAAGTTGAATAACCTTAAAAATGGAATTGCCTCTATGAAATAGTTTGTGCTTGTGACCATCTAGTAGGTCACTCTAGCTATTCACTTGGGGATTTTTAGCATTAAGATATCTGTGAAATACCTCTAAGTCTTTACACATTCATTACAGATCTAAGACAAAACCAGCCAGCTATCTAAGGCATAATTATATGTGAGCTGTAGACCAATTGTCCTGTTAGGGATGTGTACACAAATCATAGAATCATAGAATGTCCTGAGTTGGAAGGGACCCACAAGGATCATCGAGTCCAACTCCTGTCCCTGCATAGGACAACCCCAAAAATCATGCCATATGTCTGAAGGCGTTGTCCAATTGCTTCTTGAATGTTGTCAGGCTTGGCGCCATGACTGCCTCCAGGGGGAGCCTGTTCCAGTGCTCCGCTACCCTTTGTACTAAATGGGTACAGTTGTTCACGTGGTTGCTCAGACCAGCCATAGATTGGCTGTCTCTGGTCTAGGCTGAGTAGTAGTGTTAGGGTGGTACTGAATCCAACACGATACCTAGCATCTCACTTGGCAATAATTTTGCATAGACTCTCGAGAAGAGCTTGTGTGGCCATTTGTAGTGAGTCTGCAAAGCAGATTTTCGGGACCCCTCCTAAATTTACTGGACTTTCCACTTTTCCTGTTCCTGTACTGGAATAACATAAATATTGAAGGAACTTTTCTGTCTTAAGAAAACACAGCCAAAAAGGGGCAAATACAGAAGTTACAGTCTCTGCAGGCTCTTTTTTTTTTTTTTTTTTTTTTTTGTCTTACCTAACAGTGCATTTGATACCACAGATCTTGCATCTCTTGCTACAACTGAAATATCATGGATTCCCCCCCTTCAGTTTGGTCAAGGCCTGTGTGCTGGCAAGATTGCTTGTACCATCTTGCTTTTAGTCACTTTACGCCTTTCTGATCCAGGGGTAAGGAAACACCTTAAAGGTAGGATACATTTTCATCAGCCTCAGCACCACCTCTTACTGTGTTTCCAGGGGATATCACATCCTCAGAAGAGTGTACAAGTATCAGGCAGTAGTGTGTCTGGTTCTGCATGGACCACATGGTGTTGTCTCATCTGGTCTTATTCAGGCTGCAGTCGAAGGGAAGCCAAACAGTTTAGTTGGATTCTTTCTACAATATGTCAATATCTGAGATTTGCAAAGCAATTCTTATTTGTAAACATCGTGCAGTGGATTTGGTTTCTCCATTCAGTACTTGCTTTGGGAAAGCTGCATTCTTAACCACCTGATACATTAGCTACTACCCCTGATCCTCTCAGGGAGGTTGCCTCCTGCAAAGTCTTTACTGTTATATGTACTTAATTTAGGGAAGCTATGGGTCTTCCACTCACTGTAAAAACTCAAAAATCCATCTTCCTTTTTCACTTTTCAGTCAGAGAGTCTCAACAAGAACAAAAAGAGGTGGAGGGATTCACATATGCTCCACATTTATGCCTGTGTTTGCAGCAATTGTACATACGGTCCATGGGAAACAACTGTTTAAAGATGTCCTGGTTTGCAAATATGAGGCTCATCTTCATCTTCTTGATGACCTTTCATTGTTCTGTTCTTTTTCTGTGTACCAATGTGACTGGAAGCCCTCTGTGGTCTTTAGATCACAGTCTCTTCTGGATAGAAATGATTTCTCAAGAGAACACTGCGTGAGAATGTACTTTTAATTTTAATATGGGAAAAAACGAGAAAGGATTTTACATGAGGTATCTAGCAAGCAGATTTTTTAGCCTTATTTCCTTAAGAAAAATAAGGGGTATATGATTATGCAGCCTTTGTTTTCACCTCCTGATTTTTAGCTACTTTCAACCAAATCTGACAGAAGAATAATGGTTGGATCCCTAACAGGGTTTCTCTCTTCTACTCAGCTGCCAATTTCATGAAACTCTTAATGTCCCACTTGAGGAAAAGTCAAGGAGAACTTTATCATTAGCCATTACTGTTTAGCAGGAGACAGCTGTGCAACAGGATATCACTACTGTCCAAATGATGGACCAAAAAAGTTAAGTAGAGTGAGCTGGAGGTATTGTAGTAGAAAGCTATAAAGGATATAGGTAAAATCCATTGATTTTATGAGGATGTTGGAAGGAATATGAGGTTATTATTACAAGGAAAGGTGGTAGAAGGAAAGTGTAAGAGAGAGAGAGGGTGAAGACCAGTATCAGACAGGGCTTTATTAGTATTGCTGGTACAGAAGAACTTACTTGATTTTTATACTGTTTTTTAGAGTGATCCTTTTGCCTAAGGAATTATAAACATTTTAATATCAATGTAAACTTTTTTCTTCTTTTTTTCTTTTATATATCAAAATACTGCATCTAGTAGCAGAACTGCACATTTTGAATCTATCAAGAGTAGTACAGCAATGGTGAAGAGCTTCAGTCATTTCTCTCTGTTGCTCTTTTTATGCTACATTTAAAGTGATGACATTAAGCCTTGAAGGGGTTTTAACTTATCAAATTAAAGTCTATGCCTTTCATTAGTTTTTAATAGTACGAACACCAGCGGATCTCTAGCAGTTTTGAGGGGAATAGTGAAGATTAAAAGAGATGGTACTTGAATTAAGTTGATGTTGAAAAGATACTGGCACCAAAATGGCCTCTCATAGTTTTAAACTCATTCACTTTTGTGGTCAAAGATTCATTCAGTGCATTTCTGACTTGGAAAAAAATATAAAAACATCTTTTTTTGTATTTTTAACAAAGTCAAAGAGAAATGAATCTTATTTTCAGATACTTAGAATAATTTCACTTATTTCTCTTTAGAAGAGCAATCTGTTTAATATTTCAATATTAAAACCTTTTTAGATACATGTTATTTATGCCAGTACTTTAAAAAAGAAAAGTTCCAAAAAAAAAAATATAAAAAAATTCACAGAAATTTTGTTACATCAAAGAAAATGGGATGTGAAAAAATATTTATCTTTATTTTTATTCTCATATTATGTTCTACTCCTTCCATCTTTTGACCTACCTCTGAAAAGTACATTGAGCTTTGGATTCTTCTCTTCCATGTTTCCATACAAGTTATTACTTCTCTCTTCTCTCATCTTACACCATACTTCAACATCACACAGCTTTCTTCTATTCCGCATTCTCAAAAATGTTTTCTTTTGTCTTTCCTCATTGTTTTGCTAACTTATCCTTCCTTTTTTCAGCCTGGATGTTTGTTTCTTCCTCATCTGTCTCAGCCACTTCATTGGGCCAACAAGAGCCTGAACATCCCCAAAGACCTTTGTCTCATGCTAAGAGCTGTACCTAAGATACTGGTATTTTCGTGTATGTTGGCTTTAGTTGTTCTGTGAAGCAGAAAGATTACTTCAGGTCCCCACTAATCAAGCGGAAAATGGATGACATGAGCAAGATGTGAAAAGCTCATTGGTAGCCCCTGGAGAAGTATTGCATTCAAAGTTGACAAATTGCAGGGGATTTAAGGAGTGCATGATAGGGCAAGCAAATGGTCTTGCTTTCAGCAAAGTTATTCATCAGAACATTTGTCCATTCAGGAAGGCAGGTTGTTTAGACAATAATTATGAGTATTGCGTATGTGCACAATTATACAGTGTTATTTGCTATGCATGCAAAAAGCTACACTGAAGCAGCCAGTTAATCAAGAGTTAACCTCAGTTCTGGCATTTCTGAAGCGAGCATCTTCATTTACTCCCCTTTCCCCTGAAACAGTATGTTAACATTTTTCATTACAGGATCATGTGTGCTTTATTTCACAGCATTCCTGCTCCACACAGTATCCAGAGAACAGCCAATCAATATATTTTTTTATCTTCTTTGTTCATTATGTGTGCCAATCCCTTGTTTACTGGATACTGTTCAAACCTTTCCCTGAAAACAGAATTTTGAGTAACCATCATGGGGATTTTCTGTAGTATTCAATGTTATAAGAACCAAAGGTTTAATAAACAATGATTTAATGTATTCTTGCAGGAGTGGTTTCTTCATGCTTCATGGGGAAACCAAGGCATGAAAAAATTAAGGTCAAAAGTAACCAAAAATTTTGCATGCCTATTTGAGATATACAAGACTACCTTTTAGACTATTTATCATTCATAAATCCCTAGCATTTAGACCAAGCCCAGAAGATAGTTTTACGTAATTTAATTGGTCTTCTGAATATCACAGACCATTGGTTTCACCAGTTGTCCCTGTATTGAGCCCAGAAATTTATGTTTGTTTAAACCTGCTTTCCAGAAAGGTATCTAGGTCTGATGTAAAAATTCCAAGAGGTGGGGAGACCACCATTTCCCTCTGGTAGTTTATTCCAGTGATTCAAGTTACCCTTACTCAACTAGATTAAAAATTCTTTCATATCCTGTATTTTCCGTCCATTTATTGAGGGACAATGAGAATCAGTAGCAACACAAAACTATTCTGTTCCTGGTACTTGATTTACCTTGTTCAGAATTAGCACATGTATCTCTGTACATCTTTACTGAGTAGGCATATCCTCAGGGTTTTTTATAAGCTGAACAGAATAAGCTCTTTCACTACATGCCTTTTTCTCTACTGCTTGCATTACCAGTATGGCTCTTTTCTGCATCTTCTCTGGGTTTTTAACATCCTTTTGTTTTAGAATGTGGACACACATGCATACACATTTTTATATCTTTATTTCTCAGTGTCATGTGTAAAGTAAAATCACCTTAATTGCTTCATGGAGATACTTACTATTTTACTGTGTATACACCAAAAGATTGCATTTTTCCATTTTTATTTTCCACAGCATTATACTGTCACCTTGTATTGAAGTCCCAGATCTTTTTCAGAGTCAGTGCTTTTCAGAATATGGTTACCCTTTCTGTAAGTGTAGTCTGTATTTGCTGTTCTTAGACTGAGAGTTTTGCATTTGGTTTTATTAAAATACACTTGATTTGAATACGCCTAGCTACCAAGTGGCCCAGAACATTGTTTCGTCATCATTATTTACTTACTTTCTTTGTTGTTCATGAACATTACTAGCCGTGTCTGCCTGGTTCTGATTAATTGAAGGATATGTTGAGTAAGAGCATGCCTAGTACTGATACCTGTGCAACCTTACTAGTATTCTAGTATTACTCAGTGACAATTGCCTTTTGGAACATGGGGCTTTGGTGGTTTTTTACTGTCAGCCCATTCTGAACCCACTTAAGAAGTTTTTCTTGATGGTGTGTGGTGATTTTTTTGTTAATCAGTCTGTTATGTCTGACAAGTCAAAGCCTAAAAAATCTCTGTACAACATCCACTTCTACTCCCATCAAAGAAGGAAATCAGATTTGTTTGGCAAGAGCTATTTTACACAAGAACATGTTGACTGGGAGTAATTATACTCTTTCATTAAAATCTGTATTAATTGAATCCAGTGTTTTCACTCCTTTGGCCGAGTTTTAATCCCACTAGTCTTTTTTCTAATATTGACATATTATTAGTGCTCTTCCAGTCTTTGGGAATGTCCTAGTATTTTAAGACTGATTAACAGGGATCTTCTCTAACAACCCTGCAACACCTAAAGTGAAAATTGTCTGAATCTGTAAATGTGAAACTTATCCCTCCTTGATTTCTAAGAAACTGAAAAGTGCTTATTACTTCTACATTAACTGTAACTGTATCATCCTGTTTTTTCCAAAGACAGACCAACTTATATACTGAACAATCCTGGGGTTTTTTTGCATTACAATTTATGGTATGGGTATTCCAAACTTGGAATGGGCTTACACATTCACTGTTCCTCTCATAATTAGAAATCCTTATTATCTGTAGTCCTGCCAATGATGTGTTTTTCCTTGATACCTTTATCTATTCTTATCAATTGGCATCACTTCAGAACTTCTACGTTTTAGGATGTATTTGTACTTTTTTCCTCTGTAGTTCTGTGACTTTTTATCATACGTTTGCTTTATTTCCTTTCTACCTGAAAAAGGGGTTCCACTTTCGCCTGGTTGTGAGGTCAGATATTTTTTTATAGCCACCCTTAAAGGACTCCACTGTTTTCTATCATATTTTTCTATCCTTTTTTCTTCCAATTTTGAAGTACTTTATATACTTGTTCAAGTGTTTCTGTGTATGTAAAGATTCTGGTTGGTTTTTCCCATGTAGAATTCAATCAGTTTATTATCACTTATCTCTAAGCGTTTATCAATCTCCAGTACAGTGATTAACATCCCTTGTGTTATAATGAGATTGTTTACCTCATGTTCATAAATAATATATGGTTTTTGAAAGTGTGTAATACTAGTTTATAATTGTCCACACAAGACTCCCAGAATACATGTCCTAAACTGAAGTCCCCTATAGCATCATTATTTTCCTTTCCAAAGATTATAGGTAAGTGCTGAAGAAAAACTTGTCCTGTGCCCTAGTTAATTTGCTGACCAGCAAGTCTTTCTTAAGTTATGTTAGTTAGCATATTGACCTCTACGTATTCAAGAGCTGTGGTCCTATGTTACTGATCACTCTAAAAGGAATAATGGCATGGGGTTTTTTTTAAGGTATCCTGTTCCCTTCCTGCCTCTCTTATCCTTCCTGTTAATCAGAGATTTTAACATGCCAGTTGTCCTCCAGGTTTTAGTAATGCTGGTTATATAAAATTTATTCCCATCAATGAGAGTTTCCTCTTGCTGCTTACTCAGATTCCTAGGATCAATACATAAACAATTGAGGAGATTCTTTTCATTATATTCTTTGCCACGTTGGTTCAACTTGCTCGTTAGGTGCTGAATTTGAGCATGTACCTCATTTGCCTTCCAAATAACCTCCCCTTGTGTTGCTGATTTAATATCCTGGCTGCTCCAGCTAGTTTCCAACTGAGAAGATTAGCCTCCTACTTGTGTGGTGTAGGCCGTCCTGTTCATACAGTCCCTTCTTTCACTGATGTGCTGTTTCACGGATCTAAATCTGCTTCTTTTCAGTCATGGATGACAGGCAGAAAATACTGGAAATAAACTTTCTCACTTGTGATAACTGTGGATAGCCACTTACATTTTCATTTTCCTCTTAATTGTTTTCAGTGCAGTTGAAGCCTTCAGTAATTTCATCTGAGGTCTGATGTGGAGGCATTATATAGCATTTACGTTCTGCCTCCCATTGACTTCAGTTGCAGCTGTGAGTGCACAGTACTTCTGCAGATTAGACACGAGGGATTTATCTTGCACAGTCAGAAAATGGGTAACATACTATGAATCCCTGTGAAAACTTTCAGTTAGTTCATGCTAAGGTACCTGGACTAAAGGACAGATAGATTCCGTAACTGCTGAGCAGCATTCAGCTCCATTACATACGAAGCGTATTTGCTCTATTACTGTGTTCCCATTGCAACGGCTGCAACGAAAGAAACAGCAACAGGTAAAAGGCTCTTTCACTGGGCAGGGATGATTCATGCCCAGGTATAGGTCCACCCCATGCAACAATTAGAAAGAAGTTTTAAAAAAAAAAAAAAAAGATCCTGCAGTTAAAAGTAGCACCACAATGCATGTATGCTGGTAACCTTAGCTCTGGAATTTCCTAATGTCTCTGTACTTCACTTCCTGACCTTATTAATGTCCTGCCAAGGAAAGGGTTCACTCACCCAGCTTTAGCTGCCACTTGTCGGGGCCCCATTTATAGTCAATACAAAGAGGGGGACATATCACTACAAGGCAGTTCTTCTTCCCTAAAGATAAATGCAGAAGATAGGTGAAATGTTCTTTGGAAGTGCCCGGTTCACTTAAACTTTAGGTGGTGGAAGGTAGGGGAGATAAATGTCATCATTTCTCTGTGTGTAGTATTTGTGTGCATAATTATACACATAAGTCTGTGTGGAAAGGTACATTCACAGATGGGTTTAGGTGTGTGTGGCCCTATACACCCATATATATACAGCGTTAACATGTAGCTGTACATAATACTGTGTTTCTCCTCTACTCACAGTACTTCAAAATAAATCTTAAATCAAGCCTCAGGTGTGTTAAAGTTGCATTTCTGAATTGAGCTACTGAATTTGGACCAGGTCTTAATTTGCTTTGTCACTAAAGAGAGCTAGTAGTCCTGTCCCCCGAATCATCTTTGTAAACGTATTATACGCATAGCAATGATTCGGAGGTGACTCTGGTTGTCAAAGAGCGGCTCCCTCCCCTTCACAGGAGCCGAGAACTTCTCAAGGCGTGGTGTGTTTAATGGGCTTCTGTCAAAAGCTTGATAACGCATTGAACAGTGAGAGGTTGTCTGACTTTTGTCCTTCATTGTTTATAATGAAACAGGGTAAAGATGTGTTCCCTGGAAATCCAGGGGTATGTTTATTTTTTTCCTTAATCAGTTGCTAATGATATCTACTTTTTTAAGGTACATGTTTAGGAGATTAGGCTAACCTTGAGACAGGTTCCCTAGCATTGTCCTTACCTCTCTTGTATGTAAGAATACTAAGTGTAAAGCTATTACTTACCTTCTTAATAAAATGTTCTTCATAAAATTAAATTCCTAAAATGCCTGTTGGCATAGGAGATTTTTCTAGTCAATATTCTTGATTTAATCTTTGCTCCTTAGTAGTGTTACTTATTTTCTTCCTGTGGAATAATAACTGCAAAATGTGTGTGTTGCAGTTATGCTGTAGGAAGGATTATGAATGGTTAGTTTAAATTATTGTATTTTTTTCCAAACTTTTGGAAAGTTATATTTTTTTTAAATAATGATTTTGTTCAGTGCAGCAATAATGAAATAGCAAGATACTTTTATTATCAAATATACTTTGCATTTGTCAATCAATATTTACTTACTATGGTTTTTTTTTACTGAGCTGTGAAGTTTATTGTAGATACCAGCAGTTAGTTTCACTGTTTGTAGCAACAAATATTTCAGCCTAAATGCTAAATTACAATAATGATGATGATATTTGTAGCTACTAGGAAGCAATTATTCCTGACCATAGTTCTCCAAAATACAATATAAGGAGGATTAAAAAAAAAAAAAATCCTTAAAAATAATGTATCTGTAAAATAAAGATTTTTGAAGAGAGTAGGACAAGCAAAGGAGTTAGCTAGTAACTCAGTCAAAGGAGTGGTTAGCTAGAGTTGAAAAACCATTGCTAATTACAGACTCTGAGCTAGCGGTTCATCTAGGAGAGACAGAAATTTTGTTTTATATAAAAGGGCTTATTTTCAAAGAAACTGGCAATTCAACTGCAGTCTGGGTGATGTAAAAAGTAAGACTTCTTGTGGAAGTTTATATATCACCTAGATGCTGGATAAAGTTCTTAGAATTTTTCAGAATACCACAGTGCAGTAAATTAAAAAGAAATCTAAGTTTTATAATATGTTGTATTTTAAATTTGTGTCACACTGTGAAGCCTCAGCAGATTGTCTGAGTATTAAATAATGCTTCTTTGACTGTAGAAGTATCATTTTCTTGAAGCCTGAAAAATTAATTAATCTTTGTAGGAAATAAGAAGTTCATTAATTCTTGCCAACAGTGACAACTTGTTAGTGACTAGACCAGAAAGAAACCCCTTGCCTCTACTGAACTTACTGTGACAACTGTTATTGACTTCAGTGGGAGCAGCCTTGGGCCCTGTGTAATTAAGTCCAGTGAACTGTAATTATTCCTATGACATAATTTTGACAGTTACAGTTCATCTTTAATTATTTACATTTCATAAGTTATCACTAACTATTTGCTAGAAGATTTTATTTGATATTTTGAAAAACCATAGCCTATTGATGGCATCTCCATTCAGCTGCTGCTAATCTATCCCTAAGAGCTGATATGAATTACTATTTTCTTTCCCCTCAAGAGGTGCACCATAGCTGGATTTCCATCTTTGAGAAATGGTGGGACTTCAGTGTATCTTCAGAAATCATGAACCGAGATTGGCTACCAACTCCACTGAAAAACAATATCTTTTGGGGCTGAACTTGCAAATTCCTTAATTTTGTGAGTACACTCTTTTGGAGTATTTGATTTTAGTGTATGAGTTATTCATTTTATTAACTCTGATACTTGAACTAAATTTAGGGAATATCTTTTGTAGAAAATAGTTAAATTTTACCAGCTGCCAGGAAAGGGCAAAGCAATATTGGTATAAATGAAACAGTGATAATTTATAGTTTTTGATATAAAAATCAAAAGTCGGTCATATTATGGAATACAGAAAAAACATTATTTGAGGAAACAAATCTTGATTTCTTAATATTTAACTTTAATTTGTATTCTCAAAAGTTTTTCCTGCTGCTTTGACCTCTAGCAGTAGTAGTGGTGGATGTTAAGATAGCAGTCCATTTCACCCGAGGCTGTTGATAATTCAGTCATCCGAAACAGCTTCTTCTAAACACTGTCTCTAGGATGTAGTTCCTCCCTCCAAGGGGAGTGGTCTTTTGTTAGACTGTGTAAATCGAGAAACTCATTCATTACCACTGCACTGCTAATTCCTGCCTTAACCTGCAGAACCAGGAATCGCATGGCTCTTTTCCTGCATACAGCAGACATGAGAAGCCACTGTTCCTGCGTTTGCTTTAGTTTTTGGGGGGAATTGAATGAAAGTAGATTCAAATCAGCGGGGGATTTGTTTCTCAAATTTTGCAAATGAGGCCGCAGAAAATGGAGTTTTACAAGCCCCATTCAGCAGTTCAAGATATCAAACTCACTTCAGTTTTCAATATAACGTTCATACTGACTGTTTCAATCTTAATTTTGATGGATTACTTACCACCAGAAGTTTATACTGAAATCTTTCCTTTGTCCTCTTTATCCCTTGCTCACCTTTTCATTCTTTCCGTGTCAATTATTAACACCGTGACGTTACTTGTTGCTGCAGTAACTTTGTTTCAATGCAGCTGTTGCCAGGTGAATTTTCTTGAGCACTTGATTGTCACATTTACAAAGATTTTATGAGATATCAGAAAAGTTTTGTTTCAGGCAGCAGTCTTCAACTTTACATTCTCAGGGAATTGGCCTGTGATGTCTCTCGGTGTTTTATTTGAAAACAAAATACAAAAGGAAACACACTGTGTGTTGGTTCCAGGTTATGTACGGTAGGTTTTGTTAGCAAGGTAGATACCAAGACATTGAAATATATTGGATTAAATTCACTGGGACAGATTTGCTGTGGCCCTGTTGCAGTAGAGGTTCACGAGGGGCTCAGCAGACAGAATGTGTCTGACTCCTGAGTTATTCAGATCTTCTTAGGTCTGTTTTTCATCTGGGAAGTGTTGCTATAATTAGATGGTGAGTCCGGTGAAGCTGTGTGTTGCCAGACTGTGACTGTTGCAAGACACGAGACCAAAGTCCAGGTGCTTTCAGCTCTCTGACAGCATGCCAGTGGCCACGCAGTACACACCCTAGGGTGCTTTTCTGCTCTTAGTGTAGGGGCTGGTGGTTAATTCTGCAGAGATACACTTCCAGCTGTGACCAATTCACAGGCTTGAACTGGTCATCCCAACTGCAGGATTTAGGCAGCGGAGGCCGTTGCTGCATACATCCAGTTGAAAGTTTCTTAGAGCATGTCTTGGCTGAGGTGAAACAATGTTCACCATCATTTTCTTCTTCAAGGCTCCAAGTTCCTGCTTGATTTATGGTGGTTTCTGCCACAGAAACCCATGCAGAACACCAGCTCTGAAGAATTTCCTGATTTCTGTCCTGAATTTAGTTAATATCTTTCCACATTGGTTACAAACCTTTCTTCAGATCTCTTCCTAAGGCAGAGGAGGCCTGTACTGTCCGTTGCTCAAATTAGTTCCTCGTTGGCACAGTCTAAATGTTAACTTTCTGTTGGTAGACCAAAACAGAGTGAGACCAAAACTAAACTACTTTCCCCCCCTCCCCAACTCCCCCTGCCCCAACTCGTCCATGGATGACAAACAAAAGGCAAAGAGCCAAGTTTTGCCTTCCATGGGAAAACCCAGTGTAACAGCCTGAAAACACTGCAAGGGTAGAGAAGCAGCTGGAGAAATAAGGAAGGAATGAAAAGCAAATGAAAAGCCGTTGCTTAAAGCCATTTCTTCTCCTTCCCTTTTCCCATCTTTTTTAGCATTCTTCCAAAAGTAGAAAACTGACAACTAGGCTCAAGTTCTCTGTTTCTTTTATAGCATGCTGTGGATTCCCGTTAATAGATATAAAAATGTGTGTACAAGGATCCATGTCAATTTTCTTGCTAATGACGTTTTTTCCTTTTGAACCTGAAGTGGGAACAGAGAAGTACATTGTTTTGCTTTATTTCGAAATAAAAAATAATGTATCTTTCTTAAAACATTGCTGCCATGGGAGTATGATACATTTTTACGCATCCCTGTTGTTGAAACTTTTTGCCTAGTTGATTTCTTTACATGTCCCTTAAAATGTTGGTAGCTCCTGTTAATTGCCTCAGTGCCTACGATGAGCCCAGAACTGATTGTCAAGCTTCCCTACTTAAAGCTCAGAGAGCAAGCTGCTTATGACCCAACAGAGACATAAGGGAGGTCTATGAAAGGGAGAGTATTCAACCAGCCTTAATCCTTGTTTTCAGTAAGGCAGTGTCTTTAAGTGCAGACTAATTAGTGAATAGACATGGTTGTAGATTCTTGTAGACATGTCTTTTGTTGGCTTGAGATGAACTGAGCAGCTAATAGAAATGGTTTAAAATCTCTGCTTTGCTTTTCTTTTAATGCACTTTAATAGGGTATGGAGATGAGAAAACATAAATCAAAGCAGGAGCAAAAGTAAATACAAACCATCTGATTACCTATGTTGATATATTCCATTTAGATATTAGCAGTTACACTTGTGGCTCCCATTCGTGGAAGTCTGGACCCGTGCTTCTAAAAGAACTATTCATTTTATAACCTTTGACGTATATCAATACTGGAAAACCATGCTTTTTTTTTTCCTGTTACAGTAATGTATTATGCAAGCATTACTTTGCATTTGAATAGTATGTTAAAGTCATCGATCACAAAGTGATCGATCAAGATAAACACAGTTGTCCCATTTTAGCGCTAGGGAAACTGAATTCCAAGAAGTGAAGTGAATTTCCTTAAGAATTGATGGCATGCCTGAGACTAGAACCTAATTCTCTAGAGGAATGCCCTCCCTCTTTAATCATTTGTTTATCATATCTTATTACATATTGTATAATAAAATTTCCCAACAGGTAGGAATAACCATCTGCACATACCAAAAAGTCATTTATGGTAAAATTGAATGCAAGGAAAGGCATATGGGGAAACTGAGTTAATGATGAATGACATCTAGTCGTAGTCACCTGAAAGAGAAAGCATTTCTTAAAGATCAGCAAGATATTTGAACTATAGTAAGAGGGTTTAAAAAAAAAATATTGTGGGTTTTTTTTCTGGTTGTATTTCCCCTATTATTTGCATATTGCTTGACCTTGGCACAATGCAGATAGGAAGCAGACACAGCAACTTACTGTTCTACCCATTTTCTGAAATTAACCATAAATTTCAGTGATATTCAATAACAGTACCTTGGTTATTGAATCTCGTAACCTTTTTGCTGCCTTTATCACCTGTATTATCGATAGGAGATAATTACTGCAAAGCAGCTGGCTGTTGGTTTTAGAGAGCATCAATTGTTCTCCTGTCCCAGCTGTTGGCTAATAAGGACAGTCAACACATCTGTTTCAACAGCTGGTAATTAACAAAAGCCTAATTGCTGCAACTCTTTTAACAACAAATCTATGAAAGAGTAGGGATGTGGAGGAATATTATTTACTCTGTGCTCTGCACTTTCTGTGACCAGTTTCTTTTTTCTTTTTCTTTTTCTACTTTGAACACCACTGCCTTTGTCTGACACATTGAATGGCAGGAGAACACAATATGGTAATCCAGAGCTTAAGTTTTTCAGATCTTTGTTGGTGTTTCTTATTGCAACATTTCTTTGCTAAGTTGCAAGATAAAATGGATCAAAAGCATTTTGTGGAGTTTCATACAACAGCTACAATCCGCAGCAGTATGCTTATGCAATAGGGCTGCCAATCCAGCAGTCTCCAAAAGAAAGTAATGGGTTTCCCCATTTGTGTATGAGTTTAATAGCCCTGCACCCCTTCCCAAAAAAGGTGTCATCATTCTGAAAGTGGTGGTTATTTCAATAATTTTGTTACTGCTGTTCAGATCCTTCACAAAATTTGTTGCACAGATGGTGTTTTTTCATTCCTCTGATGAAACCTGCATACGTTGGTCAGTTTAAAAGTACATGCCAGGTGGCACCTTGCACTGCACAAATATCTCACTATTTTATCATTACGGAATTGGAGAGGGTTCTGCACAATGCTTGTCTAAATATCTACATTTATAGTATCAGTCAGCAAACACAAAGTCAAAGACATTTCTCTTAATTAGACTTATTCGGTGTGTTATCCTTGTGTACAGCACACACATAATTGCAATACTCATCACTAAATAGAGAGAATGCATGTATACAAATACAGGGAAATGTTAATTCCATTGAAGTCAACAGTGAACTTCTGTTGGCTTCAATGGGTCAGGATTTTCCCTGCAAAACCAAATTTTCTTAAAAGCTGGAGACAAATTTGGCATTCATTATGCTACCCATGAAAAGAAAGTGTTCAGGTATTAATGGAACTATTGCCTGAAGTATTATCCAAGTCAGGCATGTATTGCAGGTTGTGTGAATGACTGAGTCAATAAAAATTTCTAAGAAATAGCATTTAAAGTGGTATTTTGAAGTGGTAAACTGATGATGAAAAAATTGTGATTCTTTGCTAAAAGTTAGTCAAGATCACTTGATTGAACTTGTCTCACTAACATTTCAGTTGGCAAGTGTTTCTGTACACTGAGTTCTTAATTGTCTGCTGGGTACACTGAAAGGTATATAAGAAATTCTACCCAAGTGCTTGCCATTGGCAGAATAGAGATTGCATAATTAAAAATATTCTGGCAAGACAAGTTTAGTTCAACAGGTGTTCAAGTGAAGAAATGTATAATAGGTTCAGTGAAAAAGTATAGGATATGATTTGAAGAAATAAAAACAAAAGCATTGGCTAAAATTCTAACTGTAAGATGGTAACGTAGAGAAGTGTTTACTGTCTGGGTTTATCAGGACGTGATTTTTGTACACAAGAATCTTTGGTGATTGAAATGGTTTCTTTTGTCTTGTACAAATAAGAGGAAAGAAATACACCTGCATTAGATTATACTGTGGAAAACTGCTGGAGCATTTGATAGTTGACAAAAATGTTTATCCTTTCAGTGGGTTATTTTGTTTCATTTTGCAAGTTAGGATTTGAAAGAAAATGACTGTGGGTAATGTATCACTCTTCTCATTCCCTTCCCTTCCTCTTCCTTCCTCTGAAGATTACAAGAATTATCAGATATGCAGCGACTACCTTTTTTTCCAGTTGAAATGTACTTGAGTCTGAGTGAGTTGCAACAGAAATTTAGACGTATTCTGCAACTAAGCACCAAAACTTAGGGAGGAAGTGAAAAGAATGCTTTTGTCCAAGGCAGAGATCTAATAGAATCTAATTGAATTGATATGCAGTAGGGAGGAATATGATTACCTCATATAACATTTGGTAAATAGATTTTTAGCAGAAAGGACTAGAAATCTTTAGTATCAGAACATACTTTTGAGTCCTGAGTGAAGGTAACTCACCTATATCAACAGATCTCATCCAACAGTATAGCATGCATAAGAATCCGTGGAGGCATCCATCCCCTGCTGATTCAATAGGAAGGTGCCATCTATTGAATCCTCTCCTGTACTTTTTCCATCAGACAGATGGTTCCTATAAAGACTTAGATGTATGTTCTCACAAGCACCTCTATTCACTTTTCTTACTTTAATTTTGAATCCTTAGTCTGAGTTCTACTTGGGTGGAAAACATTGCAGTAAGATTGTGGAGAAAGCAAGATTCAGGGAGTTGTTCTGATCAAAATCAGCACCAGCTATTCAGACTCAGTATGACTGATCCCTTTTACACATCTAGAATTGCACAGATGGAGAGTGAAACTGTTTTAAATTATCTGTTGAGGATCCTCTCACCACAGGAGACATGATGGTAGCTTGTTCACAGTGTCTCAGGAATTCACAGTCACCCCAGTTGCACAAGTGGCTCAAGGTAGTGAAGCCTGCAGTCAGTCTCAGGAGCAGGCATGCAGCTTTGTCTTTTTCCCAAAATTGCTAGGCGCAACATTAATCCAGCTGGAGAAAGAGCCTAAATTGTCTTGATACGTTGTCTGATGAGAACTTCAGATACCAAAGGAGAAGTAGTAACAGGCTTGCCAGATTCAAAGCTAGTTTGAGAATGTCTTGGTAGTTAAGGTCTGGACATGTCAGCGTGGGGCATATATTCATGGATTCTTTCTTATTCCTAATTTTCCTGCTAACAGATACATTTATTCAATAATGATTTGTTCTTAAGTGTAACAGTTGCTGTTGAACAGCACTTTGATTCTGGGTTTCTGTGTGTATGAAAATATCAGATAAATTTGAGTGCGTATACCTGCTAGTAATTCATTTTTCATAAGAGGAAGACCACAAGGTGAAGTACTATATATTAACTCAAGCTCTTCCCTGCCTTTCCTTCCAGTTCCTGGAAGAGTTACAGACCAAAGCAGTCCCACTGAAGTCATTAGGACAATTCGTCTTTATAATCCTGTACAAACTCATTACTTTTATGAAAGATTTGTATTTTAATTCTGATAGTGGGATTAGACACTGCTGCATTCTGCAGAAGTACTGTCTGTCAAGAGGTAACAGTCATTCTGTCTCTTTGCATGAAAGGTTATAATTTGGAGTATGTTATCACTTAGCATCGGTTATAAGCTTTGGAGCGTAAATTGTTAACTCCTTTCTTACTCAAGTTACTGCCTTGCATGCTTTTTTCTGCCCCTTGTATGAAGCATGAATGATTTCAATGTACATATTCTCTTATGGAAAAGAGACTTGTGAAATGTTGCAGTGTCTCAGCTGGGCTAAGTGTCTCAGGTGTCACACTGAAATCAGAGGTAAGGAACTGTAATAAGTGAATGTCTCATAACAGAGAAGCCAAAGGGTAACCAAGTCCAAATGGCAATGGAAGGGCGTGGTCAATGGCTGGTCAAAGATCAAAGCCAAGGACTTTCCTATAAGGGGGAGTCTGCAATAGAGGTTGGGTAGTGAAGTAAAGTTAGAAAGATTTACCTGAGCAAGAATTACTCCTACGTCCTTGGAGTGGAGCTGTGGGTGACACCTGTTGAACAGTCAGGAGTGCCTCACCAGCCTACTGGGAGCGAGAGAAGCAAATTGTCAGTCAGACTCATATATAAGTCAGGTTTATCAATCTTAGTCAAGTTTATTAAGCCCTTATTAGTTGACAAGACCAATTATCTGTACCTACTCTAGTAACTAAAATAGGATCAAGGCATGGGCTTGCACAGTGACACGCAATCATCTATGATTTTTGTTAGAAAGCTCCCTGGCATGGTTTTAAGCCACTCTCACAGACAATGCCTTTGAACGATACTGTGTTCCAGGGCCTATTCCCCTTAGGCAATCTGGTGTTAGCAGCCCTTCCTTTTAGGGGTGGACGGAAGAGAGCTTTTGACATGGTAACACAAGGCAGCTCATGCAAGTAGATCTCAAGGCCAGAGCATGGTTTCTGGCTCGTTTTTTTTTAGCAACAGAGAGGTGACTGCTGTGGTCGGTTTGGGGTCTTTTAGCAGAGCCTGAAAATGTACCAGACGGAGAGCCCTGAAATCACACGCAGTTTCTGGCTGCAGCATTTCTGTCTGGCTGTAACATGAACTTTGTTCTGTTCTTCTGCCAGTTCAGTTCCGCCTCAAACTGGATAGGACACTTTTGGGGCTGAGGGGAACGTTGTTTTTATTGAATAGGGTCTTTGTTACTGCAAAGCTTCTGAGACAACATTACAACACTACCTTTTGGATCCTGTGCTGACGACTTGCTGTTTGTGGCAGATACTGACTTGGCCAAAGTGGCCAAAATCATTTACGTGGACAACAGGTTTGTTGTGGGTGCTGACATTTGAAGGTTTCCCAGAGTAATCTGCCAGTAGGTCTCAGACACCACCTGGAAAGCTTCTTCAGCTCACTCCAGCCTGCACGGTCATTTCCTTCTTGATTTCCCCTAAGGAGATTGCCAGTAAAGTTTGTTCTAAAGTGTAATAGTCTTCATGGTGCATGTGAAGCAAGTCAGATCTCTCAGAGTTGAGGGAAACATGCCTGTTATTGAAGTAGATCAGAGAGGTTTTTTCTTTTTTGTTTTAAGCTTATATTTGATAACCTGGTCTGCCTTAGAAGGGATGTGTCTGTTTTCTAGTCCAGTTACCTATGCAGCCATGAAGGGGGACATAAGAAGGCTTCCTCAGATAAACAGTAAACACCATGCCCAAAACAATGTACTTTATTTTCCCTTCAAATAAGACAAGTTTCTCTTTATTGCTGATGTCTTTCCATTATTTATTTGAAATTGCATTTTTCCAACTGATTTTTAGTTCAGAAACAAAGCGCATGATGTCACCAAGGCCAAACCTGAATTACAGAACATGGAGAAATGTGCCCTTCCCACATGCCCACAGCTGTAAGCAGCCTTTAATCTGAGACGTAAAGGAATTAACTTACTTTTGTTATTTTCATGTAGATTCTAAAGCCATAGCTACTGTGCAAAAATAACTGTTGTGAATGGCCTTTTGCTTCTCTATTAAAACAAAGTCTTCTTGATTGTTTTCTTTTGATTTTCTTTTCACAGTGTGCATCATGGTTGAGTAGTGAGACAAGTATCTATCTATCTGTATATGGAGACCTAACTACTTGCTATTTTAAAGCACCTCCAGCTTGTGTTCTTAATAAAATCCCTCCTACTAAAAGGTCAGCATCTCTGCACATGACATTATTTACGTGCAAAGCCCAATCCAGCTATGAATGTGTATTTTGGAGCTGTCATCCTTGGAAGTTTTCAGGAGTTGTTTTGTTGTCGGTAAGGTTATATCTGACCTGAAATAAGCTTTGCAGTATTCTTAGGTAGTTATCCATATGCTCACAGTAGGTATGTATGATGGTATCTCTGGGATTTTTAGCTATGTACTCAAACAAATGGAAAGCATAAATGAAATCTTGACCCTGGGAAGTCAATTACAGTTTTGGGTCAGCCTCACAGGGGCAGAATTTCAAATTAATCTTCCTCACTCTATGAATCATTCTTTACAATAAAATGGTTCCATGTATTAGCCTCACACACTCATCACATGCCTCAGGTTGTCCTTTGAATAGCTAATTTTTCCTGCAATTTCAATATACCATATATTGCTTGGAAGAAGTATAGGTTATTACAAAATAATACTGCAGATGATGAAGAAACTTTGTATCAACATCCTATCTAAGGTTAGATCAGCAAATTGTTAATTCTCACCGAAAAACATCATGAGCATTTCATATAGACACTTTCTTGCATAATGTGATAATGGACTGAATCTGCCTGTAACATGTGCTCGTTTGGGCACATCATTAGGTGAAAGAGTAAACTGCTTGTCAAATACTGCTGGTACAGTGCGCTTCCCAGTGTGATGTGACCATGCAGTACAAGAATGAGGCATTCACATCTCAGGCATAAAGGTTCAACTGGTATGGCTTTAATGTAATTAGTAGATATTAAGTTTGCCTTTATTGTAATAAAATGAACCAGATATGAACCTAGTCTGGGCAAAAATGCTATTGGATCCTTTCATTTTCTTTGACGGAGCAGTAAAAAGCTGTTTGGTGATTATTTTTTTTTTCCTGATTGCACAATCTGCATATTTGTTGTGGCTTATTGCTGTCATCCCAGTCACAGCAGGACCTCTCAGAAATCAATGACCACACAAGCAATATTCATATGGTATGATCATGTCTTCTTACTGGGGAAATTTTTTGTTGTGATGAAGACAAGAGTCTGGACCTCAGATAGCGACATCTTTTACAAGTCTTCTGAAAAGCTCCCTAAAAATATTAAATTAGGGATAGCATAAAGACTGAGTTGGGGAACGTGGCATTAGGTAGACTTGCAGCACAACACTTCTTGAAAATGACAGTGCCATTTTGGAATAAAAGGAAGATTATGGGGTTATCATTTTTAATTCCAATAAGAGAAAACATTAAGACATTCTTTGTAAAGTAACTGAAAAAGATGCACCTATACATGCTAAAAAGCCAGTGTTGATGCACTCACGTCATATATGTGAAAACCCTGATTTCAGCTCCCTGATCCAAGTCGGGCACCCTTAAACATTTTGATAGTTGGGTTGTGGAGTTAGTCTCCTTTCCCATGATGGATCTTCTGCCTGAACCTGCTTTTCACATACTTAGCAATTTAATAAAAAATTATTTCTGCCAGTCGCAGAGAAAGGACATAGACCAATGAAGTCACCAGAAACACGGGTAATTCACATGAATTTAGAGCAGCGAGGTATTCTCGCTGGTAGGAGTCTGCCATGTCCAGAGGGAGTTAACGAAAGAGATTGGGACTCAACATTAGGTTTCTGCATCCAAAACGAATAACCTAGTCGCGTGGCTGGGGAAGAGTTCTCTCTTCTGTCAGAAATTCTGCCTGACATTCCTCAGAAATATTTCCATCTAAACCAATGCATCTTGACAGGGCATTATTGTTCCAGTGAAACAATGCTTTTTATTAAAAAAAAAAAAAGTTTAATTAACTGATATTTATTCTGACCAACAATAGTATTAGATTGTAGAGTAAAATCTTATTATGGTTAATTGTTTGATCCTGATGCAAACTCATAAAGGTCATGTTTGCTGTTGAGATCCCACTCCTTTGTGCCCAGAGGGAATGTCAACCCGGGTGTGGTTGTGGTGGTGTGTTGGGGGAAGATGTAGCCTAAGGGCTGTTAGAGTTCCCACCACAGCCACTGTTACCCTGAAATTCACACAGACAAACAACCCTCAGCTGGTTCTTCAGGGTAGTTTTTCTAGCTGTACTGATCCTCCACAGCAGCGCAGATCCATCAGGGTTCACTGATACAGTTGCTTGATTTACTCGAAGTTAAGATAGATTTAGTAAAAACTATTTCCATTAGAAAATGATGTGTTAAGAAACAACTTTTCATGAATTTCTAATTATTTCAGTTAGTATTCCAAACTTTTCCGACTCAAGTTTGCCTCCCAGAAGTGGTATTTGGTGAATATGTGAAACTACATTTCAAACTTCAAAAATTCAACATGAAGTCTAATTTTACATTTTAAATTTTGATTTATTATTCTTAATTATGTATTTAATAATGTGTCAATAATTTATAATATCTACTATAGTACAGTTCTAATTTTCAGTTTTCATTTTTAAAATCATCAAGGGCAGCTGATACTTAAATGCAAGTTGAAACATTTTATATAATTTTCTAGGTCAATGTGTCCCCTGTTTGTATTGTAATGAAACAGTTTGACACATTAGCACTGTGATTTAAAAAACAAGGAGATCACTTAGTGTGTTATTAGAGTGCAGGGCATTTTCAGTCCCCTTGTGTTAGCTGGAGTCTTTTTCTTGACCCTGAAAACCTCTGATCCCCTAATTAATAAAACAAGTACTTATATTCTTTTCTAGATCAAAGCATCATCTGCTTCTGTTGGTGGAACAGTTTGATATGTTGACACTTTGATATAGAAAATAAGATGAGCTGTTGTAATCTGCACTAAGTAGCAGCTGCTAATGTAAAAATAACAGAATGGTTAGAAATTGGATGTCATAACATGTCACAACATGACCTGCTGTATCATGCAGTACGTATTTCTCTTATTGACATGATGTGTAAAGTGTAAAAGCATTAAAAATAGTGTAAGATAAAAATATTTCTTCAATGGTTTTAAAACATTTTTCCAGATTTTTTTTTTTGCTTTTTCATTCTAATTCAGAATGAAAGAAACCTTTGTTCCTCCTCCCAGTCTCCTGCTGCCCTGAGAAGACACCTGACCTCGTACTGTCCTGCTAGCCTGCTGATAATCAGCAGAAACATACTTCTGCCCCACGAGAAATGAGGGCAATTCTCATTTGTCCATTTGTGGCTAGATTCTGTTTCAGACTCCAGATAACATAGGACCAAAGGAGCAGAAAGACATCTTATTGCCATCTTTCCCCACTATATAGCTCTACCAAGTGTAAATGATTGAGTCCATAAATTGCAGAAATGACCTTTGAGACTCTCCAGACTTCTCATTCAGCCGCCTTCTAATCCATAGGAATATCGTGGATCAGTAGCAAGAAAGCTGTTGGTAGCAGCTGTTACTGAGTTAAGGAATACTTGCAGGTTAACAGGTATCTCAGTCAAGCCAGGGGAAAAAGCTTTGGGTGAGAAGGGTGTCAGTTCTAATTGGATTAATTATAATCTCAATAAGAATAAAGTAAGAATAACTCCTCTACGAGAAGAGTACTCATTTAACAAGAAAGTTATGTCTTAGAAAACAGGAGGTATAGAGACAAATGAAAATTGCCAGAGGTTAAGCTAAATTGGCCCTTGGAAAGGAAATTAAACAAACAATAGTGGAATGACTGAAATGAGAACAAGGAAAGAGGAAATATGCCACCGCTC
Source organism: Platalea leucorodia (assembly GCF_965183815.1). NCBI lineage: Eukaryota > Metazoa > Chordata > Aves > Pelecaniformes > Threskiornithidae > Platalea > Platalea leucorodia. The sequence continues at coordinate 27,969,119 of NC_138829.1, read as the reverse complement.
TGAGAATGGCATGGAGATCAAGGATAATCCGGATTAGGTCCAAAAGTGTATGATTTTATTTTTTTTTCTCTCAGCATTGGGCAATGATGATGTCAGCTGTGACGACAGGGGTTATGAAAAGTGAAGGTATGGAAATGGAGTACATCATAGCTGTTCAATAGATTATTGTGCTCGGACAGGGATAATAGATGTTTTCCATCCTCAATTCTGAAAGAGCTGGTACCTGGAATTGCAGGAATGATAGTAAAATTCTTCAATAAATCCTGTGAGGCTGTGTATGGCGTAATATGACAGGGAATTAGCAGAAGCAGCATCTAGATTTAGAAGGGAAAAAAAACGTAATTCTGTGATTGTAGACCAGTTAGTATTTATTATGAGGCTTCAGAGTAAATTTGGAAGGAAAATATTTTTAAAGCATGGATCCATCAACAGTGGATTGAAGTACAACTTTCACCCAAGTAAGATCATGGAAGAATTCTTCTTTGGTATGATAACTGGTTATTTAGACAAGGAAACTTGTTAAATATAAGCTGACACATAAGCTTATATGTGGTGCCATATGGAAAATTATTAATTACAGTGGAGAATGTGCATATTGTTATTTTACAAGCAGGAACAAGCTTAATGTGGGAAATGCTGCTTACTGTTAACTGGGTTCACCTAGCATCTCTGATTTGGAAGGATGGGCATGTTGAGCTCATGTCTGTCTGCAAAATGTCATGTACCCATGAAGGAGATGAGGGATTAGTCAAAGGCAGTAAGGAACTAGTTAGCAGGAAGGCAACAGCAAACAGCTTTGAAAGGAGAAATGTTAAGGTCCAAGGATTTCAGTAGTGGAATTTCTCTCCAATTTCTCACCAATTGGTGCTGAACCAGTTTTCTTTAATGCTGTCATTGAGAACCTTTGGCATGAAGAGCGACAGCGTACCAACGAAATTGCTTGATGATGCAGAGCTGGGAGATGTTATTAATACAAAGTAGAGATATTATTAATAGAAAGTCAGTTCAAGCTGTCTTGCAGAAAGATTGGAATGGCCTCAAGTACTGGAAAAATAAAAGCAGTGGGGTGGAGTTCAGTGGTACCAGGTGCAAGGTATCATCATTTCAGGATGAGTAAGAATTTCCACTGTTAGCTGGGTAATACCAGTGGGCAGGAGAACAGACAGATATCAGAGAGGGACTGTGAGCAAAAGGGATGCAAAAATGTATCAGGTGAGATGTTTCCACTGGAGTTAGGACGTACTGCTAGCAGAGCACTGATGAGAGATGAGTTTGGATTGATCAGGAGGATGGAGAGCCTGCTTACTGAGAGGTAACAGAAAAGGTTGTGTTTATTTAGCCTGTGTAAGGAAGGAAAAATACATGGTCTCTATAAATATATATATAGGTAGAAATATATATGTTCTCTAGAAATGCATGAGAAAAAACTCAGTAAAAAGATAAAGCTATGAAGCTTTATTACTCAAGTTCATTGAATGTTTTTTTCCTTCTGTTGGATGTTGAAAAGCATTATAAAAGCCATCTTTCACCCACAGGGAACCTGACAGCATAGGATGCTGTGTGTTCTTACCTCTTTCGATTGACATTAGAGTTGAGGGTGCTCATGTTTGCCCTACAGGAATTAGGAAGAGATAAAAACTAGTTTTGCTCTGCTTAAATCTTGTATTTTTCCAGCCTTTGGGTTAAGAAAACGCATAGCATTGTTCATTTAAATATTTTGAAACAAAAGCAACAGCAAAAGCATCAGTAATAAGATTTTCTTAGCCAAGATCTGGCTATTTTAAGTTTGATATGTAGCAATTAGCTTTTAGATTTAATTGGAAAATTTAAATTTTCAAAAAGTAACTGTCTGCTAAAATGCAAAATGGGAGAAGTGTAGAAACAAGAATTCTCTTTTGCAGGAAAGTGGAGTGGGGGACAGAGAAGGGGGAAGAATCTGTCCATGTTAAACTAAATATAAAAGCGTAGGAACTTGTGGGCAAAACAAAATTGTGAGAAAGACACCGTATCCCAGTGATCAGAATATCCTTTCAGGGTTAAACAGGAACTTCACTGACGGTGGCCCCTATACCAAAGTGGTGACCGACCTCACCTCTAAATGGACCTTGTTAGGGTAAACCTCCACCAGAGGAACCTGAGTGTAATTCTTTTTCTTCTTTACCCTACCTTCCAAAAAAATTTAATCAAAACTGATCCATTTCTGTGAAGAGTTCTGATTTCCACAGCTTGACATTTTCCAAAGGAATAATATTTTGTTAAAAAGTTCCCGAGCAGCTATTGTTATTACTAGAGGTGAGCTCATGTAGGATTTTTGCCATGTGCGCTATGGATGGATTTCAATATACATTATAGGAGTCTTCCAAATGTTTTATAGTAGTGCAGGCACCATTACTTTAGTTAGCAATTTAACTTTGTGATGGGCACTGTTTTCCTTTCCTCCTTCTAGTGAAGGAAGGCACCTCTATTTTGGGAGGATATTTGAGTCATTATTTGTGTTTACCGGTCTTCAGGCCTGTGAACGATGGGTCGGTCATTTTGTTGCATGGCTGCATGCTGTACACAAAAACTCCTGTGCCTGAATTTTTGTTGGTCTTATGCAGCTCCCTAGTATCAGCCCCACTACATGCTACTGAGGAGGTTAGCAAATGTCTACTTCCCTTCAGTTTTTGTAGCTGGTTTTTTTTTTTTTTAAATCCAAAGCACCTGATTCTGCTGTTATTTTTACTGGTGCAAACCCAGTCAAATCAGTGCAGTTTTCTCTGCTGAAAAACTGACATAAATAAGAGTCTTCAAACTCTAGTGCCTTCTGACTTTTGTCCTGAAAAGCAAGTGGAACATAAGGTGTATTTTTTATGATAGTTCTCCAAAGAGACTAGCCGTTAATCTCTCTGTGAGTAGGTGTGTCAGCTGCAAACATTTCCTTCCAGTCTACCATTTCAATCACACTTCACAGTACACTGAAAATTGGCAAGGATGTTAATTATTGGCCTCTAGAACAAACCACCTACTTTGATTCAAGCGTGTTTTCCAATTTTTAAGAATGTTGTTTCACCTACAGAACAGTATAATTACAGAAAATAGCTTGGTTTGGCTAACATCCTTGTGTTCTGTGAGTTCTGCTTGCAAGGCAGCAAGCAGCACTGGGCAGGAGGCTCACCTGCAGAGGATTTTAACCTCTTGCTGACAGGAGTTAGGGCTTGCCAGCATCCAGTACATTGTTTTCAGTATCAGAAGCTCTAAACCACTGTCACTCAGAGGTTAAACATTAACACTTTCTGCTTTTAAAGCTGAAGGAACCGTCCATATAGTAAGAAAGTTTGTTTTTATTCTCCAGGGAACTTCCTGTTAAAATTTTATGAAAGTCTGTTACAGGAACATTTACAGCGGTGGGTCCTGTACCCCAGCAATGCAAAACCCTGGGTGCAACGTGACACCCTGAGCAGCACGGTGCAGAGACTGGTTGTGTAGCTGCATTTGTGCAATGTGGTGTTTAATAAAATTTGCCAGGAGTCAGCCATGTATCCAGGACATGATTAATCAACCAGCAGAATAAATTGCCCATAGATGACTGGGAGTTGACAGTAAACAGTAAAACACCCGCCTTGAAGACTTACAGTCTTAACAGACAAACAGGAAACAGAAGCAAGTGGGAGCCCTGTTTTAGGAGAGAGATTTTGAGGCATACAGACAGAGTTGTTCGTGATTATACAGCAAGTCTGGCAGAACCAGAGGCTAAACTCTGTGCATTTCCCTTCATGTGTTCATAGCTCATGTAGCAGGTCTTTAATTTACCAAGAAACTTTTCCACGCTGTCCTGAAGAGTTGGCAGAATCTGCAGTCAGCGTTTCTCACTCATGTGCCTCTTGGTTTGGGGCTCTACAATTTGTACAATTAATAACTTACACCATGAATTAAAAACATTGGAAAGCAGCCGAATGCTCAGGCTCATGTGTCAAAGAATTGCTGTGCAAGCCCAGTCTTATTTGTTTTTACAACAATTAATCATCCGCTGATTTTAAGATAATTTATATGGTACCTGGGCCCTCAAGAGAGTCCTGCAGTGCTATTGAAACTGGACATTTTAAAATTAATGGTGATTAAGCTATAGAGCCATATTAAATATACATGAGTACTTATTTCTCCTACCTCCTCTTTAACTGTAAGGCTGTGTCAGGGCTGGCTACCTTCCTGACCTACAGGCCACATGCTGCAGTTTCCATAGTGGCCATGAGTCACAAGCCCTTCGCAGCACGGTGTGAATAAACAACGGGAGAGGGAACATCCGGGACAGTTCACAGGTGGGAGATGACAGCGGTTTCTCAGGGATTCCCTTGCTCCGCTATAAACCGGATCCTGGGTGAGAATGTACCCAGATCCCAGAGCGAGCCAGCGGTGCCAGTCTCAGCAGCCCCCGCTGCGGGTTATCCTGGCACTTCTGCCAGTACCATCAGCCAGTGGCTCCCAGCACAGGAGCGGTGCTTCACAGCCAGGGAGCCACGTGCAGACCAAGAGTCGCACGTTGGTAGTTTGTGGCTGTGCGCCTTGCTTCACTGTCTGTATGTTGGTCAACAGTTTTGCACCATAGGAATGTGATATCAATATGAAATATTTTTGCTGAGAAACACTTGGCTGAACTGAAAAGGTTTAACCTTAGCCGTTCAAAAAGTTTACCATATACGTGAGGGAAGGCATTCAAAACATCATCCTGCTGGGAAAAAAAAACTAGAAAAAAATGCAATGATGATAGAATAAGAAAGGATTTTTCCATAAGAATTAAATAGGCATTATTACAAAAACAATATAACTTTATATATGTAATTATAATAAAGCATGACTGAAGTGAATGCACAAAGGCTTGTTATGTTTTTAAAGCAATATGGATATTCTGAATAAATTGTTTATCATTTGTTTATTGTTTTGCAGGCAGACTCGATAGCCTTGCAACAAGAAAAAGAGGCTGCTCTTCAACAGTGCAAAAAATTAGAAGAAGAAGTCCAGATATTGCGTGTTTATTACAGGTAAAATAATTAATGCTAATATAAATCAATGACTCATAGGGGAAATTTTCTGTACTGTGTCTGACTGCGAGTGAGGAAATGGCCTTATCAAATAGGTATTTGTTGGAAATGTGAATACGTCAATGAATCAAGGCCTACATTTCTGCTTTACTGCTCACCAACCATCTCTTTGAAATAGAATTCCTTTTCTTATAGCCTAAATTTTCTATTAGTTTCTTCTAAGGGAAGGGGAAGGTTGCTGGCAGTTGGTTCTCATATAAATGAAAAAGCTGTGTTAGAGCGATGCGTTCACTTAAAAACACGAGGACAAAAGAACCAGTTGACATAAGTGCTTGTTTCTTCCCTGGTTGTTTGCATATACCTGACTTAATCAACACAGATTTTAAAACAATAAAATCTGTAATTCTAAAAGACTTTTTTCTTTTCAACCCAACATAATATGTATGTTTTAATTCCTTATGTTCTGTAGCAGTACGTAGAATGAGAGAAATAGCCATTCTCTCATTAATTTAGGTGGGCTGCACTGAACATTTGCATGGATCAGTGAGTTTTAGTCCCTAAGGAAAAGCTCTGTGTGGTCCAGTGAAGGAGTTAGGTTGTTTTATGGAGTGATGTTGGGTTACAGCTCTCATTTCATCCTGACCTCCTGTGTGAGAGGGGATACAGAGCTGCCAGCAGGTTAAAGGCAGGAGAATTGGCATCAACACAGCAGAAAATTGTGAATCTGAAGGCTGAATGTCTGTGATGAGGGATGTGGGCTGCAGAGGTAAATAATAAATGTAGTGTGAATATTATGTGCATTGGAAATAAAGAGGACTAGTTAGTTATGACTAAAAAGCATTTGCAGTAGCAGAACTGTGTATGTTTCCAGTGTTTCAGCATTTACAAGTGAAAAATACTCTGGTTTCTAGAGGTTTTCAGAGTTTCCCCTTCTCATTAAGTTTATTAAAATCTTGGAGGGAAGTTTCAAAAACTACTTTTGTTCCTAAATCTCATAGGCATTTATTTAAAGCCTGTTAATAGTGAATAGAAACCCCAAGCAATTTGTGATTATTGCTTTTAATGAATTTGGTCAGCATTTAGTGTGTGCACAAATTATGGTATGATTTACCAAGCTAGAAAGAATTTATTATAGTGCCCTTATTACTCACTTAAATGGGATTTGTAGAATAATTTGAAAACAGAAATGCAATTTTTGCATTGGTATTTCAGAAATTAAGAGTTTGCTTGTGTTGGTCTCTGCACATTGCAGGAGATTTTTCACTGACTTTTGAGTTATGTTTTTGAGATAGCGTGTCAAGTTTGCACTAACATATAGTATTTAACAAGTGCGGTAGACAGCAGACTCAGTTTACTGATGTAAATGCTTTAAATCTCAGAAATGTTAACAATAATGACTTGCAGAAATCACTATTAGAATGTACCATGTTATTAACCTGTGGCCCTTAATTTGAACAGAGAGAATTTCATTGTAAGTTTGATGATGGTATTTTGCAACATTTAGTCATAAGGTGTGGAAATACTCATCTGAATATCCCCTGGGGCAAGAACTATTGTATCACTACTAAGTTATACAAGTTACAAAGTAGTTCAGAACATGAAAAATGAAAGTTTTTATCTCCTACCTCATTGTTCTTAGAGGATGGGTTTTTTTGTAATGCGTTCTGAAGCGGACATACAGAGGCACTGATTGACTGAGGTTGGCAGGGACCTCTGGAGGTCATGTTGTCCGACCCCCCCCCCTGGCTCAAGCAGGGCCACCTAGGGCAGGACCGTGTCCAGATGGGATTTGATTCTCTCCATGGATGGAGACCCCACAACCTCTCGGTATAGGGACACACTGTCCAAGTATGCAGAGACACGGCTAGGAAAGCCAAAGGCCACCTGAAATTGTTGCCTTTTTTACATCCCTCACCAGCTTCAAGAAGGGCTCCTGTAAGTGCAGAAGTAGCCATGTTTGAGGTGTCGTGCCTATCTTTTGCCTTGGTTAGAAATTAATTGCACCATTATCAGGATTCTTGTGAACATCTTAACATTTCGGTTACCGTTTCCCATATATTACATGAACATCTGCAGCATCTGTCATGCAATAGTGTGGCAGTACTTTGAACACATGCCAAAAGAGGTAGATGAAGAAAAGAATATATGGCAAGTGTGCATAAAGCTTCGGGGACTGTATCAGGCCAAGGGTGGGCTGGCCGCGATAATCATGAATGACAAAGTAGAGAGTGCGTTTCCCAGGCCACCCCAAATGAGTGAAAATTTACTCTCTGTTTTGTATGTGGAGGCTAGTTAAGGAACGCTTCTGTAGATGTCTCCTGGGTCTTTTTATTTCCTTTTGCTGCTTGCCATGCTATGGTACTCTAAAAGTACGAGAGTGTTTTTCAGACAGCCTGTTTTGGACTGAGGTGGAAGTTTGGTGCTTTGATCCAAGGGAGTTAGCTAGATGATTTGCTGTTCAAGACTATGTTTCCCTGGGGTTATTTCTTTTTTGGACTTCAGAGCTCCCCAGTGAGCAAAATATAGGCTTCCACATGTGCTCCACTCCTCATCTGAACTGTAGAGCTGCAATGAGACATGTTATTATGCAGGGTGCACGTTTCCTTCACCTACTGTTCTCTTATCCCTTTGTCAGCTTCTCCCACCTTCTGTTGTCTCTGCAGTGCCAGCATGACAGCAGCTTGGGAATTTTGGCTCCATTTGGTGCTGCCTTCTCCTTCTGTTCTTAGGTCTTCCTTGGCCTTAGAAAAAGCATATTCTTATACTTTTCTCCTTTGTTTCCTTGTTTCAACTGAGATTTCTACATCATCCTTTAACTTAGGAGAAACAAATTTAAGAAAAAAAACAAATACTAGAGGCTAACGTTAAAAGTGTACAAGGGATACCTAAAGCCATGCCTTAACACACAATCACGTTTTAGGGGTTTGGTCATAAAAGTAATGACCGTGTGCATATATTAACAATTTTTTAATGCATACATGTGTAAACAGTAACATTAAAATGTGTATTTTTATACTGATTTGTCTTTCACCAACGTTAGTATAATCCAGAAAAAGCCAAATATCATTTTATTATACAAAATCAGGGGAGGGATATTTAGGTCCAGAATATCTGTATGTGTGAACATGCAACTGTATATATACACAGGCATGCTCAAAGGAGGGAAACAAGTGGAGGCCTTCAGGAAAGAAAACAATCCCCTTTTTTTTCTCCAGAAGAAAGATTCCTGGTATCTAGAATGCTGCGTCCAGTTTTGGGTCCCCAGTAAAAGACAGACATCTATAAATTGGAGTGAGTTTGACAGAGGGCCACCAGTATGGTCAGGAAGCTGTAGCATTTGCACTGTAATGAGAGACTGAGGGTACTGCTCTTGTTCAGCCTGGAAAAAAAAAAATAGTTCTTTCTTTGGTGGCTTCAGGGAGACCTAACAGCAGCCCGACAGTGTCTATGAGGAGGTTATCAAGAAGGACAGGCTCTTCACAGTGCTGCATGACAAGAGGGTGAGAGACAACATACTTGAATTGAAACAAGAGAGTTTCAGACTGGTTATAAAGGAAAACTTTTTCACCATGAGAGCCGTCCATCATTGGAACAGGTTGCCCAGAGAGGTTTTGCCGTCTCCATCTTTGGAGATTTCCAATGCCTGACTTTATCAAGTCATGAGTAACCCGGTCTGATCTCATAGTTGATATCACTTTGAGAGGGAGGTTGGTTGAACTAGAGACCTTCAGTAGTCACTTCCAACCTGAATTATTCTACAATTCTGTGATCTGGTAGCTGCTGCTGTTTGAAGCCATTTGATTTTTTTTCTCCAACTGCGAAAGAAGTCTGTGTTGTACACCATACTTCTTTGCAGATGAAGTGGAAAGTGAATCCTAGCTGAAACTGGAGTTTCTTGGAAAGCCTGAAAGACTCAAACCGAAATGAGCTTTTGGGGAATAAATGATGGAACATTGATTTCCATCTGAATTTTGACTTTCTGAAAAGAAAGCACATCCCAGAACAATTCCAGCCTTCTTTCAAAGGAAAGACAAGTGAAATGGAGGAAATAGAAAAGGAGGAAGAATCCAGTTCAGATAGAGAAGGGAGAGGAAGTTGGCTCCGAATAAAGTTGGGCAGGTTCTTTGCTACTGTTTGTTCTTCTTGTGTTGTTTCTGTGTTATGTCTCAAAAGGAAAATCACATTTTCTGGATAGTAATCCAAAAATACGTATCAGAAATGAAAATTTGCATAACAGTTAGGAACAGTATAGAATTTCTAGCTTACTAATATAATTGTTTCAACACAGTATTCTTTAGACTAGGGATTAATGCAAATCATAGATCCTCAGTGACCAAAGAAGGCTATATCCAAATAATCAGTTTTGAAGTATGTGGGAGTGTTAATCCCACTACCTCTTCCTCACATAGCTCTGTTGTTTGAACATCATCACAAGTTTTTTATTTGCATATTTTTCAGTTATGTGGTCTGTCCATTTTTATAACCAGTTTCCTTCTATTTCAGTAATGCTTCAGAAGTGTACTTCTCCTACATGTTAAAATGCTGACAAAGACATATGCTATTGCATGCTGATTATTTTTCACATCTTAGCTAAAACAGTACAACTGTGTATGAGAAATATATCTCTGTATAGGGAAGTATATATATGTTTTTCCAAATTTTTTTTTTTTTTAAGTCTGAAATATTTCACTGAAAAGCTCTGGCACCAGGAGGTTTTACAGGCAAATAATGTGAACAAATTCTAACTAGTACAGCAAATGGTATGCCTCTGACATATCAACACCATTGCGAAGAAAGATAGAGCAAAATAAAAATACAGGGCTATTCTTACTTAAAAGTATGTTTTTGATAGGTTTCATGTTGGGGTCAGATGCAGTGATGCTCAATTCAATAAAATTATTGTTTACTCTCCAGCTTGTAAGATATGTACATCTCCGTTAGTTCACAGGCCTTTGAATGAAGCTGTTGAGGATAAGAATTGGTATGTCCAGGCTCTAGGGTGAAATTTAGAGACGCTTTTAGTAAGTTTGAGTAGTTATTTCAATGACAGTTTAAGAGGCTCCTTTGTGATTTAATCAAATGCTGTAAAAGCCATATATTTGCCAAGTCTGATGTTCACAGAGGAGGAGGGACAGTGAAAACTTTTTGCAGAAAATCTTTATCCAAACATTGCAATTTGCTGTTGAAATGTGCGAGATGAAGAAATAGCTGCAGGCTGGAAGTCACAATGGGAAGAAACTTAACATTTATCGCAGCAAATTTCCTGGTGAACAGACATTTGAAAAAACTTGCAGTGTTAAAATGAAAATTAGTTTAGAATTGTTTTTTACTCTCCTGAAGTTGAAACGAAGTAAAGATCTGAAAGAAAGACCATAGTAACATAGAGAGGTGGAGTTTTAATGGCAGATGCATGTCACAGTCCCAGGAGTTGCACGTTGCAGAGTAATTGGAATCTGTACGTTAGGCCCAGCATACAAGAAAAAGATAGCTTATTTTACAGTTACGTGACAGTTTTCAATAATGAAATAGAAGAGTATCTTCAGTGAAACCCCTTGCAATAGTGAGTACTATGACCTGAAATAAATATTTTTAGAATCAGATATTCAGTCAATATGGGTAGCTTCTCCATCCGAACTGCAGTTTTGTTGCTTCCTAACCAGTTGTATCACTTCTAAAAAGTTATAAACTGTTGAAGAAGTTTAATAAAATTTTAATCTAAAAGCTTCTAATGCTCCTGATGCTTCAGTTAAATTGTAATTCATGTTTAAGTGATACGAGCAAAAGGTCTAAATAACAATTGTTTTTATGGATGTTCATATATTTTTCCCACAGTCTCTTGTAAAATGATGTGGAGGTTCATCTTTTTAAAGATTGAAATGGATAGACGTGAAAGAGAAGAGAACCAAGAGTTTTTTATTATTTCTCCAAATGAAAGACTTCTAAGCACAGGGACAAACTCAATTTTCATTTTAATTACAGAACTAAATCACCCTATAACAGGAGAAACAGATGAAAAAAGATGCTTTGCAAGGCATTATTTGCAGTCCTGGGAAAAAAGGCTGTTTTCTATTCAAGCTCTGAATACAGTGGTGCGTGTTTAATTTACTTCCATTCTATAGTTTGATGTCCGATGTTATGGAATATACTACTCAGGTGGTACCATTTCAACCATGCTCCATGAATTCTGCGCATGGATATATAATGGTGTAATTCTTGCTGTTAGACTGTTCCTCTTGTTCCAGTTTAAACGGCTATTAAAAGCTATAAATCATTCTACCTAACATGTCAATATTCATCCTCCTCTTCTATTCTATGTGGTCCACAGCCGCTGCAGTAGCAAGTCATAATACAACTGCCTAAATATTCAGTCTCCTGTTCTCTGACTGACCCCTGCTCAAACATTTCAGTGTGTTTTTTCTGCCATCTCTCAGTGTTTTTCAGAGATTTCTCCAGTCCAGGTTTCTCTCAGGGGGACATGATGTGTAGCAGAAGAGTGGGCTGCTCTAACATCCAGCTTCCCAGTCCAAATGAACTGGAACCGATTTACAGTGGGATTAGTGAGGCTGCAGCCACTAGTGCAGAGCGGTGATCTCAGTCCTTCCTCTAAAGCAATAGCAGGATACCTTGAGCACCTGCCCATGCAGTTTACCTCAGAGAACTGGTCTTTTCGTGACTGGTTTTTTATCTCACTTTTTCAGTTATGGCCGTTGACTCATTTTCCTGCTCTTTTCATTCTGTCTGCTCACTGCTATTCTGGCAGTTGCTGTCGTTGTTTCAGTATTAGTTGCTTTAGACATAACATGGTATAATTACAGTCATTAAGAAGAATGACCGGACAATGATATCACTGTAAACCTACTGTTCTTTTTGCAGAACGGTTTTGGGGAGATCAGGGAGAAGACGGCAGTTGTGTTTTAAGTATTCTCTGTCCTTGCAGCAGTGAATTCTATTTTATCCAAGAATTTCAGACACCTGACATCAAACATAAATCTTGAGCTAATTAAATTTCCCGCTTCCAAGCAGAGGAGAGATTCTCTTTTATATCAAAGAGATGAGGCACTTGCATCTATTATACAGTGGGAGACAGTGTGGTATGTCTTCTTGTGAAGGAACCTAACCCACTGCAATTCCATACAGCCCAACATATGGAAAACAATGGCTCTGTAAGGGAACACTAAGGTTTTTGTTTGTCTTTCATTATTATAAAAAAACCTCAGGTACTATCCAAACTATATTTCTTAGTTTATTCTCTACATATAAAGTCCCACTGATTTCTGTGGGAGATTTGGACGTGCAAGGAATGGAGATTTAGCCCTTGTTTGTGATTTGTTGTTTGGTTTGTTTGTTTTTTAATGTGCATGCCTTCTTCCTGCTTATTGAACTGAGTGCTGAAAGTAGTCAAAAATGGGGGTGGGGGGCTGTCTTTTAAATCAGATTGGTTAAAACCATACCTTCTCTGAGCAACCCGTGGAGGTTTCAGTGAATTTTAGTCAATTCGTGGGGGCGAGGGGAGCCAACACCCTGGTAATTTGGACCTGGGATTTAGAATCTGCAAGTTCAAGCTTCTCCTCTGTTATTGTGCCACTTTCCAGTGGGGTGCTGCAGCCCTGAAGGAATTGGGATTTTAGGTTGGTGGGTCTGTAGTCCCATAAGTGTTTTCCCACTGGTAAGCCCCTCTGTCTTCTTTCCCTTCGTCTCCTTATTGCTTGTGCGATCACAGCTCTTGTTAGTGTTACAGGAGATAAAAGCCCAGGGTTTGGAGGCTGTTTCAGGAACTGGATCAGACAGCTGAAGGGGAGAAAACAGATCAGTAAGCTGCTCTGCTTTGGCAAAATAGCTGCATGAAGTTTTACTGCCGCTACTGAGACGGCTGTATTTCAGTGTCTTGGTACAGGTGAGTGGTGGATGCAGAGCCCTACCTTGTTATTCTTGTTATCCTTATGTATTTCATATTTTATTGGATTTATTGTCCTCTTCCCCCTGCCCCATTCCCAGACTTCTTGTTCTCTAGCCTGGAATTGATTATTGTCTCTCCTGCATTTGCTCTACTTTCTAGCAATAATAAAGTCAGGGAGACTGACTTCATAAATCAGTGGATAGGGAACTTTCTTGGGAGTGTGGCAGAGCAGACTCGCATTTGCACTGCAATTAATATTTGGCCATTTGTACAGAAGAGGGATGGTAGCGAGAGACTCTGGTATATACCATAGGCTTGGTGTTTAAGGTGCCTGTTTGACAGACAATGAAAAGGCAAAGCAGTATCTGAACCTGGGGGGGGGGATGTTGGTTTTTTTCCTCCTCACGGAATATCTTAGCCATCAGAGTACTCTCTGAGTGTCCTCTGTCTCGCATTCATTTAGAGACACACACAAAAAATACTTTTGAATGTTTCTCTTTTTGCCCTGACATGATTTTGAAAATTTTCCCATCTCACTTGGAAAAAAATTGGAGCATGGAAAAACAATTTCCTACTCAGCTTTAGAGATTTATAAAAACTTCGAGGGAGAGGAAGCACTGAACTGTCAGAGATCCCAGCCGCCTGATGGAATGAATAACAAAGCCACCCCACACCATCCCTGCAACCAGCTCGGAGGTGAATGTAGTACACTCAAATTGCCTTGTGCTGCTGTTGACTCAGGCATGGATTGGTCTGACCTACATTTTATGAAATCTTTGTGCCTAATGTTTCCAGGGGCTGGCTCTTGGCCTTCAGAGGTGCTTTGCCAATAGGAAACACTAAGCAGCAGGTCTGAGGAGGAACATGGGCGGCATGAATATGGACCGAAGTGCCTAACACACTGTGATGCGGTTTTCCTTTGTACCATGTACTGCGCTCATTCTGCTACTGCTTCTATTGCTGGGTGTGTTATGTTGGCAAACTTTCTCAAGTTTTTAAGATTAGTTGAGGACCAACCAGTCACTTGCTGTGCCAAGCACACTAAAGCTAGAAGCACTCACAACTCCTTATACTGTATTTCATCAGACTTGAGCAGACTTCTTCCCTACCTATTTGCTGTCGTGGGGTAACGTGAACTAAAACAGTGCTTACCTTGTCGTTTTTGCTGTGATGGACCTCGTCAGATGCGTTTCTGCTCTTCTCTAAGAGCAGGGATTTGCTTGGCGGAAAGGAATTCCTTGCCATCGGATGCTGATATGGTCTCACGACTCTGTATATGTGGCCTTGCTAGCTTTCTGTTAGCAGCTCTCCTTCGCCTGGCTGATTCTTTCCCCTTCTCTTTTACCTCCGCTCTCTGTGGCTTTTTGTTATGACTTCCTTGGTTTCTCAGTGAGCTGAAAAGTCTAGGAAATGTAATTTTGTTCTGTGCTTTTTGGAATAAGTACATAGCTAGAGGTTTCTAGGAACTGCTTTTCAAATTTGTTAAAGCCTAATAAAATGGAGTTATTGGAAGGAAGGTTTAAAGTCTCTGGAAGAACTACCTGCGAACAATCAACTGACTGCTACTGATAGGTTGGAGTAGATTAGCAATACAAAGTATTCTACTCCTGTAGAAATACTTGTAAAACTTAGGACATTGAGATCAGTAGAGTTAATATCTATTCTGTATAATGTAAAGATACTCAAAAGAAACATTGGAAAATCTGTAAAGAGCATATGCAGGATTGTGAACTCTGTTGTCTGGTAGAAAGGGTATGTGACCAGAGGCTACATATTCTGATTCTGCCATTGAAATGCTGGATGAATATAAATGAATCACATCACTAAACTCTGCTTCAACTGCTTTATTTGTATAAACTGAATAAGAAGTTTACTATTTTCCGTAACACCTTTGGAGATCTATGACTATGAAAATGCAGGTACTTCTACTTTAAAACAAGGGAAGGAAAACAGATACAGGGTAAGAAGCAGCCCTCTCTAGAGCGAGTTAAAGAAATACAGGAAAACTGTGTGTGTAATAAGAGCTGTTTGAAAGACAAATTTTCCCATGAGAAGTTTGAAAGAAAATCTAAAACTGCAAAAAAAGAATTCAGCTTGCCCTATCAATATTGTATGAAAGGGAATTTCTTTTGTTATGAATATGATATTTAGAAATAAAGTAATAACATTACATTGTCAGGAGGACTTTAAATGCCATTTCTTTTTTGTTGATTTTTCACAGGACATGTTTTTATGTTAAAATGTCAATAATAAAAAAAAAGTTCATTTTGATGTGTTTCAGTTCAGTTCTCTTCAGCTGAAGAACTGAAACAAAATAGTATTTCAAGTTGAAATGTCAAGGTGAAAGGAAAATTTTCACTTAGAAATTTGCCACAGGAAGCCAAAATAATTTTTATGTTGGAATTTACATCTCCCAATAAAAAAAAAAATCGTTTGGTGAGAAGACTTTCCACATGAGCAATTTTCAGCCAGTGCTAGATATAACATTGCTTTTCTTACTTTGAGCTTAACCCTGCTCGCAGTGGAGTCAATGGAAAACTTCTGTTAGGAAGTACCTAGGAATTCAGGTGGCAAGAGAAGTCCTCTGGCTCTCACAGAACACAAGCCAGAACACTACCCACCTGTTGTGTTTACAAAGAGAGAAGCCGAGAGTAAGATATTTTCTTTATTCAGTTGCTTTTTTAAGTTAAAGCTTTTATTAAATTGCTACATGCATGTCATGCTGTTGCCTTTTACTGGAAAATTTTCTGTTTTTACATTCCATCCACAAGCTGCTTCTCTAACTAATGTGATAAAGGGCTTGTGTTTTGGAAGCTGAAGGTGTTAAACGTTGTGTTCAACATTGCATAATGATGTGTTACTCATCTGGTACGGGTAATTCTTCCAGCATAGGTGTGAAGGCTGTCATTTTTTGAGAGATTAGGGACCGACTTGGAAGCTTCAGCCACAGTTTTCCAGTGAAGAAGTGGGCCTGCTGGGATTTGCACGATTCTGAGCCTCTCAAATATTTGAGTAAAACGTAACATATTAGTAATAGTTTGCTTTTATAAGCTGCAGTTCATATGGTCATGACAGGAAGGAGACCTAGCACAGAGCACTTGGGTTTTTTCCTAACACCTCCAAGAACGCATGTAAGCAGCAGTACGGAGCTGCTGTCTCACTAGCAGAGAAGCTTTTCTGGCTGTGAGTTTGGAAGGAAAAGCCACAGAAGGAGAGGGAGGGAGTTATGCTGAGTGAATCATCAGTGCTATATTTTCTTTGACAGCAAAGTGAGTTTAAAGAAGCTCTGCCCTGACCTGAGCCACTTCATGTTTTGGTTTTGTCTTCTCTTAATCTGTGCTGTATCAGTGATACAGGTTAGAGCATGGCCACCCACAAATGTTTTCATGAGCAACACAGAAATGCTGTCTTCTTTCTTTCTTTCACCTTTTTCACACTGCTAGCTAGCCACACTTAGTATGAAGGCTACTGAATTGAAAAAGAGAATATTGCAGTGTCTGATAGCAAAATTTTCTTCTGACATCTGGTGACTAGTGTCCTGAGTGAGTAAAAAGGCAAAGAATGAGATCTCACAAGGAACAGAAACCTGCAAGTCCTGTAATCTCAGGGTTGAACCCACTGCGGTTGCTGATGATTGGAGCAAATGAAGTCATGGTCTGCCACACAGAATCCACCATTGTGTGTCTCCCATCATCAAGAGAGGTACTTTTATGCAGTTTTTGCCACTTTCTTAAGGCTGCTGCTTTCATTTTTGAGAGAAATTTCTTGGCTCTGGTAATTAAATATTTTTTCTTCATGCTTGACATTGTTGTTGCTTCCAAGCTTTCAGCATTAATAGCATGTGTCTATACCATTCAGCAGACACCAGGACGAAAACACTGATCACCACAAAATAAGCTTTGAGATGCCCAAATTGTTTCAAGAGTTAGAGTAGGAAATAATTACGGCAAATGTGTAAAATTTATTCATAAATGTTAACATTATAAAAGCTCTAACTGCAAGGGATCTCTCTCTTTTTAATGTAAATTTGTATTCAGTGCTGGCCAAACGAGACTCATAGATGCAAACAGTATCTGCCCAAAAGCTAATAGCCTAAACTACAAATACAGTAGTTTATTTGGGATTTGTTTGCTTGTCTTCTGTATCTTTTTTTTTTTAAAAAAAAAGTAGGAAAGTAGTGAAAAAAAAGAAAGAGTGCTCATTTGTCTTTTGTAGTATTTATTTGTTATCTGTTTATTTTGTTAGTATTTCTGGTGCTTGCAGCAGGAAAAAAATTCCTTTTATTTCATTTATCTATTCTTTTAAAATAATGTAGTAAGAAGTTTTGGGTAGAAACAAAGTGAAGTCACGGTTGGGTATTACTGCTACAAGATAAGAGATGACAATGGTATCTTTTTAGTGTATCTGTTATCTCTGGTGTCATTAAACCTAATGATGTGCTAAATAATAAAAGCATCCTTATCACATCACAAGGCCTTGAATTGTCTCGAAGTTGCCATGCCTGTGGGTTCCCTTTGGCTTTCGGAAAGGGTTTGGAGTCAGAAGAAGCTACAGTTCAGAGTGCATTTATGCGATCAAAGCTCTTTAGACAGATGGCTGCTAGCACTCCAAAATGATTAAAATATGTTCCAAGCAACATCAGTCTGTGGGCTTGGGGACCCAACCTTTCATTAGTCAATAAAGGGTCTTGAGTTCTTGAAAATGAAATCTTTAAAAGCTAATAAGGCTGCTGGTTTGCTCAGAGCTGTTTCTTTGGATTTGCAGTTGTGGATTGGACTTGGGCCAGTATCTGTCCAATAATATGAGGCTTTAAGAAAAAAAATCTGGTTACAAGAGGCCTCCCAGCAGATCTGCCTGTTAAACAGTGTGGCCAAAATTTTCAGTCTTGGGTACGTAAGTTTAGGCACCTGAGTTTGCACTTAGGGGGCTGGGAAGGGATCTGCAAGTGCCCCTTTGGAAAGCCAGTCGCTCGCTGGAGCATAGTTTAACTATAGGCACCAAAGCTTGATCATTTTGACCTGTTCTATTTTATTTTTAAATCCGTATGGGTTGACCCATGAGCATCTCTAGAATACTTTCAGGGTACCATAACCAAGATCATTAAGCAAGTTTTCCAGAGCTTCTAGAAATCAGTAATATTACTTAGAGCATTCCCGAGTGTTGTCAGTGCTTGCCAAATATGAACGTGCCATAGTACAGCTTGGTGCTGCAGCACAGTTGGGTTTATTCGCTTGTCTGCACCCAGCTTGTGAGAGAGAGCAACTGGGGGCTTGTGCAAATGTGAAGAGTCTGTAACCTCTGCATGTCTATGTGAGAGCAGCAGCAATAAATGTCTGTTTAATAAGATCCAAGCCTTCTGTTTCTTTTTTTTCTTTCTCTGACAGAAGAGAAACTGCTTTCACAATTTGCAAACTTCTGAACTTGGAGTGTTCTTGCTGGTAGACTCTTTCCACACAAGTCTTAAAATCTGAAGATAAGTAAATACTCTCAAAAATGTCTCAAGATTTAGCCCACTCCTGGCTAAAAGAGAATGTATTTTAAAACACATCAGAGTTTTGGGAAACGCCAACAGAAGCAAAGCAAGTCATGGTGATCCCATTAGCTCAATGTGATCCCATTAGCCAAATTGTTCAGCCTGTCTTCTTTCACCTTGGGAACAGCTCTCGCATTCCGTTTGTCAGGACTTGCTGGGGCCCACAATTGAAGTTCTTCCCCCTCCCACACCATAGTTACTCGGAGAATGTCATACTCCATTTCTCTTTCCCATAGTCTCCCTCTGAAGGTTTGCCTGTGCTTCAGCTTGAACAACCAGTGAATTTTACTCGTCATAAACATAGGCAAGATATTACTGTCTTTCGATAAATGTACATCAGATTCTGGGTTCTGATTATTTTGGCGAGCTGATTTTTGTTTTCATTTGTTGTAAAATATCTGGTTTCTATGTCCCAAAGGTTTTTGTCGACCATCTAAACAATCCTGTAATCTACTCTGCTCTTACAAATGACTTCTGAACTGGGTCGCATTCTCCCTAGCTCTAGGCATATAGCTCCAGGCATAGGTTTTTAACCTCTGTCAAATTCCTGTGAACTAATTTTTTTTCTCAGGCAAAACTAAGACCTCATTTTCCCCAGAGTAAGCCACACAAGACAAAGGTCTACACTAAAAACTCAGGATGTAGTGAACATGCCTGTTTCTCTTAGCGTCTCCATTTCTGGAGTTTCTTATGAACAGATACATTTACCTTGGACTCAAGAGTTCTCCCATTGATTTGTGTTCTGAAGTGACCCTGTTACTGTATCTGTATTATTGGTCTGCCTCCTAAAATTTCGGAAGTTGACCTAATGACCTAAATGAGTTGGAACTTCAGGGTAAGGAGATCCACAAAGCCTTCATTAAAGTGTTATCATTTTAAGGCTTGATAGACCATGAAGAACTAGCACTAGGAGAGGAAACTATAAAGAGCGGATTTACAGTGTCTTGGGAGCAGACAGAATTTCTTTCCTTAGGAATTATGTCTCTCTCTATATCGCCTAAGGTACCAGACTTCATATTAATCACTTCTTCTACTCCAGGGAATCACATAAACCCTTTTATTAAACAAGCCAGCATCCTACATAGCCTGTGTCACTTCTTTTGGGGGTCATTTTTCTGAGCTCTGCAGAAGCTCCATTTCCAGCAATGCCACATAACAAGAAAGTGCTGCTGAGTGCTCCGTCCATATACTCAGGTCTGAGGTTTCCAGAGAACCGAGCAGAACTTCAAGAGCGACATGAGTCTGGAGAAGTGGATGATTTTTACACGCTGCTGAAGTGCATGGGGGGCTTCTGCTTTGAATACTCTAATTTGTCATTGTTTTCATCTGGAGTTGCAAGTCCCTGAAACTTGTAAACACCAAGTCCTGAAGGTCTCCGTCTGGGGAGTGGAAATGAAGGGCCTCTTTTGGAATGTTTTTTCTTTGCCCCTCGATTCCCCTAGCTGTAAGATGTGAATAGTGCTACTCATGCATTTTTTGGAAAATACATTGATTTAAGTTTTCGTTATTAGATTCTGTTAAATGTTAAGTGGAGTAAACCTAAATTTATCACAGTAGCTATTGTATTGCAGGAGTCCCTCTGAAATGCAGGTACAGAACTGCCTTTTCCAGACAAACCATACACTGTGAGTGCCCCATTAATACATTTAATGTTTAATGACCAACTGTTTCTCCCACTTCCTCTAAATTACTGTAAAGTTACTATTCCAAGGAGAGAAAGTAGCTTTTTATTCTGGAGAAGACTGTGGCATTCATCGCTTTGAGTGAGAATGTAATCTCAAACAGTTCATAATATTTCCTCTGCTAAAAGGCAGCAAGAATTTGGAAAGCTTTGAAGTAAGGATGAGGCTGCAAGAGAGAAAATAAGTATCTGCTTTCCAGGTAGGTGAGTCCAGTTGTTGTATTAGTTCAGGTTTGGGGGGGGTGGTTTGGTCAAATCAATGAATATGTATGCAACTTTGTTGTAGAAATGTTGCAGAGTTCCTTCTTTCTGTTTGTAACAGTGCAGCTCTTTATGACTGGGGAGAAAAAACTGGTTTCGTGAAGGAGGTGTTGAGCCTGCCAGAGTTGATGGAGGTGAATTTGGATAGCCATTTAGTGTGGGACAGCTAGACAGGAACAGAGAAGAATGTAAAATGAGTAGATTGCTACAGATTTATGCTTGCCAGAACAAAATAGGTAAATTGTTTGTGAGTTTAAAGACCCTGAGTTTGCAGACTTAAGTAAAGACATGCCTTTAAAAATATCCAAGAAGGTGTTGGTATAATGATATTTCTTTTGAACATTATGCTGAAGGAAAGTTACAAGAAAGTCGAACACTTAAAAATTATTTTTACTCAACTAATGCTTCCATAATGGACGTTAATACTGTTGACATTACTCATGGATTGAATGCAAGCAATTTAGACCATAGATAGTATCAAGTGCTAATAGATCAAATGTAATTACTCTTGATGAAATAATTTTACACAGTTTAGCAAAATCGTTTCAATTATCCACTGTAAAAGAAAACATTGAGTAAAAGTGAAAATACTAAGCTTTCTCCTCTAGGGGCATTGTATGCATTTCTGAGTTGTATTTTTTTCTTCATAGCAACCTTTCCTCTATAACAGCTTCCAGTGCAAGTTATTACAATTCTTTTTGCATAAGATAGGTCATGTGAAGTTCAGCTGTAGGTGGGGCCACTGTGGTAGATTGGGGGACAGTCTTAATAGATCCGTTTCAATTAATTAAGTCATGCATTTTTTTATTAACAAAACCTGTATGTCAGGTTTAGCCAGCTGGGAACCATTCTTATGGTTGTTATCTTTGTCAGAAGGAATATTGTGAAAATAAGGAATTACTGTACATGCTTTAACTCCTGATTAAACAGAGGAATGACATCCGCTCACCCAGTGTCCATGAAAAAAATAACTTAGGGGCATATCATAGGCTTGATTCATAGGTTCTGATCTTATATATCTCATTAAGGTAAAAACTCTGTACATCGCATTCAAAATTCACCCTGAAAGATTTGTGTCATACCTATCCCATGGTCATTGAGGTAAACAAGGTTAAGGTCAAAATCTGAAATATCTAGATTATTTATTGTTTCTTTTTACTCTTGAAGGAACTTTTTCTTCTTGCCCCTCGTTCTGGATTTATAAAGCACTGTTTTCTTGCATTCTTTCTCCTCTGGTGTTCCATTCCCAGAGATCAGGAGGAAGCAGTAAGATTTCCAGCAAGTATTTAGTTGTACTAGACACCCAAAGCAGTGTAAGCACCTACTGATGGCTGCAGCCTTTAGCTTCTTGATAAAAATAAATTCAAGGCATTCTTTACTAGGCTTTCTCCTGGTCCTTAGCGGGAAATACGCTAATGACTTCCACTATCATTAAAGAAGATTGAACTGGGAGGAGCTTTCACCAGAGAGGAAGGAGAAGTGCTGTGAATTTGTCCCTCACCCAAAGGAGTGGGAAGAAGGATGGGTAACAAGGTTCATATTTTCCGATTTGTTTTTCTTTTGCTTCTGAGCTATGCAGGGTGTTAATGTTATCCAGGCTCATCTAACATCACATTCTGTTTGTTTCAATCATATTCTGTAAAAGGGAATAATACAGAGGCTAGACTTCCATCCCAAGGTGTTTGGTGGAGATACAGAAATACTTATTCTTCTATTTAGCTCTTCTTCCCTACTGTCTTTACCCAGAGAGTCATATATTATTATACTTCTACAGTTGTGACAGTAAAATGAGGACTATTGCGATGTAGGAATTTAGTTCTTCCTCTTAAGCAACGTTACTGCACCTATCAGAGGAGAGTATAATATCGGTTGAATGTGTATAAGCGCAGTAGGCAGAATTAATACTAATAATTATCTTGTCCTGTTCAAAAAATAAATAGGGAATTGAACAGTGTTGAAGTCAGTGTTGGCTAGATTTCACAAGAGCTTTCATACCCATTCAGTTTCCTTGTCAAGTCCTGAGAAAATAATTAATCCTTTGGTTCAGTGCAACCAATACATTTCCTGCTACAGTATTTCACTTTTACCTGCTGGTTATGGAGAAATGATATGCTGGTAAAAAGAAAAAGCTGAGTTTTTTTCTTGTGAACTCCTGCTTCATGAAGTTAAAACTATTATTTTCCTCTTCACTCAAGCTAAATTAAAGTGCACAACAATATTATTCTTTTACAGATTTGATTTCAGTAGCCAATGGTCAAAACTCAAAGAAGAGAGAGGTGAGGGAAGCTGATTTAAAAGCTTTGGGATACAGAAATCAATTCAGCATCAGTTTTCAGCCACTTTCCAACCCCTACACTTTAGAGCTCTCTCTTCACTGATTTTTCTCCAGCAGCCACTGGTCTAATCTCTCACTTCTCGAGAGGTATGCGAGTTGTGCGATTCAGCTTCCAGTCGGTGAGCCGTATCCAGCTGACAACCCCTTTTGGCTGGGAGGAAGCCAAGAACATCTTCTCAGGTAACAAGGATCTTGGGCTCACAGCAGCTCGACAAAGCACTGCTATCGCTGCCTGCACCCCATGGTGGCAATGGTGGCTGAACCTGCAATGGGGAGGCAGAAACTGCCTCCTTGTGAGAAATTGTTGTATTTTTTCCATTAAGGTCCCAAACCTGGATCTATCTTCTGAGGTTAACCAGACTGATGTGCATTGCCAACACACGCATACTGTTAATTAGCTCCTTTGTATCTTCCCATGAATAGTAATTTGCACTGAGACCTGAACCAAGATCAAGGCCTCAGGTTTCCAGCTGCGGCACACGTAGGTAATAAAAAGCGATCCTGGGCCCTCAAAGCTTAGAATTTAAGGAACACAAAAAGCAAGGGAAAGGCACTTCACTCCCAGTTTCAGCATGGCAGGCTGAAGTTTGCATGTTGTGACTTGCTCAGTACCACACAGAAGATGTGAAATAGAAGAGGGAATTCAAGACAGAGGTCTGATCCCCAATCCACTAAATCATTCCCCCAGCATGTGTCCTTGTTTCACGTTAAGGAGAATGGCCCAGACAAGTCTGCCCGGTTGCTTCAGTAAGCATTGGTACAATAGGGAAGCAGACTTCCCCTATATTAAATTTCCCAGGCATTCCTTTTATCATTTAAGCCATCATTTTAACTGCCTTGTTTCATAGCGCTTAACTGTCCAAGAAGCTGTATGATTTATATGAATAAGGGTTTGGCAGCAGCAGCAGCTAGGTAAGACATGGCTTACTGAGTAGCGACACGTTGCTGTTGTGTCATTTACGTGTCTTTCAGAAGGTGACTTGCTAAGTGTATATCTGCATAGCAATCCCCAAACCAACTGCATTTTGTATGGGAGAAGCCATGACAGCTTTAAAGTAGACATTACAGGCATCTGTACCAGTCTGGAGGAAGGTTTTCAGACTGCAGCACATGCAGTCCTCCTAGTGACTCACCTGCCATTTCAGTGGCACGTGGTGCTGTGCACAGTACCAAGAAAGCGGGGAAGCCATGCGCTACGCGCAGTCACCTGGAGTTCATCGGTGTACCTCACTTCTTGGCACATTGGTGACCACAGCTGGGCATGTGCTGGAGCACAGGACACCTTGTTTGCCTTTGGTCAGAGTTGCTTAACATTTTTCAGTAACACCTTTGAGAAAAATCAGACAAAACTGTTCAAATACTCTCTGTTTTATTTGCCTGGGGCAGGGGGAAAGTATCCTCAAGTTAAAAAACATGGTATATTTTAATTTTTTTTTAAAGTCATTTGAAGATTTTTAACCAGCTGAATCATTCAGCAAGAAAGGAATGACAAGAGGGCAGAGTCCCATGTGAATCCCTTCCCAGGTTAGTCACCCTGAGGGTTTCTAGCTTTAATGCTACTCAGCTCATCCATGAGATCATCCCTCTCTCAAATTCCATATGTATTTGGTTATTCCGTCTTTGAAACACATTTCCATTCTTTGTATTTCTTTTAATTGCCTTCTCCTGGAGAGACTCTTCTCTTCCATCTACTCAGCTGGATGTTCCTGGCCATGCTGGAAGGCAGGGCTGGCTTCCAGCCCTGGGTCCAAGACAGCTTCGTCTCTTGCTTTTCTGGTTCAGTGGGGGAGTTAAGCCAAGCAATCACAATAGCAAATCAGGACAGCCATAAAATTCACGATCATGTCTGATTTATAAAGATAACATTGTATGAAGTACAAGATATTTTCTGAGGTTATTAGTAACAGGCTTTCTTCAGCCAGTCATTCCTGAATGGTGCCATGCGCTTTACTGCTTGATTGATTTATATGCCTTTATGATTTTAATTAATACTGTTTTCATCAGAGCCATTCACTAGTGATTTGAGAACTCCAGGCTGTTCAGTTTATCTATGCCAGTGTTTAGGAATTATTCCTGTGATCTTTATTTTTGAAATCTATTGAATGGCATCAAGAGCACTAAAGGGGCCATTTAAACACTGGGGAAAAAAAAATAGTGCTTATACTTCTGGGAAAACATTTATGGTGATTCACATTTTGGACACTGAAACACTATCAGTGTTTTATTCCCAGATTATTTTCCAAGAAAAAGCTTGGATCCACTGCTGAATCAGTTTCTTCAAAATACTTAGGCTCATACTGAAGTTGGATCATGCAGAGAAGGCTGGAATACTGTGCTGGGGGAGGAGGTCAGGAGACTCCTCCATCCTGTGACATTAGCACAGAGGCATGGCATAAGCCTATCTAAGTCTCTAAGGAGACGTTCAGATCCTACCTGGCTGTAGCAGAGGGGTACACACACTAGATGTTAAAGGATCAGGATAAAAGTGTTTCTCTGTTTAGTGATCTAGATAAGCTGCTTTGCACAGAAAAACAGAAAATGGAAAAATGCTTAACAAAACTCATTAGCTGAGAATATACCCGCTTGAAGATGGGAATATTCACTGTATGGGAAAAAAAAAGTCCCTGGATCTTAGTATAACTATTTTAGAGTTGGTTGTTTCCGTGGTGGAAAGAGGCTAAAAATCCTATGCCATCTTGATGTGACTGAGAGCTAAGAATTTTACAGAAACTGAAGCCTTGTAAGAAAATCTCAAATGTGCACTTGTATAACAGGTTTTGAGCGAGTCTGGCTCAGTATTTACTACTACAGTATAAAGGGCTGGGTTCCTTGATGTATATTTCTAGTTGGCATTTTATCAAGGAAATAAACCTTGATTTTTCTTTATTTTGTGACATGTGGATTGAAACTACATTTTCTCTGTCCAAAGCCTTGATTTAAAAGCATTAGATCATTAAATTAAGTGCTTTTGCATAAGACTAAAATTGTAACCGAACAAATTATTTATGCAGAGAGAAGCAAGATAAAGTTTCTTTCAAGAGTTCTTTAACATATCAGATTGATAAGAGTCAAAACACCTTTACTGCCATTAAATATTTACCAAGACTTGGCTTTTGGAAGAGGGGCAGTTCAGTGCAGTGTGTTTGGCTCCATGCAATGCTATTGATTAGCTATCAGAAGGACATAGTTAATGGGTAACTGGAGGTATTACAGAGTGCTCCAGATTCTTGTCAAGTCTTTTCTCTGAAGATGACCTAAAATAAAGTCAGTTACAACTGGCGTTCACCCTGCGACAGATTGCACAAGCTCACCTACGGTATGAACAAAAGGTTCACAAGAATCAGTTGACCAGGGCTTAGGCAATCCTTTCTAGTAGTTGTTGTCATCGCTGCTGGACTTTAGAACTGCACATGTTTACATTTAATTAGAAAGAACACACAGTTTACATCGCACAGTAGCTATCAGTATTGAATCAGAATTGATTTCCGCTCTCTTTCTCAAATGACTGTTTCCTTCAGACTAATTAAAAAAAGGCACATAACAAAATGACTCATATAAATTTTAAAGCAAAGTAAACACTATTCCCTGGAGACAAAAATAAAAGTCAACAGCACATAGTCATTACATTGAGCTTGTTTTCAGGTGATTCTGATGCCTGCATTATGATATATATCAGTACTATCAGATTTATTTTATATAGATGCATATATGGATGTATATATGAAGTACCCCTTGCACTGAGCGGACACTTCACTGACTGTTTCAGTTTTCAGGCTCAGGATTCTTATTTGTTTCATCTGAATTGTTGCAGTTTATCTAATACAAGAGGTGATTCACTAGTATTACTATTTTTTGCAGAAGGATTTTGTTCATTTCAGATAAAATTGTTTGTGTGTAGGCCACTCACGTAAAATAGAAGTCAGAAGCCATTATCCTTACCAATGAGAAGCTGCAAAGAAAACTAAAGGCACAAACCAAATTAGCCTTAACTTCCTGCATAATTTCCAACAAAGAAATCTCTGTTAGGTTTTGTTAGTTATGCAGGCAAATCTAAATTCAAACTATGGTGACAGGAGACATCATTTAAGGCTCGTGGCAGAAGTGCCTGACCCTTGAATGTGTGCATTCTTTGTCATCAGGAAAGATTTCCGTGGTTGGCACTTTGGAAAGTAAAGGTTCAAGCCCACGATTTGCTGTGTGCTGTCAGGTCCATGGGAGCTGAAGGGATTGCAGTCCAGACCAGGTTGGTAGGTAGATGTGTGGAGCTGCAGGAGCTGATCCTGAAACACCTGCTCAGAAGGCCTGATGTTCATTTATGCCACAGTACCCTGGTTTCCATGTAAGAAACTGTGTTCAGAATGAAGCTCTTGGCAAGGATCATCAAAAAAAGGAAAAAGGTAATACATACTGCATCTATTTTCTACCTGGTTTAGTTGGTATAGCAGTGGCTCTACTGTTTTAGCATACAACCAGAGTTACTGCTTTCTTAATTAAGTAAGTCTAGCTTTGAGGAAAAAGGTGCACTGTTCTTAAAACTGATGTTGTCAAAAACATACTCAAAGTATAAAAAGTAAACCGCTATGACCTTTAGGACAAGATCCTCCGTCTCTTTTCCACCAAGTTTGTGTTTCTGCAAATCCCTGACATAGGCAATTTCCCTGCTGGCCAGAAGCCAGAGTCGCTGGCTCTACACCACCCACGTACACACCCCTTCAGTGATCCATGTCAACCGAGTGGCCTCCAGCAGCCAGCAGAGAGGCGCAGGGGCTGCCAGTTCAGCCCGGGGACTGGGGAGGTGAAAATACCTCTGGTCTTTGAGCCAGCTGTGCCCCTCCTCCCTGCTTGCTGCCCACAGCTGAGCCAGGATCTGCTCTGCCCCAGCCGCGATGCTCCCACTTCCCAGGGAAAGTGGCTGGGGTTTTGTGATACATGGTAAAACGTGGAGTTGCTGGCACCATCTTAAACATCCTTTATATTCAAATACTTAGGTCACTCTTGATGACTTGATGCCAGTTCTGTCTTCGATTAATAGATAAGGTTCCCTCTGTATTTGCAGTGTTACCTAAACAATCTATTACTGTAGGGAATAACTACAGTATTACAAATACTAAGTTAAAGTTATTTTGTTAACTAAAGCCATTGGCAAATATTTAAGAATGGCCAAAGCATATGAATTGGCAATAAAGAACAGATATAAGATAGCAAAATACTTTCTTGTAACTTCTAGTATGATAAAGTAAACACCATACAAAATAAACTTATTTTTAAAATTTCAGAATAATTTTACTTAGTTAGAAGCAAGCCTTCAGGGCTGGATAGTTGCACTCTGTGAATGCTTAGGCTAGAACATGCTAATACAGCCAATTCCCTGTCAAACCATGACAGAAACGTTTTACGGCGAGCTTGGTTCTAGGAATAACATGTAGTCTAGTAAACCTGTGAAGAGTATCCACAATAGTTGCTGTTGTATTGAAAACACAGTCCCCTAATTCATGGAAGAAATTTGAGAGCCTGTGAATCTGTGTCTTGCAATTAACACAGGTACATTGGGGAACCGTGAAGATGTGTAATTAATGTTAACATGTATCAAGTAATATTCAGGATTAAAGTGTAAAATCTACAGTAGTCTCTTCTGTAAACTCAGATGCGCTATATGTGAGAGTTGATGTGTGAAAAAAGGTAATGCTAAGTTATCATCTTCCAGACTCTAATTAATCAATTAGAGATAACAGAGCCCCCAGCTCTAGGTGCATCATGTGCTCAGGAAATTCAGGTGCATTTCTTGGTTACAAGCTGTTAACTGTGGGTCTGTGGATCTAGCTGAAGAGGATAGTACCACAGCTGCAAAAATCTCAAAAACATGTCCTTCTACTCATCAGTATCACGTATGTTTTGCTCTGTTTCAACCAAACATTATTAATCCAGAAACAATTTTTGTGGGGGTCCTGGACCATTTGATGGTGTGGTGAATGAGAGGAATGATAGGTGGTGCTGGATGTCGTGTGTGTATCGCTGTCACATGAGGCTGTGTTATTTGAGCAATTTGCCCAGTGGCTCCATGAAGTGAACTGGAGACATTTGATTACTGTGCAACTCCCCAAATAAAGGGTTTGTAATGGAAGTATGGTTTCCAATTATTTCTTGTTGAGAGCATGTCTCGGCAGTCCTTCAACTTCAAGAAAGGCTCAGATGATTAAGTCATATGCTCCATGTCCTTACTACCTCTCCCAGTCTAGTCACAGGGGAATGGTGTGGGTACTGCCGTGGTCCTGAAGAGTGAAAGTGAGGCCCAAAAGAAAATGTTTGCTGCTTGGCCTCATCAGAAGACTGTCTGGGTTTAGTTTTGTCCTAAACTCAGACTGTGCTGCATCTAACTTAGCTCTTTCAACAGTGATGGGTGTCTTTTCAGTAGTGAAGCTCAGAGCACCTTGCAAAGGTAGTGTGATTGCTCTTTTTTAAAGATGAGGAGACTGAAGCCTAAGTAAGAAAAATGTGTTTGCTAGTGTCCTTTAATTTGTATTTGTTGAAAAATGGAAGTTCTAAGATGAATGATAGTCAGTTCAAGTTTTCACTGTAGATAATGAACCTGTGCTTGAATCATCTCATGTCCAGACCATTTGGACCCTTGTACAGGTCGCAGGTTTCTCTAGATTGTTTCAGGAGAGAAGGCTGAAACTCAGCCTACTGCTGGCTGTGGATTGAACGGTATGGACATGCATGATCAGCGCTAATCTGTCAACATGTTATCCTGTAAAATCCTGAGGTTATATCACCAGCCACCACAGAAAAGAAAATTAGTGATGGGCTCTGTTCAGCAAGTGCTTATCATTGGGTTTGGTGAGAGAATATAAAATAAAGAGGGTGCCTGAGCTCATCCTAGACTAAGAATGCGTGGGTACACCACACACGAGAGAGCGACACTCTGTGATGGACTGTGACAGTGCAAAGAACATACTCTGTGTTATGCACAACATGCACTACTGCTATAACATGGTCTGCGGCCTCTGTGCCACGGAGTCTAACACAGCCGCTGCCTTCAGTTAAATTAGTGAGAGATGTTTGGGTGGTTGTACTGAAGAGAAAACGCAGTCCTCTTAACTCATGTAATTGTAGACAAAGGAAGGCTAGTAAAATATTTGTCTATGGTAGGGCAATGCCATCTAGTTACCAGTCTACCAGCTGTCAGCCTCCTGACTCACATGTAGTGCAAACTTGACCATTTTATATCCTCCACTTTACAGCAAAATGTCAAAGTCCTTCTAGGTCTTATGGGCTTTTTTTTAATACCGTCTTATTGCAGTGTTTCCTAAGAGCACCTTTGAGGTAGTGTTTTCAAGGTATCAGTGCTGCCTGGCACTTGACTGCACTCAGCAGTATGAAGGGACCCTCTTCAAAGCCATCCTGAGTGCAGGCTGAGGTCTGAGAGGTCTCCAGAACTTGAGTGTGAGAAACATTTGCGGTGAAAACCAAGGTCAGACCTACATGCCTTTGGGAACACTAGATATGTTTATCACTGGGGTGGGGGAGGAGGGAGGGGAGGGACGGATAGGGAATGTTTGATTTTGCTGGGGTTTTTTTTCTTCCTTTAAGTGGAAGGTTTCTCTATGTTGTTCAGTAATTGCTTCACGTGGAAAATCATTTCCCACCTTGCAGCAAAAGTATGCCTCGCAAGGAGAGAAGTGTTATAAGAGTAGCACTTCATACAGTTGATTTTCAGCCAAAGTCAAGTCCCTCTGGGAGCAGTTACAACTGGTGAAATTTTCTAGCAGGCTTGAAGCTACTCTGACTTTGGGGCCTGAGGAAACCTCTTGCTATCTGCAGGAGCTGCATAAGTGACATCATCACATGTCACTTTTTCGTCATAACAGTTGAGGTCGGCCTTTGAAGCTCTCAGATCCAAGCTGGAGCAAGAAAGGGGCCGTGCTGCTGTAGTAAAGCAAAAAACTTACTATAAAGTACATGTGAATTACTTAAATCAAGGAACGGTTTGAATGCTTCTGTGACCCGTTCTTCAGGCCTAGAACTCCCATGTATTTTTGATTTATAGCATCAATATTCTTTGAAGAAATAATCTTCATGACATTAATGAAGGAATTTCAAATTAATAAGTATTAAAAGGGACTAAATACAAGTATTTTAGCAAAGCACATATTGATGGAAATCTGGCAATTGCATGCTTTTGGAAAACAAAGTTTAAAATATCTATCAACCACAGTTCCTTTATCTGGAGGAATCACCCTAGCTACAAAATATACACGTCAGAATCTATTGATCACTCAGATGCAATCGTTATGAGTTAAAACGTGTAATAGTGTATTGCATGCTGTATTGTTCATGGCCAGTCTTTGAGAAGGAGCCCAGTTGTAGCCACACAGGGCCAGTATTTTAGAATCTAAATAGATGACTATATTTTTCATATGTTCTGGAAAAAAAAACTCTCAGCTGGTGTGAGCAAGTTTGAATATTTAGGCTCTTCTCTTTTTTTTTTTTAATCAGAGATCCATACATTCACTGAACAGTTTAGCTTCTTATCTGTCTTTTTTTTCTTTTAATCTTCTGCCAGGTGTTTAAGAAGCAGGCAGCAGTGGTATTTCAGTAACCTCCTTTCAGCATTATTTGCATACCTTTGTATTTTTCCATGGTGATCAATGCTCGACCACAGTGAAACTTCAGTCAGTATATTTTATGTGCAACTGTTAAAGTAATTTTATTTTTAATGAGTCTGTTCTAGGGATTTTAATGTCCCTTTATAAATATTTATATTTTCAATATGTCTTCATTTAATTGAAAACGTTCTTCACATTATTTTCAGACAACTGCAGGTAGCAGACGTAATGACATATCAACACTCTGACCTTTTAGCTTCTGGATTTCTATTAGTTCATCCACATTTTGCTTGTTCATGTATATTATATTTTAGTTTGTATATGATTTTCCTCTATGGGCTGTCAGAACTAAGGGTGTTTTCCATACAAACACCTTAATAAACTGGAAAAGAAGAAAATATGCTATTGCATACTAGCAGCTGTGATGCAGACTCTCTTGAGTATTGTAAGCAGTGTGCACTGCTACTAGAAATCCACACTGAAATAATGTTTGATATTTGCATGGTCATCAGTCAGAGGGATGGTCTCGAGTCATATTCATCAATACAACAACAGCCTCTGATATTCATGAAGTCGTTTTGAAATTACTTCAATTATTTATCTAAGAACACAGCTCATTATGGTATACTGTTGCCATCACTTTTCTTATAAATGTCTTCCATGAATTTCTTATACTACCAGTGTCATTTTCCATTGGTGTAAAATTCACCAATGAATTATGGCTATCAAGAGATGAGAAGCAATCGTTGCTAATTCCACGGAGAGCTTACTGGTGCAGGCTCCTCCTCACGGAATCAGCTATTAATGTGATTTCTACCATTGCACCTTAATAACTCCAGCAGCTGGCTACCTACTGATTCCTTGGGAAATAATTCCACAGTAAACAGGCTTCATTGAGAATTTTTTACCTGATGGACCATCTTCTTCTTTATTCTCCTTTTTGCAATTTCTTCTCATTATTTATAAGTAACCTGTCTGTCTAATATCCTTCTTTTTGCTTATTATCCATAGCTATTGTTAGCTGATCCAGGCATATTTATTTCTTTTAGCTTCATGAATCTATTGACTTAAGACCCCATTCAATTTCATTTTTAATTTCTGATCTCCCTTTGATTTGTCCAGAACTTTCTGGCACACAAATACAAAGCATGTAGTATTGTATTCTGGTTTGTACAATGAAAGAGTATTATTTTTGTGCTCTATGATTTGGTATCTCTGTGAATATACCTCAAAATCATGTATAAAACTGAATGAGTTGAATATACATCCATGGCACTTCAGTGTAAAGTAGATGGTAAACACGTCTGAGTGAAGCCAAAACAGTGGGTCAGAAAGGACCTTGCAAGAAATTATGGTGGAGGACACTATAGATATTGAAATGTCCCGTGATAAAACCCTGATGCTGGCAGGTTACCTATCTCTGTTTACTATAGAGAGGCTATTTAAGACACAGTATATTCTAGTACAAGTTACTAGCTTATTTAAAGCAGCATCAAGAAATAGTTTAAGTTTCCTCTCACAAAAATATTGACCAAAGACCTTTAGAATTGGTTAGCATGTGCAAATCATTCATATTTCTAAGTAATCCTACTGATGTAATGATTTTAATTTTTGCATTGTAGCATTTTTATTCCTTTCATTATATTGAAAAATCTGCAATTTTGCAAATAAGCCCCCTGTAGTTGATAAGTCTGCTTGCTAAAAGAGAGTCCTGTGTAACACGAGTTAATAACACGCCAGTAACTTACACTGATTAATTCAACTTCACGTAAATCACACTAACAACTTTTTGCTGCAGCTCAAAGGTGATCAGGAAGATGCTACAGCTGAAAAATACTGCCTTTTAAGTTTTTGTTGAATAGGTTTTTGACTTTTTAGAATTCTGATAGTTGTTACATGCTTCTAGAAGAGCCTTGTGAAAACAGGATGTTCTTTTCATTCTCTGTCACTTTTGATATAAAACTTGGTGTGGTGTTAGTGCATGTGGATCCATATATGATAATATTAAAAATATTAATTAAACTGTGTGTCGTATTCTTGCAGCTCAGCCTTAGACTGAAACTTAATAACATGTATGATTTTATTTTCCCAGCTTATACAAATCTTTGTCTGAAGGAATGAGCATGAAGGATCAGCTTAACTGTACTTTCGGTACTTCTGAAGGTGGACAGCAAAGCAGGGAGGATGTTGTGACCCTTACCTATCGCCAGATTGAAGATCTGGCAGCTCAGCTGCAGCAAGCTCGGTCAGAGCAAAAGGAGACAGAGCTGAAGCTCCAGACAGCCCTGGAGGCTTCACGGGAGGCCAATGAAAAAGTTCACAAGTAAGTCGCTTGCCTTCTTTCAAGAAAAATTGGAGTTGAAAACAAAATAAAACATTGTTTCTTATGGTATTTTGTCTCTGACTGAAAGCGTGGTGGTACTCAGAAAAGGTCCTTTAACACGACTCCTTCTTTGTCAGCGGTTCATCTCGTTACCTACTCAGTGTGAAGCTGATCATTTTAACAGTTTTATAGTATTGCACAAGTCAGTGTGTCTGTTGTTACTGTTATGGAAACTGCCTGTAGAAGTACTTGTAGAAAAACTGCTTGTAGAACTGTTTGTAGGAAACTGCTTGTGCAATGCACAGAGTGTTTCATCTCCTATGAATGGTTTTCACTGTCTTTTTACCCCATGGCAATCCTGTGGCAACAGAATATTTGCCTTTATAATTGCATGGCAGATTATTAAGGTTCTCATTTTTGGTCTGTTACGCATCTGGCAGGTTTCATGCCATGGTTGTTTAGGGGTTGTTTAGGGGTGGCTTCAGAATCTCACTGAAACCAACAGGAAGTCTCTGAGTCAGTGGACAGGGATTGTATTCTCTTTCCTATCATAAGATTCCCTGTTAAAAGGTTACTGAACTCCAAAACCTGAAGTTCATCTCCACTGAAGTCCTTATTGTCATGTTTGTTATTACTAGCACATAAGCCTTTGAAAGTCTGATGGCTGGGACGTAGGCAAACGTGTAGGCAGAGCCTCTTCACAGTCTGGCACTTCTCATTTCTGCATTACATTCATCAGCTGCAAAATACCCCTCTCTCATACTTTCGAGGTGGTCAATGATGAACTGATGCAAATTTTCCTGTCTGTCCATATTTGTCTTCCACTTTAATGTCTGCAGCATATTTCCAACATAGCCAGAAATTGGCTTATAATACATTGCAAGGACCTAACAAGAGTTCTTCCTGTTTAAAAAAATAGATGCTGAGTTCTCCTATTAAAAAAATAAAGAAATTAATATTTTTATATTTTTAATTTATTTGTAACTGCATAAAATATAGTTAAGATAGATAGATGAAAATACATATTTTCAGTCATCACTTTAAAACCTCCAATGGTTGTTTGAGAATCATTCAAATCTTTATTCTGAACACTTAGATATATTTGAAACTTCAGCAGGTGCATGCTTGATGAAAATAAACCTACGAAAAATAATTACAGCATGTTAAAGAGAATATTGGCTAAACCTTTCTGTACATTGTTTGAAGTTATTTCATTTCATTTTATTTATAAAGATTTACCAACCATAGGTATTTAAGTGAAGGTTGTTTTTTGGTTTTGTTTTTTTGGGTGAAAGAGTCTTGTTTAATTCCGTGTAACCAGGGTGGCTAGAGTAGAAGTGCAGGCACAACCTCAATTAAAGGGGTGGTGATGCACTGCTATAGTGAAAAGAATTTACACAATTTAACATGCTCAACTACTTGGGAAAATTTTGGTCAGGTTAGTTTTCATTATTGCTAAGATCAGACCACTGAGCCTATAGCAAAATTAAACAATTGGGTGAAGTCTTTTGATGACAATAGCGTGCCCTTTTTACCAAGAAACTGTGGAAATGCTCTGTGCGTCTTCCCAGCACCCAGAGTCATCCACCCCCATCTTATAATTCAACCTGCAAACAGATTAAGCAGCTGAGTTTGTGGAAAGTGTGTTTACTTTGAGCTAAGAACCCTTGTGTGACACTATAGAGATTCCTCTGACACCTCTGGGAGAGCTACACAGACAGTTCGTACTCATCAGCAGGGAAACCGGGCTGAGAATTCCCAATTTCTTTGTAACCTCAACCGCTTCATACAAATCAGTGTTTGGCAATTAGGCAGGAACTCATTTGTTAGCTTAGCGTTTTATTTTGAAGATGTAGGATGTTCTACATTTCAAAAAGGAACTGACAATTTATAAACCTGTCAACGGAAAGGCTTCTTGGTATTAATTGCAGTAGTATTAATTATTGGCACTGTCTTAAGAGGATGCTTATTGTAATTTAAAATGTGACACTACAATTCATGGCCTAAAAAGGGTTCTAAAACATCTGTTTTCTTGACTTCTTTTAAATGCTCAAGTGAAATTGAATTCTGACATATGAGGGAACTATTTTTAGCAGCTATATAAAGTAGTTTCTCGGTATTATTCAGTAAAATATCTGAATAA
Source organism: Platalea leucorodia (assembly GCF_965183815.1). Classification (NCBI taxonomy): domain Eukaryota; kingdom Metazoa; phylum Chordata; class Aves; order Pelecaniformes; family Threskiornithidae; genus Platalea; species Platalea leucorodia. The sequence goes on along the minus strand of NC_138829.1, from coordinate 27,933,322 downwards.
TATAGCAACAGTTAAAAATCAGAAAAGGAAAATAATTATGAGCTTCATTAAGAAAGAACATAATTAGAATAATTAAAATAACGTCGAAAAAGGATGTACTTTGTATCTTCGTACCGTGTAATTTACTGGTGTTCACTATGCCTTTGCTAATCTGTTCTCTGGCAACACTAAAGAATTTTTTAATATTCTTAAAAACTTCAGTGTTTGCATTCAGCATCATATGCAGAGCTTGAAATAGAGATGTAGTTTCTCCACAGCATTGCCATCGTGTCAGCCATTTGTGTACCCACCTGCAATTGTTGCTTTCTAAACGTGAGATCCAAGTCAGAATAGTGGTCCTGTGTGTTCTGTCAGGACACAAAGCAGCTAAAAAATTTCTGGATCCTATCCCACATGAAACAGCAGCTGTGAACCAGAAGGGGGATATATTGGAATCTGCTTATAGTGAACTTTGATATAGCAAAATTCTGTTTATGCTGAAGTAGGGTGAACATCTCACATCGGCTCACTGCAGCGTGAGATACAAATAGTGAATGTGTGCTCTTGCCTGTGAAGATGATTTGCCATCCTAGCAGGGGTGGTGGTGTGAAACAGAAAATGTTGATGCTCAGAGAGTGACCACACAGATTTAGCAGAATTTGTTTGAATCTATTTTGATTTTGAAACGTTAACAAGATACACATTAGACTTTTAAGAAAGCACTATTCTAGTTTTTTTGCTTTACTAGAATAGTAAAGCAAATACACATTTTAACTGTGTGGTGTATATAAATAAATACATGTATGCGCACACATAACAGTACATATTTATTCAAGAGGAAATTATGATGATCTGCGCAATACTTAATATTTGTAACCTATACTCTGTAGAATGGCTATGACTATAATTTTCTATATTTAATTAATGTTTCTAATTCATGGTTACAAACAAAGAATTAGGGCAGTGGCACAGAAGTCACCAGGAGTGTTGGCACAGCGCCACAGGCCCCCTGCAAGTTTGTCCTGCTGGAGAAGCCAGGAGCCAGCTGGTGCAGCCCCAGCAGGGAAATGGGCTGACCTGGAGAAGGTGGCTGGAAAAGCCTGTGAATTAATTAATGCCTCTGCCAGCAGAGGAAGCAAGACATTTTAAAACTGTCCGTCCTGCTGGAACCTCTGGGATTGAGGAGTGGCTACTGATGTCAGTGAGATCAGAGGAGGTTATAATGTAATACCAAATCAATATTAGCCAATTATCAGTAAAGGTTGAGGCCACTTTTGATGTGTTTTTTCCAGGAAATGTTCTATTTTTCTGCAACAGCTTTGCAGCTGGAGTGAATTTTAATGCTGTTTCTCTATTGAGGGCTTCTATTTTTTCTCACAATTTAATGATTGTAGCTCAGTAAAGCATAGCTCCGCGTGTGAGCACAGACACACTTGCACGCTCAGATAGCTGTTTAAGGTGGCAGCAGAGGGTGCGCGTGTAGAATTTCTATGTAATCCTCTAAAAGTAAACACAAATCCACAAAGTAATGGTGCAATGCTAAAATATACAGGTATGAAAATAAGCATAAATGGTGAGAAATATGCTGCTTTTGCACTTTGTCGAGGTAGTTCTTACTATGAACGAAGCAAATATATTAGTGCTGTAAAACAGAAATTCTTATGTTGTTCTTAACTGTTTATTAAAGACACCTTGTCTTTTGATTTTAGGATTTTTTTCTTTTATGGAGATTTGGATAAAATACTTCAGTGGATTGAATACAAAAGAAAACTAAGCAATCTTCTTAATAAGCAGATAGTTTTATCAAAGGAAATTGCTATCTCTCATAAAAGAAATACTACTCTTAATAACATTTGCTTTACCTCTTAAGGTGTGATTTTTTGGCCACCTGACTTTCATTGTTACTGGAACACACACTTTTCTTGAGTAGTCCTGGATTTCCCTCCAGCATTTCTGAACACGCTTTCTCTGCTTTCCTAGTTGCTCATTTAGTTTGTTCCTTAGCTGATGCTAGTAAATAAGTTGATCGATTGCACAACAAAAACAAACAGTTCTTAGCAGCATTCGTCACAGCTGAAAAGAATACAAAAATGGAAAGAACTAAGGAGCAAGCATTTATTAAGTGGCTAGAGCGCCCCTCTTCTGCAACTAAAACTGATCTGCCTTCCGAGTCCGGGAGCTGTGTGCGTTTCACATCAACGTCCAAGACGTTCTCCAGTGCTGGCTGGAGGGTCTAATCTTTCCCAGAATGATCTGAGCAGCGCAGTTCAAGAACAAGAATGAATATTTGAATAATCACACCACAATGTGAGGTGACCCTCCAACAGGGGACTGACCAGATACACATATGGATTTTGGGAAGACTCTCTGATGCTCTTTTTTAACACAGCTGTGAGAAGAATGTGGCTAAGACCCAGTAGTCTTTCTGGAGTATAGCTGGCAAAGGAAACCATGAGGAGAAGAGAATTTAACACATGGGTGTAAGAGAGTCCGCTTCATTGATGCGATCTGAGGGGAATGTCTAATGACTGGAAGAATCAAACTTGGCAATGAAAACACAAAGCTCTTTTCATCAATTCAAACGCAGTCTCTAAAGCTGCAGATGGTTACCTCCAGCCTTGCCTATTCAGTGCGGGGCTGTATAAAATGGCACTTTGGTGAATACTAATAGATCAAAACAAAGATTTAATAACATAAAGATGTGGTGTTCATTTTTAAATGAGGATACAGGTCAGTGTCTCGGAAAAGAGTGAAATAAGTATCTTTATGTATGGGTCTAAAGTCTCTGGAGATTTTTAACTGCAAACATGATATCTTTAGTGTGCGGATTGTATTCAGTACAGCACAGCTATGCAGGGAACAGGCTAAAAGCAAGATTTCTGAATTATTATACTAATTGAGCCTCCTTGCAACATGCAAATGTTGTTAACTAGTTATCTCCCTTTTAAAATCATACCTACGTATATTTAGTTGGAGTATACATTGTAGCTTGTATGCTTTCAGTCACTCCTTGTAGATAAGAATGGAGCTAGTTAATTAGAAATTGCAGGCAGAAGCACTGCACAAAAGAAACAAGTTTTGCATTCACTGGGACTTAAAGCTGTTTGTTTTGGAGGAACCACCAAATGTCAGATAACTGGACTGGCTTTCTTTAAAATTTTAGAGATACATTTCTTTAATTTTCATATTTCAAAACAGTAAATACAATTTAATGTCTTACTTTATTAAGATGTTACATTTAGATGTTCAGACTTTCCTATTAAAACTAGACTGCGCTTTTTTTTTTTACTTACAAAACTGTATTCTGGTGAATGTCAGCTCAACGCATTAACTACTAGAGGCTAGGAATACAGCTTCATAGTTATTAATAGTTTCACTGATTTGTGTTAGTAAATAATTTAGCAGATGTCAAAAGTGATTTTGCTTTTAATGAAAACCACTGTGCTGCCTGCTGCTGTGAAGTTCTGCTGGGACTGAATAGTTGGTAATCTTTTAATATCATATAGGGAATAATTTAATCGGTGCTGGCATTTTGAAATGTAAAGTAAGTTCTGATGACTTGTTGAAGAAGGTGGATGTAGAGCTAGTTTCTTAGTTACAGCAAATTGGCTTAGCTCTGTCGCACTGAGTTGCATTCATTTGTCCCAGTTAAGGATATGACCTGTAGTTTACTGAGAAACAGATGCTGGTGGGTACATTCAAAAGACGAGCAAGTGAGGGCAAAGTGCTAAGAATCTTTTACTTGCTATAGCAAGCCATGGAAGTCAATGGTTATGAGAGTTTGTACGGAAGGAAATGGGGAGCCGAGAAAAACAACTCTTGTAGGAGTCTAAGATACCAATGAAAATTAGCACTAGTTCTGGACTTTCAGAACTGGATCAAAAGTTTTTAAAGGAGATTCAACATGGAAAAAACTGCTTGGTGAGGACTGATGTGTTGGCTGCCTCATGCAATGATTAAAAGCAGATTATAAGCTCCATGGGGCCCATAAGAGATACACAATCTCCGCAGGCAGGGTTTTATGGTGTTTAGGAAACCCACACTAGCCAGATGGAAGATTCCCAGACACGCAAAACTACCACATATCCCGAAGAATTCTGCAGAGTGCAGCAGAGCTGATGCAAAGTTTCTTTGGCATGCAAGACATGAAAAGGAACATGAGAAAGTCTAAAACACAAAATCTAGTAACAATCACATCATATCATATATGAAAATATTACCATTACCTAGGGTAGCAATAACAGGCAGTGTGAATTTATTGGATTTAGGGGCGATAGGCTTGGAAGTAGCCTGCTTTAGGAATTTAGTGAGGAATTAAGACTAATTGAAATGTGTGAAGAAAGTCATGTGTGATCTAACTCAAAGCAGTACATAGTAGGGTCAGAATTTATTTAAATACTTGGAATTCTGTGCTAACGCCAGTGACTCCTCTCAGAAAAATTCCCCTCAGACTGCACTAATATGCATGGTGAAATGATGAATTAGAAAGTTGTGTAGAGATACCTGTTTGTTATAATAAAATAATTGAATAAGCCAGTGAGGTTATGTGCGGCCTCAGAGAAATTCAACATGTAGAGTGGAATCAGTTTTCTGGGTCTGGAGGAAATAAAAGATTGAATTAGTATTCAAATCTAAGGTGAGCTGAACAAATTCAGTTACTGGTGGCATAGTCTGTGGACTTTTTGCACGTATACCGCGTTTCTGTATCACTAGGCAGATCTTGTTTCCCTTGGTAAGGCTAACTTATTATTCATGCTGTACAAAAGGAAATATACCACTTTTGCAAAGCTGTAATGAAATGTATTTTCCACATCGGATGATATTATCTTTATTGGATGACACTTCACTCACCAATTTTTGAATTGCCTACTCCATGTTACAGTCGAAGTAAAATTTGCAGGCTGTGATGGAGGGAGTGCCTGATAACTTAGTACCACTAACACTGATAACTTTCCGGCTCAAAGAAGAGGGGACTTGGGTTAGCATAAGCAGAAAACTTCTGACTGAAAAAATGCAATCGACTTTTTGTCTTTTCTGCCTGGATTCCTTGGAGACCCAAATGGAGAAGCACGTGCTGAACCAGAGTGATGCATACTGGTTGCACTGAGATCTGCGCAGAGCAGCGTGACCTCAGAGGTTTTCTTTCAAAAGCTTCCTTCGCATCTGTGCCCTCCCACCCCAGATTTCTAAGTGGTTGTTTGGGAGCAGGGATACTCCTCCGGGGTGTCACAGCATGGAGCTGAGTTTCCTCCTCCATCTGAGGAGATCCTGATTCAAATCTCCTATATCTCAGGGGGATGTTTTAGCCACTCAGGTTTGGTCTGGATGCTCTCTGTTCCTTGCCTTAAAGTAGTACCACATAGCAGAAAATAATGCAGGCTTCTCGGATCAGAGAGCAGTGAGTAGGCTACTCACCTCTGAGAAGCGAAACCTGGTTCTGACACTTTGCTTTAGGGCTTTTTCTCAGTTTTATCCAATGCCTGTTGAACATAAATACAGAGCCAGTATCAGAACACCCATCTCCCATTTTCCAGGTGAGCGCCCTCAATCACCACCCACAGAATCACACCTTCAGGTCTAATAATATTTGAGATGTTTCTTCTGTAGAAATTCATAGCTTCAGAAAGAGAAGTAGAGAAGACTCTTCAGCCCTGGAGTGTACAGCTCTCCTAAGAAGTGGCAGATGTGAGTTAAAACCAAGTTTTCCTTAGCTTGGCTGAGTGCTCTAGGTGATAGTCAGTATAATTTTTTATACTTGTTTTAAAAAGGAGGGGTGTTAGCACTGTTGGTATCTTTGTCACCTTAAAAGAAACAAGTGGCCTCAGGTTAGTTTTAGAGAAGGGCAGCTTGAGGACCTCTGGACAGCTTGGAGCAAGACACTTAAACTGAGGGCCTGAGATTTAAAAAAGAACAAAAAAAACCCCTATTTGGCTAGTTCAGGAGCACCCTTCTCCTGAAACTAGTTGTTGCAAATCCCATCCCAAGGTGCTGCCATGCTCTCTGTGCAGTCTGGAGGAGGAATGCACCAGTGTAGAGCACACATGGGGCTGCAGATCCCGTTCTCAATACCAAAGTCCTGAAAGACAGGTTTGGTGATGTTCAGAATTACTGCAGCTGAGACCCTTTGTAGTACTAATGATTCATAATATCTTTTGACGTCTTGTTTTCATTTGAAGATGGTCCTTAAAAGAGCAGTTTGTGGTATCAGTAGGAAAAGTTTCATACAGTTATAATGTGTGATATTGCCAGAGCAGATTATGGGATATCATTCTCATGGATGTTTTGGGTGCCGTGAATTATAGTGAGGCCTTTTGCATCTGACGGTTTATGATCAATGCCAGGATTATGTTCAGCGGTGAACTTAACAGAAGGAAGACGAAAAATCCCAACCAAAGGGAATGACAGATAAGCCTTTCCTGCATTCTCTGCACACCCGAGGTATCCATTGACTGCAGGGAGTTTCACATGGATGAAGAATGCAAAACTGAGCATACAGTTTAAGTCAAGTATTTATTTTCTTTGTGTAGCTATGGTTTACATTTACTTAACCTCTGTAAATTGTGGATTGCAGTGCAGATATTGTTTTCTTAAAGTATGGGTAGTTACAATATAAACACAAATATTTATCATCATTTGAATATTTATCATCTCAGCCTTTCACGAAAATATAAGCAGTGCTGAAACTTCGTTCTCTCAAACACTAAAATGTATTCTATGAAAGTCAAATGTTTTCAGAGTCAACATAATCATGGCATCCCAGTTTTTGACCTGTGTGTTCATTTACAGTTTGCTTATAGCTGCTTGACAGAGATGGAAGTTTGTAGATTACAACATGGTTTTATTGATTTATCAGTAGCAAAATACACTAAGTATACTCAGTAAACTGGATCGGCTAGCTCTTGGGCTTGTATTGTATAATATCAGCTTGTTGTGGAATACTTCAGAACAAAATCAGAATGTTGGCATAGTTAACATCAATGGTGTAAACCAGACTTGCAAAGACTAATATTTAGTAAGACCAATAACACAAACAAATTAGATTTTGAAGTTGTTTGCCCAATAGCAAGAAGCATGCTGACACAGTATTTGTAAGCTTATAGTTAACGATTCTATGACAAATTATTAAATAACTTTGAAAAGCAGATTGAGTGCTCCTTGAAGAACAGTAAGAAAACTTTTTCTGACTTGCTTTTTTTTTTCCAAGACGATAAAATGAGTGTCACAGCAAATAATCATTTACTTTAATATTTTATATCCAAATAAAATAAGTCCACGGCATTTACATTGCCGTTACTAAATAGTATTTGGTTTGTTTGCAAGAGTCATTTATTTGTGGCTTGGCTGAAGGAATAAAAATAAATTTGCGGTTCTTTCTGTTAATACTCATACTGTTTCTTAACATATGCAAAAGATTGAATACTGTAAATGTATGTGCAGAAGCTCAACAAGAAACCCCAGACTTTCTGAAGCTTCTGAATTACGTATCTTTTAGAGAATTGCTGGAACAGTTCTTTACAGCAACAAATAGAAATAACTGACTAGGCCAGCAAGGTATTTAATTTTAAGCAAACTTGAAATAATTTAAATTTTTCCACTGCTTAAAATTAAGTGTACCTTTACTGAAGCCGGGGCTAGTTCTCCAAGGAAAAAATTACAGTTCACATTTCTAATTTAATACTGAGTCATTAATTGATAGCCAGATTTTTCTGTAAGGCTTTTAATTTTTTTAACAATGTTTTGTAGAAGGGCAGCATCAGTTATGTTTATAGGTATGAGAGCTAACAACAGCTTTAACCCATCATTGCCACTATTTTATTGGCAAGTTGCTCAGCTTTCCTGTTGTACATATTTCTGCTGTATGTGACATGGGTATAAGGATATAGATCTAAACACTGAGTTGTTGGAAGGCATAAATCTTTAGGACCAAATTTTATAATTTCAGCTTCAGATTATGGAATTTTTTCCCATAGAAAGTAGCAGAATTCAACCTTTGAGTGGAAGACATTGCAGGTATTGGAGAGGTGTATAAGATGATTACTATATTTAGCACTATATTTATTCTGTGCCTCTATAATATATCCATCTCTATCACCTCAATCTTTTGTTTGATAAGATAATCATAAAAATTATTTGAAGGATGTAACAGATGAACATCTACATCTGATAAAAGGTAATCCTAAGTGGTGAACTCAACACAAAAGGCATTTCACAGATCTCCAATTTTAAACAGAGAAAATATTTTACTCTATGCTTTTGAAGAATTCCGTGAATCTTGATGTAAAGTCGAATTTTTATGCTTTCATCAGCAGAGATTAAATGTTCTTTCTCCTACGATCAGTCCCATTCATGTCAATCAGGCAGAATTGCCACCAAGGCCTGAGTCTGCAAGCTCGCTAGTTCAGCTGTCCTCAAAATGCGCTGAAGATCCACTGCTGCTTTTGTGTGTCAGCCTTGCTCGGGAATTCGCTCACCTCCCAGGAGCAGGAGGAGAAGCTCATTCCCAGTTGGATTGCAGGAACATGGAGCAAAATAGGCCCAGAAGGCCAGTGAAAAAAAAAAATCTCATGTCAATTGTCTTGCTAGAATGGTGCAGAAGACAGTTGGAGACAGTCTGTCTGTCAGCTACTGGGGAAAGGTTACTGAAGCTTAGAAGTGGGAAGGCTTGTTTTTACCTTAATGGCCTTAAATGGCTGATAACTTAGTAAAAAGCCTATGAAGCATTTTAAGGAGCACTACACATGTGTAGAAGACTCTTTGGTCTGTGATGCTAAGTCTCAACTGGTGTTTTAAAAGCCCATTTTTTGGGTGTAAATGAGCAGTTAGGCATCGTTTCTGGGTTTATCCCTGCATAGGGCACCCCGTGGCAACATCACCATAATAGACAAGCTTCATGCTGATAACATCTATCTATAATATATTGCAAACATTAAGAGGAGGAAAGGATGTTTCACCCATGGATTTTTTGTTAGTCCACTACTGAGGGAAGACTGCACTTATTTTTTCTAGAAATACTTCTCAGAAGCATGACTAAGTGTGAGTCTCCCTGAAACCAGGAGAAGTCTGTGGGCACCACCGGATCACACCGGAAGGGTGGGGAGTTCACCTACCAGTCTGAGCCCGTTACAAAGGACTTTTCGCAAGTGGGAGCTTAATTAAATGCTCTCCTCTTACATCCAACCCGTTTCCATTGTTACTTGATCTCTCAGTGATATCATAGAAGCCATTCCAGCTTGGGTGATATCCCATCAGTTATGCCAGGAAGGCAAATCTATTGAAATACATCAAACCTATGTAAAAACAATTATTTTTAATGTAAAGTGGAGGGATTTGATGATGGTTTATAGGAAGGAATTTTCTCTCCAGAAGCTCCAGATTACTCTTGGTCACGCGGGTGGGAGCTGTCTAGAGCCAGCAAGTCTGCACTGGGTTTTGTAAAATACTTGTGGAATCAAGAAAAAAGCTCGTGTTGTCTTTATTGTTTATGATATCAAGAGGAGTCTGCCAAAGTTGTGCCTTGATGGGATGTACTTGGGAAACAGCCTGAGTAGTACCTCAGTATTTGCGATTTTACAAACTCGTTGTAAACAAGACTTGACTAGAACATGCCCAAAAGGGGTGTAACTGGCGTGCAATAGGCAGCTGAGAGGTTCAGACCTGGCCTTACAAGGAAGGCTTGTTTGAAACATGCAGAAAGGTGTAATGTGGGGGTTTCAGACTGATACTTTTAGAGTCTTTTAGTAACCGCATTCTCTACAGATCCTTAAGTGTATATCAGTCTGCTGGTCCAGCATTTCATGAGGAATCCTGTCTAACTGTTTGTTTTGGGCAGATTTGAAATAATATTTGCTTTAGATAATCAATTTTTGACATTGCTTTTAAATATTCCTGAAGAGGGATTTAGAACGAAACAAAATCCTCTAAAAAGTAGGTCCTTTTTCCATCTCCTGAAATACATCTCAACTGAGTATAGAATAAGAGAACTGGCTACTTGTTACCAGTTGACGTGGTCTAGAGCATGGATTGAGAAGCTGAGAGAGGTGGGCTCTGTATCCAACAATTTTAGGCTCTAATTCTGCAGGTATTTATGCCTATACTTTTTTTTGTGCACATGAGGAGCCCAGTTCAGCTCAAGAATACTTATACATAAAATTAAACACGACGAAAAGTTTGTGGGTCTTTTCAGTTTTCTTGATTGGTTGAGCTTCAGCAACTCATTTCACTTCTCTGCACGCTGTTTTGCCACATGCAAAATACACATGATGCAAAATAGACCTGCTGTCTGCCTTTTGAACACTTTACATAAAAGTTCTGACCATCCTTCCATGTTCTGAGCATTCAAAGCAAAGAATATTTGCTTTTCTGAGGTAGTATTGCTCTCAAGAAGAAAGTGGGAAACAGTTCAGAGACAGAATAAGCTTGCCTGTGATTCATGGCACTCTAATGATACCAAACATCATTACCAATGGGCAGGACTAGTGTTCCTCAGGAGTTGATAGGAAGTAATATTTTTCCCTCTTCAGATGAATAAATACTGTGACAGAATACTTTCTATAAGGAAGATATACTAGCATAAGGTAAAACTGCCAGCTTTTCCTAAGCAGATGACAGAGACTTCCAGGAAATATTTGGCAAGAAAATCCAGGAGACCTTTGCCTATTTGTATCAGCACAAAGTTTGTGGAAATGCTGTCACTGTGAGGAGTAGGCTTCAATGTCAAGGTTTCTCCTAAAAAAAGAAGAGATCAGCTGTGACCCCAAATGAATGGAAAGAGTAACTGTCAGTGCTAAAAGTAATTCAAGCTTATGGAAGGAGGTATAGAAAAGGTTTTTGCACAAATAGAAGTAGTAAACTGCATAAAATTTGCATATAAACTGTTAGACTCAAGCTGGAGTAATTAGGTGAAATTCTGTGAACTGATCAGTATCATTTGGCCATCATATGCCAGTATATCCTCTATTTCAATTATTGTTAATTTTTTAACTCTTTAGTATCAGTCACATGCTCAGATATGAATGGTCCATCCAATAGTAAGAGTCTCTGCCTGCTTTAAATGATAAGCGTGTTGTAGATCTCAATTTACTGGAACACAGATGAGGTTGTAGCATAGAGGTTTCAGGGTTTATTTTTCATTCTCATAAGCTCATTTATTTTAGGTAATCAGTATATGCTGCCCTGAGCAAGCATTTGCAAGCAAAGGAGCAATACCTTTCACAAGGTGGCATTAAATCCAGCATAGATGCAAAGTCCCAATTCTGTATTATCCTATACTGTGTAGCAATCTACATCAATGCAAAGTAGGGTGAAATGCTGTCAAAATAGCCCAACTGTGTTTATCACTCACTTTTCCTGCTGTTAGTGATGGCACAAGGTGAATAGTAATGGTGAGCTCATAAACTTCCAAACAGAAGGTAGAGAGCAAACAATTTGACAAGATTACTTATTGTGGACCACAGATAAAGGCTTAATATTTTAGCCAAGGCCTGTGTAAGCCAGGTTTATTTTGAAATATGTCTGCTGTCAGGAGCCCAACTGGCTGTATTTACTTCTAAGTTTAATCATATACAGAATTACTCTTTTGGGTTGAGAAGACGCTGAAAGGGATTTAATAGGAATGCTTGTTTTGTGACAGTGCTTTTCAGAGGCAGAATGGTTTGCCCTGCCAAACTGAAGGCCTGTAAGTTTAATGGAACGTACTTTTTGGAGTGACATTACAAACAGTGTTGGGCAGGCAGGAATTGGCGGCGGTGCCTGGAGTGATTAGATCCAACACTGTGGTCTACCACAGTTTAGAGTTCACTGATGTTGCTAAATCAGTCTCTAAGACTTGTGTTTTAAGACCAGAAAGGACCATTAATACCAGTCAGTCCAGCCACCTGTCTAACACAGGGCAGCGAATTTTACTTGGTAATTCCTCCATCAGGTTCAAAACCACTGCTGAACTCCAGCGTGTCGTTTAGAAAGACACCCAGTCTCTGATCCAAAAGATGCAGAGGGAGCTTTGTTAAGCAGAGAGAGGCAGCCTGGTGCATCTGAACCACATGCAGTCTTTACCACTATGATGAAGGAATTGTTACAGACTGGTGTATGACCGTTAAATGCAACCGGCAATGTTTTTTAGTGAGTTGATCAAAAATTGTTATTGTTCAAAAGGTAGGCTTTTGAGGAGGCAAAAATAATACCTGAAATGAAGAATAAGAATAATTAAGATTCACTGAACCACCCAGAGGTAAGAGGGCCATGCCTCTGTAGCGTGGAAGATAGGCCACTCACTGCGAGGTCATACCCTTACATTCCAGGCTTTGATCCAGTGAATATTTAAGCATTTTATTCAATCAGAGCAGCCTCAACATCTGAAACTGAGAACAAGCCACCCCAGCACCCGGTGTTAGCGCAGTGCTGCTCCCTTGAGAGGGAAGCAGCTGGAGTCCAGCTCCCCCGTACAGATAATAGAGCTGAACCAGTTTCCTGCAGCCTCTTGAGTAAATGATCCTATCCAAGTGACTGGTTTCTGAGTGAGGCTGGTATCACAGCAGCCTCTCTTCTCTATGTCATTTGTTTCCTTGACTTTTACAGAAAACACCTGAAAACGAGTAGTCCGTTTAGGATTCAATGAAATATATCCAAGAGGAAGACCGAAGGAAAGGAAAGGAAAAGGAAAGGAAAGGAATTTTTTTATTCTGAGATGAAATTAAGTGAATTTATTTGTATGACCACTCACCAAACAGTCAGATATTCACTGAGCTCTACTGCTAAACTGCTTGTAATGCTTTTGTCCAGTGCATTTTATTTACCTAATATATTTTCAAATGCTTAGTTTCTAAAGGGAATTAGTGTTAGCAAAACACATTCCACAAGAAGCCAGAAATCATGCAAGTAAGGCCATCTTCATAGCCTGAACCTAATCTTATCTACTGGAAAGATAACCAAGGGTTATAGTTTAGGTTTATAAGCCTTTATATAGCATTTCAAAATCCAGGAGGGTTTTGTTTTTATCGCTTAACTCCTCCATCTGCAGGTAGAAGCTATTGTTTTCGGCTAGTCTATATATTGCTTTGCAGATTACGACATAGGCTACTTGAAGGATGCCCTTTTCTTTCAGTTGGGTATCCATTTTGGCTATTTCTGGGGCATGATGACTTGGAAGACCATTCTGTGACTATAACTGTCATATTCGGAACTTGTGGATAAAGTCCATGGCTCTCCTTTGGGGTGAGATCCTTTGGCCAGAGATGCAGCAGTGTAGGAAGATGTACTGATCTATGTGGATTTACACAGTTGCAGAGTTTTTACTGATCCCAAGCTACAGTTTAGAGCTAGACTTCTTCAGCAGAATACATGAAAGAAGAGAGTAAGCCAAAAATGTGCAGAAGAGTCAGCACTAGAGACCAGTCCGTAACATTTTTGCAATTATGCATCCAGCTTCTGGGTTCCTGGAACAAAATTCTCTGTCACTAAGAATTTTAAGTCTGCTTTATGGAGACTGATTCTAAAACTAAAATGATTTATACTCAAGGGAGTAAAGCTCTGTAAGGCTTTGCTAAAAATCAAAGCAGATTGTCAGACAGTTCAGGAGCTATGTCAGATCACTCCATATAACAACATACACCCCATACAGGCATTTTGTCAGATGTATGCGTAGGCGATAAGAGAACACAATTTGAAATAACTGGAAGAGGAGTTGAGAATGGTTGAGAATTTGTCTTGGGGAAGACACACCTAGCAATGTTCTTGTTTAGGTAGCATTCCTGTGAAGATGAGGACCTTCTTAAAGCTTAGCAACAGTTTTAAAAGTACTTATTCGCACTGGTAATATCATAGCAGCAAGCCCCTCAAGGAAGTTTTTTATTTCTGTGTTAAAACACAGATTCACCTGATTTATTAACTCCAAATTTGTATTGAGGAAGAATTAAGCCACTGCAGTTCAAGAGTCTTCACAATGGCGGGTCTTTTTCTAACTTAAAAATAATGACAGGCTGGATGTTTCTTTCCTAATTTGTGGGGGTTTTTTATTTTTCCGTTTCATGGAAGCACTAAGATGAGCATTAAAGAAGTAGATCGTGTAGATAAAGAATATTTCTAGCTCTCATCTTTGTGCTTTTCATGGATGCAAATTCTATCTATCCCAAAAAACACAGGACTTTTTGACTTTGGGTATGTGCAAGCCAGTATAAATAAAACCAAAGTTGTAGCTATCCATCTGAATACATAGTTTGTTCCTGTATTTTATATGCCATTTTGTACTCATTTTGCATGCACACATGCAGTAATTGCATAGAGAATGCTGAAGTGATATTTGCTAAGAGAATTTATTTGTTAAGGGACAGATTTTCTAGAATTATTTAAGTACCAAGAAATAGTGAAGGCCACCTACTGGGATCTTCCAGAATCTCTAAGCAAGAAATTGAAATCTTTGAGAATGAGGAGTGAGACCTTAAGAGGCTTTGTTGAACATTCCTAAACATGTCTGTCTGTCCTTGCACATTTGGACCTTCAGCGCTGCAGCTGAGTTGCCCACCATATTGTTCTTCTGTCTGACCTAAAACACCAACTGAAATACTTTCTTCTTGAATGACATGTTTGATTGCTTCATGAAATGCAAAGTCAGTGAGTGTCTTTCTTACATCTCAGGAGAAGGTAGTGTCATATTTTGCGTTTAATTTATACTATGAGGACTGTTTCCTTCACAAGCAAAAAGACAAATGTCATTTGTTAAATCTGTGTCTTAGTATATGGTCAAACATAGTCAGTATTGCTTTCAGTTAAGTAAAATATGGTGAGATTATACTGGCAGATACGTCACGATTGCACAAAGTAATAAAAGTTGCTTTCTTCAGGTCAGTGTCTTCCATATTTTGAATAAAACTCTGCAAACACTGAGAATTTTAGGGTAGTTCCTAGCACCTCCCATTCATCTATTTAGATATTTAAATTACCTTTGGTCTTGGGGTATAAGACTATTCCTTCAGTTTACTGCAGATTAAAATGCTCAACCTCCAAAAGGAGCTGCCTGCAGCGTCCCAAGAGCCTTATTGACAAGGGGCAATTCTGCCACCCTCACCCCTTGCAGGTAGTACCTCATTGGCACAAACAAACAGCCTCGTTAGCTGCCTTTTATTACTCACAAAGAAAAATGTTGCTTAGTGTGAGTCAGGATGGCAGAGTTGGGCCCTTGGTGAACAAAGAGTCCAGGATTATCGTTCCGAAAAGCCCCCGAGGCCTATATCAAGAGTTATTAACCACTGATTCAGCCCATAGCATTATTTTGTAGGCTTAAGAGGGATTTCAGTGGTATATTGGGTCTTGTGTCTGTGTAGGGGTGAATTTTGCCCTCTGTGATTTTATCTTATAAATAGCTGTTACAGTTTCTCTTTTACATTATTGTTTAAATCTCTTTCAAAGGTATGGTTTCTTAATCCCCTGCTGCTTTTTTTTTCTTTCTTCTAATAAAGAATAAATAAATTTGCAAATCCACACATGACTGAAACAAAAGGCAAATAAGCCCTGCACGGTTTGTGTTTGGTGCGGGATACCTCATTTTGATGATTTCAGTCATCATTCATTTGAAAAGCAGAAGCTATGATTGTTAAGCCTCATTATTTTCAATGAAGCCTGACAGTTTCAAGGTTAAACAGAAGACAGCTACTTTCATCCCAGTGGTATTTCTCTTCAAACATGGGCAGCTCTTCGCTAACTTGTGTGCTCTGGTGTGCAGTGCCATTGCTTGGTCACAGAGTGGTGCACATCTAAGCCCAATTGCAGGGCAGTGTGTAAGCGGTGACCTCCAGCCTACGTCTCCCCAGGTGAAACCTCAGTTACTGAAGTCATTTCTCCCCCACTTGCATAAGCCACACAGTATTTCTTCTTAACTGAACAGTGATTTAAATAAGCCATGATCTAAGATTTTACTATTTTCTGCTGTCTCCCAGAAAACAATTTGCAGCCCAAACCGTATTTGTCCAGACAGTTTGAAATGTTTCTCCTCTGCTTTATGGCTCTGAAGCGAATTAGAGAGGGTGCTAGTGTGAGAGGGAAAGAGAGGTCCAGTGATAGTTAAAGTGGCTGAGAAAGCTGCAATGCTTCTGAACATACGTGCTGTTAAAAGTGAGGACTGACCTGCCATTGCTTTCTGAAATTGCACATGGACTAACAACTGATTTAACAGGGAAAATTCTCAGTAAGAGAGGCTGAGGAAACTATGACCTATCAGTAACTGAGTTAAAACCCTTAGAACCCAGAAAACATTGATTTATCCACTGTTAGAAAACTTTCAAGAGCAAATAGCTTGTGAAAGCCCTGACTTTCTACTTGCATGGACTGACTGCACTGAGTTATGACTGTCGGGGTGCTGCCTCCATAAAGACAAAGAAGTGCAGTAGATGTATGTTACAAAACCAGGAAAAACGCACTAGTTAGTTTGTTAAAAAGCAAAAGTGGTACATAGAAGACTGAAGGGGGAGGAGTAGTAGCTAAGCAGTAGTTTTTCACCTATGCTTTCACTCCTTTAGAGTCCCTGTGGAACAGCTAGAACCAGCTGAATTTTCGACGTACATTTCCTGGTGTCTGATAATTACATTAGGGTGGTGAATTCTTAATCTCATTTCAGGAATTAAGTCACCTGGTGAGTACAATGAAAGGTGTAGCTTCATGGTGCTTGGTGGTTCCTGGAAAACAAGAGTGTTTCAATACGTACCATGTGCGTTAGTCATGACTTGTGGCAATAAATCCAAGACGTGTTAACTAGTTTTCCTACACTAAAGTTACTAATGCATCCATGAGATAAAATGAGTTTTGCAGTTTTGATAAAGCTGTGTTATTTTTATTTCCTATCTGCATTCCTCATGTTGTATAATACATTAAAAACCTGTCTTTTCAGATAAGAAAAAATGGTCAACTTTGCAACAGTGAATAGAGCTATTTGAACCTGCAACTCTTTTTATCTGTTATGGAGGTCGTGTATATAATATGCTGGATGTGGCTCTATAAGTGTTCTACTATACACAGTGTCTGCTTTTATATAGTTAGTTTATTTGTGGGAGAGCTTTCATTGAAGGATTCCATAAAATACAGATAAATTGAAGAAATAGCTTGAATGCATGATTACTGGAGTGCTGAAGATAAATGTGTGCAAATGGAAAATGCTGAACAAATTTAGTATGTAGGCATTTGCCTACATACTGTAACAAAAGGAAAGAACAAATTAAGCCAGTGAAATGCTGGACATGCTTACAGCCTGTGCCTTAAAACTAAGAGAGGAGTAGGCTCTGTCCTACTTACTTAGACTGTTAATTTTTCTGTAGTTGTGTTGACATAGTAATAATATGGGCCACCTTCAAAATATCATCGTCCACATCCTCAGAAACTTGGCTTGTTGAGTATTTTGAAAAAGTTTTTGACATAAAATGCACAGGGTTTTAGACATAAATTTCTAAACTGGGCAATAAAAGTATCTGTTGGATAACAGGTAGGGTATTTTTTAAGGGGAAACAACAGCTAAATGTTACATTTAACAAGACCCATGGACCACTCATATTTTAAAAAGGACAAGAATTGAATGTCCTGCTTACGCTGAAGTGTGTATGTGCCACAGGATTGCTGCGCAGGGTTTTGTGTTAACACCTTACGGGAACCTCAGATACTACATATACTACAAAAGATCAGTGAGTTGATATATATCACTGACTGCAAATGGGTTAGGTTGTAGGTTAAAAAGTTTTCCGTAAGTTGTCTGCATTTTCCCTTAATGTCTGTCTTTTACAGTAGTGCTTTGTTTCTGAGCATGACCACCACCAGGACAGCTTGGTTCAGTGCAAACACTGTCTCTTTCAGCCAGAACATTCCTAACGTTTGCTTCCTTTTTTTTCCTCTCCTCTCCCTCTCCCCTGCCCCCCTCTCAGGTTGGAAAGGCTGGTGGACGTCCTGAGGAAGAAGGTTGGAGCAGGGACCATTAGGACCGTGATCTGATTGAAAGCTCTAGTCTAAGGAAGCATTCACATCTGGTGACCAGGCTGCTTCATTCAGCACTGTGTAAACACTAAAGCCTTAACTTAGCAAACAGTTGTTAGAAGTGGGACACTCCAGCGACATTCCAAGCTGAGATAAAATCAAATCATAAATGTTTAACTACTTTGCTGCTGAGTTCTGTGATTTGTTGAAATGTTTCACTGCAAACATATATTTGTTTTTAAGCAGATGCATTGTGGCACTGTGTACTGTGAAAAATGATGTAGATGCTTATTTTAACAGTCTGTCCTCTCGGTGTTACTAGGCTATAGTCTGCTGCAAGGCACAGCTTGATCGTGTTTTCAAATACTGCAGGCTTCAGGTGCAAAATCCTGCAACGCAGTTTCAAAATTTAAATCTCTTACGTTATTTGTGAGACTGCAAACAGTCCAGTATTTGTATGTTAAATATATTAATTGATAAAGTAGGTTCACATTCAAGAAATATCTCTGGCTAGTATATTGAAGATTTTTTCCTCCTTACTCATAGCCCATTGAATTGCAGCTAGTGACTGTGGCTACATCTAAGGGAAGGATACGTGTATAGCTTTATACAGTGGTTCAATAGCTACTGCCAGTACATGGCATTTTCAGCGTACACTAAAAAGAAATGTACAGTTAGGTTTCACTGGAGATACAGCTTCATAAATTGCAACATGAAAGCCTTGTGACATTGTACAGTATCTCAGACAGTGGGGAAGGTTTCCCGTATTGGGTTTAGTCACTCCTCTGTCCTTTCCTATGAGGGAAAATCTCTCAAATATTCAGAAACCACCTTATAGAGTAAAAATTTGCCTTCTCACTGTAAGGTGGGTCACTCACCCCTTTCCTACAGGATTTTTTACCCGCTTCTTCTAGACTTCTCATTGCTCTGCAGTGCAGGATTACCATCCAGGTTGAGTCTGAGGCCAGACTGCCAGCCCTCTGCTTTGTGTACTCCTGAAGTGCCCTGGGACTGAACCCAAAGGCTGAAGGATAGACTCCTTCAGGGAGGGGAGAAATCAAGGGGTGAGGAGGAAAATTTGGGGTACTCAGACGTTACAGACCTTACAGATACAGGAGAGTGGGACCTAGACTTATATTTATGACCCAAACATCTCCCTGTATTTGGTATGTCTTTGCCACATGACCAAAGGTGAGCAGAAAGGTCAGGTCAGTGCTTGTGTAAACCTGCTCAAGAAGGCAGCTGTAATCTCTAAGCAGCCCAAATTCAGTAATGAATCTCAGGAGCACGGTGGGCTTTAAGCTGCTCCCAGGACCAGCCAGCTCAGGCGGGGTGGATGTAGCTCCTAAGGCTTCTACTTGCCTACTGTGCTTTGTGTTTAATGTTGTTAGGCTGTCTTGCCTCCTAATGTTTGCTTGTACAGATGTCATGATAGGGCAGTCTAGCTGAAGAAAATGAAATTTTAATTTTGGATAGGGGGAGACATTTCAATGCTTGTTTTTACTTTCAAGCACTTCCATGTTAAACCTTCATCATCTGCAGACCTAAGCTCCTCCTAGTTTCAGTCGACCAAACCTAACCCCTTGCAGGGAGATGAGTAGCATTCCTCCAAGCTAAATTTACCCAAGTCACTTCTAGAAACTTCTGAAGTGCTCCTTTTTGACCTTTGGTCAATCCTAAGATAGCCAGTGAGTCTGGAGTCTCTCCCCCCCCACTTATTCAGTGGGAAGAAAGTTTAATGCTTCCAGACCAGAGGACTGTCCCCCCCCAGCTCCCAGCCCCTTCACCATCTCCCGTGTGCTGCTGTCCAGCGCTTGCGTGACTCAACTGCTCTTTTTCCTACTGTCCCCATTGAGCTTTAGTGCACTAAGTGAGAGACAAGATCTCCTGAGCAGTCAGTGCTGTTGAACCATTTCTGCTCTAAGGAAGTGGTGAGGAAGGAATAAAGATAAAAATGTAAGGACTACCATACTGTGCTAGATCAGAAGTCCAACTAGCCCAAAGACTGCCTTTGGCAAGAACCAGTAGAAGATGTCTGGGAAAAGGTATAAAGTCAGGCCAGCACTAGTGATCTTCCTCCCAAATGGTCTCCCAGCAATTTATTACTTAGGGGGTTTCTGAGCCAGAGGTGGTGTCTTTGTATTTAGCAGCATTTTTTCATGACCTGTTTTTGAATCCATTTACACTTTTAGTATCTACTTGTTCCCGTCACAAAGACTTATGCAGTTAATGGTGCATTGAGTGAAGAAATATTTTCTTTTCTTTGTTATGAACGAGCTCTATTCATTTGCTATCACCTAGGTTTTGTGTTAGAGAAACAGTGAACAACCATTCCCTGTTCATATTGTTTCCATGTCCCTTGTGATTTTATGTATTTGGCATCCTTCCCCCACCATCTCTTTTTCCAGAGAGAACCCCTAGTCTCTTGTAAAGAAGCTGTCTCGTGTTTTCAGTTGGCCTTGTCATGCTAATCTATTTCTTTTCCAGTTCTGCAGTAGTTTTACTGAGATAGATACAACCAGATTTGTGCCTGGTATTCAAGATACGGACAAATTGTGACTTTAACAGTTGTCATAATGATGTTGTCTGTTTTTTTCTCTATGCTATTTGTAATCATTTTTAGTATTGGATTTCCTTTATGACAGATGATTTCTTGGAATTAATATATCTGTAATAATAACAACAACTCTAGATCTCATTCCTCAGTTACAATATTCAGCTCAGAGTTCATCATGGCGTGTATGAAGACAGAACTGTTCTCTGAATGCATAACTTTGCATTTGTGGGTACTGAATGTCATCTGATGTTTTAGTGAGCATTCCCTGGTGACCGTGAGTTCCTATTCCATCTCTTCTCGCAGCTCATCTTTACTACTCACAGTAACATAGGATCAGCAGCATCTCCATGCTAAATATGGTGATATGAAATATCACCATCTTCAAATTAACCCCCTTTTCAATGTGATTTCTTAGTTAAGTTGAACAACATGGGCTCTGGGACAAAGATGCCTGCAGGACAATAAGGTAACTTTCCTTCACTGTGAAAATGATACATTTATTCTTACCCATTGTTTTAATCTAACTTTTAACTATTTATTTTTCTGTGTAAAGATCTTCCTTCTTACTCTTTGGCAGGTTTGATGAGGAACCTTGTTTGCTATTTTGTGTTGTGGTTTAGCCCGGCAGGCAGCTAAACACCACACAGCTGTTTGCTCACTCCCTCCGCAGTGGTATGGGGGAGACCGTCAGGGAAAAAAAAAGGTAAGATTCGTGGGCTGAGATAAATTTAGTTTAATAGGACAGAAAAGGAAGGGAAAACAATAATAATAATAATAATAATAATGATAAAAGAATATACAAAATAAGTGATGCACAATGCAATTGCTCACCACCCACCAACCGATGCCCAGCCAGTTCCCGAGCAATGGCCCCCCAGCCAGCTTTCCCCTAATTTATACGCTGAGCATGACATCATCTGGTATGGGATATCCCTTTGGCCAGTTTGGGTCAGCTGTCCCAGCTGTGCCCCCTCCCAGCTTCTTGTGCATCTCCAGCCTTCTCAGTCAGCAGAGCACGAGAAGCTGAAAAGTCCTTGACTTGGTGTAAGCACTACTTAGCAACAACTAAAACAGTGTGTTATCAACATGATTCTCATACTAAATCCAAAACACAGGACTATTACCAGCTACTAAGAAGAAAATTAACTCTATCCCAGCTGAAACCAGGACACTATGGAAATGCAAGTTTACTAAATCAGGGCTTGTTTTCCATGCATGAATGTACTAAGTTCCTCCTTCCCCGAGGAGTATCAAGAAGTTGTCTTGCCCCAAGTCTTTGCGCCTCCAAGGAATAACCTTGTGAGCGCAGGCTTCTTAAAGCAAGACTGTTTGACCTCCATCCTCTTGTGTCAGCTGGCTATGTTTAGGAAAGTAGCATCGGCCAGGCAAAACCAGTCTAGCAGGCTTTATGTCAGATACATCTGGTCGTGGGTAATACTCAATTTGGTAAAATTAGGTGATAATTTTGCTTCATAATTTTCCTTTTGACACATTGTACTTAAGTGACAAAACATTTCCTGACTGTCTTATGTCTTGTACCAAGTAGCCTGAAATTCAGTGAGCTTTTTAGTTAGGGGTTTTTATCATCCTGTAGATAAATGACTTTGAATCATAATTAAATTAGATGCTGATTTTTAAAATTCAGCTAGAAATGTTTGTCTTCTTTGAAAAGGACTTTGGGAAATTTACTGTGCTGAGGGCGAAGATTTGGAAATGGTTGGGTTCTCACTCTTCCTTGCTAACAACCTGGTGTGTGGTCTTTGGCAAATCCCTTAGTGACAGTCATAAAAGGTGTGCAGCCCCTGAAGAGGTGCCTAGGCTCCTCAGGGGAGTTTGCAAAAGCATCTGTGTGGCTAGTGTCCAAACACTTTTGCTTCTTCACCACCTGAAGTGAACAGCAGAAGTCACACAGGTCCAGTAATGCAGGCCCAGCCTTTAGTGCCCTCGGGTGAATTTCTGGCCCCATTGAACCCAGTCTGAGTTTTGCCTTTCAGCGTAGCAGGAATTCTGGTCTGGCGTGTAGAAATAGGTGATAATGATAACAAGGGTTAATTGGCTTTTATCATATAGTTTATTCATTGAGAACTGATTGATGTCCATGCAGAACTCTGAAAGTGAAAAGAAGCCTGCCCTGTGTAGCAGACAAATGCAATTGTCACTTTGGTCCTAATTTACAAGAAAAGGATGAGATTGCATCAGATTAAGTACCAGGAGTAGCAATTCGTTTGCCTCCCGATGGAACAGCAGTTCATGATGAAAGGTGGCTCACCACAGGCAATGCTTATGGTCATGGTCGTAATTACTGGTCAAATTAGTGTCCCTGCGGTCTTGAAGAGCACTGAGATACTCAGAAATGTCCTTCCCCTGTGAGATTTTGTGTGTTTCTCTTGATGATCCTGCAGCACGTTATGCATTGAGAGCCATTTCTGGTATATGCCGGGGTAAAATATGTAAATAGCATCATGTTGGCTCGGGATAAGAGCATTATTAATGCTTTTCAGCACTGTAATTATATTCATAGTAAGCCTTCCCTAAGCCCTCACTAATTAACAATATTGTGACAAATCAACTTTAACAGAAAAGAACTGTGAACCTTTAGTCATTTAGTACTGTTTTTCATTCAGCCCACAGCCCAAAATTGGTAGCATGGTTTTCTGTACTAGTGTTGGGAAAACTGCTGATATTTGAAAAGTTCAGAGCCAGCTCAGTCTTGTTAGTGGAATCCTGTAGATGAAGTCGGTTTGATTCCTCTTTAAATATATTCACAAGAAAGTAAGATTCATTAGTTAATCATTAATGTAGGGGAGTATTAAAACTGCTTTTATAAATAAGCCATCATATTGAAATAGTTTAGTAATGTCAATATGTTGTCACAGGCGCATTTATTTATTTATATATTCCAAATCAGAGGACGTTTTACAAGATACCTTAATTTTCAAATTAAATGGCTTTATGGATATTCTTATCAGGTGATCAAGATTTGTAACATCTTTAATCCACGTACACAAATGAGCTTGCTATCTAAATGCTAGGATTCCTCTGTGCCTTTATTTTCTTCCTTTAGAATGATTCCAGATGAAGGCTGTTAGGTTTGTTGGGGTTTTTCTTTTTAATTTGTACCCCAGAAGATTTTCCTCCTGTGCAAGAATAAACCGTGTGGCACATGAAATCATGGACTGGCAGTTTCTCTGGTACTGTGCTTGCTATGGTCGCAGCGTTACATGTACTGACTCTTATCGCTGTACCATTTCACATCAGGTCTGCAGAACTGGACTTTCTCTGTTTGTTCTTCTCATGCATTGGTAAATAAAATGTATTCACAAGTCCAAAAAACCAAAGTGGTGTTCTCATATTAGGTTGATTATAAGTCAGCTGTTGAGCTTCAGTGGTCTAAACATTTCATTCTTCAGTTTTGTTGGGAGCACACGTGTTCTGGGAGGCTTTTAAACAAATACTTGAAATGGTTGAAAGATTTACATTGCCAGTGCCTAGCTAAATATGTAGTCTTTAGAAAAGACATGGTTTATTTTGGCACCATTTGAAAAACTCAAATATTTTAAACATTTGTTAAGTTCGAGCTTGCACATTTGAACTAAAAGTTTGCATTCCAAAATTGCATCTCGGGTTACCTGTCTCTCTCTCTTTTGTATTTTATAATCCCTCTATTACAATAGTCTTTACAAAAGGCGTTGGGTTTTGGGGTTGTGTGTTTTTGGGGTTTTTTTTGTTAATTGTAAAATATTGCCATTAACTTAATCAATTTTAAGGTAACTCTATTCAACTAAACATCAGAAATGCAACGCCAGAAGTGTTTTCAGAATTTAGGGCTTCATGTTGGTAGCCAAGACTTGGTTGTAAAATTAATCAAATACAGGAATAGTGACCAAATCCTGCAGTGCTTTACTCGTAGTCATACTGTGTACTGTGATGAGTAAGTACTAACAACCCTCATGGTGAGTGGAGGGCCAGCCAATAAAGAAAACAGGTTGAAAAGGTGTACTGAACTGATAGAATAGCTCAAGGAAAAGGAAAAGCTGTCTCTTTCACCTGGTGTTGGTTTTCTTTTCCTTCCCTTGGTGGGGGCGGGAGGCAGGGGCAATGTTTAGTTTAGTTTTTTATTAGAAAAAAAAAAACACACCTTTTATTTTCTCATAAGTTTTAACCTGAAACTTGTACTGAAACTTAAAAAGTTAAGAATGTATAAATTGAAATGACCATATTTTTTTAAGGCCTGCAAGAACCCCCGTTCAGCAAGTCCTGGAGCACACTGTTACAATTGTGCACGTGCTTCGGTGCGTTGCCCAGCCAGCCGCCAGCTGCAAGGGGTCACACTCCTTTCTGAGAAGCTGTCATCAGGAGGAGTTTGGCATGTTTCCTCCATGGTTACCTTGGGCCAAAGGTCCACACAGTGTCACATTCACAGTTCATCGTTATTTGAATGGCTTCTGAACATGATAGAAGCAGATTCATTGTTATACGGTAAAACAGCAATATAGCTGGTAGAATTGGTCACAACTGCTTCCCAGTGGCAGTGCTAAAGTAAGGTTATGATAAACCTTGCGGAATACGTTACATGAATTTATGATGATTAATACACATGAACATGCACTCTGTATTTTACATAAAATTGAAAAATGGTTTCCCAAAGAGTTCAAAGGATGGAAACAATGGTATATTTGTTCATTAGCAGAACTAATTCCAGAGCCAAACTTACAAAAGCAAAAAAAGAAAATCAAAAGATTAAGATGCAAAAATTTAACACTACTGTGGTACTACTCTAATTCATTGTCGGAAACCTCAGGACTTTGTTCATTAGTATTTGACTTCCACTGATGTAGTGCCACTATTTCACAAGTTTTGTGATCAAAAAGAGGTAAACTCTTCAAAAATCAGTCTATGAGAAATGAGATTACTATGTCTAAGCTGATACAGACATCAACTTACAGATATCAGCTTAGAAGTTGAAATTTTGCTTAGAAGCAAGATTTCAAGTATTTGTTAAGAATCAGCTTTTCAAAAAATTATTGATTTCTTCACTTGCATATTTAGCTTATTCAGAGAACATACTCAACTCAGATGCAGCCTCTGTGAGAGTATACTAGACTAGAAATAGAATAACAAACAGTGGGAAGTCTCCATCAACACATGCTCATAGCACTAATATCACCCCATTTGGTGCTTTAACATGCTATACAAAATTATCATCAGCTTTGTTTCTTCCACTTTATATAGGAAAAATTTTCTCTCTCACCCCTAACATTCTACCAATGCATGGAGAACATCAATATTACAGATGATGGTTACTAAACAGTACCAGTAGAGTTAAGCGCGAGAGGAATACACACGAATAGATAAAGATTAGGACTGTGATCAGCTATGGCATTTGTTGTATCGGTTGTTTTAAAATGGCAGTGGCAGAAAATGAAATGCTTCAAGCTATGACTGTGGTATGGCAGACCAGTTCTACCTCTCGACCGTATTCTCACTGGTGGGGATGCTACCCTCATCCACAGTCCAAAAATTTAAGGCTCCATATCCACATCATTAGACATGGATACGGAGCTGTGGGGCTCCAAAACACCATATCAGACATAGGATTATGAGCTCTCAGTGTGTGAACCAGTCAGCAAACTGAGAAAGACATGGGTAAATCATAGCTTTGGCTTGGACTCTTCCCATTAGACAAGGCAGGCACAAATCAGGACACCTGGACTGCCCTGTTGTTGCTAAAGCAGTGTGACAGCAAAAGTGCTAGATGATAGATAGAAATTAAATTTTGACCAGAACAGCAGAAAGGAATTGGGTGAAATCCGAAAACGCATGAGTGTGGAAGCTTTGCTTGCTTCAGACATAGAAAAGGAGGAAAAGTTGTTACAGTGAGTGACAGAAATACTTTGCTTTGCTTATAGATAGAAGTCTTGAAAACTTCATGGAAGTCAAAGCAAGATACGGCTGTTGTAATGTTTGAAAGTAGGTGTCTCACTGAGGTCAAAGTTGGTGTGTGAGCATAAGGCTAGGAAATTTGTTGAAATTTGGTTGTGTTCAGTTTTTTCACTGAATTCTTGTTTCATAGGGCAAGCTACCTTGGTTCTAAATTTCAAATTAAACAATATTTCTAATTGACATTTAGCTGTTTTGGTCACTGTATAATCAGTATGAAAATTGGCAGTGTCCCCTCTACTTCTCACAGGTTGAGCAATAGAAATGGCAGTTGTCCTATTGCTAAGGCTTTCTTGGTATAACTATGACACAAAAAGTTATTATATCAAAATGGTAAATATTGAATTATATTTAATAAGTTCTGATCCCTTCTACGATTTTCACCAATAAATCTCAGCATACATTTAAAAGGAAAATTAATAACAATAGTACTTTATCCCCAAACTGGTAAAAGAAATGCCTAAATGAGCATTTGACTATATGTTGTATTTCTTCACTCTGGGCCTGATTAGAATTGACTAAACTAAACTGAGGATTTTCCAGGCAGATTTTACCACCTCTATTGGTGCAGGCAGTGCTCCCAGATGTCAAAGCACTATTCTGGCTCAGGTGTACTCATGAAATGCCACCTCTAGCCATCCACAGCTCTTTATCACATTTCTAACAGTTCCCTCTCTCTGGCTTAGAAAGTCATGGCTTCTTCTGTCCAAGTGAGTAGAGAATGAGCAGGGCTTGGTTAACCTAGCTGATTTTGGCTTAGCCAGAAGGGGGCTAAGAGGGGCTGCAGCCTTTTCAGTGGGCCACACTGGTGACCACTAGGAACATCTGGAAGATCTGGTCCTTGCTAATTTACAGCTCTCAGGGATTCATTCTGGGCTGTCTCCATTATTAGTCCAAGATAATGAGTTGCCACTGTATGAATAAAAGTAAGAGCAATGTCTATAGCAAAGTTGTCATTTGGTGGCTTAAATTTTAATGTCCCTATATTTGCTCAGTAGTTGCTTTAAGTCAAGCTATGAAATCATATCAGCAACAAATTTTATATGTACAAAAGGAGTTTTGTGGTCTTTAAGAAAAATAATACCCCTGTTGGGCTGCTTTATAGACTAATGTTTGGCTACTGGGCCATGGAGAAACCTCTGGGGCTGTTTACAGCTTCCCAGGAGAGTCAACAAAAATGAATTTTACCATCCTAACATATTTTATTTTTTGCCTCTTCCCAGGAGCAGCAATATTCATCTTTGCAGAAGGGAGGGGCTCCCTCAAAGGCAAGGGGGAACCTGTGGAGTTTCAGAGCATCCAAAGATATAGGGGTGATACTATGACAATGAGTGGATTTCTAGGGGATCTGTCATGAGGAATGGGGCTCAGAAAGGTTAGTGTGGTCTTGGGGACCGACTGTTCCCCCAAGGGATATTATCCTGGGGGCCAGCTGCGTTGCGTGCTGTAACTGAGGTTCAGCAGCAGCACGATGTAGGCAGTCATTCCTTCTGCTGACTAGATGACCCACGTTCCCCCTTCCCTAGGGATGCAGGATTCGTCGCCTGGTGCACACTCGTGCACTGCCAAGGCAGAGATGCTCATTTGGCCGTTCAGACCATATGACCTCTTGGGCCCAGACATCTCCTATACTGAGGTAAGTTCTTCCTTAATTCAACAGGTCCCCATAAAACCAGCCAAATAAATATTAATCAGACCAGCTGCAGCCAAGAGACATGGTGCTGCATGTGCTGGTGACCCAAGTGGGGAAGGAGGAGGGGTCAAGAAAGAAAGGGAGGGAGAAACGGTGGAGGGTGACTG
The DNA here is from genome assembly GCF_965183815.1 of Platalea leucorodia. NCBI lineage: Eukaryota > Metazoa > Chordata > Aves > Pelecaniformes > Threskiornithidae > Platalea > Platalea leucorodia. The sequence continues at coordinate 27,905,103 of NC_138829.1, read as the reverse complement.
TGCTTTGCAGATCCTTGTACGGTCTTGAGATACCATCTGCCTGTGGGGTCCCAGCAGACAGGGAACCACTGGCCTCTGTGTCCATAGAGGACTGGAAGCAAGTTTTTAACACCATTCTCGCCCTTGACAACATGTAACAGCTGTCCATGCCTGAAGTCACCTCTGTTTTATTCAGGCAATCCAGTCTCAGCCATTTACCGAATTTGGTTGACTGAATATGTTCAGTGTTTCTGCACATCCTTGCCAGAGTAACATATCACAGGTGCATGAGTCAGGGCTGTGCCCAAATGATGGCTGCACCTCTGCATGTCTAGATTACCAGGTCAGGCAGTGCAGGAGAAGCAGATCCCTAGAGCAAAAAGATGGCACGGAGCCCCCCACGGCCAACTTCTGTGCTTTTGGGGCTAGCTCCATGGTGGTGCCTGGGCTGGGCTACCTGGTAGCGGGTGATAGAAGCACATCTCTCAGTATCATTTCTGTGGTATCCTGAGTGCATCGAGACTGCTTGGGGATGTGAACCAAAGCACAGAAAGTGGAGCCAGCTGTGAGAGTGGCTTTTAGAGTGCACCCCTAACATAAACCAAAAACACAAATGGAGATGCATCCTTGAATGAAATCTGCCTCGGGAATTTGCTGTTTGGAGACATCTGTTTTGCACAGAGTAGGGCTCACTGCTGGACTGTGGTTCCCCCATTCTGACCCAAAGGCATTGCATATGGGACTAATTGCACCCATTTATAGTACTTTTGGACTAGAGTTTGCTCACCTCCAGAGAGCCTGAAGTGCAGGAGAAGCAAGGACAAAGATGAATAAACTCCCCCTGTGCTCTGTGTTAAGCAAAAGCTTGACTAAGGGTTGTGCTGCCAGTGTGCAGTGATACCTCTGGAGAGTGAGAGGGACTGCTCTTACCTGCACAACTACAGCATCAAACATCTGAATACAGCAATGACTGCCATAGCATGCGCTGGAACGAAGGCCAGAAAGGTTCACAGTTTTGCTCTTCTTCGATTGCATAATGGAGAAACTCAGCTCAATTGCTTTTCAAGCAGCTAAATGCCCTGCTTCCTCCACATTTTGCTTGTCTGCTCATGATAACTTTATTTCCCCGGAGCTCTAACAGCCACTAGAGTAAGACTCTTATAAATCTGAGCTGCCTGTGCCTAAAGAAAATACGGTTTCATCAGTGTGTGTTTTTGTGAAATCCCACAGGACTGTTCTCAACAGTCCTATATAGCAAATCCACAACTGCCCATTGTAACTATCCACCCTGAATTTCAGTAATGGCATTATCCTTGTAATTTCGCAGTCATTGAAATCTGGTCTGCAAATGACTAACGTTACTTGTTACGAGGTGTTTCATCCAGAACTTCACCCTCGCACCGCCTCATTTCCTGAAGAGCCGACCATTTGTTATCGGGTGACCTGCTACCTACCATCTCATTAATTGTCATATTATTCTTTCTCAGTGCTATTTACATTTTATCTTCTTAGGGCTCTTCTAAAACCACCTGCTGCAGGTGTCTAACTAGGTGCTGTGACTATTGCTTTCCACTAGTAGTAAAGCAAGCTGAGGTCTGGCAGGCTGAACCACATATTACCCTCTTGACCCAGGATGTGTAGGAGATACACCACCACCTGCCATAGGCATGTCCTGTTCCCTCCTTCCACCCCACCCCGCCGCTTGCAAAACCTGTAAATTATGCCTTTAGTTCCTATTCGGTTACTCTTTTACCTAAGTGATTCATATACAACACATGTATCTAGCTAGCTACCATGTCGATTTATGGTGATTATAATATGTGCATGTAATATAGCTCAACCCAAAGAAAAAGATTTCCTTGGCTTGAAAAGCTATTGTGCATTGTAAAGGTGAGAAACCCTGTAGAATGGTTCAACATATAAAAACCACATGGCAGGCTCCTCCTCCTTGATTTACTGTTGCTTTTCTGGTGCACTCACCCTGGGAAAGCTGGATACCAACCAGAACTGCATTAAATCCAGCACCCCTTGGTCTGTTGGCCACCCCTAAAGCAGATCCCAGGCCTTCAGGTGGAACTGCAGATGTGTGGGGAATTACAGATCCCTGTCTAAGGACTCCACAGAGAATCTACTGTGGTTATTGGACTTGTTTTCTAGTCTGTCTTTGTCTTCTTTCAACTTCAGACCCGAAGGTCTCATTAAACTGCTTTTTCCTGAGAACTTAAAGAGCAATTTACTATCCCAAGTTCTTCCTCATTTTTATAATTGGAGACCGTGGACAGATTACCATTAATCTTCTCTTGGATAAACTGAACAGGGTGAGTTTCTGATATCACTTATCAGGTGTTGCTCAGACAGTAAGGCATTTCTAATTCTTGGGCATGCAGATGCTTGAATTGGACACAACACTCCTTTCCTGCTCTCAGAGATGGTCTATATGGAGCTGATCTCTCCCCGCCCTTACTGTGTGCTTTCCTGATTCCAAGGACCGCGCTCGTTCTCTAAGGCACAGCATCACCCCAGGACCTTGTGCTTAGTGTCAATTCTAGAGTCAGAGTAGCTGTATTTGTGGTCCATTCCTCCCTAAAATTTTCTGGATGTGGAAGAGACCAGACAGAAAATAGTCTGAGGCAGAAAACAATGATGAAAGAGTAAGCTGAAAGAAAGATGGTAAAATAGAGCTAGGAAGCTCATTTCAGTGAACTCTCCTTCATTAATGCTGATGCCTGTGTCCTGTATTTTTGTTGCTGGACCATGAATCTTCCCCAATATGGAAAGAAATAGTTCCCTGTCATAACCACCTGAAAGTCAAAAGAGCTGAAGCCAGGTAAATGTCTAGTAAGGCTGCTACAAAAAAAAAAAAAAAAAGCAAAGTGATTGTGTAGTTAATCTTGTTGGTCTAGTTGTGTTCCATGGTGATTTTAATTACACTGTAATTTGAGCTCAGTTAAAGGATGGTAAGAATAGTAGCTGGGTAGAGGTTAGTGGAATGTGAATGGAAAGAAGTGATTTTGGGGGTAGATCTGATGGGCAGGAATATTGCTCCGCTCCCAGGGAAGGGGGCGAGGCTGTTCTTGGCATGAGCGTGACAGGGAGCGGTTTAAGAGGCAGGCAGGGCTGGCAGCGAGGGATGACAGCTGCTGAGGAGGAAGAGTGATCCTGCACTGACCATGAAAAGGGGGTGAGAAACACTGCACTGATGCTAATTAAGAGGGAGGAGGTCAAAAGCGGGACTGAAAGATGTAAGGAAGGATATAACAAGAACAGAACTGCAGAGCTGAATGCCAGCGCTGAGCATCTGCCCTTCCTGGCAGACACTTCACAAAATCTATGAGGCTGTACCTTGAATTCACTTGAGTTTTGCCCTACCTGACAGCAGCGTCTGCCCCTCACAGCTAGAGGGGTATCCAGCTGGTAACTTAGCTTTCAGGTCCATCAGTAATGGCTGCATTCAATCATCAGCTATGGCACTGATGGTCCCTAAATTACTACTGTTTGATTAAGCGATGCTGTCAGAGCTGTGTGCTCTGCAGCACTTGAAAGAAATGTTATTTAGGTGGACTGGTGTGGAGTGGCAGCAGTTTTTGACCAAAGTATTCCTAGGAATGTTAACACTTAGGTTGAAATACACCTGGCATGGCTGCCTTGGACTGTAAAGCCATGCAAGATGCATGAAGCAATCATTTCTTGAGTCCATGCTGCAGCCTTCTTATGGTAATGAGGAGCTACAGAGGGTCAATATTAAGAACACTCATTTTACTGATGGGGCAGAATATTTTGTTTTGATGGGGGAAAAGAGCACAGCTCAGAAAAGACGGGCTGGTTTTTGTGTTTCTGCACCGCGTACTGTCTATGTGGCAAATAAGTCTTCCTACCGAGGGAAGAAATGGTAGTTTGTGCTGGCATATAACATATTTCAATGTCTCGTATTCCTTAAAAGACAAAAGCAGTCACAGGGATGACAAATGGCCCCGAGCATGGCGGAGCTGGCTGCACCCCTCTAGTTAGAGCGCAGTGTGTGGGCGGAGGTCCTGTGGGCTCCTTTGAAAGCCAAGAACTCCCCTATAGCAAACTCATACTATCTCATGGGATCAAGACCACAGATTTCCCCTTTGATTTTCAAGAGCTCTTGTCATACCAAAGAAAAGCCAGCATTAAATGTGTGCCACCTTTGCCCCTGCACTTTGGGGAGCTCTTATCATAGGAGAGACCACATCTCTGCTTTCAGATTTTGGAAGGACACAGAATCTATTGCACTTTATTACAGTGCCCTGGAACGTTGGCTCTAAAGCAGAAAACTAATGATGGACAGGTTGCAAAACAAATTCTATGAAGTTTGCTTTGTGAAGAAGCTGATCCAACTTTTTTTCTCCTTTTTTTTTCTTTGGTTTTTCCCCCAGCAAAAGCAGGTCTCAGAGTAGCTAGCTGGAAGCCTTGTTGCCTTTGTCAGATACAGCACCCAATTTTGTAGATTTAATAGCAAATTCATATTCTATTTCCTTTTGTTGTATACTTACATAGATGAGGTTTTAATTTACTTTTTTCCAAGGGTAAAGGTATGGATTTCCAAGCCATACAAAGTGAGAACAACTGTGCCATTTTAGTAAAAATTACTTGAACTCTATGTATTATTTTCATAATCCCATCTTCCACTCCTGTATATCAGCATTTTTTCTCTATAGACTCTGTGGCTTGTATGCAGTCTTGCTTTTGCTATAGCCGTTTCTTGACGGCAGGATCAATCCTGCTCCTGCCAGGTGCTGCAACTGCTGAACTCACTTGGGCTGAATAAAAGCTGTGGGTGCGACACCAGCAGCTCTTAGCTCCCCTCTGTGGAATGCTACATTTGTATTAACATGTATCTTTCTTTGTGATTTTTTTTTTTTTGTGAAACTGAAAATGATGCCCTTTAAAATCTCTTCCTGGAGAGAGAGAGAGAGAGGTTGAGAGAGAGAGAGAAAAATACACTCCCCTTGGAATTTAACCTTAATTTGAACCAAGATCAGTGAAAGAAAAGCACTTTCGTGCATTGTTCACCAGCTCCACCCAGCCAGCCCCTTATCTAACCTGAGTCTCTATTGCCTATAGCTTTGTAACTTTTGCAGTAGTACGCTCCGCATGCTCTTACATGCTTTAAAGCCAACCTGGAGACACTGTGACATTATAATACCAAGAAACACCTGACGATCCTATCTTGCAAGTCCTTCGACTGCGCAGTGTGGCAGCAGGGTCTGTCCTTCCACAGGTTTATAAAGGGCCTGGTGCGTACTGCAAATAAACAACCGTGGTTATTCCCGACCACTGGCAAAGGTGACAGCAGCTTCTGAAACCCCTGACTCAGCCTCCCCCTCCATCCCAAACCAGGAGATATTTAAACATTAGTAACTCTTTGTTTTAACCTGATTCCGTGGATTTCTTTTGCCTTTGGAGGGAAGCAGCCAACACTTGATTTGCATGATGTCAGCTCGGGGTCAAAATTCAACCTTAAACACACACATAAAAAAGCAAGCTTCCTTGTTTGCTGTTCAGAGGCAGACTTCCACTGTATGTCTCCTATCGTCTGCACAGGGGGGAACAGCCAGTAGATTGCTTTCCTATTATTTTTCACTTCCTAGAAAAGGCAGACAGCTGCTCCAGGTGTGGTCCACCTTCATGCTGTCCCCTATCCCCTATCAGCCATCTGCTCCCTGCAGTCATCTCCCTTTCCCAGCATCGCTCAGTTTCTCCTGACTTGTGACGACTTGGTCCACCTTCCCTCGCTTACTGTCTGCTTTATATCCCTTCCTTCCACGTCCTGAACCTTTCCTCCAAGCCCTCATTGCTCGTTATTCCCATCCCTGCTTCTCTCATGCTCCACAGTCACGGGCCCCCTCCCTGGTTCTCCAGGGGCTGCGTGAGCCTGGCCTCCCCAAGCCCACGGCCCTTTTTGCTAAGTGCTGTCTCCCTTCACCTGCAGGCAGATGTGGCAGACACCTGGCAGAGGGCAATGGGTGGGGCCACCCCGCCAGCAAAAAGGTGTCCATCATCTGGGGAGCAAACTTCTTAAAACTGAAGGTGGGAATCAGGCATTCACAAGGACTGTTTGAAATAAAGACCAAATATCGTGCAGCTCAGAAGGAAAGAGAGGATACTATTAAATGCACGAGTGGCTTGCCCCTTTTTTAACAACCGCCGGCTGCTTTTCTTTTAAAGAAGTGCTTTGCGAAATGCCGTTTGTTTTCATTCTAGATAGCCTAGTAATAAAACCCTTCAAGGAAATACTGCATATAGCATTGTTCTTACACTCTTTGAGTGTTTGAAGGACCCCTTGGAATGAGCGTGCACCAGGAGACGGGAGGGAGGAAGCAGGAAAAACCTAAATAAGAAATATCAAGGAGACACAGTCAAGCATGAATCATTTCGGTCTTTCGGTTGAACCCGAAGCAAGATCAGATTTCACATTCACCCTCGACGAGGCTGGCATTTTCACATACACAGTGCAAACCTGTTGACATGGAGGTGGCTTGATTTCATGGTTATTACATGGACCATTGGCATATAGATGAGGGGGTTTGGGGGTTTGAGGGGTTTTTTTTCCATTTTTTTTAAGAAAACCGCTGATCAGAAGAACAGTTACTCGTGCTTAAAAAATAAATAAATAACCTTACAGGCAGGTAGGCAGTTTTTGGTAGATACCCGCCCGCCGAGGAGCTGCAGCCCAGGCCCCCAGCGGTGGCTGGGAGCGCAGGTGACCCCGGCGGAGCGAAGGCGGCTGCAGCCCCGCGGAGCGCTGCGCAGGGAGCGCGGCCGCGGGTCTCTGCGCCCCGGCGGCCGCCGCCGGGTGCCTCTGCCCCAGGTCGCGCCGGGGCTCGGCCGACAGCAGGAAGAGGAGGAGGAGGAGGAGGAGAAGGAGGAGGCGGAGGAGGCGGCGGAGGAGGAGGGGGAAGTCCCCCGGCGTGCGGGAGCGCTCCGGCCGCTGCCCGCCCCGCGGGGACTGCCCGGCCGGCCGCTGCCTGCAGCCGTGAGCCGGGGCCGGCGGGGCGGGGGGCACTAAGCCCTTGCCTTACGGAGCTGAGGGGGGGATTTCAACACAGTCACAGGCTGACAAATGTGCCGGATCCTTCGCTCGCCCCCCAGTGCTTTGCAGCGGGCGGGCTGGCCGGGGAAAGGCGCCGCCGGGCCCGCCCGCCGTGCAAGGGGGCCTCCCCGGCCCGCTGGCTCTCCCCGCCCGCAGCCCCCACCGCCCCGGGACCGATAATGCCCCGCCGCCGGCGGCAGCCCACCCACCCGGGATTGCCGTGGGCCTGCGGGACGGGGGAGGGACGGGGAAGGGGGAAATCCCCGCGCGTTGCTGAGGGCGTGGGCTGCCTGTCGGGCCCCCGCCCGGACCGCCTGGGGCGGCGGCAACGCCGGCAGCAGCCGGCCGGGGAGCCCCGCCGCCCCCCAAAAAGAGGCGAAGCCCCGTGGACCGCCCTGAGAGCGGGGAGGCGGGGAGGGCGCCGGGCAAGCCGGCCTGTTACCGCCGCGACTGCAAACGCCCTGCGGCGGCCCGAGCTTTAATTCCTCCTGTGCTCACTTCGGGACGCCCCTGTGTTTAGTAAGCCGGGCAATAATCTTGTATTTAAACCAGTGTTATTTTGGAAAAAACTCTTTTCTTTTTTTTTTTTTTTTTTTTTTTTTCCCCACGTAGGTCTTTAATTTTCTAAGTATCCTGCTCCACTCATACTGGCTCGGGGGTGTTGCATGTGCCAAACCGCAAAACCTATAGGGCACAGGTCCCTGCAGATGAGGAGAGCTCCAGCCTGTGCCTTTGGTACATTAAAGAGCTCTGTGTCTTCGTGTGTCTGTATACTGACTATCTTTATAGGGTTTTAGCTGTGGTTTGCAGCTCAATATTGAAAGGCATTATTGATACTTCCAGGGAAAAATTGAGAAAAATAATTTTTTTCTTTTTTTTTAAGTATAACGACAGCTGATGTTTTCTTTGTGGTTTTCCTTCTTCTATTTTTTTTTTTCCTTACTAAGGTTACTGGCATGGGAACAGGACTGTTGTACTTTACGACCTCATCGGCACGTGCTGTGTATTTGCTGCAGTCCAGAGGATCTGACTGTTAAGAAGTATTCGATCCAAAATATATATATTGATTGTTTGTTCTTAGATTGCCTGTCACAAAGAATCCACCTGATTAAGTACAGTGACCTTCCTTCTTCTGAAGTTACAAATTTGAAAAGGAACAACTCCTTTCCATTAATGTCTTTTCTGATTAATATACACTGTGGCTTTTATTCTATTCCAGCATTTCTAGAATGGAGACAATATATACAATGGGAACACATTTATGCCTTAGAAAACATATTAATACATATTAAAGTCTTCCATGTTACCAGAAACTTAAAGGTATTGGCAAATCTGCCAGTATGGTAGACCAAAATGTTCTGGTTTCTCAGATGAATATGCATTTGCCAAAAAGTTCAGAACTACCACGTGAAGAATGCCGTTATCAGACAATATATGAAAAATATTGTATCCTTTCTTTATTTTTAGTGAAAGAAATGTATTTTCATAGCATCAAGCTGAGTCTGGAAACACATAGTTTCCCCAAGCTTTAAAAATCCGAACTACTGCTGAAAAATACTGAGTGGCTCTTGCAGGTCCATGCTGTAAAGTGCCGTGCATCTCTCAGAGGCACTTAGAATTGCTATTATTTCATTAGATCTTATTTACTTATTACAGTCCAGTAACCCATGGATTGTAACACACTCTGTAACAGAGTGAAACAACAGTCCCTGTTTTAAAGAGCTGATAACCAAAGGTTGGAAGTACCTCCGCAGGCCCCCTGCTTCTGCCACTACGGTATTTCCAGCCTTCGTTTGGCTTGAGCACGGCCGAGGCCCAGGCGGTTGCCTCCCGGTGGGCCTGCATTACGGAGCTGACCTCTCAGTGCAGCTCTCCCCTTGGGATGCTTTGAGTCCAGGGGTGGGTGTGTTCGTGCTTGTACGTGTGTGTGCGCTTGTGTGTGAGACTGAGTCCCAGTGAGGAAGAAACTCATCTGTATGTCGGCCTCTCCCAGGTTCCTAGAAGTGGGAGAAGGAAACCCACCAGCTAATCTACACTGCTGGTAATGGAAGGGTAGAAACTATCTGCAGCCCAGAGTCCTCCCAGCCATCCTTCAGCACCCTTAAACACCTCTTTCCCTTGATTAGTGGTGTTAGGAGGGTGATCTCAGATGGCTTCATTCTTAAAGTAGGAGTCAATAAAAGACAGTGTTGAGGGAAGAGGAAGCATTTGGATATTGCTTTCATTCAGCAGGTCATTGCTGTGTCTCTTGGCTGTCTCCTATCCATCTTGGTTCTCAGGTGGGTTTGGCCTGGTGGCTTGCACTCCTACAGGCATGCAAAAGGTTTTTGCTGCATAAACTTGTATGTCCCACATTTGTATTTATTTAATTTTTAAGGAGATCATGTTCTGAGTGAGCCATTCCCACCTTCACTGTTGTCAAAGGGCACCAACAGCCAAGAAAGGTGAGGGGAAAAGCAGGGGTGTCTGGGGGTGAAGGAGCCGGGCTGAGGCTGCCCATGGGTGCCTCCATGGAGCCCACCCCCCGGGGGTGGCAGTGGGAGCCCACGCCCCCCCCCCCCCAAACGTTCGGCTCAAGGCTGCCTGTCACAGGCTGAAGCCGGTGGGTCAGAGCTCAGGTTTTGGTTGTCCCTGGGTTTGTTTCCAAAGCTGAAAATGTCCCAAGTGGCTTTGCCCACCACATGTGCACAGGTTGTTCCCTCCACTGAAGCACCCATAGAAATGCAGTAACAAGGCGTGTGTCCCCCCGGCCGCCCACCGCCCCACGGAGGTGAGGGGCGAGGGCTGGGCCACCATGATGCTCTGCCAGCGCCCAGCTGCTGGAAGGGAAAGAGGGTGGCCGTCCTAAACCTGGTTGGTTTTTACAATTTCCACCCGAATTTGGGATATGGTGGTGATCGCAGGGGAAATAAAAAATAATCAACCATCAGTCCAAATGAAAGTGATACTTTTAAATCCAATCGCCTTTGTACCGCTTTCACTGGAAATACCTAATGCTAAAAATTAAATCCACAGAGCTGCCTTCAACCGCTGCCTGTTAAATCATGATACTTAAAAAAAAAAATGGAATTCTGTTTAATTTGGCGAATCTCTTCTGTTTATTTTTACTTAGCACTGCATAGCATTACATGCAACTTTTGGCCCTGGAAGGGCTGAAGGGCGGGAAACCCCAGACAGATTTAAACCAGAAAGAAATGCAGGCTAACTAATGCCTGCCTGGTCCAGTGAGCTGGAGATGGTGCCGTGTCCTGCTTTTTGCTAGAAAGAAATCTGGTGTGAAAGCAGGATCTTTGTTGCCTAGGAATTAAGTTGTTGCTGCTGCTTATTCCTTACCTGAACTCCTAATCCTCTGTTTGTGCTACGACACAAAACAAATTATTTCTCATAGACCAAAGGGCTCCCTTGTAACAATTAAAGTCTATTGTGTAAAAGTATAAACGGCACATTGATCGTTAAGGTAAGCTGACTTGTAAAAAGTAATTCTTGGACATGAAGTATGTGGGCATTTAATGTATACTTTGGAGAAGTCATTATGCACGGGGAGGTAAACTACAAACAGTAAAATGCTTCGTTAGCCAGTTAACGTCTGTGCTTGGTCTAAACAGACCTCAGCAGAAACAACGTGAGGTTCGCTCCTACTTCTGCAGAAAACAAGAGTATTTTGGCGCTGCTTTCCCTGGGAACAACCACCTCATTCTAGATTTTTTAAATTTCTTAAACAAATAAGCAGCCCCCTCCCCTCAAATAAGAATAAACCCCTAAGGCACTTTACAAAGTGGGAAATATCCTGAAAATCCTTGAACCTCGGACTCTGCTGAGGTCAGTGCAATCTCGGTCCACACTCATTAGGAAAAGAAAAAAGAAAAAAACCTACCCCCTGCCCAGGGAGTGTTTAAAAGGAGGAGTGTGGATCCACAGAAACCAGTCCTGTCAAGGTCAGCTTTGTCTTGTGAAAGGCAAGGCGACAGGGTCAGCATTATTGCACAGGAGGAAACCCCCACGGGGGCTGGAAGAGGTCGCCTCTCTCTCCTCTCGTCTCCCGCTCTGGCCAACGTGTCCCTTGTGGGGGCGAACCTCCCACCGAAGGCGACGGGATTTCTTATTCCCAGAGGGAATTCCTCAGCTGGCCAGTTTAGGGTTCCCGGCTCCCAGTTCATGGTGGGGTGGGAGGACTCCTGCTCCCCGGAGCGCAATCTGACGCTTGGGCACCGGGATGTCCCCCTGCGCCCCCGGAGCAGCCGGGAGGTCCCCGGGTGACCCATACCGCTTTGCTGGGCCCCTTCCCTGTGACTAAAGGGCATTGCCTCGGAAAAACACTCGTGCAGGCGTCATTTGCAAGGTGTGGCGAACACCCGGGGCGTGAGGCTGGGGCTCCGCGGGCGCGGCCCCGGCGGCTCCCCCGCGCTCTTCCGCGCCGGCGGAAGCTCGTAGCGGGCCCTGCAGCGGGCGCCGGGCAGGCTGGGACACGAGTGGGCTCCGCGGCGGGATGGATGCGTGTGTGCGCGGAGGCAGGCGAGGCACGGCGGTTTGCATCCCAGCCCCGCTGGCCGCCGCTCCGCCTGCCTGCGGACACGCGTGTCACGCACCCGCGCACCGCCCGCGCCGGGCCCGGGGGCCGCCCCTCAGACGTGCGATGCCTTTAACCGCTCATCGCTATATTTTGCTTGGCTTTGAAAATTAGCCTGTTTGGCTAACACCCGATAGAAAACATTTACGCTGGAAGCCAAACAGGCAAATATTTTAATCTCTCATATTAACACAGTGGTTTTCCAATCGGTTGATTTTTGTGCTCGATTATTTATTTATTTATGTGTTATTCATTCATTCGCTCCGTTCATTCATTCATTCATTCGCTCCGTCATTCATTCATTCATTCCTCCATCTCTTGCCCTCCACCGACGAGACCGCGTCCGCGGTGAGGCGGGCCGCGCCGGCTGCCGCTGGAGCCCTTGGCGGGGCTCGTTTGCCCCGCAGGGCGTCGGGGTGCGATGGTGCTGGGAGACCCCACTCCGCTCCCTGCGGGGACGGGCTTCTGGGTGTCCCCGCGGCCCCCGGGGGCGGCGGGGAGCGGGGAGAGGGCTGTTTGCCCAGCGTGAGCAGGCGGGGACCGCAGGTGCTGCGGCTGCCCCCGGGCAAGGGCCGGTGTCCCCAGGCGGGGGGGGCCCCCGCCCGCAGCCCGGCTGACACGGGGACGGGCGCCGGGGCAGGTAGCGGAGCGGCGGGGCCCGCCGGCCCCGGGGCCGTCCCGGGGAGGGAGATGTCAAGAACCTCCAGCCCCGCCGGTGCGGACCCGGCCGGCGGAGGGAGGAATGCGCAGTCGGACCACCAAGGCGCCTTGAGCCGTACAATGCGCCACTTAATACACTTCTGTAATTTAAACTTCTGGGGACCCCCTCCTTCCAAGCCGATTTTCGATATAGGTGTTTTCTCATTCCCCCCCTTTTCCTTTGAAATGCCCCCACCCCCCTCACCCTCCCGCTCCCTTTCTTCTGAGCCCCGCTCTCTAATTCTAGATGAGTATTACTTTGCTCTTTTCGTTGGCCAAGCACAATTGTGTTATTGGAGATAATGAATTCAATCCCCATCAAAGAGCATTAGGAGCGCCTTGGCCCTGTAGTGCCTTTTTTCAAACCGGGAATGAAAGGCAGAGAGAAAATTCTCTGGGTAGCCTCCGCGATGGCAGCTTTTGAAGTGAAGGGAGGCGGGCATTGTTGTTCACATTTTTGTCCATACGGCTGAAGAAAGACCGGCGGCTTTTGATGAGAAGATGAGAACCGCCTCGTAAGTTGAGCAACAAGTTAGATGGCGAAGTCTTACCGCTGCCTACTGCCTGTGGATAACATATGTCCCGCATTAATAGGGGCTCAAGGGAACAATTGCCCGGGGGGTGGGGTGGGGGAGAGCTCGGCTCTGCACCGGCCAGCGGCTCTTTTTTCCCCCGTCCTCTGGACACCGATGCCCCGATGGGGGTGTTTTTAAGGGAGACCCGAGGAGATGCGCCCTGGCCCTTGGGTTGCTCCGGTGTCCGCGGGGCCAAGCGGCGCGGAGGCGGCGTGCACCGGCCCCGGGCGCCCGGGGGGCACAGGGGGACGCCGGTGGGCGGGTGGGGATGTGGGGGTCCCCTCCGCTCACTGTTCCTGATGGTTCTGCCAGGGCTCCTGGTGGCAGGGGCGTGATGTTAGGTCTGCTGCCCTGTATTTGGAGGCCAGGGCATCCCCCCCTTTCTAAACAGGAGTCTTTCTCTGTTATTGTTTTTTTCCACTAAATGTGGGGTCGGGGCTTGGTTTTGTTGCCTTTTTTTGTTTGCTTGTTTTTGTTCCCTTTCCATTTCATATAATGCAATGACATACCTGAAGTTTGTAAAGTACTTCCTTAGATAAAGCAACCAGGCAAGGAAAAAAAGAAGAGGGAAAAAGTCTGTTGGTCACATCAGATAACCTTAGAACTAGAAAACTTGTTGCATACATTTGAATAAGTTCAGACATGCTCTTATTCCAATCTCCTGCCCCGCAGTTCAAAGATTCCCCGCCCCCGGGGCTTTATTATGCTAAAGAGGTCATTACTGAGAGTCACTATGGAGAGATCCCGGTTTGCAGAATGAGGCCCACCTCCGGTCGTAACCGGAGGAAACGTGTGTTAGCAACCCGCCGGGCAGCTCGGGGAAGAGGAGGAATAAAGGGGAAAATCTATTTCAGCTGCTGCGCAGTAGATTGCAGCTGTAGATGATTCATTAGGGAGCACTTAGAGGTACCGGGCACACAGGCGGTGTTTGCCGGAGAAATGGTTGCTGCGAGTGGGCCAGATCCTGCTGCCGGGGCAGGTGGCTCGGTGCCCGGGCTGGCTGGGAGCGAGGTGGGAGCCGGCTGCGGGCCGGCCGGGGCCCGAGGGCCCGCCTGCACCCCCGCGCCCCGCTAGCGTGGCGTGGCGTGGCGTGGCGTCCCGCGGGTCCCGCTCTCGGCGGCGTGGGGCAGCTGCCGGAGCCCCCCGAGGCGGGTGCCAGCCCCGGGGGGCGCACGGCACCTCCGCCTGGCTGCTCGGGGCCGGCGGGCGCCCCGTCCGTGAAGGGGATGCCCCCGCCCCGGCTGCCGGGGGTGGGTTTTCCCCCGGACGACGGCGGGCTCGGCACCCCGTCACTGCCAAGAGGTGTGTGAACGGGCCCGGTTTCGGCAGCAGCGATGCGGCCGCCCGAAATATGCCCACCCGGGGACCCCGCCCCCCGCTATTCCCTCCGGGGACCCAGCGAAGGCGAAGGACGGGGGTCGCAAACCCAAAGCTGGGCTGGACCGCGGGTGGGCAACGCCGCCCGCTGGGGAAGGCTCGGGCCGCCGGGGCCGGGCGGGGGGGCACCCGCACCCCGCGCCCGCCGGGCCCGCGCCCGCCTCGCCTCCGCGCCGCGCCGCAGCCTCCCCCGCCGCGGGGGGACCGCCGGGGGCGCGGCGGGGCTCCGGCTCAGCGCCTGTTCCGCCTGCTGGCTGCAATAGCAGTAATAACAGCAATAATAATAATTCCCATTCTGCCGGTAGGTTCCCCCTTGGAATAAGGAGCAGGTGTATGAACATTTCACGGGAAAAATGAGATTACCGACAGTAATAGTAGCAAAATAACGACGAGCTCCCCCTAAAATAACCCGCCTGGGTAAAAACCCATTCGAGCACTGCTCCCGCAGCAGAGGCGCCATTCCGGGGAATGATCGCTTCAATGAATTCAACCGAATGTGGGAGTTTTGGGGTGGGGGGAAGAGAGGAGGTTGCAATTTTTTCCCCCTCGTAGAGACAAATGGATTCTGCCATGAGGCTACATATGTTTGAAATCCTAATGACTGGAGACAAAGGTGAGCGCTGGCAGTTTGATCTGTCCAAAGTTCAAAGATCTGAAATCTCAATGAGTGTCTGTTTGAGGTGAAGGGGAGAAACACAAACACCATGGCACGGCTTGGGCCGGAAAGTTGCACGGTTTGGGAGTGAAATGCGAGGTTATTTACACTAATCTACCCTTAACTGCTACTTTGTCACAATAGGCAGAATAATTAGTAGAAAATAACCAGAGAGAACAAAGGCAGGTTTTCTTCTTATCGCCTCCCGTTTTCCACTCTTCTCTTGCCTCAATTATTTTCTCCCGCTGAAAAAGACCTTTCGACACGGCAAATCGCAGAAAACGTACAATCTATTTTTTAGTTATTACTCTGCCTTTGCTAGTAGCCGAGAAGCCTGGGTTTGCATTAAGAGAAAAAAAATGACCCATTTTGCAGCACCGCCCTTGGCATTTAAATAATCAAACTAATTGCATTTTAATTTTAGCTGTTAACCGTTCTCCTATATTTCCTAACGCAAAATTGCAGCGTGGGAGTTTTGCGAGGACTTACGTGTACGTTCCGTACCCCGGTCACTCTCTGTGCACTATTGTGGTGCGATTTTTGCCTGGTCATTGTGTATTCTGTATATTTCCACTTGTCTCCCCTGGAAACAAATACATATTAATTATATGTATGTTAATATATACAATATATGCGTCTGTATGCCTCCCGAGAGAACTTTCTTCCCATGTTTATATGAGGGTAATTTGCTTCTTCACGAATTAAAATGATCACGAAAATGCACACGAAAAGTGCATGCTTTTTAAGTCTCTGGTTTTAAAATATTTTTTCGGAGTGATTAATCACATATACTCGCACATAAGTGCCTAGATCCCGTTTTATCATCAGATAAAAGAAATAATACAAGGTGCATTGTTATCGCAATCAAGCGTTTTATCTACAATATCGCTGTAAAATTAAAAGCGAGTCAATTGCTCTTTTAAGGGCTAGTTGGCGTTACAGCAAGGGAATTCATTTATTTCGGGTTTATGTTGACGGACCAGTAACCATTCAAGTATTCAGTATCTACTCAACATTTCAAAACAATTTTTGAAGCTATGCCAACGGCTGAAGTGTTTTCTCGCGCCGTTTATTTTACGATTTACTTATATTTTATTGGCACAGCTAAGTTTCAGAGGGAAAAACTGACCGGGAAATAATTTTTCTCATCTTTCAGTCCCGAACATTTCAAATCAACTACAATAAATGTACACCCTCCGAGCGTTTGCCGATGCAGATGTCAGAGTTGTCCATCCGCACTCGGAAAACAACCCCGGAGGTGCTTGTGATTTTATTTCTCCCCCCTGATTTGGGCGGCTGAAGTTGTTTTTATTCCGTCGACTCTTCCCTTCTCCGGAGGGAAAGTGCTGTCCGCAGGAGCTCCGAGGAGGAGCCAGGGGCGAGGGCCCCATCCTGCCCCTCCTTGCCGGGGGCGCAGGCCCGCCCGACCCCGCGGCCGGGAGGGCCCCGCTGTGCCCGGGCAGGGCCCGCCGCGGCCCCTCGCCCCCGGCTGCGGGGGCTGCCCCTGCCCGGCCCCGCCGCGCCGCCTCGACGGCCCCTGCCCCGCCGGCGGGCCCCGCCAGCGCGCCCGGCACCCCCCGCCCCGGGCCGGGGCTCCTCACCGCCCGAGCTCCGCGTAAATCTTTACAGAGCTCCCCCGCCGCCCTGAATTACTCCCGCTCGTATTTAATGACGTTAAATGAGCCGTTTTCGCTCCCTCGCACGTGGCCGGCCGGGGATAAGTGCCGCGCAGGAAAAGGCGAAGTTCCCCTATAAATTGCGGCGGCGGCCGGAGCCCGCAGCCTGGCGGGCCCCCGCTTCGCCCCTGTCCCGGCCGCGGGGCTGCGACACCGCCTCCGACACGGGCAAAACCCCCGCACCCGCCAGCTCCTTCCCCCCGGCGCAGCGAGCCGTCCGGCTGGAAGGAGATGCCCGTAAGCTCCCCTCTACATACTGCGGGGCGGGGGGTGCACCCTCTTCCTATGGAGCCTACTTTTAGTTTATTTTTGCACCGCGGCTGGGGGCTTCGTGAGCACAGGATTAAAGCCGCAGCAGCAGCAGCAGCAGGGCGGCTAGGAGCGGGACAGAAATCAGGGGAACTCTTCTCCCCTCTGTTGACTCCCAAGTCTTAAACTGATCACAGAAAGCCGCGCTCTCCGCCGCGGGGACCCGCGTTTTTAACACGAGCCGCGTCCCTATTATGTCAGCGATTCATTGCCCCCCATTTGCCTACGAGAAGAAAGGGAAGGAATATAATCTTGATGGCGAGTGGCGAAGGGGCACACGCTGTATCCGTGACAGGCTCCGCTCCTTATCGGTGAGAGGTTTGGAGCCGCGTCGGTCCGCTTCAACCCTTTTATTACCCACGCCCCGAATATTTCCATTACACACGGTCTGTGCTCCTCAGCTGATATGTGAAACCTGCTGCCTTATCGCTGTCGGTCGATTGATATTTTCTGTGTACAAGCCCAAGGCATTAAATCAATGTCTCCACTCTGCAGTGGCATATTCTCTATAGGCTGGTCTGGGGGAGACAAGCAAAGTCCTGCTGAAAACGGGCTTCATCCTGTCTCGATTCGCACGATTTTTGGCAGAAGAAGCGGGACATTAAAAAGGATCCACCTGACCGGACTTGGTGCCGAGCAACCCCGAGCTGTCCCTGGCTGCGGGGGCTCTGCCGGTGTTTGCCCGTTCAGGGAATACAGCGGGCGAAGGGGCCGCGCAGCCGGGCCACGGGGTACCCGGCCAAACCGGGCGCCCCGGGCACCGACCCCGCTCCCTCCCGCTGCGGGACCCCGGGAACGGCCCGAGCGCACCCGCGGAGCGCGGCGCCGCAGCCGGCTCCGGCCCCGGGAGCGCCGCGCTCGCATCGCGGCCCCTCGCCGCCGGGCTGCCCGCGGCCGCTCCGGCCACGCCTGCGAAGCCCACGGCAGAGGGGCTCTCCGGAATTTTTTCTCCCGTTTTTCGCTGGGTAGTGGTGCTGGAGGAATTTGGTGGGACGCCCGCTTGGCTTTTGTTCGACCCTTACATTTAGTTTGTCGCCGCTGTCCCTGGCCCGTCAGGGGGCAATTATGTGATAATTATGAGAATTACAGAGTTCTTTTATCTGGCGGCCGTGCACAGCGAAATCTGTTCACGTTTAACACCCCTCCACCCCCCCCCGACGATGCCGCTTGCTGGGGACCAGCGCTCGCCAGCGCGGCTACTGTTATTGCCTGGGTCGGTCCGAGCCAGGGCTCCAAAGCGGGAGCCGGGCTGGGAGCTCGGCCACCCGGGGCGAGGCGGAGCAGCGCCAGGGCTACCTGCTCCCCTCGGGCGTCGCCCCGCCCGGCGGGGAAGCGCCGGCTCTGGCTGCCGCCGCCCCGGCAGCCCCGGCCGCGAAGCACCCGGGAGGTTACACCGCCTCGGGTGGCTTTTTCCCTCCCTCAGCCTACCCCGGCACCGGGAATTACAAAAAGAAAAAAAAAAAAAAAAAAAGGCAGCACCACATCCACACCCGCAGGCGCCGGCGGCATCGCAGCGCCCCGCAAACACACCCTGCGGGCGCGTCCCCTTCCCGCCCTCCGCGCCAGCCTGGCCGTACAAACCCTTCCTCTTCACATCCACGCTTTAGAGCTGCGTTTGTTTTTCTGGCACATGGCTCCGTCCTCCGTAACCCGCCCCAGAAATTTTGAAAGAAAATAGCAGAAGTCTTTCATTGTTAACATTTGATTTATTTAAAGTCCTTAACTGCAAATGATCAAAAACATACTTCACGCATTAAATTCTCAGTTATCGTTTTAAATCAAAATATTTTTTTCAATTACAATCACATTTATAAAATTAACAAAATTTCTTAAATTCACGTGTAATTCTTTTTTTACTGTCATTTAAAGCAATTTCCAGCTGTAAAGAAAGAAAAAAAATATAAACCATGCAATAAATTAAGAACATTGAGACAGCGAACAGGAATAATAATAAAACCCGTCTGGCTATGCTAACACCGTGTAAAACTGTGGAAAGTGCATTAACACTGGATGAAACAAGCTAACGATGGCGACAATTAAACGGCCACAAAAAAAAAAAAAAAATGGATGTGGAATTTATTAAACAAGTTGGAAAAGGGGAGAGAGAGAGAGCTCCCCTCTTTTCCTTGCATCGGTGTAATAGTCAACGTTTCCTGGGGGCGGGGGAGAAGAACCTTGTTATAGATACACAGTTCTAGCTGGTACACAATGAAGACACTTAAATTAAATAAGCAGGTCATCCACATGTTGATGAGAGTTCCTGATCAACGAGAATCTTCAGTAACAGATGGGAAGGAAAAAAAAATATCCAACTGGCTGTGACCTCTTTATACTACATCCCAAGACAGGTAACACTTGGAAAAAAAGAAGGGTCGCATCCTGCACTCCAAAGCTCCAGTTGGTCCCCTCGGGAGTGCAGGATCCGGCCCGCAGCATCTGGGTGTATGCGGGTTGTACTAGCCGAAGGTTTATTTTGCAAGTATCAAAAGGATGATCCGAGAAAGTAAATAGTCCTCTTGTTGCTTAGAGATTCTCTTAGTGTTTTGCTACTTCACAGCAGTATTGTCCTTCAAAGCCTTTTTAATTAAAAAAAGCCTTAAATGTCTACTCGCTTCTTCATCTCCGTATTGTTTAAGTATTGCCACATACCTGTAAACTTACATGAGATTATAGAGCACAGAAGGGGGGAAGACGAGGGGGCGGAAAGCACAAACAAGTAGTTTACAAGCTCAACAATTTTTTCTTCTTTTCAGTAACACCCTGCAAAGGCTGGGGGGGATCTCCGGGGCGAGGGGCCGGGCGGCGGGCGCGGGAGGGGGTATGTACAAGCGGGGGGCGGCCGGCTTTGCAGGAGGTCGTGGTGGATCATAACAACACACAACGCGTTGCGAGACAATTAAAAAGTAACAGTCCTTTGCACGCAGCGTGCGGAAACACCTCGGTTTGTGGCAGGGAGCGGGAGAGGGGGGAGAGAAGCCAGGAAAGGGGAGGAGAGGGGGAGAGGGGCTCGCCCCCGGCAGCCGGGGGTGCAGAGCTAGGAGGTGTTTAGCACGGGTCTGGAATACACACCTTGGTAGTAGGAGGGCTCTAGGGCCGAGGGCTCGATGCTGCTCCGGCCCGCCATGGAGGCGCTGCCCAGGGGCAGCCCGCCGGGGATGCTGGCCCCATAGGAGGAATATTGCAGCGCCTGCTCATAGGCTTTGAAGTCCAGCTTGTGCTGCTGCTCCGAGGAGGACATGAGGTTGTTGATGGAAAAGGGGTGGTTGAAGGAGTAGTGGGGATCGCCTTTGAGGTGGAGCTGGGGTTCGTGGGCTAAGGAGTGAGGGGGGTGCGGGACGGAGGCCAAGGCGGGGACGGAGCTGATGGTGGAGGAGGCGGCCGAGGCCGAGGTCTTTAGCTCCGTGCTCGATCCGCTGTGGTCCATAGACTGGGGACTGGTGGACGGGTTGGAGCTGGAGAGGGAGGTGGCGGTGTCCAGCTGCGCGGGTTTATTGTGGCCTCTGTGCAGGGGGGAGTTGGAGCTGGAACTGGAGGCCCCGGCCTGATCTTTCCTGCCCTCCTGAGGGGCTTTGCTGTTCGCCGGCTTCTCGCACTTGAAGCGCTTTTGCCGGCGGAGGTAGCAGCCATTTTCAAACATGTTGCCGGAGTCAGGATGCAGGGTCCAGTAGGAGCCCTTGCCAGGTTTGTCGGGGGAGCGGGCCACCTTCACGAAGCAGTCGTTGAAGGAGAGCGAGTGGCGGATGCTGTTCTGCCAGCGCTGCTGGTTCTGCCGGTAGTAGGGGAAGAGGTCCATGATCCACTGGTAGATCTCGCTCAGCGTCAGCATCTTGCTGGGCGCCTGCTGGATGGCCATGGTGATGAGGGAGATGTAGGAGTAGGGTGGCTTTGCATGGGGGTAGCTCCGCTTGAAGGTCTTGGCGTCCCGCGTCCTGCCGAGGTTGGATTGGGTGTAGGCCATGGGGCTCATGCAGGGGTTCATGCCACCGTAGGGGCTCAGCCCGTTCATGGGGGCCGGCTGGGCAGACATGGCGTTGATGCCACCGGGGCTCAGCGCCGTGCCCATGGCGGCCACGCCGGCCGGCATGCCGTTCACCGGCCCCGCTGAGCCTGCCGGCATGCCGGCCACAGTGCCGGGGCTCAGCCCGGCCCCCAGCCCCGTGTTGGCATAGGACATGTTGAAGGAGCTGGAGGTCATGTTGCCGCTCGTCGTCATGGTGTTCATGGTCATGTAGGTGTTCATGGTGTTCATGGAGCCCAGCCCCGAGTTCATGTTGCTCACGGGCACCGAGGAATAGGCCTAGGGCAGCGAGACGGAGAGAGGGGGTTAGGGGGGGAAAGAGGGGCGGGCAGGACCCCGGCGGGGCCGGATCCGGCCGCCCTGCCCGCCCTGCCCGTCCTGCCCAGCGAGCCGTGCAAACCTCCTGCCGCGGGACGCCGTCCGCTTCCCCGGCACCCGGGAAAGCGCTTTCCGAAAGCCACACGGAAAGGCCGCTGGCGCGATGAAAAGGTCTAATTCGTATTTATACATGTTTAAAAACAGACACGGAGGGGAGTGCTCCGTCGCGGCGCGCTCCCGTTTCACCGGCGTGCCGCGGCTTGCGCGGGCTGCGCCGGGCTCCCCGGGGCGCACGGACCGACGGCCTTCCCCGAGCAGCTCCGGACCGACGGCCTTCCCCGAGCAGCTCCGGACCCCCGCAGAGCCGCGCTGCCGGCTTCAGCTGCCCCGGGAGGAGGTCTTCTCCCGGAGTATTGCCGCCGTTTTGCTGATTTTGCATCCTGTCTCGCTAGCTAAATATTTAAACTCATCACATTATTACACTTTACGGGCGTACACTGTCTGCGCCAGGGAGAAATTCAACTGCCTGCACTTTCTTAGAATAATCTCGCGCATCTCTCCCACCTTGCATTGATTTAAATTTTTATTCTTACAGAAGATGCGATGTCTTGTCAAAAAAAAAAAAAACAACAAAACAAAACAAACAACAAAACCAACAGCTCACGTCCACGCATTTTATCTGTGGAAAGCTTCCCCCTTGTCTAGATTTTCTATCAAGTCAGTCTTTAAAATAAAGTTAAAAAAGCCCCAAACTTTCCCAAAGTACGAAAACCCTGAACTTGCCCTGCTTGAAATTTTCTACAATCGCCCGACGTGCAAAAATTCTAGCACCCTACCACGTAACACACCTCTTAAAAAAGGCAGAACCGGAGAGCCTGAAATTGTGCTTTCCAGTATGGCATCTGATTTAACAGGAGGGAGAGAGTCGTTCCCAGTTTACCTCGAACAAAGGCAATACGGCTAAGAAAAGGCTTAGGCGACGGTTAAATGTATAAAATTCATTACTGTTCACTACACATTCCACGAGCTTATAAATGCGCTTTTAATTTAGAGGATCACATTAATTATTTGAGATGGTAGAACGCGGATACGTTTCCCACCTTGCATCCATGCAGCGATTCAAATTAAATAGCAGGGGAGGAGAAAAGATTGAGGCTAAAAAACAGCAAAAGCGAAGGTCGCTTAACTTTATGTTTGTGGATAATGAGTATGGCGAGGATAAATGAGCCTGGAAACGGCACATAATTAGGATGACCCTTATTTGCCCTTAGCCGACTTTCCTCTATTAAATAAGATGCCAGCAGGGTGACACGTATCTGCCCGTGCCCGCGTGGCTCTGTGGGCGCCGTGTGCCGGGGTGCAGGGACGAGGCGTGGGGGCTGGAGCCGTGGGTGCGGGCGCGCTGATGCAACGCCCGGCGGCGCACACCTAGGTGCCTGCCTCGCCACCACGCTTCCTTAAAACGGCTCCTTCCCGGGCGGGAATCCGAGGGGCTGCTGGCGGGGCTGCTGGGCGCCGGCTTCTCCCGGGGACCCCCGCTGCAGAGCCGCAGCGGCACGCTGCCAACCCCGGGCCGGGCCGGGCCGCGCCGCGCCGCGCCGCGGGGAGGGCTCCGGGCTCTTCCGTGGGCCTCTCCCCTGCCGGAGTCGCGGGCGCTTGGGCCGGCTCTCCCCCTTGTTTTGCGCCCTGTTGTCAAACAGGCGCGGGGGGCGGAGGGGCCTCCGGGGGTGCCGCGGGCCGGGCCGGGCCGGGGCGGCGGGTCCGGGTCCGGGTGCGGGCGCGGGCGCGGGCCCCCTCCGGGGCTGGCTCCCGGGGCCGCGCTCGCCAGCGCCGCCAGCCGGCCCTCGGCAGCAGCGCAGGCCGCAGGCAGCCCGTCCTGCGAAGTACGAACAAACGGCTGTTTTTCCTCCCCTTCCTTTCTTTTCGCCCGGCTTTAACAGGTGAGGCCCCCGGCGACGGCGAGCGGAGAGGCCAGCGGCCCCGCCGGCGAGCCCGGGGAAGGCGCTGCCCCCGCCCCGGGACGCGCTCGGGGCCGGCTCCCTCGCCCCCTGCCATCTGCCGGGAAGGAGCCGGGGGCCGGCGGCGCGGCGAGCCCGCTGCCCCGAGCCCAGAGTTTACGGGGCGCTTTTGTCGCGCCGCAAGCGGCGATTGCGCCTTTTAGATGAGATCCGGGGCTGCCCCCGGCCCCCCGGCCCTCCCGGCGGGCCCGCAGCCCCCCCGGGTCTCCCTCAAACGCCTCCCGGGGCTCTCGGAAGCCCTGTTTTCCTCGGGGAAGCCTGGCCAGCTTCGGCGCCGGAGGGAGGGGGGAGGCACGTTTGCGCTGGCAGGATCTGGAGCGCAAACCGATTCCTCTGATTGCTGCCCCCCTCCAGACCCCCCAGCCCTCCTCCAGGCCCCCCCTTCCTCTTGCAGAGGGGCAGCACGGAGCCAGACCCTGGGATTCACTCACCTCCTGAGTGTCGGCGTAGTAGCTGTTCCAGTCGCTGGTTTCATGCCCTTCCATTTTCACAGTCCCTAACATTATGGAGCCAACCTGCCCGGTGTAACCATCCAGCCCTCTTGCAAGCGAGCGACGGGCAGCAGGAAAAGAGCCCGAAAGCCCGACCTAGCAGGAAGCCAGCGCTCAGGAGGGGCGGGGGGTGCTGAATTCTCCTCTATAACCAGCCAAAAAGGAGGCAGGGAGCGGTGTGGGGCGAGACAGTTGAGAAAGTGAGGAAGTGCCGGCTGGGATGTGAGTGGAGTTGAGCTGATGTGGATCTTACGTCGCAGAAGTACCCACCTCCTCCTCCTCCTCTCCCCATTTGTCCGCCGCACAAAGGCGTTCGCACCTA
The DNA here is from genome assembly GCF_965183815.1 of Platalea leucorodia. NCBI lineage: Eukaryota > Metazoa > Chordata > Aves > Pelecaniformes > Threskiornithidae > Platalea > Platalea leucorodia. The sequence continues at coordinate 27,881,042 of NC_138829.1, read as the reverse complement.
CAAAGCCGGAGATGCACCTGCAAACAAGGCAGTTCCCCTCGCCTGCAACTCCCCCCGGGGCGGCACTTTATTTGCAAAGCGGCGTAATTGGTTTAAGCTTGTGGGGAAAGAAGGAGAGACAGAGGTGGGAGAGGGGGAGAGAGTAGGGAAGAGGGGGGAGGAACCCACCCTTTCAGATGGACAGGACAAACGCTAGGAGGGATCGGTGGAAATGAAATGAGGTAGATAAGGGAAGGGCAGCCCCCTCTGTTTGAAGAGAATGCAAAAGGCCATCCAGCCTTAAACCCCTGAGATTAGGGGCACTATTTACTGAAGTCCGGTAGATGCTCCTTTGACTCGATGGCCGGGACGTGCTCCAAAGTCCCGAGTCCCGCAGCCCATAGGCTCCCCCCCGCTCCCGCCCCGCACTTCAAAGCTGGGAAGGGCGCAGGTGCCTGCGCGGCGCCCCCCGCCCCCGCCGCGGCGCCCCCCGCGCCCAGCGCCCGCGGGAGCGGGACGGCGCTCCGGGCGGCGAGCGGGGCGGCTCGGCTCCGCGCTCCCCAGAGCCCTCCGACCCCGCCTTGGGCCGAGCCTAGCCCTTCAGACGGGGCTGCCGTGCTGTGTAGATGGTGATGCTGGTATTTCTGTTCTGGTGCCTTACGTTTAGAAACCGTCTGAGTCACCGCGCTGAGACATAACGCTACAGGCACCCAATAAATGCGGACAGAGGCTTGAATGCGGATCCACCGATATGAACCTCCGCTTGGCAAACAGCAGGTGAGTCACTGGAACCATTTTCTATCTTTACTGTGGAAAGCCTCCAGCCCAGAAGGAAGCCTTCTGTGGTGCCAGGCACCCAGGAGCAGCAATAATAAGTAGCGGGCATCTCATTACCAACTTCTTGCTCATTAACCTGATTTCTCGCGAAGAGCAGGGGAGGGGGAATCTACACAGGCTGGTAAAAGGCAAAAAGGGGCGATACCGATAAAATAAATTGACATTGGACATCGCTCTTTATTATTATGGAGGGAATCTCACAGTCTTTACAGACGGATCGAACATTTTCTGTTTCTGCTCCTGCCCCGTCCAGCTCTTCGAGCTTATGTCAAGACCACAGACTTTTCTTGGGTTTCTCTGCCCTATCCTTTATGAGTTTGTTCCTCTACCCAGCTACTAGAACTTTTATCACCTGACGGTAAAAAAAAGACAAACCAGAAAAACCCCCACCCACCAACCAACCAACCAAAACCCCCCAAACCCAGATAACTTCCCGGGCAATGGGAATTTGAAGGGGAAATAAAATTAATTGGGATTTTGAAAAAGGCTTGCGTGTCATAACACACAAACTAAAATACGCATCTGGGGCTGAATTTCTGCCTGGCATGTTTATCGTCCAGCAGGATCACAGTTGCTTCCACAGTGATTTGTCCTGGAGTGATCTGCGAAAACGTCGCCCTCGCAAACACGATTTTAAAGTTTCTTATACAGAGACCCAGGATTCAAATGACGATATATAGCACATCTCCGCCTCGACAAATGTGTTTTAACTTGTCCTCTAAATGCGTTTTCTGTTATCCCTGTCTTTGTTCTTTCACTCCTCGTCCTTCTTTCTTTACATCTGGCAACAGAATTAAGTCAAATCCTCGAAACAGACAAAACTCTGGAAACAGCAGACGAGAACAAGGGATGAAAATGTGTCTTGAAGGAAATAAAATAGGTAAAAGCACCGGATTAAACCTCTACTTTCTCAAATGGTCAAACTACACCCATGGAAGTTGGAACAAAACCCAGTGGAAAATCTAAGAGAGATTAAAATTGCGGTCTTCATCTATGCACCCTCCCTCTTTCCCTAATGGAAGCGGTCTATACGTCTGAAAATAAGGGGCCCTTCGGTGGTGGCTTGCTCCCTTCAGTAGTTGGGGGCTGTTGAGAACCCCAGAGCAGCGCAGCTGCCCGCGGCGAGGCCGGGGGCCGCAGCGGCCCGGCGGCCCCGCTGGAGGCGGCTCCCCGCCGGGTGACCTCGGGGCGGTGCTGCCCCGCTTCCCAGAGCCCAGCCCCGCGGGAGCAACACCCGCCGGGACGCCGGGCAGCCCACGCAGGGCTCGCTCCGTACCTGGAAAAAAAGAGCAGGCACGAAGGCGGCCACGCTCCTCGGACGCTGCTACAAACGGCGGAGGCGTTCCGCCAGGCGGAGCAGACGTGGCGGCCGGCAGGGCCGCTCTCCGCGCCGGCCGGCCCCTCGGGACGCCCCCGCCGGGATGCCCGCCGCCCGGCCCGGGCCCCGCCGGGCGGGGAGGGAGGCCGGGGCTTGTGCAAAGTCGCAGCGCCTCCTGTTGTCCGGCTGGGGCTCGGGCTCAGCTCCCTCTAGGGTTGCTCCCAGAGGGGAGCGCACGGGCGGGCTCCTGGCTGGGAGCTGAGCGCCTTTCGGCTCGGCGTGCGCATCAGCAAGCCCGAGGCAGAGTCAGCCGGTGCTGGAAATTCCCTTCAGCCCGGGTTGCTGTGTTGCAGCCCTGGTGAAGAAAAGCCTTCCTTGTGTGAAGAAGACGGTCCTGGCGGCTCTGCCCACGGCCACAGAAAAAAAGAGGCTATTTCGGTAGTTGCCTTTGCCCCGCACCTGAGCTTCTGCGAAACCCTGTGTGGGGCGCTCCAAGAGTCCAGCGCGATTTGCCCGTCCCCTCTGCAGCAGGCGCAGCGGGAAGGGAAGGGCTCTCCTAGGATGGCGGACGCGTGACAGCAGCCAGGAGCTCTCCAGGCGCCCTGGGCTGCTTAGGCGATTTCTAGACTTCGGGCCGGTAGCCCTGGCCCGATTTACAGAGCTTTTCCCCAGCTCTCGGTCGAGTAGCGCCAGTTTCTGACCAAGCTGTACACGGGCTTTTTTTTTTTTTTTTTTTTTTTTTTTTCTTTTCAGGGGGAGCTGCTTGTGCAGCCTGGAGAAAAGCGCAGGCTGAGGTGAGCTGCATTTTCCCCATCTAAACGGGAGCAAGGTCTCAGCTCCTGGCTCCAGCGGTGCGCGCTGCCAAGGAGGGAAACGTAACGACTGACCTAAAAGAGGAAAGTATGTGTGTGTGGTTTGGGGGTGTGTGGAGCGGGGGGAGGACGCCCACGGGAGCCCGTGTTACCGGCGCTGGCAGCGAGAGCTGGGCCCCGCAAAGGCCGCTCAGCAAGCGGCCGCTTTTTGGGAAGCGGATCGCGGCGGGGTGCCGGCTGTCAGGGGCCTCGCCCGTGGGAAGGGGCCTTCGGCCGCGCCGCGGGGACCGGAGCGGGCACCGGCGCGGAGCCGCCACGGCGCGGGAGCCCGCCGCGCCCCGTGCCCGGCGCTGCTCGGGAGCGCCGCCCGCAGGTGCTGTCCCACGCGTGGGGCGGGCGGCCCTAGGATCGGCGGGGGCTTTAAATTTAACTTTGGAGCGGTGTTTCAGTTCGCTCCGGCGTGAGAGCTGCTTTTCCCCCGGCAGGGGCAGCGCCTGCCGGCCACCCCGTCGCTTTAACCTACAGGGTCTTATTTGATTTTACCTAAACGCCACCGGCTCCTGGCCGGGAATCTCTCGGCAGTGCTTGTGCGGGGCAGGTCGGGAAGGAGCTGCGGGGCTGTGTCCGCATCAGGATGCCTTCCCTGCTCCTCATCCGCCTTTTCTTATCCCTGGATCTGTCTCCAGGTCGCTGGTACCTGGCTTTCCAGGCGGGCCCAACAGGAGGAGGGGAGCTGCGCAGCGGGTCGCCTCAAACGCCGTGGGACCCCTCAGCCTCTCGCACCCTCTCCCTGTCCTTACTCATCCACCCCTCCCGACGGTGGGAAATCCCTCTTCCCACCTGTTTCCAACCCGCGATCCTCCCCCACCCAAGCGGGCAAACAGTAATCGGGTGGGAACGTGCCGCTGCCCAGAGCCCGGTCCTTTGGACGGGGCGGGAGCCCGGGCGGTCCCGGGGCGATCCGGGAGCAGGCGTCGGTGGCTGCCGGGAGCGCCCCTCGCTCCGGAGGGAGCCCACCGAGACGGCGGCGGGGTCGGGGGCTTGTTTCCCTCCCTCCCGCAGGCAGAGCCGCCCTGGTTCTGTGCTCCTGCCGCTGAGCCCTCAATGAGAAGAGCCGGCGGGGGTCCCCCCGCTGCCCGGAGCACCCCCGGCGGGGCGGTGGCTCCCGCGCCCCCGGCCCCCGGAGCCGGTGCGGTGCGGTAAGGTGGCGTTCACCTTCCTCTCGCTCGGGAGCAGCGCCTGGGCAGGTGAGGGCACTGCATGGGGTCAACAGTTGCTTTGCAGCCTTTTCTGCCTGAACTTTTCTTATCTACGACCATCACAGCCAAGCGACCCCCTTCCCCCGACCAACCCGAGGTAGGAGGAGGCACCCCCTTTTCTTTCTGCACCTCCTCCTCCCCGGCACCCAGGGTCTGGATCCTCCCGGGAGGACCAGACGTGCCCTCCAGCTGCCCTGTCCCGCACCCCCACCCGCCGGGCCCTGCCTCCCCGCTGCCTGCTTCTCGGCCGCGGGTTGTCCGCCCTTTCAGCCGCCCCCGCCGGGCGCAGGGGGCTCCGGAGGCCCAGTCCTGCCGGGGCCGCGCCCCCGGGGCACCGGGAGCGCTCCCGGGCGGTGCCGGGCCTGCCGGGCTCTCACGGGTCACGCTCCGGGCGCGCCTTTCATGGGCGCTGTACGAGGCCCCGGAGGCATTGTGTGGCTCGTTGCAGTAGCGGCTTTCCGTTGCCGGATTTTATTTTATTTTATTTTATTTTATTTTATTTTATTTTATTTTATTTTATTTTATTTTATTTTATTTTATTAAATTTCATTAAATTTCATTAAATTTCATTAAATTTCATTAAATTTCATTAAATTTCATTGCAATTCATTGCATTTCATTTTTCTAGGCATCATTCAGCATGTAGTGACTTGAGCGACACTCCCGACATAAAAAATAATACCTTCCCCCCCCGAAAATACTCGTGTATCAGAGCAGTTAAAGGAGAAAGAAACACAAATAACAAAATGAAAAATTATGAATAAGTTAATATCCGATGGTTGAAGAGATGAGAGTAAAGAAGCCTCCGTTTTCTTTTTTGCTTTTTCTTTACTGTAACAAAATAGTTCTTAACTCAGCAAATCACCACCCATTGCATACAATCCCTTTATTTTTGCTAGTAGGGCTAGATGTGTGTATGTTCTGCTGTTTGCAGAACTCTAGTTGGCAGGGTGCCCACACTGCAGTGCGTGATTGGCCAGGTGTGTTTTACTTTATGTAAAAATAAATGCACATGATATTTCTCATTTGACTCAAGAGCAGCCATGTAGGTATTTATTTCAATTATTGGGTGTTTTATTTATGTTATGATTTACTGAACCGTAAATGGAAATGCTTCTGTTGTTTATTTCAATTGGTGTGCCAATTCTTATGCAATTGCTCAATATCTCTTTGAAAATTTTGTGTGGTTTGTTTTGTTTTAAAGTAACTGCAGTAATATGGCATGGAAGAAACAGTATCAGAGATGATAATTCGATTATGCACAGAGATAAACACATATACCCCAATGGCACCCACTTTTTAGAATCTCACCCAAATTGCAAAAATGGTATTTCAGGACATATACAGATTTTTTGCAATACACATATAAGGAAGCAAGAAAACAAACTGAGACAGTGAGTGCAGTTAATCTATATAAACTGGTATAAGAAACAAAGCATGGTAGGAGAGACACTTTTGCATGAATCTGAGAATTATTTCCTTGTTAAAGTTGCCCAAGCTGGCCCTCATGGACCAAAGTCTGCTCTTTTTTTTTTTCCCCAACAATATCTACTTGTTGAACAAAGGGTATTTCTACTCTCCATGAATCTTGCTTCTCCAAAACCTGCAGTGAGTTCTCTCTGAGAACATCTGTTTCACTGATGTAAACCAAATATCATTGTATTGGACAAGAGATGCAAAGCTGATCAACTGCGTGTACTATTCATGCCAATATAATACTCCAGTTCTTCTGCAAACTGACCTTCCTATGCAGAAGGTGGACTTGTTTTGGTAACTTGGATTTTGAGTCACAGAGAGCAGAGGAATGCTGCCCTTCTTTGACTGCATAGCACCACATTTTCAAATTGCTTGCTCCATTCTCCTTTACCTACAAAGAATTATTCATTTCCCTGTCTCTCTTTCCACAGCAGTTTTGCGAAAAAAGCATTGGGAGAGAGCAGTATCCATCATAAATGGCTTTCTTGGCTGGCTTCAGCTCTGAAGAATCTAATGTACCAAATCAAGGCTGGCTTATTTAAACTCCTCCCCAGGGAGCAGTTCCACAGCTTTACCCAGCTTGCAGTTCCTAGAGCATAAATTAATTCAGGCTGAATTAACTGCACATTTTCCTGAGCTGTATTAACACGGACACCCAGCCATTGTGGGATGCGTGGCAGCACGATCACACATATAAAGAAACACTTTGGCCATTTACTCCATCAGGGGACATACACTAACCTGTGTATAGCAAAAATGATGATTGCCCTGGAAGAGGATGCCTGGAGGCCCTATGTAACACGTCCTGTAGTTTTACGGTGAAATGTGAGAATGTGAATATCAACTGGTAACACCCTAAAATCATAAACAAGACCCATAAAATTGGATAGTCAACCAGCATCTATGGGAAAGTAGAGGAAGGTCTGGATTTGGTAACATTTTAGGACTCCTGAGGGGCAGCAGCTGTTTGGTATTTTGGAGAGTGGTTGGTCCTCCCAGCAGTTGGCCTAAGCTTCTGCTGCTGCTTCAAGCATTTCAAGGGTGAATCTCCCTGCTGAGCAGATTTAAGGGAATGACATCAGGAAGGTCACTAGCTCACCATGTGCTTTCCCTTCTGTTGCCACGTTTGCACAGTTCTCTGCAACTACTGGTGAGACAAGGAAGAATCAGATTTAATTCATTCCTCCTCCACCCCTCCCCAGTCAACAAGGCAGCTGCCAAAGTATTTCTGCAGTGCATGTGGTTTCAGGTTTACTCCTTTTTAGGTAGTGACTTAAGGTGCGATGATTGGGAGGGAATCCAACACCTGACCTTTCCTTCAGTTCCTCCAAAAGAGAGAGATCCTCTCTTCCATCCCAGCAATTTCATAGCCGGATCAGGTAGCTTTCCTATTGCCCATTGAACAAACAATCCTTTTCCCCTTTTCAGGATCAATATCAAGGATCACCATCCATCCTGTGCCAGAAATCCTTTAAATCTTTTTTAACATTACCCTTAGTGGTAGCTGGAACTTCAACCTCTGCAGACACCTCTCCTCACCCTTTGCAGGGCATTTCCTTTTGCTGAAGAAACTGATACGATGTGAAGGTTTTTCTTGTGATTAAATGGGATTTCTATGTCCCCCAACACTGAGTCTTCAGCTGTGAAACCTATGAGATCTACAAACACACACATCTATATCTACATCTGTGTATCCACAGGCAAGCTGTTGTCCTAAGAGAACAGAAGAGTTGGACTGGAATAGCCAACTGGAAAATCTGCTGTATTAACTGAAAGACAACGGAGAGCAGAGATAATATGATCAAATTTTAAAACTAAAGCAAGTAAAGGGCTGAGCCCAGCAAAGACTTTGGCAGGTGTTTAGCTGTAATTTCTCCGTTTATTGCTTACAGCCTTCTTCAAAGCCAGGAGTGTCTCTGACCTTGTGCCTATAATAAAGGCTATGTGTGATGGGCTTCTAAAAGTAACTCATGTAATTTCTCTTGGGCTATATAATAAAATGGCACATATCTGGAAACATTACAGTCACGTCATACTAAAAAATAAATCTGGGATTCATGATCACTCCAAATGACCAAATGTTTGTCTCATTGTAATGATTTTCTCATTATAAATATGGTTTTGAATAAAAGGGCTCCATCTTGCTTCCAACTTCTTATTTATTTTTATTTTGAATTATAAAGGAAATGCCATTACTTAAAGAATGTGTTTCAGTTGGGAGAGAAAAAAAAAACCAAAGCCCAAAATCATAGGAGGAAGGAAAATTTTAACTATTTCTGCTGGCATAGTACTGCAAATACAGATATCTCACAATCATAATGGAGATTAGTAGAGCTGGGTGTGCATATTTGTTATGGATCAAAGATAGGATATAGTGATTAGAAGAATGACAATGCTTTCAACACTCACAAAGGGATTGAATGTGTGATTTATAATACTAATTCCACAAAACCTTTCTATGGCTGCTTACTGCACAAAGGATTCAATATGGATTGATCACGAAAAAACGCCCGTATTTCCTTCAGCTTGGCTTCCAACTTGCAACTTGCTTTGCCTTGCAACTAACCAAAAATCTCTTCAGTATTGACACTCTCTGATTTAAGAGATTATTTCCCCCCCACCTGTTTACTCCACTCTTCCGCTACAGATTACTGTCCCCACAGTGTAACTGTCAGAGAAGTTTGTGTGCTACATTCCCAGTGGCCATACTTCACAGTTCAGTATTTTAGCTTATAATTAATTGATTTTCTCTGAGTATTTATGGCCATTTTACATATACACGTGACAGAAATATTAAAACAAAGATGTTGATGCAAAGAGCAAACAGTAGCCTGTAGCCTGAGGATACATACCTCTGATTTTCTCTTTACTAGCAGTCAGAAGCACAGACTCGGTTATGAATCTGCCACTGGTTCTACTAGGGGACTTTGGAAAGTCATTCAAAATCTCTTTGTTCCAACTCCTGGTCTCTAAAATGGGATAATGCTACTTGGGCATCATGGTGAAACTGTATTTGTAAAGATGCTGTTATCCTTGTTAGAACTATTGCATTGGTGAATAGTTTTGAGCAAGCATACTGCCACGTTGAGGCAGACTAGACTAGTGCTTTGGCTGTAGCACACCGAAAGGGAGAGAGCAGCATCCCCCAGCAGGGCTGGGGGGCCTTTCGATTATTTCATGTAAAAAGAGTTTCACAGCCAGCTGGAAAAGGATACCAAGGCGAGGCTTAGCATCTAGTGACAAACTAGATGTAAGCCACAGAAGAACTAGCAAAGTAGTTATTCTCTTACTTTTCTTTTTCCTTCAAGTAATTGCTGTTCAGCAAGGACTCTTTCTGGCATTCGCTGGAGACCCCATACCAGGCTGTACATATTTCATATGCACCACGCTGTCCTGATTCCTGATTGCCTAGATGATGGTGATTATTGGGGAGCACCATTAACTCCTGACTGTGCTCCAGTTTCCTCCCAAAGCCTGTGGGGCACTATGTGCATCTCAGTCTCATTCTAGTATGAACTTGGATCATGGCAATGATGGGCACTGGGGGTGGGACTTCCTACATGGCATGGACTCGGCCAATTTAGGAGAAAAGAAACTGCATTTTTGACTTTGTCCAACCAACTGAACAATTTTTTAATGATCGCTTTTCTTTCTAAAAAGAAAAAAAAAAAAACTTCCTTGTAATGTTAATAGACTAATAACTTAGATGATACAATTTATGTGATATTAGAAAGCTTAGTGATCCGGTGAAGGCCTAATTGAGAAAACTAATAATGTGTACCCAGGCACTGAACTTGCACAAGGTTTTCCAAATCTAGATCCATTTGCTAAGTACAAGGATTCATCTACTGATTAAATTTTGGACTTCACACGCTACAGAGATAGGGCCTAACCTGTTTAACTAAATAATGTTAATAAAAAAGCACCTTCAGGCTTCAAGCATCACTGTGATCATTAAGAGAGGGGCACATGCTAATAATACCTGAGGAAAAGGGAAAAAGCTTTCCCTGTTTTCCTGTGTATCAGAGACAAGAATCTCTGCAGCTGTCATCCCTGGAGCTCAAGCTGAAGATCTAGAGGATATATTGGCCACACTTACTCCTGGAATGACTGCTAAGCAATGTGTGTGGCTTAGTAGGGTAAAAATATAGCATTTGGATTTAACTGGACATCAGCTCCCCTTGGGTGCTTACTCCCTTTGCTTACAAGACCTAGAGTCTAAATGCTGTAAACCAGGGAATATTTATGAACCAAGGCTGGAACCTTTCTTGCAACCTAACTGCCTTCTCCAGGAGCCAGCCCCAGTCTCCTGCAAGCAGAACTGACAGGCAACAGATACAGTAAGATAACACAGCATACTCAATTTCCATTTTACCACAACTATTAACCTAAAGAGGAAACCCATGTCTAAGGACTTTTCCTTCTTCCTAAGATTTTTTTGACACAAACACTTCTTGCCATTCAGCGGCTTCTTACTGGAACTACCTGATGCAAATATCTCTTCACATGCAGGGTCTTTTCTTCCACATCCACTGTGACTCCTGCAGAGAGGAACTGTTCTAGGTAAATGAAATTGTTGAGGCTTTACTCACTGTTTAACTAGTTTGAAATGGATCTGTTCTCTGGGCTTACAACAGCATTAATTTGCTAATAGGATTCATCTTCAATGAGGCAATCGAACACTTCATTCCTGTTCTGAACGGCTCTAGTGGTCTGGACAGCTAATGGGAGTCCTTCAACACATATCAACTACTTCATATTCCACCTTCTGCTCCTCCAGGTACTCTGGGATTCCTGCTAGAGAGAAGGAGAAGCAAATTAGACCCCAAATAGACAGGCTTCTTAGGGTGTATTACAGGGCTTTAATCAGTTATCTTGCTATCAGAAGAAGAAAATCTGCTATTAATTGGGATGTAATGTGATTGGCTAATGAGTTTTTCATCTTCAACAAGTTTTTGGTTGTGTTAGTAAGCTAGAAGTGGGCTGTCTAACCCAGTGTAAGAAGCATTGTTTTCAAGTAGTACACTGGCTACCCCCTTGAACTCCAGGAATACAATTAGATAGGGAAAAAAAAGCTACAAAGCTGTAGCTGAAAACTACAAAGAAAGGAGAGGATAATAGAAGACATTTGCCTGTTAGATCAGTGGAGCCTTTCAATCAGTTGCGTGACATATTTGAATCCAAGATATGCAGTTAGCCTCTACAGTTCCTTGTTATCACCCTGATGCTTGGGGATCCAAACTGAAGGAAAAAAAAACCACACTTTATTTTTACCCACCATAAGAGACATAAGTGGATTACAAACATAATTTTGTGAACTGTTGCAGCCCAGAGGTTCATGAAAATTCCAGTGCTTTGAGTTCATATTGTATGTTGGAAACTTTTGTTTGTTTGTTTGTTTTCCCCTTACTGCTATAAGCTGCTTCGCTTTGCCTGTGTTCTAGACAACCAGCCTTCTTGGGAACCTGCTCAATGTGACCTTGTAGGTTTTTGCCATAGTTATAACCATCTTGATAGATTCACTTTGACTTTTCGCATTTTCTTTTAATTTATATGTTAATTTTTTAATTTCTTTCCTGAAGTTTGATGATTTTTGGCACATGTTATCATCCCTGTGGTGTTGGACACTGAAATGGTCAAACATTTTCTTGGTCAACTTTTACTTCATATTTCATGTGTGAAAAGAACTACTGTTAAAATTTAACTTTCACCAGACAGCTGTCAAATATATTTGATACCTCTGTTCTTTGAAGGACAGGCTAGTAAAACTGTGAGACACGGAGTCAGGATTCCTCCCAGAGCACTGGTTTCAGACTTTTTGCTCATGTTAATACTGCAAAGCTGGTCTGAGATGGAGTCTGTCCTGTTGGAGGCGAATCCCCAGTATTGCAAACTAAATCCCGATGACAGAAACTTTATTGATGATGATAAACGAGTCAAATGCAGCTGAGTTGAGCTTTCACCTCCAAGCTGACTTTTTGACAATTAGGAAAATTAGTTTGATCTGTAATTGCGTTTAGGAAGCGGCCACATGGCGTGGCACGCAAATCCCCAGCGATGCCATTTGTACGTTTGGTTTTCAGAGCAAAACTTTAAAGAGCCCGTGACTGACAGCAGAACAAGGTTTGCCATACACAGAAGAGAAACGAGGCGACGATGGTACAAATAACCTCGGCCGTACCGTGGCCTTCAGAAAGCTGTGGTTTGGCTTGAATGTTCCTAGCGACGTCTCCGGACGACACGGAAACTTGCAGACCTTCAAATATACGCTCACTCAAGGGAGTAAATTCCCACCGAAGCCCCACACGTGAAAGGCTTCACGTCGCCGCCGCCCCCGGAGGGGGAGCGTGGGGGGGTCCCGGTGCCGCCCGCGCCCGAGCGATGCCGCGCCCGTGGGGCGCCCCGGGGGACCCAGACCGGCGTGGCCGCGGCCGGGCCTCCCCGCCGGCAGGGGGCGCTCGCTCGGAGTGGCAGCCGGCGCTGCCCGCTCTCTCCCCCAGCGGGAGCCTCGTTGCTTGGTTACGGAGCGCGTCCTTCCCCCGCCCGCCGGCTCAAGAGGGAGCGGCGGCGGCGGCGGCTCCTCCTCCTCCTCCTTCGGGGGCTGCGGGCCCGGCTCGTCCTCGTCCCCGGGGCCGCCAGCGCCGTGCGGGGGGCGGCTGGCAGCCCTCCTGAGCGGGGCCTGTGGCGGGGACGCTGCCCCGTGCCGTGCCGTGCCGTGCCGTGCCGTGCCGTGCCGTGCCGTGCCTCCCCCGCCGGCGGCCCGGCTGTGGCGCTGGGGCTGTCAGGCTGTGAGGTACTTTCCTGAGGGGAGGGAGGCTCTTTGCCTGCTCGAGAGGGAGAAGTGGGGCTGGGAGGGGTCCCTGGTTTTTGTAGGTGGAGAGCTTTTTGTGGTTACTTCGAGAAAGCGTTGAGCTTTATCCTTTCTCATTTTTTTTCTCTCTTGGGAGTTCTGTCCAACTCCCAATTTAGGCTCCCAAAGATAGGAATGGTTCAGTTGTTTCCTCTGGTAAAATGCTAATAGCCATTGCTGGTGCTTAATTACATGTGTTCAGAACAGTCTTGTTAAAATCAGTGGGGCCCTTATCAAAACGAAGTAGTCTGTGCCAGACTGGGTTCTGTGCTGGTATATAAAATAAAAAAAACCTCATTTCTGTTTGAATTTACAGGCTGCATACAGTAGGAGAAAATCGCTAGAAAACATGAGCACTTTGTACCGAGTTATGTGGAAGAGCTGAATATGATTAAGGAGCATGAGACTATATGCAGGGAATCTCAGTGGGATAGTCTGAAGATCAAACAAGCAATAGTTACTGCTCCTAGAAACGTGAGCATTTAGCCCTTATTGGAAGATTTAACACCAGATCAATCGCATCAGTTAAGAACATTATCCTCTCCAGAGGTCGAAGAGTCCACGTAAGCCTGTCATGAATATAAATAAAAATATTCCTAATTAATTCATCGAGTGTTCTGATGTTCACAGAAGGTAAGGATATTTTCTGAAGTAAGAGACATGAAGAAACAAACTCCTGATCTCAGGGTGATGACTCAAAGAAATAAATCTGTGGAAGAAGATGGTGCTGACAAAAATCAGAGAAGTTGCTCTGAAAAAGTTAACAGAGAAAATGCCACTTGTAGTCATAAAAGTAAAGTTGTAAAATTGCCAGTAATAGCATCATTTGCAGGTACCACTAAAAAAATTGTAATGGTCAAGCACCCAGCACCACCTCGGAAGCCAAGTTATTGCAGGTCTAATTTTCATGTTAATAGCTCCCCTATCCTATTAGAAAAGACAAAAGCTGTTAGTAAAGTAAAGGATAGCGTGCGTATGCTACAGATGGATCCCCAGAATTTAAAAAGAGATAAAACTGAAGAAATAGATACTGTGATTAAAGATAGCGATGAATTTAGCTCTACAGATTCTGATACAATTAAAAACATTTCAAGAAAGGGAAAAATAAGCAGGGAAAGCTGTAAGAAGAGAAGCAGAGTGATTTCAAAAGCAAAGCAACAAGATTTAGATGTTGAATCGGGAAGAGTGCTGAGAAAGGGAAGCAAGCAGCCAAGTGTGAGGTCTGCTCAAGAACAGTTGGAAGAGGCAAGAGATGTGACTAGACCAGACACTTCAAAAATATACGAGAAGAACTTCCAGCAGAGCAAACCTGAAGAGCCTACTTCCACACCAGCATTGCCTGTGAAAGTGGTTGCAAGGTCTATTGATGAAATAATTGCTTCCCTGCAGTCTACTTCTCCATCTCCCTCAGACCAGACGATCAAAGAACTCCTGGAGAGTGTTCTTGGCCAGAACTACAACATAAAAATGGAAGTAGGTGAACCAGAACAAGAGCAATATTTTTCTCTTGGGTAAATATTACTTTTATAAGAGTTGTATATTTTTTTTCCAGCTCCTACAATGTGTTACAACACAGAAGCCAGACAAAACAAATGGATAAAGACACTAATGTATCATAGAATATTCTTCACTGTTTCTTCTGCCAGGTTTTTTGATGTCCCTTAAAAATGAAAATGAGCCAATATCAAAATATATTAAAACACAAGCTCTTTTGGGGTGTTATTTTTATTGTACTGCTTATAGTTTAATACATCTTTTTCTTTACTCTCCTTTCCCTTTTTTAAGATGACATAGTCCAGTCTGACAGATGAAAAAGTGCATTAAATGCATTTGGGATACTGTTGGAAGTATTGCTTCTTTTAGTTATTGTTTAGCTTGTGAAGTCTCAATAAGACAAATTCTTTATTGTCACAGTTAGGTAGATTGTGTAAGCAGCTGTAAGAGAGTCCCTTCAACTAATTACAGCAGGAGGTATCAGCAATACTAGGCATCAGGCAGATGCTACAGAAACCTTTCCTAGATTTTCACCAGGGGGTTGCTGATTCATTTGTTAACTAGACTAGTAACTTACTATCAGGTGGCTCTTTGTCCTCTCTTAGCCAGACTGATAGTTTTAGTCTAGTTCCAAGAGGGCTGAAACTTCTGTCACAGAAATCACTGTCATGCTTGGTATTCATGCTAGCACTTGCTAGGGATGCCATGAAATGAATAGACCCATGGAGGGTGAACTACTCCTTTTCAGCAGCAACTGCCTCTGGAGTACTGTGATGTTTAATTCTTTCTTTCTAAAACTTACATCAATCAGATTCAAAGTAAAATGAAAATTTGAACTTGGTGATGACCTTCTGGTCCAGTTGTTTGTTGTTGTTTAATGTTTTTTTTAGGTATGGACATATGGACGTTAGTGAGGATGAATGACACCCTTGCTGATTACATTTTTTTTTTTTTTAATCAAAGGCATTTGCAGCAGGTGTCTTTTGAACTTAAGTGACCTCATAAATAGGATGAAGACTCTAGCAATTCTTTATTATTATTATGCATGTTTTATTTACTTTACACTGAGCTTCAAGGCTTGCCTTCTCTAATGAAGTAAGAAATGTATTCTTTAAAATGAAACATAAATACCTGGGAAAAGAACAGAGCTACTAAATGAAAACAAGCTCTCGGGATTAAATGTGTTTTTCATTTCTTACAAAAAATATACTCTGTTCTCTTTATCTTGTTCTTGATCTTGCATTAATGACTGGTTAGCAGTGATAGCTTATGATATTGCTGTGGGGGCTGAGCACCGTTTTTCCCCCAGCATTGAAAAGAGCATTATCCAGGGAACGGAATGCCAGCTCAGTGGGACATTAGTACTTAGCCCTGTTTCCTTTGAGGGGAATCAGTTATGAATAATGATTCCTACCACATTTGCTGTTAAAAAGTAGAATTTTTATTATTAGAATAATATAATTTTCAATGCCTGGAGTAATTTGGTTGCCTTGAGGCTTGTTGCTACCCCTGAAATATATTGAGTTATTAAGTTATATGTTGGATTTAGTATCCATAGGAGGGTATTTATATTCATTTCAGAAATGCATTTTCTTGGTATTCAGCTTGATGTTCAGCTTTCTTGGTGATGAACCTGCAGCTCATCATCTTTAGTTATTGTTTTCAGCAGATCAGTTCTTTGGTACCTCAGATGAGCTCGTGAGGGTGGTAACTAAATGAACAACATTTTTGCTTTCGAAAAATAACATTAAATTTGAATGCTTCTATTAAACAAGGACTATACAGCATACCATACTAGCAGGAAGCCAACATAAAATATACTTTAGTTTTAAAAAAACATCTCTAGCTTTTGTCAACTACTCTCAATAGTGAGGCTTTGAGAAGATTTTCTCTGTAATACATTAATATTCCCTCAAAAGTGGTTTGATGGAGACTAATTGTGGTTAAAATTTAGGAAGAGATAGACTTGTATTTGCTTTATATCTATAAGCAAATGAAAATAAGTATTTGCTCATAACTTTACAGTATCTCACTTATTTTCTCTATATGTTCTTTATATTTCAGCTGACATGAAAATTACACAACAGATCATGTATTGCTTTCTGATAAAACAGTGCTTTTAAGAGGCTTATTGAAAATATTTAGTTTTTTTTTTCCTTTAGGTGCTATAAGGTGTATTCTAAGTGTCATGGAAATGAACAAGAAATGTCAATTTATTTCATTTAGCTCTCTTTAAGTGGCAAAACCTAGCTCTTCTTATTGGTTTTCTTATTTTCTGCTTACAGGTAGCTTATAGAATATTCTTCTCATGGTCTTAGCATCTGTTAAAATGTAGCTAAATTCAGACCGTGATGCTTTTTATTATGAGTTTGATATTACATTATTAATTCAGGAAGCACACGTTATTGACTACGCTCCATAAGGTTAATCATGGCAAAGGCTATGGCACTTCCTGCCACTTGCTGAAGGGAGCCGCTCAGTCTTCAGGGGTGGACACTACCACTCCTGGACACATGAAAATTTTTTTCTGGAACCTTAACTCATATTACTTCAGATTTAAAAAAAAAAAAAAAAAGTTTTCTTTTCATAACATTGCAAGAAACTGCCTAGGTAGAGATGTTGGGTAGATGGTTTACATGTGTGGATTTCTGAAATCTGTCTGTTTATTTCTTCAAATTTACCAGTGCACATAACTAATTAAAAACAATCCAGTTGTGCAGTTTGTTACACTTTATCAACAATCGCTTTCCAGTTTCTTATGATCATTAGGCCCACATCATTTATGCTTGTCTTAAAAACGCTACAGGCTTTATGGGGCAAGGACTATCTTTTTACCCTGAAGTCTAACAAAATGGGAGACTAATCCTCGTTACGTCAGTAAGCTGCTGTTATAATATGAGAACAAATTGTTTTTAATCAATCAGGTGGATTGTAATCTCCAGAGTTTCAAGGTTTGTCAAAGGTGTACAGGGTGATTAGCTATGTTTGTGTATAAATAATTTGTATAAATCCACCATGTTAAAATAATGTTTTAAAATATTTTTATGTTCACACATCTAGATTGACTTTGTTTTGTCATTTACCAGGGTCTTTTCTGCACTGGTGATAGAGACTTTTCTTGTCAAAATAGCGAGGAAAATAATTTATTTTAATAGCATGTAACTATCAAATGAGGAATCAAAGAAATACCAGATGAAAATATCTAAGATAAATTTAGAGGTAATTGTTAAAAAAACAAAACAAAACAAAACAAAAACCCCAAAAAATTTCAGCTTTCTGTATGTCAGGTCTCACGATGAGTCTTTTCAGCTACAAAAGATACCACAGACATACCAAAATGACTGAAAATATTAACATAGTTTCTAATGAATTATCAAGGTGCTCGGGTACCTAAATAGTTTTCTACACCTGCAGGAGGAAGCCTATGGCTAATAAACCTGTTTTTTAAAGGCGTACTAGATGTTTCCATCACAAGGTTAAAATATCAATGAAGAAAACAGCTTCCTCAAGACTGGAAAGAACACTCAAGAACAGATTCCCACAGGAATTAAGAGTTGCCACAGTTCTCAACACTTTTATTTCTCAAAGTTAGATCACACCTCTTTGGCCTTGTTTTTGTTAAGGCAAACACACAGCCCATAATACATATATAGATGGTACACATAATTTTATTAAAATAACACAATAGAATTGTGCCTGCGATTCTCCCATGGGGAGTGGACGAAAGAGAAAACACCGCACCCAAAAAAGGAAAACAATCACATAACATGTACAGGTGTCTAAAATGAAATTAAGATAATACATGCTCATATAATTCTGTTGGTTTTGACAGAACAGGAAAATTAATATGTAAAATTGTAATTTACATATTGTGCAACGGTTTAGAAATGTGAGTGGATCCAGTCTGATTGAATGAAAGGCTTTGTGAAGATTTCTCTTTGATTCCGTGAATTGGATAATAAATTGCATGGAGAAAGAGTTACGATCAGCTAAGATGGACTGTAGTAATTAATAGTCCACGGTAATCACCGTGCTTGAAAATATGCACATG
Organism: Platalea leucorodia; assembly: GCF_965183815.1. Taxonomy (NCBI): domain Eukaryota; kingdom Metazoa; phylum Chordata; class Aves; order Pelecaniformes; family Threskiornithidae; genus Platalea; species Platalea leucorodia. Next base: position 27,862,966 of record NC_138829.1, on the reverse strand, counting down.
TTGCAAAGAAGAGGAAAGTTGTTTGGTATAGCTTGAGAAGATAATGATGAATCTGTTCCTTTTAGTCTGAGTTGTTACTACATTCGTCTCTTTTAGTTCCTTGCTCTCATAGTGATGAAAAAAAAAAGTAATATGAATTGTTTTTTTCTTAAGCTGTCTTTTCTGTCAAAGGTAGATAAATTCCTAAGGCTTTGGTTAAAAGCAAAACGCCAATGTGTACAATCTTCTGCAAGGCCATAGCTTATTATTGCTTTATAGTTTACATTTTTGGGGTAGTATATGCATCTATTGCTTTATTTCGGCCTGGAGACTCCTCCTTTTTTCCTTTTCATTTTCTAATATGCAAGGAAAAAATTGTTTACAGCTCAAAATATGCTTCTTATGTGGCATTAAAGTTAAATGCAAAAAATCCTAAGCATTAAAAAAATTAATATTTTTATATTGCTAAGTGGACAATACACTCAATGGAATAAAAATTTACTGTGTGAAAGATTCTTACATTAAAAGAGCAACTGGACATTTGCAGTGCCAGCAACAGATTTTTTTCATGACGTGACAGACTGTTTCTAACACATATTCAACTGATAGCTTTAATGCATTCTTGCATCAACTTGTGGCTCTGAAATATTTTCCCTGGAAATATTTAACACATCTATAGCAGTTTTAAAGAACTGTATTCTAAAATGAAATGTAGTTTAGATGTGATACTGTTTGTTACTCTTGTCTTTAAAACTTGGTTCCTCAAGCCAGTGTATGGCACAAAGGGTAAAGTACGTGTGTGCTAACCAGGTGCTTAGAAAGCACACTGTCCTTAAAATTACCATCTGTTGTTGCTGTGTTTTATTTCTACTTTTTCATATGGATATACTGTAACCAGAAAGGGACTTGTTGAACCGTTCCTTTGATGAGAAAGAATAGTATGTCTAGGAGCTAAGAACAACTTCAAATTTTGTAGTAGCTTTTCTGCTAGTGGAGCAATTATAATTTTCTCTTGTGGAGAAAATGATTAACTGAAAATTGCACTCAGCTTTTAAACTTCTCTACTATAAGCAGTTCCATGGAGAAGTTAGTTATAGTGAAGGGTTAAGCATGTGTGTAAATGTTTGCAAAAGATGAGCCTAAGATTATTTGTCTCTGAATGTACTTGTTGCTTTCAAACTAATTTGTGTAATGAAGACCCAAACTTTAATTTATGCATATATATTGTTTTGATGTTGCTTTGTTCTGTAAGGGAGTATGAATAATAGATTTTTTTTTTTTAGCATTCTTGTTTGACACTAGTTTTCTTCTCTTGCTGGTACAACAGGCACCAATTGAACATGAGGAAATAAAAACTGAATCTCAAGTCCTGCCAAGTTTTCACGAAGGAAGCCTGGTAACATTCTGCATTATCTAGGAATGTTAAAATATAATAAGTTAATAGCGCTTCTATTTGCTTGCAGAGTTGTTATCTAGGTAGTTCATATTTTAAAGTGATAAAACTGGGAAGGAAATAAAATAGTCCTTGAAAACATTTTGGTACTTCATAAATTACAAGTATACCTTTATTTTTCTCTCTTTCCCTTTTGTGTCTCTTGTTCATTCTTATGGGGTTTGATTCTCCAACAGCTGGATATAAAGAATTTACCTTTTATTAAGTAGCATGCTGATTAGGGCAATGGAGTCGTAAAATTCTGTATTCATATATATTAGTGCCTATCACTCTATGCCTTTCATTCAAACTGTTTTTAAAATTTAAATATTTAAACTTAGATAGGTTTGGGGGATTGCTTAATGTTTAGAGGCACTAATGATTTATTTGCTTTAAAGGATCATAGATCTCTTGATATAAATTTCTGATGTATGTTTCTTCTTGCATTTTGCAATTTCTACTTACAAGTGCAATTTGTAGAAGAAACAGACCAGATCTTTGATAAGAAATCTCTATAAATATTATTATTTAGTGTTAATCATTGTAGGTCCTTTGCCTATTACTATATTTATTTTTGGAAATCTAGTTAGCTGTTGAGGAAATATTTGGCTTAGGATAAAATTGATACAATGTTATAGGTGCTTCATAAAATGCATGGATGATGAAAGAATAATTGCATAGAATAAATATTGTACTGCATCACCTGTCAGGGAGCACAGAAGTGTTTTAAAAAAAAATATTGTACATTCACCTGTTACATTGATTTCTTTTTTTCCTCCACCTCAGAAGTCACCAGTAATTCAGAAAGAATCTCAAGCAAAGGAAAATGAATCTCAGCCTAAAGATGAGCTGTTAACATATAATAAGCAGGTGAAGCAGGGAAGCAGGTTTAGTACTATTGTGAGATAGTATTAGTTTCCCAATGCTTAAGGTTTTGATGCTTTAGAGCATACAGAGGTCTGCAGGCTGTTTTCTTACCACCTGCCCTTTAAAAGAAGATTTTCTATAAAACAGGTCTTCATACTGGTCTTGCAGCTTAAGGTTAGAGGAAAAAACAAATTAAGGTTCATTCGGTCAGATGTTGGGTTAGGCTTCCCTTTATGAGATTGGAAAGAAGATTACAAATGAAACAGCGTACAAATAGAATCCTAATCTACATTTAACAAGTGGGTGCCTTCCTGGAAAATGGCATAATGCTCAATATCCTTTTGGTTCTGTGATATTTCACACATGACAAAAACTGTCATTAGTCATCATGACTCTATGAGGTTTAAATTTTTAGTAGAGAACACATATCAAGTTTATAGAGGCAGCACCACAGAGGACAAATTTGTTGCTAAGACCAAATAATGTCTTTTCCCATATATTGCCAGTTTCTAGCATTCTGGTATTTCAAGGCTATAACCAGATACTAAAATAAAACTCTAACCCGATTCCTTCTGCAGCTTTGATGTAAATGTTTACTTTGCCTTAAAGTTATTATATATGCTTATTGTAAAACATACTAACACTATTATGTTTACAATGGTATAATGAGAAGGACAACTAAGAATGGGATATATTTCCACTAGGCAGTGTTATGTGCAGAAATACCAGGTAGCCTTGGCCTAAACTTAAGTGAGATGAACACAAGGTTGGATAAGGTACATAGGAAGACAGATACAGGTGATGAAAAGAAGGAGGCAAAGGGACAAAAATGAAAAGAGAATGAGAGAGACACGTGGGATGCTTGTTGATGGCCCAGTATTTGCAAGTATGTTGTTTCAAGTTCTAGTTATCATAAGGCAGAGGTCTAGTCAAAATGAGAAACCTTCTGAATGCTTAAGGGCCTTGCTTCAGCTGCTTCTTCAGCTCCTCCCACTGACTGTAGTTTGGCCCTGATTGTGTCTCTTCAAGCTGCAACCAACTTTCCTGGTCAATTTTAGGATAGCCAAGAACCAAGGATACACACAGCTTACCCTGAAGAGCTAAGGGACAGGGGAGCTCTGGGAGTGAGTCACAGGCAGACGACAGAAACTCTCCATCAGTCCTGGCACTGCATTCTGCAATGGGGCTACAGTGGAGATGAAGTAGAGCCCTAAGTGACCTGGTGATGCTGGCCTGAGCAGTTCCGGTTGGCAGGCATTCTTCTACAGCTAAGGATTCATATTTCCTAGCAACTTTTGTGGTAGCAAAATTATTTCTGTTAGATGGGTTAGAGTTCTTCTGTTGAAGAAAATGGATGAAAATGAAATTATATTACTTTTTAAAAATTCTGCTAAATTAGAAAAAATATTGTGTTTTGAAATTTTCTGTACAATATTTGTCTGTCTGTAGGTCCGAAATGTTTCTAATCCTTCAGTAATGGAAATCTCATGTGCCATCTGTACTTCTCTGTAATGTTTTATATAATTAACATTAATAATGATGTTAGCAGGTAGTTTTGCAAGTATACTCTGCAACATCAGTTGCTCTGTTTGTTACTAAACTAAATATGCTAAATCATGTGTAAACAATGCACAGTGCAATATCACTGATGGTAATTTTTATAATATTCAAGAATATAGTAAGATTATTTATTACTTCTAAATTATATAGTATTTGCCAACAGAACAGTTTCCCAGTTATTTAAACAGTACTGTGATACTGCAATGATGTTTTTTAGACAGTATTGTTTTGGGCAGCATGCCACTTCTGTAATGCACTGGCGGTATTGTTGCAACACCACCTATCAGTGTGTGTTCAGTGATCTTACAACACAAAGTAGTTTGCAAGATTGGCACCTGAAAAGATAGCATACATTTGGTTCTATTTAACACAAGTACTATGTAATTTAAATATATTATTTAATTTCAAAGTGCATGATTTCACTTTTACACATGGAAAAAATAATGGAGACAAAATTTTAGAAAGAGAAATGATTTTAAGAACCCATATGTATTACCTAATTGCTCTATTGCATCCTTAGCAGAACTATTTCTATACAGAGTAATGGCAATGTACTGTATATTAGTATTGCTATAAATACTATTAATTGGTGTGTTTTTGTGACATCTTATTTTTGCAATAGTTTTGCTTTGCTTAGTGGGCTGTAGGGCCCATGCAATTTCAAGATAAATTGATTGATTGTGCAGATGAACTTGCAAACTTGGTTATACACAAAGCAGTCAGATGAAAAAATGCAGATATTTGCTTTAGTTATTGAAATTTTATGTTACATCTGTAACTGAATAACAAATATTTTGATTAAAAAGTTGTGTGTTAGTTCACTGGTATTTCTACAAAGAAAATGAAATAAAATATGAGATTAGATACATCTAAAATGTCCATCTAATAGTAAGTGTATTGGCTCATGTTCTGTGATTTTAGGTTTAATGGAACTCCCCTCTACTTAGTATAGTCTCCATAATTCATTAGCAAGACTGTGTTGAAGTCCCCCTTCATGATCTGTTTCACAAAAAAGAAGAGATCACAGAACTTTCACTTTTGATTTTAAAATAGTAGTTGCTGTAATTTTAGTTTTGGAGATTTTCATTAGCCATATTGGTGTGTAAGACATTGACAAATATTGTTGAATATCATCTGTTACTTTGGATATCACTTACATGTTTTTTGTTGTTGTTTTTTTTTTTTTTTTCCCCTCCCCAAATTATTTGAGTATCTGTGCATTCCAGAAGCTGGTAATGGCAATGCATCCAATCAGGTTACTTTTTTTTCTTTAAATTGGACAAGAGATCAAGACATAAACATTTACCTGACATTCAAAAGCAAAAATCATAGTCTTATATTTGGCTCATTTTAATGATACATTTTCAGGTAAACATATTACTTTCAAACTTTTCTGTATTCCTTATTTTTGTTAGCTTATTTTCTCTATGTAAAATTTTGATTGACTTCCAGTTTCTCTGGTAAACATCAAATATCTGACTTTGGTCCTTCATATTTTTTTATGTACGTGCTGATGTAAACTGTGGCGTTGGTTTCAAAAATAAAATAACAGTATATGAAACCATTTTAATTTTTAATAAGCCTTTTCAGAAGGTAGTGACTTATTTAGGTATCTTCTACAGTTCTCAGTATCTTTTACTTGGTGATTAATGTACTTGTTTATGAACTATAAATGTCCATAATTTTTTCATGCAGTGATTTCTTCTAAGAACTTAAATACTGCTGAAGTTATCAGTAGACATAGACATGGTGCCTGGTCATATTCTGAGATAAATAAAGCATGTGAGTGGACAAAGAGGAGTAAAATCTTATGCTTTTGTGATTCATTTAACCAGATATGTGACTGAAAATCTTAATTAGAAAGTGATTTGGTTGCAACAGTTGTATTCTTTGGGTTCCTGTAAACTAAGATAGCCAGCCTTACAGAAGTAATTACCATGGTGTATCAGGGCAAAAAAGTGGACTTACTTTTCATATTGAGAGAGAAAATTTTTTCAAGACAAAGCACTTTAAAATTCGTTTTCCCCACTGTGTTGTTCTGTTTCTGCCTGTATTTGTTATGCTACGATTATACTTCTTTATTTTCATGAACCTCCTTTGTTGTGTTATGTATGCAAGCTTTTAAGTGGAGTTGAGAAGAATACTTTTTATTGATGGCACTGCTAGTCTGGTTTAGGAAGATGTTTAACGGTTTGCAGAAAACAGAATTGTGGAATGGTTGAGGTTGGAAGGGACCTCTGGAGATCATCACAATATGGAAAAAGCAGCACACGGGTATAGATTCTGAAGCTGAGCTTTATGAAACAGATGCAGACACTTTGGCAGCAGTGATGACTTCAGTAGTTCCTTTTCCTTGCCGTTTGCTCTTGATCCTGGATTACATTGAGCTGCCCATGACAAAATTTCTATGAGGGGACAATCTACAAAGGGAACCAGAGATCTAGATTAATTTCTGCCTTTCCTCCGCGCTTTTTTTTTTTTACTATTTTTTCCAACAGGGATCAGTTATCTGATCTATTTCACAGTGTGAAAAAATGATTTTTTGGCACAACTAAGCAGGTGGTGCTCTAATAAATAGGAATGAGCAGCTGTGGGTGGAAACATTAGGAATCCCTTACATCTGAATTCCTGCTGAAGTTCCTGTATTTAATAAACATAACCTTGAAGAAACTTTTCTAAAAACATCATCCTTTAAACTATGTCTATCTCTTTGAATTTCCTTAAAAATATAAGACAAATTTTAGGTATGTTCATGCTCTTCTAAGTTTAATAGTTCTGAATAGTAATATGATTTTGATGCTCTTTTGATTATTCTCTTTGTAGTATATTGAAGTACACTCATACACTATTCAGAAGTGCAATTTGTGTAGGGCACGTTGGAAATTTTGTTTTATCACACTTTTCTGCTTATTCTATATCTTGAATAGCTGTAGGCGCCGCTGTGATCTGCGTAGTGACAGCAGTTCTAAACTACTCTAGTTTAATTGAGTTGTGTTTTCTGATGGTCAGAGTTGCTTGTGTGCCATTGCTCCTTGTTCTACTCCAGAGTGGGTGTGAAAATATCCATATAACTTATCAGTTTGTAACACTGTGTTTATTTTCTGTTCATGAACATTTTAGACTCCATCCTCGGATGTGCTACAGGTGGAAGGAAAAGCAATATCAAAAATTAAACCCGATGAAGTTCAGCAAGACCTACGAGAGGAACACGACTTGCAACAATCTTTGCCTCCTCAGGCTTCAAATGTCGAGTAATTTTTAAATCTTATTTCATTATTATAAGAAAAAATACTGAAAATATATTGTTATTAGTGCATAGTATGATAAATAAGTTTGGAGAAGAACTAACGCCATCCCCCCAGATTTGAATCTGAACACTTGCAATTTCTGATCTAAATTATCAAGTTTAGTTTGGTATCTCTAGTTTTAATTTGCTATTTATCTCATTGAAATAGTTCTGATTTATGGTTTTTAAAATCCAGAGGGCCTATTCAGTCCTGCTGTGTACAGATGAAACTTCTCTTGACTGCAGCAGAAACTGAAGTTGCTTATGTGGGGGTTGAATTTGTCCATACAATTCCAAGCATAATCTAATCAAAATAATTAAAAACAAACAATGGAAAATACCACAAATTTAATATAAGCAATGCCAGCTCTAAGTCATCATCTTTAAATAGAGAAGATGTATTAAAAATTCATTAACTTGAATTTGTATTACAGTCAGTGCTTGTCTGAAATTCAGAAGATTTTACATGGAGAGCTGTAATTTAAGGACAACTGCTTATTACCTTGCTCTTGTCTTAGGTTGTATCTGTCATTCTGTAGCAGAAGTGCAGATTACAAAAGTAATACAGACGGTGTCCTAATTTAACTGATCCTGTCCATCCCATGTCAAGTGAGACTCTTCAGTTTTATGATCTTCACTGCTAATAAGATCTTTATAGATAGCTTTGTTTAGATGTACTATAGGTTGCTTCTTCACTTCTCTATTGAGAAAAGGGAGAAAAAAAAGAAGCTTTAATTATTAGCTTTTGTTGTTTTTAGGGTCCTGAAAGGTCTGTTGGATACAGAAGAGAGCCTTTTTATGGCAGGACTAAAGTTTGTAAATGGATAATACTTTCAATTAAGTAGCTGAGAATAGTCATGGGAAAAGAATGCTTAAGTTTATGAAACAGTCAAATTGGCATTTAAGTGACCCTTTGCATGCCATTGCTTATCTGCATTGCTTAAAGATCATTTGGTTAGCAAGATTATATATTAAAACAAATAGTGTCAACAGACAATGAGTGTTTTACCTTCAATAAATACTTACTGTCAGATTATCAATGGTGCAGAAACTGCACGATTTTCTAAAAAACCTGTATTTAGTGCATTAAGTGAAGGTAATGTAGGCCACACACATAGTATTGTTTTTTCATGTCCCCTTTTTTCAAAGAATGATAAATAGTCTGTTTTAGGAGAGTGTGTGCTGTAAAAACATTCACCTTTACCTACAGCATGCCCCAAATATTTCAGTTTACATTGATAAAGCATTCGGTTAGATCATTCAATGAAATGATAAACTTCTATACAAAAGCAGTAATGATAATGCAATTAAAATAACATTCAAATTGTTTTTATTTAAATTAAATGTCAAAACTTATTTTAAAAGTTCCTAGAGAATTTTAAAATTATTTTGCCTGCCACCGTCTACAGAAATCACTCCAAATATTGTAAGTTCAAAGTCAAACGGTTCGCCATCTAATATTTTTTTTTTTTAATTTTGTGGTAATTGCATTGCAGAGAAAGTGAACTGTGTTAGAACATCCTGAGGTAAACTACTTAAACATGTATGAAGATTATATACTCTCTATCGAGTTAAAAAAGCAGTATGAAATACTTCTTTCTAATTTTAAATTAATGTGATCTACTTACTGAAGCACTGATCTCTGATTTCACACTCCAAAATAGTTACTTATTTCCATTTATGCTGTAGCTGTGTTCAGTTAGCTAAAAAAAATAATTATTCTTTGTGTTAAATGGGGTTGCTGTAAGCAGGTCTTAAATCCTAATCAATCTCATGTATTGTGTGATTGAGTTGCTTTTCAAACTGAATATTTAATTTTTATGTTTAACTTTCACATTTTATTTCGTCACCTTGACCCTGTTCTCATTCAGGCAAAAAGGGCTCTGATTTCAGTAGAGACTTTGGATTGTAAGATCTGGTGAAAATGTCTTGTTGAAACATAAAGTAACTAGGCTCTTTTCTATATATTAAAGTTGTATGGCTTGAAAAAAAAATATTTTGAGAAGATGTAATTAAAATAAAAAGACTTACTGACACTCTTTCCTGTTGGGCTGTTATGTGCCTATAAACTTAGGGGCTCAAACTATATTAATGTAACGGAGATATATCTGGTATATACTTGATGTGATAATTTCTTGATTGTGAGTCAAATTTCTGTTATATTACACTGATTTTCATGGGTTTTTTTCTTTACGTGTGTGATTTTTCTTTTATGTTTTTGTTGTTATTGTTTTTCAGAAAACGTAAGCAAATATAAAATATTATTTTTGTAACTTGAATATGTATTGCATGATAAATCAGTCCTGTGTTTTTCCTTACTTCATTTTGTAGTTCTTGCAGATTTCTCCTTTATAATATCTGTTTATAACATAAGGTGTAGTTCTCAGTAAAATAAAAAACCAAGTTGTTGAAAGTGTCATTGTCTCAGGAGAACCTCAGAAAAATAGTTAAACCTGAAAACTATTCAGTGTAATTTCGAAATGGAATTTTAACCATTTTCATTTGGGATTTTCTCTTAAAATATGAAGGCACTTATGAACTTTAATTTAAGTTAGCATATATTCGGGGAGCCATTTCTGAGTTTTTTACATCTCAGACATTTTCCATATACTGCTTTTCACATTGTAACTGTCTGCACGTTAGACATTTATTAACTTTGTAGAGTTCATACAGTAGCCGGAGACTGTTTTTTAGAATTTGATCCATGGCCTGTGGAAGTCAATAGACTTTCATCACCCTCAGTGCAACTTAGATTGGAGGGTTAAATGGTAGAATTTTTTAGTTATTAACTTGTCAAAGATAGTCAAAGACCTGGTGTTTCCTCTAAAATCAACAGCTGAATTGAAAAGCTAGGAAGAAGTTCAAGTGATAGCATATCATAAAACTAATTAAAAGTTTTAAGGATATTTACAAGGTACTTTGTCATGGGAGAGAATTTGCAGATGAATGTATATGTAACATTTTAACATAACATTAATTCACATACCCAGTTTAAGCTGTAGATCTGCATTACTTGGTCTTAGTTTTCAGTGCAGCAAGTGAAAGCTCTCCTTAAGTTGGGAAAGTAAAATTGTGACTACAGCACTTATTTTTTTTTTTACTTTAAAATTACTACCAACATTTTAGCTTTTACCTGTTTTTCCGTTCTAAATAATATATGATCTCTACTTTTAGTAGAAATTACCAGGTACTTTATGCCAAATATTTATGTTAGCAATTTATATCCTATGGTCTGATGTATGTCATGATGTAGTGTTTGATAAACTAATATAGAGAATGGATATGAAGATTCTTGATTTCTTTGTTTTCCTTTCTAGAGGTCAACATTATCCAGGCATTCATCGTCTATGTGTTGGTTTTCCTAGTTTTATATTGCCTCCTTATCTACAACTGGTTTCTAGAGTTTATCATACTTTAGACAGAAGAGGTCACAATATCTTATTTACAGCAGAGGACATGGACAATAAGGAGGATGAACCAATGTGTTCCAAATATATTTATTTGAAAGAGCAAGCTGAAAGGAAAAGGTATGAACTTACAAAATTAATTAAATCATAGTAACTCTGAAAATAAGTAAGTTAAAGGATTATATGTTGAGAAATACCTTTCATGGTGTTTCAGCATTTAGTAGTTTCAAAGAAGTGGCAAAGAAAAAGATTTGAAAAATATTGCCTTATTTGGTAGATGTGTTGTAAAATAATTAGAACAAAGGTACTAAAAGGCTTGTATCTTGCTTGGAATGTATTGTTTTTAAGAATAAATTGCATTTTGTAGACATATTTTAAGTTATATGTCACAATTTAGGTTATAAATATATTAATTTTTATACTTCATTCTGCTCCCATGAGAGGTCCCATTGAAATAACAAGAATACTGAGCAAATAGAGTAGGCTTTCTGTGAATGTAAAATTCTGCAATAGTAAAAGGTTTAAAGTGCACATCTACTAGCCCTTTATCACAGAGACAATCTTACCTCAATCCTGATTCTATAAGCACTTAGGAACAAGCATAACTTTAAGTAATGGAGTGTAGTTCTGTTGAGTTCAACACATGCACAAAGTTAAGCACATACAGAACTGGAACCTAGATAAACCTAGTCAAAAGTATTCACTGCATATGTAAAAAGTGGTCGTGTGATAACTGCAGGATCCTGCATCTTTGAGGAGCTGCAGTAGAACAAAATGTGTAATAGCTAATTTCTCTGAGGTTGATGCAGTATGTAAAGAGAGATCTGTCAAAAAATGTGTTCTGTAAGAAGTAGTGAAGAAATGTAAATGGATTTTGGAATAAGCCTACTCAGTTTTATGATGTTGTTACATTACCAATTTTTATATTTGATGGTAGTGAATTCCTAAATCTTTGGGTTTTTTCTTTTTTTCTTTTTTTTTTTTTTTTTTTGGACTAAAATAGTGTGCATATAAATGAATATGAAGCATATTCTTTTGTCATTGCTATTACTTTGGTTACATTTTTGCTTTTTTTGTGCCTTTCTAGTTTATATGGTAACGTAAACCAATGCAGAATTGGAGCCTTAATACTCTCAAGTTTTTCCTGATGGTTTTTCAGACTGCGTGTTTGCTACTTATAGTTTCTGTGTATCACTAGCTCCAGAAATATAAAATTATTGCTCATAAAGTCTGTAGTGATCTAAAGAATGGTAGGGTGGTAAATAAGGATAAGGTTTTACAGGGCAATTTGTGTAGCTTGTTAACTTGGGCTCACTTGAAAAACACGCGTTTTAGTGCAGCCAAATGCAAGGTCGTAAGGATAAGAATAGGGAATTAGGGTCATCCTTTGTAGGAGGGAAGATTGTATCCTGAAAAGCAGTAACTCTGAAAGGAGCTTTACAGTCTTGAAAGATAAGCAACAGAAGATGGCTGTGTAATACTCTCTGAACTTTAAATTAAACATGTTTACCTTAAAATAAAGGAGGTGAGACATTAGCAATAATATAGAAAAAAAAGTTTTGGGATTAGAAATATTATACAGAGCTTTTCTGTTCCAGATAAGTGCTCTAACAACTGAGATAGTCGTGTCACCACTTGTTCTCTCTCTTGGCTGCATGACTTTTGCATTCTTTTCTGCTCAACAGCACAACTTCCTATACCCAGAATGGTCAAATAATCTAATGAGTGAGGTTTGAATCCTCAGATAAGCAACAAATTCTCATTTCCTGGCTCTGTGCTTCAGTAATGAATTATGATAAAGAGGTGGAAATCACCACTCCGCTTTTTTCCTGTCTTATAAAAGAAAAAAAAAAATCACCTTGCTCTTCCTTGAGAGAATGGATGCATCCACCGTTAGAAGAGGGCTCCATGTTCTGGATTTGAAATGAAGGGAAAATTTCTGCCTGCAGCCCCTGAAAAATCTAAGTTCCAGAGAGGGGCATCAGATTCCTGTTGGCTAAATCTGTGATTCTTCTTCTGTATGAAGGTTTGTAGGACTGTTGTGCACTTAATGCACTTAACAGAGTGTTCCAAATACCATTCTAGGGGAGTGAGCAAAAGTGTTGATTCCTGTATGCGATCTCTCTTTTTCTCGAATACCAGTTCTGTATTAAGACATTTTAAAAGATCATTATGTTGGTTTTACAGACGAGTTATAGAGTTTGTTTGAATATGTTACCTGCATGGTATAGTTTCTGATGCAAGAGGATTTGCTAAATGAAAACATAACAGACTTAGTAGTTGAGGTTTCAGTCTAGACACAGAGTAGCTATAAGATTTCAATGTATAGCAATGAAAGTAACAGCTTCTGAAATTATCCATTATTTACAGCCTTTAAATCAAAACTGGATATCTTTCTGAGGTGTATCCTGAGTTTCACCCAGCAAATTGTGAGCTTGAAGGAGGAATACTGATGAAATTTTATTATCTGTATTATTTAGAAGGTCAGGTTGGGTAATCATGATGCTTCTCTCTGACCTTAAAATATGAATCCATAAATTGCTTTATGAAAGTTTTTAGTCATTGAATTCTTTTGATGTAGTCAAGATTACCCTAACCATCAAGGATGGCATTATTTCAGGGCACAGGATTAGGCCCTGATGTTTCCCTTTGATTTTTGTGAGCTTCTGCTTCTGTCAGGAATTTGGGTACCATATGAATATCATTCATGGCCCTAATTGGAGTGTTTGCTTTTGATTCAGCAGTGTTTTCTGTCTGTTGGACAGACAGAGAATACAAGGACTCAATGATAATAAGGACACTGATCAGCATTGTAAGCAGGGGTTTCAGCATACCAGTAGCCCAGCCATTAACTGTTTTGGTGGAAGAGGATTTAAAGAAATTGTGGGAGAATAAATTGATGGCTGTAGTGAGCTTTTCTCAGATGTGAGAAGCAGCATGATGGTGGGCAAAAAGATGTTCCAAAAGGAAAAAAACCCAATCTTAGGCAGTTAGTGATGGAGTCAGAAGTCACAAAAATAGTTGTTGTTGCTTTACTGATCTAGAGATGACAAAAAAGGAAAGGCTGTGAGGGCTTTGAAAGCAGAGGAGCATCTGATATTGGAATGAGCTTCTCTTTTTCTGTTACTTCGAAGAATAGGATAACGTTCAAAGCAAACAACTATGATCTTTGCAGTAGTGCTTTGAATGAATGTGAACAGAACAAGGTGATGCTTGTCTAGGCTAAAGAAATGGATGCTGCAGCAAATGAGATATGAAGTTAGATACCAGACTTTAGCTTTGTAGAGAGATTAGGAAAAGACTTAATTTTAGAATGTTGTGAATGATACCTGTGTTCTGAGTCTGTGTGAATGATGGGATGTTAGGCATAGTGGTGAAGAAAGTAAGTAGTGGGGAGGCCATGAAGGTTGAAAAGGGAAAGGCTCATAAGATCTTTATCTTTCAGCCTTGCTGAGCTAGCACTGGCAGCTTGACATCCCTAAGAGGAAGATCATCTGATATTTTTGTTGGTGCAGAACAGAGTGATGAATCATGCTCTGATTCATTAACATGGAGAGAGAACCTGTACATGGTCTTTGAAATAGAGGGAGAAGAGAGGACAGAACCCCTTGAAATACCCAGGAAGTTGAAGGAGTTAGATGGGAGTGGAACTAGAAAAGATGAATTGTAGATGCTATGGGAGGACAGGATTTGAAGAAGAGAATGGTTTGGTTTTCAAGAAGTAGCCAACAGGCTGAGGAAATTGAGGGTGAGTCTGAGCTTTATGAACCAGTAGAAATTTTTGGGAAGAAATTTTTACATTGAGAGCTACATTCCCTGGAGATGAAGAGCATTAAAGTTTAAAAAGAAGCCCATACCAAAATTCCTTGCTGAATTTGTTTAATCTTTGAAATCTAGAAAACTAAATTGTTTGGAGCACTGCCATCTAGTGGCACCATCTATCATCATCTTCTGTTTTTAATTTTTAAAACTGGTTGCCTTATGTGGGCCTTGAAGGTCAAGGGTATCATTTACCTGACACTAATTTAGGTCTGTTTAAGCTGTTCACATTTCATTACTGACCAGTTCCCCACATGTAGCTAATTTCACAAATGCAAATGATCTGTGTGGAGGTAAGCATGATTTCTGTGTAGTGGATAGTAAAATTCAAATGACTTTGTCAACTGTTTAAATAGCAATAGATCTGTCTTTATTTTTTTTTTTGTACTAGTTCTGAGTTCTTCTGTGAAAGAATCTTGTTTGATTGTAACAAAGTCCAAAGAAGCCTACAGTGGTAGGATTTTATGGGAGATCAGATCAAGAAAGCAATAATTTTCTTGCTTTAAAGTCTCGTCTTCATTATTAAAAATATCCAAAGGTTTAAAAATATTTATAACTTTTCATTCACATCTGCAAAAAACATCTTGCGGAGCAGAGTGTATCAATTTATCAAGATGTAAACTTCCCAAGGTCAGCTACAGCTCTCTCCTGGGACTGACTGTATTAAGTTTATTTCATCAGACAGCAAATGTGCCTTGCTTTTGCTCTCCTGTTTAATCTTGGCATACTCTTCAGGCATCAGTTATCTGAGAGTTAAAAAAGCTACTTTTTTAGCCATGGAGAGAAGTATTAAGCTAAATATATTTTTATGAAGGTTATATATGGATAGTCAAACCTGTTCCTGGCAGATATCCTACAAAAATTTTAATGGGAGTTGCAGATTCATGTTATGTTTGTTAAGTTTCCTTCATGCAGGAATGCCTGCATCTCCCTGAGACATTCTGATTTTACAGTTTTTTACCAGCAGATGGGAACAGAATATTATTAGATCAATATTATTATTACTCAGAGCTTTCCTCCATGGTGCTTCTCTCTTCCAGAAATGAAAAGTCTGAATGTTGTTTCGCATTAACGCACAGTTGATTACTTAGTATAAACTCCCTGAATTGAGAACTATTTGTGACAGAAGTGCCCTAAAAGAGGGACAGCTCTTTTTACATTGTTCACTTAAAACACTTTTAACTGCCAAATGCTATGGAATATTTTGATTGTTTTATACCTTTTTGTATCTTCTGTAACTTCACTTGACATTCCTTTTATGCAGACACCCACCTTGAAGAGTCAGAACCACCAAATACTTAGATGTAAAGAAAAACTAGGAAGGCCAAACACTTGTCAAAAGTTAGGTTTTCAATTCTTGTTTTTCTTCTCTTTAAGAAATATGCCTTTTGTCAAAGCTTCCACTTGAAGAAAGGAACATTCCAGAAAGAGTTCAAGAACTACTCCCAGATCTATAATCTTTCTCTCTGTGTAAGAACTACAACTTCTGGGCTAGTGCTACATTTTAGGGATTCCTTTTTAACGTCCAAATGTACTTCAGAAGGCATTTTGTTTGCGAAATCAAATGGCTGGTTATCAGTTATGTTGAGACCCCCCCATTTACACAGAATTCTGATAATTTAAATAGGTCTTAAAATGGAAATACATTGCAATTAACATAAGTGAGAATCAAGTCCGATATAGCAGATGTATGCCTGACAGTGAAATTGCAAGTAACAGAAGTTACACACTTTAGTTCCATGAATGCACAAAGAAACTTCATTATTAATTTAGTGTTTGCAGAAAAACTACCCCAAACCTGACTAACACCAGTAGATGTCAGTGTTGGCATATGCCAATGTGTTGAGACAAGTCGTATTCTGTGTAACGTGCATTTTAATTTACATACATATATGGATACTTGAATATGTGAAATGGAGTATTTTTTCTTGTTCTTTTGCATATATAATACATATTTCACCATTTATTGCAATCTGTGCTTGTAATTGCTATTACAATAAGAGCTATATAAGTGAGAACTTAAGTAATTATTGTACTATAAAACAAGCTACAAGAAGAATAGTAAAAAATATAAATGTAACTTCAACTGTTAAATAAAAATATTCATTATAATTTTATATATAAATCCTGTAAAGTATCTGCTTAAGTGATAAATGTTACAGTTGCTGCTACTAATCTCTAAAATAGTTTTACCAGCTTGGTAGTAGTAATAGATTCTTCAAATCTGAATTTCCCTTTAGAGGTGCCAGGAGCAAAGGAAATAGAGGTAGAACAGTTATTACAGCATTTTATATACATATATATATATATATGTGTACATGCATATATGAATATGAGTTACTGTGTTGTGTAAAAGGTTCACTGTTTTTGGAAGTTGAAACTGTAAATAGATAGGAAGTTGA
This sequence comes from Platalea leucorodia, assembly GCF_965183815.1. Classification (NCBI taxonomy): domain Eukaryota; kingdom Metazoa; phylum Chordata; class Aves; order Pelecaniformes; family Threskiornithidae; genus Platalea; species Platalea leucorodia. The sequence goes on along the minus strand of NC_138829.1, from coordinate 27,846,214 downwards.
GAGGCATAATTACTTCAAACTACAACTTTCTAAAGTGAAATATTCCTTTTGCGAGGTGTTTGTCATAGGTAGATTTATTTAAAAAAAGGGCAAACAAAAAACAATCGGAACCCAATCCCCAAGTAATCACATAAGGTGCTGTTCAAAACCAGCCAGGCATTCCTGCTGAAATCAGTTCTCTATGGCATTTAAGCATATTTGACTGTAAGCACAGCACTTGAGTGGTGTATTTGCCATGCATGAAGTTATGCATGTAATGCATTTTATACTCATTTAGAGCTTAGTGTTATATTTTTCTTGTGACTTCTATGATATACACCATGGACCTGATCATGAAAGTCTGTTTAAAGTTATTTGGTGTGTGACTACAAACATTACAAGTTTGGCACCAGGTTTCCATTGTATGTTAAGTAATTTCCATCTTTAGGGGAAAAAAAGGTTTTATTCATTATTTATTTCTAATTTGATTTAAATTTTACCTCATTTTCTTTGACTTTAACAATAAAGCTATTTCTGTGCTGTTAATAACTGACATAATCAGAGTAATTTATTCATCTTTTATGTTGCTGCAGAATTTGTTATGAAGGAGTTCCTATTTCAGAGCAATTCCAGAATAATCGGACAGATGGGATTCACTTTCTTCCCCCTCATACATCAAAAAGTCTAACTAAATGCCAAAAAGTAGCTGAATATTGTCTTAAAAAGCCACAACTGCAACTGTTAGGAGAGAAAGTAAGAAATAATTTTAATAAATGTGTGCTGTACGTGCACAATCCTGCAAATGAAGACACAAAATCTGGGCAGAAAAAAAAGTGGGGTTTTTTTGTTGTCATGCAACAAAAGAACAGAACACCTTGGAAATGAAGTTCTGCTGATTTTTCAACATTCGACAATATGCAATATAAAAATGTATATGGAGTTTTTAATCAATGGGGAGTGTTGTTCTGAAACCTCATGTCCCAGTTCTTAATTCCTTCTCTGAAGTAATAAAATATGCTAATGTGCTAATTAATAACAAACAGAAAACACTAAAAGAGTAAATGAGGTAGTTCATTCAGGCTGTGGAGCCCTGTACCTCTCAGGATTTCATTGCATTTGGTGGGGTTGTTTTTGACAAAATCATGTTTAGCAGAAAACAGCATTTTATCACCTAGTAGTTCAGATTCAGTACAGACATTTATGAACTGGGTTTATGTTAGTTGATAACTGAATTGTATTGGTTTTGAAGGTTTCCATTTATCCAGAAGCTTTAAAAATGTTTCGGGCTCCAGCTCCACCAAAATTCTCTGCTCCGATTTCTTCATTAAAGGAAATTTTATTTCCTACATATGAGGTAAATATTTTAAATGTATTTTTAGTGTTCCCACCTTTTGCAGAAAGACACGTCTTTTTCTAACATTATATTTGTTAACTGTAACAGTTGTATTTTATGCTGCTATCTTATTAGCACTTCTGTATATTGTAAGCATATATATGTACAATATATGTGAATAGTGTTATTTAATTTAATTTTCTACAGTAATTTTTTGGTAGCAATTATTCTTAATTACCACTTGCTATTATATTATTTTGCTTAATGTCTTTACATTTATGTCGAAAGCTATTTTTGCATAGTTTTTCTTCTGCTATGCTGTGCTGGCAGTGATTTCTATTAAAATGTAATAAATTATTTCATATATTTAACAAAGTCCATTTTAGAAAATGCCAATGTTCCTGAGTTTTGAAATGTTTTCAATGGAAAATCTCCACTGTGATTACATTGTTGTGAGATGAGCCGTTGATGTAAAAGGGTATGCCTATTGTATGCCCTTATGTGTAGCACTCTGCACCTTCATATGGCAAAGGTTACAGAGAAACTAGCATTTCATGACCAGTTCACACTCCTGTGCAAGAGATAAAGCACACTTATGCATGGATTAATTGACAGCAGGAATAAACCTGACATAGTTCCCCATCTCCTAGCCTTACTATGACCAAACTGAGAGCTGTGTTCTTGTTACTATAGGGACTACTGCGACCTGACATAAATTACGAAAGCTATAGATAACTTTAGAGAAACAGGTAGCAATAATAATTTTCCTTTTGCACTGTGTAATTCTAGATCACGCTGAAGAACATGCTCCATCAGAAGCCTAGGATAGATGGCTTCTGTGATGTTGGTCTTGATCATCATAAATCTTTAGCTCAAATATGTTATAGGCTTTATTTATTTATCTGTTACTATGTTTTCTATAGCTGACTAAAATAATAGTATTGCACATATTCAAATATGCAAATATATTAATATTTCAGAGCAATGTTATTGAGGATGTTGTATTTGAAGACTTTTTCGCTGATCATGAAGAAGAGTTAGAAGCTGAGCAAGATGATCATGATTTCTGTGGTTATGGACTGGTGTGTATCATGGTACAATTTTTTTTAATGTAACACTAAAAATTAAGCTTAGCAAAACAATTCATAGTTTGAAGATCTAGTCATAAGACAAAATATTTCTATATAGTTGACTTCTAGAAACAATTTTATGTTAGATATTTGTTGATTTTTTAATAGTTAGAAAATGCTAAATCTCACTTTTTGAAACTTGAGACTGTGCTTGGAAAGAGTCATTGCATATTTTAAAGATGCTTCTTATTTTGCATTATTGTAGCACTAGGTGATGATTTAGGGGAGGGCCTCTGATATAAATAACAGGTTTTGAATAATATGACATATCTCAATGGAGTGACTTACTGGATGTTCCACTATGTCCAGACATCTAAAAAACTGCAAGAGTCAAGAAGCAGAATAGGGGAAAAGAGGTGTTTCCAAGTGTGTGAATTTTTTTATCTAGAATTTCTCTGAATGTAATATTAAAAGACAGGCAAACAATTCTATGCGGGTGATTTGCAAGGGAAAGATTGAAGTGTGGCTCTAAGCTGCAGTGTGGGTCTTTCCAGTTACAAAGCCCTGACTGTCTCAAACATGGTTGATCTAGTTCATGGAGGCAAGGTAGGAAATGAGAGCTGTGGGCTCCACAGAGGACCTGAACTGCCTAATGATGGTGTTCAGTTATATGTGTTTACATAGGGTTAGCTATTTCAGGTGAATAGATCCGAGAGGTGGGAGTGGGTAAAAGCTTAGCCAAATCCCATGGGAAGTAAGTTGAAAATATTTCTCTACAAGAGAATGTGAGGTGCAACTGAGTGTTCTGGTAGCTAAAACACAGCTGAAACCTTGGAACTGGCCGGCGACGTGGCTGAGACATCAGCTGAAACTGGGGAAAACTAATGCATGAGCACATCCAGAAATGGGCAAACTGAGGCTAGCATATTATTACTGCAGCTGAGCTCTCAGGTATAATTTAGTGTTTGGAGGCACTGTTTTATATTAAAATTTAGGGCTCCATCTGCAAGTTTGTACTATTAGAGCAGTTAAGATTGGTTGGATAATGTGTTTCCTGTTTGAAGGTGAAACATGCTGGGCAAGACACGCTTGCTTTTGTCCTTGAAAGAAGCTTTTTTAATAGTGACTGTGGCTATCTGAGGATACGTCATTCAAGAGTATGTGACTTGTAGATGACATGGAAGTGGAACAAAAAGATAAATTCGATTATGATAAAGCAACACTTGCTGGTTTGAACATTTCTTGCAGGAGCTGGCTAGAAATAATGGGGAGAATCTTAGTTAGTATGTCAAAAAGGAAGAATTCTGTGATCAGCTTTGCACATCTCCTACATCCTCTGGCAGCAGCAACTTAAAATAGTTATTTTGTGTTTGGCTAAAAACTATTTGGAATTTTGTATCATGTTTGACTTCAGGCACAAAGGTGTTATGGCTGTATATGTAACTATAAACTGATTTGGAATTGTCCAGCAGAGATGAAAAGTGGTGGTAGTGCTTTGCCTACAGGTTGACTGGGCCATTAGATGTAATAATTGGAAGTAATAAAGTCTGCAGTGACTACAATATTATATTTTATTCCATGTTTACTCATGGACCTAATGGGAACATCTCTTTTACTGAAAAAGAAAATTGTTACTAGGGTACAAGTAGGTCTATTAACAACAACAATTAAAAACAGATGAAGCACATACAGATTCTCAAGAAGTAGTAATATTCTCATTGGAAATTATGGTTGTGGTGATGGTATGTGGCCATTTTTTTGTCTGGGATTCCCAAGATAGGAATGTATGTGTGACTAATGTCATTTAATGCGGAGTGAATATGACACTTTTAAGAAGTGTCTGGCTTAAAACATGTTAATTGGAAAGACATCTCCATACACACAGTAAATTCATTAGGTCATCAACAGTGTGGCATATTCACAATGTGTTCTGAGACTGGAGCATCTGCAGCACATATATAGAGTATGTCCACTGACTGTGCTTGCTTTTTAGCATTAATCTATATGAGTATGTTGAATGTGTCTTGGATTTTTGGACATCTGGCAGTGGAATGGGCTTAAGACATCCAGAAATCCAGACAAATGCAGTCCTTACTTCACTCTGGCAAAGGTGGGATTGTATTTTTTGGTGAAAATAGAGATTTTTTTTTGGCAATAGCTCTATTTTTGGCGGTCTCTGATTTTAAAAGCAGAATGTATCTGAAAGCTCTATTCATATTAGGCTCAGACTAATTCAGACTTATTTTGCTTTTTGTTTTATCTGTAGACAAAAAGTTTACTGAGAAGATGCCAATCCTTGCCTGATTTTTCTGACAGTGAGAGCTCAGAGGTATTATTTTATATTTACTTGTATTTGTTCCTGAATTGTGATTTTGTGGAAGAAATTCTTCCACTGAACAGAATTGGACTTAATATTTTCCTATTACAAGCAAAAGTGAGAGTCTCAAAGGTCTTTTTTCAAGTGGATTGGTTACATTAAATACGAGAACATAGCCCTGCAATGAGAACCCCTGTTAACTTTACGGGCATTTAGATAGAGATAAGTGTGAGTAGTCTGTACTCTAGCTAACCTGAAATGAGTGGAACAACATAACCGAGTAAAGATTTGTGGTATCAGGTCCTTGGATTTCAGATGCATCAGGACATCAACGTTGTCAAATTTCCAATCATCTGTAAAGTGCTGTGTACTTTTATGGCTACTGAAGTTATGTTAGCTGTTTCACAAAATACATAAAGCTGCAATAAACCGTGCAAATTTTACACTTATGCAAAGATGACCTTGATAGCATTATACAAGTAATATTTTATTAAGAAATTTGATTTTGAGTAAGAATTTGAGCATGTATTTATTTAAAACTTATATATAGCCCATAAAGACCTGCTTAAAATGTTGTGACCATGTTATTTTAAAGATGGCCATGAAGCACGGCAGCAGTTTGTATGCAATGATAAATAAAATAGTTTAAACACTAGATTTGCAATTTGAACTAAGCATTGATGCTTGATTTTTAAAATACTAGTTTCGTGTTCAAATAGAAGTAGTCTTGTTGAATTCAGCTAGCAATCCTTTAACAAAACTATGCATAGTTCATTAAAAGAATTTATCAAGTAAAAATTCAATATATGCAATTCGCAGTCAAACTATTTGATTTGGTGATAAATGGCAGCTAATGATAGATACATGTAGTGATAAATGACAGCTTTACATTGAGTTTCAGCTTTTTAATAAATCAGTATGAAGCTTAGATTTTTAAAAAAATAGAATTTTCCTAGAGAAAAGCAGCACACTTGTGACATCAAGATTTTTTATCTTTTAAAAACTTCACAAGGTATAATGCATTACCACAAATAAAGAATGAAAGGTACTTAGTTACTTAAATGGAGTGCTTTAAATTATTATTACAATAAAGTAAAGCCTGATGCAGTGTCTTTCTAATAAATATATAAATTAAAGAATTCTTAACATGTCTGTAACCAAGCATTGAAAAGTGCTTCTTTGAGTCCAATTAAAATTTTTTCAAAATTATTAAATGCTTTATTTATTTTTTTCATTTATTTTATTTATTACTAACAAATGTTTCCCTCTAAATTTCAGGCTGTGGACATGAAATTGCATTATAATTTCTTTGACAAAAATGTGTTATGCCTAGTAGTATAGTGCAAGTTAGTGAATTGGAATTAACAAAAAGACTGAGAAGCAATACATACAATACATAATTAATACAATAATTAATAACAATTAAACACCAGAGGATAACAGTTATTCTTTTGGTTTGATTTCATCAGGCAATTCAGGGGTGGGGGCACAAAGTATGAGTGCATAATTCCATTCAGGTATTAACTGTGTTTCCATACAATTGTACTTCCAAACACTATACAAAGTCCTCCTGTCTTTTCTTCCAAGTTCATGAATATATCTCAGTTCATCTTTTTGTAAATGTCACCACCAGTGGCATACATTTTTTATTTTGAAATTTAACTTTTCTGCAAGGACTGGGGGTATTTAATTCAAATTTCTTGTGATAATTTTTAGAGAAGATTGATTTTAGCCCTTTATGAGCTTCAAATAACTTTGAATTAATGTTTCAGATCCCTTTGCTTTGACATATATCCTGAGGTATGCAGATCTTTTTTCCCATTAAATACTATAATTTTTTTCAACAGTGTAATCCCCATGTCACTACTTTTTTTTTTCTTTATAATTTTATATAAAATAAAATCCAGTCCATTAAAAGTAAGGAAATGTGATATATAAATCTTATTTCAAATGAACACCTAAATAAATTAAGTTTCTTTTTTAACAGACACGTTTAATTAAAAGATCAGTCTCAGCTCTGGAGACAACTGCTTTCAAGGATGAAACTACATTAAATATGTCAGCTAATTTCAAAACCAGCATGAAAGAGTTGAAGGTTATGAAGCAATGGATAGCTGAGCCAGAGGTTGAGACAGAGACTGGGAAAAGCTCCCCTACCAAGCATGTATTGAGTCAAATCTGTGATGATCCTCAATCAATGCAGACAGACATACCAGTAGAAAAAATGCCTACTTTGACTGGACAAGAGGATAGTGAGAATGACATTGTTCTTGTGGAGCGACCTCAAAAGGCTGGGATTAAATGCACTGTTTTCCCAAGAAGAAAGAAAACAAAGAAATCAAAGAAAATAGTAAACCCTAGAAAATTAGAAGCTGTGATTAAGAAATTAAGTCAACCCCCAAAGATTCTTAAAAGGTTTTATTTAATTATTGTGTATTGCCTTTTTAAAGAATTTATTTTAATTGGTAGCTGTATTATCTAATTACAGGTTTTATCTTTTAAAATGTTAAATATTGCTCTGAAATTAAGTAATAATATTTTAGTTATTTAGGAATAATATGTATTTTTTAATGCAAAGAAAAATGCATACTGCTCAGATATCTTCAGGACATTTAGTATATACTGCACTTGAAATGGTGTTGCTTCATGCAACAACAGAAAAAAGTTTTATCTAAGTATAAATGCATGATTAAAATGGTCAAACTTCTTTCTTCTTAAAGACAAGGGGGAAATTCTAAGTTCTTAGGAAATGGAAATGCTAGACTGGACTAACCTCCTTTGTACCATGAAATTCACAGATTACATCAAACAAGTAGTTTGTTTTTTACCTTTTGTTTTCATGTATCACTCTAAATATTTTTCTAGTGAGTGGTTATTACTTACATACTTCAGATATGGGGTACCTTAGAAAATATTAATGTATTAAAAGAATAAGTAATTAATATTCTTGCTATTTTTTTGATGTTTCTTAAATACCTGTGCTTGAAGCGTGACCTGCAAAAAAACTCCAGATGTTGTCTATTTTTGTGTACAGTCGTATGTGTCCACGTTGTACTTACACTGATGCTCAGGGCTGGTCCTTCAGGCCAGTTTTCCATTCAGCTTCTCCTTTTTTTCTGCTTTTAGGAACTTTTCAGTAGTTTTATTCTTAAGAAAATAAAAAATACTTAAATGGTGTGATATACTGCTATAGAGAGCTCTGACCAAGGGAGAAGGTGGCCTTTTTCCAAAGTCTTGTTTTAGACAAGGTTACTGTATGTTCTTTCCTGTCTAAGGCTTTCATATCAGTTTTGCTAAACCAAGGGGATTTAATCTTTGTACTATTTTGCATGTCAATCATGCATGGGCCTGCTACATTTTTTATTTAATTTCCCTTTTTTTCCCTATTAGGATCCTTATGTATAAAATATTATAAATATTAGGTACCTAGTATTGTAAATATATATATTAATGTATAAAATATTTTCTCTGTATTCCCTTCTAGTATTCCCTTCTGCGTTAGCAAGGCTAGTATTGTTTGTGATAATGATTAAGTGTTTCTCTTAAAGACTTCTATTTCTTTCACTTCGACATCTTGAAGCAGATGTTGATATTGAATATTTGTGAAGGTTCTCATCTTGAAAGCTATGAATTTTCCTAGATTATCATTTTGGAAATGTCTTTGTAAATTCAAGTACTTTTTTTCACCTCTGGGTGGTGCTGCTTCTCATGGCTTCTCATGGCTTCTTCCTAATATCATTGGGATCTGCCATTGATATATTCATCCATCTAGGATTTATCATCATTTAGCCAGGCTGGTAATTGTCCACTCTGAAATATTGTACTTTCTTAGGTTTACCATTGTTCTTGTAAACCTAAGTTAGCAGCTTTTGGAGGAAATAAGCATGCAACTGCGAATAAGCGCTGAATGTTCTGGGGACATGAAGCATTCAGAACAATTCTGCTTACCTGCAGTTTCAATAATGGTTTCTGATAAATGGCTGATAAGTTAAAAAATTATCATTAACAAGAGAGCTAACAATAGGTTTTTGAATAGTTGTTGACAAGCAGATTGCAATTTGATATCATTAATATATCTGGGAACCTTTAGTTAATTTTAATATATTTTTCCTTAGGTCTGTGTCTCTGGGAAGACTTCCTGTTCATGATAAATTCAGTATCAAGGTGTCTCCGGCAATCAAACAATATCAGAGCCCCAGCATCCCTTGTTTGTTAGATTTTGAAAAGTTTGCAAAAGTGAGGGGTGGAATTCCAAAAGAAACTTCTGCTCGCATGTGGGTCAGTGGAATATGGAACTGCTGGTTTGATGAAACTTTCCCTCCTAGTGGGACTGCTTCTGAGGAGAAGGATACTGAATTGCTAAAAGGAACTGAGACGGTGGACTCTAAGGAAGCAAATCCACAAATAGAACTAGTTGACTCAGTACAGCCTGTCCTTCTTGAAGGTGCAACAGTTAGTATTGAAGATTTAGAAAAAGAAGTAAGAAGGCTAACTGAACTAATAGAAAAGGAAGAGCATCCTTCAGCTTTTCACTACTGCAGGCGCGGAGCAATACAGAGAAAGTTAGGCAAGTTAAAGTCAGCTATGGATGACTTGGAAAAAGTAAGTGTGATGCTAAGTTTTACTTCTATCAAGCACCTTTTTTCTTTTCTTTTTTTTTTTTTTAACTGAGTGTCTGAGCTCTTCAACAGGTGAAGAACTAGAAGCAGGAGAGCTGATTAACTAGGTGAACGCTGCCACCTTTTACCGTCATATGACAGCATGTTCCAAGTTTAGTCCCACAAGAATGAAGATGCAGGCTCTTAATAAACTGTGTTTATTTACCCTGGTGTTCTCCAAGCACCGTAATGTTTCTTTGGAGACCCTTGCTCAGGATACAACACTCCTAAATGGAGTTGGAGATAGGATAGACAAAAAGGACAAAGTCTTCTGCTTCAAGTTTTGCTGCTGGCAAAGCTGACAAATATATTTTTAATTTCTGCAAAAACATAGTAAGCAAATAAATTGAAAAGTCATGTATTTCCTATTTATAATTAAACTGTCATTTGACACCAAGATTTTATACAATAGTACTAGTGTTTTTCTATGTATGTTTATTTTTTCAATGCTTTTAAGTTCCCTTTATAGTGCCATAAACCTGCCATTACTTCTGCCCAAGACGCTGCACAACTTGAAAGAAACAACCAAAACAGAATAAAAAAATTGCTGAATAAACAGAAATTAATATTTTTAAAGTCTGTAATTTAAAAGTGGAAGCTGTAAAAGCTTTCAAACACATTCTTTAAGCAATGATATAGTTCTGTATGTTTGTGAAACCTGGGTAGTCATGTGTTGTGCTTTTGGTATGGTATTTTCATTGTCATTTAACACCTCTATTACACACAGCTAGTCATAATCAGGTTGGGGCTCCAAAGTGCTTCATCCTATAAATAACGTTGTACAGCGAAAGATGTCCTTCTTTCCTTAACCAGCATCTTGGCTCTTAACATAGCATTTTGTGTTTGGAGAAGCAAGCCTGAGCAGCTGCTTTAGGGTTCATGATTCTTGTACTGGCGTGCTTGATAATGCAAGATTGAACCAGATCTTTTGTGTTAATACTGCTCTGTGGGAGTAGAACACCATCAATCTGCCAGTGTCCCTGAAAACAATCTTAACAACTGGCACCTTTAAATAATGGAAATAGCTTTTCTTTTTCTAAAATGCAAAGCTCAGTCAGTTGGAATATTTGGAAATGTGCAGAGAAATGAAACAATGAAGTACAAAACAGCTTGGCTTCATGTTGGCAACTTGGCTTCATGTTGGTTTCTGCATTCCTTTCAGCTAAAAGTCTCAAGCCACAATAAATTTTAAGGCAGCTGTAGTGTGTCCTGCAGTGAGATCCACCCTTCAGATTTTACTCTGTTTCTAGAGTTTGCCTTTCCCAAAATGCATATTGTCTTAGGGTGAAATTTCCTTTTATAACACCATTTCTGTTAATGCTTCTCTTGGGGATGAGTCTGTGTGTGTTTTTGGTTTTGTTTTTTTTTTTGTGTTTTTTTTTTTTTGTTGTTGTTTTTGTTTTTTTTTTTTTTTTTTTTTTTTTTTTTTTTTTTTTTTAATTTTTAATGGGACATAATTATCTATTTCTTCACTATGAGAGTGGTGAGGCACTGGAACAGGTTGCCCAGAGAAGCTGTGGATGCCCCATCCCTGGCAATGTTCAAGGCCAGGTTGGATGGGGCTTTGAGCAACCTGGTCTAGTGGAAGGTGTCCCTGCCCACGGCATGGGGGTTGGAACTAGATGATCTTTAAGGTCCCTGCCAACCCAAACCATTCTATGATTCTCTTTTTATGCACCTGCAATCTGTACATGTTACCTTCCAAACTTCATAAATTATATGATGAGAAAATTGACTATATTCATAGAAACTCAGTGATTATCTTGTGTGTTTTTTATTCACCTCAAACTTTAGAAACAGGCTGTCAAGGATCTAAAAGGCTAAAAATTCCACACCTGGGAAAAGTGGCTCATTGGCCAATGGGCCAATGGGCCAATGTCAGCTGTCAAAATTGCTTGCCATTGCTATTGGATATTTTAGTGAAAACATTACTGACTTTTCTCTTGAAGATATATGAACACAATTCCTATGTAGTTTATGGGTCCTAGAAATAGTTTATAGACCAAAATTTGAGAATTGTTGTTGTAGCAGAACAGTGTCAGATTTATATCAGTCTCTCTCTATAAATGACTGTTAAATGTGTGTTATATGCATAATGAACATATGTGAAATATCTTATTTGATTGATAATATCTGTCAAGTGATTTTTGCTAGGGAATGTTAAGTGCTTTCTATAGGAATCATAACAGCATGGTTTGAAAAGCTGATTCCTTTTTTACAGGGACAGGTTAATTATTTCTTACTTTCAAATAGAAGAATTGTACTTCTAGAAATAGTTCAGATAATTATTTTAAAGAAATCATCAAACATGGTAATATCCCAGCTGATTAATATTTTGTGCTGAATATTCTGGTAGCTTGGACTCTGATTCTGCATATGTCTAAGTACATGATGCTTTTAAATAAACAAGTGACATTAGTCAAATTTTTCAGATTTTTAGGTTAAATAAAAGTTTGTCAGTCCAGGAATTTAAAAAAAAAAAAGAAATTCAGTGCAAAAATTTTCTCACTTCATATGTGCTATTGTTAGCACATTTGTTCCTTCTGCAATATAAATAAGTTATTTACTTATTTTATTTATAGGCTATAAACTTAGAACCACTACTTCTTAATGCTTACTGGCACAGACATTTGATTTACCTCTTTCAAGACAGAATTTCTGCTGCTTTGGATGACCTGAATTTTATAACTAAATGGAGCAAAAATAAAGCAGGTAAGTATCTACTGAAGTGTAACTTAACAGTTATTTTTTTCGTAGTGTTTTTTCTCTAGTTGCCTTTGGCCCTAGTTCTGCAAATGTTTTTGTATGTTTTTAACCTTACATCAGTTGTTTTAACCATATTATAAAAAGATTATGACATGAATCTTCAAAAGCTTGGGACAGAAGTTGGGTTTCTAAGGCAAAAATAAGTACTTAATTTTAGCGTGTTTTTAAAAAGTGCAAACAAAAAGGAAAAAGGAGGACTGATGGAAATTGTATCCATTAATTTAATGGGGAAAGGTGATAACAGTCCTGTAATGGAAGGCAGTGTGCTATTGTGCTTCAGTCAGCCCTGTTCTGCCACTGTTCTGCCATACCCTTTAAATTGGGGAGGAGGAGCTTAAAAGGGAAAGATACCACCTGGTTGACACACCAGGCCCTGCAGGGCAGGGAAAGTGATTCCCCTCTGCCAGGTTGTGATGCTGCACCTCCAATACTTTGTCCAGTTTTGGAACCCCTGGTATGAGAGAGACAAGCTGGAGAGAGTCCATTGGAAAGCCATTAGGATGGTCAGGGGTCTGGAGCCTAAGTTGTATAAAGAAAGGCTGAGGGAGATGAGTTACTTAGCCTGGAGAAGGTAAGGCTAAGAGGGAAATCTGTTCTCAGCTACATAATGGGTGGTAACAGAGAAGACAGAGTCAGACCCTTCTGAGAGGTGCACAGCAAAACAGGAGGCAATGGTCACAGGTTGCAACAAAAGAAATTTTAATTGGACATGGACTTGAAAGACACCCCCCTGCCCCCTTCTTCCTCTACCCCTGTTTTTTTTTTGTTGCTGGGCATGACGTTATATGGTATGGAATATCCCTTTGGCCTACTTAAGTCAGCTGTCCCAGCTGTGTCCCCTCCCAACTTCTTGCCCACTCCCAGCTTACTTGCTGGGGAGAGGGCAGAGTGGGGAAAAAAAAAACAGCGCCTTGATACCGTGCAAGAATTGTTCAGCAAGAGCTAAAATATTGTGTAATCAACACTTTTAGTCACAAACCCAAAACATGGCACCACAGAGGCCATGATAAAGAAAGTTAACTCTATCCTGACCAAACCCAATACAATGGGATAAATATTGTGTGGGCCCATTTAAACTAGATCTCTTTGTTTGTGATCAAATCGCATATTCGTTTGTGATCAACAGGTCTACACTAAATGGCTTGTTGGGCCATTTCTACAGAGCTTTACAGAGAGCAAAGATTTTTAGTACCTGTGAATCCAGCAAGAGCTATCAGTTTAAAGCGGCATGGGCTCCATGACTGAGCACACAGCTATAGCTCTAAACTTTTGGCTTCTGTTGCTCAGATTAAAACAGAACTTCCACACCTTTTGCATAATCTACTGTTCTATTTCTGCTGCTTATGTTAATTACCCTGTAAGGAGGAGATGATTTATTGTTTTGGGCTGCTAAATAGTGCCTTTTATATTTTGGGTGATTGTTTCAGATACATACCTGTCAATGGCTGAAATTTACAGGAAACAAGGTGATAACACATTGGCAATCATCAATTATAGCTCTGCAATACAATGCAGCCCTACAGATGATGACATTTATTTTAGGAGAGCTGAGTTGTATTTTGAGGAAAATCAATTGTTACTGGCCATGGATGATTACGCCAAAGTAAGTTTACTTTTTTGTATTGTTACAATAGTATAGTAACTTTGTGTAATTTTAGTAAAAGTAAACTGTATTTGGATATATCTGGTAAGTAGCTTGGAGAACAGATATCCTTTCAAATAAATGATGTTTAAAACCAACCATAAATAAGAAATTTCTGTTATTCCTGCCAGCTAATTTGATAAATTACTGAATGTCTACAAATTATCAGCCACTAATAGGCTTGCATCACTACTTTTTTATTTCACTGTATAGTTAATGGAAATGGCAATAGACAATAAAGGCCAAAGGAATAAAAAAGAAAATCTGAGAATAAAAGAATATATGATTTTTATGCTTGGTTAAGACTTTTAATCATTAGAAATAATAAGAATGAGGAATAACATAATATACTACTTTATTTTTTTCATTATAGTGTTTTCAGTATAACCCAAAAAGAACAGATGCACTTATGAAACATGGAATACATTTCTTTGACCATTCAGTTTTGACTACAGCTATTCAGGATTTTACAGCTGTGATCAAGGAAGACCCCAGCAACGCTCAGGCAAGGTAGAATTTATAGTTTGACAAAAGCATTTGAATTTTAAGTGGATTATTAAAATAATATTAATATGTAAAAGACTGAATATGCATTAAACAATAATAAAGCAATTGCATTTCCAAAGAGGTGTCTAACAGAAATAGAATAAGACTTCTAGGCCATTATATTTGTTGGGGAATCTTTGTATTGCTTTAATGACTTTGGATTAGTCCCTAGACCTTAATTTAGCTAAGCACAGAACCATGTGCTCAGATCCCACTGGAGTAATGCAAATATAGAGTCAGTTGGACTTAAGCACGTGCATATGTGCTTTGCTCTAAAGAGCTGGATTTAAATACATGCTCAAAGTGAAGAAATGTCCTTAAGGATTACATAGTTTTATGCCTAATTTCCATTGGTTGCCTTGATACGTCTAGTTTTAGCATTATGCTGAATTAATATTTTCTGTGAAAAACTTGAATTATGAGTGAGAAGCCTCTTTATTTTTGAATTATAATGATGATTTTGAGGTTTGACTTACAAAGACTGAAAAAAAAGATATGATTTACCTACTAGAAAATGTGACTTCTTTTTAATATCATTCCTGCAAAGATTTACATTCTTTTTATACTCTATTCTGGATTTGTGAAAATAGATGTAAAATAAAAATAAAAGCAGGTATTCAATACCAGATTATGATACCTGAATTTAGGTGTCACCTTGCTGTATCCATGGGATGTAGGTGTCTGAGCAGCCATTATCACCAAGGACTCTAATCAATACAGTTAGTAGACTCTAGGTAGACTGAATATAGACTCTTCAATAGAGCCTGGAGAGCTGTTCAGCTAAACAGCCAGTAAGTGTATATTTTTGGATGAACTGAATCGCTCTTATGTCCTTGGATTATACTGACTAGATCTTCATCAACTGTAATGGAAAGTCAGACACCTAACATATGTTGTAGACATCTACAAATAGACACCTATGTTCAGATGTCTTATTCTGGAACTGATTTCCATCCAAACAGAATAGAAATGGCTTGGGAAGGATTCCCCTATGTGTATCTTCTACCTCTCAATCATCTCCTTCATCACAGGGAACCACAGTATCATGCAAAGCTTTTTTATTACACTAGGTTTCTGTGCTACTAAAGTAATTTACAGATGCTCCTTAAAACTCTGACTTTTAAATAAAATCTTGAAGTAACATAAAGCTGCATTTGGCTTCCTGAAATCCACTAGTTCATTGAGGTTCACATTTGATGTGTGGGCTCTGTGAATAGTCCTAGTGAGTATTAGTACCTAGTGAGATTTGTATCACTGCCCTGTGTTTGTGTAGAGTTAAGCACGTGATTAAGTTCCTGAGGAACTGACTTTACTGTGTTAGACTGAAAAAGGAATAGTATATATTTTGCACAATAACTCTGCATAGAAGTGGGATGTGGCATAAGACCAGCTTAATAAGTGAAAGCTATCTTCACTAATAGAAAAATATAAGTTTTATATATTACATTTGGCATTGATAGAATAATTTTACAGCCATTGCTGTCTATTCACACTTTTTCACCTGTGCTTGTGATTTATCTTGTTTAAATATGTTGCTAGCTTCCTCAGTTTGAGGGAGGAATAGTGTAAAATAGTAGGATCTCATTTTGTAAACTTGTCTGTTTGAAAGAAATATTGAAGAATAGAATGGATGTTTTCAGTAAGCTTTAATAGTTATGGGGGCAGTTTTATACTTTTTCTTTTAAATCAGATTTAACAAAATCTGATATTTCCCATACAGAAACTGCTGCACCAATAGACTATGGAACTTGGAGAGAGATCCATTCAACCCTGTGGTTGATACGGGGTTCTATTATATTGAACTTGATTTATGCAAGTGCAGTGATCTGCCTATACGGTATAGATTACCGGACTTTTGTTCCTTCAGACTTGCTTTATCAAATTCAGAAATAAAATTGAATGTTTATTCTATTTTTCAACATTTTTTTCCTGAATAATTACGTCAAGGTTGCATGACAAAAACAATGGAAGAACTCTTGATATTAAGTTGACTCAACCTTTTAATATTATAAATAATAGTCTATGACTTCACACTATGACTTCATTCTATAGGTGTAATTTTCTAAGGGAGATTATATTTAAGGAGAAACTTTCTTCCTTATTAGGCTGTATCGAGGAAGAGCATACGCTAAGCAGCAGCAGTATAGAAATGCAATACAAGACTTAGCAGCGGCGGTTCATCTAGACCCTTCTTGTTGGTTAGCATTCTACTATAGAGGTTGCATACTACGACAGATTGATCCAAAAAGAGCTGTGCAGGACTTCAGTGTTTCTGGTACTGTTTGTTTCTTTCAATGGTGTCTATGTTTATCATTAAAAAGAGGAACGACCATTCACCAGTAATTACTATACTGGAACATAACACAGATATTTCACGTTGCAAATATTGAAATGTATGGTTGTCATTCAGTGTTTGGTAATAACTTGCTCCTTTTCATTTCTATTAAGTTTGCTGTTAGGAACTGACTTTGCTGCTGTTGTTTTTCTTCAGTTATTTTGCCTCTGCTTGCTAAGCTTTCCTGTTTCACTTTTAACAATTCAGGTGGGTGTAACTGAGAATTATAAATGTCTTGAAGGTATTTCGTGCCACAATGAACAGTTTCTGTTATGATCTAATATGTTATGTAATGGTTTATCTATGATATCTTATAAAACTCTCAGAAAACTAGAGTAAAAAGTAATGTGCAAATAGGTTGCATGGAGTAACTGAAATATACGTGAATATCTGAACAGTTGACTTTTTTTTTTATTCTCCCTCTCCCACAGTACTCATCAATGACACTCAGGAAAATTTCTCTTCTTTTCTTCATCGTGGGATTCTTTACTCAGAACAGTCACAATGGTCACTTGCAATCTGTGACTTTGAAAGTGTCCTAGCTTTGGACAGGTGATTGGACTTGAGAATTTTAATATATGTTGTTTATATTCTGATTACCTGGAGGCATAGAAGTACTAATAAAGGAAAGTAGAATCAGAACTGTTATTCAGCAAATAGACTGGAATTAAACCACACAAAACCATAACGTCGTCTTTTAGTATCTTTTGCCTCATTTGCTATATTCTGAGTATAATAAAAATAATTATTAATGTATTTCAAAATTAAATTTTATTTTGCTTTACATGGCAACTTGGCAAATAACTTATTCAGGTTTGGCAGACAAAAGATGGAACTGAAGTCCTAATTAAAGTTGACTACTCATGCCATAGTAATTTCATTGGTCTTTTGGGAGGGAATTTGTCCACAATGCAGGTAAAAAGTCAAACTCTTGTTTTTCCCAAAAGAAAACGCCACAATGTTTTCTTTAGCAAAAGCCAGTAAATGGTGTCCCTGAAATAAAATAAAAAAAACCCCATGCTGTTTGTGGTCCTTGATAGTTGGTCACTGAAGCTGATGTAGTTTCTCTGAATTGCATTTCTTCCTACCACTTAAAAATACTTCAGAAACAGATTATATCTGTAGCAGCCCTGCCATGCAAACGGCCTTACAATATGCAACAAGCCTCCCATACCAGTTAGCTGCATTAATTACCTTACTCTAAAGGTATTGAGTTCTTGTTCAGCCTTGGGCAACCTCAAGAGTTCTGTCTTGAGCAAAGGCTTCCATTCCAATCTGTGGCAGGCCTAAAGACCCCTCAGCTCTTCCTTTGTCTTGGCTCTGCTATAGGAAGTCTTGAACTTTGCCTAGAAACAGTCTGTCAGAGTGGGCTGCACAAGACATTGCAGATCTTGGAAACCCAGGTCTCCCTAGCAGCTAGCCAAATGAAATGACAGAAAATAAGGGAGCAGGCTAGATGGAAAACGTGTAAGCTTTGTCAGTCTTTTAAAACTACAATGTGTTTTTAATGTTGAAGAATTCAGTATTTCTCGTTGTATTCAGTACATGCAAAATTACCAGCTAGCTCTATTTCTAGTCCAGCTTCTATGACAGAGACTTATCATTTCTTCACAATTCTCATTTGGAGTGCTGGTTTTGGTGATCAGAGAGCCTCTAGTGTGCAGCCAAACATCACAAGCTACTAAAATGGTGTTTTTTAATGAGCTATCTCCTCTGCTGGCAATTACAATTCTTTAACTCAGTGTGATCACAAAATAGGCGTGTGGTAAATGTCATAAAAGTAGATGAAGCCTGTATAAGTTGTGGTTAATGAAATGACAGATTTCATGCAATAACAAAAGGAAAAAAAAAATCTATTTTTAGCTCTGTCATCTTTGCATACCTAAATATTGGTTTGATACTGCTGTTGCATCTCGATCAATACTATGAAGCTATTCGACAGTTTACTAATGCCATTGAAATTGATCCTCTCAATGTTCGAGCCTATGTATGCAGAGCGCAAGCGTATCATAAGGTAATACATTCCTTTTGCTTTTGTTTGCCACTTAATGTAGCTTTATTTGTATTTATGGTTGTTGTGAGTATTTTATTACTTATGCCTTGGTGTTATACAGATGTTAGAACCTGCTTATAGCTATACATTTCAAGTAGTCCTTGTCACCATAATAGAATTATGTATCTTGCAATTGTAAAATATTGTTGGCATGTAATGCAATGACAAAAAATATTTCAAGTGTCATTTTATCTTTTCTACTTCAGCGTACATGTAATCTCAGCTTTAATAGATTTTTGAAATATATTTAAAAATATTTTTTTAAAATATGTATTTTTTAAATATAAAGAACCACATTTTGAAATACAGTGTTTTCTAAACAGAATATTCTTGAGAATACTCATTTTTCAGGAAACTCAAATTTTCTTCCCCACAAATGGGAGTGAAAACATTTTCAATATTTTAATTTACTGTGAAACAGAATGTATTCTACTTCTGCATGGGACTTGAGAATAGTTTCTGCTAGCAGTTGGTTTTTTGAGACCCTCTCGGGAATACAAAGAATGGAGTATTCAATGTGACCTAATTTCTGTAGATTTCATTGGCAGAATTCAAACAACTGTTGTGTCTCTCAGTGCTTAGTTTGTTTTAAAAATGTTTTGAGAAATAGCTTACACTGATTAATTTTCTTCCAAAACTAAAGGAAATGGCTTTTAACTTAGAGTCCATCTAATAGGATTGATGATATTCTTTTTTTGATACTGTCTTTAAGAACTTGTGCCTGATAGTTTATATTGGAGGTCATCCACTAATGCTCAGGTTGCTTTTGTAGGCTTTTTCCTGCTGTTTTTTGTGGGGATTTTTTTGGCTTTTTAAAATTTCCATGTAAAGCAGTAAAATGAAGCTCAGTACATGCATTCCATCAATGCTGTTCTTTAATGAGAGTTCGAGTTAGCAGCTATCCCAGCTGGGTGAACCAGTCCTTGGCATCTTCACTGTAATGATCTTTCTCCTCAGCATCTGAAGCACACTGAATGGGATGACATGCACAGATACTTGAAAAATAAATGCAAATTCATTACAGTGATAAAGATTCATCAGGACATACATGCATGTGTATCTCATGACCTAATCTCCTTCCCAATAGACCAGACTCTGGATTTTGGAAAAGTAAAGAACTGTCTGGAGTTTGGATCTGCCCTGTGGGAGAGTATGGAAATATGTAGGGTAAATGTTTCAGACCTTTATTAAAAACATGTTGAGCTCCTTTACAGAGGGCATATGTGCCTTGTGAGTTGTTACTGTGTGGGCGTTACATCCTGCAGAACCACATTTACAGAAATAGTAATTGTGCCTCCAAATTATGTTTGTATTAGCAATTAAATTGCTGTTTTTTCTTTATAAATTACAGATTCATAATTTACCAAATGCTGTGAAGGATATAAACCGAGCCATTCATCTTTATCCAAATAAATCACAACTTTGCATGCTAAGGTAGGAAAGTGATTAGTTGAGAACTTCACAGATATCTCACTTTAAAAAAAAAAAATCTGTTTGGAATGCTGTTGCTAGATATTCTTGTATTCTTTGAAACCTGCTCTGAATGGATTTTAAAAAATGTAGTATTTTCATAGCATTTTCAAGCCTGAAGAACCTTATCTGCATAGTGCCACCCAACTATCGTAATTGTTACCTTGGAAGGAGGAACCTTATTTCATACACAGGATTCTGCTCTTTGAGGTACATATAGTTTCTGGGGAAAAAAAAAAGTAAACAGGTGCTGTAACAAAAACGCAAGTCTGAACTTTTAAAAAATTAATAATTTTAAATGTTTTCCCCAAGTGAATGGGTCCTTCACTGATTTGTCTGCAGAATCCACATAATGCAAAGAATGTGAAGGATTGAGTCCAGGCCAACTTAGATTTGAAATATTCTTCTTCCTCATCTTCAGCCCAGTGAGAAGTAGTGATCTTTACCAAGACTAAAAAATAAATTACTAGATAAAGCTGTTTCCTCCCCTGAAAAGCCATAAGATCTAAGGAGGAAATGCTAGGATATTATTCCTCAGGTGTATTAGGAGAATTAGTTACTATGTTCCAGTCAATAATACTGTATTTTCCCAGTTTTAAGTGTGAGTTTGCTGAGCTTGTCTCCCAGAGTATGGTTTGGCTAGTATGACCACTTATACTGATGCCGATACGTGAACATGCAAAAAATTGTCCTTGAAAACAGAATGTATCTATTGGCTATCAGTCTGTGGTGGATTTTAGAAACAGTTATTGTTGCAATTCTTGAGATTGTAAGGATTGCTATCCGTGAAATCTAAAGAAAATGTATTTTTGTAACTCCCACAATCTGAAGAGAGGTAAGCATATAATTTCTTGGTACTGTGATGTGAGAGAAAAAATTAAAAAATTGACAGATATTTCTGATGAAAAGAAAAAGGAAAACTTCGGATGTTTTTATTGGAAGGCATTATTTTTCCTTTTTCTCTTTTTATACTAATGAAAACATATTTCAGTAGGATTTGCACTTTGAAAGAAATGCCTGGAAATAGTTTTACTGATTACATCCAACAAATATTTCATTACAGGGGACAGTATTTAATGGAGTTGAAGAAATATGAGCTGGCAAATTTATGTATTCACCAACTTGCAGAAATGAATGAAGGTAAAGTGAATTTCCATCAATTTTCCTAGATAATTGTGAACCATGGCAACAGTCTGTAACCAAGGAATTGTTCAAAAAAATTAAGTTCAAGCATGCAAATAGGTTAGTTACCATGAATCAGCTAGAATATAGGAACTTTTCTAGAGTATTTTGTTTGCATGTGTGAAGGCTTTAAAGGTAATAATGGTTTACACTATTGCCTGTACTATCAGCTGTGATTTCAGAATTTCCTTTATCTTTTAAGTTCTTGTTGTTTTTCATTTCTATCTTTCAATATTGGTAATTTCTGTTTTAAAGGAATATTGAGTAAGGATTCTGTTCTGTACTTATGTACAGTCTTTCCTAAGAAAATGTCAAATAGCTTTGGAACTGAACCTTCCCAATGTGTTTGAACAGTAAAAATGTTGCAGTATAGTAGTACCTTGTTATGTGCTGGGCATAAAATGGCAGTGTTCAGTGCGTCCTGAAGCTCTTGGTGAATCCATATGAATAGCCATACTGTGTGAGATTAATTTCCTGTCTCTGGTAGTGACCAAGAGTGGATATACAGGGCACAAGAATATAAAAACAAAGCAGGTATATGGTGATACTTCCGCAGAGCAAAGCCTTCTTAGATGTGGGGAGATGAAGATAAATATTTGCAGATGTTTAGCAATTAAACTACACTCATTGATAAATAACTGTTCAACTTTAGACTTTTGTAGGAATTTAGTTTACATTTGTATTTTTATGGATGTTAAAACAAGCTTTGATACTCCAAATATTTTAATAGCATTTTAAAGTTTGCATGTCATTTAAAGGTATTTTATACTGGAAAACATATAAGTTCAAGTAAAAGATATTATTGTTTTTCATGGTGGTTTCCTTCCAGAATCCTTTACGACTCAGCCTGTTCAGCAAGCACTCATTCAGTCATTTTGTCAAAATCACAATAAGGCCATAGAGTGCTTACGTGAAGCTACTGCAACTCAACCTGAGCCTTCAATGTTTGTTATTTTAGGAAAAATACAAATGAAAGCCAAGAAAACTAAGGTTAGAAAAGTTTACATTATATATATGCCAAGCAAGACAATGTTTTTCTTTCTGTATTCTTTTAATATTTTATGAAAGGTGCTAGTATATAAATAAACCTTCAGAGTACCTCATTGTTTAAACTATGAGAAGACCTGAGTAAGAATTTTCAACAGCAGCACTAATAGTTCAGCATAAATTAGGTAATTTTAGTTTTAAAGCATTTTAGATGATCAGTTAAAAGATACAATTATGTAGATTGAGGTCCATTAAATGTCATAATTTTGCTTCTTTTGAAATAAATATACAGAAGTATGTCTAGCATTTTTTGTCTAATAAAATGCAGTACAAAAGTTTAATTCATGTATGTGAATTGAATATATAATATATAGTTACAGGTATTTTCTCAGCTTTGTGAATATTCATATATCATAGGTTTTAACCAATATTGTTACTCCTCTGAGTCCTGCAGTTAGCCAATATTTGAGGCCTGCAGAATTGTTGAAATTGGCAGTATGGATTAGCTGTTTCTTTTTGTACAGTCCTATTTGTTTATGCAAAATGTACAGTCCTGTTTCCCTAAACACCATAGCAGCAAGAAACAGGTAGATTCATGAAACCTTGAATCTACCTATCGAGTTCTGTGTTTGAAATGCACAGTCTTTCTGTTTCCTCTTAGCCTTGTGTTTGCAGGTTCTTTTTAAATGAAAAGGTGTGCACTTTGCAAAAATTATACTTCTGCTCCTTGGGCTTGTACCAGATAAAACCTCTTAATCCATTCAGCTTTTTTTGTTAGGCTTGGGTGTTTAATTTGTCTCAAACCATAATGGCACATTACTAGTTCTGCTGACTTTGAAAGAATGCTAAGTCAAAGGCAGTGATCATTAGTATGCTCCAATTCAACCCATTTCAGTTGTCAAGGTTAAGAGGATGTGTACTAGAGTCATTCCCTGATTTCTCAGAGTGCTTCACCCAGAGGTGAGGACTTGCATTGCCACCTCTTCTGGAGAGGAACGATACAATACTCTTAATATGGGAAAATGATCAGTCTGTCCTGAGAATCAGCTGTGCCTTTAGAATTATATGTGGGTGAGTTCAGGTATCTACAGTTCTTCTTCCTCTTAAAATAAGAGTATTTTTTAACATAAGAATAGACAAAAATGATTTTTAAATAGCAGTAAATGCAGACCTGTTTAGTTTAAAACTTCTAGTACCTTGAAAACTTAGGGAGGCAGGTGTAGTATTTGCAGACAGCCCTATGGGCACTGGTATTTCAAACTGATTTTTCTAAACAAATACTTCTTCATCTTGAATGACTCACTTAAGAAAAAAAAAAAGCTATAATTATTTTACTCTTCTTGATATTGAAACTTTTAACTGTGGTCCCTTTATAATCCTTAAAGGTTGAAGAATGGCTTATCTTGAACTGTTCGTAATTTTTTGGTTGTTTTCCTTACACCTTCCTTTAAACCAAAGCATTATTAAATATGCATAAATTATTGCTCAGATCTGTGAGACATGGTAAGATTCTGAGAGGCTATTCACTTAAGTTTTGCTCTCTATAGCTACCTGAAAGGAGGTTGTAGTGAGGTGGGGGTCAGTCTCTTCTGCCAAGTAGCAAGTGATAGGATGAGAGGGAATGGCCTCAAGTTGCACCAGGGGAGGTTTAGATTGGATATGAGGAAAAATTTCTTAACCAGAAGGGTTGTCAAGCACTGGAGCAGGCTGCCCAGGGAAGTGGTTGAGTCCCCATCCCTGGAGGTATTTAAAAGATGGGTAGATGTGGTGCTTAGGGACATGGTTTAGTGGTGGACTTGGCAGTGCTAGGTTAATGGTTGGACTTTATAATCTTAAAGGTCTTTTCCAAGCTAAACGATTCTATGATTCTATGATTCTAAGTTCCTTCAATGCCTATACAGGGTTGATCCTTTCAATATATTTCTTAATGGTTATTAAATTTAGTAAGTTGTCTATGGAATAAATAGTTTATAATTATTTACATAATAGCAAGTACTTCATTATCAGACTCCATCAAAAGTTATACCTTTTCTTCCTGAGGAAATAAATGTAAGTAAAATTAACAAATAACTATAATTAGCTATGTACTTAAATAACAGTATAAATGAACTGTATGTTATTTCTAGATCATGTACATTAGTTACTTTGTCATATATAAATAAAACTCAGGAATATTTCTCTGTTTTTCTAGTCAGTTATTAATATGAACCATTCAGAGATCAAGAGTGTGTCTAACTCCAGCAACATCAAGGAACGTAGACTACTCATTTTTACCATAATGTTCCAAAGAAAGACTAGGAAAAAAAAAATTAAAATAATTTAAATTGTCTAACAAATCTTGCAGATCTTCAGTTAAACACTTTACAAGCATTAATATTCTCTGTATTGCAGGATGCTCTGAGAAGTTTTAAAAAATCTATGAAGCTCCTGATGACCTCAGCAAAAATCCTGCCTAATACATTTGAGGCTGCAGAAATGCATTATCTTACAGGCCTGTGTTACATGGAGCAAAAATGTTTATTACGGGTTGGTATTAATTATATAGAATATATTAGCCTTTGACTCCACTGCTTGTAAACAACAACTATGATAACTGAGTGAATGATTTCAATATTTTAAACAGCCTCCACTGCCTTTAGCAATTTTCTTTTGAATTCTTGATGTACATTAGACTGTCTTGCAAGTTTGTGAGTAATTTTTTCCAGTGCTAATGTTATGATTTTTTTAATGCATGTCATTAATTGCCATTCTGATGGAAGAAAAAACTGTATTAATTTCTTACCTTTTTATCAATGTCTTCACAGATTTTATAGACAAACAACACTCATGTAGGAGTATCAGGGGCTTAGGGAATTGTTAGTAAACTTGGACAAAGGAATTCCTAAATTATTGTATTATGGAGTTTGTTGTAATTTGTTTTTTATATTACTGTAGCTCATAACACCCCTAGCTGGTTCTCTTTGGCACTTATGTATGATGCTTAAGAAACAAACTGCATTACCTAAGAAAAATATATTTCCCTTCTTTCCACAAAATCAATACTTTTAACTGATTAGAGACCTCTTTGTTGAAAACTATTGAAAGCCTATGAGTGAGCTTTTTGGCAGGCCTAGTGTGAGTTCATGCAAATGTTTTCTATGTTGATATTTTAATAAATATGTTTCAGTTGTTGATTTGCTAAAATGCTCAAGACAGAAACTAGAAACATTTGAAATATCAGAATTTCACAGGGAAGAGAACAATTTTTTGCCTTGTCTGCTTCCAACCCTGTTTGTCAAAAGTGATATTCTTTTGGAAGAAGGCTGTCAAAATTGTCTGAAATATGTAATGTGGTAATACATGACAATTGCAGAAGGTGACTTTCTGTGTCAATCAATGTACATCTGATATCACAGCTGTAGATCCTGGAAAAACCCATGACTTTGTAAGCTAATGTACAATGTAGAGGAAAAAACTAACTGGATGGATTTTAAAGGAGTTGCATGCTAGCCATGTTAATCCATTGTCCGTTATAATAAACACCACCATTATTTCGGCTCTTACAGACAGAAGACCATGTGCTTGGTTAAAGTTTTGCAGTCTTACTGAAGAAATGAGATTATTAAATGAGTTAGATTGTGCCTCCTTGAGGTTATGATTGCGTTAGGTAAGGTGTTAAACATTACAAAATTTTAAGTAGCGGTAAATGGATGAAAGTGATAAAAAACAATGCAGGTACATGGTGGGTTCCAACTGCAAAAACAGGTCATACCGAGCTGTGCAAAAGAATCAGTTAGTTAGCCTATGGCTTCAGCTGAACAAACAGACCATATTTAACCCAGATGATATGTCATCCTTTTAGGCCCGTGATGCATTTAGTATGGCTATCAGACTACATTCAAGCTACCCTGATGCTTTTTATCAGCGAGGGCTGTGTAGAATGCAGCTCGGACAAGCTAAGTGCATCCGAGATTTCAGTCGAGCACTTGCCCTTTGTCCATCACATTTCCAGGTAATATAAAGACTCCCGTTTCTGTGAGGCATTTTTGGATGGGTTCAAAGATTGACAGGTTTTGCATTTATGGGTGTATTGCCTTGTAATCTGCCAGCAAGCACGTGGCAAGTGTTAAATAAAAGAAATTACAAGCTTCGTAAGATGTCTGTTTTTATAAACATGTAATTTCTGTCTTCTATTTAACCCTTGGTCTGTCTTCTATTTAACCCTTGTTTTATAATGCTAAACCAAGCTGTTTTTTTACCATGTCATCATTCTGTCTTCTCTACAGGCATATATGAGTCTTGCTGCTTACTATGGAAGTAAAGGTAGATACTCTAAGGCAATTCTGAATTGCAATGAGGCGATCAAAATTCTTCCTAACAGTGTGAGAGCTTATTTTTACCGAGGAACTTTAAAGTATCAAAATAAGGTGGGACTGTCTTTATTGTTGTATTTTTGCATTCTCCCTTAAAACCTGATTTATCTTGACACTTTAGAATGGTGAAATAATGGTAAAAGTGCTGCTGATGGAAACCAGGAATTGCACTTGATTATTATACTTTCCATTTCCCATTGAAGCTACTCCCTGGTTGTTCTATGAAACTGAAAATGATTGATGGGCTGGAGAACCTACAGAGCATCTATCTGGTTATTCTCCTCTTAAGTTCCACAGAATAGATTCTTACCTAGTGATAGACAGAAGTACCAAAACTCCGCAAAAGATGCTTTCTATGTTAGGTTAAGATGTAAAACGCAAGGTAGTAAAATTAAGTATTGATTATGTGTTGCAATATATGGATGTGATGTAAGAAAACACTAAGAATGTTTGTTTGCCCAGCCTTTGCACACATAGATCTTCTGAAGTGCTCCCACTGCAGTAAGGACTGCAGTAAGCAGTCCATAGAGGACATAGTGAAATGATTGGATGCCTTCCAGTACTGATGAGGAACGAAAATGTAAAACAATGAAATAAAATTTTACAGTAGGCTATTATTTGAGGAAGAATATGTAGTGCCATGAACTCTGAATTACAATTTATACATTTTTTTTCATTTGCAGACATTTAAAGCTGCAATTGAAGATCTTTCAAAAACTATCGACCTTAACAAAACCTGCATTTTGGCATATTATAACAGAGCCGTCTGCTATCATCATACAAAAGACTTCAGAAAGGTATGGTATTAATTTTTTTTCAACATCACATGAGCATGCAGTTGTTCATATTAGCTAGTAACATGTTCTTGACAATTAGTCAAAATTTCTGTCCTCTTGCAAAGTCTTCCTGAATGATTGTGCTCTTCAGGAAATTGTTTAAAAAAAAAAAGGCTTTTTGGTCTCTACTATCATATTAATTACATTTGATATCCCTTTGAAAATATAAGAACTATATCCAGAAGAAGACTACATCAAGACAGGGATTTGGACTACATCCAACCCTCATTCACAGCCCTGTTTTTCTGGATGCGTTTATACTTCTGTCAACTTGCCCGTGAGCTGCCTCTGAGTGTTTCTGCTTTCTACCTTTGTTATAAAGCAAAGGCACAACAAGGTACACAAAGGCACCATTGAGAACACAATCATGTTGAACTGTCTTTTTAATGAGGCCTATTTTCTGAGACAGGGCTAGTTCCTAAGTATTTGAGCTCCGATGCCTCAAGTCAAATCGACCTTGGGCAAAGGCCATTTGTGCTTAGAGGTTAATTGGCCAAGAATGATGCAGATGGGTAAAGAAAAATAGGTGATTACAGTAACTGAAGGTAAAAGTTTAAAATGTGAAAATGGTAGTTCCTTCATAAATAAGGTATTATGGAAGATATTCTTTGCTATCATCACTCTCCTGAAAAGCCACTTAAAGTACAAGGGAATTTGCAGAAAAAATATAGTATATTATTGACAGAAGAAATTTACTAGATCTAACAAGAACTGGACTGTTTTCTTTAAAGCTGTTTCTAATATCTAGCTTAGTTTAGAAGTGACAAAGAATAGAACTTCTCTTAAGTGTCTAGTATATGGGATACTGCAATCAAGGACATTTTTGTCATATTAGCTCTAAACTGTCTAATTATTCTTAAGTATACTACATAATTCTTCAGGTGAAAAAAAGAGTTGGGCTAGAACTTCTTCAGATCAAGCATTATTGAAATACCGTTCAGTTCTGATAACTTTGAGAATTGAGGCTTCTTCAGTCTACCTAGTCGTGTAACTATTTGCTCTTTTACAAAATTTACACCCAAATTCAGTTAATAAAATCAGTGCTTAGAGTTTGCAATAACAATAAATTATATTTGAAAAGACTTAATTTTAAAAGTACCTTACTTTGACATTAATTAATGACTAATTAATCTAGAATAATTTCTTGGTTTTTTTTTAATAAGAATTTGGATATAAAATTTAGTAGTAGAATTAATTGATTTATTTCTAACTCTGGAATTTATATAATGACAAAATAAGTTTTAGTTATGTCTGTTTAATATATTTGCATTATCTTTGCTTCTGTACTCTAAGAATGGGTACCTATGTAATTATAGAAGGCTCCAAATTCAGTTAAATTCAATCTGGAAACAGTGAAACATTGGAATAGCCGCACTGAAGTCTGTGCATATGCACATGATTTGTAGGAATTTGAAAGCCTGTCTTTTAAATTTTGAAGCGTCATTGTATCCCTCTGAATAAATTATTGTTTAAAATACATTTTATGTTTTTGTAGGCTTTGAAAGATTATGGAATTCTTCTTCTGCTTGAATTGAGTAAGGAAATAGCTTTTAAAGTGTTAATTAATCGTGGACTACTCTACATGGAACTTGGTGATTATGCTAATGCATGTGAGGTACAAAATCTTCCTTTGAGTCAAGAAAATGTAGAGTTTTCTGTTAAATGTAAGCCATTACTGATATAAAGACCAGCTTGACAGTTTTTATATTCCTCTGAAATAGTTTGTGCCCAGTTCTCATTTGCTCAACACCTAATGCCAGTCTGGTTGTGAAGATGCAAAGAAAATGCAGTTTTACTTGTTTTACGATTTTATCCTGCTAGACTTAAACATGGGAGTTGCACAAAATTTAATGAGCAAGAACCTGATTTTTCCTTCTTTTTTAATCTTGAAGTAATTTATGTTGACCCCAAATGAGTACCAATTCATTGCAGAAGCCTAAGTAAATAAATGGAGGTTCTGATTGAGTGGGCTTGTTTTTTTCCTCTGTGTGTGTGCGTGTGTGTAAATGACCATTTTTGTTGAAAGGGCAGGAAGGGTCCAACCTCAAGATAATTTTCTTAAATGTAAGAAAATAGTATATGTTTCTGACACTGACTCACAGTGCAGATGACTCTCATTCCATGGTACTGCATCTGGTGTGGCAATAGGAGGCTTGAAACCTAACAGTGTTAAACATTACTCTTCAACACACATGGGTTTTTATTTTTTAATTTTAAATAGTTTTTAAGTTTTCTAAAAGTTTTCATTTTTTTAAAAGTAGAGGTATTTATTTTCAGTATAACTGGTGCATTCATTGCTTCCATTGTGGACTAATAACTTTAAAATGTGTTATCTTCTTTATGTGATAGCAACAATTTCAGCACAAGCATTCTAAAAATTGAGTAATATTTCTTATTTGCAAATAAAAAATGAAGAATCAATATGAATCCCATTCCAATGACCCAGAAATGTCCTATTGAAAATGCACAAGAAAAGCTCTTTACAGTTGGTAGACCTTGCATGGAAATAGTAGAAATAATAAGTAGAAATATTGTGGTATTGGTCTCTTATGCTTCAAGATGCAATTGATGAGAATAGTTCAGAAAAGAGGCTGAGGTGGTACAAACTGATATGTAAGGCCAGTAGAAGAGACTGGGGCAGAACCAGCAGGATGAGCAAAAAGTTCTTTGGGTTGTAGTGAAGACAAATTTACAAAATGGTAATGGAACAGCAGACACAAAAATATAACAGCTCATTTAAGAAAAACACCAGTGATTATAAATATGCTTGAGACCTTATGTATCAGTTCTGATAATATTTTGTTGCAAGGAGTATGTCTGTATACGTGTATAGTGCTGGGTGAATTAGGGTATAATTTCTTAAGCACAGATACATATTACTTGAAGTGAGTGTATTGCTGAATTGGGTACACTGGAAGAAAAAGGAAAAGTTACAATTCAGTCTATATAAGATCTGAATTGCTGTATAGAGGTGTCTTTTCCTGTTGATTCTGTGAAGTCTGTAGTTACCTGTAAGGATAGCACCTTTGAGTTAAGTGAACCAAACCTGGTCCTTGGAACTTTGATCCTGCTTTTGCTCTGCTCCATACACAGAGCAGAGTGTATAC
This sequence comes from Platalea leucorodia, assembly GCF_965183815.1. Taxonomy (NCBI): domain Eukaryota; kingdom Metazoa; phylum Chordata; class Aves; order Pelecaniformes; family Threskiornithidae; genus Platalea; species Platalea leucorodia. Next base: position 27,815,581 of record NC_138829.1, on the reverse strand, counting down.
TCCAAATCGTGCACATGAAGAATCCAATTAGCTTTGCTGGGTATTCTTTGAAAGGCTTTGCTAGATGGGAACAGTGTGTTTCAGTAGTTTTTTAAAAACAGACCTATAATTTTATGATAGTGTGTTCACCAAAAGAGAGTTTTTTGAAAAACATATACATATACCTGCACATTATTATTTTGCCACTTTTGTAATTCCAACAGTACTAAAATCTTCCACATTTTGCCACTTTTGTAATTCCAACAGTACTAAAATCTTCCACATCTTTTTATTTTTACAATTTAAACAAGTAAAAAATGCTTTCTAAGTTATAGTTCAGTGGATGCATCAGCTAAACCACTCCTACTACATACTGATTGCTTTCCAGTGCAGAAGCCTAAAGTGCTTCCTTACGTCATAATTGAAATTATTGTATTTTATTTTAATAGCACCTGTACAGTTTTTACAATTGAACAACACATATCAAAACCATAAACATTTTGAAAAATGTTCTGAATATTAGTAAAAGGCAAAAGTCAAAAGCCCTATGAAGTCTTTCACTGGAACATTGTGCACAGAATCTCCCAATGCAAATATGAGTTTGCTTTACTACATTTGTCAAAGTAATAACAGAAAGTAAGTAGATAATTTTATTACTGGAAGAATTCTGTTGAAATTGCATAGAGCAAAATATATTTTCAACATATATATATTTAATAATAGTAGCTGATGTACAGTCTTTCAATTAAAAACAAACAAAAAATACCTTTCTGGAATGTTTTGTTCCTGGAAATGTTGCCTCTAGCTTTGTAGGAAATACCATGATACCACATAACTTTATTTTATTCTAAGTCTGGCACAAGAAGTATGAAAACAGTTAAATACATCTCCAGTACTTCTGAACATATAATGCCTTTGTCAGAAGTCATCTCTCTTTTTTATATAGAAGTATAAAATTGTTTAGCTAAACCCACAGTTGTAGGTCAAGTGAAACAATATCGATTTGCATGGTTTAATGTCCGTTCTTTTCAGGACTTTAAAGAAGCAACGTTGCTTAGTCCAGACGATAGCCAGATCTTTCAAGCTCTGGGAATCTGCTATCATAGGTAAGACATGTAGTTTTGTTTGATGGACAGTAGAAAAATGAAATAATTCCTGAGCTTTATATTTGTGTTCACCTTTTCATATTGAGTACACTGAGAACTGGGGGAGGAGAAAATGGTAAAGAGGAATGGAAAAAAGAAAATTAGATATTTTTCAAGTTTAACAACTGGTATTAAAATCTTCTGGTATCAAGCAACTATGTGTTCATGACAGCATCAGGAAGAAATACTAGGATGATAAAGTAGAACCAGGAGAAGGACTGAAGAGCAAAGAATTATGAGATAAACAAGAGTTGGGTTGGTTTGTTCAGAATTAGGATGCAATTTCTGTTTAAATATGCACTTTGTCCTTTAAAGAAAAGCAAAAACATCAATGGTCTTCCTTGCCTGAATTTTTTATTCAGAAATTCTAAAGTGTAGTTTCATTATCTGATCTGAATTCTCTCAGTGCCAGGAGGCACACAAGGCGCGAACATTGTTCTTCCACTTCGATCAGTCTGTTGCTGCGTGCTCTGGAGTCAAGGGCCACAGCGCAGTCTTCCGTCGGTTTCCCCCTCAGGACACGACCGATCCAGCTCCATCTCCTCCTCCTCACTTCGTTACCGATTTTCTCCATCCCCGCCATTTCTGATGCTCGTTGTTTCTGCAACTTTTTTTTTTTTTTTTTTTTCCCCCGGGAGGAGGTAGTTGGCCTCCTGCCCAACCTCCATGACTTGGAGGGCCAGTGGTTTTTCTGTCAGGGTGGCCTTCCCTTAGGCTGCGTTGGTTCGCAGCACCTTCTTCAATTTTATCTGGTGCACCCTCCAGAGAGGGATCCCCTATCCACCACCCAGGGGATGCGCCTTCTAGCCGTGCAGCCCCAGCCGAAGGTAGTTTCATTAAGAGGAGGTTTATTTAGAAAGACTAAATTAAATCTGTTAATCACTTAAAATAGACATAAATTGGAAGAAATAAGATGTACATTAGTATCTTAGTCTACTTATCATACTGGCACTTGGAGTTGATAGCTCCTATTTCACACAAATATCACCTATGATACAAAGGAAATTTTAATAGCTATCTGCCTATTAGTTTAGTCTAATCTATTTTATTCTACAGTTACTCTGCCATCTATCACTGCTTAACCTTGTTGCTGCTGAGGCAGTGTTGAAGTGGACATATTCAGGATTGTAGCACCAAAACTTGTTGTGTTACTATGCCTGTAGCTAGAGCATAACTGGCTCCATCTTTCACAGTGTCTGGATGATGTGGAACTCACACAGGAATGCTGAATCCTGCTTCTAAGAATGGAGCGTATGATTTTGGTGCCCATGTCTGTATTCAACTGTCAAAAGCAGTCACTAGTAACTATATAACTTGGCTCTATAACCTGTTTTAAGATGCATTTGGGATCCATCCTGCAGTCTCTAACCTCATGACTGCCTATCAACAGAATTGGAACGAAGACCTAATTTGTTTTTGCATCAAGTGTTGTGCTTTTAAAAAGCATTTGCTTTACAACCCTTAAAGTTATTTGTTAACTAAATATATTTAATCTTTCCACTTTTGGTAAAGAAGTCAGACTATGCTTCAGGTAGACACAGATAGCTTATATTCAAACAATATCTAGTCTTTCAGTATCATCTTGGTAAAATGGTTTTGTACTTTGACACGTTAAAGTTTTTGCTTTATGTGTAAAGTTACTAGCATTCATTGACATTTCAGCATTTCATCCTTTTTATTGATACTGAGTATACCTCAGATGCATCAAGTTTTTATCCATGGATGGAGTTCCACATTTGTCTTACTCTTAGACCAGAATGGTCTACACTTAGAACCCTGAATATTGTCTCTTTTTACCCTGCAAGTTTAGCATAGCTTGGATACATTCAAGAATCAGTATGAGAAAAAATAGAGAGAAGGCTTGTATTAGAAGTAAGTTATTTATGGTTGAAACATCTGTACCTGAACAGACTACGAAACCCATATTTGGTCATGACATTTGGACAGCATGAGTGAGTCAGATAAAGTCTCTCTGAGTTCAACTGTTGAAAAGGTGAAATCTTGGCCCAGCAAAAGTTAATGAGAGTTTTGCTGTTTTCTTCCTCAGGCCAAGGAATTCTAACTGAAGTCTGCAAGGCCTTACGCTGACTGCCTTCACTGTTATAACCACCAGGGAGCACATACAGAAAGCAAACTTGGGGGGGGGGGGGGGCAGAGAAGTGTCCCTTTCAGTCAGAATTGAACTACTTTCAATAGGCATTATGGGGTAGTATTTGCTGATCATTCATAAATTGAGAATTTTATTTATAGAATTTTTAAACAGCAAACATTAATATCTCTATTTTTAGACTTCATGAGTTTGAAGAAGCTGTGAGATCATTTGACCAGGTTCTCAAACTAGATCCTGTTTCTGTGGATGCCTATGTTGGACGAGGATATTTGTACATGGAAAATGGATGTAAACAAGCACAGAAAGATTTCTTGAGAGCAATTCACCTGAATCCAAAGTGTATAAAAGCTAGAATTTGCTTAGGATACAATTTGCAGGTAACACACCAAAATTCATTGTCAATGCTATGTTTAATCAAACAAAATAACATCAATCTTACATGCATACATTGATATAATACATAAAATAATAATAATAAACATAAAATAATCCATGTACTTTAGACAAGCCTTATGACATCTTCTTTCTTTTTAAGTAAATGGACAGACCATTATTTTCTTTTCACTTTTGTGCCCAATCTTGTTGGAGTTCTGCTCTTGAATAATGGAATATCAAGTAACCTTACACTCATTTGATTTGCATGTATGGTTCTCTGAGAAACTGACATTAAGAACTGGCATGTTTTGTGTGTATGAGCTGTTTACTGAAGTTAGAAGCAGCTAAAGTGTTGACAAATCTGTGTAAAACAAAATCTTGTATGTCCTAATTATCCAAACTACACTGTTAGCAAATCTGCTAAAATCCCTTGGTAAAGGCCTTATATATAATGATCTCTGAAAACTGCTTACCTACATAGAAAATAAACTTCTATATTAGCAAAGGCATATATGATATGACTTGACAGTTTTTGTCTGTGTCTAATTTCTGTCATTTAGTTACTGTGATTTATTATATCCTGTCATCTGAAATGTCTTGAATTGTCATGAATCTTGTTGCGAATTATTTTTTGCCAATGTAAATGTTAGTAGCCTGTGTCAGGTAGTCTTGCATAGATGTCATGCAAATTTCCTTTTACAGCTTTGCTAGTTCACTTAAATTCTAACGAATGCTTTCACAGTGCTTTGGGAAGTACTGTGCAAGAGAAAAACCTGGAGTGACTACATTGGTGAGTAGGTAAGAATAAGACATAGGTAGGAATTAGTCATCTTAGGTGCGAGAGGCAACCCAGAAAGTTCCCATAGTGGCAGGTGCTTAATTTCCGAGAGGCCTAAATCTCACTAGATTCCTTTTTTTAAGCCTTATACCCTTTGGGGCTTAAACAGAGACGTATATGGCAAAGTATTTTGGTGTGGGGAACTAGATGATTCATCTACCACCCTTGCTTAATTAATACATATATTAGGTAAAATGTTTACATTTTGCCTGTGGTCCAAAGTGGTCTACGTGCCCAGAACTAAGCACTTTCTTGACTCCTTGTCATCCTTAGCCGTGAAGCTAAGTCCTTCACAAGGTACAGTATACCAGAGTTCCATTTGACCGTCCAGGGAAGGTACTTTTGCTGAACAACCTAGCAGTTTAATTTTATTGCTATGTGAAGTCCTATATATAAGTCTTCAGGCCACAAGCTCATATATAGCCCATCAAGAGTTGAATCTGATAAGGGACATGAAGGTCAACAAGAAAGGCTTCTACAAGTGCATTGGTAGCAAAAGGAAGATTAGGGAAAATATGGGTCTGCTGCTGAATGTGGCTAGGGATGCAGTGACAAAAGACATGCAGAGGTACTCAATGCCTTCTTCACCTTGGTCTTTACTGGAAAGACTGGCTTACAGGAATCCCAAGTCCCTGTGACCCATGGAAAAGTCCAGAGCAAGGAAGACTTACTCTTGGTGGAGGAGGTTTGGGTTAGGGAACATTTAAACAAAATGGACATACAAAGTGCATGGGACCTAGTGGAATACACCCACAAGTGCTGAGGAGCTAGCCAACATAACTGTGAGGCCACTCTCAACTATCTTTGAAAGGTCATGGCAATTGGTAGAGGTTCCTGAACACTGGAAGAAAGTAATTGTCACTCCTATCTTCAAGAATGGCAAGAAGTAGGATCTGGGGAACTACAGGCAGATTAGCTTCACTTCAGTCCCTGGAAGGGTGATGAAGCAAATAATTCTGGAAATTATTTTTAAACACATGAAGGACAAGAAGGTGATTGGGAGTAGTCCGCATGAGTTTATGAAGGAGAAATTATGCTTAGTCACCCTGATAGCCTTCTACGACGAGATAACTAGCTTGTGAATGAGAGGGGAGCAGTGGATGTTGTTTATCTTGACTTTAGCAAAACTTTCAGTAGTCTTTCATAAGGTCATCATAGAAACCCTGGTGAAGTATTGTCTAGATAAGTGGACAGTGAGATGAAATGAAAACTGGTTGAACTGTTAGGCTCAAAGGGTCATTATTAGTGCCACAAAGTCCAGCTGGAGGCCAGTCACTAGTGAAGTACTCTCAGGGGTCAGTAATGGGTCCAATACTGTTTAACATCTTAATTAATGACCTGGATGATGGAGTAGAGTGCACCTTCAGCAAGTTTGCAAATGATATAAAATTGGGAAGAGTGGTTGATATGTCAAATGGTTGTGCTGCTGTTTAGAGGGATGATGGACTGGACAGCCTGGAGAAATGGCAGACAGGAACCTCATGAAGTACAAAAAAGGAAAACGAAAAGTTCTGCATCTGGGGAGGAACAACTTCATGCACCACTACAAGCTGGGAGCTGACTGGCTGAAAAGCAGCTTTACAGAAATGGGCTTGGTGGTCCTGATGGACAACAGGCTGAAGTTGTCAGTGATGTGCCCTTGCAGTAAAGAAGGCTAATGATACCTTGGGCTATGTTAGGAGCAACATTGCCAGAAGGTCGAGGGAGACGATCCTTCTCCTCTACTCAGTATTGGTGAGGCCACATCTGGAGTATTGTGTCCAGTTCTGGGCTCTCCAGTACAAGAGACATGAACATACTGGTGCTCATCTGGTGAAGGGCCACTAAGATGATTAAGGGCTTGAAGCATCTGTCACGCAAGGAGAAGGGAAAGAGAGATGAGGGCGTAAGGGGAATCTTATAAATAGGAATAAATATCTGATGAAGGAGTATAAATAAAGTGGAGCCAGGCTCTTCTTAATGGTGCGCAGTGACAGGACAGGAGGCATGGGCACGGACTGAAATACAGGAAGTTCCATTTAAACATCAGAAAACTTTTTTTTTTTTTTTTTTTTTTACTGTGAGAATGATCAAACACTGGAACAGATTACACACAGAGGTTGTGGAGTCTCCATCCTTGAAGATAATCAAAATTTAACTGTATGTGGTCCTGGGCAGCTGCTCCAGCTGACCCTGCTTTGAGCAGGGGGTTGGCCTAGACAATCTCCAGAGATCCCTTCCAAACTCAACCATTCTGTGATTCTATGATGTAGAAGAGGTAATAGTTGCAGTTAAAACAGTTGTGACAGATACATTATGTAGTTGCAAAGACAATGAGTATTGCATAGTTAACAAGATACTTGAAAATTAACAAGATATTTGAATTCATTTTTTTCTGTAATTTAGTTAACTGTGTTTGTAAATATAAGTGTGCTTCTGTTCTCTGCTGTATTTTTTGAAGTGGGACCATTAGTATGTTTGGCATTTATTATGTTTCTTATTGTGGACACATTGCAATTCACTTTAGGCCCTTGGAAAGCTTCAGAGAGCATGGAATCAATTTACAGTTGCCATTTGCATTGATCCAAAATGCCGTGCTGCATATGATGGACGAGCTTCAGTCTGTCTTCAAATGGGTGAAACTTTTGCTGCATTTCAAGATACAAATGCCGCACTAAAGGTAGATGTTAGCTTAAAATGATTTTACTAAAATCAACCTGTTGCTATGAAGCCAACCAATACTGTACATTAGTAGTTGCCAATTTGGATTAGAAGGTGCAATTAAATTTTTTTTCAGTAAATTTGTCTTTGAAAACCAGAATAAATTACTGTAGAAGTGTAAATTTTCCCTGAGTAAGAATGCGTCTATGTTTTCTTTTCAGCTCACTACCACTGCTCCACTGCTAACAAATCGGGGTGTCATCAATCAGTTAATGGGATATCTACCCTGTGCCATGAAGGACTATCAACAAGCAATTTCTGTTGACCCAAACTATGCATTAGCCTATTTCAATGCAGCAAATATCTACTTCCATAATAGACAGTTTTCACAGGTAAGTCTCCCGTCTGTCTTTATACTGTCTTCAGAACTTTTTTCCTTGAATAAATACTGTTGTTATAAAGCTGTCTTTAAGTATAATTAACATGAAGCTTTCTTACGTTGAATTTCCTGGTCCTCTACCAGGAGATGAATTAATCTGTAGTAATTAATAATAAATAATTGACCTATTACTATGTATTTTATCATTGATATGAATGAACTAAGATTCATGACAGCTAGGATACACATCACAAAAATTTGTAAATAATTGAGATACCAAAATCCCACTGATGTTCAGTAACTTCCCCCCATCCTAACTCCCATACATTAAATAATTTGCCCAGATTCACTATAGCATCATGGCAAGGAGAATGAAAAGAATCTCCTGCTGATGAACTTCAATCAAGAAGTCAGATCTTCTTCCTGTTACGACAGTAACTTTAGAGTTTTAAATCACCTAATTCTGCTTAAATACAGTGCGTATCTTAAAATACAGAAGAGTTGAATACTGAAATTCCTCTTGTGAGAGAATCTGAAATCTGCTTGAAGGCAAGGGCCATTTATTTTTCTCTGTGTGATGAGGCCCCTGCAATGATTTTTCCATTGGTCTTCCCATCACATTTCCTGGGCATAGGCTCAGGCTTTTATTTGATTGGAGCTTTGTGGTCCAGCAGCTGTGGAAACCCAGAACCAGCATGGATGCTTCAGCACATTTCATGTACTTGAATTAATTCTCTCCTAGAGTTGCATCTGTAAACCCTTCAGCTTGCAGTTTACTTATTAAAGAATTCATCATGTATAGTACATGCTTGGCATATGATTTTAAACCTGGACTGTACTTCATACAGCACAAGAAATAGATCATGTAAGAAAAAAATTAAATGTTCTTCTATGTTTCTCTGAGTTAGATTCCTTGTTGCTCTTGAGCATTAGTTAGACTTGGATCAGAAATTCCTTAGGAGTCCAAGGTCAGTGCCCTACATATGGCTGCTTCTGTGACCATGTAATCTCTTTTCCTGTGCATCTGGTATCATTCTTCCATGACTGGTCTTGCACAGGCTGTTCTTCCTCTTTACTGTGTTTCTGTGACTCCTTACTGTCTCACAAAGGCTGTCTAATTATGAAGAAAGAAGTTCAAGAATAGGTGTTGCGTTATAAACTATCATCTTCTATGTTAATTCAAATTGACCTTAGTGTGTAGCTTATTTCTTCTGCTATAATTACAATTCAGCATAAACAGCTGTTATTTTTCAAAAGTCTGTCTGGGTGGTGATCGACCTACTTGTGGATAAACATGCTGGTGCTGTGTCTCTCTTTCTGTGCACAAAGAATGCTGAACAGAACAAGTAAAGACGTAAGAATACTAACAGCTTAAAGAAACAAACTGGAATTTACAAGTTGTATATAATCCATTTCCTCAAATTTTAACAGTGTACTTTGTCTCCAATTCATGTGTTTTGTAGGCCTATTGCTATTATTCCAAGGTATTACAACTTGACCCGAGAAATGAATCTGCTGTTATGAATCGTGCTATTACAAATACATTACTAGACAATATTGAAGAAGCGAAAGAAGACTTTGAGAAGGCAATTTGTCTCTGCCCATTCTCTGCAGCAGTGTATTTTAACAGGGCAAATTTCTATAATGGATTGAAGCAATATGAACTAGCTGAGAAAGACATTTCAACAGGTAATCTTTATTTACCTGTCATGATTATGTTTGGTAGGATGCTAACAATTATGATAACAATTATGATGCGGAATGAAAGGACACAGGCTCTTTAGGAAGGACAGGTAGGGGAGAGGAGGAGGGGGTGTTGCCCTTTATGTCAATGACCAGCTGCAGTGCATGGAGCTCTGCCTGGGGATGGATGAGGAGCTGACCAAGAGTTTATGGGTCAGGATTAAAGGGAGGGCAGGGACAGATTACATTATAGTGGGGGTCTGCTACAGGCCATCCAACCAGGATATTGAGCTCAATATTGCTCCATTGCTGCTTTTGACATTGCTGCTAACATGAGATTCAGCAACTCTGGATACACAGGCAAACATCTTCCACTAACTAAAGCTATGTTTAGTTTGTATTAATTTTATTGAAATGAAACTTAGTAATGTGACTTGGATTTGACAACACTCGATTGCAGAGGTAATGATCTTTCCTAAATGGATAATTTTCTTTAGATTTTTTTTTTTTAAATCAGTTTACTTTTACACTGGAATTTGTCAAAATAGTGTTTTTACTTCATGGCTTTCATGACTAATGTTTTTATAGTGTTTGTTAGATGGCGAAAACTGACTAAACCAGGGAGCTGATTGATTTTTCAAAAAATTTTCTCTCTAAATCAGAATTTTAAAACAGGAGATTAAGCTTTCCAACAAGTACCTAGATCCTTTCTATACAATGGAGAAACTGAATAAGATATTGGGTTCATTGCCATGTTCCAGAAGTTGGATGGTGGTAGTTTTCTTCCCTAAGATTTTGCTTGTGTTTCAGATGAAAGCATAGTTTCTGCTGTCGGGGTGAAATTAAAGTGGGATTCATAAATGGCATCAAAAAGAGAAAAAGAATTCAAAGTATAAATAACATAACAAAGCTGCCTACCTCTTGATGTAAAGTTAATGTATGTATATGTTCTCTCTTGTGAAAGCATGTCTGGAGAAGAATTTGAGCACTGATAAAGGTTTTTGGATGATGCTTCTTTTTATAATCATATGATAATGTTAAAAAAGAACCCATAACATTTTATTTCTTATTTTTACAGCATTGTCAATTCAGCCTAATGATGCTTTGATGTATAAATTTAGAGCTGATATTCGTGGTAAATTGGGTTTCAATAAAGAGGCTGTAGAAGACTACAAACAAGCAATCAGCATTCAAGAACAGATTGATTCCATGTGAAATGATACCAGTTCTCATGCCACTTGGGTTCTAGTTACAGATTTCTCAGACCTCTAATTAAAAAAGTCTAACATGCAAAAAAAATTATAATTTATCTTCATTTTTATATATTCTACACACATTTTATTCTCCTAAATAATATAATTACCTCGATTGTGCAAAATGAGCCAGAGTTATTTAAAAATAGAATGCCACATTTAATTTTTATGAGTTATAGATTGTTCTTTATTTGCTAGTGTCAAGAGATAACTGATTGTGTTACGTGCAAAATGAAGGACGGAGAAGAGGAATTTATAGGCAAAAGACCTGTACCATATTGGTTATAGAAGGATAAAAGAGACTACACTCCCTCTCCCCCCCAAAATATAAATGTTTACAATGATGCTAATTATATGTCACCTGGACCATCTGGGAAATAAACATTCTAAGATGGCTACCAAATGCTTGTGACTGCTAACTAGATCTCACTTTCTTCCTGATCTTCCTTTTGTACCTCTTCATGAGATTTCCTATTCCCTGTCACTCACAAGGTCCATCTGTTGCAGTGTGTGAGAACTACTCCGAGAACTGACATTTGAGGAGGACATGATTCAGTTTGTGAGTAAAAAGTTGAGGTTACTTGCTTCCACTTAAATATATTACACTGTGCCAGCTTGAAGAGGCAGGTAAAAATGCATAAATAATAGATCATAGTTTTGTGTTCTAAGCCGTAAGAATGGGCCTAAGAACAGGCTCTCACCTCAATATGGAGCCTGAAATCTGAATCTACGTGACCAAAATTTAAAAATTGTTGGGCCCTACCCATGTACTACATTCAACTCCCAAGTTTGGCATAGTATGGTGAAGATAGCAAAAGGATGAAGCAGAACACATGTCTTTTTGTCTCGGAAAAGAGAAAAGGAAGGAAAGTTGAGGTCTTATTCAGCATGCAAGCATCCTGTAGTTTCAGACAGTGGAAAGATTCCTAAAGGCACAGATGGCACTTCAATGCATAATCCCAGTGGTATAGGAATTGTATGTGTAATTTCAATTTAGGCTTACATGTAAAATGCTATCAATTTTCCTCTTGAAAAAGGGCAAAAGGAAAAGGTGAGGGGGACCTTCACAAAGCAATATACCTAACACATGCTGATATGTGCCTGTAATTACCTAATGTTCTGTATGTGGAATAATCCCTAGATAGTAGAGAACAATCCAGAATAAAATAAAAATTAAATAATCTAATTTATGTAAAATTAGTATTAAAGAGTTACATTGGTCCATTTAACTTTATAACTGATTTTTTTTGGTACTCCTAGAGTTAAGTCATTTTTTCGTTTATGAGCTATTGAGATGAAAGTAAAAAACGTCATTGCTTTGTCTCAAAGAATTGCATTTTATTTTCTCTGAGTACTTAACACATTGCTGTATGCTATTTCTGTAAAAATATCTGTTCTTGCATATCTAGGCAGTGTATGTTTAGCCAATGTGGTAGACAGTGACTGGAATTCTAGCTTTGTTCTGGTATCTAAATTTTTGCATTTGTAACATCGCATTACATTGTAAAAATTCCTATGCTTGTCACCTTATGATAGTTGGGTTGAAAAAAACAGTACTGTGGAAAGGAAATTCAGAGTATCACAGCTAAGAGCAGTTAACTCAGTAAAGCATTTGAGTCCATTCCTACTCTCCTTGACTATCTTCTTATCTTGTTGTTTAATATGTAGCATGATGAGACTTTGCACTTGCAAGATCTGTGGTTCTATGGAATAGACACATCATAGTTTACGTATAAAAGTTAAAACAAGTTCAAAAAATTCTGTATTTAATTTTTCTTTATTCATGATTAGTGTCTCTGATGTTCAAAAATGAGTGTTTATAGATATAACCAATAAATTAAAATATTTCTAGACATTGTAGGATGTTGCATATTAATATTTCTTTCTAGTATTATACATTAGAGCATTACTTACGAGAAATCTCTTTGGAATGACAGTTTTTCTTAAAATTAAATTATGTGACCATGGGATGATCAAAAAACAATTTCTGCTTTTCTGTTCTCCAGTAATTTGAAATATGAATTGCTAGTAATAGCTTTTATAAGTATTAGTTTTACCACGCTACAATAAAAAAAATGGTAGACTGCAACGCACAATAGGGAGAAATTCTTTGTGACTGTTACAGAATTCAAGAATCAGAATAACCAGGTCAGGTCTGATTAGACCATTGTAGCTACATGTTTCTGTAAAGAGTTTTAGTCTTCAGAGTTTTTGCTTTTGTGCCTTTAATGTTGACTGTTATGTTACTAAAGCTAAGTTTGTGAAGCACAAGGTGATTGAATAATTATTTACCGCTTTTTCCTTCTTGTTCTTTTTTCTTATTTATTTACCTTATTTATTTTTGCGGTATCATCACTTACCCAAGTGGATCAAGTGTAATGTACAAAGTATAAATATATGTCTGTATTTCCATGCATGATTATCATGGTGGTTGATGCAAATTGGGGAATTATTTACCTTGTTTCCTGTATGCACACAAAGTCGAAGTTTGCTTGCAAGATGGTGTTGGTGGTATTTTTGTTCCCTTTCTCCTTCTCCACATGCCTCTTTCAGTGCTCTTTTTTATTATCCGAGAATTGTTTATTGATGAAATTGTTAAATTATGCATGATTCTATGGCCTTTTCCTTTCTTTGACCTCATGAATTACCTGCTGATGGGTTGTGAGATAGTGGTACCCTCATCATGTATCATGCATCATCAAACTTAAATCAGAATGAAGAGAGGTCTAACCTTTCCCTTGGATCCTTTCCTTGCCATATTCACTGTAGATTTTCTTTAGTTTAACCTCTCTTGAACGTCAAACAGAAATGGACACTTTAAAGATTTTTATCTTCACATTTGAAAACTGAAACTAGATGCAATCAGTTATGACTCGCTATTGATAGAATGATCTGACTTAAATAATATGGGCTATTGTAATATCTCTTCTGCTAGTAATTTTTTTTTATTCTGGAGGGTGTAGATCTATTTTTTTAATCCTTAAAAACTGAATACTTATTCTATGGTTGGCTGTGTGGAGTTAAGTTTTTAGAGCTATTCATCTATTACACAATGCTTAGGAAATGGCTGGTGTCCCATTGTATTTCCAATTTCATCATTTAGAATCACTCTCATTCACAATTCAGGGGCCATGTTAGATGCTTTTTAAAGAAAATGGGAAGTGGATGGAGAATTTATTTGCACAATAGAACATTTCAAGCTGCATGATCAAAACTTACTGCATTCTTTGAAAAACAGATTATCAGATCCTTTTTTTTCTTCAAATCTTTCTTTTAAATTTCCTTTCTCACCTAAAAAATTTTATATTTTCTAAAGGTGTTTTAAAAATAGATTGAAATATTTTGTATAATAGCACTTCTTTCATGTCTTTTAAAAAAAATAGATTAATACTCATTAGTGATCCTAAGAATAGATTTCCACTTTAAAGTTCCACTTTAGAGTTTTGCTAAATTGCAATTGTATTTTGCAGGCTGAACAGTAGCACTTGAACTTCCCTGTTGATAGGGACTGCAGTAGATTTGTGGCATTCTGAATTTTGTGCAACCCAGTACGGGACAAGTGTTTGTCTGAGGTTACTTCCATTGCTAATAAGAGATCCAGTAAACTTGCATATTGGGCCTTATCAAAGTGATTTTGCTTCACAAATGCAGTTTAAGAGAAGCTCTTGTCCCTTGCTATGTGATGGTATTAGTTCTTTTTGGATTTAAAACCTGACAAGCTAAGCTTTATTTTTTTCTGCATTTATTTCCTTTCATTCTCTTTCTCTAGAAAATCCTTTTGATAGACTGTAGTTAAAAAAAACAGAGTTACTAAGGAACCTCGGTTGCATTCAGGTTTTTCCTCCGTCTTTAAAATACTGAAAATACATGCATTACTTGGAAACGGGTAATACTGTTTGATTAATAGAGAATGCAGTAGATGACTTGTTATAAAAAAAGGATCAAAGCAAATATTTCCATTTGAAGCCCAATAAGGGAATACGAAGTTATGAATAATCTTTCACAGAATAGTAAGTTACAAACATACATCTATCAACTGAATGTTAAAGCATTTTCTTTCAATATTTCATAATTTAGACTTTTTGGATGGGATACACCACCAAAATAATGATGAAGCGGATCTTTTGTTACCTCCATTGAAAAGCAAAGGAAAGTGGTACTTTTTGAAACAAAGCAGGAAACTAGTTTAATTATAAGTTTGGGGAAGTTGTTTTGGTTTTTGCAGTTGTTTTGCAGCAGACCTTTGCCTAAAGTTATTGATCAGGCCTTAGTTTTTATCAGACTAAATCTGATTTATTTACCACTCAAGTCAGAAAACATTTGCATAGCAGTAGTATATCTCTAGTTTAATAATCTAGTCTGAGAGCAAATGGGACAATCAGTGGCAGTGAGATGGGTAGCCCATGAGAGAAAAGTAAGGGGCTGACGTCAAAATTGATATCAAAGTGACATACTGAAAACTTTAATGACAGTAAATAAAACAAAACAGTAAATAAAGCAGTAAATAAAACAAAACAAAAGCAAACTTTTTCAGTCATGTTCTCAGGTGAACTCCAGTGTCAGCTGCTCTTCTGAGTTTCGGAGAGTTTGGGTGTATGGGTGGGGTGGTTTTCAATTGAGAAGCAGGGCTTTGGGACAGGATAGTTGACAAAAAATACAAGTCCTTCCCAACTGGCCACATATACCAGAAATGCAGTCAATTCAGAAAATAAATTTGAGGTAGCAGATTGACAAGATTGCTGTACAAGATTGTAGTAACAATGAAAGTGAAAAACATGTGAAAGTGAACCAAACTCTGCACTGCTATAGTAGAAAGCCAGCCTTACGGGAAAGATGTTACTCTTTAGAAGAAGGAGTTTTAAAAGATAATTTGGGAAACCTCTTTGTCAAAATGTAATGAATGCAAGTGGTCTATCATTATCTCTGCTGGCTTTGTTCATTTAAGCGGGCGAAGACTGGCAACTATATTGCATAGAGAAGGATCTTATGGCTGCTGCTATGGGATTCTCACTGGAGAGCAGTTTTAGAGCAGAGCAGTCAGGTTTTAGTCTTGCCTTTCCAGGTGTGCATATGAAAGTGAATTTTCTTTTTGAGTGGTTAGGGAGATGAATCAAATCTCAGTTTCTGTATTATTTTTATCTCAACACTTTTTCCCTAAGAGACATATCTCAGAAAGCTATTTTGTTTTGAAGACTGTGCCAAATGATAGCAGATTTGTCATTTTCAACAAGTGAAAACAAAAACAATACACCCTAGTGGAAGGGAATAAGAAAACTGTGGGTAATGTGCTTCTAATTTCAATAAGAAATATGCCATTTTTTTCACATTATTTATGCATATGCTACACCTGTACTGCATTTTACAAGGCTGAGCCAAAACCAGGTTCCAGCTCAACCTTAAACCTGCCTGAACTTTGTATGAGCACACTGTGAGAAGTAGGATGCAGGACGGGTATAATGCCCGCAGAGTGCTGTATAGACACTGCTGAGCAAAGGCTGCCTATGACTCAACACAAAAGATGTTTCTTACTATGGGACACTCTGCCTTCTTTTTGTAACACTGTCTGTGTACCATTGCCACAAGGGCAGACGGAACACCAGATGGTCTAGGCTGGTGTGGTGAGCCATGGTATACCTGGGCCATCTACTATGCTTAAGGTAAGAGCATCTCGGGGTAGAAAGAATATTAGCTCAAGTTACCTATTATGTCTTCCATCCCGCCCTAACCCAAGCCTCTTGAGTGCTTGAGCATAGGCTCATGTGGCCACAAATTGAATTTGGATTTGAGTTGGCAACGGCCCAAACCTTGAAAAGCAATATAGATGCAACCTAAGTCATTTCGTGGGATACCAGGAAAAAATATACTGGTATAAATGTGCTTGCAAAATGTGCTCTGAAAAAGGCAGTGTGAATAAAGGTGGTGTTTTAAGTAACCTTATTCAAAAGACGACTCTCTTACAAAACGTGACTTTAAGTAAGAGCACCAGAAGATGGCAGTCTGCGATCTTCAGTGGAACAGCTTTACTCCCCGGCAGCAAACCGGCTACCCCAGCAGCCGCGGGCTCTGAAAACTGTTGCGAGCAGGTATTACGGTACAGTGGTGTTTTCTAATGCCTCTGGTTCAATTGACAGTATTGTTCTCTCCCTTCCTTTTTGATATGCTCTATACAGTTCTTTTATAATAAAATGATATCTGAGATTATCATACCTCACAAGCACTAATGTAACATAAAACTGTAATATTGTAAAGTGAACATACATGTCTCTGAACATGTGCACAAGCACACCCCCCATATATATATATGTATACACACATGCAATAATACAGGTAATAAGCAGCACAAGCCCTGAATAACAGCTCCTTTCCTGTCCTGATTTTTTTCTCTCCTGCTTTTGAGGTACTTTTCTACAAAATGAGGCCTTCAGAAAAGGAAGGCAAACTGTGTGGAACCTTTTAACTGCTCCCAGCAGTTATATTTTACAGCATGTTTCTTTTTATTCACTCTACTGAGCCAGTAAATTCTTTTTGCTGCAAAAGGAAAAGGCTTATCATTGCTAGCCGTTGGAATTCAAACAGAAAAGGCAATAAGTGGCCACACCTCGCTTCAGGCGACTTTCCTCCTCGCTGCCCTTTTTTTCCCCATTCTCAAAATGGACACAATGCTTTGTTTGCGGAGAGCGAAAAAGGTAAAGTGCTTTCGCTCTGAGAAAAAGAACCCCAGACCCCAAGCTCAGAGTAGCAAGCAGAGGTTGTGACCTTCCAGAGCAAGTCTTTGTCGGCTCTAATAAAAGGAAAGCAGGCATCAGGCATTTTCAGAGCTGCAAGCCTAGTTTCTCTGCTGGGTAAGACTCTTAATTGAATTGCAGTCTCCTATTTTTTTTTTTTTTGTGACTGGATGCATATGTGCATATAATGGTCATTAAAATCCTGATTCAGAATTCATTAAATTCAGTGAAAGGAGCTTGACTAAGTTTTGAGTCAAAGCTACAGTACAAGCTACAGAAGACTGACAAATGCTCTTTGCCTTGCCATTGCTTTTTCCCATGTTTATGAAAACTAGAACGGTGTGGCTGACCTGTTATTGGAAAAGATGGTGTTATGTATCAGCTTTTCCTGATCTGTTTGATAATGATGCAGTGTGGCAAAGAGCTCATTTACAATTCCTGAAACGTAAATTTATAACATATGAACAACTTTGCAGTGAAGTGTTTTTGTCAAGTGGTATGTGCAACTTCATTTAGTGGTCTCTTAAGTGTACTGTTTACTAAGGCTGCTCTCATGGGGAGATAATATGAAACAAAAAAAAAAAATACACTGGAAACTCATATGCTGTTTTACTTGAGAGTAACTTTGCCAAATAGTCCTGTGTGATGTAGACGAGCTCTCCATGTACAGAAGTTCATCTTTATTAGCAGGATGTTGCCTCTACTATTTTTAAACAGAAATGTCTGGTATAAAGGGAGGAAAAATCTGTCTCAAGGGCATGGCAGAGCAGGGTTCTGCTCCTCTCAGTTGTCCCTCTTCCCCCAAAATGTCAGGTGGCTATGAATGTTGGAGAGAGACACTAAGTTTTCTGGGCAGGGATGAGCCTTTTTGCTTGTCCCCACTGCAAAGGCCGGGAGACATTTCTTCCTGAGACGATGCACATGGGGATCCTTTTACCTAAGGCATTGGCTCCTTTCTTCTCTCCCACCACACCTAAAAGAGAGAGAAATGGCCCAAGGGCCCATGGTCCCTGCAGCCAGGCTGTTCCCAAGGAGACGGTCTGCCTGGAGGAGAGGAGGAGACAGGCGCTTGCAGGTGTGCCACAAGCCCTGTCCCAGCTCCAGGAGGGGTGCTTGCTGAGCAAGGGCAGGCCTGGGGGAGGATCATGTCTTTTCCTTCCTTCTCTTGCAGGAAACCAGCTTGGGAGGAGGAGGAAGCACTGCAGCAAACATACATCCAGGCTGCGATGCCAGCCAGTGCCTGTACTGGGGAGGTAGGGAGCAGTGGGAAGAGGAGGGGTGAGCCTCTAAAGGAGCAATTCCCCACATCCTTGGTGGAGCTGAATGCTGGGGCAGGGTCTGCCCAGGTCTCTGAAAGCCTTGCAAAGAGGTGGAGGGGGGTGTTGAGGAGAGGGACAGAGCTCTCCCAGGGGGATGCTCAGCTTCCAGGGGAGAAGGGATGCCCCACATCTGATGGCGCTGACCAAGGGCTCCTCCAAGCAATGGAGAGGGCTGCTGGGGCTCTGCCCAGGCCCATTTGTCTCAGCAAAGGGCTCCGGCAGTCACAACCCATACAGCCAGCTATGAAGACCTCTGGGAATGGTGCTGATGCCCAGCCCTGCTATGTGTTCTGGCCCTGCTGGCTCCCAGGAGGCTGCATTGGCTGAGCCAGAGGTGAGGGCTGATGTACTGGGAGGTGAAGCCCATGGATGACAAGGAGAAAGCAGGTTGCTAGCGCCCAAGTGGCTGCATGTGGTGCTGGCTCCTGGGTAGGGAGCAGGGCTTGGGCTGATTCTGCTGGGCTCTGGCAGGTCAGTCTGCTCCTGGCCTGGCCTGGGACAAGCTTGAGTGCCAGGGAAGGCCCTTGCAGGTGGAGCAGAGTGAGCCCCTGCTCCCTGTCCACCATCCTCCAGCTCACCCAGGTGCTGCCCAGAGCTTGGTGGGGGCAAGGAGGCCAGGGAGGGCTGGGGAAGATGAGGACAGCGAAAGAGCGGGGACCACGGGGTCTGGGGACACTGGAGGGAGCCTTGCTTTGGGCCAGAGTGTGGGGCTAGAGTTGGCCCAGTGAGGGCACTTCAGCAGGAGTGGGATGTGTGGTGGGGTGGAAAGGCGCTGGCTGTGGCGGCAAAGCCCCAAGGGCTGTGCAGAGGCACTTTGACTTGTGAGCCCTGAGGACACCCTTCCCCAGCCAGCCTGCTACCTCCTGCTCATCGCAGCTCTGGGGAGTCCCGCGAGGAGACCTTCCCAGGCTCCTTGAGAGGCGCTGGAGTCACCCCCTGCTCCTGCTTTTCCCTCAGGGTTGGCAGAGGAGCTGTAGGCACTGATCTGCAGCGTGGCTGCTATGAAGAGGAAGTCGCCCAAGTCAAGGGAGGATGGTGAGACCAGCTATCCCCGCAGCTCCCTGAAACCAGAGGGCAGGGCAGGGCAGGGCAGGTGCTGTAGGGGCAGGGTGGAGTGGGGGAGGCAGGAGCTCCCCAGGAGCCCTGGTGCAGAGCCTGTCTTGTGCCCAGCAAGGGAGGCTTTTGGTGTGGAGAGGGACAACTTCCCCAGGCATCTCGGGAAGTGCTCAGCAGGGTGATGCTTGCCCACCATCACTCCCTGCCTGCCTCCAGAGAGCGTGCTGTGCCGCTGCATGGACTCTGACCCAGATGCAGGCGGGCTGACGTGCCAGGAGGATGGTCTTCTGCCTGGTGAGCTCCCTGGGGGCTGCTTGCAGCTTTCCCCTGGCACCCAAAGGGGCACCCAAAATCTGTAGCCATGAAACCCCCACCCCGGACACTCGGTGGGTGTCACCTCCTCCACCCCACTCCCAGCACAGCCTCCCCATGCCAGTGCTGCTGAATGACCCTATTCCCTGTATGCGGGAGATGCAGCCCTCCTAATCTGGTTCTCCCAAGTGCATCCTTCAACCCGGGGGAGCTCATGGGTTTGCATTCCTGAGCTCTCCTCTGGCTCTCCACTGTGGCCACCCAAGCATGGCATCTGCCTAGCTCTAGAAGGCATAGCTAGCCACCTCTGCAGGGCTGGTCCCCAGCCCTTCTCCGTGGCTAAATGCATGAGGAGCCACAGAACACCTGGAAATGCACCTCTCCTGGTCTTTGTGCTTCTTGCTTAGGATCAGGTCTGAGAGAGGATTATTGCAGCTCACCCAGCCTGCAGTTAAGCACTGTGTGCCCACACACGGTCTCAACTTCCAGCAGGTTTAGCTTCTGCAGATTTTGTGCTGGCCTCTGTCTCGCTGCCCTGATGAGCTCCTGGGATTTTCTGTCTTCCGGTATCCATCCAAAGGCCTGTACCAGCGAGGCACTGCTGGGAGGGAATCTGCCCGTTCCTCCCTGCAGATGTCAGGCATGTAGTGAAGTGGGCGTTGCGGAAGGTGAGGGGTTGTTTTTTAGGAGTTGGGGCTTGTGGGAGGTGAGCCTGAACCTTGGGAGGGAAATCCTGGTGTTTTCTGCTGACACCATGCTGACATGCTTTGGTGTCTCAGCCACACTGAGCCCTTTTGGGTGTGGGGCACACTGGGAGAAAAAGAGTGGCAAGACGGACAAGTGCCCAGCACCCCAGGGAGGCAGTGGCCTCTCCAGCATTTGGGAAAGTCTCATCCAGAGCTGTGGATGGCCTCCTGCAGATCTTGGCCTTGGTCATCTTTTCCATCTCTTCCCCCAGCTCGTTCTGCTGGGAGCACCACCAGCAGCAGACCGTGAAGGTGCTTGAGGAGGAAATAC
This sequence comes from Platalea leucorodia, assembly GCF_965183815.1. NCBI lineage: Eukaryota > Metazoa > Chordata > Aves > Pelecaniformes > Threskiornithidae > Platalea > Platalea leucorodia. The sequence goes on along the minus strand of NC_138829.1, from coordinate 27,794,750 downwards.
CAGATGCATTATCTTCATGGAGCTGGTGGAGGACAGGACCTCCTAAACCACCATGGTGTGCCCCTTCTGCAAGCATGCCTGGTTCCACCACGGCTGCATCAAGGTAGGAGGTCCTTCCCTTTCCCACCTCTCGTGGATGTGGTGTGCCCTGCAGCTATGTCCTGCTCACACTGTTACACTCTCTTCTGCAGCGACAAGCTCTCCGGGTGGGAATGAGCCTTTTTGCCTGTCCGCAGTGCAAGGAGACATTTCTTCCTGAGATGATGCACATTAATATCCTCATACCTGGCACATAGGTTCCTTTTTCCCCTCCCTAAAGGAGAGGGGAATGGCCCAAAACCTGTGCCAGGGTGGCCCAAGGTCCCTTCAGCCCAGCTGTCCCTTGAGCTCCTATTGTCAGGGCCTTGATGGCACCTCCAGGTCTTATTGCCCCTGGCTGGCCCCGGGGGCCTCCTGGTGTGAGCAGCCACAATGGCGGCCTTGTTAGAAGGGGAAAATTACTGAACGGAAGAAACGGCTGCATTCCTCATCCCTGTCTCTAGTCACTGACCCTTTTGGAATGATCTTCCTCCATTCTACCTGGATAAAACACTGATACAGTAAGTGATAAAGCTTTTAAAAAATTATCTTTCACGTTGATGCTACTTCTTTTAAAATCCATATAGAAAACAGTAGATATGTTTAGTGTAGCTCATTTGGTTGCATTTTCCCAGACTTTGTAACTGAATTTTTTCCTCATAAATCTTGAAGAGAAATTCTTCTGAGATCAGCTTTATGTATCGAACATTGCCCTTACTGATTGGCTTGCTCGTTGTGAGATAAATTATAATTTCTTGTTTGCAAAAACACCCTCAGAATACACTCTTCCATGACTCCACCAATGTCCTTATTTTATGGAGTTATGGCAGCAAATGTGTAATATTAACTAGAGCTGTAGGAGGTGGTGTCCTGTATAATCTTCCTGTCCTGCATAATCTTCCTAGCCAGTCTCCATTGGGACAGAGTTGAAAAGTATAAACAAGAAACCATTTATACTTACTTAAAAAACATAAATGGTACCTTATTTGTGCTTTTTAAACTTTTTGCCTGGCCCTAGTTTACATGCTGATGATTCTGACAAGCTTGGTGTCCCTGCAGTTATCAACTACAAAATTTGTGGTTTAATGAGGAAGTCACACACTGGTCTTTAAATAACCAGTTATCTCAGAAAACTGAAAATTATTCAGCTAGAGGCTTTCCAAATAGTACTTTAATTCTAATTAGAGCTATTCAAAAGCTATGAAGTAAAGAAAGAAAACCTGCATCATTGAAGACTAGCTCTTTAGTAACTAAACTGTGTATCAAATGTGTTAAGGTAGTCTCAATAGGGAGCTAATTAGTACAAGAACCATTAGCCTTGTTTTCTAATAATAGCATTATCTAATATTCCATCCCTCTCTCCTGGTTGTTTTCATGAGTTCACAGGGAAAAAGCACGTTTTATTTTCCAGCAATATTGAAAACTTGCTGACTTGCCTAATTTCGTTAAGTATTACAGTGTTTATTTCTGTATCAAGGGACACTGCAAACAGTCTGTCAGATTTTAAAATGTAACTGTGAAATGTCTGGTGCATATATTTAAAAAAAAAAGTAAATGGGACGTATATAAGAAAAAGGCAGGAGATAGAGGATTGTTTTTGTGGGGATATAAATCCAAGCAACGTGGGTATGACTATGCTGTATTTATGCAGTCAACTTTTTTCAGCTGTTGCTCTCCATCTCAGGATGGAGTTCTTGCTCTTACGGCTTTGCAGAGATTTGTGTAAAAGGTCTGGGTTAGTGCAAAGCGGACCTAAAACAGCCCTGTTTCTGATCAGGAGAGGGCATCTTTTGCAGCAGATGTTGTAGAGGAGAGCAGGTAACTATCTTCTGAAGGCCTACAAGGACTGCAACTCTTGGTGTAGCTGCTGTGCTAAGATAGAGCTGGAGGTGGTTGGAGCAAGTCATAGATGAGGCTGTGGTCTGCAGCAGTGCTGAGATCCCAGGTGACACTGTGCCGCTTGCTTGCTTCTAGTGGTTACTGTGGTATTGATGGCTTTTAACAGCTAAGTTATACCTTACTATCCTTGTCTGACAAACTGCAAGCTCTGTTTTTTCTCTCTTTGCTGCCATTATCTGGGATCTGCCAGTGCGAGCATCTACAATGTTGAGCCATACCCATGCAGTTGCATTCGTAAAGGAACTGCAGTTAGGCACTATTTTGGCACTTGAAATCCTGAGCCCTTAGTACTTCTCTTAGCAGCCCTTCTCTGTGAAACATTTCAGAGTGTATTCTGGAAGAACTCCTGTCCATTCCTGGCCCATGTGCAGAAGTGCTCTTAACCCATCAGCTTAGTAAACTAAAGTACTTCTGGCATGGCATCCTCCACATGGCAGCTCAGAGATTCTCCCCCAGATAGAAGGGAGGCACAGAGCCAACTCAAGATTTGCTCCAGTTGCTGGTGACCATACAACTCTTATTTTGAGAAAGGCAGGTGAATGCAAATGACAGAACACAAGTAGCTTGTTGTCTTGAAAAGGTGACCACATGCCTCTGGTGAGATTGTGCAGGCTGCATGTAGAAATGTTGGGTTACGACGGCTGGTGCAGTTGTTAGTAGGTGTACTGATTTGACTGTCCGAAACAAGATTAGAAACACTGAATGGTGGAGCTGCACAGACCAGCAGAATGAAAATGGAAGGTGAACAACGGCTGATTTATGTACTAAGATATACAGGCCAGAGACGTTAATCAGGCCTGTCCAGATGCAGGTGGCTATTTCTTCCTGAAACTTGGCTATAATAGTTATATACACACCCTCTTTCTCTTTCCTCTGTTTTTTTGTTCTGCTTCAATTTCTCTGGTATTCGTTATACTATAGCAAAGTGTAGAATAACGTACTCTTGCTGCATTCAGAAGTATTGAGGAGGTCTGAAATATTGCAGAAATGAAGGCTAGACCTAGACAGATGAAGAGAGCCAGCTATTTTAGAAACGCTGGCAGTATTTTCTGTCAGTTGCCAGGAACTGGGATGAGGCAAAGCAGCCAGCTTAGTCCAGCCAGGGGGATCATGGCAACTGCAGCTCCCTAGATCTGGTTATTAGTTCCTCCTCTAAGTTTTGGAAAATAACAACAGATGGATTACTTGTTTAGAACAAACAAGGCAGCCAAGAGTAGAGCAGAGCCAACTGTGCTGATATCCCAATTCTTCCCTAATGATCCATTAGTCCAGCTACTGATGTGACTCTGTGTTGTCAAGTAGGAATGACAAAACACAGTCCAACATGAATGGCGAAGCTTTCCTACCTTCTGTTCTGGGAAGCAGTTGCCAGGATTTCCCAAAACAATTTTTCTTTAAACAAAATATAATTAAAAAATTAAACTGTTGAGCCTAAAATGAGAATTTTCTGCATATTCTCTGTGAAAGAAGGAAACAAGGATAGCTCAAAGTGTGATAGCAAAATTAGATTTAAATTAATTTCTCAAAAGTATCTGAAAAGATTGAAGGCTAATTCTCATTTTCAAAAGCAATGTATATATTTATGTACTTTAAAATATCCTGGCTGGGGACTATCTGTGTATTTAGGTGTCTATATAAATCTGAAAATCTGGGATGGAGCTGATTGCTAATTTAATTTTCATTTAAAGACAGTATGATTAGTGTTAATCAGAAATTTTCAGACAAAAAGTTTTTCTATCAAAAATGTTGTTTTTGTTAAACCCAGACATTGTGTGGAAGCATGCCCGTGTCAGTGAATTCTTGTTTAGGCAAAGCCCAGCAAAATAAAACAATTCATTTGCATTCTGTTTTGATGTTTACAGAACAGGGTACTTTGACTTTGCTTTGAAACAGCTCTTTTCTGTTTTGAGAAGTTGTGTTTTACCTGATTCAAAAAGCTGAAAGGAGTTGAAATGAGGTAATAATATTTTAATTAGTTTAAAATAAAATCCTAGTCCATTAAAAACAAAGTTTCATTTGGAATATCACTTCTCAAGGGACTTTAAATTTCCTGTTTACTCTCTGAACCGTAGGAAGCTTTCAGATTGTTTTTATTCTCTGTGAAAACAAAAAGTAAAGTTCTCCTCTCAATCAATGTGGGACTACTTGCTTGTGAAAAATTTTACTCAAATTTGTGATTTTTCTTGTGCCATATTGCCAGTAAGTCATGGATGCTATAGTTGTCCTGGGTCAGTATTCTGAAAGTGGTTTTTTTTGTGTGCTTGGAGTTGTATCTAGAACCTATCAGTGATTTTTAGAAGTACATGATTTCACCATTTCTGTTTTCCTGAGTACTTTGTTTTACTGCAACAGAACATAGCTGTGGTGAAAGAGAGAAATTAAAGCAAAATGCTGCCTGAAGTTTGAGAAAGCTCCTTCCTTTTTCCCCTCGCAGCCTCACGCTTCGGTTCTCCAGGCATGTGATCCAGATGGTTCTCTTCAGATTCAAGCATGAGCTCAAATTCTAAGCTAACAAAGAAAATTAGCTATCATGAGCAGGAAAAAAATTCCTAATTGTGTTTATCTGAAAAAAAAAAAGATATAGTGACAAGAACAAATAAAACAGTAAGAATCTTACTTCATAGGGGGAGATATCTATGGGGGTATGACAACAAACTAAATGAGTTGTTATAAACACATTGGATTTTTAGGCTGATGAAAATATTTTTATTTATAGACATTAGCAAATAAAACTCCTTCATAATCTGGCATGGTTGTTTTCCCTGGTAATTGAATTTTGCATGCATTTTTTCAGCTGCAGTTCATATTAAGATTTGATAAAGTTCATTGCCAATGAGCAAATGAAAGCTTTTATGTAGCTTTCATTTCCTGAATGTAAGATATTTTCATTGAAATTAATGAAAGTCTAAGATCAATACATTCATAAATGACAACTGCAAAAAACACCAATGTCATTGCATGCTGTAGGCTGCACTGAAGGTTGGTGTTTGCATCCCATCTTTTTATGCCATAATTTAGTATGATTTCTAACGACGAGATAATCCATTCAGCTTCGGAAACAACCAAGGGAAGGATTGCTGCTTTATTCTTCCACTTCCTATGGTTTGCATTAAGGTGTGTATGGTTGCTGTAAAAGAGAGTCATTTGTCTATGGTATTGTAATGGTGAATACTCAGGTGTTTCAGCTGTAGTAAAAAATGGGGAAACAGCAAATGAAATGGAAGTAGGATGTCAGATACGTAAAAATCAGCATACTGAAGTGAGTAGTTTGATAAACTGATGCAGACAAAGAGCATGAATATAAAGGCTCTCATAAAACCAGGCGTGGATTTACATAGACAGTTACTGGAGCAAACACAAATGGCCAACTCAGGCCCATCCTTGAGTCAAGCGAATAAACCCTCCTACAACAGTGGTGTCCCAACAGCTTGGTTCAGGTCCAGTGCAACATAAGCTGCACTAGATGTAGGCTGGGTCCTGTAGAGCCATATCAAGTATCTCCTTTTCCTCTGCTCCTCGGTGCTCTCAAAGAGAAGTATGAAGGCAGATGAAGCAATGAACACAAGCTGGATCTTTGCACTGTTGTGTGACTGTACCTGTTTCAGTGAACTCTTGGTCCTGGAGTTGTGAGGGAGCAAGTTGAAGAAACGGGCTTCAAGGAGGCTTTGGAAATGGCAAGGCTGATTTTAGAAATCCCCACTGACCCCAGTCACCCCATGCAGAGCCTCCCCACACTGTGCTTCTCTGAACTTTTGATTGTAAGAATGGGGTGCAGAAGTCTGCATAAAGTCCCTGGGATCTCCGCTGGTTCTGCCTCATGCAAAGGGGTCTGAACCTACTGTGGAAGCAGCAAAGGTGTATTTGCAAAGCAGCGTGCCTGAATTAAGCTCCACTCACCCGAACTGCTTCATTTCCAAGGTGGTGTGCTGCTTAAAAATGATACTATCCCTCCTCACCCTGTGAGGGGTTTTGGAAGCTTTCGTAGCTTTGCTAGTAGAAGTAGATGGTTGGACCACTTCCTCCGCTACGTCAGGTAAACATAGTCATTTCAGCTATACCAGTCTGATTTACACAGCTTAAGGGTGGCACACCATTTCCCGTTTTCAAACAGAGCTGAGGAGATACATTAGTGAGGGCAGGAATGGTTTAATGCAGCTTGACTGGGTCTGGATGAGGATGTCTGGCCACGCCATGAAATCAGAAACAATAAGAAAAATCAGAGCCTGAGCTACATCAGCCGACGCAGTAAGGGTGGTTTGGCTGTTCTGACAGAAAGCACTCCTTGATTATTCAGCTTATTTGATCTTCATATTTATTGTTCTGGGAAATTTAAAACATGCTAAATTAGACATAGATGATGTTAAGTAGTCTTTTAATCAAATAACAGTTTTGTAAATGATGTTATGTAAAATGAAAGGTCATGTTTTAACCTTTCCCTTAGAATAAAATACGGCGTTATCATTTTTATGTGCAGGTCTATGTATATTATGCATTCTGTATAATGATTGTCAAGGGTGAGTTTTTCAAAGCTATTTAGGAGGCATTAATTTTGATGAGTGAGTAGCTCTTGCCCTAGATAGCAGTTCAAAACTGTCAGGTTCATTTTAGATGCTATACACTTTGTGAGGGGCAGAATCAACGATGTTTTGGTGATCAACAGGGATTTTTCTTCCTTTAGTAAACTGGGTGCAGACACTGGATGTTGGAGTTGATATCAGAATTATTTAACTTTCTCTGCCATTCTTTCTAACATTTGCTTTTCACTTCATTATAGGTCTACGATATTACCATTTCTGGGTGGTGCGACTGTTGATGACTACTGGCATGAAGATTCATGCCAAAAGTGCCTTTGCAGCATTTTTATAATGTTTTCATTTCCCAAGTGCTAGTTGTTTCAAGTAGCTATGAATGTCTGTGGATAACTTTAAAAAGTCTCGGAGCAGAAACAATACCAGATAATAAGCTTATTTTAGGGCGCTCTTTACAAAATAACTCATCAAATACCATAACATGGCAATTGTCCTTCAGATGTTTAACATAATTATATCAATCAAATCAGCATCAAGTCTCTTTTTCTGAAGTTTGTCAAAATATTTTCAATCATTTCAGTAAGTATTTTTTAATATTCAATGCTTATATGCTAGGAAAAAGAAAAGTATACTCTCAGAATTTCCATACCCATTCTTAAATCCTGCTTATTTGCACATACACGTTACTGTTTATTCTGTGAATGGCTTTCACAAAAGATTAAGAAAGATATTTCTCCAACAATACCTAATTAACTTTTTCAAATACATAAAACTAACTCCTTTGTTCTCTGCTAGTTCCACTAACACAAGGTGTATTCAGTGTAATGACAGAGCTACCACTTCCAGACTGGAAGTTTCTTGAAAGTGTAAATGTGTCTGGATGACTCAAAAAGGGCAGGCATGCAAAACCTTAACACAGGTCAGAACTAATGAATTTACCAAAGCATTTATCTATTTGTGCTCTTCCTTTCGTAAGATTTTCAAGTATTTTGGATTCCCTATGCTCATGTCATGAGATGTAGCAAAAATTCCTTCTGTAGCTAATTTCTGTTTTTTATTAAACTTGTTGCATTACCTAGCACCTTCTTAAATATTAGTGAGGATTTGGAGAAATTGGCTAGTGCACTAATTAGGTGGAAATTGGAGGCCTTATCAATTAATACTTCTGCCATAAACAGTGTTTGGGGTGTTAGTAATGTAGAAGAGGCTCAGAGTCTCTTATATGCAGTCTTGCAATGAGAGAGTTACTGCCTTTGCAGAGAACAAGAACCTTGGGGAGGTGCAGGTGTACACACAATTCAATGAACATGTTATTTATGTACTGTACAAAATGAAATTTTGTCTTTGGAGGCTGAATGTGGCATTCTTCCAAATCTTCCAAGTTTTAAGATGTTACAAGTAGACACAATGTAACAGACTTTCTTTGAAATGTTGTTTCCTTTAAAATTTCATTAAAATGTTATGACATATTTTGTAGCTAAGGTACTCTATAGCTGATCATTTATTGATTGTAGTTGCTCTTCTGATACAAAGCTTGCATATATTATAGCTAGAGAGGGTCAAACATTGGAATGATTTATCGAAACTCTGCAAACTTTGAGAATTTTTTTCTGCCCCTCTTTTTCAGTCTAATAAACAAAGCAGTGATCGCTATCACATTCAAATACTATGTGCAGACAAAGTATGGCGGTGACCTGGAGAATCACTCTGCCTGGAAAAAAATAAGAAAACAAGGGAGAGAAAGCCTGCCTTTATACCATGCCTTGTTCTTAACTGAATCCAGAGGGTTGCTGGATTAATCTCCGAGTCTCAGTGTCATTTTCCTTCCCTATGCAAATACAGACTTGTCAAGTCTTGCGCAGTCTGTGTGAAATGCATGCGACATGCTCCTTATCCCTTCCCCTTCATCTCAGGTGTATTCCCTGCTGGTCCAGAGTGTCTCCGTGCAGTGCTCCCAGTGCCAGATGCACCTGGCTGGTAGCTGGCTCGCTGCATCTGGCAGAGGAGAGCGCGGGGTAGCTGCCTTAGGGAAGGACGGCCATTGCCGAACGCCTCTCTCTCTAGAGAGAGCCCCTCCAGAAGGCTCCCGCTCCAGCGAAAGCCTACAGTCATGGTGCCGTGGTAGTCACAGCAATAATATCAGGATAAATATTTAAAACAGGATATAAAAGCTATGTTACCGGAGACTGTATAAGTGCTTGTGAAAATGTGTGAGCTAATTTTCCCTTAGAGTGTAAACTGTTGGGACATAGATTTCTCTTTTCTGTATGCTTACAGAAAAGCGTATAGGGAGCCTATTGCAACTACTGCCTGGCTTTAGAAGCTGCTGTAATACAAACAGTAATAATAATATCTGTCTGCAATTAAAGATTTGATGAAAATGTTTGTTTATAGTGTATGTTGTAGGAATAGTTACAATTTTGTTTCTATATGGAATTGCTCACTAGGTGTCCCCGCAGGATCAGAACTCATTGAATAATTTTTATAAGAAAGCTTGGAAATGGTTATATTTGCCCAATTCTGAATGATTATGAGCTATAAAAGGAAACTAATGATGTATATCTGTCTCTGACTCCACTGGGAGGTAAAGATGGACAGATGGAGATGGCCAACTTTATATCGATTTTTACACTTCAGATTTAACACTGCTATACTTTTTCCTGGCTTTGTACAGAATCTATACAGGATATTGAGCTAATCTAAATAATAAGTTAATATATAAGTAAAAGTTAATGTAATCATCTTTTGACAGGAGAGAAAGAAGTGTGGAGTAATTAACAGTACACAAACAAGGGCTTAATCAAGAATTTGAAAGCTTTACTGTTCCACGAACATACTTCAGATAATCATGTAGACTATGAGAATGATGGTAGTCTCAAATTAAACTTGTTAGTTCTCCAGGAAAATGTTTTATGTTCCTTAGAGGTAAGTGCAACAGATTTACTTCATATTGAATGAGTAATTGTTTCTGTATCTCTGTGTCTTCTAATTATTGATTATTTGCCATCAGTATAACTAAAACAACTCCCACTCTAAGGCAGCCTGTCTTTTACTTGATTTTATGTCATTAGTTATCCTTCTTGGGAGGTTAGTAACTGTTTTTTCTAAGCTAGTTTGTTAACATAGATTTTTCAGCTATAACACCAAAACTGACCATGCTGTCAGTTACTTTAACCTCCTCTATAACATAGGCCACAGATGTTCAATAAAAAAATATAAGCAGTCATGGGCAGTTATAACTGCACATCTAAAGCTGCTGCTTTTGGAAAGCATGGAATGTACCTCAGGCAGAATTTTGGCTCATGCATGTTACAGCCAGCTGAAGACTGATTTGATCCTTTGTACAGATTCATGCTAAACAGGTCCTTTTTTCCTGCACAGGACCTGAGGAAAGGGTTGCTATGGAGCTGCTAGACTGGCTCAGTACTATACAAATTAACACAATTTTCCATTTTATTTGCATTTCTAAAACAGGAACCTGAACTGTGCTTTGAGTGACCACTTTTTATTGATGATCACCTACCCATAATAGAGTGAGGAGTAATGTAGTAGAATTGCCTTTACTCATGTTCTTAATTATTTAAACCGATCAAGTTGTTTTGACGGTTACTCCCTAGAAGTATTATTAGTAAAACATACACAAACGTCTTTTAAGGGAACAGAAGCTTTGACATAGTGGAGTAGCAAATCAGTTGGGCCTTCAATAGATGTAACCAGACCAAAGATGGTTTTGGCTAGGAAAAAAAGATGGAAATTGAGGGAAAACATAAATAAGCAAGTATTTTGAAACAAATCCATCTCAGAATAGTGAAAAACTAATACTTTACTGGGAGATAAGCTATCAGATAAACTCAGCGCTTGAACTACTTTGAGATAATCACTTGTGTATAACCAGCAATGAGCAGCAAGTGTTTGAATTGCTCTGCATTCTTACATTGACTTGCTGATCTCCCCTGAAACACCCTGGTCAAGAAGTGATAACACATTGTCCTCATTGCAGCTGTATGCTTCCTGATACACCATGCTTCACCTGGAGCTTTTTTAATGAACAGCTCAAAAGTTTCTCCATAAGCTTTGCATTATGTTCGTCACCTTTGCAAAGTGTTGTTCTCAGCTTCCCAATTTGACCCAAGTTTCCCACTTAGTACCAAGTGCCATCTTCCTTGTCTCTTGGATCAGTCTTATGGCTGATGGCCTCCACCTTAGTGAGATTTATCCTTTCACTGTGGCTGTGCCTTGTAAACGTCCTGGGTCATTCAAAGATAGGTTGGGGATCTGGGAACTAAGTTGGCATGTTCCTACATACTCATTTTTAGATATGCTCATTTGTCTTTTTCCTTAAGGGTTAATTCACAGATATACTTAATGTAAAAACACCTGCCAAGTTAAAGCAATTATGTAAAGTCTTGTACAGAAATAGAAGTGGCAAATGGAGGTACATACTTCTTGGAAAATATACCCACTGAAAAATATCAGGATGCACATTGAAATAGCAATACCTGTAAGGCAGTTATGGTAAAGTAAAACTAGAATTCATAGTGCCTGATAATTTAATGGTGAATATGAGGAAAAGGGAAAAGCAGTGGCAAATATGAGGTGTAAATACTGAAATATCCTATCTTAGACCGACACAGGCAGTACCACCTGTGTTGCTCGGCAATGACGAGGTTTTTAGATACAATTGAAGCCTGTGGAACAATAACAGGAAAAGATCAAAGGTCAAACAGATCTGATTTATATAGAAAATAATTTTTTTAAAAAGACAATTGTATACAAGCTGACTATGAAGGTCTCTAGAAAATATGGACTATATGCATAGAATGTATTTTAGCTTAGCAAGCCAAAGGATCTTACTAGCGTTAAATGGAGGAGATGAGCTTTTGCAGAGCCCAGTCAAATCAGACTCATGCACTGACTACTGGCCTGGGGAAGTTTATCTTCCCTAGCATTTGTGAATATCTCTGTGTGATGGCAACCAACCTGGTCCACATAAACATAAATTCATTGTCTAAATTAATGGAGGAGAACCTAATCATTAAAATTAACCACAAAAAAAACCCAAAAGCAATCCTCAAAAGAAATCTGGGCAAACTGTTAATGAATAGTATTATATCAGTAATGGCTGCTTGAAGATGAGACACTTTTAAGAAGCAATGGATGGAATTCCTACTTTCTGAACTACTTAAAACTTCCTGGTGGGTAAGTGCTTTGAGACTGAACTACAGGGAGATGTCCTGCATTGACAAGGGAATAGACTTACATGATACAATGTTGTTGGATCTTTTCTAACACTCATCCACAAATTAAAGCATATTTAGTACCATGCAGTGAGTGTTTAGTATATAAATCATAAAAGAAAGCAGGTTTTCTAATAAAAGGCATTGGCAAAGACCCAAATTCTCCTCTGATAAGACTGTGCTTATAACCCAATCAATGTTTTCCAAAATCTGGAAAGGAATTTTAAGAATTTGGCTAGAAGGAATGAATGTGGCACACATTTCAGTTACTGGACTCCTAACAGAGGTTAGGAAGTGGGGAAACTGTTATCTATGAAGTGTTAAGTCAGTGTGTGGCATCTCTAAATTATTTGGGAAAGGGGACAGAAGAATCCTGGTCTAGAGCAAGGCCAAGATATTATCTGCATGCCCTACTAGAACTGCAGTGTTTTCAAAGCAGAAATGGAAGCAAAAGGAAGCTGTAGGTACATAGCAGCACTCTGCAATATGCCTGTCTGAGAAATAAATATCGGAGTTCTAGTGATCTGAAAAAGAAATTAGAGTTCACAGTGGAGAATCATAGAATCATAGAATGCTTTGGGATGGAAGGGACCTTTAAAGGTCATCTAGTCCACCCCCCCTGCAGTTGGCAGGGACATCTTCCACTAGATCAGGTTGCTCAGAGCCCCATCCATCCTGGCCTTGAATGTTTCCGGGGATGGGGCATCTACCACCTCTCTGGGCAACCTGTTCCAGTGTTTCACTACCCTCATTGTAAAAAATTTCTTCCTTATATCCAGTCTGAATCTACCCTTTTTTAGTTCAAAACCATTACCCCTTGTCTTATTGCTACTGGCCCTGCTAAAAAGTCTGTCCCCATCTTTCTCATAAGCCCCCTTTAAGTACTGAAAGGCTGCAATAAGGTCACCCTGCAGCCTTCTCTTCTCCAGGCTGAACAGCCCCAGTTCTTTAAGCCTTTTCTCATAAGAGAGGTGCTCCACCCCTGTTATCATTTTTGTGGCCCTCCTCTGGACCCTCTCCAACAGGTCTGAGAAGATGGAAAAGGCTCAGAAAGGAGACTTCAAGTAGATGCAGGCTAAAGAAGTGGCGTTTGGAAAGCCAAGCAAAAACTGACAGATTTGGAAAGAACAAAATTTTTCAAAACATGTCAGTAAATACAGGTGAAAGAAAGAAGATGAATAGCTGCTGGAGCAACTCTAGGTTGAGTGTGCATCAGCAGTGTGCTGTAGAAAAGGCAGACGTAAAGACAAATAAATTCTTATATTCTCTATAATTCAAGGATTCTAAGAAAGGATCTCTTGCTGGTGCACATCTGTGCCACTCTATTCATGTCAGTGTTCTTGGGGGTTTTAAAATCCGTTAGTACCTTCATGGCAGTAGAAGCAGAATTTTGCCTAAGCATCCAGGCTCCTGTGCCAAAACTGGTGCATTTATTAGAGGTAACTTTGCTATCTTCTGTTCTGTATTGTGCCCGAATGCTGTTGCCTGCAGGCACAGCATCTGTTATCTGCTGCAGTGACAACATGACCCAGTAGCTCCCTTTTCAAAACAGAAGATAATCAAGTAATTTATTTTCTGTAGATAGCAATATCTGTGGGTAATTGCTTGAAGATCATAGAAACTTCTCCACAGGATTTCTTTTCACAGTATTTTGATTTCTAAAGTATGCTTTCATTAGTGTCTTCTGAACAAGCTGGTTAGGTCAGCTCTGCTTAACTGCTATTCCGCTTGGAAAACCAAAGGAGAGGCTGGACATGCACGGATATCTTAGTTCCCCATGTGTGTTCATGATTGCTGACACTGCAAGAGGCTGGCTCACTCTCCACCGTAATTTGAGGGCGTCTCTGGAGTTTCTCTAAATCATAGATGGCAGCACACCTATTACAGTGCCATTTTACAAATGAAAATTGCCAGAACAGAACATCTATGTGATTTCCAATACCTCCTGTGTGAGAAATCCTGGTAGACATAAGCAGAAGGAGCCAAGTACCCAGTTCCCTTACTATGAATACAAAGTATTATTTCTAAACCTTTTTTCTAGCAATATTCTTTCTTATCTAGTCAGCATTTCAAATCTATCTGATAGCTAATTGAATTAGAATTTTTAATATCTGTATTTTCCTTACCAATGAAGTGTGCCTGAGTTAGGGCATGGTGGATACTATGAAATTTTGGGTCAAAACCCAGAAAATGTGTGAGGAGTTGTGCTCTTAGTCTGGTTAGTAAAAAACTGTTTATTGTTACTCATGATTTGACATTGGTAGTCCATTGAAGTCTCCCAAAATGAACTTTGTGGGCAAAAAAGTCTGCAGATAGAGGACTGCTAGGGACTTTAATGAGCAGAAGCAGCTGCAATGAACCCACCTATGATAAGATAATGAAAAAACAACAGTTCAGGCTGGACTTGCCCTGCTTTGTGTGGACTGGCAGTTTATTCCAGCCCTTCTTTCCTCTGCAGTCTCTTCTTCTCAACTTTGGAGCATACCTGGGCTATCCCTTTACCTGCCCCTCTTTAGCTCCCACTGCCTTAAGTAAGACACTGGTTTCATCAAGTGCGATGTTTGTTTTCATCATACTGCACTCCCCTCCCGCTCCCACTCCCTGTCTCTCACTTGTTTAGACCAGGACTGTGGCTGCCTGTAATTCTGTTGGTACAGTGTCCAGCACGGTGTAAGCAGGTAAGTGGTCAGCATGGAGAAACAAGCACAATAAATTTAATTATAGCAAATAACATTGAAATAGCAGAAACTGGTACATATGAGTCTGTCAGTAGGGTAGGAGTCTTACTTTTCACATACGCTTTTTGTTTCCAAAAGCATAACCACACACTAAAGAAATAAATGATATTCAGTTGTAGCATTAAATTATTTTGCATCTTCTCTCCATTTGCTCTTGCTGAAAAGTACCTTTTAGTTTGTGACCTTCACTATAGCCAGCAACATTATTTAAACTTCAGGCATCAGGAGTAAGTTGAGATGACAGATGAAAACCTGAAATAGCTCTTTAGGTAAAAACCAGCATGAGAAATTAGTCTGAATTTTATTTGCAAAACTGTTACTGTGCTTATGCTTCTGTTTTATGACGCTGTAAAGGTCCAGCATCATAACAGCCATGAAGCCTGGACAATCTTTGCTGGTTATGCATTGGACATGTGTAAGGGACCTCCTGAACAACCTAGGTGAGACCACAAAGTGTACCATAGACAACGGTGATGTGAGGAAAATGCGATTGTTTATATGTTACCTCAACTATGTCATTTTCTATTGGGCAAGGGCTGGTATTCTAGAATTGAGGTGTGGTGTGAGGGCATCAGTACGCAGCCTAGGTCCTACAGACCACATTTTTTTTTTCCTTTATTTCATTCCAAATAAAGCTAGATGGAAGTTGTTGATCTAACAAATATATCCGTTGGTGTATTTTTTCCACTTTGAAATGCACTTAGCAGAAGATATGGTATTGCAAATAATTTAAATTACCACTCTAATGGCCACATTAATGCTGTGTCAAATGGAATGATCTTTCCTCAGGGCCTCAGTGTGAAGCTCACCGTAACACTGATGTTTTGGTACATTATTTCATTTTAGGGTTTTCATCTTTGTGTCATCTTTGCTATCATTATCATCATTATTCCATCAGTTTCTCAGCCGACACAACAGATCTTTTAGCATCTACTACATGATGTTCAGTGTGAAAGCTGAGACACTAAAATTAAAAAGTTACTTTTTTAAACTTCAGACTTTTAAATGTGTATTTGAGGTTTCAAAACGGAGTGACTGTTAGACATGCAGAAGTATTTAAGTCTGGTGAAACTGTGAAATTTAATGCACAAATATGAGCATCCAAATTTGAAAATGTTGGTTCATTTGAGTTGTCCGAAGCTACTCAGGACGTCCATGGCTGAGCTGAAGAGTGAACTCGAAACTCTCACCTCCCATTCTTGTAGTTTATTTACTACAGCTCCTCTTCCTGCACTGACACTTTCTAAGTAGTTATTTCTGCCTGATTTCAGATTCACATCCTTGCACCCCATCCTGTATTTTGCCAATTAGTCACCATTTTTTCTCTGTAATAGTCTTTCACAGGCAGTCTGAATGAGTCTGTCATGTCACTGCAGTCCTGACATATGGGATGCATGTTGGGCCAGACACTGGGAATGGGCTTTGGTGCTCTGCACACCACATCACAGATGAAGGAAAACTGGGGAGCTGGAGAGAAGCAAGGGGGAAGCAGTGCCAGTGTTTAAGACTTGAAAGGAGAGCTTTGTATTATTCATTTATTTTTCCCAGTGTATGAAGTACATTCCAATTCCGTGGATTAAATTCACAGGCAGTTTATCACATCTTCCAAATTACTAATAAAGATAGTAATCTGAGCTTAATATTGAATCATCCAACTTCATCATCTCTGGAATGAGGTACTAGGGTACTGTAAAGGTTGCTGAGGCTTCCTAAATACTCATAAATACAGATTCATTTGACTGGGGTTTTGTAGAGGGTTTTAAAGAATCACTTTGATTCTAATATTTTGGGGGTGGGGGGGCTCATTTTTCAAAATATCAGCAATGTTGTTTTGTTGGTTGGTCTTCAGGAAGGCTATTTTTAGAATAAGAACAGCTAGAGCTGGGGGAATATAAATTATTTTAGCATAATGGCCACAAGAGAAAGAAAGAGGAAAAAAATGTATTTGGCTTCGTCCAAAATGGATTTTTTTTTTAAGAAACAAATTTAATTTCAGAACAATCCAAACAAATCCTTGCACTACAGATGCCTTTATTTGGGGGATAACATTAAACCCTTCAAGACATATATCTTTAGAAAATAACATCAATTTTTAAATGAACTTACAAAACATTGTATTTTTAAATAAGTGAAGCCCATTTATCTCCCATTTTGCCTAGTCAGTCTAGAATAGAAATCCTTTCTTTCTCTTTTCATATGCTGCTTACAGGAAGAAAATAAAAGAGACGCAGTGAACAAAAAATATTACCAAGCTCTTTCTACATTGGAATGGGCAATAAATTAGTGACCTGGCAGTCAGAAGTACTTCTGGTAGCTCTTTCACATGTTGAAAAATCAGGTCTGCTCGCTCAGCTTTCTGTCAGGTTACTGTGACACTGGAAAGAAAGTAAACATAGCATACAGCTGGTACTGGAAAGCTGTAGATGAAGCATACCCACACTGCTTAACATGTAACCTGCTTAGAACATAGCATACTTCAGGCACGGATGCACTTAGAAATGGGCTGTGCTGGTACTTGCCATGAGAAGCAAAGTAATACCAAATGCCTCTCCAGCTTGCTTGCATAATTTCTTTCTTCTCCTTTCCAAAACACACTTGTAGCTATTCTACTTAAGCTGTATATAGCTTTGTGCTAATGACTTGTTGAAGGATACAGCGTTTATCTGTGAGTCTCAGGTGAGACCATCTTGGTTACAACAAAAACATTATGTCTTTGCATTGCATTCTCCATGTAGAAGGAACGTGGAACATTAGACAAAAGCACTACTTCTAGCCATGAACTTACGTTTCTTCTTCTGAGGGGTACAACTGCTGGGTTAAAGAATGTTTTAGAGCAAAGGCTGAAACCTCTAAAAAGCCTAAAGAGAAAAAATTTGCAGAGAGGAAAATTGGACAGAACATTGCTGTATACCATATCAACTCTTGCAAAAATTGCACTGAAATCTTCCATGGTTGCAAAGAGTTGCAACGTGTACTGTCACTGTCCTGAAAAAGCACAGGACATAGTAATGCTATCTCATGACGTTAGAAGAAAGAGTGCCAATTCCAAATATGCAGAGTCTTGGGACTTCCAAATAGCAGTTGACATGAGCATTTGGTTGTGTTATCTGACAAGGTCAAATTCTGAAATGGTGAATAATTTTGAAGGCAATTTTGGAGAAAACTCCATGAGCAATGTAGGCAAATAAAATATTTTTTTTATTTTTTCTGCAATATTTCTGTTCAACTGCTTAAATGATGTAGTTTTGGGAGCAGTAATGACATAAAATGCAGTGCTGAAATCTGAAATGGACACTTAGCAAATTATCAATATTATTGTTACTGTGCTTGGGTACGGTGAACTGATTTTCCTCAATTGCTCTTACTCTTAATCTGTTTTAGAGTACTTTTGTTTCCTCTTAGTCCTGCAGTGTTTCATGAAATGGTACTCCTTATTCTTCAGCCTGGCTGCAAACTAACCTACCTGTGAGAAAAGGAAAACAACCTCTCTGACACGCCTCTGAACTGGCCCTTTATGCTTTGCTGTAGGCTGTGTATTTTGCCAGACTTCATTGGACCTGCTTGAATGTGTCCTGGTTCCCTAATGAGACTGAGGGGCTTGTTTTATTTGCAGGCTGAGACACAGCTACATGCGGTGATGCTAACAAATGTTTTTTTAATTGATTATGTGGGAGGAGGAAGGAAGTGTTTTCCTTTTATTTTTTTCTTTTCTAAAAGTAGTAGTCTTTTTTTGTTTGCCTTCTCTTAGATAAACTATTCCTTGTTCACTGTAAAATACATCTGTCCCCATATGTTCTGTAAGGCTTTCTGAAGCTCCGTGATATCTTTTGATATACATAATCTCTGAGGGAACAATTCTCTATGCCAGCATCTATGCTTTGATCTGAAGTTCAGTGTCAGTAGTTTGGTGCTTTAACCTATAGTGTACAAGGACCAGTTCTGTAGTCTATGGAGAAGCTTTGATCACAGCAGTTCATCTACCTTTCTTTAAAGGGGAATAATTATTTTTTTGCACAGAAAAATATTTAATTTTGTGCAAGACACATGATCAAAAACCTCCATCCACTTGTGATGACATTAGTGATTTTTTTTATTTCTAAGCACTACAATTTCACTAAAAATCAAATACAAAATTCTCTGAGAGTTTAGGTTATTTGAAAAGAACCAAAGGACCTAATTCTAGTTGGTGTAGTTTGTTGTTATTTCCCAGTATAGATAGTTTTGCAACAATCTCATTGGGGTGACGCTATTTCTTGTTTCAGGAGAGATGCCCTACCTATATACATCACTTAGATTTCTCTGTACCTGTGTAATTCCTGTCGTTGACTAAGGAGGAGTTCAGCTCTGTAATAAGGAGGAAACAGCTCTGTAATCTGAAGTACACTTCTAGGTAACATTCATGATCTTTTATTTTTCTAGTTCAATGAGTTATGCAGTTGGGAATCCAGTAAAGTTTTGTTTGTTTATCATGGAAGGGGTGTTTTCGTGTATATTATTGGAGATTCTTTTGCTTCCAGGAAGAATTTTCAGTTAGGCATTTCCTTTCTATGTTACAGTCAATAGAAACATGTGTAACTTAATTTCATTTGGTTTCATGTTTGCTGCTGTCTTTGAAAATGAATCACTGAATTATTTCAGTAATAAGTATCCAAATTTGGAGTGTGCATGGGCAACTGGTGAGGAAAGACAGGGTTTAACCGCTGTGCAACTGTGAGCATGCAGGGGAAGTGCCAGGATGGTAATAGCCGCTTCTTGGACTAATTGAACATTTAATGAAATCAAGGGCAACCTATTTGTTGACTTAGAGATGGAACTGACTCATATTTTGATGGATTCAAGTTTCCTGTCACTAGGGTTTCCTGATTGGCTTAGTTTATGTTTGTTTGGAGATCAAACACTAAGGATATAGCCTTAAAAAATACAAACAAACAGGAAGCAGATGAGGACAAGAACAAGCAAATTTGTTATTTGGGAAGATCTGGCATGAGGCAAGGACAGGACCTAATTTCTGATGTTTACTGTTTTTGTGTGACTTGTGAATCATCTATGTAAATTTTATTTATAAATAAAAGGCAAATAATTTTTAATGGAGAACTGTTGATTGATCCCTCGAGTTGTTCCAGACAGGCCCCAAAGACATTAGAGTCTGTGGCTGGCAAAATGATAAACAATGATTGCTTAAAATTCTATTTAGAAATTAGCTTTGTGCTGTACTTTGTCTAGCTCTACTTATTGACTGTCTGGGCAATGTCTTTTACATCTTCTGTAGCCCAATGAATCACAGCATGCTATTAAAAATCAGCGTTGGCTCTTACCATCTCTCATCTCCTAATTGTTTTGTGCTATGTGGCAGGTGTGATGCTTCTGAGAGGCTCAAGTAGTTTCTATGTTGCTGCTACACTGCAACCACCCTTGTTTTTTGATGTATTTTTCTACAGAAGATAACGAAATATAGAGCATGGCATCCCTGTGTGTTTCGCACACAGCTCAGGCAGGGGAGAGGAGCAGTGGAACATGATGATGGCGGCACTGTTCTAGCTATTTCAGCATAGACTTTTCTTTCAGTATTGAGAGGAAAAAGAGGGAAATTGCTCAGTAGTTAAGGCATGTGAAGTATGTAAAAGAAAATTCCAAGTATACAGATGAATCAAATTTAAGGAAGGCATGGAAAGTGGATATATGCACATATATATGGAAATACATATATACATATATGTAAAATACATATATAAAATACATGTGTATATAAAACAGATTTATATGTGCTTATGTAGTATATTTATATTTATAAAGTATTTTCAATAAGGGATAATGATAAAGAGAATTAAGTCACATACTTTCTAGTTTTTAAAAATCTTATCAGGTCAAACATTTCTTAGATTCTGAAAATTTTCTAAAGGGAGGAAACTGTGTGGGTCAAGACATTAGGATTAGATAGTGACATATAGATCTTTTCATCTGTGGGATCAGGAAATTAAGCCGTGAGCACAAAAGAGCAAAGTATTTTCACACAAGTAATTCTATCCCTCTCAGGAAAGCTTTAATCCTGTGCCTAAGTTCCAGTGAAGTCCGTGAGACCTGTCTGATAATGATGACACAGTTTCTGATTATATTATAGCACAGATAAACACAGTGAAATTCAGCATTGTGCTATGGAGAGGAGGCTTCCTAATTTAAATATGTTTGAAGAGGTATCAGAAACACTAATGAATACAACTCACTAAATCCATGATTAACTAAAATGTAGTTATTCAGTAATATTTCCTGAAGCCTTAATGCACACTGTGAAAAAAATTCTAATGTTTGTTTCAGTTTTGTGTTCAAAATTAAAAAATTGACCCAGTGATAAGTAGTAAAAAGATGGAGAACACATCAGCACGGGCATATCTACGAGAACAGAGGAATCAATGAAGTGAAAATAGAAGGATATTATGTGCGAGTACATGTTTTCTGTTGAGTACTACAAATGGAGAAGTTTGGGAGGTGAATGGTTTGGTCTGGAGAATTCCACCAACAAAGGCATCTGTGGCTGAAAACTGACCCTTTTGCCATAACTCTGCATATAAGACTCCAGGAGAAGGATAAAGTAACTTTCTCATGGCTTTCAAATCTAATGGAAAATTCCTCTATGTTAAGAAATCCTAACTGGAGCTGTGTGAATATGAAGGTGTACACCCTGAAACACTTCTGCAAGCCATGAGAAGACACATCTCTTGATATCTTTAGGGGCCACTTGCTGGAATGGGAATTTTGTTTTGATGTACCTAGTGGTAATTCTTGCTTCTTTTTGTGTGCTTTTTTTGCTTCCTTTTAAAATAGAAAAATTGAAAGTGACACATCAATCAATTGAAAAAAAGACATCTACATGAGAAATGAATTTATAACTCTCATCCAGGATTATTTTACGTGCATTCAACCTTACAAGGTCAACCTAAGTAAGAGTTCTGTTTTAAACCCTCTTATATATTTTTTATTATTATTATTTTCCTATGATCATTTTTAAAGCTGTTTTTTGAAGTAAGACAGTCTCACAGAGAGACACAATGCATCTCCATGATTTACACAGGTAATCTTGTTTCTATGATATTGTCCCTGCCCATTCCTTAGTGAGTTACTGTCATGTAGAAAGAAGATGGGTTAAGAAAATAATTTCATAGTATAAATGGCCTCAATCTGAATATTCCACTGGAGCAACATTTCAAAAATTAGCCTTTCACTTCATCGTGATGATGATAGCTCACTGATGCTTTGGAGGCTTACTCCAAGATCAGACTCCCTATCTGTTGGGATCTACAGGTAATGATGTAAAGCATACAAAATGCAGTGGGAATCCTTTCTGTTGACTTGTGTTGATTTCTACTGGGTTCAGAATTAATTACATGAGATAGGCTCTTAAACTTTGTTCTGTAAATCGATGCCTTTTGATGCAATCAAGTGTTACAACATTCCTTCTCTGAATGAGGTTTAAAAGGGAAAGTTACTTAAGAAAGAGAAATATATGACCAGCATACTTCTGCCACTAGAAAATTCTAGTCAGTTTATTCACTAGAGCATTTTGTTGTGTTTTCCACAATAAAATACAGAATATGCAATATTCTGCACATTACAATGATTATGATACTAATGCTGACTACCTTATTATCCTATAATCTTCCTTAAATAATTTGATTTTACACTTGGCTGGTTTGCCTCAGCAAATTAAGTAAATGCGCTAAGAATGAAGATGGGTAAGAAACTGTTCTCCACACATGAAATGAAAATTAACTGATATTCTGAGGTAAATTGTAATTATAGTACTCCCTTGTAAAGATGTCCTCTGAGTTAGGTGAATTTGGGAAAGATTCACAAAGACAGGTTAGAGGACCTGAAAATGTAGGTGACAATGCGCTACAGGCTACTTTCTGGACTTCTATGCAGACCGTGCTTGTGTAGAAGGTCTTTCTTTTAAATACATGGGAATTGTACAGATTGGGAAAAGGCAAAGAAAAAGAAGTAAAAAGAAGAAAGCGAGATAAGAGGATATGACTTCTTGAAAGTTTTTTGAAAGCCAAGCTCTTGCAGAGGATTTTCTCAGCTATCCACCCATGCATTTGTTGTTTGAGAGGAGCATTGTTATAAAAGACATGTTGATATGTCTGACAGGATGCTAGATACTTTTTTTTTTTTTTAATTTTTATTTTTAATGACCAATTTGTTTTTAAATAAGGTTCAGAGCCCTCAGGATAGCCTGACATAAACATGTGGTCACATCTTGCACTTTCAATGCAGTCCATCAGAGGAAGTGTAGCATGTCATACTGCTGTCTTTCTAAAACAATCATTTAATCAAAAGCGCAATAATCCACCACCTTTGCATAGGCAAGGATCATAACCCTATTCAGAACATTAATAGTGAGATGAATATTTTTTATGTCCCTATATTTGATTTATGGGGTGAAGGTGAAATAGTGAGAAGCTGATGACTAGGATTCCAGACTATGGGACAGGAATGGAGGTGAAGTGACAGTGTCTATTACATCCATCAGTGGTCAATGTCCCCTTCACAGAAACACCACCTCAGTTGTCTCTTTTTAGTTGTTTTTGTTTGTTTATTTTGAGTTTTTGTGGGTTTTTTTTTATGGTTTTGTGGTTTGTGTTTTTTTTTTTTTTTTCTTTTGAGGAGGGGGAAACAAAAGTGAGGCAATAGAAGTCTTTTGAGAATGCAGCATTAAGAAGTCTTTTTTGCCAACAGTTTCAGTGACTGCATGCCAGGCAGCAGCAGGGTCTTGCAGTACAGCTTCCTCTGCTGTTGGCAGGCAGGAGGCTTACATTTCTGTTGTGGACACATTTTGACCAAAGCTGTGACTGAAATGAATGAAGCAGCCCTAAGACAAGGAGCTTCTGGACTGAAGCATGGAGGTTACTGCTCCTGGTACCTGCCAAGCGCAAATGATGAGATAGCCCCAGAAGAGAACAACGTGTCCAGGAAAATCTGAGCACTGCGATGGAGGTAAAACAAGCCAGGTTAGGGCAGAGGTAACAGCCTGAAGGGAGGGGTACCGTCTCTTGTGCGTCATTCTTCTCTGTTTTGGGCAGCAAGGAAATTTCTTTGATTCCTCCTCTGCGTGTCCATGACCTAAGTCAATTCTGAAGTGGAACATTCTTGAAATATGGCTGGACTTCCAGGACTAGGTTATACCTAAGGCCAAGAAAGGGAGGAAATTCATCCTTAGGTACAGAACTGTAGCAGCTTGTGTTTCCTTTCTGATATATTTGGTATCCTTGCAACAGAATGAGGTCTTCAGTGTGAATTCTGATATAGGCAATAGGTTGCAAAGACTCTAAGGTCCTGAAAAGATAGTTTTATGTGTATCTGCTATTTTGCTAAACAGTGGCTTATCTGAATTCATGGATGTATATTTAAATATACAATTTATAGTAGACATACACCTGCATTTTTATTACTGTATAGCAATACATTTGTCAGCAAGTTTTAATATGTTAGTAAACTATAGGAGGTTCTATGAACATTTGGGGAAGCACTTTTTCTGTGAAACTGCCTTCTGTATCATGTTATTTCGCTCGGTTTTCCATGCCTTTAGGAAACAAAACTATAAAATGTTTTTCATGACATGATTCTAATTATAATGTTATTTCTTTCATTGTTGAAACATGGCATTAAGAAATCTTATTTTTAGATATGACAATAAGAAAACATGCTTTATTGAAAGGAATAGTTAAGACTGGGTATATCATGATCAAGTTAAAATTAATAGCAGTTGAGAGGTTTTGGAACACGACAGCTGAAACATACAGTTTCCTGCAGAGAAGGATTTATGAAATGCTACAGGGGGTAGGGAAGGATGCATTACAATATGGCCTTTCCCACAGGGAGGGATCTTACGGAAATCTAACCTAAAATTGCCTTGCCTTTATAGGCATCTAAAATGAAGCATACCTCATTTACCTGCAGCAAGTGTCCGGACTCTGCTTTTCCCCAGAGAAACCACAGAGAAAACCTGAAAAAAATCCTACATGCTTCATATATGACTGGCTACTTTGGAATCTACTAAATTAAGCCAAGACTTTCAAGTGGAAATCCTATCCTCTGCTCTATTTTGCAGTTGGTCTTTTTCTGAAAGACCTTGTAGACAGCCGATTCCTCTGTGCCTATTTAACCAAACAGTTAGCTTTATGTGACCATTGCATTAGCTTTTCCTGAAGCAGCTGAGGAAGCAATGCAATGCTCTTTCTCACTGGGAGAGGAGAACTGCAAAACCATTGAAGTGACAAGATATTACCAGACTTTTAGACCAACTTCATTTACATCTAGATTATTTTAAAAGAGCATTTGAGGGAAAAAAAAGCTTGTTGGTAGGATGCTGTAATGACCCTTTCCAGGTGTGTATAGCAGACTGCTCCTATGATTGCCAGAAATATTATTGTTACGTTAAGACCTTCTTACTATTCCTGGTACTGTCTCCACATTAGGAGACTCCTTGCTGTGGTTTCAGCCCAATTTTGAGCCTTAGACTTAGATCTAAGTCTGTTGACCTGCTGCAGTTGTGTTCATAGTGGAGACTGTGCAGCACGTACCCAGGTGAAATACTTGCATGATCTGAGTCTTTTTACCTCTTGTTTCTGGGCTTTGGTGTCAATTGAACATGGGTGACTGGCAGAGAGAAAGGGCTAGAAAATTGCTCAGTCTTCCCTTCTGCTGTAGCTTGCCTCTGTCTTAAACCCATAGTAGAGGTGACCCTGCCTGCAGCACAAAGCTCACTGCAAAGGAGCCTTGAGGATTTCCAGCAGGACAAAGCTTTATAGTTAGGAGTAGCAATTTGAACAGACGATGACCACTGGAGCCAGTGGTCATCCCATCATCTGGCACTGGCATTTGACTTGGGCTTGAATGTGCTGTTTTCAGTCATCTTTAAGCAAGAGGAAGCAGCTGATATTCAAGTACTTTTTCAGTGCTTCATTGTGTGACACTGCAAAACCACAACTTTGAAGACAGAAAGTAGACTGGATAAAAACAATTACTTTTTTCAGGGCAGAGAGGGGAATATGTGGCTGTGAGGAACATTAGGAAGGCATATTGTACTTGCTTTCACAAGTGTATCAGGGCAAACAAAAAAGGTTTTGCATGACCACCTGGTGTCAAACACATTACAAGTTTGAGATAAAGTTAGAAGGGCCAAAAGAGGTCACTAGAAAAGTCAAAATAGGTCAAAGAAGGATTTCTTCTTGAAACATCAATGCTGACACACTGAAACAAATGGGTGCCCCCCCCCAAATATTATGATTTTCTATTGCCGCTTTGCATAATGTGCCTACAAGCATAAATAAATATCTATGAATTTATACATACCTGCACGTGTACAGAGATACCCCTGCTGCTGGAGAGCAAGAAACATACTATTTATGCTACTTGTAGCAGTGGTACCTGGGAGTAGCCCAGGAGACTGTTACATGAAAGGTGTTGAGACAGGTTCATTTACAAAAAGGTTTATGAGTGAGGTCGGTCCACAGTTGATGGATCTTCTGGTTAAAGTTGCTCTTGGGGACAAAGAAATTAAAACAAGAGAAAGAGAGAAAATAAAAAAAGGGAAAGTGCAAACTCTCCCCACTGTCCAGCTGGGAATAGCACAGATAGTGTCCCCGAGAAGTATCCTCCTCTGGAGGGTCTCTCCAGTGCAGCAGGCTGCGAAGATGATGATTCTGATGAGTTTTTGATGTCTTTCCCCTAACGCTATATATATTTTTCATTAGGACCCACACAAACTCCCTCTGGGTTGTTCGGAATTATAATGTTGTTAGTGCTGATTGGAGTATGCTGATTAGGTGCCAGTGTTGCACACTGATTGGTTTTTATGCTTCTGTGCACGTAAATTATTGAATAATATTTGTTAGGGGATTTAAATGGCTGTTAACTGCTCCCTTGTGCACTGTGCTTTGGATTTTTCTAACATAAAAAAAAATAAATCTAAAAATAGGGAATGAAAGGAGCAAGGAGAGGGGTCATTCTCATGCCAGTGGTGCCCATGGTACTTGAACATGAGAACCTGCCATAACAACACCATCAGGATTTGCAAGTGCCAGGCTGTGAGAGCAACAAGACTACAATAGGATGGGAACAATAAGGGAGAAGTATTGACACAGAGGCTTTGGAGATGCTGCCTCAGTGGCTTAGGTAAAAGGTTACAGAGCTGTAAATAGTAAGCTCTTAGCATTACTAAGGCTAAGGCACTAAAGTACCTAAGACAGTGAACGAGACAGATTTGGCTTTTATTACATCTGCATCCTTGAAAGTAAACAGTTGCACTTGGGAGGCAGGTATGGGGAGTCTGAGGACATTTGTCAAGTCTCAACTGAGGACATTTGTCAAGTCTCAAACTGCATTTAAGTGCAGGGGTGTTTTTATCCATTTACTCAGCTGGTTTTCCAGTGCTCTGTGAGGATGCTCTGTGTACATGGGAGGAAAGAGAGCTATCGGTGACAACCAGTGTGTGCCTGTTGGTTTCTATCATAAATCTGTTGGTGTTGTTTTCCTGTCATATTTGGCTTCTGCAAGCAGAAGTGGCCCTGGAAGGTCCACCTCTTTAGTGGCTGTGTTGCAACAGAGTTGGATACTGTAAAAATGGCATGCATAGTTATGATCTGAGTAGATGAACCTTCATTATGTCTCTTTTACAGGTAGATGAGTCACAAGCAGCAAGGATGTTACAAGCATAAACTTTTACCTGGCAATTGCAGGGATGTTGCAGAGACACAGCACATCACTATCGAAAGGACAAGAGCACTAACTTTGCACTTGCTGGATGTCTAATATTCTTGTTGCTACATGAGTGCTTAGGCACTTGGATAGCATGTAATCACCTGTAGCTTCAATACCAGTTTATCCTGGTGTTCATGTGGGACTGGAATAAAAATACAGAACAGAGAAGTGAAGGTTACAAGCTGTCAAGGCCTAGAGTGCGATAAAAAAATTGTTAGCTTGCCATCCACTGACATTTCCAGTTTTAGAACAGACGACTGACTCAGAGAAGTGTGGGGCAGACCAGTGTCTGTGACCGACTTAGCCATGCAGAAATGTCCAGGGAATTCACAATGACTCATCCCCAGTTTTAGCAATAACAGATGTCATTTTGCTTTGGGTAACTCCTCTTGTACAGCTGATCTTAAGGTATTAAGGTGACCCTTGAGGGTGTGTGAGAAGTCTTACTATCCTTTTGTGCATTTTTGCATTTAGACTCACAATTTTCCGTAAGGTGAGGTGAGATGCTGAACATTCAGTCCCCTTTTTCCTGAGTGCTGAGAGAAATCCTCTTGTGTAATCTCTACTGTGTCTCCACCAACACTAAACTAAACGAGTTTTATAACAGCAAAACAAAACGTTTTTCCAGTTCAGTTATGAATGCTTTATAATAACCAATATTGTGTCTGTTCTGCCTTTCCCCTACAGGAACCCTGTTTTATAGCAGTGTTCTGTGTCTGTGCTGGTTTTGGCTGGGATAGAGTTAATTTTCTTCATAGTAGCTAGTATGGGGCCATGTTTTGGATTTGTGCTGAAAACAGTGTTGAGAATAGAGGGATGTTTTTATTATTGATGAGCAGTGCTTACATAGAGTCAAGGCCTTTTGTGCTTCTCACAGCACCCCACCAGCGAGGAGGCTGGGGGTGCACAAGAAGCTGGGAGGGGACACAGCTGGGACAGATGACCCCAACTGACCAAGGGATGTTCCACACAATATGATGTCATGCTCAGCATATAAAGCTGGGGGAAGAAGGAGGAAGGGGGGTACATTCATAGTTACGGCATTTGTCTTCCCAAGTAACCACTATGCGTGATGGATCCTTGCTTTCCTGGAGATGGCTGAACACCTGCCTGCTGATGGGAAGTAGTGAGTGAATTCCCTGTTTGGCTTTGCTTGCATGCACGGCTTTTGCTTTACCTATTACACTGTCTTTATCTCAACCCATGAGTTTTCTCACTTTTACCCTTCAGATTCTCTCCCCCATCCCACCAGGGGCGAGTAGGCAAGTGGCTGTGTGATGCTTAGTTGCCAGCTGGGGTTAAACCACAACAGTGTCACAGCAAGCGCTACTGGTTCTGTACATGGAGATGAGGAGAACACCAGCTGCCCGCAGGGATGCAGCAGCACACCAGCTGTACAGCTCTTCTTGCTCTTCTCATTTGCACACAAAGCTTCCAGCCTGCAAAATACAGAAGACGGGGGAAGATGATGGATCTGAGTGTACTAGTACCTCTCTCCTGTAGTCTCTGAGGCCACTGAGAATGATTGCTTCTGTGAATAAGTGATTTTAGCTGGGCATTTCTATTCTTTGTGTTATTTTCCTGGTGTTGCTCTGATTTAGAATGGGGAATGGGTCATATTTATTCTTATTTTTTTAGCCCTTAGTTCAGTAGGTATTGGCCTGTGACAGGGGCTCCTATCTGCTGTTAACCTTGGAAGATTTGGCTAGACTTTGAACTAATTGAGGATGAAGGGCTATGAAGAACCATTCTGCCACCATGTAGGCTCATTCTGAATGGCGGGACGTACTAGGTGCTGTCCATAAGGTGCTTACATTGCTTTAGATACAGAGTAAATCTCAACCCTGGACTTGTGTAAGACACGGATGTCTTGAGGAAAGCGTTTCATGGAGGTAGAGAGGACATTAGCCTCTGTTACTTGATTTTTACCCCGAATCAGTGGCAATTCACATACTCCCTAGCTGCAGCACATGACCATAGTTTCTCTTCAGCTCATCCAGCATGTCCTGCCATGGACACAAATCTCTGCCTTCAGGCTCAAGAAGATGAAGGGGACACTCCTGTGCAGCCCCTTCCCCTTGACTAACCCAGGTGTTATTTCTGGTCCTGGTTCCCAGGAATGGGAATATTTAGAAAGACCTAGATCTAGGAAGATCTAGAAACCACGCAAATCTGCAAAATAAACTCAGGTCTGAGGTTGCTCTTGAATGAGTAATTCCTCACAGGCGCGGAGTGTTGGAGGACCTGTGGACTCAGATGACTCCTAGAGCTGCCTAGAGTCAGGTGAAATTGGAGGTACACTTTCTTGGCTAGCTCAGTCCGGAGAGACCTGCATCTTTCTCTGCTGGATTGCCCAGGCATTTCCCAGAGCCCACAGTGTCAGAATTTCTCATCCCTGTTTTCCTGCTTTTGGAATAGTGACGATTCTATGATTCAGAGTATTTGGCTTTTTGTAATGGTGACTGTATTAGAGCTAGATAGCAACTGCCCAGATTTAAATTCAAATTTATTGGCTCAGTCCAAGAGTGTAGAATAATATTTCTATTTTCATTTGGGAGTCTGAGGTGGCTCTAGCCAGCATTCTTTAAAAAGGCACACTGAACTATTTAATTTAGCAAATAGGTATATACAAGTACAAAAATTAAACCACCATCTTGTTTTTTACATAAGAAGCAATTAAATATGTTAAGGGATTACATTTCTCATATTTTATGTTAATGCATAAGAGATTTGTTCCTAAGCTAAGTGTTCCCAGCCACACACTGAACATTAGGTAGAAATTTCGCAGAACAATTCTAAGCATGCAAAGAAGACAAGTTTATAATCCCAATACAAAATAATCAAAGCATTGCACCACCTGGAAAATGTTACTGAAATGAAGCTGGATTTCATTTAGGTAGATCCACTGTAATAGAAGTTTTCAAGGCTGTGTGATATATTAGCATCCATCTGTTTAAAGAAAACTTAATTGTCGTAAACCAAAAATACAGTCCAGAAAATTATGTAAAGAAACTGGTAATTAATCAGAGCATGCTTTAGAGTGAAAAGCAGTTGGAAATTATTTGAAGAGCTATTCTTCCAGGCACACAATAGAGCCAAGTTTTATTAAAGGCCAGAGAAAGAAATCAGTTAATAAATACATCTCAGTAGCTGTAAAACTGAGGTGAAAGGAAAAGGCTGTCATGTTTGTTCAAAGCATGAAGCTCCATTTAAACTTTTTTTAAAAGAGTCACCTTATTTTCAACTTGACCTAAAGTAACATCTTTAAATAACTCATGAGATGCACAGAGACTGACACTAAAAATGCGAACTTGGCCAGGGGTTGCAAGAAGGTATAATGATTAGAAAGTGTCTATATAAAAAACCAAAGCCCTTCTAATTCCTTCATACTTGACTAGTTTGCTTTAAAAGCTGGATTTAAAAGTCAGTTAATTAAGGAATCAGGTAAAATACCAGAATATTAGTGACATAAAGAGGCTAGTCAGGTTTGTAATAGGGAATATTTCTTTCATAAAGTGCAGATGTATAGAAAGGCTTTAAGGGGTGCCATTCTGACATTGCTTCTGCACAGTTCTCCTTGTGCAAAATTAATTCCACATGAGATGTTAAGACAGCAATGAGGAGAAGACTCAAATCAGAGCTCTTTTTTGCTAACTTATAACGTTTCATCTGCCTGACCACCTGCAGGGAAAACTTTGCACTACTTTTTGACGTATCATTAGCATAGACCTCAGGTTCCCAGCTACTAACTGTGTCTGTTTTATCTCTGCTGTCAAACTTGTTCACAAAGTGAACAATCTCTTTTGGATCTTCAAGGATACCTGGGAAGCATTTTATTGTCCCTGCAGAGCACAGAATTGGCTCTTGTATTGCTTTGGGCTTATAATAATACACTAACAAATCAGCATAAATATAACTAAATGTTGTAAACAACACAAGCAAATTCATTTCCATGTATGTGTGCTCCATTTTCTATGAATACAATCTACTCCAAGCAAATGATAAAAGAGGCAGAAAAGGAAACAGTAAAACAACTCTTTCCATTTCTTTAGTTTTTCTCTTCTTCCTTTAAAGCAAATTTTGTTTATGTCTCAGAAGCCAAGTTTCTCAAGAACAGGTGTAAACCTATTACTCCGCATAGATCCATGCTGAGAAGTATATGAAGTAGAACAGATGCATTAGCTATGAGTAGTGCTATAGCCAGGTAAAAGTTTTGTTCATAAAATGTTTCAGTTGTGAATGCTGCTTCTTAGCTAAGAACTTCAGAAAAGTGCTTCAGTATTCACTTAGATCTTCAATTTCTTTTTGGTTTTATTAGGCAGTTAAGTGGATTTGTTTCCAAATAGAAAACTTCTTGTAGAAGCCAAGAACCTGCAGTTAAGCAGAGCTTATGGGTTGTAAAAGGGTTTTCAGTGTGTTTCTTTCCTGTATGGAACACTAGTGTCTGAGTGCCTGTTTTTCATCGCTCTTGGTGTGTTTCCATTACTGAGGCATAGGTTCGTGGTGGGATACTTCTAAGACAAGCAGATACATAGGATGAGTCTTTCTCAGAATTTGGGATCTTCTTCCTCAAATGGTGCATGATTGACTGCACGGCAGTCAGCCAGCTACCAACCTTGTGGCAAGCAAATCTCTCTTCTTCTGCTTCTAGCTTTTAACTCTGTAAAAGATTTCTTGGAAATAGTCTTAGATTAACTACAGGTGAACAGTTTTTTCAGGGGGAGGGGATTGCTTTTGTCTGTTTAATCTTTCAGTCTTGGAAGGACTTGAAAGGTAGAGTGAAAATAAAGGTTCTCACTTCTCACTCATTTCAGGACTGTGATATGCATTTGAAAACCCTGGAGCCTGGTTTTACTGAAGATTTTATAAACTTGTCTGTACTTCATCAAGCGTAATAACTCTTGCTGATTTTGCAAGGAAATCTTTTCATTGCAAAACACCGGAATGGTAGAATCTGCACAGCAGTTCTTTGTAAAAAGGCTGCAAAATTCTTGTTTACAGGCATAAGACCCCTGCAGGCTTAGACTGATAGTTCATGTAGCCCTTTACTCTGTCTTTGACAGAGACAGAATGTCCATCGCAAGGGCTTGCCCTTCTCAGGAGGAGTGCTCCTCTTGCAGAGTTTTTCTGCTTATAACTGCAAATTGCACTGAGAAGGACCACTGGCCATGCTGTCAACAGCAGTGTCTGAGTCTCCCTTTCTTTTTATTTGCTCTCTTTAGCAGCTCTGTGCTATATGTGTAAATGGTGCATGTACACAGTTACAAGTTTTGCTTCCATGAAAATGCCAGTATAGATGTAGAAGTTCCCCTGAGGTGTTTTTAAAGTTAGTCATTGTATGCTAAATTGCATTATCTAGTATAAGATGTATAAATGCGATAGCTATAGGACTGAAAGGGATCTCTTTCATTACTGAGTCAAGTCCTCTGCTATTGTAGCTAAGTTATAAAATCACTTCCTAAACAGATCAAATTATTATTTATATATATATATTTGATAATATCTAGATCTAACACTTTGTTCTCACAGCTCCTACCAACAGGCTCTTTTAGAGCTAATGCTCATCAATCTCTATTTTCAAGCCTGTGTATATTCACAAACAATTTATACCTATGGGTGCTTGAGATGATGTTCCTTCGATTCAACAGCCAAATCGTTTCTGGTTTCCTTCTGTTAAAAAGCCTCTACACTCTCTTGATTATCCTACAAATCCATTTCTGCAGCTGTTCTTCTCTAGATTCATCGATCTTGAACAGAAGTTGCTTATATCTAGTGGAAATACTTCATCTGATGTATTCCAAAATTGCATTGCCCTTTTTTCACAACAACATCGTATTGGTGGCTTATGAACATCCTATAACCAAGCAAAACACACAAGCTTGCTTTCCATCATTCCAAATCAATAAGCCCCAGAATTTCTTGCTGTTAAGTCCAGAACACGTGCTGTAAAACAAGAGTTGTAATATCCAATTCTGTATGGTCCCATTAAAAAGTGCTTCTAGCAACCGTAAATAGCCCCCACCAGGAAACGGGAAAGCGGGTCGTGCAATATAAAAGTAACGTCTCATGTCCCAAGTTAATCTGGGTGTACCTGTTTGCAACAGCAATATGTGGGTTATTACTGAACATCAGAGGAGTTATTTGTAACTAGGGACACTACAGGCAAGCAACTGGCATATAGATGAATATTATGCATAGTCAATTAGACAGCTTCAAGGTACAATTTGAAGTCCTGCTAGTATACATAGCAACAGCAGTGTTCTGTAACTGCCATGACCTCTCTTGGTGTCACTTTCATAGCTCACCCTGGAGGTTTCAGACATCTTTTGTAGCTTTAGAAAAAACAAGATTTCTGAACTGCTTAAATTACTTAACACATATTTTCCAGGTTCTTTAACTTGCAACTGGTATTTGCTATGGCTTTCCATGGTGCTAAAAGGGATCATCAGACACAATGAATGATTAATATATGTGTTATTTGTACAATAACAGTGGTTTGATGTCTATCCTTGCAATTTTAATGGTTCTTGGAATTCTATGTTTAGAAGGGTCATAGATTGTGTTTTGCACTGTACTACAGGAACACTAAAGCTGAATTGTTTGCTGAAATCTGTTTCACACAGTTATGTCTAGGTCTGCAGAATGGTTTGGGGTGATAGAAAAAGGTTGTGCAAGGTTCCTCATCATCATCTTTGCGATATGATGGGTATTTCCCAGTCACTGTATCAACAAAGAGTTCTGTCTTCAAGCTCTCCACTTTCCTTTCCGGGGTCCCAGGAGACAGCAGAATCAGCCAGGATGGGAGCAGCAGTGTCCTGAGTATCCTGAGAGATGCCTGTGGGGCTGGGCTGCCTGATAGTCACATTTCAGAACTTGTCTCCTTTTACTAAGAGCCACCCAAATATTAAGTGCACGTTGTGAATGAATGCAGCTTGGGGCTATATCTCTCCTGAAACTATTATTACTGGGAACTGCTGGCTTCACTGTTGCTCACTTGTCTCTGAAAAGGAGTTGGTCATTCCAGAGAAGTGGTTAATTCTTGGTGGTAATAGAAGTGGTAATAATTTTTACACCCTCTTTCCCTGCTCAGATTTTCAGAGGACCTTGAGGAAAAACTGCACCAGGCCTTCATGACTACAGAAAACATGACTTCTTGAGTGCTTCCTCGTCTGTGGTGGACAGCTTAGAGTGCCTTTGCTTCCTCCAACACCCAGCTCTGCTAGTAGATTCAGAGGAGAATGTGACCAGCGTGACACCCTCCCTCCAACAGGTATATGGCGAGACCCCAGTCAGCTGACATTTAGTCTTGTGTAAAGTATAGGAGAGAGCCCTCACTATAGCCAGGCTCAAAAAGCTAAGTTAAAAAACACTGGTGTTCTGGCATTTTGCCTGTGTAGTTGCTATACCGGTACAGAAGAGGGACTGATTCTAAAACACACATAATGACAAAGAAGTAACTGCAGCCCATAATGAGTGACCTCTGCAGAGCGGGATCTGCTGCGTAGCGATGTGTTTATGGCTGGTCAAAACTGGACGTGTTATCTGAATAGACCTGTTGTGGTTAGTGCTGGTGCCATTCCTCATCCTGCTTTGGAAAGAAGTCAGAGGCAGCAAGGTGGTCCAGAAAGTACCTAGACCAGCCTAAATATGCCAGTACTTCCATGTCAGAACACCACGGATGTAGGAAGCTTTTTGCAAGGGATTTAAAATTTTGTGACTACTCCTTATCCAGGCATTCTCATGAAATTACTTTCCCTTGCCTGTGGGGCTGAGCATGAACAGGAAACCTCAATATGCTAGGAAACGTGCTAAGCCTTTACTGACATATTGAATTCAAGCTGCTCTGAGAGTGGAGATGGAAGGAGCAATTCCTGCTCGCAGAAGGG
Source organism: Platalea leucorodia (assembly GCF_965183815.1). Classification (NCBI taxonomy): domain Eukaryota; kingdom Metazoa; phylum Chordata; class Aves; order Pelecaniformes; family Threskiornithidae; genus Platalea; species Platalea leucorodia. The sequence continues at coordinate 27,759,630 of NC_138829.1, read as the reverse complement.
GTCTGTGAGTAAGATTACTGCACTCTACCTAATTTAATTCTGATGGGTAGTCACTGATTCTCTTGCTGTGCAGGTGCATAACATCTAAACACTAGTAGACAAAATAGTTTACTTCAGCCATGTACAAGGTCTTGAAGTTCTTAACTAAGGAAAAAAATTGGGCAGTTAAGAGACTAGGCAGGCCAGTGGAAAAACCGAATGTCTGCCTGAGCAGCCCTATTTCTCTGCAGTATGGCAACCTGGGTTTAACATAAGTATTCTCATTCTGATATTCACAGGAATCTAGGTGAAATCCCACAGTAGCTAAAAGAAATTCTTTCTTATCTCATATCTTGGAAATAGGACAGAAACCAGAGTAGGATTATTTGTAACTATATTTTAGCAGATGTTTAAAAGTATGGTATTTATGAACAAATATGTATCTTTTAAAAAGCTTGGCTCAGACAACTCATTCTTTCATAACTGGTTTGAAAGAAGTATGGAAAAGCGACTGTATGGAGTCCTGTACACTAACTGCCGCTGCATTTTAAAATGCCTCTGTGTGTGTGTGTTTATGGAACATGAAGGTCTTATTAAATACCTTGCCAGTTGTCTCTGTGAGACCTCAGTGCAGAGGCCCTTAGGCTGAGAATGTACATTTACAGGCAGGACACCTCCCATACTCTCTGAAGATACCACTGGGTTAGACAGGGTACTAATCAGGTACTAGATTTTCTGCAATGGCTCACGTTCCCCTGACTGAAATTGCTGATGTGTTCTGGCACGATTTGGAAATGTATGCCACCAGTTAGAGCTTTCTGCATTCCCAGATTCTAGCATAAACTGTGACTGCATGCATAGACTTTGCTTTTAAAAAACAAATGTGAATATCTGAAATTTTCCCATAAATTGTTTCCCACTTTCCTTTATATATTCCAAGACATCAGGTAGAAATGGGCTTCCTCAGTTTTCCATTTTACAGCTCTGAGTTGACTCCTGTGCTTTTCTAACAATTTCTTTTCAGCTTTTTACCCCAGCGTAGTTCTGGCAATTATGAAGTTGTCTTTTCTCATTCATGTAAATCATTAAAACAATACCCTTTCCTGCCACTGATACAGTGGACATTCACCAGAGGTTTTCTTCCAATTACATGCCTCACTGGGCCCTTCCTGATTTAAATATTCTCTCATTTTTCCTTTGTTCTAAACTATCAATATTGCTACTCAGCGAAGTCAAGTTGTGTCAGGAGTCATAATGTCTATTCCCACAAGATGCTTGTGCTGTTTGAAATGCTGAAGTCTGAAAATCAATTGGTTTTGTAAAGGGGATAATGGAGGGTTTTTGTGTGATTCTCCACCTCTGAAAGGGATTCTGTGTGGATGCGCTCTGATTTTTATGTAGCTATAAATGTAGTTACTCAGCAACACAACCTGAGACTTACCCTCCCTTTTTTGTCAGTGTTTATTGCTCACAATCACAGGGGAAGGTTTTGTTTTACTGGACACTGTGCAAATAACCACAAATGTCCACCTCCATGTCCTGCAGGTGAACAAGCAGTCAAGCAAGGGCTGAAACAACGTCAGCTGTGAAACTCAATTGCTCACTAGTAAATTAGCTAAATTCACCTCAATGTCAAACAATCAAAAGGTTTGGGAAATAATTGGACAATCCACACGTCAATGGATGTTATTCATCTAGAATTAATAGCTGATCAGCTAATAGTTGAATAGCTATCTGCTCTTCTTAAGAAGCTTCTCTTTCCAGGGTGGCAGAGCACAGTGCCTCATTTCTGACATCATTAAGGACTGTGTCTGAAAGTGCTAGATTTCAGCTGGAACAAAAATACAGGTGAACATCCTGAAAAAAATTTCCTTCATTCTAGAAGCCTTTTGAAACCCAACTAAAGTAAGTTCTTAATGATTCATGGGAATGTTAAGTAGGTATGCTGTTCTTTGTAATTTCTGAAGTTTGTGTTTGTTGTGAACTGCTTTTGAAATGTACTGCATGGGGAGGGATGGGCACCCACTCCTATCGGTGGACTTCAGAGGCATTAAACTGCTCTCTGGAAGGGATCACTCACAGCCTTTCTGAGAAGGATGCGGCCTTTCTATGTGACTGCTATAAGCCACAAACTGTAGCATAGTTTTACTAAACACAGTCCTTCAGGGCACACAGTGAATTTTTGAACACATTTGCATGTCTGTTGTTGCCAAATTGCACTGAGACTCTCTAGGCCCTCTGGGTTAGGTGGCACTAAAACCAGAGTTCAGCCTCAGACTTGCCTGCAGGATAGCGTATAAGGGCTAACTCCAGGGTACCATGGTCACTTCGTGTTGATTAGTGTCCTAGGTTGGCTTCTGTGGCATCTAGGAATTACTGCTGTTATCTGTGTCTCCAGGGCTCTATTTAAATCAATCGTGTGTTATGTTTAAGTGTGGGACACACATCCTATGTGCCGATTTCACGTAGCTTGTCATATCACTTTCATGCCTCATGCTCTTCAGGACAACAAAAATGCTTTGACTTATTCTGATGTCAGGAGATTCAAAATCAAATTTGCAGCATTTTTTCTCTGGAGCTGGAGAAAAAACTTCAGAAGTTTTCTTCACTTGAGGTTAAAGGTATAATTGAATTGTCCTACTCTGTAGGGCTGCTCTTTTTTCTCTTTTTAACTGTGGAACAAAGTCAGCCCTCTACATACAGTTCAAAATGAAATGCTCACAAGACCTGGACTATTGAACTTTATTATGGAGATGGAAACCTGCCAGCATGAAGTCAGGGTTAGCCAATATTAGTTTGTCTAAAGTATTAGAGTCACCTTCACAGTGGTTGGGATCTATGTTTTGGGCACTAAGAGGAATGTGCTTCTTTCTTAAAAGAGAACAGCGAGGGCTTTACACAGAGACAGCCAATTATACAGTTTGCTCGAAGATGAGCCAATCATTCATTTTAATGAAGAGAATTTCAACTTAGACATAAGTATGTCCTTGACATTTTTTAGTAGCAGTGACATTATCTGAGCAGCTTGTTCTAAGAGAAACATCAGACATACACAAGTATGTCTACCTCTACAGGGAAAAAACACTAAGCAACTTGACTTGCTTAACAAAACCAGTAATGGCTTATTAAGTATTGCCAGAATTCAGTCTTCCTCGGTTCTGTGAGTTTGTGCAGAGTATTTGGGACAAAGAAACTGCAACAGATGCAAAGCTACAAGATTCAGAAAGCAGCTGTAAGAATTGATGTTAAAGTGATCACGAGTGACAGTTATAAACACTGTTTCTTTAAAAGTAATAGCCACAGTTCCTGCCCAAGATTTGAAGTATAAAGCACCTCTGACAACATGATCATACTGGGATTCTGTTCAGCAGTGTTGCCTCTAGGAAGTCTCTGAAATTTGTGACGTTAAGTGGCAAACACCATCTTTTTTCTCCTCTCTTCCCCTGCCCTCTTTTTTTTTTTTTTTTTTTTTTTTTTTTGGTCAGCTATTTGGAATATTCTTCTAATGTATAGACAGTTCTAATTTTAATTAGGAAAGAGGTATTTTTGTGGGAACCCCAAACTATTCATTATAAACCAGAAATCTCAGAAAAGTTAGTTTCATTGTACTAAGTTACTTTAAGAATATAGAGCAAGAGACAGCTATAAGAACACAAGCCGGGGTTTCAGGTGTATTTGACATTTAATACAGATAAAACACACCAGGAAACAGATACCTGAAATATATCTTCATCCACCTTGACAAGTCATGTGAAAAGGTTAGGGGAGCAGAAAGAAAGATTCACTAGCTGCATTTTACTGATAAGGACTAGATACAGAGCTCTCAAGGTTTTGCTGCCTCTTTTGAAGCTATCTCAAAGACTTAGATGTATGGTTGATGGCATATCAGAATGGCTTTCTCAACCGGAAATTCAGCTTCCACAAAAATATAGTTTTCTTGGGAAACTGGTTTTACACCCCCAATAGTTTTTCATTAGGAAAGAGAGAAAGAGTGAGCCAGCTTTGGCAGTCGATACACTGGGATCTTGATTTATTAAGTGTAGTGTCATAAAGTTCTTTGGTGCCATTTTATCTTGATATAAGACAAATTTTTTTTTTTTACAGTGAGAACAATCATTCATGGGAACAACCTTCCCAGGGATGTGGTAGAGTCCCCATCAGTGGAGGTTTTCAAGCTGCAATTGGACAGGGTGCTAGATAATCTCATCTAGGCTCCCTTTCCCACGAAAGGCTGGACCAGGTGATCTTTCAGGGTCCCTTCCAACCTGGGCTGTTCTATGATTCTCTGATAAACCACAAACTTTTTTCATAAATATGTATACTACTCCATCTATAAAAGAGCTGGGTTTCTTACACCTGCTGCACCTACTGGAAGTAACATCTCACACTTGCCTCTGATTTACAGCTTTCATTTGTTTGGGACAGTTTGTATTTATTTACTCTAGTTTCAGTGCTGGTTTGTTTTTGCTAGCTCAATAGCTATTCTCTCTCCCTGTTGTTTAAATATTGAGGTATTTACAGCATTTAGTAACAATACCTCTCAGTCTTTTCTAGCTGTAATGTAGTCTTTTTATATTCTCTGATCATTCAGGTTGTTAAAATTTGGAACATTTTAGATCAAACTGATTTCATGTGAATCAGGAGATTTTTTTTTTTTTAAATTCAAAATTAAACATGTCATATTAACTCAGTTTAAAGCACCTAGCTGCATTTGACTGGGACCTCATTTCCCTTTGGAAGGGTTTTTTCAAATTCCCAGTCTCTCCTGTAAGCAGCGCTCACAGAAAAAAACTAAATATTCCCGTAATTCTTTGGAGATATCTTCAAACCAAATGGTAGTTCACCACTAGAGGCACATGCCTGTGCATGTGTTGTGGAAAAAACCACTCTGTCAAGGATGCACTGAAGGTAAGGAAAAGGAGGAGAAAATGGGGGTGTTGGGTACCTTATGTACAAAGTCCACAAGGGGAAAAACTCAGCTGAATGCTGAATTTAATCACAGAGCATTTGGGTCAATGTAATCACTTGGAATGAAACATTTCAGGTACAGATAAAATGATGTTGACATCTCCCAATATTTTTTAACTCAAATCCATCACATATTAACTTTAAATTTAACCTGATTTGGAAAGAAAATTATTAACCTACATGTTAACCTTTCCCTAGGATAGAAATTGCAAAATTTACTTACCTCTATTTAGGCTGTCTTGGATAAACTTTCTACCCAAACCCTGAGAAAACTGTTCTCAGTTTACCTAGGACATTCAGGATAAAGCCTGATACTGAATGCAGTTTGCTGACCATCCCAAGCCAGTGACACAAATATTCTTTGTCACTGAAGCTGTGTAACCTCCTAAAAAGCTCAGGGCTCCTACCATTGAACACTCACATTTTCAGTAATATATACAGATAATGACAGCTAAGAGAGAGCCTTTGTTTTCTTCTGCTGCCCAAGACACATCTGAAAATTGGAGTCTAATACACCTGCCACTAAATATAGGCAGTGGTATAATTTTAGGATGAAAGGTTTGGCAGTTCTCATGAAATTCATGGGTCAAAACTAGCTTTCAAACAATTGTGACCATTCTATGTGCATGGCTAAAACGTAGATCTGCAATGTGACCTTAGCGTGTCTCTTGCCTAGATAAACAGACGATGTTTTTCCCTGCTAAGTGTGTGTATTTGATTTGAGATCATCTGAAGGCTTTAGACTTGGCAGAGGCTTGAGTTTTATGTCTGAATCTAATATGTTTTATTAAACGATGCGAGCTGTGATATGTTTCTGGAGGCGAAGTAATCGGCATCGCTGAGAGGAGCAAATGGCTTTGAATCTCAAACACATATTTGAATCTCCTGTGCTTCTCCATCTGTAAACATTGCTTCAATTCTGCCTTTGGATTAATTATTTTTAGGTTTAGGGCATATGTTGACAGTCTTACTTGAACATGCCTGCTAAGCCAAATAACTCAATTAGTAAGAGGCAGATTCTGTATTTAAAATTAGCTTTCTTCAACCGTTAAAAACTTTATCTTGAACTGTTATTGGATTGAAGTGGTTTCTCTACAATGCTTGCTTGGAAAATAGATTTTTTCCTAAACCTGACCCATTGCACAAAGCAATGTGTTTTTCATTCCTCATGCTCATCATCATTTTTTCAGCCCTGTGGGTCATTGCATCTTTTGTTAATAATTTTGATGGTTTTCCAGTTCTGTTCCCTGTAGATGTTTCTAGGGTATCCATGCCATACACCTTTTCTTCATTTGTTGTGAGCCAAGAAATAGAAGTAGAATTGCATGTTCTGTGATATATGATGTATATTTCATGATCTGGATATTTTGGTTTCCCATGGCCTTTAACAACATAGGTAATAACTTTTGCCCTTGAAGACTACCAAATATGAGGCTGATGTTGAATATCTTTGACTTGGCTTGGTGAGAATGGAACAAAGTCCCACTATTTTTCACCTTCAGGTTCTAAGTTTGCTCCCAAGATTTGGACTAGTTGGACAGAGCTATTTTTTTATTCCTGCCTGGAGAGTTTCTTGTACAGCGAAATCCATGGACTAGTTTTCCTGTGCAACATATTATTTCCCTTGATGTTCACCTAGACTGACAGACAAAGTTTGCTTCTCCTCTCTTCCTCAGAAGACTGTCGGGCTTTCTATGGTTCTTGTAAAGTTTTCCATAGCAGAAGATATACCTACCACAGCATATTTTTTGTGTTTGACCTATGCAATTCCTCTAATGACTTTTCTAGTGGTAAGCATGGAGTGAATGACCTTACAAAGCTAAGAGACTGCACTTCACTTGAGTATGTATGTTCTTCATTTTAGAGCTGTGTCTCATCACAGGTCACCAAAACCTCACAGACTCACCAGTTTACATGTCCTGTGGCAAATGGGGCCATATCAAGGAAGGCTACGACAATGTCGCTATTTCAGGAAGGGAAGCAACTTTTTAACCAAGACAGCTAAACACAGCCTCAGCAGGGACATTTCTAAAGCTATAAAATTCTGTTTGCTGCTGATTTAGCTTACCCTTTTCTCAAAGCGGATGCAACTAGCTGTAGCACCAAGGGGAACGCAGCCTCCCTCCCACCCTGCCGAGCAGCCCAGTCTCTTGTAAGATGACTCAAAAAGAAATCTTCGTATTTCCTTTTCAAATTTTCTTGTGGCATAGCAACCCTGGCCTGGTTCTTTTCCAAAGATAAGCAGAATGATTTCTTTGAAACAAATATGACAAGGTTGGTGGATTAGCTCTGGGCTGGAAACCCCGTTTCCAGCTGTCTTGCAGTATAAATAGGCTTCCAGAGCTACATGGCAGAGATCCCAGAAGCCCAGCCCCAGCTAGCAAGGTTTCCAAGGCCTTCCATTACACAGAAAATTTGCCCAGTTTCCACCAGAGAAGCCAGTGATAAAAGGCAGGGATAAAACATATTGATTCAGGCTTGCTGACTCCATTTTCTAGTGAAGACCATCAGAAAATGTCAGTGTCATATTAAACAACCAAGTGCACACCTCATTGTGTTCTGCTGTAGTTAATGCGGCAGAAAATTCTAACATAAATGGGTCGACTTGCCCAAGCCAAATGGCTGCTTTTCCACCAGACCTTTCCCACCACTTGGCTGATGCAATCCCACTCTTTGGGCAGACTTTGTCTGAGCATCTCCCACTGGCTAATAGGCACCAAGCCTGAGATGTATATACTGCAGCTTTAACTCCATTGTGGTAGTTCATATATCTCTATAGGACACTTAGATTGTTCCAGTTTGACAATTAAAAAAGGAGGTAGGCAAAGCTAGTTCAATTTTCCTGAAATAAAATAAGGTAGGATATATATTGCCTTCAAATGATCAGAATGGCATGTTGTACAAATTGCAAGTAATTTATCTGAAAGCTGCAAGTAGAAAACCATGAGATATTCATAATACAAAAAAACTTAGGTATCATATTCTTTCATTGCTTCAAAGTAATCCATGAATAGTTTTAAAGCATTTGACCAATATTCAGAATAATTTATAGGAATATTGCAAGTGTGTGAATTTCTCAGTAAAACTCACTATTACTTCAAATATTCACTTGTACATTACTAATTGCACTTTATGTTTGGTCACCTAAAGCATATTGCATTGTTTTTCCCTCCAAATTCACACCTTCTGAGTTAGCTGATCAGCCTGTATAAGTGAATAATCAGGCAAATACATGCTTGTGTGCTTTTACCATGTTTTTTTCTCAAAACTGTGCCTACAAACAAAACCTTATTCATGTGAATGTTCCCCTTAAGGGTGAACAATATTAGTCAGAAATGCCTTCAGAGGATGTTTGATTTTTATTTGAATCAATGTTCCTAAAAGCATTTTTGTGCAGTATTGTTAGTTCCATGCAAAAGTAAGTTTCAGGGTTGATTAACATGCAATACCTGAGCTTTAATGCCCTTTCTTTGTCAATTTGAATTTATTGGCCACTGAGTTTTAGACTGGGAATATCTTTTGCCTTTTAATTAGATCTTTAATATGGGGAACAGAACAATCTGGCAGACTACAGTCAGAATTAACAAAAATAAACACAGACAACATTACACATCCTAGCTTCTGATAAAAAAGGATGATCAGAAATATGATTTGATATGCATGACAAACTATGGATCAGCAAACTACAGCTGCTTCTTGTGGTCTATACCATATGTGTTTTCACTCACTTCAGGTTCTTTTTCAGAAGGGCAAACTAGCAAATACCCTTTGATCACCTGGGAAGAGCATGTAGTAGCCATCCAATAATTTAAAATGTAATTGTTGTCCTGGAATATCTTTCCCAGGTGTACTGCAAAACAGCCTTTTTCCATCTTTTGCTGTAAGAGGTTTTTCAAGGTCTTAAATGATGAAGGTGCGGTGTGCCTCAAGCATCCATGACTGGAGTAGAACAGCATGGCACAGGCACCTATGGGAAAGATGTTATGAGGACTTCAGGCATTTATCCAAGGCAAGTAATAGAAGAATGTAATCATCATAGGTACCTTCTGTAGTCAACAGAGACAGACAGAAGCCTTCCCGGCTGCTGAACTGACGACTCTGCTACATGTCCCTTGTGCTGCATGTTTTGCTTCAGAGCAATCGAGTGCCTTCACTATAAAGCTGGCTGTGAATTTCACTTTTATTAAAAAAACAAATTTGCCTTGGAATCAGCTGGTGCCCTACAGAAACCTTGCAAAGGGTGCAGACAGTAGGTACTGAGAACAGAAGCAGTTGCCAAGTAGAGAAGTCACTGGATGAGTGTTTCAGATGGCACTGCTGGGGTTTGCTACTACTCTCTGATGGCCAAGCACTGCAGAAGCTGTAATGAGAATGAAATTTGCATAGCGCTACACTGCCACAGCACAACTGCTGTTTCTTCTCATCCACATCAGAACATGAAAATAAAGCAGAGAGTTATGCAGAAGTTGCAATGAAGCCTGTTGTTAAGACCTTCATATTTTTACTGCTAATAATGAAACATTGTTCTTCATACAAATGCCTCATCAACTCATTATCCTAGGCAAGGGGCAAGTTCATGTAACTTGCAAATTATGTTATTTCAATAATAGCTGTGGATGCTAGAATGGAAACACTTTAATCTTGCAGAGGGCAATGTCATGACAACAATCACTAACGCAGTCTTCACTGTATTAAGCCAAAAGTTATGCTGGAAAATGAATATGCTCCATATGCTAGTAGGCACACCCAGAACCACGAACAGCAATCTTTTTTTTAAAGCAGGTTTTAAGGGTGACATTTATAAAAACCTTTTTTTAACTCAAAATTTTGTTAAAAAACTTCCAGCATATTTTGCAGATAAGTGAGGGATTTTTTTTTAATACAAAACTGTGGGCTTTTGGACCCAGATGCCATGAGTTCTATTTCTCTGGTTAGTATTTTTATTTTACATGTTTATGATCCTGTATAGGTCTAGTTCATGTTTCTGGAGTTCTCATTACCAGAGTCTGTGAATACAAAAAGTAATAATGAAGAAGAAAATCTGAAATACTTTGGCTTTGATTTCACTCTCTAGGACCCAGTCACTTTCTCTTGTCCTCACTTACACCATTCTTTATTTTCCTCTTATATTTGTGTCTATTTCTGTCGAAAATGGGTTTTGTAATTTGTTTTGAGGATGCTGGAATATACAGAAAGTTCTACAGTGTTTCACAGCTTAAACTGGTCCATGGTTTCATTACAAAGTTCCCTGTTAATGTGGCACACCTACGACCCAGTTTTTCTCTCATGTCAATCTATGTTGCTCCTAACGGATAGAGGTCTGAAATTCTCCGTGTGCACCTGGTTACAGGCAAATCCTGTTGGATTTTGCAATCTGCTGCCCAGTATGCACGTATCTAAAGGTGGTGCTATTTTGGAGCAAAAGGGGCAAATTTATGTGGTTAACAGGAAACTGCATGGGCTACAGTGCTGCGTTAAAAAGTTTCCTACTATTTGCTATTGAACTTAACACACCAAATGATGCATCTTTATGCTCAGTTGAAACAGCTTTTTCTAGATAGAAGCACCTGGTCGGAGAAGGGCTACAATGGTGGCATGCAAGTGCCAGAAATCTCTCACTGCAGCTCTAGGTTTGCTCTTGTGCCAGGCGATCATAGCTAGCACAAAGCAATTAATGTCCATCTCTCCATACCCAGCTTCAGCCAGGAGGTGTCTTTCCTGGAAAACAGCACAATCTTTTTGTTAACAGATGAAGCAAAACACCCTAGTAAGTAAATAGGAATTTGCTACACTATATGAATGTTTATTTTTTATGTCCAAACACAATGATCGAGAACTAATATTTTTAACCTCTGGAAAATTCTGTATGTGCAAATCAGATGCTAAATGGCAGTGTTGGGAAGCTATTAATAAAAATCTAGTTTGCTCTGCTAGTAAAAGATTCAGAGATTTCTTATTTCCATTTTAAAATATGACCCAAGTGGCTACATTTATCACTGCAGAGTTTTTGGTCTTGATACATAGGTTGATAGTGTGAGGACTGGAACCAGATCCAGCTATACAGTAGAAGCTGCAGAGCTACGTGTCTGTATCTGTACCATGCCATCTACCTGCACTAGTAATGGGGAGAAAGGAAAGGTAGATAATTCGTATGTTGAAGAATGATGGACTTTTCGGCAATTTACAGAAAGTGTTTTATTTAGAAAAGAAAGAAAACTTGTGTTAAACAAGGCACTATAATCCTGAATAACCTTTATGAGCTCTTTCAGCAGGACAAGCTGTGCTGAACCAAAATGAGGGGATCTGGAGGCTGAAATGTCATAAGGTAGGCATGAATGTGAGAGCTTGCAGTTTACAGAAGAGTTGCTCAAGCACAAGCACTGCTTCATGTCCAGTGCTCTGTGGCGCATGGCATATTTGTGCTTCTGCCTTGGAGCAGTTGTGGCCGTGCAGCAGGTACTTACTGCCTCACTCCTTCAATGGAGTGATTTTTTAGAATTTACCAGTTCTCTGAAAACTGAGATTGCCACCTGGATCCCAGTGAGCAGTATTTCTAGGCAAATCCCTCTTGCACTGGTGGGAACCAAGCCGTGGAAAACCAAATGCCTCCTTAATTGTCTTTCTTGAGGCGGTGGCACCCAGGTACTACACTTGAAAGAAGGCTTTAAGTGAAGTGACAAGCTTCTGGTACTTGTCTAACCTATTACTTTTAAACACTACAGGTTAATCTCTTTGATTGGAAAGCTTTAGGATTCACTTCCTAGAGAGCTCCCAATGGCAGTAAGTAGAAAAGTAAATATCACCCAAATTGTCTCTCCTGAAGGCCTGACATGGAGGAGGAACATGCACATGTAAGACCACAGCAAGAAAGAGTGAACAAGGTAAACATTCATGTTTTGTCTATCATTTCTTTCAGCAAGCGATTAATTTCCTTGTACAAAAAGTTGAGTTTAGACATAGAAAACAAAAGCAGAATCTGTCTTAAAAATGCTATTAAAATTTGAGTGAAACTTCCAGTCAGCTGCGGCAAGAAAGGCAACCTTATGACACTAGGAATAGATTCTTTGTATGTCCTTATCAAATCTGAAATACATTTCTTGTAAAATGTCTTGTTAAAATGAGTTTGGAGGAAAAATCATGACTGTACACCAGATGAATCTCAGTCTCTAGTACAGACATTTCTAAGTACTAATAAATTAAGTTATGGCAGGCTAAAAGGTTGCTTGAATGATAAATAACACACGCTTTGAATATCCTGCATGCTTGTTTCATCACATGAAGCATATGCTGTTGAGATTTCAAATTAAAATGAAAGAATAGTGTCTGTCTCCTTATTCTGTCTTTTCTTTCTACACTCCATCTTCAATACAAATTAATTAGTTTCACCTTGCTTGCCCTTTTGCTAAGAGCTTTGAATTGTATGAGTAGAGTTCTGTGCTTACTCTTTGGATGTAACGTGTTATGGGGGTTGAAACCCTATTTCCAAATTTTTTAGAGTAAATCTTATGATATGTTAGCAAGTTATTAAAATATATCTTAACTAGATTAAACATTGCCTATTATTTAGAAGCCTGTATAACTTAATTTTTGTTATCTCTATGAATCTTCAGCTGGGATCAAGTTTAAAATCCTCAATACCTGTGACAAACCCAAATATTTGATATCCATCCCTTGTATCTTCTGTAGAGGTACTCCTGAAGCCTTTATAATGACAGCATTATGGTCACATCAAGTAAACTCTAAACATTGAATGGAAATATGTGTAAAAGGAATTTGCAGTCCCTAAAATAGAGTATGTTTGCCAGAGACAAACTTCTTTGAGCAACATGATTTTTAACATCTGGTGAAGTGTTTACTTTTTTCAGCCATGTAGGTGTTCTGCAGATACAAGAAGTTTTACTTTTCTGTTAGTAATTGTGTACCTGGAGCCACACATTTCCTTTATGTACACAAAATCAAAGTGCTTCCTCTTTCTCTCTCAATCACCACTTATGTCCCTGGGTCATATTAAAAATACAAATGGAATCAATCATGCTGATGATGAGAGGAAATGTAATGGTGATAAATATATATCCATTGACTTTCTGTTGCTGTTCTGGAGAGGAGACAAATTGAGTGATAACCTAAATGCGTCGTAACAATGCACTGAGAAAATAAATTCAGCTGACACATCACCCACAACAAATGTACAGTGCTCAACAGAATGGGTAGGATTTAAACACTTCCTAGCATATTAGTTAGGAGCTGTAGTAAGTTCTTTCCCCGATAGCTGGGTTAGGCTTATGACATGGTCATATGGTACCTGCTGGACATAAATATGTGTTGGAAAGTAATGCCAGGCACCCACACACCTACAAATCTGGCAGCGTAAGTAGATATCAGATTTATCTAATCTGAAATATCTAACTCCAGGGAGAATCATCCTTTTGGGAAGATATTTTCACATTTTTAAGATATATGAGCTACCTGCCACTCCCTTTAAGCAGAGGGTATTTCTTGTGGTGAAAAGTTAGCAAATACTTGTATTTGGCAGTCTTGCTGCTAACATATTGCCTTGAACCAAAAGTGGATGTGAACTTAACACTGCGTTCTGATGACATTGAAATGTGCCTTCATACATTCTTAGCTTCTCTTCAACATACTTCACTTGTTTTTAAAGTTACAAAGTCTATTTAGAATATAACTGTATGTGTTTTCTTGCCTACTTCCTAGGAAAGATTCAGGTGATAAGTAACAAATGAGGAATTGACAATGCATTCAACAAATCTACAGATAATGCAGATGTGTAACAAGTAAGTGGAAATCACTGTATTTACATTTGACTTTATTTTTCTTTAATTAAGTCCTATAGCACACAAATATTAGTTCTGTGTAGAGAGTAAGAAGGAACAGAAATTGAAAAAGCAAAGAGAAACGTTCAACCTCCTTGAGAATCACAGGTTAATGGTAAGGAAAACTGATGATACTAGGTTTCATTTTTACCACAGACTCTTTTCCCCTTCTACCCTTACCATACCCTTGGCCTCAGTCCAGGGGTCCTGTTTTCCTTCTCACTGCTTGGACATTTCTTTCTCCTTAATGGTTGCAGCGCTTTTTGAGTCTTTATGTCTTCCTTTCTCTGTAGGGATGTTAAGAAATTTACATTTTTCTGGACAGACAGAGAAGGCAACTGTACCTGTACCAGGAAGAGACTAAGGATTTGTGATTTGAATAACTGCGGACAGAAGCTGGCAGGGGTGAGAAAGGTGGAAGTGGATGTTGTAGAATCTGAGAAAGGAAGATGTGAAAGATATGAAGAGGAAAAAGAGTACTTAGGGAAGAGAACAGTATCCTTCAGCACCATGACTCAGAAGACACCTAAGCCAGTGCTGAGTTTTCCAAGTATGGCAGGTAGGAGGTAGTTTAATGCCTGAGGGGCTGCAATAAAACTTCCATCTTGTGTGCACAGGTCTTCCTTGCTTATGTACTTAACATTTCCCTTTAACTCAGAAAAGGAATCTCCCTCTTACTCCATGCAAAATCAAGCAGGGCTTTTAGCCCCAGGCATAAGATCTGTTTCAAAGAATTTATGCATATGGTTGACTGAAAGCTGGCTGATAGTCTCTGGCACCTTGCTAAATCAGCTCCACTTTAATTTCTTTGTGTGTCTGTACACCGGATACCAAAATATTTTACATACCAAGTTTCAAGTGGGATAGATTGGATTTGTGTCTTCAATGTTTCATTATGTTCTCACCAGTCCTGTGATAATGGTATAGCTGAAAAATACGTGGTGGCTGTTGCTACGCAAAAAATGAACAGTAACTACATTAGATTGGAACATATAAAAGAGGCATGAAATGCATCAACACTTTTTCCATGCTGAATTTTTAATGCTGCCAAAAGTAGAAAATGAGAAGTGTCAGCACTACTAGCTGTCATCCCCTGGGTCTAGTGAGCAATATTGAGCAATTCTGAGCAATATTGAGCAACCGACAGTGAGCAATACTGAGCAATTCTGGATGTAAGTTCCTATTTCAGTAATGAAACTGTAAAGCTACACATTCAAAGGAAAAAAATGCATGTACAATGGAAGGTGTCTACTCCCCTACCTCTTCTCCAGCTTCTTCAAGCATGAGAGCTCTCAAGCATACCTGTCTCATTTCCATTTTGAAAGTTATACCGCACAATGACAGTCTTGATCAGTCTCATGCAGTGACAAGATAAAGCACCACCAAACTGAGTTTAGCAGATTTTTCTGATTACGATTGCAGTACCATGCATGCTGGCAACAAACTGAAATATTTAAAAGGGCAAGAAAAGTTCATAAAATAAATCTACATTTTTTAATTTAAAGTTATAGGAAGGAGATGAGATTCTCAGTGTAAATGTAAACCAGTATCGTTGTAGTGAGTCCAGTAAAACTCTGTTGTCAGTTGCAAAGTCAAAATCATCAGCTACATTTGCAAAGACATTTATACATCTGGTTCCCATTAAAGCAAAAAAGATGCCTAAGTGCCCTTAAAATCTATTCTTTGGGCTTTTAAAACTCAATTATCTCTGAAAAGGCAATGCCTTTTCAAAGTACTTTTACTTCCATGAAGTGGATTCTGTATAAAGCAGTGGAAAAGCAAACTTTTTGAAAATGAAGATTGCAAACTGCAAATACATTAGCTTTTAGTGTTTCCTGTAATTTAGAAATTCTTAGGACAGAGTGACCTACTTTTTGGCTTTAAAGAAAAAAAATACCAACTCTTGTCAAGATTAAAACAAATTTATTTTTCATGTCATTTTTGTAACAAACACATTTAGCATCCTTTTTTATGATCTTGCCTACAGTCCTTGAAAGTCACATGGAGAGGAGGAGATGATACAGACTTATACGTACACACACATGAACATTGCCTATCAAACAAACCTCCCTGCTGTGTGTATTAGTATCGCGCTGGTTTCTGTATTTGCCAGTTGTCATCAATTGCCTAAGTGTATGTGCTATGTTGAGAAATATGTGCTATGTCAAGAAGTACTTTGATTCCTTTGTGCTTTTGTTAAATTACTGCTTCTTTCTCAACCCTGCACAATAAGCGATGCAAGTAGTTCAGGGACTGATTTGCTTCTCAGCTCCCCTTCCTTTCCACCCCCACAAACCAGCCTTTGGATTTTCCAGCATCATGTTTCATTTGCATGAGAAACTGACATTTTAGAAGGTAATTGAAAAAAATGTACTTAAAAACAATCCAACAAAGCAGACAGTCTGCACTCGTAAATCTAATTAGAGGTGCTGCAGGCTGTGCCATGATGGCCTGGAAATCACTGATACACAGCTCTAACTCTGGCTGAGGAGGAACTAATATAAAGACACATTTTATTTGTTTTTTACATATAAAATATCAAAGAGCAGAATGTAGTTGCCTGCTTTTTAAATGTTGTTCTGTTAGTGAAAGTCAGTCGGAGCTGTCAAAGAAATAACTGCAAATTCTTTCCAGTTGCTAGCAATTATTATTACTTATTATTTCCCTTTCTCTTTTTGTAGCACCTTACATAACCTAAAGAACTTAGAACAGCTTTCAAAAATCATGAAGCCTTAAGAGTAGATAACAGTTTAGCAACAGGGAATTGAAGTTAAAAGGGACTTGCTGAGGATAACATCACGAGTAGTAGATCTGAGAGTGAGACTCGGATCCTTGGATACCTGATCTTCTGTTTGAATCTGTCCTAAATTGAAGTGCTGTTTTCAGGAATATACATTATATCTCCATTCAACAGTGTGTTGATGTAATAAGACAATCTCTAAATGCTCTCAGCTTAATGACAGGTTTTGCTGTGAGTTCATTATGATTCTCTATGGTGGAGGGTTCATTACATTGTCAAAATTACATGTCTAGTCTAAGCTGGTTGTCCAAGATCCCTTTCTATTCAATGAAGAAAAGCAGACGTTTCCAGGCAGTGGCTCACCCTAGTCTAAGATAAGTGTCCATGCTAAAGTACCAACTCACTCCGCGGAGTACCTATCTTTCCTGATTGCAGTCCAGACTGTAGTCTTGCAAACTGGAGTGCTACGCTTAGGTGAGGGCATTCCTGTCCCAAACGAGAATTTGCCATAGACATTGTTTAAAATTATTTCTAACGCTCTGTACTCTCCACAAAGGCAGGTTGCTGTTCAGCACGTAGGAAGAATGTTGCTAGATTACAAACACAATTCAAATTTCTGCAGGAAAGAAACATCTTGAGCTATGTTTGACTAACACTCAAAATTAATTTCATCAAGTTAAGGATAAGAGATGGCACAACAAAACCGAGTGCCTCCAAAAGAGAACTAAGGAAAGTTCCCAATGATTTAGTGGGAGCAGTTGCTATAAGGAGGCAAATGTTGTCATGTCCAGTTTTCATAAATCTGTCTGTCAGTGACATCCCAGCTAGAAATGTCTTTCAGCTCTATGCAGCGTGGTTGGCTGCAATTATTACGATACATAAAGCCAATAGTATCCTAGGCACCACGGTGAATCAATGTAAAATTTCTCAGAGGGTAAGTATGCAGCAGACAAAAGCTATGTGAGGTTTTTGCTTGGAGAGGTTTTCTGATTATAAGAAATTGTTCTGAAGGTTTATGAGTACATATACTTACCCACAGTATGTCAGCCTTCCCATCAACGACATCCTGTTATTTGTTCTTTCTTTCCCATTATCTTTTCAAAAGGTGCATTCTCCATATACTACTATGGGTTTTCAAATTTATGCTTACAAATTCAAGTTTATTATTTAAACTTAACATGTTTTTAACTTTATTTAAAATTTAGCTTAGGAGGCTTAGAATCTAAGAAATTAATCTTAAGGAAAAAGCTCTCAAGCGGGAGATCAGTGTCATGCTTTCTATCTTGCTTTGTGGCTTTGCACTTAAACTTGGGTCTGCTGGACTTGTGATCCATACAGAAATGTACAGGTATCTAATTTCCTTTGAAACGACTTGACTTGAGGCATTTTAATATCTTTTAAGGTCCTGTCCTCTAATACTATGTAATACTTGCTGTCTGTTGTTTGCTGAAGGCAAACCAACCTTTTTCCCTGTAATTTTCTGTGCCTTGGTATGCTGTTAATACAACTCCTTTCACCGTTTGCCATGCAACACCCCTAAGGCAGCAACCCCTTCACTTCTTATTAGTATTCTACAGAGAAGACATTTGATTACTGATCACGGCGACATGTTCTTTCTAGTAAAAACTCTTGTTGAACTCTTCTAGTGAAAACTCTAGACAGACAGAAGTAATAGTACCTGATACTGGATCCTGCTGAAACAGATGCGTGAAGCAGAAGAGTATCCAAGAGGGGGAGAATGAATAATGCTGCTACAAATCTAGGAAATCAGCACTTCTAGTTAAAATACTGTAGTGCTGGCAGTTAGCCTGTATATTATATCCAGCTGGTTGACAGCCATAGGAATCATCTCATTTCATAACAAATCTGAAGACTTGGAAGTTTTCTTTTTAACCCAAATCATTAAATCGTCTTATTTCTGAACAAGATGTTCACCCTCCAGGTCTCCTGGTTTGAAATTACATTAACTTAGGGTATTCCCATTTAATTGCAACTTTCACATAAAAACATGATAAGGTCTGAGAACCTTGCTTTTGTTACCTATCCATGATTTAATTGTAATTATTACAAAAGCATGCTACTTCAAACCTATAAGGCAAAAACTTGTGTTTTGCTATGGAAACACATATCGGCTTCAATTTTCCAGACTGTAATGGATATTCAAGACAGGGCAACAGTGTGATTTTAATTGCTGATGAGGCTGTTTCGTGCTGGCCAGGGCAAGACTAAGCCTGTAAGCTGCCACAAGAGATGTCTTTGTTTAAGAAAGATTTCAGTTGTCATGAGTGTCAGTGTGTGTCTCCCACAGAGCCCTTCAAGATGATTACAGCTATCACAGCCTGAGCCCTGATTCGCCTTCCTCTTTCCCTCCACCTACTCTTCTGTCTCTTCGCTGCCTTTTGTCCATCAGCAACTGCTTGGAAGTTTTCTAAAGGTAAGGGGCTGGCTCCAGCTGCATGGAGTGTTGTTAAATAACAAAGACACTCCTCTGTTTCTAATTCAGCCTGATATGATTCACGCTGCTCTGTTTACAAATAGTTAGAATTGAGCACTGCAGCTTTGAATTCTGTTTTGGGAGGCCTGTGTTTTACCCTATAATCCTAGCCACGTATCCTTATCCTTTTTACCCAAGCATGTTCTTTTGCTCTCTTGGGTTATTCCAAACCTGTGTACAAATATGTTGCTCAAATATTTGAAGATTTATTGTTTTAGCACTACCTACTAAAGTTGTGATTCATGACTATTGTCTTCTTAAACACTGCTAGTTCGTAATACAAAATTATTTTCTGGTGCATACTGTGTATACCTATGTCATGCATTAATAGCGTGCTGTTAAGCACATAGTGTTTCTTTTCCACTTTATGATTACCAGGCCAACAAAGATGCACATAAAGTGTTGCATATGTTTTCACTGTCATTTCTTTTGACACATCCATCCCTGAGAATAGCATTTGGCCTGAAAAAAGTAGGAAAAAGTTAAATGTCATGGAACAAACAAATCCCCAGATAATGCAGAATGCTAATATTTTGCAAAATTTTGCAAAATAGCCAATTCCGATTATTTATTTTTCAACTTTTTTTTGGCAGCAAAATATAAAGCAAGGATCCAGCATTTCCCTTCTGAATCTGGGCTTAATTATCAGCATGGTGACATATAAAGTTTTTAACAAAAATGTTCAAGACAATCCATTGATTCATTAAATTTACCAAATATCACACACACTTTTGCAGCTGAAGCTAGTGCTATGTTTATAAGAAGTCATGGTCTTCATCAGTTGAGACAACAGAGACTTGTGAAAACTTCATGTGTCTTTATGTTATGTCAACTAGTAAATGATTTTAAATCATTAATTAGTTGTTGAAAGTAAACAATTTTTACCACAGAATGATAGAACATTTCTCAGTTCTCTGTGTCTAGCAGCATAATTATACTTGGTACAAACTTTGTCATTATATTTATTCATTTAAAAAAACCAAATTCTAACATTTAAAAAAACAAATTATGACACATTTTAAGAATTACAAATTTTAGCTTTAATAACAAGTTTTGTGCTTTCCAAAAAAACTTTCATCTGTCATTTAAGTAGTCTTTATTTTCCATTTTAATTGCTTATTTAAGGCAATATTTTACAATATTCTAGAGCAGTGTGACATATCCATTTGAAATGAGCGTGAGTTCATTGCATCACAGTGAGTCATCTGTGATTGCTCATGTCCTTGCCTTTGCCTGCCTTCAGCTAATCTCTTCCCTGTCCTTTAGAGCTGTTTCTCAGAATGCTATGTCTTTCCTGGAATGTCCTCTTCTACTGGGTGTTGAAGGTTACATTTAAGAGTGTGACTGTATTATGTTTTAAGAAGCCCTGAGTACTACTGGAAGATGCTGCTGCTGTAAGGCCCCATTACTGCCCCTTCCCACCAATGGTCTCCCGATCTCCATATTGAAACTGGGATTCCCCAAACTCAGGTTGATAACTAAGCTTCTCTTGCTCCCTCTCTGCTCCATGGAGGGATGTAGCATATGACCAGGGCAGGTGTAACTGTAATGTACAGGCAAGTCTTTGGAGGAAAGGAAGGTTAAGAGGCTGTGTCAATACAGAAGCTCTTGCTCCAGAAGTAGGTAGGAGGTGTCCTAAACACTCAGGTTCAGGAGCAAAGGGAGTAAAAGGAGCAGCTCTTCTGGGCAATGCTGGTAACAAATAACTCCCCACTGGGGGAAGAAACCCAAACATTTCATACAGTCCTTCCTCGGATCTCCCTGCTTGGAAGTAAGGCAGGAGAAAAACAGTTTTCTCATTTCAAAAGAGTGTGAAGTTACAAGGTTTTCACCCTTTCACCTAAAGAAAGGGATTGTGAATCCCTAATTGTCGCAGTTAATTAGTGCCAGAGGGAACTGACCCTGGGGATTTGAAAACTTTGCGGTACTTTTGATCTCATGTAATTTCCCCTTCCTTTTTTTATATAGGAAAAACACAATTCCAAACCAGATTTTATCTTAAATAAGGAATAGAAACTTCGTTCTGAAAATGTCCATATGGGTTGTTTTGACCACATAAACACTTTTCCTCAAATTTTATTAAATTGGACGTTCCATTGATTTTTCACTCACAAGAAGTTTTAATCGTTACGAACTGTGTTTTACAAAGTATCTAGACATCTTTTTTGTTTATTTGTTTCTTCTGTTAGTCTAGATTTCCTTCCTTGGAAATCCTTCATTACTGATCTCATTTTTCTTATCCTTTCTCTTTTCTGCCCACTTTCTTTTTCTTAGTCAATGGGTCTTCAAATTCTAAAAATGTCTGCAAATATTTAGAAACTGTGATGATGCCTCAGTGTGGCTTATTTAACATAAAAAAGTTAGTATATCTGCTTCAGGAAAGCAGTTTAAGCTAAAAAAAACATTTACAATTTTACAAAACATCTCTATTGGAGCAATTTTTTTTTTTTTTTTTTACCAGTCTCAGCCTTTTCAGGTTGTCATTTAACACAAGACTATAAGACTTAGACTGTGTGTACATATTGGCATAGGACAACATTCTGACTCATTTCCCATAAAGTTTCACACACAATATACTCATACATGAATATATTAATTATACTGGTCCCCTGAGTGTTGTTATTATATTAATTTACCTGCAGTGTTGAATTCAGAGCAAAATAAAAAACAATGAGGTTGGAGGAATGAATAACCAAGCTATTTTTGCTGCGGACTGTCAAATTTGTTTTCTTTTAGTATTTCTTAATAGACTTTTCCTCTAAAACATCTAGTTTTTATGATGCACTCATGTGTCAGTGTCTTCATTAGAAATCATGGATTAGCAAAAGGATCAGGAACTTTTAAATTTTTTTGCAGTAAAGCTGGATCAGTCAGAAAAAATGGACAGGAGGAATTGAAATTGCTTTCAAGTTTATTTTCCAAATATACTCTTGTACAAAAGGAACATTTGTTTTATAACAGTAGGATAAGAGGTTCAAAGCAATATGTAGAGGAAATCATAGCAATATCACATAAATCCACAGTGGGAACACAGGATAATGGACCAAATAATACCAATGTCCTCATCTGAAGCCAGTTAAAGTCAATGAGGTCTTGCCATTGACTTCAGTGAGCTTTGAATCAGGTCCACAAGAAATGCATTTCTTTTGCCATCTCCTCACGACTTGAAACATGTTGTTTTAATGTGGAATACATAGTCACCAAAAAATCTCCAAATTTTACCCTGTCTGCTTCTTCCATTCCTGTGTCCCTAAGCCAACACAAACGGAGAAGGTGGTTCTGCAGTTCGCACTGCCTGTGTTCAGCATGGATTCAGGGGCTATACTGCAGCACTGGGTTTGGGTTCAGGTGCTGAGGTGCACAGCTGATCTTGGACATATGCATCAAGTGAATGGTTGATAGATGGGGAATTTATGTAAGAGTTCTGTGGTGCAAGGCTGGAGTGATTTCATGAGGAGCAAATACTGCTGTCTGAACTGAAAACTGTACTGATAGTCGATCAGCATAGAGCTGACGGGTCAGGATTATAGCAGCATATACATTTAATTCAATGCAGAGTTTTGTTAATAACCAGTAGCTTTCCATAGCCTTAAATCTCATACCTGCTTCATGGACTTTGACCTTTAAGTACAGAAGATGCAACTGGAATTACTAAATTTGGAAAGGGTCATGATTTATGCAGGGAGAGAGTACAATGTATGAGGATTAGTGTAAACATGATCTCTATGTGTTGATTCTCTGGGCACAGCAGGGGTTTAGAAATGTCCAGTGATTTATGACAAAAAAGAGGAACATGCAGAAGTGGGGGAAGGTATTTTTCTTTTGGAAAAAAATGTTGAGGTAGCTAATAACATGGCTTAAATTACTCAACACTATATTACTGAACCTCTTGACCTTTTCTCATTCATGTTCTAACCTTGCCTCCATCTCCAAATTAAGCAGGAGGGAGAGACTGTCTTTCACTACAGAACAGAAAATAAGATGAAATGCAGATTAGCATAAAGCTATTTCTCTTTGCCCCTTTCCTTTTCTTCCCCCTGGTTTTAAACGGTAAGCAGTGCCCCAATGCTTTAAATATATTTATCTAAGTAAAACTATCTGTATCAGAGTACTTAGCAGCTGAGCATGCACTTACCTCATGCTGTATATTCATTAAACTTACCAGGTTACCAGCTACACTTTAATAACACATACCTATCAGATGGACAACATCACAGATATACGGAACTGAATGGAGGAAAAAAGACTTCACTGAGGGGCAGAGTCCTCTTTGCAAGCTTTTAAACTAATATGTCACCCTTTCATTTAAAACCTGTTAAACACATACGTATTAAGACTGAGAACACCGAAACCTTTTTAACAATGGTGTGTGATTTCGTGTCGGAGGTAACTGAATCCTTTGCACGTACTTTTCCATACACTGAACATAGACTGCAGCCATCCTTCCCATTGTCAGTGTCCTATTGTATAATCCCAGCATCCTCTATTCTGCCTGTTTTCCTCCATATCGGCTCTCCTACAACCTTTATCACCATAGTATTTGAGTACCATTCACCAGTGCATTAAGCATCGTAACTGCCATCTGTCATATGTTTGTCCTCTGGTCGTCTCTGTAGGGAGCTTAATGTGCTCAGTAAAGGTCCTTGTTTTGATAGGATTTTGCTGGGATAGATTTTTACAAGTGTGTAAAAATAGGCAGAAATCTGCCTTGACCTTAGAGCAGAAGGTGAGGATGTCAGTGATGTTCTAACTTCCCAGTTCATGGGGGAGTTTCCTCCACAGACTGGACCAGCCCCTGAGACAACGATGTTTTCCTGAGAGAGGAAACCCTGCACTTGTAGAAGTGTAGAAGGCCCATTGGGCCTTTCCAAATCTCGGTAGATATTTTAGATAACCTGGGCCCAGACGAAAAGGCACTTCAAAGAAAAGATTAAAGACCTTGAATTTGATTTGTGTACTTTTGAAATCCTCCAGCACAGCTTTGCAGTGCTCCTGGTAACTTTTTTTCCCAAAAAGACAGTTCTTATTTTTGGCCCTTTCTTCCATCCCAGATTGGTGCTGCAGCTGAGTTTGCCAATTTGTCAGGACACTTTTTAATGCTGCCTCAACAGCAAAAAGGCATTGCTTTTGTCTGCAGGCTATCAGCCAGGCCTTTCTGGGAAAACATCACATATTGCTTTCATTCCTTTTCGGAAGCCTCCTCCAGCACTTTTTAAAAACTTGTCTCAGGTCTTGCCCAGCTTCCTGTTGGACATCTTTGATTCCTGAAAATGCTTTCATTACTCGTTTCATTTTGGTTTGAGAAGAGAAATTCACAAACTCTAGAAATTTAAAAGAAACAGTTTGGAGAGGTAGGTAGCTCTCCGATACAATTCTGTTTTTGAAATTCAGAGTGTGTTTCCATGTGTCCTGTGCTTTGTTACATGATATTTTTGTAGCTTTTTGTAGCATAGACAGATATGCAGACAGCTGAAATCCTGAATTTATCATAAAGAAATTCTGTGACCTGCAAAGACCAGCTAGTGCATGAACTTACACAAGTTAGTAATTTAACAATGGTTTTCCATGTTTTTGTTGCTAAACCAAGGGTTGTACTGTTTCCTTCAGCAGCCTGACACTAAAAAACCTCCTATAACATATAGCTTTAAAGAGGTACAATTGATTTTAGCCTGAAGAAGTAATGGGTGAATGAATTAGGTAATAAAATAAAACTGTATGTCCAGAGGTGAAGTGAAGCGTGCAGTTTAAAAACCTGCAAGTTGCAAGGCTTCCTGTAAGATTTGTGATGCTAGATGGAAGACAAATGCAGAATGTTCTGTTACTGTTTTCAGAAAAGCAGGAGAATCTTGAAGAACTAATACTAGGGCTTCTTGTTACACCCAGAAGTAGTTCTGACTCTCTACTGGGTTATCGCTAATGGTAGCACTTAGTGCTAGCCTTATCTCTGCTCAGTTATACAGGTTTCTCTAAGGATGTGGTTCTTAAACCCACTTAGTGAAACCTGGCAATACAACCAGGGTGATTTTGGTCCAAGTTTGTAATTAAACTGGTAAATCTTGGAGTATAGATAAAGTCTCTATTGCAATTGGCAGTATGTGATTTCTATATCCAAGCTGATCCCTGCTTCACAACAGGACCATTGCTAGCTTTAATTGTTTTGGTCATTTTGCTCCTTATATAAGCAAGGACAGTAAGATAGTAAAGTCATGTCGGAGCTGTAATGTACAGGAATCCTACACTAAGCTTTTGGGTTTTTAGCTCATGTTCACCTTTTTTTACAGTTTTATTTTATTCTAGTTTATGTACTAATATATTGCTATGTGAAAAGGATTTTATTTTTTAAAAAAGTGTCCAATACAATCTCCTTTTCAGGTAAAGTAGAGTTTTCCAGACTCTAGTTGAGAGATCATATCTATTAATTTCCTCAGAACCCAGTGTCTCACAAGTGTTGATAGGAAGAGCTGTAGCTCTTTAACCCTGTTTCTGTAAAGTGTCTCTGGTCCACAAGACATGGTCAGTGGCCTGCAGGAATCATACAAAGCAGCAATAGATGTAAAGGCTCTGCTCTGAGTGGAGGTTGTCCAGGTGGCCTCACCAACAACTCTAAACAATGTTGAGAGTTGTTTAGTTTCACAGTGATCTGTAAGACATGACAAAGATTGACAAGGTCTATTGATTCAAATGTTTTGGAGCAGTGCTTTAAAACATTGTTATGAATGCAGCCCTCTCTGATACTGCTATGAAGGTCTGGATGAATGAGGGTCTGGATCTGTACACATATGATTTCTCACAAATGTTCATTGTTAGTATTTACTTTATGCAGAGCCCATGCTGGAAGGGAAAGGGTGCTGGGGAGCTGTCTGCTTAATGTGAGTGATAAAGAAACCCTCACTGTAACTTGTCTTTGCAGTGTTATACTGTTCTGTTGAAAGGCTGGAGAGATTTATGATGCACAAAGTGCAAATTGATGGCTCTTGTGGAGGATGTGTGATCTGGAAATGCCAAGTTCAGGATAGTGCAGAATTAAAGAACTGCTTCTTTGGCAACTAGATTTGGAATTCATTGCCACAGACTCCACAGAAAAAGGGTTAATGGTTAGGTTGTAAATTGAGTCAGTGGACTACTGATCTGTAACTAAGAGATGTTTTATCCAACTAATGGTATTGTCTCAATAACAGATACCTATTGAGTCACCTCCTGAGAAGCAGAGGACAAGTTTAGAGGGACTTCTCCAACAAACATCCTTACTATAGGAAATAAACAGGAACAGAGAACTTCTTAAGATGTCCTAAATGGAAAGAGGTGCTGTCCATAGGCTAAATAAAAATAAATACAAAGAATATTCATAAAGGAAAGAGGGACAACAAATGTCCTGTTTTCCAAGTACAAAAATATAGAAATGTAACAGTGATGTTGGATAGGATGATCAGTCAGGCAAGTCTTGCTCTGCTGAAAATATGCATGGGAACAAAAAACATTATGTGGAACAGTACAAATAATAAAGGTGTGGGAGGTACAGAAGACAAGCAAAGAAGAGGAAATTTCAAGTGATCTTTCTGGTTTTATGAAAAACAGAAGAGGGAACATCCTGGAGATGAGTTGTTGGACAGCTGACTGCTAGAAACAGAAGGTTTCGGTTTTGCGGAGCACTGAACTTTGTCACAGTTTACTGGGAATTGGTGCCACTGTCCAGAACAAGCTGGATCTTATGAGTAGGGAGCTAATTTTCTCAGCTGGAGACCAGCTTGAATAAGTAGGAAGAGAAGCAGCGACATGAACAAGGGATATAAAACAGCAAAAGCAGTACCTGTTTAAACTCAGTGTGTCATAAACAAGGTGGTTTGATGTGGCAAGGAATGTGAAGGCAAGGCATTTTTCACTAAATCATTTACCTATGCTACAAGACTGACTAATGAGCTAGGGGAACTGGTAATTCTCATTGACGAGAAGAAATTTGATTTAACTGGCGTTACTGAAACCTGGTGGGAGGCTCTGTATGACTAGAATGTTAAAATCTCTATCTGTAACCTGTTTAGGAAATAGAGAGTGAGAAAATTAAATTCTATATTAAAGATACCATTGATAACTCAGAACTACAACATCTTGAATGCATATGAATCAATGTACTATTTCAAATGCTCAGGAGGAAGTACAGGCGGGCTCTGTAATAGGTTGTAGATCTGCACTAGAGGACTGGGTGAATGCTTGTGTGTGCACTTACTTTGGTAATGTATGGAAGGAAAAACTGTATCCCAAAGGACCCCAGTCTGGAAGGTGTAAATAGATGGTGACAGGCACTGCTGAAAAATATCATTAGAGTTCTAAAAATTCTGGTAAAAATGTGTCTACCCTCCTGTACTTTACTTTGCTTCAAGCTTCATTACAGCAGAAAAAATCAAGTTGTAACTGAACTGGAAAGTCAATGCTTTGTAGTAGACCTGATAGCGTTCAGTACAGGCAAATGGAGGACAGACCCATGCGGGAGTATATGCTGCTTCAAATGGCTAAATTCAAGGAAAACGATGAGTATAATTGATTAAGAAGAAGGGAAAAAGCTGGCAGGGAAAAACAGGTTTTTTTAAGACCAGATTACTATAGGAACAAAAAGTTCTAACTTCACGGTCAAGAAAAGGAACATTTAAAAGTATAAGCTTAGTTCTGTATCTGTGAGAAAAAAAATCAGCAGGAATAAACAACTGATATGTTGCAAATAGAAAGTGGGTCTAGAATAGACACTAGAAGTTACAACTGATAAAAATTCACAAGGAAATTCAAGACAACACAAACTCCTTTACACACGGCTGGGCAGGACAACTAGTATAACCTGATTTTAAAAGAAAAAGTAGTGGGGCTTTTCTCTTAGTAGGTTGAGATGGTGAAATCGTTAAGAGCGATCCAGAAAAAACAGAATGCTCAGTAAACATTCCTGAGAGGACCAAGGACGCATTCTTGTTTCTCAAGGACATGGGAGGGGTAGAGAGAGGGATATAATTAATATCTACCAGAAGAGTAGTATGGAGAATAGATCTCATCTCATAGGAGATTATTTAAGGAGATTGCAGATGAAGGTAACTGCAACGAAGTAATAGATGTTATTTTTGTGAGATGCTGGGCTTTCTCATTTAAAAATGAGTTTTAAAAGTATGCAATATGTAGGGTTAGTTAACTGGAAGACTTTAAACCATAGGTTCTGGTAAGGAATCATCACTGAAAGAGGTTATCTGAACCAGAATCTACAGGGCTTGGATCCAGCATTTCAGCGTTCAGGGTCTCACTGTAGCAGAACCGTGTCTCTGGGAGCAAGTAAGTCAGGCCACATTCAGATAATGCTGGTCTGCAACCTGCAAAGCCATGGAACAAATGGCCAGGAGTCAAGGCAGGCAACAGAGGCTGGCACAATCCTTTGATGTGTAAACAGAAGTAAGACTAGAGGATCTGTTGGTTTTTCCTGGTCTTCAGAGCACTTTGTGGAATTCAGAACAATCATTTTGGAGATTCTTGTAAAAGTCTTAGGTTGGAGAATCGTTTGCTCCAACCTTTAACACTTGGCTTGAGGAAACAATCAAAGGTGTTATGGCTGTGGCTGGTGTAGCCTCAGCAGCAAGAAGTATGTTTTGGAGCAGAGCAGTGCTTATCTAATGCTTGGAGGAAGAAAGTCACACACTGTGACTTTCTGGTACCAGGAGTGAAAGATGGGGGAGAGGTGGCAAGGACAGGATGATCCTGCCGATGCAGTGACAACAGATGGCAGTGCTTGTTAATGACAGTTGTGATAATTCATGCCCCTACATTAATATTCAGGAATATTAACACCTGAGAAATATTGGCATCCCAGCATCTGCATTTGTGAAAGTCTGGGTAAGCAACCTATAGCTCATCATGCTGATTTGCCAATGTCAATGTCCACATTAGTCTTTTAACCAGGGTCCTTTAACACACACCATGCTTGAGGTGTTTATGTGTCAGCTGTGAGATGCCATAAATTGCATGACATTACAGAAACATAACAAAGGCCCTGAATAATTGTGTTTAGCTTTGGTCACTTAACTGAGGTGCCTCTGTTAGGAAACTCGCTTCCCTAATTTGTTGGGTAGAAAGGTTGCTTCAGGGAGTGATTCAGATCTGAGATGGGATATCTGGAGATCTGAGGCCTCTCTCACTGTTGACTCCATGGGGCACAAGGTGCAACTGTGCATTTAAGCAGGGTGTTTCGGTCAGGTTTTTAGGTCGGGGTGCTGAGCCCAGACCATAAACTGTACTACAGGTAGGAGGATTAGAGGTTGGGAATGATGATAATTCAGTACTAGGATTTTCTAATCATCAATTTCTGCATACTTTAATGTTTAATAACATTGATGACCAAATAATTATCCATGAATTCCTGTTAAGAAGCCATACTGAAGTGATGTCCAGGATTCTCATCCTCCTGTTCTGTAGGACCCTGGCTAATGAATCAAAGCCTGGTTGTGTTGTGCGTTATATAAACATGTAACAAAAAGTTACACCAGAAGGCAACGCAGCCCGGACAGGTATAGCAATGCATTTCAGCAACACGTGCATCTTTATGCATAGGATAGAAGCTATATGTGATTATAACTCAAAATATGTCTCCGGATCACCATTTCTCTATCATCAGGGAAGTGTTTATACAGATTTGAGAGAATATTCTGAAGGAATTTCCTACTCATTTCTCTGATGATGCTTATTTAGCGTAATCATAGAGTATATCACACTTTGTTGTCTGTTTTTGTCCCAGCTCGTTCTCATTTTTAAGAGAACTAGTGCCAAAATTATACTTCAATAATGTGACAAACAGTAATTGAATATAAATAATCTAACAAGTCAGGTAACAACAGCTTTGAATGCAGCAGCTCACGTTATACTCTCAAATTGTCATGAACTCAAACCTTTCAAAGATATCATGTTACAAATCAAATATTTTTTTTCTCAAGCCATAGTTTTTTCCCTTGTATTTCTCATTCATACTAGCGTAGACAGATGCTTCAAGTTAGACGTATCCACCAGACAGTTTCACCTCCACA
This sequence comes from Platalea leucorodia, assembly GCF_965183815.1. Taxonomy (NCBI): domain Eukaryota; kingdom Metazoa; phylum Chordata; class Aves; order Pelecaniformes; family Threskiornithidae; genus Platalea; species Platalea leucorodia. The sequence continues at coordinate 27,729,576 of NC_138829.1, read as the reverse complement.
GAAGCAAATATTTTTGCCTTCTCAGAAAGTATATTAACTGCAGTATAGACAGAACTGAGAAACACTCTATATGACTAGGTATCTGTTTTCTGCTGGTTTCTAGGACAATAGTCCAGAAAGTGCATCAGAAATTGAGGGAAACTCAGCCCAGCACTCCTTGGGGCCCAGCAGGGGGACATGTCTTTTTGGCTCTCTACTAGCCAATGTAAAGTGATTGAGCTTGGCATTCATTATGAAGGAGCAATCTGCTCAGACCCTGGCTGCCTTTCTCAGGGGAGACTGAAGCCTTCATGAGATGGACGGTGGAGAGCCTACTCTTTCAGCAGTGCCCAGTTTCAGTGGATTCCTCCCCTAGCCATGCTTATAGTTGTGCATTGAGCACTTAAGGAGGTATTTTGCAGAGGTCAGCAAAATGTTTTCTTTCTCTTCCTATGCTTTTATTGCTCAGTGCCCCACTCAGCAATAGTAACTCAAGTTTATGAAACTAAAATTTCTTAAAAAGACAATTTTATTAGCTTCTGTAATGTAGAGACTTCAGCACTTTGATAAGCCATGTGAGCCTTATTCTGTGACATGAAGAAATATCCCCAAAATGCACAAGATGTATTCTCTGGAGAATTAAACCAAAGCAAATTTCATAAAAGGGAAAAAGGTTGTTTGGGTTTTTTGGTGGTTTTTGTTGTTGTTGGTTTTGGTTTTTTTCCTTCTCCTTTTTCTTTTTTTTAATCTCAAAGATGCTTATCACTAGACATCTAAAAACCCTGTCATGGGACAGACGCTGCTTTATTAGATATAGTTGCAGATGAATATCTCCTACACTGTACAGAGCAATACAGCACAGCTAAACCCAGGATCTGGTCCAATGTTCTGTAGCTAATGTGTAAAAAAATAAAGCAAATGAACATGAAAACCCCTTGACACTGTATCTGGTGGATTCACCAGGCAGCTTGTTTCATTGCTCAAAAGGACACTTTTGAAAGTGTTTGTGTTCTACTTTTTTTTTTCGTTCTTTCCTTTTTCCCTCTCCTCTTGTTAAAATAGCTCTCTTCCTCTCCTCTTATTAAATCAGCTTGTTAAAATATTGCCAGGCTAAAAGAGAAAGCACAGGACATATGTTAGCAGAGGGGAAGGGGACAATAACTTGACAGGTTTTTTAAAGGCAGAATCCTTTTATTTTCAGCAGAACACGACTCTCCAATGGAAACAATACTCCTGCCTGTCTTCCTTTTTTACTATGGTCAGAGTTTAAAGGGGGTACATTTTAATGGTTATAGCAAGAGAAAGTCTGTGCAATAATGAACCTGTAAATCTCCTGCCTCCCATTGGAGGTCAGTAGCAACCCAGGGTGTTCAAGCTCTTCCAGGATCAGGCCCTGTATGAATCACACCAGTTTTCCAAAACAGTGTTGATTCCTTCTCTCAGACCTGAACCAATGACTTTCTGCTTTTCAGTCACAAAGCGATCAAACTGACAGGAGTAGAATAATGATGTCAGGAGTAGAATAATGTCAGGAGTAGGACTGGTTGGATTTTTGCATATTGTAACCCAACGCGGCGGGGTTAAACAAATTAAAGAACCAGTATTTCTGCAGGCAACCTGTTTGCCTTCTGCAAATGCTGACAAAGCTACATAGTTTCACTGCTGCTGGCACCTTGGTCCCAGGCTTGAAAAGAAACCTAGGATTAAAGGGCTGTTGTATCAAAAGTGTTGAATATCTAGTGTAGCTGGTTAAAATGTTTCCATCTGAATGGTTTTCCATCAGAAAACAGTGACTGAGTGGAATCCAAGTGCTCCAGAGCCTGGTTTTGGTGATGCTCACACGTTCCTGGAGAACACAAGGAAGCTCCCTGATGACTGTCTCTCAGTGCTGAATCCCCAGAAAGACACAGGGACTGTTTCGGAGCCAGGGAGGCTGTCACCCCAGGATGCTGAGAGCAAAGCAGCATTTGAGAAATTCCATATTACTTTTTACAAAATATGACTCTCTGAATATGTCTATCCCACACAAAATGCTGCCTAGTGCTAGAACTGTTAAACCTCCATAGTCCTTTAAGTACTATACAAAATTATGGCATCATCTGGAGTCAGCCAATTTGTGTTTAGTTCAGAGCTGATCTTTACAGAAAGAAGTGAGAACATATTGCTCTTTTATAAACATATCACTTTTGTTCTTTCTTGGGTATGCTTTTCTCTGAGAGCACAGTAAGTTTAATGCTAGAGGGACTGGAATTGAAAGCACAGTGCTGGCATTTCAACCCTCACATCTGCAAGGGTAGGAGTTTGGCTTGTTTGGTTCACTAAACTGGCATAAATAACATTTTTTCCTTCAGTATGTCAATGTTAATAATAATGCCCATACCATAACCTGATTGTAACAGGACTCTTGAGGGAGATAAAGCACAGATGAAAAGAGAAAGGGTCTATGTACTATATCTGAGCAGACGTATGCCATTAGCATGAGGTGAATTACAGGTGTGCATAGAAAATTGTACATTGTCACTTCAGTTCAACTCCAGTGCCTGCTCATTGACTTCTCTGGAGTTACATCCAGGATAACATTCTTTTTATTGTTTTTATTCATTGTGAATTATCCATTTAGACTTTATCTACAATGCTGAAAAGATAATATGTAATGTCAAGAAGCCATAAAGCACTGAGGATGTCCTGACACTGTACTGACTTATAGATACTCTTCTTTCATCTGCAGTTCCCTGAAATTTGTTTAGCTGGATTGAGAGTGTGTGGTTTGGGAGACATGAATTCTCAAGATTTCTAAATTCTGCTTTAAGGCTGAGGCAAAGACAAAAATATTATTGTGTGTTTGAGAATTCATTGCTAGAAGAACCAGCTGTTAGGTTTGAGACACTGGGTGCAGCCTTGCTCCAAAGAACCTAATGCTTTCTTGTTTTCCTACACAGCTCGAAAGTGCAACTTGAATGCTCTGTGGAATACATCATTTTTCTTCACTTTTGCACCTTCATGAAACTGCAGACTTCAAAGCACAGTGACCTGCTCAGATTTCACTGTTTACTGTTTTGTGACTTTACATGTGGATTTCCCTCCCTTTACTTAATCATGAAGTAAGGACTCCTTCCAGTCTTAGCTTCACAGGAGCTTCACCCATTTAAAAGAACCTGATTTGCATCCTCATGGATGTGGATGAAAGAGAAGAGAGAAGAGCAACATTGGGAAAGATAGTAAGAGTATCCTGAAAGAACAAGAGAAATATGGAGGAAAAGCAAACATGGTAAGGGTAACTGTGTCAGGTATCTGCCTCCACTTTGACCTTGCTTCATTCCAGGAGTGAAGGGTTATTATATAAAAAAGACAGAATCTACCCCAGAGAGAGTAATCCCTGAAGCAAGATGATGCCTGTTATGCTTTGAAATATGTGAAGATTATGGAGGTTTGTTGCATCAAATCCAGACAGACCCTGAACATCTGCAACTCCCTTTTCTCATCAGGTGTTTGATCTTTCTCACAATATCGGAATATATTTAAAATGTATCTAATCCTGAAAATACCAAAATTCTTCAGACACTGCTCACTAGTTTTCTAGGATAAAAAAATCACTGTTGGAAGCCAGATCCTCCCTTTGGTGTTATTCTCATTGTAAAGGAGGGAAATGTTGCCATCTCTTGATTTTTTTTCCATTGTGAAACTGATTGCAAGAGCCTTCTAAAATAATATTTTTAACACAGGTAATTCTAAGTTACTGTATGTGTTTTACTTTAACAGGTACAAATATAGCAAGATGTATAATCCACTGAACAGAAAGGACCGTACAATGTGAGAGGCATGACTTGTGCATAGTAAGAGGGCTTCTGTACATAAGAGTTCAAAATCTAAGGAGACATAATGGCAGGTGAATGGAAATATCACTGTGTTTACGTGCCCAGTCACAGACCACATCTGTTACACAGGAAAGAGATTAATCCAAACTGAGTATGAAAACAGGTCCTCAATTACAGGACTAATCTTTATTTTCCTGTGGTATATTTCCTATCTCAGTGTAACACATTGCACATATTACCATGATGACTTTCTCATAATTAATCTGAAAATAAAAAAGGTTTCGTTGTCCTGACTGATTACCAGAAGTTATACATTTCATGTAACATACCATGTTCTTGGATATGTTATGCCCAAACACACATTTGAACAGCTTTATCTTTACAACTGAGTCTTGTACTTGTCACATTTTGGCAAATATTGCTGATTTATTGAAGACAGTAAAGAAATATGGAAGCTATTAACAGCAGTCCTCATCAATAACCTGTCTGAACATACAGCATACAGAAAAGATATTACAGAAATTGTATCTTTAAGACAGTGCTCAAACTGCTGGCACATGAGTTTAACTGATACGGAAGATGTGAGCTGAGATTTCATTTGCAGTTATTTCACCTCCATGATTGTAGTGTGGCCAGTCCAAGAACTAATGGAGATAAATCTGTCTTTATTAAAGATAGTGGAATAAAATAAAATTATATTCATGAATAAGATAAAAGCGATCAGCATAAATCTCATCCTTATTAAAATTAATAAATAAGACTCTAAGTGAAAAGTTCTTGATGTCCAGCTTGATTTGTTTTCTGCATTTTCTTGTGGTTTTTTGCAGAGCAGGTAGTGTGCACTGAGAAGCATTAAAAGGTAGAGCACATTGCTCTTTAATGGTGGGAAAGGTATGAGGCCAGGTCAATGCACACAGCACTTTGCTGGGCAACTTGAGTGATCCTTGTTATCATATGCAGAAAAGCACACATGTTTTTATCAGTATTTATGTGACTGTTCCAGAGAAGTCAGATAAGCCCTTTCCAAACCTTGTTCCTGGAGATGTCCGCCAAAATGCCACGTGATCACCAACATGTGCAAAATCAAAATGGATCAAGTCTGAGCAAATGATGAGGGAAGATATCCTTTCCCTCCAGAATACCTCTGAACTGGTGTGTCCTACTCTGGCTCTTCTTTAGGAAAAATTCCTCCTGAAGCAAGAGGAAATTTTTGCTTGGACAAACTACCCAAAGATGACCCTAAATCCAAGAGGAGAAAAAGTAAGTGTGCTTAAATTGCAGCTGTGTCAAGTCTGTTTCTGACTCACACTGTTTGTCCTGTTCTCCCCTCCTGCCTCCCAGGCACACTAGGAATTTGGGATGCAGACCAATAGCATGTCCAGCCACAGTGCCTACAGCCACTTCTGGGCAGCTGTCTGGAAAGTAATGATATTTTTTTTCTGTTCAAGACAAATTGGCAATTTAAAGGCCTCTATGAAAGCAGAAACAGTGTAAGGCAAGGTTTGTATGATTCCACCTGGGCATTTTTCAAAATTGATGCTGGGCAGCATGTGTGATTAATAATGATTTCTTTCTTATTCTGTTACTCAGGCTGCAATTAGAGTCTGTGCATAGTGCTTTCCAGGACAAAGACAAGAATAAAAGCTGTGATGCCCAGACCTTCTAAATCAGAGAACTCGGATACTTTCTTTCTCAAACAGGAGAGTGTGTGTCAGTCCTGTGACAGGAGGAGGCTGCAGCTGGGATGACTCCTTTGAATGTGGAGATGTGCGAAGGTAATTTCTCCACACTCTACGGTAGGTTGCAAATCAGACCAGTCAAATGCAACTGGAACATGGCATCCTAGAGTAGGACAGAGACCATGATGCTGTACTGTAAATGAGTGAGATATGGAGCTAGCTTCAGGGATGTCACAAGATTGAAACCAATTGGAAGAGTCTAAATCACAGTGTTCAGACTCAACAGACCTGAGATCTGCAAAGACTGGAGTGTAGACACCCCCTTGGGCATGCGTATGAACTGGTAGTGAACAGTAGGACACCACACAGTTTCAGGGACTTGCTCACCCGTATCTTTTGTGAACTGAGGCTTCTAATTTTATATAAAGTTAGGTACTGATGGAAAAGAGTACAGAAATGGGACGTAAGGACCAAATGCCAGGTGGAGAAACAACAGGGCTAACTTGCTCTGCAGATGTCTTGGCTAGTGGTCTGGCACTTCAAAACAGAACTACTTTTTTTGGTTTGTTTTTTTTTTGTGCAGAACTGAGGAAAGAGCAGGAGGGTGAAGGGAAGACAGGTGCAGATGGCATTGTTAGATTTGTTAGTTGGAAAAGAGGAAATGGGATAAAGAAGAAATACAGTCGAATCCGATTTAGTGTTAGCAAGACAGAAAGAGTCCTTCAAAGAGTTATACTGAAAGACCCATAACTACTCTGGTCACTGGCTTGTGTGTTGAGGAGTACTGCTGTAACTGATGCTCTGGAAACTATTTCCAGTGAAAAGAGAAAAGGAGCAAAGACATACCTGCTCTGTACATCCTTTGGTATCATGGCTGTTTGGGATACAGCATGCCATTCAAGTTTGGTCATCTGTATGCTCTGTGGCCTACCGTCACTAAAGAAAGGAATTGATAGGAGCTACCAAACTGAGTAGCATGCTGCCCAGCCTGCCCAAGACAAAGTGCTGCAGAGATGAGCACAGAAAAAATTAGATGTCTCTACACTAAATGGAAACACCTGCTTCACCTGGAGCTCAGGTCTTCCCCAGAAATTGAGTAAGGTCGGCAGCATTGTACTCATCAGAGCTCAGTGCTGATAGCATTAATGTAGAATGTAGATGATAGATTCAAGGACTTCCATTCTATGAATTATAGGCTTAATCTCCTGTCAGCCATCACTGAAAGAAATGCTGCAATCCATGACAAATGTGTAGCAGGTAATACTCAGTCAAATTGTTGAATTGTCATCAAATATTACATAAACTATTCAGTCATCCAGTATTCACTGAGCTGTAGAAAGAGTGGATGTGACCTTGTAAATTAGCAAAGGTGTTTCTGTCTGACAAGAGAGGACTTGAGTTCCTGTTCTTCTTCCAGTTAGCATGAAACTATTTCACAGAAGACAAAACAGCTCCAGCAAGAGATCCTAATAGTCAGGTTACAAATGGCTTTGGGTGCCAGTCTTGTGTGTCAGCAAGTGGGGCCTGACTCTGGGTGCCCACTGTGCTAGCTCAAGTTTCTGAGCACAGGCTGCTAATTGGACTGCCGTGCTGTCTGCTGCTGAAGTACGTAGGTGTGCTCTGATTGTGCCTATCAAAGCATGCCTAGCAGTTAGGGAACAATGTAAAGGCAGAAAAGTGGCTGCCTCTGACACCTGAAGTCCTGGTAAATGGCCCTTTAATACATTATTTTGTACTTCCTACAGCTAACTTTAACCTTGTTCCTATTACTTTAATCTTCAAGATTAGTTATACTTGTAATATAACCCTTCTGGCTCCTGTGTTGATTTTACATCCATCACTGAATATTCAGTAAACAACTCGGTGTTTTGTGCTAGTGTCTTTACAGGAGATGTTAAAGAGACTCGGTGCCTCCATCTACTCTTAAGGAACATCAAAAGGAACCCCATTTTAACCAGTGTGCTCTGTTTGTGATGGCTCTCATTATCTCCCAGTGAGGTCTTGATCTGCTTTACAGTCTTTGCGCTAATCCTTCCCCTCCCAGTTTTGCTAATGGTTTTCTGGCCCTATATTAAATGAATAACTGGGTTCATTTTAGGTTACTACATTTCCCCAATCCAGAAGATCATTGGTGTTATCAAAGAAAGAATCTAAAGGTACTCTGGTTTCCTAGTACCCCTATGAATTTCTTTTCCATGATGGATGAGCTGAGATGGTGGCATAAAGATTATTTATAATATAACTCTTAATCCGTTTACTGGTCAATGTTCTCCATAGTTATGCCATTAAGTATATACTGTCTATTACCTTTATTGACCTCAGACTTAACCTTACACATTTGTTTTCATTAAATTGCATTTTCCATTTCCATGCCAAATGATATAGGAGATCAAAATCTGGCCACAATATGCCTTAATAGTAGGTGCACCTTCAAATTATTATTGCTGAATTTGATATATGCTTTAGATAGCTGCATGAAAATACTTAAACATTTTTCAAATAAGACAGGTTCTCAAAATGACCTCAAAAAGCTACAGTTAGTAAAAATAAAAAACTCCCACACCTTTCCAGCTCAGTAAGTTAGTCACTGTTATTTTAGAAGTCCTTTCTTTGATGGTATTTTAACCCTCATGCAATTTTATCATTCTTATCATCAAAGCTGAGCCTTTTTTCTTTTCAGTGAAAACTAAGCTCATGGCAAAATTTATGCTTTGATGTTTAGCTACCCTAAAACTGTGATCCAAAGTGGCATTTGCTATGTGAGTTGGAATATATTTTCTGGGCTAGAAATACAAAAATTATGGAGAAGTTCTTGCCTTCCTTTTGTCCAGCAGAAAATGGAATTCAGGATTCAGTGCAAGATCTAAATCCTGCCTGCACCTCCTCTCCAGGGAGCAACAGCTAAGCCACAAGTATTCTGGTGTTAATATCGGAGGAAATAGATGGTTTCTCACTGTCTCTCATTTGAGCTGTTTTATTTAGTAAATACCATTAAACATTCCCTAGAGTACTTGGGTGTTTTATCTCCTTGTTGAGTGACTGATCTTCCAGACTACCAGCATTCTTTTGATACATATCAAAGTCAGTATTTTGTACAAATCAGAAAAAAATGTAGCAGCTGAGACTGACTGGGTGCCATCTCTTTCTGCCCAGTGGCTTAGTGGTTAGGGCATTCATTTAGGCAGCAAGAGTTATGTGTAGATCTTCTCAGCCTGACCAACTCAAAATGCCTCCTCTCTGGTTAAGCTTGCTGAGCCTCCAATGATTGCTAACTGTAAAATATAGCATTTCCCTCAACAGTTTTGTGAATGGTATGCATAATTTCATTTCCTTATTTTCCCCATGCATAACACCTGAAATGATTCTTACACAAAAGTGTCAATGAAACAAAACAGTTTTGGCTGTTTTTCCTCAAAAAAGCAAAGTGTGGTTTAGAATGAAGCTTTTCAGTTTTTTTAGTTCATTTGCTGAATTAAAAAATCAGTTATGAGCACAGTGTTAATTACTTTTTGGTGCAATTTTGTACACTGGTGATGCTCATACTGTTTACCATGGGGCTAGTAGAACACTTCCCCATCCCATTACAGATTAGATACATTTTCCTTTACAGAATATAATTGAATTTCCAGATCTAGATACCACAGTAGGGTGAAGACAAAACCTACTGATTACTAAGGAACAAATCCAAGCCTTTTTTACTGTCTCCATGAATTTGAGGAGGCTTTTGGAAAAGGAACCCACCCCCATGGAGGGTTCTCCAGTTCCATTTGATCTTCTCACTGCCACGTCTAAAGGCCAGGTGGAAGTGGGGCATGGAAAAGCAGAGTGAAAATTACAGCATAGCCACTGTTTCATCCATTCTGAGGCTTCCTCAGAGAAATGGAGAATGTAAAGCCATGCTGGAGTAAAGGTATTGTCAGTCGAACACCACTGTTTCTGAGTCATGTCTGAGTCCTTGAAGTTAATCAGCAGCTTGGCACCGAGTAGTTAGAATGTTTGTTTTCCATCAATAAATGATTATCTTGCAACATCCTAGACTTTGCATTTATTTAACCAAGGACAAAACTGTGTAACTGTTCCACAGGATCATCGGAGGTTTGGGATTTTATCAAATGCAATTTTGTAGTGTAAAATAGATGTCAGAAAAAAAGAGAAATAGTTTTAGAAGAACAATGCTCCCCACTTTGGAAGCCAAGTGTAACCTCAACAGAATAGGTTAGAAACCATGGAAAAGTGTTAATGAAACTGGTCATAATTTCAGAATAATAAATCACCATTCATCATGAATAAGGGTGGGAAAGTCTGGCAGAAAATGAGCCTTTCTAATTCTGTGATACTTTAGAGACTATTTTTCGGGACCTATAAATAGGAAAATACATAGACTGCAATAAGCCTTTCACTAGCTGAGTTCTAACATACCTAAGTTTAAACCTGAAATTTTCTGTTTGTAGAGAGTTTGGCTAATGGCACATTGTACTCCAGGTAGAGACAGCAATGTTTTCAGAAGGTAAGCAGGTGGCTGCCTGCTTTTACTCTCAGGCAGGGAGTGGAAAAGTCTCTTTGGCTACCCTTACTTACCTATTCTCTAAATCAGTAAGCAGTTTTTTTAAATGTTTCACACTGAAGTTGCTCTTTGAAAGCCACACAGCCCAGTGAATCCATGTTGCCAGGCAGGAGTCAAAAAAGGGTTCAAGATAAACCTTTTATCACCAATGAGCAAGGAAGATCCTTAAAATCTAAGACAAGCTCTCTGAGGCTTTTCTCATTCATGTGTCTTCCTGCTATAGTCAAAGGTCCTGTAAGGCATGGGTAGAGCTTTCCCTTCAGCTCCTACCGGAATGCTTTTCTCAGGAAAGTGCAAAGCAGAAAAGGGTGCTGCAGATTTGCTGCCTTCTCCCTCTTGGTGAGTCCTTGCCTCCCCTCTCTTTTGGGGTTCCTTTTCCTCCCCTTCTTGTATGCAGACTGGGTTAGGGGGTAGCTGCCCCTGTCACGGACCTCTCCTCTCCGCCTTCCCCTGCTACTTAGGTCTCAGAGAAGGCAATGAAAGGGAAGAGGGACGTAACAGGGGTCTAAAGGGGGATGGGGAGGGGGACAGCCAGACCTGATGTGAGGGTACATTGACAAGACTAAACTGCCAAGGTTTTCCCATAAAATTGTGACACTCCTTCCTTATACATGATCTACATACTCCCTCCCACATTTTTAGGTCTCTTCAATGCTGGAGGAGGATGTTGAGAAATCAAAGTCCACCCATATCTCCAGACATGGCTCACAGGGTGCAGTTCTACCACCCGTTTTCTTCAGCTGTAAATCTGGTTCACAAAGTTCCCATCCCTCTCCTCCCCTCCTGTCAGCTGGAATATTTTTTGTTCTCTTTGCCCATACTGCTCTTCATTATTTTCATCAATGCAGCTGTAAACTAGGTCAGGGAGGTGATCCAAGATAAAAAAGATAAAGCTCATTGTGGTCTGAGCAAGAAATGGGGAAGGCCTTGTTCCCTTCATGCTGGGTAAGGCCTGTGACAATCTAGCCCAAAGGCTGTTGCATTTGTTTTTATATTTATTAAAATTTTCTTCCCCTTTCCCTGTAACTGTTTCATGAGTCTGCTATAATCCTTCCAAGAGTGATTAAAGTCACTAACAGCTAGTCCTCAGTTAACCAAAAAACCTCTTTTTTTGTATTTTTTTTTTAAATCTTGGCCTGTCATTGCATCAAGTGACTGATAGGTAACATGTAAATGATATAGATGGTTCTAAAACAGAATGAGTGATTGCACTCAACATTTTAAAGAGGTAGATGGTAAGGGGAGATGGAGATCATTAGTTTACCAGTCCTGAATTTAACAGGGAAGTAGTTTACTCGTACTTGTCCTGCCATTTCACAAAGCTGAGCCAAAGATAAAGGTTACCAGGCAAACCTGTAAATAAATATGTCAAAAACGACAAAGCAACTTTTTTGGAACATCATGAATTTTCAGTCCAAGGAGCATAAGCTTCTCTAAGTACTAACAGCAGCAAACCTCAACACATATGCCAGAGCCTTTTGAAATAATTGGCTGAAGTTGGATGTTGCTGCTCAAAGTTATGACTGCAACCTAGGCAAACAAATGCTTTTATTTTAAGCACAGTCCATTGTATTTTCAAGATTCCTACTTCTTACTACTAATTATACTCAGATGGGCATTTGTAATGTGTTTGCACATTCTACAGTCCCCCGTATTAACATTTTATTTAATTCAGCTTTGGAATATATACACCCTAGCTTTTGTTTCATACATTTCAGTGGCATGCTTTGAGTAAATACTTTTAGTATTACTATGCAAATAACTTATAAATCAAAACCCTACACTGTTTGCAAAGGGAAATCCTGCTCAAAAAACTTGGTGGTACAGTACCTCTCAATGCAGGTGCAACTTGGCGGTTCTCATCTTGTGATTTACTACGTGCATATATTTAATCTGATGAACACGAATTGTTCCGTTGGGACTACTCTTCTGCTTGAAAATGTTTGCAGTGCAAGTACTTGTATTGAGGTTAATATATAATGTAAAGGAAAAATGAAAATCTTGCAGCTAAGCCACTGAACTAGGAGACAGGTTTTCCTCCTGCTCTTCGATTAGGGTACAGAGCTAATTTATGCCAGTGATATTTTTGGAGCATTCAGCAAGGCTCTGCCACTGCAGCATTAATTCTCATCTGTGCAGGGGACCTGCTAAATAAGATTATTCTGTTGAGGTAGAGCTTTGCACTCCTTACATGCTTTGCATCTGGTGTAGATAATGACCCAAAGAGCAGCACAGAGTCATAGCTTCTCAGTAGAGCTGACCTTGGCAGGGTGCTGTGAAGCATATGAAATTGATGCTGTTGAAGTCCTCCATGAGTCTTGGAAGAAACCCCCAGTACTCTGAATGATGATCATACTGATTATTTCTCTTAGAGCCTATTTGCTTAGCACCCTGGCTGTAGTTTAAACCTGGTGTAAAAATACTCTCTGATGTAAGTGTTTGCAATCTACATAAAAGCCAATTTCATTATTCAACAGAATGTATTCAACTGAGTATAATTATGCATTTCATCCTTCCTGTTACCTTTCTGACACAATTCTGTTCTTCCAGAACTTGGTTGCAGTTTGAAGAGATGGGCAGTCAGCTTGGTGTAATCTTCGATGGTGTAAAATCTTTTGCTGTGCTCTTTGATGCTAATGAAACCGCAGTCAAGCAACCCAGCATAGCCTGAAAGAGCATTTGAAGCCTATGTGTTCTTCATTAGCTATGATGGTTTTTTTTTACCACTGGACATATTAAAGGGCTACTGAACACATCTAGACAGATTGCTGATGCGCAGAAACCTGCATGGAGACAGAGCCTGGGGCAGCTGTTAGAGAAAACTGTATTTCTCAGCACCCCTGAAGCTGCTCTTTGAGACAAATGTGGATTTGAAGCTGAGAATGGACTATAGGAACACACAATCTGAACTGATATCATGTATAGTAATGCATGCCACTGCAAATCACTTTCTCAAGCCCTCATACTTTTCCTCCTTGCATCCTCTACTACTTTTAAGTCTCTCTTTTATTACGCTCACCTAACTAATTCTGCATAATTCTGGTATCAGTCACATCAATGCTTTCTTAGTATTAGTTAGCTGTCTGTCTTTCCTTTCTAGTCAAATAGAATTCATATTATTGAACTATGGACATCTGCAATGAAGGCATGTACTTCTGGGCTAATCCTCTTGATTTCTTTTGCAGTCACTGGAAGGAGACAGAGAGCTGTTTAGTTGCTGCAGCTTTCTTTGAGCATCACATTTAGTCTGAATCAGAGTCATAGGGATTTGCATCCCTTCTAGACTTGCACAAAATTGGAAATGTTCCTTTATGCCCAGGTCAGAGTGTGAGGAAAACCATGTTATCTGAAGTCTAGGAAATGTGTGATAAAATACTAAGATGTTTTGCCATATAAATAGCACACTGTTCATGAAATGATTGCAGAGTAGATTGCATGGCTGCCAGACTTTTAAGAGAATAATTGGAAGCTGAAGATTGTCAAATTTTGCTTGGCTTGAATGAATGCACTCCATCTCCAGTTATTGGTATTGTATACCTAATTGATTCATCATAAACTTCAAGTAAAAGCTACATAATTTTGTAAAAACTATACTGAACTCTCCTTTGTATTTTGTACTCTGAGAGCTCATTACGGCTGACACCCGCCCCCCCCCCCCTCCCCCCCCCCTTAAAAAACTTAAGGAAAGACTCATCTTGTTCCTTCAAAAATGCTTACCAGTTATATGGAAAATGATCTCAGGTACTTACGGAACAAAAGGCAAGTAGCAAATGGGAGGAACACCCTGGAATTAAGATTCGGTCTTTAAAGTTCATTCTCAGGCAAGATGCAGTTACAAGAAATGGCGCAATTTCAAATGTGTGTTTCAAAGCACAGATCTGTAAAAACAGAAAGCTGCCAGGCAATCACATCTTTTGAGTCACAACAAGGATAAAAGAATGGTTCTCATGAAGAACTCTCTCAGCTATTTGGATGCCTTAAAAGGTTCAGAGTAATTGTATATATTTAGTATTGCATGCTGGAACAGTATAGTATGCCTTATCAATCAGTTTTTCACACACAGTGGGTCAAACTCTGGTGTAACAGCAGACCTTCCTGCTGTGAATGGGTTTGCTGAGGTATAACGTAGCAGACTGGTGCTGCTCAGTGCCAGCAGCCAGCCTAGGTAAGATGTTATGGCCAAAGGTGCCTCACATATCTGACGTGCCACTCAGCCTTTTAAAGACGATGTTAGCGACTGGGGGATTATATTGCAAGAATGCTGAATTATTGCACCAAGTAAAGCTACAATTCACCTAGATTGTTCACCTGTAGCCACAGTCGGGGGAAAAATCAAACCATTCCATGTCTGTATTTTTTACTTTCAGGCAGAAATTATGTGCACATTCTGTATCTAGAAAACTGCACAAGATGAAAACCCATGTAGTTAGATGGCTTGATCATGGATTTCACATTTGTAACAATCCTTCAAAAGAGGTTTTAAATATTCCCAGCAGGATATATATTTTAATACATAATATTTGGCATCGCTGCATGCTCTGTGCTAATTTCAGTAAGGCCTGAACTGTGAATAAGATGATAGAAATACAAATAACTTGCTGTGCCCTACTTCCTGGATTCTGTGTGCATAATGCTCTGTATATGCAATAGTGGCACTCTTTCAGTTACACCTGAAATGAAGGGTTTTTTTTAATGTATTAAAAAACATGATTAAGTAATGGGCCTGCAATTCAGGAACACTTATCAGTGTTCAGTTGTTCTGCTCATATTATGATTAAACAACCTACAGACAGATGTAGTCTGTGCCATTTGACTCTTTTTCAGTTTAGTGGAGTCTAAGTATGGCCATCACAAACAATAGATCTTAATGGTTTCTCTTAATTTTGTGTAATTGTGAAGCAGCTTGCACATTTTAATTAAAAAAACATGGTAAATTTTCAGCTGCAATTCTGGTTTTAATGCTATACTGGTTGTTTTCTTTTACACTGTCCATTAATAGCCACTTTGTGATTAACTTGCAATAAGACCTGCAATACAGAACCAGGGCAATAAGGAAATGAAAACGATGTAAACTGCAGAATCAAAATTTCTGCTATCTGCAGTTATATAGGTATGTTCTTTTCATATGAGAGCTTCTAGCTATGTTGAATATTTATCCACCAAAGTCTTTCCTAGCAAAACTATCAGAGGTGATGTGAGGTCATTTTACAGTATTGTTCTCAAGATCAACACTTGGAAAGGTGTACAGGACTGCATCAGTTGTCAGTGTAGTTATATGCTGGAAGCAATCAAATTCTTCTGAAATCAGAGGTACTGTCAGTGCTAATTAGCAGAAGTGTGAAATAATGATGTCTTTTTAATCAAGAGGTCTCACTAGGAGCCAAGCTTATGCACATATTTTATAGTCTTTCCATTGTCTTTAATTGGGACACCTCTGAGGCTACTTGCTGGATAACTGGGACAGTAGGAATTGGATCTGGTGGCTGATTAACTCTCAGTTAGTGGTAATTATGAGAGGAAGGCCCAAGTGTTCAAATAAGCGCTGCACCACACTGTGCTGTGATACACATCACCATACGTCTCTCACTGTGCTCTTATAACATGCTGAATGTCCCTCCGTCAAGAACGTTGAACTGAAAGCTGGGGTAGTTTCACTGCTCTGGCTGCAGCTGCTAAGGCTCATGATGTTTTAAGTGGAGTGGAAAAGGGTGAAAGTCTTTCTCCTTTTACACATCATATCCCTTCAGAAATGTATTTCTTGTATGTAAAGTCTTTGGTTTTGCCCTCAAAGTCCTAATCAACGCTGCGGTAAATGTTGATCGTGGGCTTTTGGCTGTCTACAGGAAGCTTTGCTGCTCTGGGGAAGCTAGGACTGGAGCAGCTGGGTTGGCAGCTGGCAATGGGAGATGGCAGCAGATAAAAGCAGCTAACAGAAAAGAGCGAGTGTGTTTGTGAAATTAGAAATCCACCAACTAGGTATGGGCAAAGCAGTAGGTGGAGAAAGGGAAGCTGTAAGAAGCATACAGCAGACGTTTCAGACTAAGTTGGAAGGTGAGCTGGGACATAAAAATGGGCCTAGGGGTTGTGACTGATGGAGAATATCAGAGCTGGTGAAGTGATCTAGGGCAGGTGTTTTGAAAGAGTGAGGCTATTCCATCAGAAGAGAGCTAAATAGGGAAGGACTTGGGGTATCGATGAACAAGGTGTTTGTGAGAAGTTGGGACTGCTCTTGGGAGACCCAGAAATCAGATTTCAGAGAGGTGAAGTGCTTCTGGGAAATCCAAAGAGCTCTGGGTGAGCTGGGAGGCCCTGGGGAGATTTGTGGCTCTGGAATAGCTTGGTAAGGAGGTAAGAGACTCCAGAGCGAACGGAGTGGGAAAAGGGAGACTCAAACAGCTGGAGTTAGGAGTCAGGCAGGTATTTGAAAAATCATCATGGGACATCCACTCAGCAATGTGTCTGTGAGTGAAATCCATCTCCTCATACAGAGCTGAGACACTCTATGTCCCTTTACTGCTTTAATTTAATATGGTCCTGAGTTAGCACAAACATGTGGTAGGGAGAAAGAAGGGTAAGCAGGACAGAACAAGGAGGCTATAACTGTACCATGCTAACAACAAAATAGCCACTTAAAACAGTGTTTTTAACTAGAAACTACCTAAAATAATTTGGAGAACCAGAGTTTGGGCAGCCAAACAAAAGGGAAAATGGTAAGGAATGTGAGTGACAGAATGTTTCTGAAGTACTTCAATGGCAAAAGGACTCATACACAGCTCAGTGGCATGTCTAGCAGGAACATAAAATGGCAGACAAAGTGTAAGTGCCAAAACAGCAGGAGGCAAGATGAACCTCTGCAATCAGCAGAAGAGGGAATTGTTCAATGTACTTAAGCCAAAATAGAAAGTCCTCCTGGAACCTGACATGAATAAGTCCTGCTACACCACTGCACTGCTGTCTTCATGAAAAGCAATGAGAATGGTAACACTCTACCTAGCAAGAAGTGATGAGAAGCAGATTGCCTGTGAGGTAAGCCTTTTTAATTGTGTTATGTACAGAGTTAATATGAGAAACGTTAATGAATTTTCTTTAGAGGTACCTGCTTGTAGCTGATATGTTAAATTTATATTTTCCCTTTATGTACTTCTACCTTTACACTATATGTGTGTCTCAACTCCTCAAAGCTTTGCTTTACAGAAATGTCAGTCCTCCTTTTAAGACTAAAACTGGGGTTTTTTTGTGGTTTACTTTGTTTTCATTTCAAGATTTCTCTGATTTTTATATCTTTTAATGCTAATTTGATGTTAAAATCCCAAAGAACTGTGTACTCCCTGACTCTGGAGAGCAGTGATGTTGTCATTTATTTTAAATTCTCTTGTAAGTCAGATTTTCCTGGCCAAGATCCCTACACTTTCTTAAATTTTGAAATATTTGATATTTCTTGAGGCTTCATCTGTTTCTGTGTATCTTGTATACCTTTTTATTCTTACCATAGTGTAGAGTGTTGCACAGGGAGTATTTCTACAAACACAGTTTCTAAAGGATGTGCTCTCCGCTGACCTTCAGTTGTCTCATAAGAGAGTGATGCTAACTGCTGAGTTGCTGGTCTGACAGAGAGGGCAGGCTGAAACACAAGCCCTCACTTTGGTATTACAGACATGGACTAAGTATAAAACCAATACAAATGAGCAGGAGTGCAAGAACAAGTTAAACACTTTGTGCAGGTTCCTTTTTTTTCCTTGAAACACTTCTCTGTTGAAAAGTTATTCTACTTGTCCCCCAATCTATTGTTTAATGTCATTCTATGTTCTGTAGTCTGTTTAATAGACAAGTAAGCAACAGATGATGCAGAAAACCAAAGCAGCAAATACATGACCTCTAAGTTTCTGAGGCTTTATCAAGTTGTCCCAGACATGAATGGTAGCCCTAAAAGAGAAGGACAATGGAGCAGTGAGGTTGGGAAAGGTAAAAAGGAAAGTGGAACCAAACCTTAGTTTATTATTTCTTTAATCTGTTATTCAGCCAGAACTGTTTGTAGTTAAAACAGAACAACAGAAAACTGAATTACCAGAACTGGCTAAATAAACCCAACACAGCAGGCACTCTGTCTCAGGTTTATTTTCAAAGGACAAGACAGAGAGTCACCTCACACTGTTCGCATTGTTCTACAAGGTAACTCCTGAGGACTGCCCTGGGAAAGACATTCCAATCAGAAGTTCCCTGCAGCCACACTGTAGACCCTTACAACCTCTCCAGAGAGCAGGTCCATCCTATTGTACCCAGCAGGCAAAGCTCTTCTACCACTCCTCCCCACCTCTGACTAGTCCAAACTGTGACCCCGTCTCACTGCCCTGTACCAAGGATCCTGTTGAATGCTTGGTGTTATATGACAGTATTTTCGAAACAAATCAGTAGGGGCTGGATCCAGACCTCTTAGGCTTTCAGAACTTTTCTGCAGATTGTCTCTGCCTGAACCTCACAGCCTACATACAAGGGACAATGAGCATCTACTCCCAAAGCACAAAGCTACTACTCAAAGGACCTTCCCTCAATCACTCCACAAGGCTTGATAACATGATGGTATGTTGTCTTTCTTCACCTGTACCATGCTGTTTTCCACAAGCTTCTGCAAAAGGGAACCAACACGCTCAAGCTGGGCATAAAGGCAGGTAACAAGATAGCATTGCTATACCCTCTCCTCTCCTCACAGCCAGCAGATTTGCCTTCAGCCCATTGTTGGTCTGCAAACAAATGCTTGTTGAGGTAAAAATAAAAAAAGGTACTTGTTATTGTGTGATATGTCTCCCTTTCTTCCTGGATCTTGTTTGTGGTCAAACTGAGCACTAAATAAAAACCTGTTTTGAATCCTTTGGCAGTATTTTAGCCTATGCCTGTAGCATGGTGCAGTATAGCTGAGCCAGATTTTCATGCCAATTAAGCCAACTGGGATTCTGTGCTCACACCACTGATTTGCCTCTGGATACCAAACAAGTTCAGGTACCCTAAGCTACACAGAGCTGTGAGGAGTAGACCCACCTTTGCTTACTGAAGAGCCCCTCCTGGGAATGGCTTTCTTTAAAAGCATTTTTTAAAGTTTAGTTTTGAAGGTATAACCTATTGTCTTTATGTATTTAATGTTTAATACTTCTAAGCAGAATTTTAGAAAGCTTTCTTCTATGTATTGTATTTATTTAGTAATTGCTGTGAGATTAGTATCTCAAAAGGAAAAATCAGTAACACTTCACCATAGACAAGTAGAGACAATATAATGCTTAACAGTCTTTTCACA
The DNA here is from genome assembly GCF_965183815.1 of Platalea leucorodia. Lineage (NCBI taxonomy): Eukaryota > Metazoa > Chordata > Aves > Pelecaniformes > Threskiornithidae > Platalea > Platalea leucorodia. The sequence continues at coordinate 27,710,253 of NC_138829.1, read as the reverse complement.
CTAAAATAAAATGTCTCTGCAATGCACCTTTACCGCTAATAAAATACCTTCCAGCCTTTTTAATAACCACATTTTCTGCACTGGATCTATTGTAGCTAACATTTTAGGATCAATTTAGTAGATGAAAAAATAATAACAATCATTTTTCCATGTCAAAACATTTTGAAAAGTGTGAACAGCTACAGAGCAAGTGCTGTTTTATGTCTAACCATAACCAATTTTTAAAAAAAACTTCTATTGTGTTGACATTTAAAATGGGCTAGAAATAGAACTGTGGGGAAAAAAACCAACAAAACAACACTTCTGTAATGCAAGCCAGATCAAAGAGATATTGCATTGCAAGCTTGTGATGAGGGCAGCTTGGCCTTAGGGTTTGCTGAGGTATATAAACCATTTGGGAAAGTTATTCTTTATTTTGAGCATCCTGAACTTTTTTAAAGAAATCTGGGCTGAAATTAGTATTTCACACAAAAAAACTCCCGGTGACTGTTTGGATTCATGAAGCAGGCTGTGCTGGTTTTGGCTGGGATAGAGTTAATTTTCTTCATAGTAGCTAGTATGGCACTATGTTTTGAATTTGTGCTGGAAACAGTATTGATAATACAGGGATGTTTTCATTATTGCTGAGCAGTGCTTACACAGAGTCAAGGCCTTTTGTGCTTCTCACAGCACCCCACCAGTGGGGAGGCTAGGGGTGCACAAGAAGCTGGGAGGGGACACAGCTGACCCCAACTGATCAAAGGGCTATTCCACACCATATGACATCATGGTCAGGATATAAAGTTGAGAGAAGAAGGAGGAAGTGGGGGACGTTCAGAGTTACAGCGTTTTGCCTTCCCAAGTATACCGTTATGCGTGATGGAGCCCTGCTTTCCTGGAGATGGCTGAACACCTGCCTGCCGATGGGAAGTAGGGAATGAATTCCCTGTTTTGCTTTGTTTGCATGTGCAGCTTTTGCTTTACCTATTACACTGTCTTTATCTCAACCCACGAGTTTTCTCACTTTTACCCTTCGGATTCTCTTCCCCCATCCCACCAGGGCGGAGTGAGCGAGCAGCTGGGTGGTGCTTAGTTGCTGGCTGAAGTTAAACCACATCACAGGCAAAACTTCCCAAAGCAGACAAAAGATTACTCCTCAGGAACAGTAAGTTGCCTTTTGGTTTTCCAGAATTTTGCCTGTATCAAATGGATGAATTATATTAAAATCTCCACAAAACAAAATAATACTTAGTACAATGACCCTCTACAGAGGCTCTAATGATCACTTGCACAACTGAATGTGATCTTTATTTCACTTGCACCATCCTTTCATTACCATCTTTGCTTATAGAACTATGCCATCTTGAAATTTTTGAGGTTTCTGACAAGGTAGTCAACAGAATTTTACTTCCAGTGCCATATTCACTTCCTGCTATGCCTTGTGGTATAGCAATAGGACAGTGCTGTGCGTCATTGCTTGGGACTCAGAGTCAGTCACCCATGCAAGTCTCTGCAGCTGTGCAGAGCCCCATTGCTCAATAGCATTCACTTTCATAATCTGATTGTACTTGCAAATTTGGATGCAGCACAAACTTGTTTTTCACTTATTGTGCTTGGAATTGTACATATCAATTATCTGAAGGGCCTTATTGCTTGAATTGCCATCATCTTGAGCTATTCAGTAGGTCTAAGACACAGCCAGATTTTCATGAGGGAGATGAAAAACACATATCTGATATAAAAGTAACCCATTGCCAAATTGCACATCTCTGCTTCAACACACAGGGTGAGCAGAGCTGTTCAAAGACAAAAGCAGACAGAATTTTGAGTGCTGAGCACTTTATTGTCACTGTCTTTAGTCTCAAAAATAGTATAATAAGGGAAAGATTCAACCACCCCATTTTCTCTTAGCAATTCCTTGTATGTAATTTTCTTCTAGGTAATTTTTCTTTCTGGGAATAATTAGAAAGAAGCCTAGCTTTAGTCTGTGAAAATGCAGCATTTTTCTTTGGACTGGGAGACTCACTCAAGACTATGAAGAGCCAGAAACCCTTTTGTCTGTGAGGTATGGGAAAAAAGGAAATAATACCAGAAGTCTGAGTGCTGTTCCTTCTTGCAAGCTCTTTCTTTGACTCCTCTTTGCCATTCTGTGCAATCTCAGATCCTGACTAGGACCTTCACCTCAACCCTCCTTCTAGATCCATGCATCTCTTCTCTGTATAAAAAAATGCAAATAGTAAATTATTATTCCCTTACAGAATGCAGGTATTCAAGATGAGACTGGGCTCCAAGCTTAGCACCACCTCTGGACCTGATATTCTTAAAAGATGATCTGTACTTAGATGTAAGATCTTGAGTTAGCCTCAGCTCCAGTAATTATTGACCTGACTTAAACCTATTAAGTCAATGGGAACATTCTAATGGGTTTCAAAGGACTTTGGGTCAGGATTTTTGTGCATCTTCAGCCCAGTGATGCATTAAGACACCCTTAAATTTTGCTTTGGACACTGACATTTGAAAAGGTCAATCTGAAAGAACCTTTGAACTGATGATTAAGAGGAAGCAGAGCTAAAATAATAAATTATTATCTCACAACGAGCTCACTGTGTGCTTTAACATATTCAAAGATATTTACATTCTCCAAGGATGGCAAATGGAGACATAAAATACCTCTTAAGACTTATGCCTCTATGAATGTTTCCAGAGTGTGATTATTGTTGTTGAGTTTTGTAAGCACACCACCTTGAAATGAATAGCTTTTAACCTCAGTGATTGTTGGAAAAGACTGGTTCAATCCTTCAGCTGGTACTTTTCTCTGACATGTTTAAAGAGTCAGCACAGCCAAGAAAATTAGGAAACAAAATAGCTCAATTAGGACACTCAGTAGTCATTACTCAATGAGAACAGCAAGCAGAGACAGAGTAGCTCTCAATATCTGTGACAAGATTCTCTGATGTTTACAATGCACTGCTGCAGTTGTTATTCAGTCAAGACCTCCCATTTCAAGTTTCGTCACTTAGTACATTTACGTACTGTTTTTAATTCCATAAACTCCAGAACAAGCTGATTTTGTGTTGATGCAGTTACTGTGTCCGGAGCTAGATAGTGTGTAAAAGGATGAAAAAAATGGTTTGATTTTTTTCACTGGGTGAAAAAAATGGTTTGTCTTAGGAAGGGCAGTAACAAGCACAAGAAAAATTATGCGATTCAGCCCCTGGGAGGATGGAAAAACCTCCTTCCAGTGTTTGTGCTGAATAAAGCTGGCTTTCTTATAAAAAGAAGTAAATCAAAGGGGAGAGACTCTGCATTTACAAATGTCACTGTCCAAGACAGACCAGATAAAACAACACTCACGTTTTAGTTGATGTTACTATACAAAGGAGAGTGAAATGGTAAGTCTCTACAGTTAGTTTGCATTTGCATTAGCTACTCCTTCAATTCCATCCATAACCAGATTGATTTTGCTGCTAGGGAGAACACTTAGTCTCATCTTTAGCCTCGTGGCTGATGGATGCCTGGGAGAGAAATGCTAATGAAGACATGAAAGTGGAGTTAAAGTTTTTGGGTAGCCACTAAAACCAGATTTAATTCTCTTTAAATTTTCTGTAACTTAGTTGCTGCTATTGTTGTAGAAAGGGTGACCTTCTATAGTGATAAACTGCATGCATTCCTACAAGTAAGGTCTGTCTGCTAATAGGCATGGCCTCTAGGTCAGGCTGAAGATTGCTGCATTGCTGTGGGAACAGTGGATTATCACTGACAGCTCTGGGAGGAGCGATTACCCAAAATACGTAACAGGGTTGTAAAGAGCTGAGACGTATGTTTTCCGTGGAGCTGCAAGAACCAGTTCAAGGCCTGATGATGCCAAATGCTGCATCTGTGGGAGGAAATTTCCTTTGTCAGATGCAATCCAGTGACTCTTGACAAGTGGAAAGAAGGGGGTGATATAAAGAGTATTCTGAAACACTCTATGAATCACACTCCAAAAAATAGTTGTGGTGAGGCAAAAATTATTTGGGGCAGAATTTTGGATAGTTAACATGCTACAGAGCCAGAGGCTGTCCTCGGCTATGGAAAACAATGGGCAATGTGTATACTGGCTTGTAATTTCAGCAGATGCTGCCCTTTACAAGCTAAAATCAAAGAGAGTGGAGTTAATTGTGCCTTCACAAAGCAAGACCAGACTGCTTTGTGTTTGAAAAGGAGTGGTGCCACAGTGGCAAACTTCCCCTGGCATTTTATGGCCAGTTGTTCACTCCAGGTGACAGACATCAATTCCTAAAACAAGGAAAAAGAAAACCTGTATGCTGTGGACAAGGCAGACCCAAGAGCCAAAACCTAGGAAGTAAAAACTGATGATAGAACCTTGGACACATCAGGTTATATCTAACTAATGGAGGTGAACTTACAATTTGTCATCCCATAATATCATGAAAACTCAGCTGAAGAAGAGCTCTCTGAAGGTTTGTTTGCTGCTTAATCCAAAAATAGGTTCCTACGTGAGAATGCTGTAAAGTTTTTGCCACAGGGAAGTATCTGGAAATCAAAGTATAGAAGATGGAATATACTGCCATCAAATTAAATTTGAAATCTTAAGCAATTGCATGATGGAAATGTTTAAAGCAATCAAAGACAAAAAGATAAAATGAAGATGTAAGTGCAAAGAGAGGGTAAAACTTAGGGAATCTCAGAATATAAATAAATACTCAGAGCTGACCAAAAATGAAAAAAGCAAAAACAGATGCAAGAAAACTGGTAATTAACAATTGCACCTGTGAGTGACTTGTACCTATATCTGGGTACAGCACTGCGGAACTATTCCTCTGTTCCAGAGTTCATTCTCTGCAGTTCTCTTTCATGCGAGCCCTGTTCATCCCCCATGTATGACCAGACACAGGCTGCATCTGACAAAGGAGGTTTCTCTCTCAGGAGGTGCTGTGTCTCCTGTTACTGAGCCTTAAAGTGGTCCTTGTAGATCACTGGAAAATGTGCCTCTCAACTACTGAGTACCCCATTACTTATTTTGACCAATACTTCTTCTTGGAGTACCTATGTTCACCATAATTGATGGTCCCTGGCATAGCTCTTCTGAAGTTAGTGCAGTCAGATGAGACATTTAATTGGGAAAAAAAAAGTGTATTTTTGGATCTCCACTGGTTTATGGCTCAAGAGATGTGACCTTATTCACTGACCTATATGTTTTAAGAATTAAAGTCAGAAGTATAATTTTTGACAGTGTAAAAATGCTTTTTGGTACAGCTGGTCGAGGCAAAGTTGGCTTCTAGTGAGTATTTTTATTATGGAAACTGAGTCACTTGTCATCAAAGTAACTGAGATAAGTTTCAGCCTTTACCTGTTAACCAATGCAATAATAAAATGAAATATTTTACTAGAAAGGCTAATTCAGGAAAAAACATCTGACTTGCAACTTTATTTGCCCTCATAACTACTGCAGTTCAGTGGGTCTATCAAGTATATAATCTGTTTTGCAACATTAGGTGGAATGTAATTCATGACAAGTGTTTTGTTCCTTCACCAGGCAGAAATCATAGATAAAACTTCAGCTTCAGTAAGTGCAGGATAGATCACAGACAGCTTATGGAGGTGCTCAAAAATCACATGCTGAGGCTCTGTCCTGTCAGATGATCTCCTCTCCAGCAAGCAACATGACATCCACTTCAGCTGGGTAACTGGATGCTTGTATGTGTCACATCACATGGACAGATGCCCATCAGGTGATATGCACCTCATGCAGTTGTCCTTCCCTATGACACAGATGTGTCAATGACAGCCATATGACTAGCGAACAAATGAACATCTGGTCAGATGAGATGTCTTCCACTGCTGGAAGACATCCATGTTTTGACATAAGACAGGAAAGCCCCTGGTCAAGGGGGCATATACCATCCCTATCTTTACACTATTGCTCCCGTTTCATATAAACAGCGAGTGAGACCATAGTCTTTGAGAGCCTAAACCAGTGAAGACCCCCCCCACCCCCAGCTGCAGCTCACGTCTAATCTCACTTCACTAACCAGTTCAGATCAGTGTGGGCTGAGTTGGATCCATGCAGTTTAATAGCAGAGCCTTGCTTTCGACACACATTTCTGATGTTAGAACCAGGCAGGCAAACGTAGTTCATTTGTTCCCACTAAAGCTAATAGACCTGCACAGCAGGACCTGGAAGCATAATTGGGACCATTATCTCTTGTTCTGGGGAATGCAAAAGCAATTCTCTTTAACTTAAACTGTATGTATGCCTCTATCTCAGAGCCGGCATTGTTACCAAAATATCTACCTGTACGGTTGGGCACAGCACCTAGTTGTAGAGTGTTGTGGCTACTTTAACTCAGTCATATAGTTCTTCAGCATGCAGAAACTGTGCATAGGTGACTTCACCATTTCTGTTTGCATAAATCTGCAGGCATTTCTGATGGGTTTATGCTACAACTGTTATGGAAACTAAGTCACACAAGGCCAAGTGAGTTGTCAAGACATCAAGCTATATTTGATCACACAGCATACAAGGCAATCAGGCAGGCTTTCGTTTTAAAAGACTTGGCACAGAGTCCAGTAAAAAAGTGGTTATCATGTATTCATTGTTTAATTCCCTGGAAGGGGAGTCTTTCCAGCCTGTACAAAAAGCCAAGTAAAAAAAACCCCAAACCCAAAAGCCAATGTTATGATGATGCTGAAGTTAACATTCTAGTTCAGGAAAACAGCTCAATGTTTTGAGTGTTGTCACAGAGCCATTGTGAGGGGCATGGACTCGTGCTTGCATGTTCTGCGTGAAGCCTTCAAACACCAAGGGAGTGGTGATGTATTTTCTTTAGCAGGAGAATATAGAAAAACTTTAACTTAATCCTTTCTGGTTTTGTCTTTCAGATAGGAATGGTAAAGTAGACAGTATTCTGAAGTTGCAAGAAGCAGTGAGTCCATACTGTATGTAAGAAAGCAGTGTAACAAAGGTAAATGTGAAATCTTGTGCAGGGGAAGGCAATGTTTATTTACAGGGTCTCTGAGTAAGTTGATTTTACCAACTTGCATGCATTCAGTCTCAGATTTCATTCACTCACAGTCTCACATCCACATCCACATCCACACAAATATCAGGACATGTGTGCCCAAGTGGTCTGGCCAGGAACACCTGCATAGTGGACATGAGTTACTGAGTCCTTGTTACATCTCTGATGTTCTTTTGACTGGCAATGGTGAAATACTTTGGGGACAGATCTTTTACACTCTTTAGGAGTTCTTATGGGACAGTCCTTTGCTTCAGAATCTTGTTTACTTCAATCTCTATAAACTGCAAGCAAAGTCACATCTCATTATCTGTTCTTCCTTGTCTGCTTGAAATCTGTGTCTGTTTTCCTGGTGGACTAACAAGACAAGTGTATGTGATTTGCTGCAACCTGGCTGCAGTCATCCAGTTGACAAGTCATCTGTCCTGCGGTCTTATCAGTGCACAGGCTTTCAGATCTTGGCAGTCAAAATACATGCCTCAATTTTGCTTCTGGGAAAGGTTTCCTGGCAGCAGTGTCCTGGGAACGGTGTCCTTCATTATCAGTATAGGCGATTCTCTTAACCCGTGTTCTGCTGTTTCTTCTGGTGCTCTCATGCACACATTTGCATTCATAGTTCGTTTATACTATTCTTTTATTTCTGTTACAAAACTCTACAAGCTGGTCTTGCTATTTTTTGTGCAGGGTTTTTACATCTTTACATTTTCATCTCCAGTTCATTACAATGTTCATAAATGGTGTTTCTACTCTTCTTTTCTACTTGCTTGCAAAACACATTACAAAAAAATATTTTTTCTACCACTTCTCATCCAAATGCCGGTACTAATGTGTATTCCCCTCTGCCATGACTCAGTCACGATACTGAGAAACAGGCAAAACTCCTTCATGTCTGAAAGTCATGCCAGCATGCCAACAGAAACATTGCCTCCATCTGAACTGTAATCAGCAACTTTGAAGAAGCGTTGGAGCCAGATGGTCAGATGTCAATTTAGCACTTGAACTAGATATGTCAGAAAGTTGAAACAAATCAATAAAACTATCTAGAAGAGATTTGCAATGTGACATTTTGATGGCTGACTTCATTTCACCCTTCTCTCCCTCCAGATTGACTGATTAGATTAAAGTTGTATGAATTAAAAAAACAAATAACAAAACAGGTACTTAAAATTAAGCAAAAAAAAGCATAAATACTCTATCTACATGTTAATAGATAGTCTCATATAGTCACTATGTCATTGCACTGTGTCTTTTTCATCCAAAGTGTCTATTCAGATAAGATAACGTATCAAAGTATCTTAGAGTGAAATTCAGTATCACATTTTAGACCTGCTTGGTGATGAAGCTCCACAGTCAATATGCTAGACAAAGAGCAAAATTCAAGGACGCATTTGCAAATAGTAATACTGGAAAACTGGCCATGAAATAGTTCTCTTTGAATCAGTAGTTCTGAGAACAGCCTGATTTTCCAGCCGAGTTCTGGTGGCCTTATGCTACCTGTATGCAGTTCTGCGCTGAAGTTGCAAGAGAAACTAATTCTTGGCAGCTTAGTGTTGTCCATAGCTCAGAGAGGAAAGAGCAGCTGAGAACCATCTATATGGCACCTCTTGTCCCTCTCCATATAGGAACTACCTTAGCAATAACGTACACAATAAAGAGATGCAAGGGTGAGCAAAGGCCAGACCAGAATGCATGGTGTTCTGCTCAACCTGAAGCCACTTCAGCAACTTCAGCCATGCTGAAGTCTCCAGATAACCCATGGTCATGGATGCAGTGAGTCGTTTAAGTGTTTTTGTGCCAGTGCAGGAGGGCCTACACTCCGGACCTTTGCTCTAGTTAGCAAGGGTAATAACAACAGCAAAGACAAGGTTAGTGCAGGCTCCAGTGCAGCCTTGCACTAGCAGTCCTATGCCCCTGAATATATTCTTAGACTACACCACCTCCTCCATAATGTCTCTCTGTTATTAATGTTAATCTGATGTAGCTGAAGACTGAAATTTTTGTCTACCCATGTAGCTGATCCAGGGCATGTCTGTTAGATGGTGGCTGGAACTCAGATTCATATGTATTCAAATGGGGGTTGAAAAAAAAAAATATGTGCAAGAGCAGGTGAAGGCCATGATTTAAGAATCAAAGAAAGTGTTAATTGTAGGTAGACTATATAGCAGCAGTGCTGTCTAATTTTTTTCTTCAAAGAAAACTCTTAATTCCCTTTGCCTTTAGAAAACATGTAATAAAGCCATGTTATGACTAACATGCTGTAGTTTCAACAACTCAAACCCAAGGTCTCACCAATTGTACCTAATAAGGTGCTTGAAATTCAAACAGTAGCACCATATAAAATGGAACAAAGCCAAAGTTTCATGGCAGTCCACAAGCCAATAACACAAAATGGCATTTACATGTAAAATTTTGTAAGTCCTTGCCCCTTCTGAAATCAAATCTGAGGAGAACAGAAATGGGGTCTCAACACCAATGCAACAGATGCACTTGAAGAGATTTGTATTGGCACAAGTGAGATCAGGCTCTGGGACAAAAACATTGGAATACATTTTTTTTTAATCTAAGCATCGAAATGCCATATTTTATGACCATTTACATGTACAAAGAGACATCTGAGCTCAAAGCAGACAGATGCATGTTTAATTTTTCAGCCTGCCTGCACAAATAACAGTTTCCAGATACGACCAGCTTGCATGTGGGAAATGATATTTCATAAATTTTATTCAGAGTAATGAAGTCTGGTTTTTAAAAAGTGTCTCTTTCAGATTAGCTCCTGCTTCCTTAGAAATCTTTCTGTTAGCAGAATCAATTTCAGTGTCACAAATATGCATATGTACAAAAGAAGGACAGAGAAACTCTTTATATCAGACTGCCAAAAATGAATACTAAAATTCTTGCCCCAGTAGAATCAGTGGTGTTTTCCCCACTGACTTCCATCGTGACAGAACTTAATTTTTAGATTTTCTTGTTCAAATCATAATATCTGATGGGATGCTTAAGGAAGTACTGAGTTCTCCTGGAAGAATCTACACCATGCCACTCTCAACTGTGTTGTTAAGAATCAGTTCAATTCTTGCTTGTTTCAAATGGCTGATTAAAGTATTCATACCTGAACAGGACACTGATGATTGTGGTCTGCAGAGAAGTGGGATATTTTTTCCACAGGCAACAGGTTCTGCACTGTATTTTTTAAAAGACCAGTATATACAACACTTCACTCTAACATGCATAGCTTCGCACAAGGCACTAAAGAAAATAAAATGCCTTTTTTCTTTATGTTTGTTTTTCCAGTTTCCACCTTTTAACTATTCTTTTCGTTCCTATTGTATGAGCAAAGCTATCAGTAAGAAGTGAACTCTAAGAAACTAATCATAATACACTGCTGAATTTCAGATACCTGAAACCATTAAAAATATACCCACAGAGCTTATTTTCTGAAGAACTTGTAGCTAGATCCACACAAGATCTTAGTAGTGATAGTACATCATCTTTTACATGCCTGGCTGCCTAGTATAATCTATAGCCTTATGGGCAATGAAGCTCCCTATACAATGCATCAAACTACTTGAAGAAGAGGATCAGCAAAAGCCAGCATCATGAAGAGGTGACAGTTAATAGGAAATACTGAGGAGACAAATAAGCTATCTCCTCACACCATTTTCAGTGATGTAAGTTCCTTAGGCAGTGAAAAGAAATTCTGTCTGTTCACGATCATATTCCTGACTTTACTTGAAGCAAATATTGGAGTCTTCACACAGTTGCTTCCACTGGCAGAGCTGTGAAGACAAGTTTATCCCTTAAAGAGGGAATACCGAGGTGCTCCTATGTCCATTAGCAGAGCTATTCTCAAAGGAGCTGTTGATCATACAGTCATTCGTCAAATATTCTGTTCATTCAGGAAATTATCTATTGCTTCTAGCCCCATCCTGTCTCAGAATTTGTTGCATCACAGTCCTGTTTAGATGGGGGTTTGGGATTAGCCTAGGTAAACACAGCATGGCTCTCTGTACCTGCTTTGTAGAAGTGCCCTTAAACATCAGAGGTGACGGCTTGCCTGAAGATTAAGAGAGTAATCAAATCAGGGATTTTGGCATTCTCTTCAGATAAGCCTTCATAATTGGATTTGTCCCCAAAAGGATGGTTAGACAACATGTAGCTTCCTGAGTTAGTGGGCAAGTCCTTGGTGACCGTTGAGCTTTTTTCCATGTGGCTTGAGAAAGAAGTCACACATATCTTAATTTTTCCTGCATGTTTTTGAAATAATGGATTATCTCAATGGCATTATTTTGTGATGCATGTTGTGATCAGAGTGAATTCTTTCATAAATTCTCTATTAAGAATTTCAGGAAGATACGTTGTAGCTTGTTATTGACATACAGTGCAAGCTGATGTTCATAAAAAAAAAATAGAAGGGTGTTTGTGTAGGATGGAATGAAATGCTTTTTCTCTCTCAGCCTGCTATTTCAGGTCTCTGTTTTCTTCAGGAGAAGGAGTGAGATGAAAGAAACTTTTCTTCATTTTGCAAAACAAAAGGACAAAGCTCTCTTGCACCATTTACCTTTTTCACTCCATAAATGTTATGAGTAAATGTTATTTACAAATTTATATTGTGACAATGTCACAATTTTTTATCACAAAGGTAATTGTTCTGAGATAGTCTTTCAGTCATGACTAATTTTATATTTGGCTGACGCATTTTGTCTTGCAATTAAATAAGATGTGTGTATGTTTTGATCTTTAAAGATGAATGCTGGATATTATGCCAAGAAGTAATTGAATTATTTTACATGTATTACATTTTTGCAATTCAGACATGTTTAGCTGAACAGACTTAATCTTGTTTTCTAATTTACTTATTTTTGTTTGGTTTTTAATGATTCTGCTACCTCCTTGCTATCATGAGATCTCCCTTTACAGGAGGCTAAGCATTGAGATAAATACAACACATTATGGTTCTTAGGAAAAAAATCAACTATTGAACTGAGAAAGATGTAGCAGACCAAGTCTTGCTTTGTATCCTATCAAATATCTAGCCTCTGTGTTCAGAGAGATGGAGGGCTCCCAGCATGGTCTGCTTCTTTGGCATTTGGGCTTCCTCTATCAGCAGTGTTAATCCTGTTCTCTGTTTTGTGACAGAACCCTGCAGAAAAGTTGCCCTAACCCCAAAGGCAGTGCCAACTCCTGCATTCCCCACTGCCTTAACAGATCAATTCTAATGCTTCAAACCCATGGGACCTCACATTGTTTCCTTCTGGGACATGTCTTTGAGGAACTAAATAAGACAAAATCCTGAATTTGAAATTCCAGTGAAAACAGTTTCTTACTGGTCAATAACCCAACACATAGATTTCAATCAAGAAACTCTGGTTCTTGATTCCTTGCCTCAGTTTCTTTTTGGTCTTGGTGTTCTTATCAAGGTCAACATCTCCTGGATTTTAGGTCCCCTTTTCTTGACCTTGTTGCTCCATCCGATTGCCTGTTCTGTAAATGCTTGAGTACCTGCAGCCAGCTCCCTTAAATTTCAGCTGACTCCAGCAATCCAAAGATTATCTTCCACCTCTTCTGTGTGATGATCATCTATTAGTCTTGCCACACTCTCCCTAGTCATCTTCCTTGGGTCTATTTGAAAAAAAGGATGTCTTGTTAATATCTATGTCTTTATCAAGTTTTCACCAAATCATTTTAGAAAGCTTTATTTTATTTTATACTTAATTACCTAGCGATTATATTATTTTCTGTTTTCCTTGTTTATCTGTGATTTTGAGGGATGTCTTTATGCTAATGATTTCCCTTTGCCTTCTGGTTAGTAATGCCAGCAGTTTTCACATAACTGATTTGAGATGTTGTATGTGTTTGCTCTGAACCGCCAGCATGTCTTTACACTTCCCATATGACAAATGAAGCTTTTTGTCCTTTCATCTACTTAATTTTCCATTAACAACAGTCCTCAGTTTATGTAGTTCCCTTTTTTGAAGTTAAGCTTTACTGTATTAGATTTTTTTGGCTTTTTTGTTTCTGTGGAAATGTTTAATCTAAGCCAGTTAGGTCACTCTTACAGAGAGGTTTTTGGATAATGACATTTGAACTGGGTTCTCTGCACTGCTCATGACTAAGGCAAGAGCAACTTCTCCTCTTGTGGAGAGACTTGTCTAATGTTAGTTACTAGTCACTAATGTCACTAACGTTGTCTACAATTTTAACCTTGCCATCACATCGTAACACACCCATACTTACCTGATGTAAATAAGGAGGGGAGTATAACTGAAGTCTCCCATTGTTAGTGTCTCCTCCTCTCACAGCTGATAGCACTTGAAATCAGACTTTGCGAGAGGTTGAAACTGTATCTGTCTTTCACAGTCCCAGATCTCTGCAACAGACTGAAATAAATAACCAGTCTAAACCATCTGTAGAAAGTTTCCAAAAATGTTACACCTTCATTTTGGAGGTTATGTCTAACATTATTAATCACTTCTCACTACTGTTGCTGAAAGCTTCAACCCAGCAGCTGCCAATGCACTTACAGTCAGATTGTCAGCTACGGTAATATGGCATGGGTCTATCAGACCAATAAATATGTTGTTTTTCACCAACCTCGGATCTGCATCAGATCTTGGGGTTTCATCATACTGACTAAATTTTTGCTACAGCCTATGCATTATTTCTACTGAAGTCAACTACTTGAGTTTTACATTCTAAATGTCCTTCACCTGAATCTATTATTTAAGCTTTCAGGTGTATTGTGTAGCTGTAGCATCTCTTAATCATTTCCTCTTTTTAGTGGTATGTGATAGTATCCCACACTACAGCTCAGTCTGAATCATAAGGTGATTCACGTGTCCGTATTTTGTATAAAAGCGACATCATGTTAGAGCGATTGCTAAAATGAGAAACTTTATTTGTTCCCCATTCCTTTCTTTCCTTCACCCTTACCCACTTATTAATGGGCACTCATGCATAAAAACACACATGGTGCTTATGATTTTATGGGGAAATCCTGCTAGACCTTATTGGTTTTTGAAAGAGCCTGACCCCTAGTAAACACCAAGTCAGAACCTGAGAAAGGTAAGCAAATGGCTTAGGCCATCTAGATACTTTCCCACAATAGAAGACAAAGCAGAGGTAAATGCTCCTAAAGAAATTGGGAAGAGATCCTAAATAGTAGGCAGCTTAAATGAAAGGAAGCCTGCTGAAGGTCCAGTGAAAAATTACAATCCACAGCTCCCAAGGGATTTCTTTTCTCTGTCTGATTTTTTTTTTTTTTTTTTTTTTTTTTAATTGAAGGTACTTTACCTGCTGCACGTTCAGTCTCCTGGAAGGAAACACAAAACCCCCAAACCAAAACCAAAACAGAAAAAAAACCAAAAGTTGTATAGATCTGTGGATCTGTATAGCTAAGCACCTGGGTCCTGTTTGAGCAAATATAAAGGTACGTAATGACTATATATCTGGACATCTATATAGGAAGAAGCTTACAGATAGCAATAAGCTCTCCGATCTAGCAAGCACAGGAAGAGTCAACAGCTGGAAGCTGAAGCTGTGCAAATTTGAGGTAAAAATAAGGTGCACATTTTAACAACAATTAGTCATTGGGCCATCTTACCAATGTTATGTGGTAGTGTCTCCATTATTTGGTTACTTTAAAATCGCTATTGGTTTCTCTGGAAGATGAATCTGTCAAATAGATGTGAATACCTATGTCATGAAGGACAGATTCATCAAGGGCTGTTAATCGTGATGGTCCGTATGTGACTTCCATCACAGGCTGTCCTGAAATTGCCAAATGTGAGAAACAGAGTATTCTGTAAGAAGTATTTCTCAGCACATGCTCTCTTCTCCTAGGTACTTTTTATTGGTTACTTTGAGATGAGCTTTAATCCATCTAACAGCCCTTATGTTCTTAGAGATGAAATACAGGAAATTAAGAGAAGAAAAAGGAAATTCTGTTGCATATTTGATAGAAACACAACACTAATTGCTGTAATGGTTACTTCTGGACTTCAAACATCTGAAGAAAACTTTCTTGTGTTGTATGAAAATTGCACCAGTGTTGAGACTGAGAAACTCCATTCATTAGCCCGCTTTTGAAATAGGCCCTGATATAAATTAGATAATGTGTCTATAATTATAAAGTGATAAGACTGAGAGATGGTGAGCGATAATTACAACTCAGAAGAAAGGCAATTTTAAAATGCCATATCTTAAGAATATTGATTTGGTTTTAGTGCGCAGTCTAAGAATATGCTGAGAGTCAAAGTCAGGATGGAAAGGTAACAATGACTTCCCAACATATCAAAGCAAATAGTCTCCTCCCTCAAGTAAAGGGAATTTGGGAGGGAAATACAGTAACACACCGTTCTTGTGTGAACAGCTTTTGGTAAGCAGGCATGCAAGAATGATTTAATAATGTATTGACTCTTTTTAAGATAACAGTTTCACCACAGAAGGCATGAGTGCTAAGGAGAACACAAAACAGCATCAAGACACTGAGGTCAAATGCATTCTAAAAATTGAAACATAATAATTACCTTCATTTTTCCACTTACCAAAACTGAAAGGATCTGTGGTCATTGTAACTTTGCACAGACAGACAAAAAAGAAAAGAGGTATTCAGTTCTTTTGTCAAGATGAAAGAGATTGTCAAGCTACAACAGCACATCAATGTCAGGTGTATTCCAATAGCTATTTATTCTACCTGTATTGGCTGTAGTGTAATTACCAAACCAAAAGTGGGCGAACAGCAATTTGTAGTTTCTGTCAAGTATGTTGGGACAAACATGTTTAGTATGAAGTTCAGAAAGATTAAGTTTCAACTACGAGAAATAAAGCAAGCAAGCTGTGTGCAGCAATTTAGAACGGAAAATTACTATCCTCAAGACAGTGTGCTGGATTTATCAAAAGTAGCCAATCTGCACATCTTAAGAGCAATAATCCATACAAGGCAAATTGGTTCATAAATCCATATGAACTGAGGATGGCAAAAATTAATATTAATACATTCATTTCAAAGGAAATTAAGAAAAGATTGAAAGGAGCATGCACAACCCACCCCTAATTTTTAAATCCTTAAATGCCTTTTTGGTGCAGTGAAAGTTAGGATCTAAGAGAGACAGATGCTATAAGGAACATGCAGCAATAAAGCTGCACAGCAGGACTCTGCTTGGATACTAAGGCAAGGAACTTCTATAGATAAACCCAAGCAGGCAGGTTGTTTTGTCCTGCTATGAGCCCTATAGAAACAATAGGTGAAAGCAGAATCACCAAATAAGAATTATCCGGCTGCATTTTGACTCCCGCCTTCCCCTTCACCAGGAGGCCTCTTTCCATTAATGTTATTTTGTTTGTAGGAATGGTCATAATCACCTTGTAGGGAGGACATCTTTTACTTATGGTTATAATTGCATCAATTCATGCGCAATTGTCTGAGACACGTCTGAAATGTCTTCCCTGTTACTGCAGGGGAAACGTGGAAGAAGGAGTTACAGAGCCTAACTCTTTTATCTTTTGCTTCAATTTCTGCCTGGCCATCTGTGAATAAAGCATTCATTGGACTACATGCTTACCTAACCCTTCCACCCTTCCTCTGTTCCTTGCCATTTAGCTCCACCTTTTCCAAGTTGCAGTGAATGGGTACCCATCTGGGCCATGGAAAGATGAATATCTGGCTGCCCATTAATGCCCAAACCACTGAGGCTGCTTTAGGCCTAAACTTTTTTCCGGTCTATCTGTAACATTACAGAATGGTCTTCATTTAAAGACAAAGGTGACAAATCAATGACATGGTTTCAAGGGCATTTTAAATTCAAACTTTACTGTTTGAAAGCTCTTACTTCATCCTGTCAAGTGGATACCACCACCATTAATATAAAATGGAGTAAATAAATAGATGGAGCCACTAAACTAAAGAAATGCTTAGTTTATAAACTTTGCATTTAGAGAAACAGTTTTGATTTGGCTGTGCACAAATTCTGGGGGTTGAAAGTCTTCTGTTTATTATTGCTATTTACTACTAATGTGTAATAAATATACAATGCAGACTGGAAGATGATATTAATTTCATACATATTCAGAATAATATACCTGTAATGTTTCATCCTGCCCACTGTAGCAAAGACTGGAATCTCCCTGGATCACTGATAAATTTTTCACAGTCTTTGAAAATCATCAACTAATGCATGGCATACCAGTATGGGGGGAAAAAGGCCAGAATGCCTGTGGTGATCATGGGTACAGAATGTTGTGTGCTTTTCATCAGTGATAATGGCTTCTGAGAGGTGAAGAAGAAACTGGTTGAAAACCAAGGCATTTTCTCGCAAGTGTGCGTGCATGCACATGTGCATACGCGCACACACTGCTCTTTTGTCTTTTCTGACTTGCTATAGATTTTGTGGTGCTCCAAATTTCCAAGAAAGTACTTCTAAGGGAGTTGCATTTTTTTGTTCTTTCTCTTGTCAGCAGTTTTTTAAAAACCACATTATCAAAATGACGGTAGAGAGAAGGTCTGGCATAATTAAATGGCTTCTAACAAGTTTTCCCATTCTTTTTTCACCTGGTAATGCTGCTTTTGAGGACTGTTGACTGTAACAGAGAGAGAAAAACCAGCCTGTAGAAAAAACAGACCAGACTCATTCTGTTTATTCACAGATGACCAGAATGATTATCCACTTTGAAGTCATGTAAGTGAAAAATATAAAACTTACTTAAATATGCTTATCAGTTTTGGTTAGCTAATGACTTCTTTCTTAGGATAATTGGCCCTTCTGGGAATGGCATTTCTTGTATTTCCCCTTTGTTTCTTCTTGGCATCCAGGGAACCTTTACTCTCCAGTTCCAGTGAAATTTACTCTGACTAAGCTTAGTTGTTGGTTTTAACTGTCCTATGCAGAAAATAGTGGCATTGCTAAGGGTTAGGGGTTGGGATTTTTGGATTTTATTATTAGATCTGTAACTTGCTTACGTTGTACCTTTGTTGTTCAAATGTTATGTGTTTTTACTTGCCCACCATCTAACGAGAGGAAGTCATCATAATCCTGTAACTGATGATGTGAGATCAAGTCTATAAAGTTGTTTTCACATTTTATGTGTGCATCTAGCATATCTTCAAGGACATTGTAAATTGTGTTGACTAGAAGCGGGGAATGTGAAGAACTGAAAAGACATCATGTGGGATCCTTGCAGTTCTCTGATGTTCTGGTAAACTCAGACAGCAGCAGTAGCCTGCATGCCCATCTGTCTGAAATGTCCGGAAGAAACTAATCCTTGTTTTTGAATGCAGACTTTATCAAGCTCATATCTCACTATCTTCATACAAGACTGCCAGAAGTGATTTTGCTAAGCTCTAACTGTGGAGATAACTGCATCCTTTGAAAACAGTTATCCCAGCAAAAGTATCAAAGGCTCCATCAAGACTCTCTCATGGAATCAAAAGACAGGCTGATCCACAGGCTTTCCACTGTTTAATGCAAGACCTGCCTCTTCATGTGAACAGGTCCACAAAGCAGCTCTTGAAGAATGGGCCATAGTATTTCTCACCAAGAACAATCCCATTAATGAAAGAACCTTGAGCAAAGGAGAAGCAAAATATGCTTACTGTGGCCAGAACCTCTGGTTTGCTAGTTGTGTTACCTCTAGCAAATACTAGTGAACAGAACCATAACAGGGCATTTTGATGCACAGAAACAGTCCCTCTACAACCATCTCTTTCCACCCACCGCCACCATTATCTTCTGCTTTCCCTGCAACCGCATCCCTCACCTCACTGGGAAGCTGCTGAAGCTGGCAAAGCTTAGAGATATTAACCACGCTATACATCTCCTTCAGACAGGCACTGGCCCATCTTTCTTTGCCTGTGCTGCAGCACTGCATCTAGATTTTGGCTAACTGTTGCCAGTGAAATCACTAGGAGCTTTGCTGCAGTAAAATCCTAAATATATTTGTGTATTACGTTTGTGAGGCCAGGTTTTGGTAGCAGGGGGGCTACAGGGGTGGCTTCTATGAGAAGCTGCTAGAAGCTTTCCCTATGTCCAACAAAGCCAATGCCAGCTGGCTCCAAGATGGACCCACTGCTGGCCAAGGCTGAGCCCATCAGCGATGGTGGCAGCACCTCTGGGATAACGTATTTAAGAAGGGGAAAAAAAAAAAACAAACCTGCACAACTGCAGCAGGAGAGAGGAGTGAGAATATGTGAGAGAAACAACTGCAGACACCAAGGTCAGTGAAGAAGGAGGGGGAGGAGGTGCTCCAGGCGCCAGAGCAGAGATTCCCCTGCAGCCCGTGGTGAAGACCATGGTGAGGCAGGCTGTCCCCCTGCAGCCCATGGAGGTCCACGGTGGAACAGACATCCACCTGCAGCCCATGGAGGACCCCACGCCAGAGCAGGTGGGTGCCTGAAGGAGGCTGTGGCCCCGTAGGAAGCCAGTGCTGCAGCAGGTTCTTGGCAGGACCTGCAGACCCATGAAGAGAGGAGCCCACGCTGGAGCAGGTTTGTTGGCAGGGCTTGTGACCCTGCGGGGGAGCCCCGCTGGAGCAGTCTGTTCCTGAAGGACTGCACCCCGTGGAAGGGACCCATGCTGGAGCAGTTCATGAAGAAATGCAGCCTGTGGGAAGGACTCACATTGGAGAAGTTCATGGAGAACTGTCTCCTGTGGGAGGGATTCCATGCTGGAGCAGAGGAAGAGTGTGAGGAGTCCTCCCCCTAAGGAGGAAGAAGCGGCAGAAATGACATGTGATGAACTGACTGCAACCCCCATTCCCCATCCACCTGCGCCGGTGGCAGGGAGGAGGTAGATATTTTGGCAATAAAGTTAAGCCCGGGAAGAAGGGAGGGGTGGGGGGAAGGTGTTTTAAGGTTTACTTTTTATTTCTCATTGTCCTACTCTGATTTGATTGGCAATATATTAAACTAATTTCCCCAAGTCAAGTCTGTTTTGCCCATGATGGGAATTGGTGAATGATCTCTCCCTGTCCTTATCTCAACCCATGAGCTTTTTGTTATATTTTCTCTCCCCTGTCCAGCTGAGGAGGGGAGTGATAGAGCAGCTTCAGTGGGCACTTGGCATCTAGCCAGGGTCAACTGACCACAATTTGATAATCCTTTCCTATAGTAATGGATTTGTTGATAATAAGAGTAAAGATACATCATGCCAGTTCTGTAAGTTTTAGGGTAACAGAACACTTGAAAGAAGCAGCATTTTATCTGGTCAAAAGAAGGTAAAAATCACTTTCTTTTGAATTTGCTGATGAAATATAGTGTGGAAAATACCAGGGAAATTGACAATTTTCCCTGTTATTTTGTACTTACACATTTGGAAACCAAATAGAATCTAGGATCTCACAGTGCCCCATGCTGATGGGAGCTTACATTTTAGTGTCTGATGTGCTAGAACTGTCAGTAAAGGGTCAACAAGGACAAGCTGTTGTTCCAAGATATACTTGTTTCAAATACCCTTACTTTTCCTCTAAGATGAATAGCTTTGTAAGTACAGTAAAGAAGATGGAAACTACTCCAATTATCTAAAGAACTTTGATGAAAGATCTTACTGCCTTTAGACACTGTGAGGTCCCTCATAGTATTTCATAGTTAACTAGAGAAGCAAAAAAGGAAAGAACAACTCTAAATTGTCTTACATACTATGAAGAAATAGATTTGGTTTTGAAGAGCTTAGAGTATTTCAGACTCTCATTTGTGGCAGTATGTAGGCATGGATGAGATAGTACTTACAGTCTAAAGCCCCACTTTCAGGCGCTTCAGAACACCATGAAAATTACTTTTTGGAAAATGCTGGAATAGTTTGTGCTTTTTCTTGCTTTGCAGGGCTTCTTGATAGATTTTCATAAGGTCCTTTGAGGTCTTCCTAGCTAATTCAGATGGCAACATTTAAAACTATGATTTTCTGTGATTGAGATTGCCTCGATGTTTCTTTGAACTCAAAACCAAGCAAGCTGTTTGTGATTAAAAGTTCTATGCCAATGGCATTGAAAACGTGGCCTAAAAATAAAGCCTTTGTTTTAAGTAAAAGTAGCAGACTCCATTTGACTGGCCAAACCCCAGCATGGAAAAAACCAAAAAGTTTGAGGATGTACGTATACCACTCAGTTCCACTGGGCCAGTTCATGTGTATTTTCCACTCTTGCCCTCTTTTCAGGACTGCCCATAATAAACAGAAGCCTCAGGTACAGGTTGCCTGAGGCCTGGGTGGAGACAGACCTGCTAACTGTGATGAAACAAAACCATGGAAGAAAATACACTCCACAAGCAATAAACATAGGCTCAGAAAAATGGCATTACAAGAATAGCACCACTGCTTTTTGTTTTTCTTGACCTTAGGGACAGAGTGAGCGCTCAGGTTATATCTGGGAACATGCAGCAATAAGTGACAAAGGGCCACATGAGGTTCTTGTTAGTTCTGCTAGTGTGTCCATGAACCCCTCTGAGGTCTTTGAACAACAATTACAGAGCAACATCTCCTCTCTCTCCTCTTCTTTATAAATAGGTAGAAGGATGACAAACTAAATGGATGCAGTGCTAGTACTAAGTCTGTCCCATACCTATGTGAATGATGAGCAAAGGATGTACAGTACAGGCAGATTAAAGAGGTGGGAGAGAAGTTTTCTTCAGTGCTGGCACTGGAACTGAGGTGATCAGCTTTGTGCAGGCTGAGTGCGGCCCGTATTGGGGCCAGCTGTTGCCTGGACCCTGTGGAGAAGTTGAGGCAACTGGCTCTCCACCACGCAGAGCCCCACAGCATCCCTTCCCTTCCCTCACAGAGCAGTGAGGAACTACAGAGAGAAGACTGCTATGATGTTCCATGTACATACCTGTCCTGCTAGGGGCTGCAGTGGTGGCTGCTGCCTGTTTGTACAGGGTTTAAACCACAATCACTTTGCAAACTGAATTTCATCTTCCTCACTTCACATAGAATTGAAATTTTTAGTAATGTTTATAAAACGCACATTCCTGCATTTAATATTTCTTAGCTTCTCTCATTTAATTTTTGTAGATAAAATGTCACGTGATAAATCCTATCTAATCACTGTATGATGCTCAGGGGTTCAAATGATTTCTGCAATAATTAATGCCTGCTGATATGTGAATCAGCAGCATTAGATCTGCAGGCTCCTTTAGAGAAATGAATTCAGCATGAGAGGCCGGGATGCACACTGTGCTGTGTCTCCTTGCTCAGTTTTGTGTTTACTGTATAGTAGACTGTAAAACTCCAAGCATTAAGTTTTCATTTAAAGCAAGCTGAATTTCTTAAACTGGGTCTGCAAGGTTAGTTTAGCCTTTCATAAACAGATGTCCCCACCTGCCTTTATGTTAGTAAGTAACTGCCCCACAAAATCACTGATGTTTGTGTGGAGCATGGACAGTATCTATTCTACATTTGCATTTTTAATATAGAGAATGGATCCTCCTCAGACCATGACCTTTCTGCCTGTTTTTCAGACTTCAGCCTTGTAGCAAAGCCAGGTTTGGCTGGCAAAGCAAATTAGGACAACAGTGTACAGCCTCTGAATTTTTCAAGTTGAGAAACTGAATTATCTCACAAGCTAAAGTATTTGTTTGGTGACCTCATTCTCCCCTCCAGGGTATCATATTGCAAACAGAGGTGACCTATTAGCTCAATGGAACAACAGAAAAGTCATGGGTTGGATGAAATCTCGAGAAAATACTCTTTTAACACAGATATTTCCTCATTAGTGACAAGAACAGAGAAAACAACAACAACAACAAAGGTCTTAACTGCCAAAATGGAAAGAGAAAGGTACAAGCTTTTCCAGGATGAGGTTTAAACTCCTGGACTATTTCCCTTTCTGTAGCCTTCAGCTGCCAACACGAAAGCTTGTACACGTAATAACGAGGAATGCTGGCAAATGGACCCTGGGTGGGTGGGCTGACTTCAGTCAAAGTGTTTTGAATAACAAATCTTAATCTTCTATCAAAACAGTAAGCAGGAAATCTTAAGTTAAAAAAACAATTTTAATCTTGTTTTGCAGATATACCTTTCTTTTATATTCCCAGGAAATCCTGGAGTTCTTTTTTTGACTGGAATAACCACTAGTAACTGTCAGCTGGAGATTAAA
The DNA here is from genome assembly GCF_965183815.1 of Platalea leucorodia. Lineage (NCBI taxonomy): Eukaryota > Metazoa > Chordata > Aves > Pelecaniformes > Threskiornithidae > Platalea > Platalea leucorodia. Next base: position 27,687,172 of record NC_138829.1, on the reverse strand, counting down.
AACAATTAAATTTGCACCAAGTTAGGAATTTCCTCGTGCTAATCAACTAACATACATACCTCTCCCTGTATCCAAGTAACTGCCACACACTTTCTGAGAATTATGAGTTTCAGAAAAGTCTTTTCCCTGCCCTCCTGTCTGCCAATGAAATTCTAGATAGGACTACTCATGAGCAGTTATATCTTCATCACTGACACCTACATTACCTGCTCCCAAACTCCACAGGTGCAGCGGGAGTGTTAACCCTCTTGTCCTTATCACTTTCACACTATTGAAGAGTGAGTCGCAGCACTAGCTTCCTGAAAACTGTGCCAGTGCCCCAGTCTTAAGGGCTGCCATGTTCCTAGGTATTGAGCTCTTTACTGTTTACCAGCTATCATCTCAGAATATCCCTGAATGAGACACAAATCAAAGTGAAGTTTTTATTTTTGTAAGCTCAAGGAGGACAACAGCTACAGCAGGTTTAGAAAAAAGTGCACTGAAATAATAAAAAAATCACAGCCCTTGAATAGCTTTTACCTGCATTTTTATTAGGTCAAATATATTTCTCCTTCTATGCATTGGCATTTTTCACTCATCATTCACTTACTCAGTTTTTTTAATCAGAGTTTTGTGGCCTCTTGTAGGCAGAATTTGGCTTTCAATTTAAAAAGCACAGAAACATAATTTAAAGAGTTTCAGGCTTTTAATTAGATGAGATTGAAATATGTTGTGTATATAAGAAAATCGTCCATTAAATACATGTTTATTTAAAACTTTTACACAAAGGGATATTAATTGCAATTTGTGAATGGATTATACCTGATCATAGGTGGAATTTTCAATAGTACCTAGTGGGGCCTTCACAGAGAGTTGTACAATTCATAATTTGAACACAATCAATTATGTTTTCACAAAATATCTATTTTTCTCCTGTATTGATTTTTATTCACTTTGCCCTGCATTTAAGAGCTGTGATGCTGTGGCCCTACTGAGGTATTCCAGCACTTAGGAACCTTCAAAAGGAGCAAGCCTTGTGGAAATTTTTATTGACCTAAAAACATGTCAGTGGTAAAACTTTCCTTGTTACCATTTGGAAGAGAAATTGACATGTGAAACTCAGAAGTCACTGATAGGACAGATGCAATAAGCAAAAACAGGAGGAGAAATAAGTGTGGAATTGGGTCTCTATTGGATTTAAAAAAATATTAATGTCAGAGCCCTGAGAGCACCAGTAGATCTTAATGATGCTGACCAGCCTCACCCAGGACTCCCACCCATACCCTCTGCCCACAGGCCTTGGAGCCCCATTTCAGCTCAGGCCTGAGCCCCCAGTCCCTGCCCAAGCTATGCTGTAGGGATGTCTGTCCTCAGTCCCGTCTCGCACATGGACCCCGCAGGCCTGTATTGCAGCCATGTGTCCAGTCCTGTCTGCAGCCCACTCTCCTGCTGCTCCTGATGGACTCTGGATGGGGCTGTGGATGGACCTTGTTTCCAGCACCCATCTCTGCCTGCCGTGCTCAGGTACTGCAGGGCCGTGCCCTGGTCAGTGAGGACACTGCCTGGGCTGGGATCACCCTTGGCTCCCTGCTCACTCTCCCGCAGAAACAGCCTGTCCTCACTGCTCCCTTACAATCCGAGACAGGACAATGTTTTTTCTTGCTTTCATAAATTGCTACGTGATCTGTACATAATATTCAGAAAAAGACAAAAAGCTGAGTGTAAGCACATCAAGAACGCCCAATACTCAAGGGAAAGGCAATCCACCCACTACTGAGACTTGGAGCCTGCGTGCGATAATACTGTCCCTGGCAAACCAGAGGCAGATGAAAGAGAGAATCGGGATAATCCTCTCAACTGCTAAGAGACCTTGATCGTGTAACATGAGTGTCCCAAACAGCAGAAAATGTTCTTTATTCTTGGTTAATGTTTAAAGGCTTCAAAGTGCAATACTGCTATGGCTGTGATTGAAAAGGACAAATTCTGCTCACAAACTTACCTCAAGTTTTCTCTCTTATTTCCTAATGAACATACTTTTTTCTCAAAATACTGAAAAAGCTGTTGCTTTGAGAGACAATGACAGTAGCTGAAAACTGTTTGATTGACTCTAGGAGATCAGGTCCTCTAGCATAATGCAAAAAATTTACCTTGTCTTATGTGGGTTCCAACACTCGTATGTGTGTGCCACTTTATCACCACTGGAAGAACACACTCCTGGTATTGTAAAGGTGGGAGGACTCCAGCCTGCACAGCTGTTTTGAATGCCTAATTTCCATTTACAGGAAATCCTGAGACTAGCAGAAGTATAGCTTCTTTGGGAACCAAATGCATCAGTTTTTAAAAATTTGCCACAGGCACAAATTTCTAGAAGTTCTCTGTTTTGGAAAAGTCAAATAACTTCTTTGATTAGTTGGGGTATTTGTCTAAGAGAACAGAAATAGCTATACTAATTCTTGGATGTTGTTGGCCAGGAAGCTGCTTTAGATTCCCTGTGATGTTCTTCACTCCTGGGAGCGGCCCTGGCTCTCCTCCTCTACAGAGGAGCTAGGACTCTGAGATATGCTGTGGCATCTCAGGAGCAAGGAAGTTCAGAAATTCCATGGAATCAGCTTGCATTTCAGCAATGATTTAAGGAAGTAAACGTGATTTGTGAAGCAATATTTCCCAAAAAAATCTCCAACAGCCACTGAGTGGGACCTCTGCCCCCTCTGCCCCACTGGCACTGCATTCCCCTCAGTGCTGGCATAATACTGCTAGTGTTCGCAGTTGCCTTTGTAAAGGGCTATGAGAGCTGGCTCCTGAGATTTGCTCTCCAGAAACTACATAACCACCTGGGTCTGTACTACTTTGTTGATTCCCTTCACAGTCAATGAGGAGGACAGCGTAGGATCTTTTACCAATTCACCCTCTCCCCAGATTTAAATTCCCTCTCCCAGAGCTCTTGGTGGAAAGAAGCAATTTGTAAGAAACAATCAAAGATTCATTAAGAGGGTGACTTGGAACCTGCGTGTCCCTAGGTTAGTATCCTAGCTAACACATACAATGAATTACTCAGCTGGAGTAGTTCATTATTTATACAAAGTGGGATAGCTTCATCAGGAGATACTCTGGTCTCAGAATACAAGGTGGGACTGGGACTGAATTTTAACATAAAGTTTGGAAGGTTTGAAAGAGGGTCTCTTGCTTTCCAGTGACATACTTTAATCCCTGTGAAACAGTATATTCTGGAGACAATCCCAATTTCTTATGAAAAGTGGCTTCTCTCCTTCCAAGAAAGGACTAGAGTAGGTGGTGCTTGAGCAGCAACAGGCATATCCCACAGGCTTGGAGCTGATGTGTATCTACCTCCCAGAGACATGACTTGCCCGTATTGCTCCTGAGCATCCCCGGCTGGCAATGCCAGTGTTTCTTCCTCAGCACACTGGCTTCTGGAAACCCTTTTCTTTCATTGCACGTGTTTCACTCTCTGTTGTCCAAGGCATATGGGCAACTATCCTGAATTCTACTAAACACCAGGACAGGAGCTCTATTGGTCTCAAATATCTTACTGTGTTATCCTGAGAAACTAAACTCAGGTTACTTGCAGAGCCGTCTAGGTCCAGACCTACAAAGGAACACAGAAAATCCCCGGAGGAGTCAGGTTACTCAGTATCTTCTTGAATCTGGGAGAGTAGTAACCAAATCATTAGACAGCCTCCTCCCTCAGGTACACTGCATAAATGGGTAATGTGCAATAGGTAGTTGTAGATCAATGAAGTTCATCTGGAATACCAAAGAGAGGATTTTCCCTTGAGGATTGTGATTAGACCTAGTATACGTTCAGTATAGCAAATCCATAGCGCTTTACTCTCCTAGTAGTTGCAAAGTCTAATATTGACAATATTGAGCTGTGGTAGCTAATTAGGCAAAGGCAAGAAGTAGAAAAATATATACATCTGTACAACTCCTTTTCCCAGGAAAAATCTTTCTCATCCCATTCCATTTGGTTGTCCTTTTATAGAAGTCTTGTTGCTATTATTTGCACTTTCCACACAAATACAATGAATGCCATCTTCACAGTAAGGTGCTGCTACTGCCCTTTACTTCTTGATATTTGAGAAACAGTTTGTTATTCAGATATTAAAACAACAGCGCAGTTGTGAGATTTAACACCACTGGGTGATATTTCAAGCTTCAGAACATTTTATGTTTCTTTAGTGGTCTAATTTTCAAGGTGATTTGATTCATTTTTGCTCCCGTATTCCCATAGCAACTGTAGCCAGAAATGTCTTTTACCATTTGGGCAGGCTAAAAGGCTGCAGCCTTTTTTGTAAGATGCAAGACTACATACCGAGATTGATGGTGACATCTTTGTCACGGGAGGCAGTGATGCCTGCTAGGACCAAGCTTGCAGGCTGCCTGGAAACTATAGCTGATTCAAAATGCAGTGGTCTGCCAGAACAGAGAGATTAAAAACACTATACTAATCTCTAAATTGTACATTGGCCACCCATTGGAGCCTGGGTTCAGTTCAATGCACTGGTCCTTATCTCTAAAGCCTGAAGATTTGGCTGACTCTGAGAACATCTATTTTCTGCCTGCTTGCACGAAGGCTGCAGCTGATGAATTTTTTAGGCTTTTCAGCTCTAGACTGAAAGATGAAGGGGGCAGGGGCACAATGCACCAGTTACTTCTTCCCATTCCTGGAGTTCATCTTTTTTTCCCTTTCAGACTGCAGTATACTAATTCAGGTCTCCCCTTTACAGAGCATGGCCAGCAAAATTGTCTTACACATGCAGTTAAGACATTTTTTTGTCATTACTTTCCTACTAAAGAAAACCCCATGTTGTCACTGGTGAACATATTATCAGATCTTTTTATGAAGGTGTCTGCTAGATGTGATGCTAAGAAGTGCTTTTAAAATGTCTCATAATAAAGCAGAGTTAGAAAAGAAGCATTTTCCTGTGCTTTAGCTGGAGACACAATAAAGTGTAGTGAGATCAGACATGTGTCTGATACATTTATGCCATCCAGCAGCTCTTTCACCTCATAAAAAAAGTTACTGGCTGGACACAACAGAAGGATAACTGTACCTCAAGATTTTTTTGGCCAGGGCACACAATGTGCCTTGAATGCCTGACAAATACCATACCTTTCTTCTGCAAGCAATGATAGATACTAATGCAGTTGTGTCATTTCTACATTTCAGCCTCAGTCCTGCAATTAATATAAACGTGGTTAATGCTATTCACACCTGTAATCATAGTGAAAACAGTGGACTTATTAAAATAAATGACAAGTGCTTAGATGGTTGCAACAGCAAAGCCTTAAAGATCAAGAAGCTGTTTATTACATCTATTCCTTCAGGTTTTTGTCTTCAGGTGTTTTCAGTTACTCTTTGTATGCATAAATCTTTATCATGGTTATTGTTGCATACAAATACAAAGGTATGCTAAAAATATAAACAGCGGTAACTAAAGAAGCCGAGAGCCTATATAGAGACTGATAAGGAAATGCAGAGAGATAGAAGCTCACATTTGTGTTGAACCCTCATCTGCCTTATAAGTTGAAACACATTAATATGCAGAAGAGAGAAGGCTTTGTGTCAGAAATAAAGCAAACTGCCCCCCTCACAGATTCTTTTCTAGAGATTGTGTTGAAATGAACTGAGATTACAGCAGTGATTAACCATTTCCTTCCAAGCATCTTTAAAACTGAGTGAACAATCTGAAATGAAACTTGCCCTATCCACAATAGCAGATATCCACATGGATGTTTTGTTAGAAGATACTAGTTCATATGAGTCTAGGCTCAAGACAGAGGATTTCCACTTCTTGTGCAAGAGTTTTCTCTATATAGCTGTGTTTTAAAGCAGATTGGTCTCTCTGAGGAAACTCAGTCTTATCAGCACATATTAGATTTTTCTCTCATCATATTGAGATAATGTCTGTGTCCTTGCCTGCAGATCTCAGGACGTCTAGGTAGGGCAACGGCTGAGTTGTGGAACCCTGTCAGCCTCAGCACTGAGCTGAGTGCTGGACCGAAGACTTGGGGCAGTTCTGTACGTTTGCATGAAAAAGGTTCCATGTGTCTATGGAATTTTAATAATGATTTGGATAGTATCTGCAGATTTTTGGTTCCCGTAGATAGCCACAGAGCAACTGCAGGTGCTCAATTTACAAGTCTGGTCTTGGTGGTATCTTTTCTGCTTCTAGATTCAGTTTCAGCATCTGAACCCTTTCCTTTGTCAAGTCATTAATTTCAAACAACCAAACCCCTGATCAGTCGGTGCCTAGCCTTGAAGAAGCCTAAAATTTATGGATAAGTGAGTTTTTTATTCTTAAATGTCCCCACTGTATCTCATGAAGCTGAGCACACTCACTTTGTGCTCTCTTTAACTGGTGACATCTGGTGTTAGTCAGGTTTAATTGTAACTGCTTTGGAAAGCTGTAATCTTTTTTATTTCATTTAGCTTGAATTAATCTCCCCTAACAAGCACTCAGAACAGCCCTTTTCCCTCTAAGTATGTTGGCCACAGAGCCATTGTTGTGACTCATTATTGAGACTCCTTTTTCTGCTTAGCAAAATTGAGACAAAGGAATGCCTCATCAAGTTTTTACTGTTCTGCTGCCTCGCATTTATAAAGCTCATATGAATGGGCCAAATGCAAAAGTCCTTCCTGTAGAAGGTCACCCAATTAACAGCTAGTGCACAGAACCATTAAGTTTTATTAACACAATCCTTTGCTTTAAACTTTTTTCATCTCAAAGCTTTTTTAAATTGCTAGTAATATTTCTGAGTATAATTGCAATTAATTTACAGTAATTAGAGAAATTATGGCTCTGAGTCTTATATTCCTATGTATATTTAGCCCACCAATATTTCAATGTATAAACATCAAAATATCTTTAAAAATCCAGTCCTCATTCTCTCATTTCTCCAGCTTCTTGAGGAAGTTGTAATGCTTTTTTCCCCTCTGCTTTCTGTCATTTTGGGCTGTAAATTGTTCGGGCTGAGAATTCTGTTTTATTATGTCTCTATGCAGGATAAACAGGACAATGATTTTTTTGGGGCTCACTGGATGTTAGTATAGTTGTTACTCAAATAATTGAGGGGACACCACAAACATAAGCTGTGGTGGATGGCTGCTCACTTTCCTCCACCTGGACTATGTGTTGCAGTGGAAGGTGAAAAGGGAGGAGGAAATGTAGGTACTTCTCTCACCCACTTCCTCTCCTCCCTTTTCATCTCTGTTACGATGGGAGCTCAGCATAGGAAGGGACAGCTGATGTTACTGGAGAAGACACAGTAAGATCTTTTCATAGATTCATAGCGATTACACCTCACAGGGATCATCCAGTCAGATCTCTTGCTAAGAAAAAAAATTTCCCTATATTCAAATCACAAAGCATAATCAAACTGAAGTCTTTCTTTTCTCAAAAGATTTAATTTTTGCATGCTATGGGCAGAAAATAGGAAATCACCAAGCACTGCCAGTAATTGAGTTTACAATAGTTTTGTAGCAGGGAGGTATTCAGGTGATCACAGCAGGGGAACAACAGCATGTAATACAGAAAAAAATGAGAACTTTTCCTTTTTCCGGCCACTTCAGTGAAAATACTGTGTCTGTCCATCAGGTATGCCAGTACACATAAACAAGGCTTGTAATCTCAGGTTTTGGGAGAGCTGAGCTCTTCTACTCCATGCTCTGTGCCTGCCTACAGATGGCCTAATGTTTTACAGAAACATGGGGAAAAAATCTTAGAATGCATGTAGACTGTCATGGAGGCAAAAATATAATTTCTGGTCTTTGCCTAGAGGGACTTGGTGCAAGTTAAGCTTTTCAGGGTATTTAAAAAATACATTTAACTTCTTATTTCATTGACAAGTCATAAAGGTCACTTGAATAATCATGCAGTGCTTAACTACCCTAACTGCCCTCCCATTGATAACACAATATTAGAATATAGTCACTCTTTATCAACATTAAAGCATGCTCTCTTTTATAATTATTATTTGTAATTAAGGATTTGTTGAAACACTTATAAGGGCATGCTGACAGCAGTTGACTTGGTAGCAAACCTGAAATTGGCCATAATTGCTATAATAAATCAATTTCACCAGGATTATTGCTACTGTAAAACTAATAGTGTGTAAGGCTAGTATGTGATTAAAGAAGGCTCTCTTCTTAGAGATCTTAGCAACTAGGAATTTAGAATGTAAAACTAAATTCCTAATGTAAAATGTAAAACTAACTAACTGAGCTGCTGACAAAAAATGAGGCTGAAACTCTCCCAAAGTGTCAACAATCAGGGAACAAATGAAGGTGGATAAAAGGAAAGCTTGATCAAATTTTGAGGCTGACAAGAAAACACGAAACAGCATGCATACTACCACACAAGCTGGCAACCCGAATGCCCAAAGCAGTCTTGGTGTCATTAAGCTCCCTGCCCTTGCAGCGCCGTGGGAGTTGTGTTTTCATGTCATTAATGGAAGAACAAGGGAGACGTCTGGAATGATACCACAATGAAACAATACACATGTCCCTTTCAGCTGGTCTAACTGAAACACTTCATTAAAACAAATGTCAGGATCAATCAGTGCAGTAGTCAAACTGTAGCTTCAAATTTCTGTTTGTTCCAAACAAGATTTTTCAGCACTATATCCATAGTTAGGGCCAGGACAGTCATGGCTTCTGCTCACTAAAGTATCTGTAGAACTTTTCGTCAGTTTTGGTCATGAGCGGATCCACATTACCCTGGCCTTCAAGGAACCAGTCTCAAAAAATGAAGGATGGCTGTTCTCAGACCAGTTTTGTCATGTTCCTTGCTTGTATCCTGACTCTAAATGGGGAAAATACACGAGTAATTTCTCTTTTGGACTATATTCTTTTTCACATTGCCCAAGCAGCACTGGATGCCGAGGACTTTCCTGTAGCGTAGAGATTTCTGAATATATCAGAAGGATGAGTGATGAACCAAAGTGACAGCTTCCGTAACAACTTATGCTACATGTTTCACAGACTTGCTTTTTCCCCATCCCTTAGAATACAGAGTACACTCCAATGCATTATCAGCTTATAAAGCAGAGGGGGGAAAGCCTTTTGGGGTATATTTCTTGGTCTCTAAAAACCAGTAAATCTTCCTGCATCCATGTACACGCTCAGAAAATCTAGAAGTTCACCAAGGCAGGAGTTAAAAATGTTAAGTAAAGTAAAAAATTTAAAAGTTTTTAAAAAGTTAAAAAGTTAAAAATTCCATTTCCTATGTCTATCTTTAAATACTTCGAAGGTACTCACACATTGGTTTGTAGTCTTTGTGGTTTATTCGTCTTAAATAGACTAACTAGCTCTTAGTAAAGATGAAATTCTTTTGAGTAAGCCTTTCAGACAAGTACAACAGGAAAATATTAACATGGTTTTATACCTACATGTGAATGCAAACCACACTTAGGAGGATTATTTACTGCTTTTCTTCTGAGAAAGAAAATAAATTCCTGCAGACTATAAAATCATAAAAGTAAAATCAATGCTAAAATTAGGGACCGAATATATAAGAAATATGCATAGAGCAAAAATTACTCACTACTACAGTGTTCAGCTGATTCATAACTAACTTCATTAAACTGCAAGGTAGAAAGGAGAAAGAAGGTCAATGGCTATTGCTGCAAAATCCATTTCCCTTTTACTTTATTCATAACTTTTTGAAGAATAACTCTTTATATCCTTAGCTGTTACTACAGCACATATCCTTCTATCTCACCAGCTCCTGGTTCTATGTATCCTAAAATGCTGCCACTGAGAGCTTACCATCCAGTCCATCTCAAAATAAGGTCCACAAATAACAAGACTGCAGGACTAAAACCGCACAAATGCAAAGAATACGTTGGAGTTTTAACTAAAAATTTGACAGAAACTGCAGATGAAATCCTCTTGTCATTCTTGAGACAGGATAGCAAGAAATGTTGTGGCAGCTACCTCCACCTTGTTTTCTTGAAGGAATGGCAATGGAAGGAAATGATGGAAAGCTTGCAGCTCACTGGGAAGCTCGTGTGACTTATGACTGCTGAAAGGTGCTGAGCAGGAAACTTGGACCCTGGCAGAAGAGAGCCTGGGTGTATTCACTGGGTCTCTGCATAGCTGCAGAAAGAAATATGAGCTTTAATTAACCAGACCTGGAACAAAGAACTGCATATTTTAGTAACTCTTCAGCCCTGTAATCTTAGCAGAGTACACAAAAATTAGGACCAAACTGTGGAGCTTAGATAGGCCTGTCAAGTTTCAGATGCCTGATGAGAATTTTATCCATTAAGATGTCAAGTACTGACTTACCTCTGGTGTCAATCACTATTTGGCAGGAATCTGACTCATTAATCAATACATAGCTCACAGTGATGATACTGAAGACAGTTATTCCTCCACAGATCTGTATGGCTTAAAATAATGATGCTGCATCTTTAAGACTGGTGTTCTATTCCTAAAAATAGAATCCAAATGACACAGGTTTCAGGCAAAATTTTTGGCAAATTGGCTGTTAACAGCTTATGATAAATTAAAAGATGAGACAGGTTTCTGTAACAGTTTCCTGGATCTACTTTATATCTATTTTGTGGAAGGGTTTTTATTTTAAGATGATAAGACAAAAGCTTTAAAATTATCATATCATATAAATGTTAGCAGTCTCCAAAATCATCTTGTTTGTTTTTCTCTCCACATCAGAAAATGAGTCTGATAATGCTTTGACTGAAGTCAGTAGAATTGTTCCTATTCAATTACAGCCTAAACCTGCAATGGGATTTGCTAATGAGCATAATGTCAAAGCCAGTGCAAGTGGTAACCAAAAGGTTTTTATGATGCACAGTCAATAATGAACATTTTCCTTTAGTTTTTCTGGAAGGCCTAATTTCAGAATCAGGGGAATATTCAATGTCAAATACCTATTTCAAAAGGGCCAATTCTGCAACCAATACTGAAACTAAACATTCAAAATCTGTTTCAGACCACCTTCTGTGGCATTAGGTGATACCTGAAGTGCATGAAGATGGCAGCATCAGAGCTGATATGAGTAAGAGGCATCAATGACAGAAGGAAACAGATAAAGAGCATTCAGAAGGAAAACTGCCAAGCAAAGCCTTCAGAAAATCCTCCCCTCTCTGTTCTTCTGTAGTTAGTATTAAACAAAATCCTCCACTGGCTGATCAACTCAAAATCATAAGTCTGAAAATAATTCTGGCTATCCCACAGCATTATAATGGTCCTGAGATGAATTTTGCATCTTTAATCCACCATGACTACCAAGGAGAAAAATCCCAGAACTTTTCTGTCCATCAGGCCACCAGGATCCTGCCCATCGTTAGCTGAAACTGTTCCAGAAATGAATGTCAAGATACAAATGGGAAGGAACCGCACTCACAGTTGTTTTTTTCACCACTGTTAATGGTATAGTCTAGTTAAGAATTATCTCCACATATTTTTCCCATATTTACAGATAGCTGTTCAGTTTATGGAAGCTAGAAGAACTGTAATGTACCGTACAACATCTATATTCTTTCTAATCTAATTAGAAACCCATCTTTATAGTCATGGTTTTATTATCTGATAATCATGTACTAGCACAATGTGATGTGTTTATTTCCATCAGCACAGGGAATGCTGAGTTATTTGTTCATCCTCCACAGTCTCCCCCAAATAAATTACTGGTTTCACTTAATTCAGTGGAAGTTTTACCACAGCTGAACCAGCATATCATACATCCTATCTTGACTACTTTAAAATAATTTACATCTTTTAGTCAGTCTAGGTTTTATAAGAGAAAAAAGTAACCACATCTAGATTTATTCCCCTCCTCTTGCATGGGAGACCTTGTGGGAAGCCTGAAAAAATGCAAAACAAAACAGTAAGTATGATCCGGATATGACTGGTACGCCTGTTTGCATTTTAAAAACCAGAGCTGTCTGACACAGCAGGCATGCCCACAGCTTAGGCACCTAACTCAGTGGGAATTAGGTGTCTAAATGACCCCCGGGGCTCAGCTCTCAGACACTGCAGTAACGGTTGCCATTATCCATTCAGAGCGCGAAATATTAGATTACATAGGCTATTCCTAAGACTGCTGATACACTGCACAGTTCTTAATTTTCTCAGTTATTCTTGTGTTTGATCTCAGAAGCAGCAGTAACAGAGGCATTTGGGGGAAATGAGGGCATAGCATCCTATGGACAAGCAGGTTTCCAAGGATGAGAAACATGTTCAATATATGCTTTGACCTATAACCCATTAGGTCCAACAGTACAAACCCCACAAACTGCTTGGCATGAAAAATGGAATGGTGCAAAATAATGGGGAAGAGATGCATAGAGTGACAGCAAAACAGGAAAACAGATAAAAATGAAAGAAGCTAAATCTGGATGGGGGTGTAAAAAATTTGTTTCTCAGCACACACTATTTGAAAAGTTGAGGGAAACAGAGAGGGTCTCCCATCCCTTGATTACACGCTAACAAACTTCCTGCTCAAAGTAGTGTTCTGTATATATGAAAAACAGGGATCGCCCTTTAACATCCGTTCATCGTGGTGAGGGAAGTGGTGCGTGAAATACCATAACAAAGCTCTCAGGGTGTGCCTAAATCAGTGGTTTTCAAGTATATCTCCTAATATCACTATTTAGTCCTCTTTGATTAACATTGTGGAGTGGCGTCTGAGTGCAGAAACTGAGTATGTGCTCCAGGAGCACACCTAGGGTACTGCCACCATAAACAGGCGCTGTATCCATGGACCAGATTTGTGCGAGTCCAAAATTTAAAATAACCCACAATGTGAGATCCAGACCTCAGCACTAACTCTTTTACTCTACATATCTACTCTTACTGGTCTGCACTACTTGCAAATGTAAACTTGGTCTCAGTTATCACTTTTTGCAAGTGTTAGCAAATCTGATAACGTGAAAGAGGCTACTAAAGTGGTTCTGGCTTCAGCCAACAAGAGGAGATGAGAGAAGGGGGAGTGAGAAAAAAGAGGGAGGGAGAGACAAGGGCAGAGGCAGAAGGAGTCCTACCAGCATGGCTCACAAAAAGACTGGCAGAGTGGTGATCTGAAGCTCTCAGAAAAGTTGGGGGAAACAGACTGGAAAGATGCAGGCTTTCTCCAACTACCAAAGGACAAGCTCTGAAAGGAGCCAAAAAGTATGTGAATCATTATTAATATAGGAAGGCAAACATGGATGCTGCCTATAACATTTATTTTCTTTGCATGCACTCTTGTTAATTCAAGAGCTCAAGTCTGAACGTCTTTTAACCAAATGCATATACTTAAAACCTCACTTCTTTCCTGTATTTCATTCATATATTATCACACTCAGCTTGCATTCTGAGATGATGGGATGACATGAGGTACATTATTGACTGTGACACAGAGATGAAACAACCATTTACCATCCCTGCCTGCTTCATGACCTTCACCTAGTCATCTTCTCCTTCAGATAGTTCTGAATATTGCAAAATGCCTTTCCTGTCTGAAAATTACAGCAACTGGATAAATAAGATTGTAGATAGTAGATAGCATGAAAGAAGCAAAAAACAATTTGTATTTGTGTCAAAAGAAGATGATATGCATAGGTGAGAAATTAAAAACAAGTAGTTTGGGTTTTAAACAGAAGTGAAAATAAAATTATGGATAGAGATGGACACTTACCTTGGGAAAATTGCCTGTGGAAATGACTAATAGTACCTTCACTCAAGACATGCAGATGCGTTTTCAGCCTAGATGAAGATTCCCTTTGACCCCTGCCCACCCCTGTCTATGAGGCAGTGATGTCAATGTATGTGTTACATACCATGATATACTTTGTTGTTTCACACTCCACAGACTCCAGGTGGTCTTTCAGTAGAGGAAGAATCAATGAAGATGTTGAATTACTGCAGAGTTTGGTCCTGGAGCATCTCCATGGGGCCAGGTTTCAACTTAGAAGAGAGGCATCACCTGAAATATTTTTATTGTTGCTGTTATTTGGAATGTTCTGTTTGTTTGTTAGAAGGTGGAATTTTTCCTAAAATACTGAGCATAGGTGACTATTGCAATACATCTATCTTACAACTGTATTTACTTAGCTGTAACTTTTTATTCTGCAACTGCATTTTAAGCTATTAAGCCCTATTTTTAAAATCAAAACCAAAAAAAACCCCAAAACCTGGCCTTTGACGTTTTTCTGGTCATTTAGAAAATTAAACAAAAGTCCTTCAAGTTCATAAAATATGCAAGATAAAACTGCAAAAAATCTTTGATCGTGTCAGACTGGAAGGGATTGCCTTCTGGTTTACTGCATGATATACCACCAGGGACTGCATCGAATATCTTAATTGGAGTGGGACTTGGAAGTGGAGATTTTCTGTCGCATCACAGCATTTTCTCAAGCATACTTTCTAGCACTTTGCTCAATACAGCATATACATACTAGCACATTACATATATGTTGACACAATTTCCTAATTTTTGCAAGCTACATAACTTTCAGAATCCCTTAATGAGAAGCATTTGCATAACTAAATAGAAGAACTACAAAAGAAGAGATTTTGTTCCAGTGAGATTGAATGCTGAAGGAAGATAAATTATTAAATACAAAATTCAGCACCACACTCGGCGTAGCTTTCTGGTGTAAGAGCTCAGTGAGAAGTTTCTGCAATAAAAAAATGAACTTTTTTCATCATATGCACTTTTAATCATATTCAGAGGCTGATGATCTTTGATGTTTTACTAAACTTCAGTATCTTAGGCTAATTTAGAAAAATGCGGATATTTTAAAAACATTCATTAAGTACTGCATCTTGCTTCTATTTCATCCTAAAGGAGCAGAAACTGAAGTTCTCCATTAAAAAAATTATCACCATGAACTTATCTTCAGGTTTCAAAGAAGAACAAAAATCATAAGGAAATTTAAGAACGAGTACACAGTAAGATATCACATTTTGAGTTTTGCTGGAGTGGGAATTGCAGGTTTGCCCTTCAGTATGAAGTCAGTGGCAGTATTTACAAATCTTGTATCTGCAGGTCATCCTCAATGAATGGAAAATTCTGTTTCTACAGTTTTAGAGCCTGTGAGGTAATTTTCCTCAGTATTTTCCCTATGAAAACACGACAGCACACCCTGTTTTAAGAAACATATTTGGATATGCTGACAATTATGTATTCATCATTGATTTTCCAGTATTTCACACCATAAGTGGTTATTTGTGTATTATGTTTAAGATCATAATGGCATCTTTTTATATTCCTTTTGTAGTAGCATTGGTGCCTACTCAAAGTACAGAACGTCAGAATACCAAAGATAACTGATAATAAAAGAAAAATCTGAAATATTTTCAGTGACTGTTAGATGTACAAAAGAGCGTGCCCCAAATGCTGAACTGTCTTCAGAGATGTACAAGTATCATAGATAATCAAAGCTAACTCTAGGATTATGCTTTTCTTCAGTCAATCTTGTGCAGGTGGACTTGAACTTCAAACAACACAAACTAGACCTGTGCTGTCACTGTATGACATGTACTGCTACTTCAGTTGTTAGTAGCCATATATCCCTTTAATTGTGTATTATCATTTCCACAATAAAAATAGCTTCCCATTGCTCCCAAGTAAAAAGAAACAATTACACACCAGATTATGATGAGACATCAATTTTTAACAAGATTTACTGTGAATTAAATGATTGTTTGCTATACAAATATGTTTCAGAAGGCTGAGAAGTTATCTATCAGGAAGATCTATATCATTTATTCATACAACCTTTAAATGAAAACTCACACACTGAGAACTATTTCCACAAGCTAGATGAAATAAGTAATAGAATTTAACAGGGTATCATACAACAGCTATGGTTATCCTATAAATTTACTTTAGTTTCTGCAATCATAGCAATATTTCCTGATTTGTTTAAAGTTATTTGCATGCAAACAGCACCTCACCTTCTCCCCAGCCCACCTCATTCATAACTGATCACCCCTCTCATTTTGCTCATACATTTAGTGCAATATTTATTCTCTGACTGTATCCAGGCCTGCCAAAATAAATGCTTAGCACTGGCAAACAGTATCCAACCAGCATACATTTAAACGTAAAAATTACTGTAAAGAGGCTGGCCAAGACTAGTAACTGAGCTATTTCAAAACTAGGCTGGACGAAGCACCAGAGAACAGTATCTTCTGTAGGGAAGTACTTCACTACAAGACAAGAAGCAGAAGAGCTAACAACAGAGTTTTGCCCATTTACCCATAAGTAATTTGAGACATTTTATTCTGCATAGCTACAGAAAGTTCCTCACCTCTTTCCTCAACTAGCTTTTGCGATAATTATTTGCAATTACTTGTGCTTACTGACAGACACAATCCAACACAATGAAAGTCATAAATATCACAGGAGCTTTTGTTTAAATCAGTTGTGAAATAGTTCAAGGAGCTTCAATCATCAAATTATTGGGAAAGTTCACTTTTACAGACATTTTTCAAGCCCAAAATTTTTCAATGGATTTGCATGTTCTTTGAAAGCGCATTTCCATCTCTGCTCGAATGATGAATAATTCCCATTATTCTTGTAACTTATATGAATACAGCTATTTTAAGCGGTGCTTCAAAACAGAGAGTTTATAGTGAGTCACTTGTATCACATGAAACAATTCCAAGACCCCAAAGATTACCCAGCAGGGAATCAGTAAAATTATAGCAACACTTAGAAAGAAGCAAGAACAAGCAGAGTATTACAAATTGTATAGAATTGTCCACAGAATTAAAACGGTGGTTATACAACATACTTGGCATGGGGATTATAACACGGATTTGTGAATAAATTGCAAACCTGTCCCATCAAAAGGGCTTTCTGACATTTCCATTTGACAATGACAATTTTAATGAGGTTTCATTTACTTTCATTTCTTTATTATCTCTTACAGTGAAAAGATAATAGGTAAAAGCAACTCTATTCTACAGGTGAAATAAGAGAAGCATGCAAAATTTTCTTCAGGGGCAATGGATGAAGCTGCTCTCGGTTTCAACAGAGTTTTGCCCATTTACCCATAATTTGAGACATTTTATCCTGCACAGCCACACAAAATAAAGGAAACTGCTGTAAACAACACCACAACTTTTCACCATGTGAAATGTCTTTTGAAATTATCTTTGTGTCAAGCCTAACTAAATTGTTTCCATTTTTTTGTTTAAATACAGTGATACCTATTAAGCATCTTGAAGTGCTGCAATTTTATGGGGGCTAAATGTAAAGATAATAAATGAAATTCTCTCAAATTCCTGTGGAAGCTTCATGACCATTTCTCTGAAGAATATACTGTTTCCCTATAAAACAAATCTCCATGCTCAGAGCTGCATAGAACGGTTTTGGCTGAAATCAAGATGTAGGTGCAAACTGCAAAGCAGTAGCTATTTTATTGTTTTATGAAGTGCTTTAGGCTAGCTAGGCTTCTACATGTTACCCAAAAAATGTAACTCGATCCTAATTTTCTCCTCAAGATATATGTCTAAAATTATACAGTCTTGCCAAGGAGACATAATTACAGATGAAATCAGTTCTGACACCAGTGTTGTAATCTGAACTCTGGATGTTTTCAGACACCAGAGATATCCATAGGTATCAAATCACAACTCCACGCTTCTTTCCCTTTGAGGAAATACACTGGGGTCCCGTCTGTTCAGTTACACTGTAGGAATGACTAGCAACTGAGTCACAAATATTCTGTCCCATGATGGAATACATACCACTGTGAAACCTCAGAGGCAAAGCTCAGCTAACATAATGATCCACGGTCAGCAAAGTCAATAGAAATATGGCAATTTTCACTACATTAAGACATTCTCCCTTGGAAGATACCCCTACTTCCAAATAAGAAATAAAGCATGCAATTTTCCTGCTATGAGTATTTGTTTGGTTTACACCCTTCAAAGTGGTAAGACTAGTTGCTTTGCTTTTTTAAAACACCAGGTTTTTCTATTGGAATATGCATTATGGCACAGAACAAAGTAGTATTATTTGGGGAGCATGACTTCTCAGATATTATTTATCCAGATAAAACAACATATACAACTCCCTCGTTCTTTTCAAATATTCAAGTTAATCAAGCAGTAACTCTCTGCCCTGCTCCAGGCAGGTTTTGACTAGGCGTGATGAAAATCTGCTAAATACAGTTTGTCCTTGGTTATGTTTACAGCCTAAACATACTCAGTAGCATTTCAGCTGCACCTACTGCTGATAGCACTTGTCACCAAGTAACTTTTCAAAGGCAGGCAAGGATTGAAAACCAAGGTTCCAACCACGGATACATCGATACAAACATGGTTAATTACAAGTCAATAGAATTATTCGGATTTGGAAAAGTGTGTCTGAGATCAGAATCTGGCACTATGTCTCATCTCGTTCACTGGGGCAGCAACCTTGCTCTTCAGAGCTTGGGGAGGGTGCTGTCAGCACGTGTGTTCAGCCCTCAGCTTTCCTGAAAAAAAAAATAATGGCACAGAGCAGTTTGTTGTATGACTCTGCCAGATAATTGATTTCAGTAATGGTACTCTGTGTCAGTTATTAACTACTACAGTAGAAAATGTGATGAAGTGGGAAGAATTGCGATGTAACTCAGCTTTTGTCAACCATCTGATTTTAATATTTTCAGCAGCTAAGTCTGAAATAAATGCATCTGGATCAAGAGACAAAGAATCATTTATGTGTTCACTAAGCAACAGCTTGACTCTTTCTCTGATGAATGTGATTTAAAACATCTGTTTTTACAGAATAGATGTTAATTTCTCAATTAATTGTAAAGTTCAAATGACAAAATTTTCCTTCTAGGAGAAAATGCTTTCTAACATACCATTATAATGAATCATTTCCATCTGTCTATTTGCACTGCATTTTCAACCATAACTAAAATTGATGTAAAGTTTAGGCTCTCTGCTAAAAGTAAAATGATAACCAGAATCATGACATCTAAGATATAATAGCTGTATTAAAAGGGAAACATTTAAAAATATGTTGACATTCTAATGAAAAGTTAAAATCTCTGCTGACTCAGCACATCCAGTGATATCAGTCATAAAGCAAGAAGAAAATTTACATCTGAGTGGTTTAAGTGGCCTGAAATTTTCTATCATCTTAATCAAAAGGTCATGAAAAATGTATGACTTCCAAAAATATGCAATTGAAATGGGTACTGAATGATTTTTGACAAAACTATAACAGATTACAATTCAACTGATTATCCAAACTATATACTATTTTGCTATTTTGTAGAAATAAATCATAGAATCATAGAATCATAGACTCATAGAATGGTTTGGGTTGGAACGGACCTTAAAGATCATGAGTTCCAACCCCCATACCGTGGGCAGAGACACTTTTCACTAGACCAGGTTGCTCAAAGCCCCATCCAACCTGGCCTTGAACACTGCCAGGGATGGGGCATCCACAGCTTCTCTGGGCAACCTGTTCCAGGGCCTCACCACCCTCACAGTGAAGAATTTCTTCCTTACAGCTAATCTAAATCTACCCTCTTTCAGTTTAAAGCCATTACCCCTTGTCCTATCACTACATGCCCTTGTAAAAAGTCCCTCTCCAGCTTTCTTGCAGGCCCCCTTCAGGTACTGGCAGGCTGCTATAAGGTCTCCCCAGAGCCTTCTCTTCTCCAGGCTGAACAACCCCAACTCTCTCAGCCTGTCTTCATAGGAGAGGTGCTCCAGCCCTCTGATCAACTTCACGGCCCTCCTCTGGACTCGCTCCAACAGGTCCATGTGCTTCTTATGCTGGGGGCCCCAGAGCTGAACGCAGTACTCCAGGTGGGGTCTCACAAGAGTGGAGTAGAGGGGGAGAATCACCTCCCTTGACCTGCTGGTCATGTTTCTTTTGATGCAGCCCAGGATACCGTTGGCTTTCTGGGCTGCAAGCACACATTGCTGGGTCATGTTGAGCTTCTCATTAACCAACAGCCCCAGGTCCTGCTCCTCAGGGCTGGTCTCAATCCATTCTCTGCCCAGGCTGTATTTGTTCTTGGGATTGCCCCGACCTGTGTGCAGGACCTCTCACTAGGCCTTGTTGAACTTCATGAAGTTTGCACAGGCCCACTTCTCCAGCCTGTCAAGGTCCCTCTGGAAGGCACCCCTTCCCTCCAGTGTGTGGACTGCACCACTCAGCTTGGTGTCGTCAGCAAACTTGCTGAGGGTGCACTCAATCCCACTGCCCATGTTGCCTACAAAGATGTTAAACAGCACCGGTCCCAGTACTGACCCCTAAGGAACTCCACTCGTCACTGGTCTCCACTTGGCCATCGAGCCATTGACCTCAACACTTTTGAGTGCGACCATCCAATTCCTTATTCACCAAGTAGGTCCATCCATCAAATCCATGTCTCTCCAATTTAGAGACAAGGATGTCATGCAGAACAGCGTCAAATGGTTTGCATGAGTCCAGGTGGATGACGTCAGTTGCTCTTCCCTTATCCAGCAACACTGTAACCCCGATGTTGAAGTCCACCAAATTTGTCAGGCATGATTTGCCCTTAGTGAAGCTATGTTGGCTGTCACCAATCACCTCCTTATTTTCCATGTGCATTAGCGTAGTTTCCAGGAGGATCTGCTCCATGATCTTACCAGGCACAGAGGTGAGACTGACTGGCCTGTAGCTCCCCAAGTCTTCCTTTTTTCCCTTTTTAAAAATGGGGGTTATGTTTCCCTTTGTCCAATCAGTGGGAACTTCACTGGACTGTCATGACTTCTCAAATATGATGGATAGTGGCTTAGCAACTTCATCCGCCAGTTCCCTCAGAACTCGTGGATGCATCTCATCAGGTCCCATGGACTAGTGCACCTTCAGGTTCCTTAAATGGTCTCGAATCTGATCTCCTACAGTGGACAGTTCTTCATTCTCCCAGTCCCTGCCTTTGCCTTCTGCGACTTGGGCGGTGTGGCTTGAGCACTTGCCGGTGAAGACTGAGGTAAAAAAGTCATTTAGTACCTCAGCCTTCTCCATATCCCGGGTAAACAAGTCTCCCGTTTCCTTCTGGAGAGGGGACACATTTTCCTTAATCTTCCTTTTATCATCGATGTACCTATAGAAGTTTTTCTTGTTTCCCTAGACATCCCTGGCCAGATTTAATTCTATCAGGGCTTTAGTTTTCCTAGCCTGCTCCCTGGCTGCTCGGACAATTTCTCTGTATTCCTCCCAGGCTACCTGTCCTTGCTTCCACCCTCTGTAGGCTTCCTTTTTGTGTTTGACTTTGTCCAGGAGCTCCTTGTTCATCCATGCAAATGGTTGTAAAAGAGCGTTCATTCATTAATTTCTCAGCAAGATTTATGAAACGTTTGGTTTGAATGGTGCACAGGGTGTCTACAGTTTGAATAGGAGACACTTTACTGAATTAGCCAGTGGGACCCCATTGAAATAACTCAGCCTACCAAAACTCTTTTGAATTTGCTGAAGGTTCACATTGTATACAAATTAGAGCAGTTTCATGAGTCACTGCTGTGCTGAAAACTTGAAAGATACTGATAAAAACTATTTATATATTTTCCTGGGTTTAAAATATTTAATAAAGTACCATAGGCTTCCTTTTAAGTGTCTTGACTGTTTCCTTTTTCTTGCCTCAATACTTGAGACACATTGACACTAGGTGAAATGCATCTTGACTGACAGAAAATTTATCATCTGCCTTGTGAGCCACCTGTAGGTTTTTTTTAGGTGGGAGATTTTGAGAGTCAGCCTTGCCCCACCATCAGGAGAAATGTTTGTTAGAAGGCTGTTTCTAATTGCCACTGGCTTTCTTGCCTCAAAAACTTCAGATGGAGTGGACTAGGCTAGCATTTAACTGTGGGAAGAAAATTAAGGATCAAGCTCCCAATATCAGAGTGGGAAGTGTTTCATCAGCTGGAGCTCTGGGATTTGCCTCACATAAGTCTAACCCTAAGATGTGCTTGGGATGGACCTTACCCTGACACCCCAGCCGTGTCCCAGAGGAGAATGTGGACAGGGGAGAAAAAGTTGCGAAGTCTTCTCCTCACCCTTTGTCAGCCTCTCTTAAGACTCAGCTTCCTTGGAGCTCTTGGCTTTGTCTCTCTTCTAACCCTAATCCAAGAGTTAGATAAGAGTAGTCATAGATTGCACCCTATCTGGGGATCCCAGCCTATGGCCCAGAGGAGAAAGTCATTAGGGGATAGCATCTGTGGAGTCTTCCCCTGCCTTATGCGGCTTTTGAACCCTTTTCCAACCCCTTTCAGCTGGAGTTGTAGGCTTTGTCTCTTTCCTGACCTTAAACATAAGCCTAGGCATGGGATGAACTGTACCCTGAGGTGCCTAGCATTGTCCCAGAGGAACGAACAAGTGCTCAGGCATGAGCTCTTTGCACAGCCTCCCCCACCATTGGTCCTCTCCCTTGCATCCCCAGTGCACCTGGAGCTATGGGCTTTGTGTCTCTCCTAACCCTAACTCTAACCCTAGGCATGGGCTGAGCCTTAGTGCTAGACTTCCCAGCATGGCCCAGAAGTAAGAATTTTTGGGATATGATAATTCTTTTTCCGCCCTTCCAGGGGAGACAGGTGTTGCTACAAAAATGGGGTATTGGAAAGTATCTACATGTGTCTTAGGCCAGCCTGCAGACTATTTATTTCGAGAAGGTCAAGCTGCCCTTCCCCATTTTGTGACAGGTGGATTATAAACACAAGTTAAGACCTCTGGCCTACTCTTTACAGGCAAAGTCCTTAGGTGAAAGAACAAACTGTAACAAAAATAAAATGTCTCAGCATGTTCCTAAATTAGAGTTGGTTTATATCAGAATTTCTTCTTTAAAGGATATTTTGATTGTCGGAACTGTCCTTTTTGTTTCATGAGGTTGAAATGGTATTTATAATAGTATTGTATCACTATTGGGATAATAAAATGCATTATTTCTAATCAAGCATTGCTACTTTATCAAGTAGTTGAGGTTAGAAATACATGTATTATTCTCTAATGTGAAGGTAATTTTCTGTACCCGAAGGAAACTTCGATGAAAGGAGGTACAGAAATCCTCAAGCCTTCTAAGTAGGACACATAGCACATGGTACCTCATTATAATTATGCCTATGATGGCATTTTGTTTTTTCTGGGCGTACAGTTCAAGCAGGTATGTGTGTGATGCCTAATGAGGTTAGTACTGTTGCAGGAGTTACAATTTACAGGTAATTTATTTTGAATCATTGCAGTAAGAAAGAACACTATGCCCACATCTATTTCAACAGAAGAGCATTTACTGACCCTTTTGGATGCAGGGCATGGCCAAATGCTAGCATTGCAAAGTAATTAATTAAAATGGGCCAAAGCATGAATAAAATGTCTAAAGTGCCTCCGTGACTGACTGTGTGTTTATATGTATGCAAATGCAATGCAGGGTAATGCAGACAAGAACTGAAATTTTGTGGTGATGACACTACTATTAATAGTTTTAAAACCAATCCTTTTTGCTCCCATGTTCGTAAAGAGCAATCTAAAAGCATTCACATTTCTAGTCATACTATTGTTAAACGCCAATTTACAACAACATGAAAGAAGGAAACCCCTCAATCAATGCTCCATAAGTAAATGCCCCTTAAAACAAATGCTCACATAAACAAAAATTGGATTATATTTGAACTATAGGTTTTCAAGCAGACTAAAGTGCTGCAATCAACCAGATGTTCTTGTGGATGCGTTTGCAGCTATTAACTTATGCTCCTTCTCATATCAGTGACTGAAAGCTGATTCATATTCTCCCAGAATATAAATTTTAAAGAAAATAATTCTCCAGCTGAATTTACATAACTGTAGAGATTCGAGCAGTGTCAGATAGCACACTGCAAGTAAAGATTTTGCATGTTGTAGTTAAATGTAAATCTTTTTATCCCACTGTATACTGGAAGCTCTGATGCTAACACATCAGAATATACAACCTCTAAAACCCCAAATGCAAGGATGAATTTTCTGAGAAAAATTTGTATGTCACCCCCAAGTGCTCTAAAATCTAGCCAAAACACTCATATACAGCAATAGTCCTAAGAATGGTAAGATCATTTGCAAGGGCTGCTCAATAAGTGCATTTCTGTACTAGACCATACGTACAAGAAGTCCTCAAAAGTCACAAAGAGTATCATCCAAATAGAACTTGTGTGCAATTACTAAAAAATGAACAGGGTTATTTCTATATATCATTACATTTACGTGTAGGGGTGTATATACACATATATATGCATTCACAATCTACATTTTAGTCACAGAAGAAAAGGAAACAGCTTGCTTAAGGGTCATGAAATGTATGCATGTGCTAAATGTAATACCTTTGACAAGGTGTCAAAGAGTACACACTGGTCATATTGGAGTGTCTAGGTGTATACTGATTGGAGGTGATGACTGACATGAGGAAAATCATACAGTCAGAGAGGTTACATGTATGTGTTGGAATAGCTGCTGGTGGTGATCAGGGGTGTAAGGATATATACGGCGCTAGAGAGAATAAATTCCTGATAATGGGGTTTAATGCATTGATGGTAATGGTACATGTATCTGCATATTAAAGTGGTGGGTAGTGATAATATGTATAATTGTGGTGGTGGGCAGACAGTGATAACAAGATGTGTGAACTGTAGGAGGTGATGGGCATGCATGGTAAAATGAGTAGGTTGTAAGGATGCATGTGTGATGCTGAGTATAGTGGTGTTGTGGGGAGTGTATAGCAGCATATGCACTGTGGTGATATTTATGCGGTGTGGACCTGCTGTTCTTGACGAAAGTAGGTGGTACTCATAGGCGACAGTTTATGTGAAGAGGCAGGTTGGTGTCCGTACAGGTGTGGCATGCTCACACATACGAGTGGCTACAGCCAACAGAATAAGCAATTACTGAGTATTTTGTATGTATGCCTGTGCTGAGGGAGTGTTCATGCAGTGAGCAAGTGTGAGGGTGTGTGTATCACTGAGTAACCATGTCTGGTTAATACAGAACGGGCAGGTGGTGGTGGTATATGCAAATCGATTAAGTGGTTATGTATAAGTATGTAAGGACAGACTGTAGGCATGGAGCAATAACATATATGGAGATAAGAGACATAATGCTCAGAAGGAGAGGTGAAGGTCCTACATTTAAAAAAAAAAATACAAAAAAGTATGCTTGCCAGGGTATAGAGATGCAGTGCTAGGGCTAGCCACTAGTGTTAATGTATTTGGAACTGGTGGTGCGGATGAGGTGTGTAAGGCAGCAGTGTCTGTCTCGAGATGACAGTATGAGTAGCTATCGGTGTATATGACTGTATTTGTCTAGGATCAGGGTGCACGTACAAAACAGCATGGTTTGGGTCAGTGTGTAGAAGCAGTTTGTGGGTATAGTGTGCAATGTCATTTATGTAGTGATGGCTACATATATGTAGAAGTAACGTATGAATGGAGATGGTGTCAATGGTTTGTGTCACTGTATAGTGCTGAGGAGGGTTTGTGGCCTTACCCTGTGTGGATACAGCCCTATCAGGGATATGCATAGGTTTTAAGTACAATATTAAGAGAGGGGGTTGTAGTGCTGGTGATGTAGCATGTGATGGTTGAGCATGAAGTGATCCTGTGAGTAGAAGTATGCGAGGGGAGAGAAGAGTGGAAAGATGGTGTGTTTGCATAGCAGCATAGCTAGGATGGTCTTGGCACCATCGTGGTGTAAATAGTGATGTCAAGCTGTAGTGTGCAAACTGCTGCCTGCACTCTTGGGTATGTGATGGACAGAGGCAGAGCGTGTGCCGGGGTGTCAGAATGGGACGGGGGGGCATGTTTCAGGACAGAGCATGTGGAGAGAGGCAGGGCTGTCAGTGTGTGATGTCTGGTGGTGGTGGTGGGACAGTACAAGGTGGGGGGCATGGAGCTTGTGGTGGCAGGAGGCATGGGCATTGCTGTTTTCAGGCAGTGCTGTGCACTTCGGGTTGAAGGTTATGTGGTCCGTCGCAGTCAGTGCCATGCCTGGCGCCAGCACCATGGGGTGGGCAATGCGCATGGTGCGGTGACAGGAGAGGCTTAGAGCAGCTGTGTAGGCATGAGGCATGCCTGCTCAGGTAACACTGCTCACCCACCCATGGCCCAGGCTTTTTTCCTAACTGAGAAAGGATGGTGCCTTTGCTTGGGGTGCCCCTGGCCCGGACCCAGATGCCACGGAGGGGGAGCAGCGCAGAATGCAGGGGGAGGAGAGGATGCTGGCTGGGGGGCCCCAGCGCGGGGTGGGAGGGCAGTGCAGGGTGGGGGAAGCAGTACTGGGTGGGGAGAGCAGTGTGGGGTCGGGGAGCACTGCGGGGTGGGGGGGCAGTGGGGACAGCGGGGAGGCTGCACTCCGGCAGCCCCGGAGCTGCCAGAGCTGCGAACAGCCGGAGGGCGGGATGGGAGGCGGGCGGGCGGGGGGGTGGGTTGGGAGGGACACCCACTTACGTCTCCTCCTGCATTTTTTTTTTTTTTCCTTCTCTTTCCCTCCTCCTTTTCGTAGCTGGTGACGCGCCGCTGCCTATTAATCATTCCCCAGCCGGGGAGCAGCAATTCCTGCCGCTCGGAGCGAGCGGCGCCGGCAGCCGCCTGCTTCCCCATGCCCGCGCCGCGGGGCAGCCGCGCCGGGCGCCCCGCCGGGATGCCGAGCCCGGCCAGCGGCAGGCGCCTGCTGCTCTGAGCCGGGGGCGGGGAGCTCCGGGCAGGGGATGCTCCCCGATGGCACCTGCACCAGGCTTCCGGGCGGTGCAGGCAGCGGCAGCGGCAGCGGCAGCGGTGGCGGCGGAGCCGGCAGCGCCTCGGAGGAGGCGGCGGCGGGGGGCATGGACTCGGGCGGCAGGAACTCCTCCGGCGGCCCGAACAGCACCCTGAGTGAGTCTCAGGGCAGCGCCATCCTCATCTCATTCATCTACTCCGTGGTATGCCTGGTGGGGCTGTGCGGCAACTCCATGGTCATCTATGTGATCCTACGCTATGCCAAGATGAAGACGGCCACCAACATCTACATCCTCAACTTGGCCATCGCAGATGAGCTGCTGATGCTTAGCGTCCCCTTTCTGGTCACCTCCACCCTGCTGCACCACTGGCCCTTTGGCTCGCTCCTATGCCGCCTGGTGCTCAGCGTGGATGCCATCAACATGTTCACCAGCATCTACTGCCTGACCGTGCTCAGTGTGGACCGCTACATCGCTGTGGTGCACCCCATCAAGGCGGCTAGGTACCGCCGGCCCACTGTGGCTAAGATGGTCAATCTGGGTGTCTGGGTGCTTTCCATCCTCATCATCCTGCCCATCATCATCTTCTCCAACACAGCAGCCAACAGCGATGGAACGGTGGCTTGCAACATGCTCATGCCAGAGCCCACCCAGAGGTGGCTGGTGGTCTTTGTGGTCTACACCTTTCTGATGGGCTTCTTGCTGCCTGTGGTGGCCATCTGCCTCTGCTACATCCTCATCATTGCCAAGATGCGCATGGTGGCCCTGAAGGCTGGCTGGCAGCAACGCAAACGCTCGGAGCGCAAGATCACCCTCATGGTCATGATGGTGGTGATGGTCTTTGTCATCTGCTGGATGCCCTTCTACATCGTGCAGCTGGTCAATGTCTTTGTAGAGCAGGATGATGCCACCATCAGCCAGCTCTCTGTCATCTTGGGCTATGCCAACAGCTGTGCCAACCCCATCCTCTATGGCTTTCTCTCGGACAACTTCAAGCGGTCCTTCCAGCGGCTGCTCTGCCTCAGTTGGATGGACAATGCTGCAGAGGAACCCATCGACTACTATGCCACTGCCCTCAAGAGCAGGGCATACAGCGTGGAGGACTTTCCCCCAGACAACTTGGAGTCAGGGAGCGTGTACAGGAATGGCACTTGCACCTCCAGGATTACCACCCTCTGAGGAAGCATTCCTGCTCCCCCGCTCCCCTACTGCCCCCAGCAGGAGGGTGAGCGAGGCCAGGGCTGTGGCATGGGGAGGCCGGGAGGGAGGGGGTTTCGGTCCTGCCCACCAACAGCGGTGTTTGGCACAAGAAGGAGCGAAGAAAACCCCACGTCCTCTGTCTGCTACCCCATCCCTGCCCCCGTCTGCCTCCCTTGAGAGCGGGTGCGTTTGCTGATGCTTTGACACCCCCTTAGCAAATTGCCACAATCATGGGTCGACTTAGGGTCTGGCAGCCAGGCTCTGCCACCCCTCTCTGTGTCGGAGGAGTGGCTGTATGGGTCCCGCAGAGACTCTCCCCTCACCTTTTGTACTGGTTGCCCTCTGACTCGGTTGGTGGGACCCCCCAGGCCGCTGAGTCGAGCCTGCCTCAGTCAAGCCCCAGCATTCAGGCTCAGACTCCCCCCCAACTGAAAGCAACCCTGCTCAGCATCTGTCAGTACGCACCTCCCCTTCGGAGAGTAGAAATGCTGGGAAAAGTACCCCCCAACACACACCTTGCCCTCTGCCAGGAAGGAGCAAGTAGCCTCTCTCTTCCCCCCCCCCCCCCCATCCTCCCTGGAATAAAAAAGAAAGCAGGGAGCAAAAAGGCCCAGAGAAAAGAAGCAGCATAGTCATGGAGCTGTCTTTTGCTTTGCAGACACTCCACCTCAATGGGGCTCTGGCTCCCTGTGCTACGCTTGGGGGAAGCAGGGCAGAAAAGGTCTTCAGAAAAAAAAAACGATTATTGCTGTGTTTCAGAGCGGCGCAGCAGGTATGCTGATAACGGGAGATAAACAGTCCTGTGACTCACGGGGAGCAGAGCTCTGAGCCGGGAGCTGGGGGGAGCGCTGAGCTGGGAAATGTTTGAATGTGTCCCTCCATCCAATAAAGTGTGCTAATAATAAAGTTTAAAGGGAGCACTAGACTGTGAAGCTGTTGTCTTGCGCCTGCTCCATCAGCTGTGAAACAGCAGTGAAGGGAGCTGAGACAGTTTTGAATGACCTGGGTGGCCACAAAGTCACTTTAGCCTACATGGAAAAAGAGGGATTAGTTTCAAAATCTCCATCAGGCTCTGAAATAAACACTTGACAAAAAAAGTAGCTGTTTGATAACAGCTATTACCCTAGCTCCAGTTTCTTCTGTTGCACTAAAAAAATAAAATGGGTTTCATATGTTGCCAATGTAATATACTGGCCCAGAGCTTCTTAATGTTTCATTTCTGAGAATTCTTGTTTTTAGTGTGTGCCAGATGTCTTTTTGTTTGATTTTTTATTTGATTCTTGTCACTGTGTTGTGAACGTGTTTCTCTGAAGAAATTTATACTGTGTACTTATGTCTGTGGTGGCTAGTCGCAAGGTTGCATTTAAAATGGGTGATGCCCAAGAAGGCTCCTTTTCAGATAAAAAGGTTGTCACTTTTTCTAACTCTTTCATCTACATTGTCTCCCCCACAAAAATTCTCTCTCTTGAATTTTCTCTCTTCCCCGCTTATGACAGAACAATTTTTGTATAGACGAATGAAGCTTTCTTGTTTGATAAATGACAGCTGATTAAACAAAACCTCCTATCCCTGCTCCCTCTTATCCCAGACGTAAGAATCGGTACAGACCGTGTTGAAATAAGCAGCTATGTTTTTTGCTTTCTACCACCTGTGTTAACAGTGTCACACAGCGGCAGGTGTCCCGGTAGCTGTGACAAATCACTTCTCTAGCACAATACTGTGGTTCTATTAATTATAACTACTGGCAATCTGAAGCAAGAGATTGGGAAAAAATCTCTAGTAGCAGCATACCCGTAGCATTGTACTGGTAGCTACGGTGCTTACGTACAGTGTTAAGCGTAAAGTTGACAATTAAGGCATCTAGCATTTGCGGTGGTGGACTTAATACAGGTTTTTGTTAAATTATACCCTTTAACTTTTCTCAGCAGCAAAAAGCAGGATACTACTTTGTACATTTCTTTCACCAAAAATTTAGGTACTGTTAAATGAATGTATAAATTTAGTATTAAGTTGTCTGATTCAAAGCCCATCAAAATGAGAGAAAAAATCCTAATTGACTTAAATGGACTGTGAATCAGCTCCTTTTAGTTTAAAAATTGCTGATGTGGAATCTGTTATATCCTTATTAAAATATTTTGTGAAAAGCTTTAACAGTTGTACAGTTTCTTTTCTTTTACTTCCCAGTGGACCTCATTTAAAGAAAACATGCAAACATTAATTTTGCTAATGCACATATGGGGAAAAAAAGGACGAAATCTCTTTATAAGCTTATTTAACTTTTCACAGAAACCAAACATCTGTCAAAACAGTAAAATGCCCCACGATACCAGGCGGTGTTATTTGTAGAGCTTCACTTAAAATCTCACTCCCAATCTCTTCAAAATGGTATAAATCTCATAATCTTATGTTGCCTTTTTCACCCGGGCACATTGTTGTGTAGGGTCAGATTAAACAGAGAGTCAGTCTACTTTCTGCTGTTGGATTTGTTTAACATCAGACACGATGAAGCAAAAGTTAAGAAGCAGTGATTCATACCCGATACTCAGCTTTGATGAAAAGTTGAACCCAGTTTTGTTTCTTTTTTCTTTTTATTTTTTTTTTTCTACTTTGCCTTTAAACGAAGCTGTGGTGGATGCCTGCACACCTACCAGCATATGCACTTCAGTTCCAGTTCTCCCAGGCAGAGCACGGCGGGGTGGCGTTCACACTTGGCAGAGCAGCTGGGTGCGGCCGCAGAGGCTGCTGGTGCCTCAGTAGATGTCAGGCTTTCCTTCAGGTGGATGCACTAA
Organism: Platalea leucorodia; assembly: GCF_965183815.1. NCBI lineage: Eukaryota > Metazoa > Chordata > Aves > Pelecaniformes > Threskiornithidae > Platalea > Platalea leucorodia. The sequence goes on along the minus strand of NC_138829.1, from coordinate 27,656,525 downwards.
TTCACTGCCAGCCAGTGGTGCCTGTATGATTAGTGGCTAAAACACCCTCTGTAGTTTCAGCTGGAAACAAAATCTGTTTATCCTAAACTAACAGTTCTTCCTGCTATTTTTTCACCCTGAGTTTAGTTTGACTTTGGCAGTGGGAGAAACAATCAACAGCTGTAAATCACTCTTAATTTGCTTTGGAAGAAAAAGTTAGTTCATTCTGTGTTATTATTCTAAATAGTAGAACATAACTACAAGAAAAAAAAGTTGTCCTCATGAAATAACGTGTACGAGAAAACAAACAGAACTCTTTCTAATGCTTTCCAAATTGCAAATAAGAGTCTTCAGATTTCATATGGAAACAATTGGAACTAATGCTTAATTCACTGAAAAAAGGAGTACCGTGATGTATTTCGTGGTGACATTTTGCCTCTTTATACAGCTATAACATAATTCATCTACAAATGGGTAAACTGTAATTTATAACCAGTAGTATGTTGCTGCATTTTACCCATGAGTTTAATATTTTAAAAAGACTGCATACACTTTGTCATGGAAATTGGCCCTGTGCCGCTGAAACTCATGCAACTTCTGCTGTTCTTTGTTTAGCCTAAGACCTATACCCCAAAGTGTGATAGCTCTGAATAGTATCTAGTCCATGGACCAGACTATTTCCAGTGGCATACACAAAGAGAGAATGGGCTTCACATGGCACGTACCTCAGGTACCTCTGCAGCATTTTCCCACTCAAAGGAGGGTGCGCAGGAAATTACTCTCCTTTCTCACTAGGCTTCCTAGCACAGTAGCAAAGACGACACATCTCATAATCCTGGGGCTGACTGCCATGTGCATTTAGGGGGCTTGAACCGGACTGGTCGCAGAGGCACTTTATATCTGGGCTGCGGATGAAAAAGGTGATGGCCACATGTAGATCCTCTGCCTCTTGAGATGGTCCCTACAGCAGAGAACATCACGCAGTGGGTGGTTTCTTTGCATTTGACACTGAATTTCTTCACATCTGATTTCTTCAGAGAGGAGAATCAGATTTCTGAATGTTACGTAAGGATTTCTGAAATGCCAGGTTTCCAGTGAATCAGAATAAAATAAAAGGCTTTCCGGATGTTTTTGAAAAACTAAATGTCTGCATTTCAAATGCATGTGGCACAGTCTATAAACACTGTGACCATATACTGTATTTTAACCAGTTTCCAAAAATCAGCATCCTAATTTTAAATATTAAACTAAATATTAGTGAAATAAAATGACCCACAATGAATAAGTTACATAAGATTTGACTTTTCTCTGCCATGTTTCCAGAACAGCAGTATAAATTAGTGTCTGAAAATCCTGCCAAAAAAATCCAAGAAAAATAATTTTTAAAAAAGCCAGAAGATATTAGCCAAGAAAGAAACATCAGTCCAATGTTCTAGACTCTGCGGTTTCAGCCCCTAGAAACCTTACCTGACTCCGGGGCTCTACAGAGAAGAATGTGAATTATGAATCTCTAGAGGAGAATAAAATATTTCTACTGCATTGTGTATTCAGCGCTTCCATCCTCTTCAATGCAGAGCCCTCTTGGACTGATAACTGCAGGCTAAGCCACAGGAAGAAAGGGTAATTTACTAATTAGATTTCTCTTTGAAAATAATGCTTTTAGATATTATATTTTGTAGAGAGAAATAGCCAAGAAGAACAGGTGAACCAGAGAGTATTTCAAAGTATGTCACTAGGTGGTGACAAACCAAGCACAGTTTTGACACGATGTTTTTCAATAAAAGCCGACTATGCCCACTCCCTTCCAACCTTGTTTCCCCAAAAGCCTAAAATCTGGGTTTGGCAAAGCAATAAGCAGCCATGAAGCAGAGGCAGCAAGGTGGTGTATCCAGCCTGAAGTATATAGGTTTTCATTTCCAGTCTGGATGGAATACATTTGTCATTATGTGTTTATCATGTCTATGATGGGTAGAGTCACCTTGAAAGCAATGTAAATGTACAGAAGACCCGTTCTACTCTCCCTTTTCCCAAAAAAAAGTCTTTTCTATACAGATTCTTATGCTGTGTAATATGACTTAGGGTTGTTCTGTGGGTTCTTGAGCTTCCTAACTAGAAAGACTCAGATAAAAGTGCCCAAATGCATAGCATATGGGAGTTGTAGGACAGATAAGAATTACCAGATTCATGACTTGGGGCCTGCTGATCACTGTGATGATCATGGTAATTGGATTCCATCGGCTCCACTTACATTGTTGGTGACAGTGCTGCTTTCAGTGTACGCATGGGCCCTACCAGTCATTAAACTCTGTAAGACAACCCAGAGGGAAGCTGTGAGCTTCTGCAAGGGTGCTGTAACGCACTGCACTTCATAATGCTGACAGCGCTGAGTAACGTCAGTGCCGGTGCAGGCAGACTGATAAAAGCAAAGGGTCACAAGCTCAACTGATACATGCAGGACTTGCAGGTACTCAGATTTACAACGGCAAGCTCAAATGATTGCTGGTCAGCTGGAATAGCTCAAAACGTGGCAAAGCTATACAAAGCAAGTATGTATGAGTGTATACACACAAACACATGCATGCGCATATATACGCATCTTCCTTCTTGTAAAATACATAAACATCCTATTTGGTCCATTATCCAACAAGTAAAGGGATGAATTATAATGTACGTTGGTTGTAAAAGAGTTCATGATTAGTAAAATTCAGATTCCAGTTGCTGGGCAGTTAGGTAGCATGATTTTACTATTCAGGCAATAGTAAGTCTTTGTTTTGCTTTTGTGCTGCTCTGATGTGTAGAGGAAATTGGAGCATTAATTCTGCTAAGGGGGTGAGTCCACGGCTGGAGAGGTTGGAGCTGGTAGGAGAAGGAGACCTTGGAGAAAAAAAACATGACTAGTGTTTGATTTAGAACTAGAGGGGCTATATTTGGAAATATCCCTTCAATATTCAGAAAGTTTGGAGGTGGCTCGCACTCACTGAGAGCTGCAATTGCCCAGCACTTCAGGAAATCACTCCCCGTGCCTACTACGTGGCCCAACCACACCCTTCCCCCGCTAGGGTAAGATGAACATCGCCATCTGAAGTCTAAACCAGAAAACTAATGCAGGCTATGATTATGATCTTTTCATTATTTAATTGGGATAAACAGGTTATAATACGTTGCAAATGCATACAAAAAGTGCATTATCCATCAGAGTACCAGCTAAAAGCTGGAGATCTTGTTGCTCTCTGGTTTCTGTTAAAAACAGACATAGATGGAACTTGCCCCCTTATTCAGTCAATGAGAGACAAGTCATGGATAAAAGAAAAATTTGAAAAGCACTGCTTTATTGAGCAGAAAATCAATACCAGTATTAGTGAGTTTATTTTCCTAGCATTGCAGCAGAATTATTTTGTATATCATTTAGTCACAGAAAGAGAAAAGACACTTTTAGAAGCTAAATTGACTGTACAATATTGTAAAGAAGCTTTTTTTAAGGAGTTTCATATGTCTTTACGAAAACTAGAAAACTAGAACTTTGATATTAAAACATGCTTATTATCTTATGCCTTGTATTTTCTATACCATTCTGTATTCTTTCTATAAACTCAAGTGTCTGTATAAGAAAAGTTGCCGTTTTACCCACTGAAGACTCTTGGCTACTATCAATAACTGATTTCAGTGATGTTTTGAACAGCTACATCAGCTAAAGATCTAATCTATGGTTCGTGCCTTAGATTCATACAAATTACACAAATCAATCACAAGACCGAATGAACGAATGAAAGAAAATTCAATGAAATGAAAGATAAGAAACACAGATAATGTATTTTTTGATGGCACAGCATATACTTTGTTTTTATTTTTATGCCAGTAGCTGCTAACTGATCACGTAATGAGTCCAGAAGAAATTGAACCTCATCTGTTACTTGTACTAATACAAGATTGTACAAAATCCTCATCAGTTAACTGGGAAGAAAAGTAAAGGGAATGGCGCTCTGAGATGCTTGTATGTGAAGTTATAACAGGTGTGGGGGACAGGTGGGGTTTTAATTGTCACTGTTGTTGTTCCTGTTATTTACGGTGGAAAAGAAGGTGGAAGCGTTGCAGGGCTTTATGGGGTGTCATAGAAGACCAGGAAAAACATTCAAGATATATTCAAATCAGGGCAAAAGACTGGACATTTTGGGAGAATGGATATGAAATAAGGCAAAACTGGTCGATATCTGCCACTGAACACCCTTAGAAAGAAGGAATCTGAAATGGAGAAAAATCAAGGGTGGGATGCCCAGGAGAGGCCATTTTGTTAAGAAGAGAGGAAAAAAAATTAGAGTCCAGTACAGGCATTATAAAGCAGGACTTGGCTTTTTCACATAATTCATTTAGATTGTTTAGGGTACAGCAAATATATAAACTTCCAACTGGGCAAGAAAGAGGAAGTTTTGCTTTTTATGTCAGCTGCTATATTCAAAGTGGGCTGTTCTTTTTGAAGGTTAGAAAGTATCCAGGTATTTTTTCTAAGAACCAAGTGATAATTTAAGTACTTTATGGAATTACTCAAAACTTGGGAAAACAATGCAGAAAACAGATAGATAATAGATTTTTAAAAATGTTAATTTATTCTGGATTTTTCAGATGATCTGAATTTCATGGATTATTTTCTTTCCTTTTATCATTAAAATAGAAAAAAGTCTTATTAAATTTTTGCTCAACTCAAACAAAGAACAACTCCGTATCAACAAGACAGAAATGGAATACAGCTGCATTTTCTCTGCTTTTTCACCATCATAAAGTAAGATTTACAGAACTTCTTATTTTAAAAGCATCTTCAGTGCTATGACTCGGAAAATTACTTCCTGTAGAGAAATATATACTCTTAAGAACAAAAGGTAATGTTCATGTATTCCTCTCCACAGACCTTCAAAGTCTGAACGTAGTTTAGCATGAAGACATAGAGCTACACTCCCAAGATGGCTTATCTGATCTACAGAGGATTGCAGGTTTCAGTGTACTAATTCAAGAACCTTTCATTAGAACTAAGATTTAATTGAAAATAAGCAAGAGAATAAATTCCCTAAGCATGGAAGAAAATCTCCTGATACATTCATATTTGTGGAAAAATATGTCAGTCGTATCTGCACTGCAATAAATTCTAGAGTCCGCAGGAGGACTTCTCCTGACCAGATAGAATTTTGCTCAAAAAAACTATTCCCACAATCTCAAATTTTACTAGAAAAGCATATTCTCTGTAAATGTATACCAATATATGCATACTTCAGTTTTTAACACAAAACAATAATATGCATTTAAACGCAAGTTCTTGTCTGTTACTGCAGCAAAGTTGACTTTATATGACAAGCCAGTAGGATGTTCTTTTGAGAGATCTAACTGGATTTATGGAATTGCAATGGATGTTAACAACATTAGTGTGGTCAATTTATCGGAAAGTAATGAAAGCTTCCTCATTATTATCTGTCTGATGTATAGGTAAGTAAAAGAGGACTTGTGATGTAAAAGTTTTAGACATCTAATAATATAATGTCACTAAGTACAGGGGAGAACAGACTGTAATGCACATTGTATATTAATGGATTGATGCTCATGTTGTATATTATCTTCACATCCCTTTAAGCTTCAGAATCTAGAAAAGAATGAACACCAACTTTGTTTTACGTAGGAAGACTAATGCATGTGTTCTTATGATTACTTATTCTCTTAGGATATCTGAATTGCTTCAAATGGACCAGAATCTACTTCATCATCTCAGTGGTTAGGTGTAATTGAAAGAGAATCAATTCACTTTAAGTGCCACCCCTAACACTGCAGAGTTGGAAGGGTTATTGCCATGAAATCTAGGAGGCTCGTCTTCTGAAAAAAAGCTACATGCACTACATAAACATAATTCATTACTTGCTCAGAGAGGGAAAAATTTAAACACAAACAACAAAACTTTTTTTTCTTTTTGTGGACTGCTATCATGACAGACTGACTAGTAACTATATCTCCAGACATCTTTAATAATTCATTCTCAGCACAATTAATAAGATGACCCACAACAGAAGAAACAGATCCTGATTTTGTCCTAAGAATGGATGTGATTAGGCTGAACATTGACTACAACATACCTAAAATGAGCAACTTTGAGTAAAAAAGCTAAAAACATTCACTATGTTAATGTTTAATTTCAAAGCAGAGAGCTGCATATAAATTAAGAAGGATGCTAAAAAGACATTAAAAGGGTAAAGGCTTGCAGGTGGCACTGGGACTATTTAATGACACTAGGGGGATCAGATTAAACACATATTACCTATCAAAAGAAGACATTAGAAGACCACTTTCCCCTCAAAAAACCTAAAAGGTTAAATAGTACACAACAGAAAAGGACATAATTTAAAGCTGAAATCAAGTACAAATAAAGAAAACAGAAGAAAGGGTGAACTTTAGCAAATAAATAGTAAAATTTTAAAGCAGGCCAAAAAAAAAAAAAATTAGAGGAACATCTGCCTAAAGACATTGCAACCACCAATGCAAAATCCAGTAGGGCAGGAAACCAACCAGAGTACTTACTGCTGCCGAATGATGGTTGTATTTAAGAGTGTTTCTGGAAGAAAGAGCCATAGGGAAAAAGTTGTGAAAGCTTATTGCTTCTGTTCGTTATGGACTATCTTTTTTTTTTTTTTTTTTGGAAGAGGGGCAATGGATAAGTCTGTGGAAGTTCATCAGAATGAAGAGTTTGTAGGAGTTTTGGAGTAAATCAGACAATGGACAGTACAAAACTATTATCAGAGGCTTGTGCTCCCTTAAGAATTCAGAAGGAATTCCCTAATGAAAGACCTGTACTATTAAATGTGGTGAAACCTGCTGGAAACCCACAGGACACTGTTCTGGGACTTGTCCTGCTCAAATTTCTCATAAATGATCTGGAAAAAACCCGAGGGATAATTCTTTGAAAACATCAGAACAAAAAAATGGTTATGTTAGTAACTTTTAAAAACCAGAAGATACTGTTAACCCGTCGTAGAAGACTATACTGTACCTGCACCTCCAACAGTTTCTAAATTTGGATTTCACAAGGAATCTAACAGTATAAGAAAAAGTGGGGGAAAAAAAAAAAATCAGATCTATAGAATTGTTTCTAAAAAAGAAGAAACTAAATAGATTCCTCAACTTGAGATAGAGATGAGTGAAGAAGTGTATGGCAAAGGTATGGGAAATCAAGATGAACTGGTCTACTTTTTTATGTTACATGTAAACAAATTGTGGAACTAATTGATACGGGATGGTTGGATGCCAAAAGTAATAAATCAAATCTAAACTCTGTTAGAGAAATTGATGGAAGTCTACCAAGTGTGACATGAACTCAGTCTCAAACTCAAAGTCTTGCCACCTTAGAGTACCTAGGAGAACTAGGTGTCATTTAGCAACGTGTCAGATTTCCTATTTCCTAAAGCATTTGCTATTGTCACAGAGAGGTTACTGACTTAGATGACTTTTAATCTCACTCAAACTATCTGTTCTTATGCTCCTATGTTATGTTCCAGGGAACAGTGTAAACCATTCTTGTCAGTCCAAAACACGAGACCTGCTGGATACGTTCCAAAAACAAAACCATGCTTTTCTGACATATTACTGCCCATGTGTGGCTCCTGGATTAATGACTGAAAATGTTTATTTGCTTGCAAACCACCACATTTTGAGTAACTAACACCTGAAAAAATATGCAGCGAGAGCATGGTAAGGATGGCTACATCCTGGTAAAGATGGATACTTGCCTGTCTGTCTTACCTCTCCGTCCTCAGCTCATCCTCGCCCTGGACCTGCGGGATTCTCACTCTTTACGGTATCCATGAAATACATAATAGTAGTTGTTTCCCCCATCCTTCTGCCTCAGACTTGCAATGCAAAAGGACTGGCAGGTGGCAGGAGGGAAAGGTCATCAGAAATGTGGGACCACCACCACATCTCTGCCTTCCCCACCTCCGCTGCTGCCTTCAGGTACCTCCCCTACAGCGAAGCAGTCCTTCAAGTCTGCAGTACGGAAAAGGAAAAAGACTTGCTTCCAAACAGATGACTTCATGTTCACTTTCCAATCTCCCAATGCCAGAGCTCTACAAGTCCAGAGGAGAAAGGCAAGGCTGCGTATTGGGGGAAGAAGGAAAGGCATGAAGTTTAACCTATTTTGAAGCCCTGGGAGAGAGGTTACTGCTGCTGCCTTGCTGTGTTTGCCTTTCCCGTCAGTTATATATCATTAGTGAAATGTATGAATCACCACTCTGTAGCCTTGATAAATGTCCACATCCTGAAGTAATAGAAAATATTATTTCTAGAAGGAACTAAGTTGCATGTACCAGTGATTAAGCTCTATGCAATAAATGAGTTCTGAAAACATGAAAAAAATTGATTAAGTGATAGGAAATTACACTTCCTGGGGGAAGCAGAGAATCCATTCATTTTCTAATCTTCTTTAAGCTATATAGTACACTTAAAAAAGGAGAAAAGTTCTTTGAAGTATTTGAATTTTGCCCATGTCCACTTTTAGATTTCACTTAAATCCCATAACACGCTTAATCAAGCCCTCAGCAGTATAACTCATCATTAAAAATTTGGGGAAAATTAAAATTTTATTTCTGATTATTTGATGAATACAAACCATTAAAAATTCATCACATGTTCATGAATAAAATGTACAGCTGACAAATGATGTGCCTAGCAGTCAAACTATCTTTGGAGGAATTGAGGAAATCTAAAAATTAGATTTAATAATTGGCAACAGGGGACACTTTTTGGACCGCTGTGATAGATGAGAGGTTTGGACATTCCTATTCTTTGCAGAAATCACCATTTTTAAATGTGGACTCACAGATTCTTGTGTCCACCATTTCATTACCATTACATTATTACAGCCAGTCCTCTAGTCAAGAGCCAGGGTCTACAACACTACGCATTACCCCAGGGAATTCACAATTTAAAAAACCCCACCTAATATGAACCACTAGAATTGAAAGTAGTACATTATTTAAAATCCTCCATATAAATGTATCCTTTGTAAAACACACAGATACAAAGTTTGTATGGGATTTATATGTTTTAATATGGGATGAAATAATGTTTTTTCTGTACTAGAAAAACCATTGCAATATAATACGCTTATATAATATGCTTAGTCAAAGGACATGCATGTAACATGAGGGAAAAGGTCAAGATTTGTCTCCATCTCTGCTATGTTTTGGAAAAATATTTACATTTGATTGTGTGTTTTACGTATGGTGTTACATAAGAATAAAAAGAAAGTTGCATCCAATTTCATAACCAGACACTTTTATTATATCAATCCTTGCTATGATTATCTGTATTCATTATGACCTTATTTAGTCTCCTCCTATGGATGTGAACAGCAAACCCTGCACTGAATCTGCCTTGCAGACCACTGAATCATGGTTATGATACGAGCCAATAGTCCATGCTGCAAGTCAGTTACCTGTTGGTTTCCTATTTAAGAAAGACACAATTTAAATCAAGAGTGGAAAGCAAAAATGATTTATCCTTTCTCCCAAAACATCCACTTCTTGGTCTGAACCATTAGAGGAAAAGAAATTCATGCATTTCAAACCTGCTCAGGTTCCAATCAAATCCAAATGCCATTGGCTTTGTATTCTACTGACTGCAAAAAGAAGGTCAAGAAACCCAAACAGACGAAACAAGAATCTCTAACATGTAAAAACAATAGAAGCTATGGTAAAATTATGGCCATTTAGCCATGCCTTGAAGTGACACAAGGCACTGTGATGTGACTTGCACAGACTTAGGTTAGCTGATTTTTCTGATTTAATTTTAGATGTGTGTTTTACAGGCATTTAAATATGAGTAGCCTCCCTAGGCTTTCTTTACAGTTGATGTCGAGAAATGGCACCTTTAGGATGCAATTCATTGGCCCTGTTTTCAGCATCTAGTCTAAAATGAGAGAAATTGCAAGTACATACTTCTCTCCATAGGCTGGAAGGGAGTCTAGGTGAGTAGATGAGTCTAGATGAGCTGTTAGAGATGTCTGTACCTGGTGAGATGGATCCCGTCCTTAGATGCAAAATAGCCTGGTTTTAGCTGAGTCAAATTATAAACCAGGGAAAACATAACAGAATCCTTGTGTAGTCCTTTAGACAAATGTCTAATGCTTAATCCTGAATCTTGAGTGTGAGAAAAAGAACTCTCCAATCAAAATGTGATTTCAGAGGAAGCCAAGGCAAAGAGCAAAATGAGAATAATAAGATGAGACAGGTGAATGGCTTGCAAGGGCATGAACTTGTACATTTTAGCTGAATAGTCTGAGTCAAATCCTGAGAGACACCAAAAGAAGTAGTCAGTTACAGGCGCTTAACTCAGCACTTAGCTGTGTGCTTGGTAAGACTCCTGAAACAGAGAACGAGGGCATTTCTAGAGCTTAGAAAATCATACCCGGACAGTTGTACAGTCCCGTTATGAGTTCAGCCATCTGATATGTGAGAAAGAGGAAAACATGGAAATAATAACTTAGAGAGCCTCTCATTCATCTTAGTTGCTATTTGCTTGCACAGCCCCTTGTAGAAGAATGGAGCTCCACATACACTGCCCCCTAAAAGAAATTACTTACAGTGACAGTAACAGCAGTGGTATTAAGACAAAAGGCATTAATGGCTAAGTCATTTTCCAAATCTGTGCACATCTGAATGTAGAATCAAGCCTCCTACCGAAGCTGAAAAGTGCCTGCCTTCTGAAATACAAATGTCAGACGAACAGATTAGAAAAGTATGGAGATATGAGACAGCTTTGTAATGAGTAGCATTCTCACCTAGCTGGGTTTCATTCCTGTCATGATACAGTGGAATTTATGGCTATAGACAGCCTGATGGCTCACAAATGTCTGTGATCCCCTTAACAAAAGCAAAAGACCATTTCCCAGATAGCAACAGCCTATTATCATTTAGCGGAGAGAGAGGGAAAAAGGAAAAACCTGCGCTGTGTCATATTTTATCCTTAGCAGATGTTTACACCAGATTAATCTTCAAGTCTTTCCTTGCAAGAAAAATAGGTAGTAATACACGTTATTGTTTGAAACGGAGTTCTCCGAACTCAAGACGAAAGTGACAAAATGAAAACAGTAGTCAGAAGGGCAGCTCTAGAGAGAGGAAAACAAACCAAAAAAGCATATTTAAAAAGACATTTCAGAGCTTAAAGTTCTTTTAATGGAAGTATTTCCCTACCCTCCCCGCACTCCACAAGGCTTGGATGAGATCCAGTTAGTTGTGTCTTACTGCACTCAGAAAACCTTGAATCAATATTTAGCATTACCACTTTAATTGAAAACCAACACCGTAGTAATAACGTGAGCATCAGCACTCCGGACTGCAAAGCAAGCAAGTTCTGTGGCCAGGATGAAAGCTGCTCTACGGGAATTCCCAAGGGATATCACAGAGGAAGTGTTTACTTCATTTAGAAAAAGGCACAAAGGGTGAATCCTTCTTTCCTTACTCTCAAGGGACTCCATGGAAAACAATGTATCTGACTGGAAAGAATGGGATTTGCATGATGCATTTGGACCCACTTAACTCCTCTCACACTGCGCAGCTTGTCAGCGCCTTGTCTGACTGTAAGAGAGCCACACGTTGCACGCAGAGAGCAAGTTGTGTACCGACGGACCTTAGGAGAAAAACTGTAACTGAAAAATTTCTTGCTCTGCTACAATAAAAATTAATATTGTATGAAGTGACAAACAGGGCAGTGATTTAGTTTTTAAATCATCCTTTATTCTTTTCATCAGCTGAAGTATAAAACTGACTCCCCATTAACCTCCCACTTCCTCAGCAATTTAATGACCTTCTAAGTATAGAAACGCTCTTCATTTTTAAGAATGTCAGTATGGGTCACAGTTTCCTTCAAAATTATGGCTGTTCACCTCTCCAAACGTTCCAGCAATTAGAAAGAAAACGAGAGCCTCCAAGTACCACTCAGACAAGGAGCGGCTTCTAAATTACAAGGCGCGAGTGCTCAAAGTGGTCCCCTTTACACCTGCTCCAAGTAAGGCACCTGGAGAACAGTTTCTGAGAGGATAAAAACCTGCAACCGTTGCAGCTGCAGATAAGCAATCGCTCTGTCGGCCAGGCTGCTGTATTTATATTTTACTTATGTCAGCACCTAAATAACTGTTTTTCAAAAACTCCTGACTGTCCAAAGGCTTCAAACCCCTGAAAAGGGGGTGGCGGCATGACCCCACCTCTGACAACCTGCTCGGCCAAGTCCCACGGCGCCTCTTCCTCGGCGCAGCCGGGCCGGGGCCAGGAGAGACGGGGGGAGCCGAGCGCTGCCCCGGGGCGGGAGCCGCCGCTCGGGGCAGCCCCGAGGGACGGGGCCCCGGTCGCCCCGGGGCTAGTCGTCGCCGCCGCCCGCCGCTCCGCTCGGCTCCGCAAAGCCCGCCTCCGCCTTGCTGCCGGCCTCCGGCGGCTCCTTATCCCCGCGGCCCTCGGATTTCTTGTTGAAGCAGAGCTTGAAGACCCCCAGGACGGTCATGACCAGGATGACCAGCACCACCACGGCGACCGTCACCAGGATGAAAACGTAGTTGGAGGAGGAGGAGGGCGGCGGAGCGGCCGTTTTGACTCCGACGGCGCCGGCGGTGGTGGCAGCGGGCCGCACCGCGGCGCGGCCGGGTGCCGGGGAGGAGGGGCGATGCCCCTCCGCCCCGGTACCCGGCCGCGCCGCGGAGCCGCCCGCAGCGGTGGTGGCCGCCGCCGTGGCCGCGCAGGGCGTCCCGTCCCGCCCGCCCGGGCTGCAGGCACAGGCGAAGCCGCCGGCGGCATCGCGGCACCCGGCGGACTCGGCGCACCGCCCGCTGCCGGGGCTCCGGTAGCCGAAGGAGCAGGGGCAGAGGGGCTCCTCTGCCCCCTTCCAGGCGAAGCCGCCCGGCTGGGGCCGGCAGGTGAGCTGCACCTGCCCGCCGGGGCACGCCACGGTCAGCACGGTGCCCGGCGGGCTGAAGCCGGGGCCGGCGCTGCGCTCCTCGAAGGGGAGGCGGTAGTCGAGGTCGAGGGCGCCGGCGGGGCTGAGGTCGGGGCAGGCGCCCTCGTACTGGTACCTGCAGACGTAGCCCTGGCCGTCCCGCTGGCAGAGCCGCTCCTTCCAGCCCCAGCTGGGGCCGCCGCCCGGGGCCGCCGCCGCCGCCAGGTGCAGCCCGGCGCAGCGGGCGGTGAGGCAGGACCGCGCCGGCTCTTTCACCCACCGGCCGAGCGCTGCCGGCACCTCCCGCGGGGCCGCCCCGCCGCCGGCGCCCTCCCAGGCGAAGCCGCGGAGCGGCTCCTCTGCGTCGGTGCAGGCGGAGGCGTTCCGCCTCAGCCCGACCCAGAAGAGCCGGGGCACGGGCCCCGCCGCCGCCTCCGCCAGCAGCCCCAGCAGCAGCCGCAGCTCCGGCTCGGCGCTGACCCAGGCCAGGCCGCCCCGCCGGCCGCCGCAGGCGCGGCGGGCCCCGGCGTAGGAGGCGTTGGCGAGGTGGGCGCTGAAGCAGGCGCCGGCAGCCTGGCAGCGCACGGCGGCCCGCGGCGGCGGGGGCCGGCCCAGGGCGCAGGCCGCGGCCAGCAGCAGGCACCAGGCCCCGGCCGGCCTCATCCCGGCGGCGCGGCGCGGCGGGCCGAGGGGCGCGGGCTGCCCCGGCGGCTGTGGCGGCGCTCGGCCCCGGCTCGGGCTGGCCCCGGCTCGGGCTGGCCCCGGCCGCCCGCGCCCTCCCAGCCCAGCGCCGTCCCTGTGCCCACGGCCTTCCGCCGGGCCTGCCGGAGGAAACGTGTCGGGAGCCGGGGCTGACCCCGGCATCCTCCGTTTGTTGACGGGCGGGTGACGAGCAGCTCCCTGCGCAGCCAGGAAGGGTTCGCCCTGCCCGGCGGGCGGGTGTCCAACCTCGGGGAGGACGAGGGTGGAAAATCCCGGTGCCTGCTCCGCGGTCAGAGGGGCAGGAGGGGGGCGAGGCACAGAGCCGCAGCGGTGGGGCCGGGGTCGCGGGCCCCATCTCAGGGAGACGCCCGGGCCCGTCTTGCCAGCCTGTTGCACAGCGCTTCCAGGAGAAAAGCGGTCCAGCCTCAGTGACCTCCTCCTTGAGACACGGAGGTTTCTGGGTTAGGTGAAGCTGTGCAACCAACCCCCTCGCTTCCAATACATGAGGCAGTTTAACACTCATAAAAACTGATTCCACTCACTGTTTTCAAGCAAGTTGGCCTAAATGCATCGTACGTTAAGTGCCTGCGCTGACTTCCAGTAGGTTGTTCTTAAATGAGTTTAACTGATCCACTGCAACTGTTCCTCCATAGGCAGTCTACGTGTCGCCTGCTTTTCATGCTCCTTGGTGTGATGTCTGTCTGCCGTTACCTCCTGTGTACATCCAGATAGAACACACGTCCCAGTCTCTTCCCCAGGTGTTTTGTGTGGCACAGAACCACGTGCATACGTGTGCGTTTCACTTTCCAGCTTTCACTTTGGAAGAACCCCGTCAATGTTCTTGGTTTTGTGAGTGTGATATAATATAAACTCCTAGCGTTTGAATAGCCAGAGAAAAAAACAGAGAAAAAAAGCAGAAAATAAATAATCTATTTGGAATTAAAAAAAAAGTAAGATTCATCAGTAGTTGCAGTCAGCAGAGGCGGGAGTTCTGTAGTCTTGGATCAAGGCTCCAGGTTGACTCGGTCCTGCACAAAGTGCCCTCACTGCACCCGTGTGCTAGTAAGCTCTGCTTCTGTTCAGCCCTTTCTTAAGAATTTAATTTCTCTTTGGAGGGAATAAATGTGGATGACGAGCCCCATTCAGCCAGCGTGTGACCGACCTGCACAGATCTCATTGACTCTAGGCTTACACCAGGATATAACACATTTTCTCTGGACATCTGAAAGAAGAATTAGAAAGGCGGGTGTACAGACACACTGTGTGATGAAGCTCTGAAGCACAGCCTGTTTTCATAATGGATTCTAAATACTCAGTAAATTTTGTAGGGTTTCCAGCTGGAAGCTGCCTTGATGGACAAAGCTGCTGTTGTTGCCAGAGCATTGCCAGAACTGCAGCAAACCATACTGAGGAAAATCAAAAGCTTAAGAGTTATACTGCTCCATTTGCCCTGGACCCCGTGTCCTGGGCAGCAGAGAGCACAGGAAGCATGCAGTGGTCTCTATTCACAAAATTCCTCTTTTTTTATTAGCAGAAGAAGTGTAAGTTCTATACAAAGTACATCCCCGGCACCTGGCCTATCTCCCGCGTACAGGATGCTTTAGGGTTGGGGACAATGTGCAAGCCATTCCTGGTTTTGTCTGCCTTCTCCCTGAATACTTGATGACAAGAAATGGCAGCTTGATGAAAGGTGCTTTTAACCTTCGTTTTCTGACAATGTTTTGGATAGCCTTGGCATTCTTATTTCCTAGCTGAGCACAGAGGTCACAATAAAGCAAAAAATAAGATACTAAAAAAGAGTAAATTTTGTTTTCCCCAGTTTGGTGAATTATCAATAATTAACTCCCCCCCCCCCCCCCCAGTAGACTTTCAAGCATTGTTTATGGGTTTTCAAGTATTCCAGTACTTAAAAGGTGGCTACAGAGAGGACGAAGGTTCTCTCTTCACAAAGAGTCACATGGAGAAGACAAGGGGCAATGGGTACAAGCTGCAACAGGAGAGGTTTTATCTCGATATAAGAAAGCATTCTTTTACACTAAGAACGACCATTCACGGGAACAACCTCCCCAGGGGTGTGGTAGAGTCCCCGTCACCGGAGGTTTTCAAGCTGCAATTGGACAGGGTGCTAGATAATCTCATCTAGGCTCCCTTTCCCACGAGAGGCTGGACCAGGTGATCTTCCAGGGTCCCTTCCAACCTGGGCTGTTCTATGCTATTATGATTCTATGATGATTTAAATGATTTAATGATTTTAAATGGTTTAAATGATTTTAATGATTTAAATACTTATTTCAGACCTATATAAAAATACAAGAATCAAATATCAGCCTCTCCCCAAAATACACATCTATTAGTTACTTCATTTTTGCTTTGGGGAAACATCTTGCTAAATCCTTGTACAGCCCTGCTGGATATCACATACACAGAAATTGTTTATCATCACAAGTGTAAGAGTTAACAAAGCAACACTTTGAAATACATGAAATAGAAGAAGTTGATTAGGGGCAAACAATTCACACATTCATAACTGTTTTTAGGCAGATCTTTACATTCAGTTGGTATTTTGTTTCTCTTGGTATTCAGCAAAAGTGAAACTACATCAAATATTGCCTATATTCTTACAATTTTTGTATTTCAAGAACTATTAAACTGCTTTGGTAAAAATAATTATGTTAAATTTGCTATGTGCAGCTGGGAATGGAATTAAGTTTGGGTCCCAGTAGACTTGATTTTATGGAAAATCGGTTTTCATAACAAAACAAGAACCTGTTGGTTTAATTCTAGATGAAATCAGAATTTGGGTTAATCAAGGTGTAGAGATGATACAGCCACCAAAGTCAAAATCTACAGCGTTGTAGCAGCTATGCTTTCAGAGCTCTGCTGCCTGCTGGAGTTGTCACTCCGGCGTTCGTTCTTCCCCACGGCGCATCGGGCCGAGGCACCGAGCCACGTGCCTGCGCGGGTGAGCACGGGGAGATCCTCGCTGTCTGCCTGCGCCCTGGGCTGGAAAGGTGCAGTTCAGTCTGCATCCAGTTTGCATTCCAGAAAACAGCTCTTCCTCTGGTTTTGAATGTTCTCCCGGTTCCATTTTAAGTAAATAAGACAGCATTTTCATTAAGTGTCTTCATGGGGCTTTTCCTGCAGACGTCCTTTCTTGAGAGAGAGGATTAGCTACTCACACACAAATGCTCGTACCAATCAACATGGGAGGCAACTAAACTTCTGTGTCTAAAGAAGACTTTATTATATGGATGTGCATGTTATATGACTGACTGAGGTGTAAGTCCTAGTGTAGCTGTTCTGCTCAGTAGCAAAAGCCTTATTTAACTGTAGTCGTTCCTCAGTCTTCTGCCTGTAAGATCCAAGCCTTTGAAAAAACAGTGGCTTGCTTTAATTGTAATTTTACTAAAAGCCATTAGGTTTTTGTTTCATTATGTCAACCTATCTGTCTTATAACAATATGTACATTTTGACTGAAGGGCTGAAGGTAATGAGAGAAGGGCTGAATTAATAAAGCTACTTTTCTCTTTCAGGGTGGATTCTTTCTTGCATTCAACTGCTAGGGCTTAAGGGGGTATATTTGCATTAGAAGTAGTCTCACAGAGAGATACAGTATCCTGTTCTTATTAAGAGCTGTATTTTGCTTTGCAGAGGTAGGTGGATGGCACAATAAAACAGATCTGCCTGGCTGTGAAGGGCAGAAGTAAAACGATCGCCTAACACTGCAATGCAGAGGGCACGACTAAGTTCACTAAACTGGCTAGTGACGCTTCTCATCCCCAAAGGGGATACAGGGAAATGTCTGGAAATGGATCTGTCTACCCATTCTGCCACAAACCTGGAAACAGTGTCTCAATGGCAGAAGCAGCTACAGCATCTCTTTTCTGCTAGCGTAAAGGAAGGCTGCTTAAGGTGCGCCTCCCTTTATCACCTGTCCTGTACAGGTGAAGAAACCTATTGCGATCTGTTGCATGATGCAGATCTCTTTGGGGTTGGAAACTTTGGAGAGGGAGTGAGAAAGGCAGGAGAAGATCAACAGTCTGGCAGCACTGCCCGTTTGCACGCTCCAGCCTTTTAGCTTGCTGCAACCTTGCGGAGCGTGCGCGGGTTGGCAGCAGAAAGGCTGCGTTGTCCCTGTGAGCTCGCTCCTTCCCCCTCTTCCCAACCGATATCTCCACTGGCTCCACGCATCCTTCTGCTGAATTTATCGAGAGTAAAGTCAAAACATATCCCCCATCTTTCAGTGCTCTGCTAAGAGATAGATAATAATTTAAACAACCCAATGGAAACAGGTACTTTGAAAAAGTGAGAATCACTGTTGTTTGACGGCATGCCTCAAAAATTATGGGTTAAATCCTCCTTTCCTCACTCCGTGCTTCATGAAATTGATATCTGTATTTAAGACGTGATTTATCAAATAATAAGGCAGTCCTACATTTCACATGTAAGTTGTGTTTAAGCAAAGAAAAGTATTTTCTCACTAAAGGGTTATATTATTCTTTAAGAAAATACCTAAGTTAAAAATTGGACCCTTTTGAAGTCAGTGAGAACTGTCTCATTTCAACAGCGTGCCAAGACTTCTCATGAATTTCCCTGCATTCAATCAAACAACTTGTAACAGGGAGTAAAAATGCCAGGTGGAATCTGGCATGCTTTTGTTACTTTTCCAGAGAACAGGACAAGAAATGAAAATAAGAATTTCTGTCTTATTGTAACAACTTGCACGATCATAAGAATTTAATTATTCATCTCTCAAAAGGACTACATAGATAACAAGGTTCACTTACACAGTTTGGAAAAGATAACCCAGCAGGGGTCATGCGAGTTCCTGTCTACTGTAATAACAATTTCCAATGACATTATCACATAGCTACAGGACTTTTTTAAAAATAAGGAATAATATTTAACTGCTGTTGTGAACACAGTGGTATATCTGTTATGTTTACGACATGGACATAAAATATAACTAATGCTGACCGGCTGATGGGACATTTAATAGGTGGACTGCACTGGCAAAAACAAACAAATAAAAAGGTGTGACTGTAGCATTACCCAATATGCATATGTTCTCCTTAAAGCCTCCTGAGTTTGGATGTTCATGTTTCCATTACTAATTATGCAAGAAAATAACATATTCTGTTAACACTTCCATTCATCTTTAATGAGTTATTAAGAAAGATTCCAATCCTGTAATTAGCTAGGGGAAATGAACTCCAGAACTCTCAAATTAAACACTTCAAATATTTTCCAAAAATACTGTAGTCTATAAATATTTTTTATTCTCACTCTAGCCTACTCTTCTGCCTTTTGTTGACTGGATAATTCATACTCATTCCATCCCAGCCTCCAAATTTTTCACATCTCCTGTATTACGTTGCCCCATTTGAGCTTCATGTCGAGTATAGGTTGGCATGAGGGGCTCCACAGGAACCAGAGGTCAGGTATGGGCATATGTTACAGTTTGCAGTTAACAATGTCAAAAAAAAAAGCAAAAGCACTGAAATGTGTCCTGATACGATCAACCCTGCATCATCTTCTCTTTTTTCTGTACCTTGAATGACAAACACCCAGCCACGGTCAGAGCTTTGACTGGTTTGATATATTTCAGTGCCCATATGAAGTGTCTGCATGCTGCAGAATCTGAGCTTTCAGTTGTGTTTATGTGTGTGTACCTGTATTTAGATGTTTGTATGTATATCTCTAGAGCAGAGTAGAACAGAACAGAACAGAATAGAATAAGGCTGAGAGTGCAGCAGAGGGTTAAGTTGAGGGAATGGAGAGCTGCATCACAGAATAAAATGAGTAGGCAGGAAAAGAGGGAGTAGACACAAAAAGAAGAGGATAGGGAAGGAATCAAAAGAAAAGACAGAAGATCATTCACTAGCGTGGAAGTACCAGAGTGGCAGAGGGAGCTGAGGGGCCATGTCGCCCCTGCTGCTGCCCAGTGTGGCACACGCACTGGTGTGTGAGGTGGTGGTGACCGCAGGCGTGTTTGCAGAGCTGGGCAGCTCGCACAGCAGCCTGATGCGAGGCGGTGCAGGGCTGTCAGCATGGAGTAAAGGACAGTGACAGCTAAAACAAAAGGCAGTTACCACATAAAGACAGCATGCAGTTCTTCAAACATATTCCTTTAGCTAGCTGCGGGAGACCCACTGTGTACTGAGGGACGTTCATAGAATTGTGGAATCATAGAATGGTTTGGGTTGGAATGGACCTTAAAGATCATCTAGTTCCAACCCCCATACTATGGGCAGGGACACTTTTCACTAGACCAGGTTGCTCAAAGCCCCATCCAACCTGGCCTTGAACACTGCCAGGGATGGGGCATCCACAGCTTCTCTGGGCAACCTGCTCCAGGGCCTCACCACCCTCACAGTGAAGAATTTCTTCCTTACAGCTAATCTAAATCTACCCTCTTTCAGTTTAAAGCCATTACCCCTTGTCCTATCACTACATGCCCTTGTAAAAAGTCTCTCTCCAGCTTTCTTGTAGGCCCCCTTCAGGTACTGGCAGGCTGCTATAAGGTCTCCCCGGAGCCTTCTCTTCTCCAGGCTGAACAACCCCAACTCTCTCAGCCTGTCTTCATAGGAGAGGTGCTCCAGCCCTCTGATCAACTTCACGGCCCTCCTCTGGACTCGCTCCAACAGGTCCATGTGCTTCTTATGCTGGGGGCCCCAGAGCTGAACGCAGTACTCCAGGTGGGGTCTCACGAGAGTGGAGTAGAGGGGGAGAATCACCTTCCTTGACCTGCTGGTCATGTTTCTTTTGATGCAGCCCAGGATACCGTTGGCTTTCTGGGCTGCAAGCGCACATTGCTGGGTCATGTTGAGCTTCTCATTAACCAACAGCCCCAGGTCCTGCTCCTCAGGGCTGGTCTCAATCCATTCTCTGCCCAGGCTGTATTTGTGCTTGGGATTGCCCCGACCTGTGTGCAGGACCTTGCACTAGGCCTTGTTGAACTTCATGAAGTTTGCACAGGCCCACTTCTCCAGCCTGTCAAGGTCCCTCTGGAAGGCACCCCTTCCCTCCAGTGTGTGGACTGCACCACATAGTTTGCAACCTTAAAGCTACTTTGTGGCTCAAAGGCCATCCTTAAAAAGCGTTATTGTCAGAATGAGTTTGACACCTTCTTTATGCCATTTCCTTTCTGGTCCATAGGGATGTTAGCAGCAGCCTGTGTAAACCATACGTTTCAGAGGTCTAAAAATGTTGTGCACAGTTCTGATGTCCTCCTATCCTAGAAAAAAACAACCAAAAGAGAAGAATGAGAGATTAATTCCGATTTAGCTATATCATATATCCTAGGCTTCTAATCTTTTGTCAGGTTTAAAACTAAATAAAAACATTTTGGGAAGTTAATGAATTTTCATTTAAAGTGAGAACCCCCCCCCCCCCCCCATTTTTAGTAACTTCTTATGGAATTGTAATTATACAACAAACTTCTGGGAATGACAGACTTTTTGGGATGAGGCAAAGTTTCCTAGGGAAATAAAGTAAAATAGAAGGAAATCTAGGAGTAAAGAGGTGATTTCACTTCCTGGCCTTTTGCCGAGACTGACCATTTAAGAGAAAGTCTGGAAGTATTTGCTTGAAAATGGGCAAGGGATACAGACTAGTAAGAATAAATTCAAGAGAGAGCAGCTGTGAGATGGAGAGGCAGCAGATGCTTGTCTACACAAGCAGTTAAATCAAAATGAAAAAAAAAATAAAAGGAAGGAAGAATATTCTGAGCCTAGTGAAATAATTGTTGTCATGGAGGTTATGGGAGGTAAACATGCCTTTTATAGAAATATTTATTGCCAGTCTTTGTGAGACTGGCCAGACTAAAAAGGTTTCAGTTCACTTTACTGATGCTTTTTTCCCCTTTCCCTTTTTAAATAATGCCCTTTCTTGAAGCATTTCCTTCTCAAGAAAGTCTAATGTTTTAAATGTTCCTGCTTGTTTGCTTGCAAAAGATGGAAGCAGAGACGTCAGATCATTTGTATGCTATAGAACAGGGAGAGATTTTAGAGGATCTTGCTGTATGGCACATAGCTTTTTTCCTCTCTTGTTTATCATGGCAAAAAGGCCAACAGTCCTATTCTTTGCACTTGTATGTTAAATGTGTGTTCAGCAGTACTTGCTTTTGGATTCTGAAATTTTACACGACATAACAAACACAAGGAAGTTATCTTTATGCTCTGGAACAAGTCCATTTTGAAAGCAGATAGGCTCAGGAAAGAAAATTAGTGTCCGCCTATGGACTTCCCACACTCCAGGATGTGGGATGTTCAGAATTGGGGTGTTAGTCTGTGCCTAATTAAAACAGGAAAACTAAAATCATGTTTTAACTAAAGAAATGCTTATTTTCCAGAAATGGCTTATGGTCTAAGTAGTGGACGTGTCATACCTGTATTTCTTTCATGCTAAGATTAAAATCCTAGCAGCTCTGACAGTTTTTCACAATTTAAATGAAATAAACGTCTCTGTTATGACATATGAGAATTTTGTTTTACAAAGTCTTAAAAATTAAGGTTTATTAATGCTAAAGGCATCAAAGACCAACTGTTTCCTTATAGAATAAAACAAGCTTCTACTTAGCAAACTCGTTTCAGAACACGCAGTCACATATACCACGCATTAGCAATTATGCATGCGCAAAGTAGAATCAATCTACATTTTCATCCACAAGCAGGTTTTGTTATTGTGATTATTGTAATGTTATTTTTGTAGTATGGTTGTGTGTCAGGCCCTGGTTTCCTTGTATTATTATTTCCATTAGATTATGCTATATAATATCAGCAAAGATACAGTCCTTGTACTGCCAATATTAATATCTCAGGGCTGCAAACGCCACGTAAACATAATGTGTCTCCAGTAGAGCTGTGCAGAGCGACTCCCATCTGGGTCTATAGCTGATCTGTTCTGGGGGGGTGTGGTGTGTATGTAAAAGGAAAAGTGTACACAGGCAAATTGCACACCCATATGCAATGGGTATGCATATGCTCATTCTGCCCATATCTGAACATTTGTGATTATTTGTCCCCTAATATTCTGGGAATCCTTGAGAAAGATATACAGTCTATTCAAATGATAAAATAAAGCCCTAACTATTGTTTAGCTGAAGACAAAAACAACTAAAATCCATTAAATCATATTTAAAATCAGCCATGCATAATAGCATGTGAGAACAAAAAGTGGCCTCACTTCCTGGCATTTTTTAGAGTGATGCCAGCCAGAAGCTGCCCTTGAAGATTGTCCGTGTGCAGAGATTTTCCTTAAAGGGTGGGACTGTCACCACTGCTCTGCTAGTTTCAGATTTCAACCACTACATAGTTTGTCTAATTTTATGTGGTACAAAAACACAGTTGCAGTAATTTGTCCTCGGTGCTCATCAGCTACAGTGTAAGGGGAGGGAGAGGCTAGAATCTGCAGGAATTTATTTTAGGTACCGATGAGCATTACAGGCAGGCCAAGTTCCCTGGGAGGCTGGTTCATATTCAGTAGTGTTTTCCCAGGTAAGGCACGCAGTAGCAGCGTGTGTTGCTTGCTGTTGCTTTAGCTGCCCGTTATTCAGGACAATAGCCTGCAATCCAGCTGCACCTCTTGGCACTTGGGTTCGAAGGGCCTTGGTTTCATGTTAGTTGAATAGAAAAGGTCAATAGAGGTGAGAGACAATTGAATGTTAATAAATAATAAAGGAATGAGAGCTGCAAGGAATGAGAGCTGCAAGTGTTTGACCCATCCCTGCTGATGTGATATCGATCTGAACTAGAAGAGAAATGTCAAACCCTTCCCCACCCAGAGGTCTAAAACGCTTCTGATGCATGTCAGTAAAAGATAAGAATCAGACCAAGAATATACAAGCAGATGTCACCGGGAATAAAGCATAAACAACCCAAGAACAATAGTTACTCTGTGTCAGCTACAAATAAGATATGCTTATTTGGCAGAGCACGTTCTCCTTATGCCTGTTCCTTCAGGGCAGTCTGGGCATGCCAAAGAGACTTCTTCTGGGAGGAGAGGTCAGGTACAAGGAGACTGCATAAGGGTAAGGTGGCAGGTTCATGGGACTGCAGCTGTGCCCCCATGTGCGGGGGTGGAAGGAAGGTTTGTAGGCAATGGATTTGCTCTACACAGACTTCCCACCCTGCATATATTCTGACTGGGAGGTGTCCATCCTTCATATTTTACTCTGAGAGAACCCGACTGGATCCAAAAGGACTGTAGGCATTAGGCTAACATTTCCAATTCAAGAATGGATCTTCAAAGCTTCTGTTATGCCATGATTTAACCCTCTAGAAGCAGCTCCCCTACATACCCATTTTCCTTCCTGTAAAGTACTCTCCATTTTTCCCATTAGACACGTGTGTACAGCTTGACTTTACACTTGACAAGTTAAGAAGTGTCCCTTCTGTATTATTCTTATTCTTTGATCTCAGATGAATCAAATCAGCTAAACACACCTGCTGCATAGTCTTGCACAAAATGCAGTCAAATAGTAAAAGGACGGATAAGGGAAATCCTGTAGCCTGAAGGTTAAGGCATTTTTCATGCTGAAGCAGGGTTACTTCTGCTGCAGTGATTATTTCTGTATTTTATATCCACTGAAAAAAAATTGTCAGGAGAGACCGATACGGAAACCCATCTAAGATTGCCTGATCTTCTCCTGAAGCATGGGGTTTTGCTTCACATCCCTGCTCCACAGTCTGACAGAGGAAGGATTTGAACATATATCCCTGACATTCAAGTAAGCATATTAATCACTGAGCTGTCTTGTTTTTCCCTTTTTCTTATTTAGAGAGACAGACTACATACCAGTTTTCTGATGTATTGGAAGTCAACCAGTGGGGATTTGGACTAAACACACCTCTTTTCCTTCCTTCATCCCTGACAGAAGGGGCTTCAGTGTGTCTCCATCTTCAAACGAGCTAGGAACATGGTGTATTTGACAGACATTTTTTCCTTTGAAGTCGATACTAAATTGAGGCCTGTCTACAATATTCAGATTGCATTACAAAGGAAAGAGCTCTTGCAGAAATATCTTGAGAAACAGTTCTTTTGTGGAAATGTTCTCTGTTAGTCTCCTGCCACATCAGGATCAGGATGGCAGTGTTTGCTGCTGTAAAGCCAGTGAGAATCATCCACTTTTAAATATATTGGTTTTAGTCTTACCTGTTCTTTGCACCAGTGTATGAAAAAGGGATTTTTATTCTTTAGCATTTAAATATTAAACAAAAAAAAGGAAAAAAAATATTACTTCCTTCAGTAATTCCCAAAGACTTTCTATTTCAGTGTAATAAAAATTAGGGGAATGAATATACTTAATCTTAGCTAAAATCTCAACATTATGTTTTAATAAAGATGCTGAAGTAATTGTGACTTCAAGCCACTGCTCACAATGGATAACATTTCCAGGGGAAACAGGAAGGGGGCTTGGTTGGTGGTTTTGATTTAGGCAGACTCCTTTGATGGGAGACAGGCAAGGGAGACAGACAGATGAGATAAAGCTTCCAGCTCTCAGTCCCCCCGCCAGACTGGCTGTATTAGTCACTACAAAGAATTTATCCCATCTTTCTGACACTGCAAAGATTAGCTTACCAGTTTAATTATAATTGGTCATGCAATATATATGGGGTTTTTGTTTTGTTTTGTTTTTATGTGAGGGGAGTATCCCCTAAGTACAAGAAAAGTCTCTAAGAGCCACTGGATTTTCAGTTTCTCTCAGGAAAATAAGTTAAACAGGATTAAGGAATATTATAATAATTTAAATTACTTTCTAGGTCAAGCAAATCTTACATGAAACATCCTTCCTTGAAAAGTAGGCTTTATATAGACCTTTAACTTTAGACTTCAAGTTTAAACTTGTATAGTCACACATATTAATTGCGTGTATATATGCAATGTCAATTCAGAGGTGTGCTTGAATACATTCATTGCTGTTATACTGGATTTATGGCAACTGGACCAGAGGGCCATGAAACCTTGCTCTCCTCATCCCAAAGGGACTGAAATGCTTCTGCTGTTCAGTAGTCTTGTATGCTTGTCACCATTAATGCTCCCCCTAATTTATTTCTCTGTGTGTGACAAATGACCTCCTGAATACCAATGTGAAACTTGTAGCCCTAATTCACACGAGGCCGGTAATGGCACAGGAAAATAAATGAGTTTGTAAGTAAGTCCTCTCTGTGCTTTTGGTATTCTGGGGCTCACTCAGTTCAAGGTGTAAGTTTCTACAGCTTCATGGCTTCTTTACCATGTTAGAAAGTAAGAAAAAGTTATTTTGCAGTGCAAAAATGTGTTCCTGACATGCCCCTGAATTACTCTGTGTCCAGGGAAGCATAGCTGCATCACTGACAGAGACCTCTTGTACAAGAACCTTGAGCAGGCTGAAGACACACCTTCCCAGTCAAGTCTTCATTTTGAATTCTGTCACTCCAGCAATAGGTAAAGAAAGAGGGGGGAAAAGAGAGGCATGCAGAGTACTGGAAATCATCCTTATCCCAAAGCACATCAGAAAGTATAAATTAATGATTTCTGGAAAAAATATTGAAATGGAAATGTCTCTTTTTTTTTTTTTTTTTTTTCCAAAAAGAGAAAACAGCATTTGTATTTTAGAAGAATGCATTTTAAAAGGATCTATTTTAGTTTGACATTGTCTTGTTATTACCCACAGCAGAAGTGAAAAATGGCTATTATCCAGTGACAGAGAAGTAGGTTACTGAAATTACTGGGGCTTTAGTGTTCCAGCATGCCTGACACAGCCTGATTTCTGTTCTTAAGATAAAAAGATTTGATATGGTTCTATAGAGTAACAGGGAACTTCCCTATTTTCTTCAGATTATGAGCATATGCAGATTATAAGCATTAAAAAAAAATCTGTACACAGTCTGGAGAGAGACTGGTACAGCATATTGATGATAGCCTAAGACTCTCCTCTGCTTCATTGCCCTAATGCCGTAATTCTTAAGTTGAATAGCCTCAGGATGTCCCGCCCATGTCTAGGCAAGGAGTCAAGCCTAATTCTCATTCCTGCAGTCATCTGCCTGATAATGGCTAAAGCCTTGATGACTGTGGGGCAGTATGCGCTGCAGTTACCTAGGATGTATAAATTCTGCAGAAAAAGCAAGCAGTTATTTTTCCAGGACTATCTGCTTGGTGCATACCTTCAAAAAGAAAGTATAAAGAAAGGAGACAGGCAAGAGTTGAATTTATTATCTTGATTTTATATGGATGAGCCCTTGACAGGACTGAATGGCAGTGAAATCAACACTCATAAACAGAGCAGGAACAAAGGTTCATCTATAAGCTGTTTATTTTGTTCTTTGTTTGCAATTCTTGTGAATACAAAATTAAAACACTAAGCAGCTGTCACCTCCTGTTTGTGGCTTAGAACAAAAACCCAGCAAACCCCGGAATTTTGCGTAGCTCCACATCAAAACCATAATTCAAGCCTGTCCTGATCTGAACAAAACTCACTCCTTCCCCAGAATACTGAGGCAAATGGGGCAAATTTTACTTCCAGGTTTTCTGTTGGCTTTGTAGGCCAGGTGTGCTGATAGCAACACGGAAGTTTTGGGTTATCTCCTCTTTCTGTAGCACAGTCTGAAATCCTTAGTAGAATCCTCATGAACAAACATTAGTATTCTCCTTGAGGAACAAATTCTATCACAACCATGTTCTCCATTTCTCATTCTATTTGTCATTTCATTTTTAATTTAAAACAACAGAATTGCTGTCTACTTTTCCTCGTGGTCTTGAAAAAGACTGTGAATAACTCACAAATTCGTTGATATTTTGGAATAAAATCTCTAAATAGGTAAGAAAGGACCTTATGATCCTTATTTTGCTTCTGAACTTACCCTAAAGAAAACTGCAGGGCGGTACAGAAACAACAACAAGAACACATTTAATTTTAACTGATACCTATTTCTTGTACTGACTGAAGAAATTTTGATTGTGGATGCCTTTCAATATCCCTGTGTCTGTTTGCTTCAACTATTTGCTTCAGCTGAAGAGGTGAATAGTTAAGTGAGGGTACACATATGGTTAAATCTTTGGGGAAATTCTTGAGCTGATGTGATTATTATAGAGTAGGAGAAAAAAGGTAGGGGAGATATCTTGGAGGTCTTTGGAGGCACTGGTCTGGGAGAACTGAGGCAACTGTACTGCTGGTCTGTGAAGGGTCAAAGAGAAAGCCATAGCTTGCTTTCTATGCTTAGATAGCATGCCAAAGAGGCAGTCAGGGGAAAATCATTGCTTTAGCATGGTCAGGTCAAAAGGTGCTTGAGAGCACACATGGTGGTTGGACCTAAACACAGCCATCTGGTAAGTGTTCCTCTAGAAAATGCTTGTGCAGTCTTTGACCAGTAGATCTGCAATATTGTTTTTATTCAACTGGTCTTTGCAATCTGTGCCCTTTGAATCCAAGGTTCTGCAGGCATCTAATAGCGTTTAAAAAAAAATCAATGAAATAATCTTTGATTACACAACTAAAATAGTTTATTGCCACATGATGGCCAAAAAGCAGTTTCCTAAACTGTTTCAAAGTCTTTTAAAAATACAATGAAGGAAAATACTGCTTTTTAATGTTAAATTTGAAAAGGCAACATCAAAGAGAGAGAGAGAGAGAGAGAGAGCTGCTTCTGTTGCCTTAACAGAGATGCATTCATAGTAGTACAGAATTCTGAATGTCAAGCTTAAGTGCCTCAAATACCAATATCAACGGATTTCTCCAGAGATCGTATGCAGTTATATTAGCTAAAAGACTGAAGCACTGTTTCTGGAAGATGTTGAATTTCCTTCAACTCCCTTTGAACTCAGTGGGAAAGATAAGTGTGTCCAGGGCAGGAGAAATTATAAAGGTATTGGATAATGGCATTCATCATCTTGCTTCCTAAAATGCAAACTCCTTTGGGTTTCTTTTTGTCTCTCATCACTTCTAGATTAAAGCTCAGGGAGAGGGTAGAATATTAAAATACCATCCAATTTATAATTGGTTACTAAAGTCAATTCACAGATGACCTTGAAAAAGAACTAATCCACCAAGCTTATAAAAGAGGATGACCCAGTCGTTCTGATTAACATCAGAGCAGGTGAGGGAACAGCCATGTGGCGGGAGTGAAGGAAGACAGAGAAGATTAAAGCACCCAATATGTTAAAGGATTTCTTTAGAAATTTCCTCTTCCCTTGCATCCTGACAAAAGTCCACAGATTCCAGCTGACAGTATAAATGTATTATAAATTCAGTATCTGGTCAACAGCTCTTGCTACATGTAAAGCAGACAATTTAAAATTCTGTCCAAGTATTATTAGTTCAGATTTTCCCATATTAGCAGGAGACAATCTGTATAAAAATGTAAACCAAATTCATGAACATTCAAGAATCCAGAATTGATTTCTAGGTTTATTCTCCTGTCTTGTAAAGCGAATTTTTGTTAAGTCACTTTAATTTGGGAGAAGACTTAAGCTGTGGGGAGTAACAGACAGGTGGAGGATGGTGAGAGAAAGGTTTTTCCTCAACATTGTTAGAAACAGGATAAAACTTGATGTCCTGAATTGGTTAATATTGTCTTTAAAACATGGAACTTTGGGGGTTTTCTTTAAATCAGACAGTTATGCATCTTCAAAAGTTTCATCCTTGAGTATCTCGAAGGGATTGACTACTACTCACAGTTTTGTACTATCTAGAAGTTTAGAAGCTTAATTGGATGGAGAGGAGACAGAAAAATCTGAAACCAGCTTTACAGGGTGAAATGGAGTCTTGAGGGAACTGAAGACCAAAGGGAGCCTGAGTGGCCAGTTGTTAAAAAATAGTTGTAGTTCAGATGCCTCATTGCTACAGAAAGCTTAGTCAGGTACTTTTAAAATGTCTTATCTTGGGTAACTTCCTGAGAAAACTTTTAAAATAAACAAGGAAGACTTCAGCTACATGAAATGGGTGTGCTCTGATTTCACGTATTTGCCAGGTGAGTGCAGAAGGGAAGTACCTCCAATTCTGAGTCCTACAGCTCCTTACAAGGGGTTCTCAAGGGCAAGAAGACAACCACGTTTGAACCCTTAGAAGCTCAAAAGGAAGGGAAACCCTTCTAATTTCTAGCTACATATTGAGGTTTACCTTTAGGGCTGAACCTTGAAAGTTTAGCGCTGACTTTAACTTTCCTGCCAGTCGTACCAATGTAGTACTGTGTAACAATAAAATCAATGAACATGAGCAGTAGGCATACGTTTTTTTATAAAGAACAAAACACTGCACCAAACATACAATTTCTTCCTCAAGGTAGGATGAGTGACAAATGATTGTCATGTTGCTTAATGTACTCCTGGAGGCTTTCCCATGAAACATGTAAAATCCAAACAGAATAGACAATGGCCTTGCAGAAGTGAAAACTTTGTTTCAAAGCAGCAACAGTACACCTCCTCCAATGAATTTTAACCTATATTTAATCCTCCATGGCCTGACAAAGTCTGTATAGAGATATTAGAGAGGGACATGCACATATATAGACCTGTGGCTGAAACACCAGCACAGAAAATAATCTGTAGGTGATGGCATCTCCAACAGTTAAGGCACGTTTTCTGTCTGACAGAGCTGCAAACGCGTAAATATTAGTGGCTGAGGACCAGATTTCAGTCCTGAAATATTGTCACTTTCACTTACTGTTTATCTAAATATTGTCCTAATTAGCAAGAATCCTTATAAAACGGAAGGCAACAGAGCCAGATAACCCACTGTCGTAATTCTGTGACTTTCTCAACTGCCAGTTATTAATGTCTATTTAATTACAGCAATGCATACAGTTGTTATTAAACTTTACTTAAACTTGGTTTGCTCTCTACAGGTGCAGTGATCCTTCTCACATTAGTAGACTGAATATGAAAACACAACTTTTAGTACTAGATTTGCTAATGCCTTGGTTTTTGTAGCTGATAAATAAACAAAGAATTCTGCCTCTGGATTTTGCAGGAACTGTTGTTTATTCCATATTTTTAGCTAACATAATAATTAAGTTTATTATTTGATGCTGAGCCATTTTATTTTTCTCTGTGTCAGGTTAATGATATTTTCATTTGATTTTAGCTGTGGTTTTAATTTTAGAAATTATACGCAACTGGACAATTTTGTGAAACAAATATTTCTTAACCAGGCAGATAATGAAAATAAACTTTATGGTTATTAACTCATTATTGTTCTCATGTTCTTCAAAATCAAATCAATGGAAGTGTTTATTTTCTTTGGAGACAAGCATTGCATTTAACTACACATTGAGAAGCGCCCAAGCCATTTTTTGCTTGTTACTTTTACTATGCTGTATGTAATACAAGTCATTTACTATAGGGACAGATACGTCACACTTATTTGAATACAAGTCACACTCAACCCCCTAAATCCTTTCCCCCCCCCCTCGAAAAAGATAACACAGAAAATGCCATAGTGGCTCAGCCAAGTGGATCATCCAGTTCAATATCCTATTTCCAACAGCAGACAATACCAAATGCTTCAAAGGGACAAAAAAAGTCCCTTGAATTAAAAACTAGTGAATCTATTGAAGAGATTTCTGCACAGCCTGGTTGGGCTAGGTGATGTGAGATTGGACTAGATTATCTTTCAAGGTCCCTTCCAATCCAAACCATTCTATGATTCTATGAATACAGGGAAAGTTAATGTCTTCAAGCATCATTTCCTTCAAAACAGAAGAGTTTACTTTTCTTCTTAGACCTTTAGACTGTCCCAGAACAATTCAATAGATAAAATTTTACATATAGTCACACCTCACTAAGGATTTATCCACTGGGGATTGGGGACAATGTAACAGTTATAGCTATTTCTAAGTTTCTTACTTGTACAGTAAAAAGGAAAAGGAAAAGCAAGACTAAGATTTAATTGTGTCATTGCCTGTAGCATTGAAGAATTCTGTTAAACACCAATTCATCATGCTCTAGTGATACAGCTGGGGGATAAGGCTCCGCTTCACTCCAGTGATAAGTCTGTCTGTCTTCTCATGCTCGATAAGCTTTGAAACAGGTATTAATGCAGAATTTCAGAAGCATCAGTTCATTCGCTTTGAGGTATCAGACATGAGAAGTACAGTTTGAGAGGTTTAAAGAAAAATCAGCTCAAGTTTCAGGCTTGCTGCTCTAAGAGAAGCTTAAATATCAGTTTATGTGACCTAAATTCACAGAAAGGTTTGTGATGGTCTGGTCAGATCAGGGAAACACAGCAGCTTCTATTCAGTGTGACATTATTCTAGATAAGAAATTGTCCATTTGAGTGTATAACCCACAGAGTCACCCTGTGTCTGTACTTTCAGCTTAGTCTCAGGAAACCTGTTACAGGTCACTTTTACATACATCTTTATTCTGAGTCTTTGATGGATCACTCTACACAACAGTCGTGCTTATGAGCAGATACATGTGTAATAATTTATGAAGTACATGTTACTAATATCCAATTATGACATTACCACAGGTACATTATCAAAATTGCTTTATAACAATCCAAATATACTGGAACAAGAGCTGCTCTGGAGGTGGTGCGGTGTGGCCAGGTAGACACCGGGCTCTGCTCCCTGGCATGGCTCCCTCCCCAGTGGGCTGTTATTGCCTGTGCTCGGCTTTGCAGGCAGCTTTCCCTGCCTCCTGCACCTCCCATTGCGCCAGCACAGGTTGCTATGAGCTTGTTGCACATCGTTAGCTAGCTCCCTTTGGAGCCCTGAGTGAGCAGGCAAAGGAAAGGGGGCCTTCTAGACCTCACAGCTTTTAGTTTTATTGCTGTTTCTGTTACTGCTTTTCCTTCCCTAATGCCATGTGACAAGATTGAGGAAACACTGGGAAGGACATGCTCATTGTAGGCTTCACATATCCTTTCTTTTTCAAAAGCTGGACGTTGGCCATTGCTTACATCTCAGCCTCCTTTTCCTCCCAGGTACACCAGGATCCCAGTGGGTTTATGCAGCTATCAGAATTGAGCATTTGCAGCAGTTTCTGGGTCCCAGTCTCAGCCTGCTGCAACATTGCTCCCCTTTGGCTGAGCACAAACATCCTCTCTTTGCTTCTGAAATGTGGCTGGGCTGTGCTACAAGCATAATGTGCTGCTTAGAGATGCCTTGCCGAGGCTTATATAGTTTTTGTTGTTTCTGGTGCTGCTGAATAATTCTCCCTGCTTCTTTAATTTCACAGCTGTGGATGAGCTGCTGTGGTGAACAAGAAAATGTGTTCCTGTCTAGGGCCCTGATCTTGCGAGGGGAGAAATGTTCTCAATTCTCAATAAATCATGACTCCAACAAATGCTGAGATTTCCTGGACACTGTAGGCTCAGACATTATTAGCACATAGCTCCATGTTACTCGCTAGGCAGTGCTGGACATGCTGCTGTCTTAAATCCAAACCCTTTCTAGTGCTGCAGCAGTAGCTCACATAGCCCTGGCCAGAGGCTTTCATTTTCCTGGTGGAGGTCACTGCCCTTAACCTTTTCCTGAAATCAGGTTCCTGGGAGAGAGGAGATTTCTTTTCCAGTCCTTGCTTGAAATTAGTATTTCAGTATTTTACCAAGTGACTGTTTAATGTAATGCTCAAACAGGTTTAGAAGTCAGTTCCCAGTGCTATTCCTTCTCGAATAAATACCTGAACATCCAGCCTGGTGTCTTGTGCTCAGCTCTTGGACACCATCTTCCTCTTTAGATCTTTGAGTACTGCAGAGAGAGTAAATCAGCTTCAAGTGAAAGCAGCAAAATAACTTTCTTGTGTTTTGCTTAATTGGTAGCCAGATGGTTAGGCTGTGCTTCTCTGCCAGGAGAGATACGATGATGAGTGCCCTTCTCAGAGGGAACTGAGCCCCAGTTTCCTATTCCCTGGCTGACGCAGCCCCTTGGGCGCAGAGGGACTCCTGTGGCACCATTTGTGGTAGAAGCAGAATCAGCACATGTTTTTGAAGCGTCTCCCAGACCCAATACTTCAAGTGATATAAGCAAAGTAGGCTCTGTGATATTTTAACACGCTGCAACAAAGCTCTTTATGACCGTAATTTGTATTAAAAATGGAGTGAGATCAGAACGGGACATGTAATTTTTCAAGTTTGTATCTTCAAATAGCGTTGATGTACTTAATGCAGAGGATCTGATCTCAATTCTGTTTATGGTGAGTAATAAAACATGTGAGTGCAGGCATTGACTGTTTTCAAACTGCTTGTTAACACTTGTTCATTTGACAGATTTTCTGAGCAAGGGGATATGAGAACACTGTCACTCTTGTTTGTGCTAAAAATGTCAGAGTTTATGTTATATTAAACATTCATGTTATAGCACAAACAATTAAAAAAATCATATCCTTTTTACTCAGTAAATGCAATCTACTAATATTGTTTTGCAGTAACTATTTCAAATTCCTTTGCTATACTAATAACTGCAGGAACATTTAGAAAAGCAATCATCATTTATAACACATACTTAATTTAAGGAGAACTAGATGTTTTTAATGGCTGCTCACTTACCTCCTGATTAGACTACATATAAATCTGAAGTGAAATTAATGAGGGAGAAGTGCGGTGTTCAGAACTTGACACCATGCAAGGCTCAGCACATCCTCTTCTCCACCAGTTTTAGGAACAAGCTATCTTGAAAACAAGATGAGGAAAAAAGTCATCCTCCCTTTTTTCCCCCTTCCCACAAAACATCTTTGAAATCTTGGGCAGCCCACCCAGATCTCAGTCCAGTGATGTGCAAGACAGTTTTGGGGTGCTGTGTTGTGTAAAGGGGACTTTTGCAGGATTCAGAACTGAAAACAGGCTTCTAAATTGTCCTGTGCTGGTTAGCAGCTGATGAAGATCCTCTTTCCAGCTCAGAGAGGCCTGGAGCCAGTGTCTAACCTCCCAGTAATCTTTTTCCCCCTGAAATGACTGGAATCACACTAGTAGCAATGGAGAGAGGGGGAAGGCAAAGAACAAAAGAATAAAGCCTTCAAACACATACCTGATTTAAAAATGAGAAATGCATTTGTCTAGAAATACAAATACAAATAATAATAATAACAACAATAACAGTACTTGAGCTCAACTACTAGGATTGTACAGAGCTGAACAAAATGACTATGGTATCAAGGGTACCAGCTAGCAGTAACCCACATCATTTCCATGGTCTGAATATAAATGAATATTTCCAGTACTGTTGTCATTACAAACCTCTTTTCAGTTTCAGGTATTACTTTCCCAAGCTCAGATATATTCTTAATTAAAATCAGGTAAAGAAAGCTCCAAGGGCAGCCTCTAACAAAGACTCGGAACAAATTATAAAGGCTTCAATAATTGTAACACTGAAGTTTTTTCCAGTAGGTTTAGTTTAAGGGACTGATCAGCTGCTAAAGACAGAAGACTGCAGCTTAAACCTTTTAGTCTTAAAAACTGAATCTCTTCACAGCTTTGCAACAGAATTATTTTGGCTTTACTGGCCTTACTCAGCCAAATTACCAGTGAAATTAATCATAGATTAGTCCCTGCCCACCACAGAATTTTGCCAGATGCCTTGTAATTGCAGCTACAACACACTGCAGGTCAATAAATACTCGGTATTACATCATAACTTTTACCTGACTTTATCACTTCAATCTGTCGAGCCAAACTCAATCTATTATACTGCTAGCCAATCTTCACTGCATAGCTTTGTGAGAAATCAACTGAGGAGCCTTTCATTTATATTTGCTCTTAGAGCTTGACCCTACAGAGTGCCGAATGTCATCAGCTCCCAGGGAAGTCCTGTGGAATTGAGGCACTTTGTGCCCTTCAAGAACAGATCCTAAATTATTAGCTGTACAATCATGGGGTGCCTTTCTTTGTTATCTGAAACAAGCTGCAAGAACAAGTAACCTTGCTAGAATCAGCATTTCAGCCCAGGCAGTTTTAAAAAATCAGCAGTCAGGGGCCAAACCCTTGGGGTGCTGAGCCCTTCTGCTGCTGACCTGGCTGGCTGTTAGAGCCGCTCAGCCTTTCGCTCTCTTGCTCAGCACTAACCAGATTCAGCCTTCTAAGGGTCAGCAGCTGCCATTGCCTTCAAGGTTAGTAGCTTTAAATCGCTGCTGAAACATAAAAAGGCTGTCAGCCTTTGTTTCCCCATGCAATTATAATGCAGCAGTTCTTGCCATAGCAGTCATGAGTGGATCAGTTGTGATTTTCCCCAACATTTGCTTTCGACTGCCCTTGAAAACTTGCCAACAAAGAGAAAAAAGGGAAAAAAATCCTTGCCAAGAATGCAGTGATGAACAGGAAGAAAAGATGGGAATGGTGTTTATTTATGGTTAAGGGGAAAATAAGTGGATATCATTTTGCTAAACCGGTGAACAATTATGAAATTAATTCAGTCATAATATCCTAGTGGATAAGAAGCCTGTGACACTGAGTTAATAGCTTAACAGTAATAAGATGCGAGTCTTGATGAAGCATATAATAATGTAAAATTTTTTCTTGATGGCTTCCCCTTTCCAATTCATATGTGATCGATTAGACCTTAATCACATAGAAGAGGGGGAGTGGGGCTCCTCCCAGAATCTTCCTTCCTTGGGCTGTGTGAGGTCTACTTCTGTTCCGTCAACATAAGAGCCATTCAAGACATCCCCGGGGTATCATCTGAGACATCCACATGGGGCTGCAGATATTACACGGGAGCTATGAAATGTTTGTGCTCTTTTGAAGAGGCAGTTTACTGCCAAGCGTCTGGCTGAGACACTTGGACTTCACATAAGACTACAGGCAGAAAGCAATGGGCTAGGATGGAGCTGGTCTCAGCCAAAAGCACATAGTTTTGGATAATAAAATGACACAGGTATGCAGCAACTGTCAGCTCCTCAACCTCCCTATTTCCAAATGTTACTTTCCCTATTTATTTCCAAATATTACTTCTATTACTGCAAGAAACTGAAATATGTGTATGACAGAAGGTATAGCCAATGACAAGGGAAGACGTTTTGTTACTGTAGTTTTATGTCCCCTGTGCTTGATTCTCTGATGTCCCACCATATCAGCTGTGGTGGGTTGACCATAGCTGGCTGCCAGACCCCCGCCCAGCTGCTCTCTCACTCCTCCTCCTCAGCAGGACAGAGGGAGAAAATAAGGTGGAAAAGCTTGTGAGTTAAGATAAAGACAGGGAGATTACTCAGCAGTTGCCATCATGGGCAAAAGAGACTCAACTTGGGGAAGATTAATTTAATTTATTGCTGATTAAAAATAGAGTAGGATAGTGAGACACAAAGACAAAACTAAAGCCACCTTCCCCCACCTCCCCTTCTTCCCAGGCTCAACTTCACTCCTTCGTTCCTGACTCTTCTTCCTCCTCCTCTCACCTGCAAGCGGCGCAGGGTTTTGGGGAATAGGGGTTGCAGTCAGCTCATAGCACTTTGTCTCTGCT
This sequence comes from Platalea leucorodia, assembly GCF_965183815.1. Lineage (NCBI taxonomy): Eukaryota > Metazoa > Chordata > Aves > Pelecaniformes > Threskiornithidae > Platalea > Platalea leucorodia. The sequence goes on along the minus strand of NC_138829.1, from coordinate 27,619,527 downwards.
GCTCCTTCCTCCTCACAATCTTCCCCAGCTCCAGCATGGGGGGTGCAGTCCTTCACGAACTGCTCCAGCATGGGAGCAGGAATGACCTTTGTGTCTACAGGGTTGTTTCTGTCATGTTTTTATTGCTCGTCTCTCACAGCCACTGTGCGGCATTTTTTACCCTTTCTTAAATGTTTTCACAGAGGTGCCACCAGCCTGACTGATGGGCTGAGCTTTGGGCAGCCATGGGTCTGTTTTGGAGTCAGCTGGAACTAGTTCTGCCTGGCATGGGGCCGTCCCACATCCCTTCTCACAGTCCTTCTCACAGTCCTTCTCACAGACCCTTGCAGTCCCCCTTGCCACGGAAACCCAGTTCATCAGCATCCCTCTTAAGAAGTCCTCATGCTGTATGTAAACTCTGAGATAAGGATATGGTTGAGCCCAGCTACTCAGGATTATTGTGACAGTATCTGCTTTGCTTGAAGTTCCAAAAAAAACCCCAAACACACCAAAACCACCCAAAACCCAACACAAAACCACCATAATTCATTTCAAGTCCCTGAATAACTGAATTCCTTTTCAAACTTTTAGGTCAGCCTGGAAAGAACATTTTTCAGAAATATCTGTCAAACTGAAAACACTTCACTGAAACTATAATGACTGGTTTGGATCTTTGCTTAATGAAAACTTGAAGAAGTATTCAATTACTGAAAGCATTTTTTTACTCTATTAACCTTTCCTTTTACCTCTAAAAGGTTAAGAGACAATTTATATATTTTCTCAATTACATATCTGCCTTTGTCTCCTCATTGGCCATCTCCACTATGACTTGTGAAGGTGTCAAAATAAAATTGTTGTCCAGAAGAGACTGGAGAAGTAATTGTTTCTCACATATTTAGATCCTCACCCAGCTGTTAAAAGAAACTTAAGCAGAACAGTTGAGGTCTGGAGGACAATTTTTGTCTGGCTGAAGGTCTTTGCAATAAAACTCACACAGCTGGTTGCTCCAGTAGAACCTTGCAATCCCTTGGCTGTACGCTGGCTCCTCTCCAATTTCTTGTTTCCGTGGTGCAGAAAGCTGCCGAGTGGTGCAAAGGAGAGACAATGTCCCCTGCCTGTTTTCCTTGTGTTCAGCATCCCCACTTCTTTCAAGGAAGGACAAGCTCCAAAAAACCCGTGTCTCTGCAAGTAGGAGCACGTTGAAGGGGTTTCTGGTCTCAAGGTATAAGACCAGATCTGAACTTCTCCTTCATTCAGAGCAATTACAACATCTCTCTCACCCATTCATCACCTGTGTGCATAATGCTAATAGGAAGTTAATTATCTCAGCATTTGTGCCAAATGTGAGGGGAATTAGGCAGTGGGTTCAGACATTACTGGCAGAGATGTTCACCTAGGCTACTAATGGGACTGCATGTAAAACAGCACTCTTGGTGCCTCCAATTACAGTGCTAAGTATGACTTTTATATAAAATAATTTGCTATAAATTTAGCAATGTGGTCCACAAGACAGGGCTTTGGACTGGGACTTAGGAGAACTGGAGTCTGTTTCCAGATCTGGTGCAGATCTGCGTAATGACTATAGCAAGTACTTTTTCCTCCTGCTGTCTCAGTTTCTGCATCTATTAAACAACATTAGAGTGGACTGCTTTCAACTAATACTTTGAAATCTGATTTCAAATGTGTATTGCTATTGAGGACTTTAGTCTTATTGTTATAGGGAGGTTAGCAGGCAAACCAATCTGTTTCCCTGAGTTTGAAAAGATCTGAGCCATAACAGTCACCATTTATGTTGTAACATAAGCTGGTCCCCAGGACTACAGCACTTTTGCTCTTTACTAATGTCAACCTAAGATGAGGGTGTTTTCTACACTGTTGCCACAAGTGCTACATGACTGCAAAAATATGTAGAGTTTATTTCATAGCCATTACATGGTTCCTCTGAAGGTATGATTTTTATAGCCCAAATCAACAGGATTGAAGTTTATATTAGAACTAATAATGTTTGTCTAAACCTGAGGTTTTACTTTCTGTAAAAATTTAAAAAATAGGAAAAAGCTACACATGTAAACCTCTTCATCATTTCAAGGTCATAGTAGATTATCAGACTTGGTTTCATTTCAGGTTCTCCCTGTTTCTATTAAGATGTTTACTGTTATTTGCTTAATGGCTTAGATACAGTACTGGAAAAAACCCTGCACTGTCAAAAGGGTGAACCAGATGGCCAAAAACTAGACAGCTTTCCATGAATACATGTAATTCTGGGCCATATGCAGTGTTGATAAATGAGGTAAGTTTTTTGTGTGAGTGCAGAAAATAAAACATATGTGCTGATGTTTAGACTCCCTAAGGACAGGAATAACACTTGTATTGTATTGCTCTTTAGGCTGAGTCCCTGTAGGAAGATTCTAAAAAGCCAGTTGGTTAAACCTGTATTTTTGAAGATCATCGTCTTGGGGTATATCTGATTTTTTCACACTGAGAGCCTTTATCTCTCATCACATACTGCCTAGTTGTTGAAAATTTCTGGAGAGAACTGTTTTGTGATTTTAAAAATAAATGCCCAGATAGACCCACCTGGGTTCTAGTTTATAAACAAAACAAAACAAAACCCCAGAAGCCAAGGTCCACATTTCAGTCTACTGATGCCAAGGCTATTGGCATATATAACTGCTACATAAAAGCATTTTACTGGGCATGACAGTAACATTTTCCAAGGACTCTGGTTTGCTTTGTGCAGAACAGGATGGCTCCCAAACATTCCCACATTGGTGGGTTCTCTTCCCATTAGCAAGAGAGAGACGTTTGTGTGATTTCCAGTATTTGGAAGTGACTGTCTGGTTTAGGTGAAGCAAAATAATTTTAGTGGTCACAAGGATGTGCTTTAGCAGTTATAGTCTTAAAAAGGGAATTTGTGTTGGCAAAACAAACTTCTCTGTCACAGACATTTTTCAAATGTACTTAATCTTGGAAAAGTCCTGTTGAGTATAAGTACCATTTCTAACCATGCAGACATATTTCAAACATATAGACAATGTATAGACTCCTTAATATATGGATAAATTGCCTGGTTCCTGTACATGTGTGGTGTTGATCACCTTTGTTAGGAGCCACTGAATCCAGTAGCCTGAGAGAGGCAGAGCTGCAGCAGCTCCATGTTCCTCAGTCCAGCCAGTGGCGTGTATTCATTGTGGGCACACACGTGCACATACACAATATACACATATATACACGCACAGCCACACAAATTAACACAGCCAGAAACACTCATGCAAACACAGACTGCCTCATCCTGTTCCGCCCCCCCGGCAGTTCAGAATGAAGGTCCGTTACTGGGAAATGTGTACATACACATGGCATGGATCCCTGGAGCAGCTGGCCCCTGGACCCCCAGTTTCCCCAGTTGCTGGCACCTGGACATGCAAGCCCCTTGCGGCCAGCAGCCCAAGTCCGTCTGCTGGTGCTGAGACCTACACGCACAGAGACAGACACACATTTTGAATCCTCTAGTTAATGGCCTTAGACACCCAGTCTGCCCAGTATCTGGCCATGAGTTCCCTGGTCTCCTGTTGCCTCATGCACAGACACACACATGCAAACAGGTCTCTCGGCTGACCCGCGGGAGCTGGCTTGGACCTCCTGGTCCCTCTGGTAGCCAACTTGCTGACCCTCTGGTCTTTCCACTATCTAGCCCAGGCTTTCTGTTGCTCTGGTGTCTGGCTCCCAAGCCTCTACCCTACTTGCTGGCTAGTCCAGCTGGATATTCGGTAGTGATCACATGCTAGCACACACTCCCACACAGTATTCACAGGCTCTGGTCCCTCCAGTTGCTGGCACGCCAGGCATACAGCCCCTCTGACCCATGGTCTGGCTCCAGCTGCCATACTTAGACCTCCATACACACACAGGCACACAGAATAGTCCCTCACTTGGAAAAATAGTTAGAAATTGAGTTTAATAAGAAGAGAAGACCGGCTGCACTGATCAGCTGATGGGAATGGCCAGACAAGCATATTGACCAGCAGCCTAGTTACATGCAACCAAACCCTTTTATCCACTTGTTTTCCCACACTTATTCCTCCTCAATCTACCTTAATCCCTCTGGTTCCTCCCCTAAACTTCCCATAATGTCTTGTACAATCCTAAAATGCTCTTCCCACATCCCGTATGGAGTGTCGTACCCCTGCAGGCAAGAGCCCTGCTCAGTCTGAAAGGTGCTGCACAGAGCCCCTCCCATGGAGCCGTGGTGATGGGTGTCACCATCAGATCATAGGACTGTTATTGGGGTCCCCCCCTGTTGTGGTGCCTCTGTCCTCTTTCATGTTCATGGAGATGAGCCTTTAATCATGTAACCTAGCAATTTTCACCTTCAAAAACTCAACCGATAAACTTCATAAATTTCTTTCCATTTTCTTGCTTGTGAGAACACTCTTTTCTGCCTCCACCGCTGGAGATTTCCCTACGATTATTAGGCCCTGTGTGTATCATTAATGCTTGCTATTTAGATAGCTAGTCTCTTTCTAATGCAATGTATTCTCACAAATCCTGTGGATGAAATTCTCAGTTACTAAAAGAATGAGTTGCATGGAAGTCTCTAGTGGGAGGGGTTATCTCTTGTTTTGAATTGCTTGATTTCTACCACCGTTACACAAAAATGTATCTGGTTCCTTCTGTGAAGACTTTGGATTTATGCCAGTTGATACCAGCTGATGAGTTGACCCCACATCTTTATTGCGCTAGAACAATCTCTGCACAGACTGGCACAGTGCAACGTCAGGATTCCCAGAGATGGGTGTGAATCCATTTCAACTTCTGTACTGGAAAGGCATAGAAATATGGCACGCAATAAGTACTCAGAACAGACTCTGGGATCTGAATCACTTCTTGTGATGGTAGGAATGCAAAAAGGAAACAAGGCACAGATCCAGATCAAAGATGCTCCATACAGGTAGAGATAAACAACAGTCTTGGTGCTCAAGCCAACAAGGAGTGCACTATACCTTTAAAATGAATCAGGGTGTTTTGTAGTAATTTAGATGTGAACTTTCAGAAAATAATTTAATATTCTCCACTTTTACAAGGTTAATTTTTTTATGGCCCCTTGATCACACAGATAACTAATCAACACCCAGATTTAACTTTTGAAAGCATTTATTTGCCCTCTGGTTTCCTTCAATGCTATTACAGTGTGTAGTTTAAATCTTCTTTAATCTACTTCAATTCTGGCAGACTGATTAATAAACATTAATTATAAAGGTGCTGAGTAGGCATTGTGAAAGAAGAGAATGAAAAGGAGGTAATGGCTGGGGAAGGGAGGGTAATGTAACGATCTTTCTAGTCTGCTATGTATGTCACTACATATGAGTATGTCTTTGTGTTCTCTATTACACCAAGTCTAGCAAGTGATCTCACATAACTAACCCCTGACTTCTGCTGCCACACAGTTGAAGCTCCCTCTCAGGCATTTGCAGCACTGTCTCAGTCTCTTCTCACCCCTGTGACCGAGCGTGCCAGACCTTGTCCATCAAGGGTTCGCCATCTGGCTGTATCTTGTGCTCAGAAAAGCGTTGTCATGAGCGTACTCACCTGCTGCACCCTTGAACTGGGATTTTTCTCACATGGCTTGATACACTGGCTGCATCCGTGAGCTCATAAGCCAGCACAGTGTTGCTTCTATTACCTGAGAAGCCTTTATGCCAGGCACTGGCAGTGAGAATAGGCCTTGGTGGGAACAAATTGCTGTATTCGTTTTTGTTTTCTTCTCTGCATAACAATTTTTCTGATGCTTGGTTGAAGAAAAGTTAAGAACAAGAAAGTCTGCTTAACTAGACATATAACCACCCCATCAGTTCGTGCCCCTGAGAGCTCAAGGGATAGTGTCAGCATTGGAGAGTGCTGTGATAGAGCAGGGTCTACCATTGTGGCAGGAAATGCCAAGGAGAAGCAAAGGCATTTATAGAAGAGGCAAAGCTTAAAGATTTTATTTTCTGAGTCAGATAAGCGAATGAGGATAACGTTCTCTGGGGATAGAAGTGGAGAATAAAATTCCAGCTAATAGAACATATTCACTCACGAAGATATATTTAGATCTGCTGAAAAACAGTAGCAAATATTTATGGGTGTGAATTGTGATTAGCAAAAGCATGTCTTTAATTTCTCCTCCTTGATAAATCCAGCTCTTCACTAACAACACAGCATATCATTTTCATATTTACTCACTGACAACATGATTTTGTGGATGAGCTGGTGGATTGCCACATAGTTAGATTAACTTACTGTTGGTCTGACAAACCCATTAAAATGGAGCACTGTGAGAGGATAATCCTTCAACTTTGGAAGCAAGAGCCTGCGCTTTGCCTTCCCCACAAATGCTGTGATGTTTCTGTTGCTTCTGTGGTGACTGCTAGCTGGTTGCCATGTCCTTTGTCTTGTCATTGTTCCTTTATTGCACCACATGAAGTTGCTGCTTGTCAATTAGAAAGGTGTTGGATGGATTTAATTGCTGATTTAAATCAAACCAGAAAACACTCACTCACTGGTGTCAGCCCTAATGCATCACTTTGTAAAAGTAGCTCTTGAAGGGAAAGTATGATGACAGGGATAAAGTCATCATACAATTATATGTTTCAGAAACCTGAAGGCCCCTCAAATATATATGTGAGTGGAGCATACTTTAGCACAGGACAAGATTTACTAGAAGGCTTCAGGGGCTGTAGCCGCCTATCAGCTCTGCTCATTGTAGGCTCATGCCCAATGTCATACATCTGTGCAGTGATTGCACTCCTTTGTAACTCTTTTCCGGAATCCCTTAAGCAGACACATCCAGCACTGCCCAAGCAAGCAAACCCTTCGGTTTGCTATGGGAAGCCATTAAGTTGTTTTTCTAAAGTCTCACTGAGCAGAATGATACCAGCCACCGAGGAAGGTAAGGTCTTTCACCAGGCACTGTTTTTCACCGTAAAGACCTAAAATCCTACAAATACTTACACAGTCATCCCTTAGCTCCCATACTGGAGTAGGATCAGGGAATCCAGGTTTTTATCTTGCTTCTGTCACAGGTTTCCTATGTTGTCTTGGGCAAGTGGCTTAGGCCAAGAGTTAAAAACATGACTGGCATCTTTAGCTGTCTTAACTTGAAAAATTTTAAATTGTTTTACCAAGAAAAGGAGCTCATGATATGTAAGAAGCACCAAATAATTTTTAAACACTACATTTTCCTTCCCATCCTTCCTTTTTTTTTTTTAATGCCATGGTTATTGGTGTTTATAGTGAGGGAGGTAGCTACAAGTGATGACAATTCAAAGTTAAAAAACAAGTATCTTTCAAAAAGACCTGATTTAAACCTTTAAGCTTGGTATTCTCAGGGTTCATTAATAACTTTTGAACCTCTTAGTATTCATCTTGCTGGGCCTCAGGAGCCCAGGCATAGCAGAGGCTGTATAAATATATTTGCATCTGTTAGAGGTGTGTCATAGAGAGACTTGCAAAGAAAGTTCAGACCCCTGAACTTCAGAAAGATGACTCAGTGAGCAAAGGTTTCTGTCATCTTTCTATCAATCACATGAAGGCTTTGCTGCCAGGTCATTACCTTTCCTTTTTATCTTATATGCGCTACACATTTTAGAAACTGTCTTCACTGGACACTTACCTACTGTATTTTTAATGTCTTCTAGATTGTTTATTTCATTACGAAAGAACATAACTTTAGATAGCTGCAATGACTGATTGCCTTTTCTGTGTTATTATGCCATAGCATTTTACTTGTGTGTTTTCAATTTCATGGTGGATTAGAATAAATTCTTTGTTCGCTAGCAGAAGTTGGCATCTGTTCAATAAACTATCCCAGAGACATATTCGTTCCTATGCAGGTGATGTTCTAATGATTCCTTCCATTTTCAAAGCTATTTTGAGGCATTCAAAGTCAACTTTATTAAGATGATAGATCAAGACCTGGGATTTAGGCACAGAAAAGCTCAGCACCGCTCATCGTAACATAGGTGTCTAGCCCTCATAGTGTCATTTACAGTGCTGCGTTATGTGCCTAGGCACAGTATTTCATAAGGCTCTTAGCTCCTTCTGGCTTTATCCCAAAACACAGAACTTCTGGAAGACAGTTTTTATTCTCCCTAGACCCCATTTTATTGTACCCATGGGTACAACTCTGTGAAAAAGCTGCTTCTAGTCTTCATGAAATATTGCTTTCACATACTGGCTAAATCTAAATTAATCCAAGAGGCACTGTCAAAAATTCACTCCTATACTTTAGCTGACAGAAAATGACTAATGATTATTTGGCAGTCATGGCATTTAAATATTGATAGTCTTCCTTAAAAGCTCTTTTATTTCATTATTTGATATTTGACTGTTTTACTTCGTATAAATGTGCAAGCAATTTGCACCTAATTATGCACTTGTCACTTAACTCCTACTTACAGTTTTCCACACTGGTATTCTGGATAAGCATGAATTAAAATGATTTAGCTGCATTGGATCAACTATCTTCCTCTTGAAAATTCTTCATATCCAGGAACACTGGTGAACAAAAAGTAAGCTAGGTTCTAAATTAATAATGCAAACTACTGATGAAAGGGTCCAAAAGTTTATTGCTTAAAAATGGCTAATCTGAGAGTTTTTTTGGGTGAATCCCAATATATTACTGAATAGAATTACAAATAATAAAGTTCTAGTATTTGAACTAATACAATAGACCCTTAGTTAATCTTTAGAGTTAGCTCTGAATGAAACCTCCTGATCCTTCTCAATGCTTACACACTTGGGGCATTAGATTACATCTATGAGGAAGACTTCTGGGACAACAGAAAGATATGGATCTGATTTGACTGAGTAATGTGAGCTCAGATTCAGTATTCTGGCCAAAGTATCTAAAATAAATATGTTAGGAAGTTAGTTTACACTAATTTTCCATAAAGCAGTATCTGCACTTACACTGAATGACACTCAGACCATAGTCTCCCACAAACTTTCATAGATATCACTGTCCGGGTAGTAGTATCTATTTGATCTACTACATCCATATATCAATTGTTTTGGAAGGAAGCTGTGAGGGCAGGTGTTTATATGAGCTTTTCAAATACTGTCATTGGAAATGGAAATGAAAAAATGTTCCCTTAGCACCACTGCCTAGACCTCTGACTGAAATTTGGAAAATGATTATAGAAAGGCAGGAGCTATGAGAAATCGTATGGTGAATCAAGTTTTGTTATATCACAGTTCTGCAGACTGAGTCTTATGTTGAGGCTTTTTTAAAAAGTTTTTGAAATGAGGAAGCATGATAATAAAAGTCCAAAGCACTTCATAGTAATTCTGGTACACTAAATTTTAATAATACTGATGTATTTTTATAAGGAGTAGGCAAGAATAGTAACACCTTAACAGAGAATGCAGTTGCAATGAACCTGAAAAGCACATAAAAATGAGAGGTTGTGTCTGAATTTGTTCTTTAATGAGTTTTCATTGCATATGTAAGTATGTGAAGGCACAAATGATACTATGATACTCAGAGTCACAAAGGATACCTCAAAAGACACTGCAATAAAGAAAAGTATGAATAGCTAACACATGTAATGTTAATAAATAACAAAGCTGAGAATGATTTAGCTTGTGATCCAAAAGCCATTGTGCTCTTTATGAAGAAAGGGTTGCAGGACGCAAGGGACTGTGAATTAGCTGAGACTTGCCAGAGCACAGAAATGTTCTCACTGCTGCCCAACACTGGTAGCTGTACAGCAGCGGGAGAGCCTGCATCCCAGCCGGCTGGGCGACTTGCTGAGCAGTTGAAGCTGAGTTCCCTGAAGGGGAAAGGGAATCCCCTGAAGGGGGAAGGAAGTTTAATATACTCTATCTGTGAAGAAATCACGTACTCATTAATAACTCAAAACTATCAACACATCTTTCAATATTTATTTGGGGAACTGTTCCCTAGGGTGATTGCAAGATGTAACTATTGGGTAAGGTGCCTTTATTACCAGTTTGTGAGTGATCTAATGTCCCTCCATGACTTTTGTATGTCAGAACTACAGGAAACCTGCGTGTGTGCTTGTGTATAGCAGGAGTTATGGCTTCCCTCCCACTATGCATTTGCCAACACAATAATATAAGCCCCATTGTGCGCTGGTGCTTTATTCAAACTATGTTTCCCACAAAACCAACAACTAGCAGTTTGTACCCTTCCGAAGTGCTCTGCAGTTCAGTAGATAATTAGCAATGTGGATGGCTATTTTTGCTTTTCAGCCTTTTTAGAACAAAGGTGTAGAAGCACTCTTGCACATATTTTCCTGAGCATAACCTTTGTTTCAGAATTTGGACTGCAAAGAGCAGAGCAACAACTACTCCCATGGTATTTCACACTTTCTATTTTCGGTTGACATTGGCAAGTACAGAAACATGAAAAGTGCACTTTTCCGTGCTCTTTGTGATGAGACATGACGTAGCACCTCGGGGGAGATGGTTCCCTAGGTGCTGAGATCAGTACCTGCTCGATCATGCTGCCGCTCTCATCTCAGCTGTGCACCTGAGCTTTCCTCCCATGGAAACCCGGGTGGAGGAGTGGATGTGTATGGCTGTGCCTTGTCCTGAGGCGGAGGCGGGAGGCAGTCTGAGCAAGCAAAACCGCTCAGAAACTGTCCAGGTTCCACAGGCTGTTGTTGCTCCGGTTAACTGAAGTGTGTTGGAGCAAAGAGGTGATAATAAAATCATGTAAGCACAGAAATCGTAAAGCACTGAGGGGTAAAGAAGAAATAAAACAAGCTCAGAGAGATCCAGGAGAAAGAACTATCAAAATGCAAAATGAACTTCATTCAATATGTAAATCAATCTGAATCTGCATTTGCTTTCTGTCTTACAGCAGTCTGTAATTAGAACTATGCTGACTGCTGTTTGTTGCTGATATAGGAGCCAAAAGAAAATCTAGTTAATTCTCTAACATTGCAAAAGCCATACAGCTAAGAGAAGAGTTTCATTTAATGAATCAAAAAAATGAACTTGGCCCTCTGATGCTCAGGGAGCTTTTATACAGTCCATTTTACATGCAAAAACATTTCTGACTAACCCAAAATCCAACTGAAGGTTTGGGGAGGGGAGAAAATAAAGTGATATTATTAAATTAAAGGTTTCAGCCCGTCTGTCTCAGATAAAAAAAAAAAAAAAAAAAAAGCTACTTACTAACACAGTGATTGTATTTTGTATATATAGGTTCAGTTGCTTATAAATTACCATAATAGCACAATAGTGTATTTTGTTGGGTCATGGGTACCGTTACTGGTTAACATTTAAAAGCACCTTCTAAAATATAATTTCCAGGATATGTGGCCTTTAAAGACATTTTCAGCTGAATGTCTTCTGTGTTAGCTGCTAGTCACTTGCATGTCCTTTGCTTATAATATGTCTGGCAAATTACAGTGGAATAGCTTAGGATAACTCAGCCCATCACTTTCAAGAAGCTACTCAGATTTGTTTTGTCTTTTAAATTAACCTAGTCTAATCAAGACTGTCACCTTTTGGGACAGAAGAGGTCTGAATTACATAAAAACATTAAAACATTCAGATCACATTGAGAAACAGACAAGCAAGTAAAATGGACATGAAAAGTGATGGTATCACACAGCTGGATGGCTGCATAAATAGCTTTAGGAAGAGATCTTGCGTCTTTAGTAAAGATGTACAATATTTTTAAGGACAGGAGATTGTCATGAAGATATCAGGCTGCCCAGATTTTAACAGAATGCAAGTTAGATATTGAGCAACCAGGTTGTAACCATTCTTTAACACACTTGTCTGAAAGGTAATTTGCTACGAAATCGGGAGCAAAACCATGTAATGGCCACTGCACAAACATATTGCCCTGTTTAGTTAATTAGTTACTGGATGAAATTAGTTAATGGACTAAATAATGTGCTACATGTATTTTATTTACTAACTATGCTCACAATAATTCTCATAATTTCTGATTCCATTCCTTTCAATATTTCTCAGTGGGTTTTAGCTGCCCTAAATGAGCTCCGGGAAATTCAGACTAACAGTTAATTATTGTGGCGAAGCTATTATCCAAATTGCAAAGAAATGTAGAAAATATTTATCATAGACTTTATTGCCTGCTGTCGCAGGGTTGAGACCTGGATTTATATCCTGGATTTTATAATCAAAATAAACAAAACATTAAAACATTAAAAATGTACACAAAACCAAAATTTGGTATGACATGAAAAAAAATTTAAACATTCCAATCTAACATGCAGTCTCTTAGGGACAAATTCATATGACCTGAATTCTACTAAAGCCCATCTAACATGGGGTTTTCTTTAGACTGGTTCTTCTTCTGAGAAGCCCAACCATGGAAAATGGTGGCTGATCTCAACAAAATCTTCTTGCAAAAACAAATCAAGATATGCCAGCATTTTGACTAATGGTTTTCAGCCTTTTTTTTTTTTTTTTTAACAATCTCCATCCCTCTTAATCGATAAGTTTTTTGACTATTCTCTGTTTGGCAAGTTTTTCGCCCAGAACTGCCAGAAATGCAGGGTACTGTGAGCTGATGCTGTAGGTGACAAAATCCAGGGAAAATTCCCCCTTTCTTGCTAGTGCCCTTCCTGCGAGAACCAGGTGGCACCGAGATGATCCCTGAAGCCTCACAGTGAATTATTCTGTTGTAATAACATTTATAACAGCAGCATATAGCCTGATAGGACTGCATGCCAATAATTATATGTTTCTTCTCTTATGATAATAAACCATTTTAATTATCATATATTATCCCCCCAGGTCACAACAGAGATGCAACGTTACTGCAGAGCTGTCTATAGATTTCTTCCACAAACATTTACAATGGCGAAGGTGAACGTCACACTGCTTAACATTCAGATAAAAACTCACTCTCTAAGAAGCAGAACATTCACAGCTTCCACTGATTTCAATACAAATTAAACGTTCAGCTTTCCCACAGAATTGCATGTAATAAGTGGGTATGCCACATCTCACAGATGCTCTGTTATTAGTCTGTGAATAGCATCAGTTGAAAGACTGATTTTTACTAAAACTGAACTGCTCTAAAATACATTTTAAACATTGGCAGTATGAATTTAAAGTTTTCTCTGCAAAAATCAAACACCTTGAAACTTTTTCTTCTTCTGCAATCCCAGCAGCTCATAGTGAAATTACATTCAGACTTCTTGATGCACCTCTAATCATAGTGATTCTCCTCAGTTTTACTGACCACAATGGCATGATGTCCTTTGTGCACAGCTCTCTCTTTTGATCATTTTTCTTCCTTCTCTCTTAAATATATGATTGTTAGCATCGCTTTGCTTGCCTCTTCCCACTTGTCCATAGAGTGAGTCACACTTACAGAGGACTTTTCCAACATTCCCCTAGATGCTTATGCCAAGACTGTAAGTGTAGACGATTCACAAAGTAATTTCACTGTCTCCCCTTGAGACCAGATGCATCAGACACTCTAATCTTTGCTCCTTCTGCAGTGATGTATAACTTATGGCTTTATTATTACATGCACTTTTCCCACTATCCAGTGATGTGAATAGTAAGCAGCACAATCAGAAAGCCATGGAACAAACTCTAGCTTGCTATGAGTCCATGAGTCTTGCCATGACTACCTAATTAATCTTGGACATCCTCTTAAAACTAGGGATGACTGTAGTATAAATCACTCAGCTAAACAAGATACCAATAACACTTATGGGCAAGCCTTTATTGTTGTTTGCAAAGAACTCCATATTTTTTTTTAAATAAATAAAAACTTCATCCACCTCCATTTTATTTTGGACAATGTGAATGCCTGTAACCATCCTTGACTCACATACCTGTGTATCGTCTTGATACTCCAGCTACAGATCCTGAAAACATACCATTAACATAACAAATCTGGAAACATCCACAGTTTTCATAGTTTGGCACAGTTGCCAAAGCAGGTAATGTAAAGAAAGTATCTGGATACCAGTCTGCCAGATTGCTAACTGCAATCGCAGTATCTGTCTATTAAACATCAGTTTAATTTTCAAGCATGGAGTCCTCCTTGTGTACCCAAATATGGATAGGTTAACTGATTGGCATAGAAGCTTTGGGAAAACCATAACACAGTTTCTACCAGTTCACCTCAGATAAACTTCTTGACACAAAACAGTGCTTTAAAATATATTTGGAAACAGTTGGGCATTACTTATTCATATCCAGAGAATTCAAGGGTAACTCTGCTCTTTTATTCATGCAAAACTATCAGTTAAATTTAAATAACTGATGAAACTCTCACCTCCTCTTACAATGCCAGAAAGGAGAACAAAACTCTCTTACTGCATGTTGATGTTAAGGGCTCTGTGTAACACAGCTACGTGGGATTTGAGCAGAGGGCTGCTACAACTCAAACACACCTCTGAAGCATAAAGTCTTTCTTCTGATAGTACCAGTTCACTATCAGCCCACCTCAGCAGAATTTTATTACTGTTCTCTTGCTAGGTGAGCTAGCGGTAGAGAAATGTCGCAAGAATTCTATTTCTCATCCATTTCCTTCCCCTATAGTGCTACTTTCTTTCACGCAGAGAGTACAGCTATATGCCTATACAAGTAAATTCGTCTCTTATTCTGTGAAAACAGTACACTTATGTGTACACTGCAACAGTGTAGGCCCTAGAAACTCTCCTATGTCAGCTGTTAAAGCTGCCTGCTTGCTCCAGATGGGAAGACGAACCAGTCTTATTCCTGCATTTCTAGAGTCAAGCTCCAGACAGTCTCACAGCTTGTTCATAATCCGGCTGCAGCCATGCCAGCAGCTAAGGTAACTTTCCACATCCCTCATATTGTCACCATCTCTGATCTAGTGGTGGGGCTGCTCCACTGAGTGTCCCCTAATATATTTTTTTTTTTTTTAAAATGAGCTGGATTTGCTTTCTAATCTGTATAAGCAAGTGGAAAAGAGAAGTTGAAGAAGGACGCTGACTTTCTCTTGCCCCATTTGCAGATCTGTAAACCAAGTCACAAGTAGCCAATATCATGCTTATGATGTTCTGCAGCAGAACCTTCTTGCGTAAAAAAGCACAGAGCTACTCGATCAATTTAAAAAAAATTCCATTTAGTAATTCTCAGCTGAAAGTAATTTGACAACCCAGAGGAAAGTATATTGGACTAAATAGTAAAAACAAGCTTTCAATAGCAAATCAACCTTCATGAAACTGTGCTGTATTGAAACTATTTCTCCAGGTACATATTCTGCTTCACTTTTAAAAGTAGCTTTTTACTATAGAGAAGACATGCAGATTCAGAGACACTAATGATTTGTGCAACATTCAGCCCATCAGTAGCTATCTTGGTCTCTAATGGGCCTTTAAAAGCTACTTAATTCATTTCATGTAGAAATGGTGCATATAAATACTTACTCACAGAACACATACTGACAAAAAAAGGAATACATTGTACCTGACTGGCAAAACCATTTGGGTCTTCTCAACCTCTGAACTATGTCCTATATGGTATTCTGCAGTGTGGTAGGAAATCAGTCATTCTGATAAATGTTAAACACTTCTGACAAAGTTATGGTGAGCTCTAACACAGAATTGTATAATCCCTGCTTGTGTGGCTGAGCACTTAGTCATACAAATAGCATTACTGAAGTCAACAGATCTCCTCCCAGGGATCAGTGCTCACCAAGGTTGAACGAAGACTCTTTATCTGGCTCAGGGGTGTTTAACAGAATTGTTTCTATTTGGTCTTTTGTTTGAGATTGCAAGAAGCTGTCTCCTGTTTATACTGGGTCTGTTCCCTGTCTGGGGAGAAATGTCCTTCCAAGAAAATAACGGCATAGCAGGGTTTATTATTTGCATGTAATTTATTGTATGTAAATCAGGTTACTGCATAATTATCTTGGGAACACTGCAAAATTTTCACACACAGTTACATTTCAGTAGTGTACTGCATCGAGAATTAATTAGTTAAATGAGAACAAGATGTATATAATTGCCCTCAAAAAGATGTATTCGACTCCTCCATCAGCTGCAAGCCCCCTCCCTCCATTTCCTTTCGGAAAAAGTGGACAGACTGGGAGGAGGATGGGAAAGCGGCACATTCAGTGACTGATCCTAGAGCAGTCTTGTAATCCTGCTTGCCTTCCTGCCTCTTGTCTATTAGTCTGGAAGCTCTTCAGAGCTAGCACTTCTTTTTCTATAACTTAATTGATTATTCATGAAAAAACAGAGCTGGGACCTGAGTTAGAGACTCTAGAAGCCCTTTTCCCCCTAGTAATAAAGGCTGCAGTGGGAAAGTTTGGGTTATCTAAACTGAATCTGAAATCAAACGAGTTCATCACGCACTTGTGAAATTGCTTTTATGTTCAAGAGGAAATGTAAAAAGAATAGATACAGTAATACTTCTTAAATTAATGCATACTTTGAAAACATACTACTGCTTCAGAAACAGTATGAGGAAGATAACATTGTGGCTTCTGTGTAACATTTAACTGCTATTCTGTTCCTCTTCAAATTCAGATAAGGCTAAGGAAAAACAATAAAGTTAGATGAGGACTGCCCTTGCTTTATTGTTTATTGCCAGGGTAAAGCAAAACCCAAACAAAATTCAAATACCCTTTTCACCCCATGGAGTCCAAATGTATTCAGGTGCTCAAGACAATTAATAACAATGCAAGTCAAAATTAGGGTAAATTAAACCATAAATCATTAAATTCTACATGATGTGATCAAATAACTTTCAACATCTCATCTAGGAACTAATGAAAAATAATAATGAGATAAAATCAAGACTTTTGTATTTTCCGAAGTCATTGCTAGCTAAAAGCTTATTTGACTGTGCTCTGCCAAATATTAATGAAATCAGATATCTGTGCTGCTCTCTACTCGTCTTCTCTGTTTACAGTGTATTGAGCTATATGGTTCCAAAAAAAAAAAAAAAAAAAAAACACCACACTTGAACTAATAATTTATTAATCTTTAGTTAGTGCTGGATATACAAGGGGGGGGGGCACTCTGAATATTCCGTTAGTGCCACAAGTGAATTAAAAGGCATGAGGACTGATGGCTGTGATAATGCCGTTGTAAGAACAAAAATGACTGCCAGCCTTTCATAAACTGAACAGCCCCTGTGTACAACTACTAGACAAGTTTAATAGGAGTGTTTTCCTGCATAGTAATCGATTTACTTTACGTAAATAATGCACTAGAATTTTACAAGGTTCTCCATCATACCTTTGGACTTTGACTGAGCACTGGGCATGAACAGGATGAATTTTTTTTCTAAGTTATGGTATTGCAAAGAGGTGCATTCCAGTTGCTGGAATGTTTTCCTTTCTGACAGTGTCGGATATATACCTAGATTATATGATTATTCCTCTCTTTGGCAGAATTCCTGGTTCTATTCTGTTTTAAAGGATCATTCCTGTTTTAATGAAATTAAGTTGTACTAAGGACCAAAATTAACTTGCACTTGAATCAATAACTTTAACAACATAGAAATGTAAAAATCATTTCAGACAGTCATCCTCCTCCTGACTCCCCCCCTTTTGGTATATCAGTATAATTTATACTATTAAACACTTTGCTTTGTATCAAAACTGCACTAGGAACTTTCAGTCCATTCTGCCTTCCCCATTGTCCTGGCAGGGACTTTTTTGCCAAGATCCTCTCTTATGAGTTTTCAGGTATATACTACTCTTAAATTACCAGACCCCTTGGAAGCTGCAACTTGAGTCAATGTTATGCTAATTTGAAGTTTCTTGTAGCCTGCCCTAAGCAGAGTTGTCAAGTAGCATCTCAGAGTAACCTGGCCAAACTGTTCTCATCTAACATCATTTAGGTTCCTATACCCAAACATATGACAGTGTTATCTCACTATCAGCCAATAACAAATTAAGCTAAAAACCTGTCAGACATTGGGTATGGCTCCTTCCCTGTCCCCTGTGCTCCCTTGATTCCTTGGAGTTGTTTTGCTTTGTATAAATACTGGCTCGTTCATGGAGGCAAGCCTCCCAAGACTCATTTAACAGTCAAAGAACTCCTGTGCAATATGAAATGAGAGATTATAGGTACAGCTGTGAATTCATCCCCCAAGGTCTTTCAAAGCCCCAGCATCGTACCCACAAACCTATCAGTTACTCCTTAGTCACTATCCCCCTCTTCTCATTGCTGTCAGAAAGCTTTGTGTTTGGGTTTTTTTTTCTTCAAGGCTGGTACATTTCCAAAGAAAGTTTCTGGGTTTATAAAGCATCATTTTTCAAGAAAGAAAAAAAAAAAATTCTGGATCATCTCCTCTCACAAACATCTTCTTAAAACCCCATTCCTTTTGCAACAGCTCCAACTTTGTTATCTTCTTGTACCTGCTCCATTCTGAAGCTGCCTATCTGTAAGTGGCTCCACACACCGTAAGTGTCTCCTCTCAGATTGCTTTAACAATGTCCCCTTTCTCTCAAGCTGGCTCTGGGCCAGTCCAGCTTCTTAGTGCAGCAAATGCTGTTCCAGTATAATGGGCAAGGTAAGCCACTATCAGTCTCTCTTACAGCAAAGTATTCACTAATTGCTTTACTTTGGAAGGACTTCATCTCCTTGCTGTCCCATATAAAATTCTGGAGACTAGTTTGGCTAAAAATATATTCCCCAAGCACACATTGCATGGCACATTACACAAAAACACTGCCTGTTTACAAACACTTTAATTAGACATAATGACAAGAAGAAAACCCGAGTGTTCCAGAAACGTGCGTATGTAAATGCACATTTAACGCAATTCATCCTATATGAATTAATTCTTTCTAAGTTTAGTACAAGGGATCTTATATTCTCTTCACTTGGTATAGACACAAAAATATTGCAGCTCTTTCCTATATAAAGGAGGTCATTCAGATCTGCTGCTACTCTCACCATGCAGCAAGAGTTCCTTCAGTGTCAAAGCCCCATGTATGTTGAGCAAAATCTACCAAGACAAAGCAATGGGATGAATTCTTATGCCAATTCCAACACACTCTCCTTTTTCCTCTAATGCCAAGCGGTCTATTCACTGTATGTCAGGAAACAGAAAGCTATAGATGATATTATAATCACGATGGCTTAAGAATGTATGTGCAGGAAAACATATTAACTCTTACTGGACTGATAGATACAGCCGAATGAAAAAGTAAGTTTTCTGGCATACGAGCCATTTTTATGGTCTGCAACAGAAGTAGCAAGCTTCACAGGGAGGAAAAAGGTGCTTGGTAGCTGTGAAGCAGAAGGGGATGTTTGCAAAACAAGAGGTGAGAAGGTAGCTAGACCCTACGGTTAGAAGAAATAGAAACAGATATTTATCACCTCTAGAGCACTGAAAGATGGATTGCGGGAAAATTATAGTATGTGATAAAATCAATATCTTGATTGAGTCCATTATTTCAATATCTCCCAGACTTACATTTTAAAGGTATTTGTAGGCCTGGGTTGCAACAAGACTTCCTCCACTTGAAACTGATTTGTTTTGATGGCAATTGTTTGCTTTAGTGAGGCTATTAGGGTGCGTAACCGAATAGGGTTTGCCCACACGTTCCATGAAGCTATACAATGTACTGAATAAGGTGTATATATATTCAGTGACATGGGTGGTGGGTTATGTGAGGAAAAACCACACACAGAGGAGCCTGGGAACACTGTGTATTTCCCACTGCTGCCTTCTGGATAACTCCGCAGAAGGTGGTGCTAGCAGCAAATTGCTGCTAGCAAAAAATTCTGCCTTGTTTTATATATTTCTGTACTTAGCATTCGTTTGTTTCAGTTTAAGCCTATGTAGAGCTACTCCTGTCTGTAAAAATGAGGTCTTTTTTTGTTAAATAAAAAAAGAACTCTGATTTTGAATGAATTTTTTTTTTTCAAAATAGAAAATTCTCCTTAAATGCCTCAGGAACAAATGTCTCAATTGATAAACTCAATCATTATCCCAAAGCCCTTGAGTTTATAATTCAAATTAAAATAAAGCCTCTAAAGGAAAAGCAGCATGTATTATTATTTTTGTTTTCCAACTATACTAGTGACAATTCTCCAGTCATTTGAAACAATTTTGCCTGACAGGATCCTCATTTTTGTAATTCCAAGGTGTGTTTGGGATGAGCGCCCCAGGTCTTGTGCTTCTCTCAGCTGAACAGAGCAGGAGGACCAGTGCAATATGATTTCCCTCTTTCTGCAGGTCCACCTTTATAGTCCAGCTTGTCACAGTCAAGGTCTTGAAGGAAAAACCAGTGAGAATTAAAATGAGTAGAGTGGGACAAGAGAACAGTAGCTATACACGACTCTGTGCCATGGTTTATGCTCTGTGGAGAGCGAAAACATGGAAAGACAAGAAATAACCATTGTGTGAGCCAGTGTCCAGAATGACATTGAGAGAACAGGAAAAAACTGGACTGATGTGTAAGAGAGTAATCCTGGTGTTCCTCCATAAATCCTTGTAATACTGGATTGGATTTTGTTCTTTTTATTTTTCCTCTCATGCCTTTAACTTTTCCTTTGATTGGAAATTTTTCTTATAAACGTTCTGTGGTAAAAGTCAGTTACTTTCTTTTTTTCACAGTTGAGCTTTACCCTGGGATGTGGAAAATGCCTAGTTATTTTTGGAATAGACCTGGCTGCTATTCCAAGGGGGAAACAGATTAACTTTTGTGGTTTTATCCAGATGAAATCTTTTCACAGGCACAGCTCCAACTAAAGCAAAGGAATATCACCCACCGACTGTCTCCAGTCCTAATCCAAAGCTGAGAGGCTAGTTCTGATAGTGGTTTACTGATTTACAGTACTGAAACTAAAGGAATTGCATGAAAAATGCTGCAACTGCATTACACACCGTATCCATAAAAGATAAACATGGTTTGCCATTTAAAGTATGCTCAAACCTTTTTGACCAAATACCATTTTACCAGGAAGCTCTGGGGGGGATTAAGTAACACATGTTGTTCTACATGCACCATAAATCTGGTATAAAAACCTCTATAAACCTCTTTTTACAAGGGCTCACTGATTCACCCAACTTTGATGGGTGATATGGCAGTGCAGAGATCCAGAGTTAAGGCCTGTGAAACCATGGCCTCAATATCCAATGCTTTTCTAGTATTAATAAGAACCATGAGACCTTAGTGAAAGTTATGAGGGTACTTAGAAAACATTATTAAAGTGGAAACTTTCCTAAAGCATAAAGATTAACACAAGTTATTCAGTTGGCTATCTGACTGTAGGATACCTGACTTTCTTTGTACATTTGAAAATCTGTTGTCAGTCTGAACAGGAGTGCACTTCCAATACAACACACAGGGAGTAAACCAACAGCTACAAAAGCTCACAGTTAAATGTGCAGCAAAATCCCCACAAGGATTGTGCTTATCAAATGCTCTTTTCCACAGTCTTGAATTGCAAGTTCACGTTTTAAATTCAAATTCAAAAATACTGTGAATCTATGTGCTTATAGCTATATACATTATGGGGCAAATAAATGCTTGCCACAGATGTACGCCTGATGTTAATTTTGTTTGCTAGATCCTCAGGGAAGGCTATTTCAAAACAGTGCTGTTTTCAATGAAACATCAAAGCTTTTCCATTTCTTCAGAATAACTCTCTTATTGCAAAGCCGTAATAGCTCAGTTAAAGTGTATGTGAATGTATATACCTTCTAGCACATGAATAACTGACAAAAACCAGTTTGTAGTCCCCGATGTTATATGCTACATTACCAAATCCCAATCAGAATCACCCAATTTATTCTATTAACTTATTCTTCAGCTGTAAAGGTTGCAAACTATGCAAGTTTTGCCATTTTTAGGAATCTAAGCAGGTTTTTAAATTATTTGACTGATTTTTTTCTTCAGTTTTATGATCTAATCTACAGCATTGTCTGCTGGGACATATTTTTGAATGTTAAAAATGAAACTAGAGTAGCATTTCTCTTCTAAGAGGAAAAAATCTTTGCCAAATAAACGTCAAGGATATATACTTAAATAGGAAGATTTTTTGGGAGAATCCTTCCATAGGACATTTCTCTAAGTGCTTAACCTACAAAACATACACACCAGAAAACTTCAGTAATTCAGACACTTCTTTGCCGGGATGTTAAGTCACTCTGAGTTGAGGTGAATATCTATACCTGATCTAAGTATTCCATTTATAGATGGGAATAAAATAGGATTATCATATTCCCATAGACACACATGATCAATAGATAAAGATAGATAAAGACTATACCCAGATATAGATAAAGATAGATAAAGACTACACTCAGATATTTTTAAAGTAAAAAGAATGGCCACAGATTTTATTAAATTTCTCAAATTAAAATATTAATCAGAAGACTTCTTTTCTCATTCAGGAGAAAATTCATCCACAGTCCACAAGCAGACTCCAAATGGGCCTCAATTCAGTGGGATGAACGGATAGCCCTTTTCTTGTGCTTAAAGCTGAAGTAAAGCTGAAGTAAACCTTCTTTTTTTTTCTCTTGTGGAGAGGGATGTGTTACAATCTTACTAGCATTGTGTTAATGACCATGTCTCTATGTTGTTAAAAGGTCAGTTTTTAAGATTTCTTTTCAAAATGTTTTGGTGAGAGGATTTGGTGTAGTCTTGTAAACCAATCCTGAATTCAAGGGAAGATATTGTAAAGAGAGTAAATATTTTTATTTATATGGAAAATGCTCACATTTAGCACTTTTTAATCCTAATAAACAGCTGCTTATGCTAGAAATGTCATGTGTGACTTTCTTTCTTCCATCCTGATATGACTGCAATGCTGATTTTCATTTGACAGCTAATATGTGGAGTATCACCATTTATAACAAATACCTAGATATAGTCAGCAGAGAAAGCTCTCTGGGACCTTTAACTGATCACTGCTAAAACAGGAGACTTTTAAAGGCTTGGGGAGGAGTGGCTGGAGAGCTGCCTGGCAGAAAAGGACCTGGGCGTGTTGGTCAGCAGCTGCCTGAACGTGAGCCAGCAGTGTGCTCAGGTGGCCAAGAGGGCCAATGGCATCCTGGCTTGTATCAGGAATAGTGTGGCCAGCAGGACCAGGGAGGTGATAGTGCCCCTGTACTCAGCACTGGTAACGCCGCACCTCCAGTACTGTGTTCAGTTTTGGGCCCCTCACTCCAAGAAGGACATCGAGGTGCTGGAGCGTGTCCAAAGAAGGGCAACAAAGTTGGTGAAGGGTCTAGATAACAAGTCTCATGAGAAGCGGCTGAGGGAGCTGGGGTTGTTTAGTCTGGAGAAGAGGAGGATGAGGGGTGACCTTATTGCTCTCTACAACTACCTGAAAGGAGGTTGTAGTGAGGTGGGGATCAGTCTCTTCTCCCTAGTAACAAGGGATAGGATGAGAGGAAAGGGCCTCAAGCTGCACCAGGGGAGGTTTAGGTTGGATATTAGGAAAAACTTCTTCACCGAAAGGGCAGGCAGGCAGGCACTGGCACAGGCTGCCCAGGGAAGTGGTTGAGTCTCCATCCCTGGAGGTATTTAAAAGATGGGTAGACGTGGTGCTTGAGGACATGGTTTAGTGGTGGACTTGGCAGTGCTAGGTTAATGGTTGGACTCGATGATCTTAAGGGTCTTTTCCAATCTTAACGATTCTATGATTCTATGAATGAAGTCTCCATCCTGCAATCTGCAGTAAAAGTCAGGATAGCCAATCTGGGTACCAGCTGTCTCTTTTCAATGAGACAACCATTTGGGATGGAGTTTTCTGCAGTTCTATACAGCTATCAATTATTCACTGCCACAATGGGCCATTAAAGACCCATCAGTCAATGATTCATGTCTGGTAGTTATTTTAAGAAGTCTAAAAGGAAATCTCCTACAGAAAAAAATATCTTCATAGTTCCTAAATTCAAGAAAAAAATTCTGCTTATAAGAATAATCATAACTCCAATGTAGGAATGAATTAAACTTTTTGGAAGATCCCCAAAATGGTATCAGCAGCTAGACCTATAAGTTAGAGCCAGGCTGGAATGGGAAGGCAACGAGGCAGGTGTCAACTGAAACGGGATCTGAGGTCTTCTAGAGAAGCAGAGCATTGAGCCAAGCCGCTGAGTATAGCTGTGTATGAACCATGGTCAGGAGAGAACCAAGGTTCAGGAAACTGGTCAGGCTGGGATGCACAAAGATGAAGAGCTAAATAGCAGCACCACAAGAGACTGGGTGAAGGCCAGAAAGCTGACGACTGTGAGTAAGATAGGGCCAGGGAGATGGCAGAGACAGGGCTGAACAATGTTGGACAACCCAGTCACCACAGCAATTGGTGCTCTGCCAGGAGTAATCAGGGATCAGGAATCAGGTGTGAAGAGACAGAAGGCAGGAGCCAAAAATTAAGACAGAAATGGAGGGAGAAGAGGAGCCTTAACCAATATCAGGACCCAAGACTGTGGAGGAGGAGATGCAAACAAGGATGCAGATGAAGGATGCAGAGACAAGAGAGACAAGAGCCTGATGCACAGCAGTAACCAAAAGGAACAACTGGGAGCAACAGATAGGATTGTCTCACACCTCCAATAAATGGGGCAAACCGCCAGCCAGCCTCAGCACCCATCCTCAGGAGGCCTGGCCTCCCGATCCTCCTGGCTCCCCAAAGCACTGATGACAGGCATTGTCCCCAGAGCTAGATAATGTGGCTGAGGCTGAAACAACTGGAAATAGGTAAGATTTGGGATTTCTCTGGGCAAATAAGGACTGTTACATTCATCACAAACTAGGGTTAAAAAATAAATAAAAACTTCCCTAATCTGCTTCCCAGAAAAAAAAGAGGTACTTTGGTAAACATTGCACTGAAGTTTCCTAGAAGTCAAATAAAGATGGAGCAAAGGACTGTGACTTGACTAAAACCAATACTGCAATACAGCAAAAAGAAAACATTTTTTGCTTATGAGTGAGATGGTTTAGTAGGTTTTTTTTGAAAAAAAAAGTTTACAAATTTTGTAAATGGTCACTAAACATTTCAGGTTTTGGTGGAATGAAGTTGTGGCAGCACATGTGCCTGTGTTGGTGTGTATGTGTGTGTATGCATGCATGTGAGTATACAGTTTCCCCTGCCCCCAACCAGGTCTAATCCAAATCATTGCATAATTTGCATCTGATAATATGCTGGCGGTTGTTCTGTCTACGTAGAGCCATCAAAGGACATTAGGAACTCTGATATTTTACATAAGCATTTTCCAAGCTATTTTTATCCCATATACTGCCATCTCAGAGAAATTCAGCTGTTCACATCTCCTGCTTATTAGCTTCAACACAGAGCTGTACTCACACAAAGATATTGGCAACCTTTCTGAAAAGTAGCTCAAAATATTACCCTTTCCAACTTTCATCTCTTCCATGCAGCTCAAGGGAAACACTTGGAAACACTGGTATCTCAAGCTTTGAAATAGTGTTTCAAAGACAACTCCTCAGTAGGCATGAACTAGTTATGGACATTTTTCATCTCGTTCTTAATTCACAGAGAATTACAGCAGTCGGTGATTATCATCTTGATTGCCTCAGAAATAAAAAAAAAAAAAAAAAAAAAAAAAGAAGTAGTAGAATCCCACAATTTGAATAAGTATATTTAATCAACCCTTCTACTGGACCAGATCCAATTATTTATGAGTCTTTTTTGGAATCAGTAAATAGCTTTTAAAACTACTCCTCTAGAGTGACAGCATGTCAATCTTTTAAGAACATGTTTTTACTGCATTTGAATCAGATCAAGATAAAAATAGAGATAAGAGTTATAATGAGAGCTCCAGTACTTTCTGAACTGACTAGTCTGAATGACTTTGCTCATAAAAGATGGTAAATATTGGCAGTGATGCCAGATCCCAGTTTGCTGTAGATGCCATATGTAAAACTTTAAGTCTTACATAACATGCTCAAACTAAGGAGGAAAAAAATCATATTTAAAAAAAAAAAAAAATCTTAAGACTATCTTATGTGGGCAAACATTTCTCCTTCATTTCTTCATAAGGGTATGCAAGCCTATCTACAAACTCATACGCTGATTCATGGGGATCTAAAATAGATTATCAGGTTTTTGTGGCTGAAATTCACGTAGAATTTTCCAGAGTGCCTTAGCCATATAGGAACTCTTAAGTAGCTATGATGTGTTTAAATAGCTGTATTTTGTGAAATGCCATATATATAAGTATATAATATATATATGCCATATTTTTATCTTTATATATATAAAATAGCAACATACATTGTTCATTTCATGGATTTATTTAATATTGAGAATAAAAGGCATCAGCTAATATGCAGCTTCTTTGTTTTTTGAAACAGACATGACTAAACTTTCAAGTAAATTTGTTTAGTAAAGTAGATTTGGGAATATAAAATCTTTGTGTAGCTCAGAAGGGATCCAGAAATCCTTATAAAATCATTTTTACTGGAGAAATTATTTAGGCTGGTTCAGTTATCTGACAAGTTACTTTTCCTTCTGATAGCATTAATTGCTTGAGGGCTGTGATAGATAGGGAAAAGTCTGATTGTTAAAATTTAACTGCAAGAGAACAGTATTACATCTGCCAAGGAGCTACTGAGTAGCTGAGTGATAGAAAAGGTAGCATTGACATTCGTTGCAATAAAACCAGAAAAAATGAAGTCAAATTATGAATCCTTCACAGTAAATATTTTATTTTCCCCAGTGTATTCAAGCTAGCAATGAAACAACTGGTATTTCCAATATTAGATTTTATCTTTGACCATATGGTACAGCTTACAGAAGTAATTTTGGCAGAACCTGATGTCTTTTTTTATGTGCTTGCTAAGTTCTTTTTTGGTACAGGCAGATGCCAACATTAAAAACATATCACTGGGTACTATTAGAGTAGGTACATTAGCTAGACATTAAAAAAATGAGTCAGTCTATATTTTCCTCAATGAACAAAGATGCAATTCACACTGCTTTAAATTCATAGGTCTAAGCCACTGCCCTTTATATATGATAGTCATAAAGGACATATGTCTGAGCCTGTAGTTCTACCCAAAAGCTTCTCATACGATCTAACCAGAGGAACCTTGCTGATTATTGTTTTGGAAGGGAATGTGATTTGTGGGTGGATGAGCGACAGCTCAGGTGGAAAAGCAAGAGGCTGCTTTCAAGTTCAGAGAGAGAAGGACATTTCAGCGCTGCCTGAAGCCACACTGCTGTGTAACTCTGGCAGAAATACGAATGAGTCGTTGCACAGGTTGATGCTAAAAGAGGGTTGATAGTTGGATCAGAGAAAACATTTCTGGAAGTTTGTTTCAAGATAATGTGACTTTCACTACCTTATAGCTAGCAATTACCAGTTTCTCATAAAAAGCAAAGCGTACAAGATCTTGGATTTTGGCTAGGTTGGAAGTGTTAGCAGCACTTTATTCGATACTGCTGTATGCAGTAGTGCTGGCTCCTTATTGCAGGTAGATTAACTTGGAATAGCTGATGCAGCTACTCCCCCCTCTGCCTCTCCCAGCCTTCTGCCATCCCTCTAGCAGATGCTAAATACAGTGTCATGAGTCAGAGTCTGGATCCAGAGCCACTAAATTCAACAGGAGTCATTCCTTTCTGGCCAGAGGAACTGAACCAGCACTTCATGTTTCTGTGCTACCTCCCTAGGAAGGCCATGGAAAGATGCATCCCGGCTTCCCTGGATCCTGTTGCTCACTGAACACAGTCCATCAAACCTCAGCATAGGCAGCTACAGAAATAAGCAGTTTAGGCAATGACTGTGGGGAAGTGGATTGCTAGGGACAGCCTCACTTACAAACAGCCTTACAAACGCTAATGTCACCAGGCTTTCTTCTGTGCCTAGCTCCACGCTGGCTACGCATCCGCCTGCTCACTGCTGGGAAGCAGCATGGGGGAGCAGCCGGCAAGCAAGCTGAGCAGCAACCGCTGAGCTCGCTCCCCGCAGAGCCAGAAAGCAGCGAGGAGGGGCTGACTGCTAGTTCTTTGGTGCTACCAGGTGCTGGACCAGCGATGAGCTCATCATCCAGAGAAAAGAAAACATGTGAAGACAAAAGAGGTTTGCTCAATCCTAATGGGGGCTCCTCCTGATCAGGAAAAGATGGCAGATTGACATCCTACTTGCAAACTTATTTTGCTCTCAAATTTTGCCTGGGCTGCTCTGAATATATGGAATTATTCTAAATTCAAGATGTTTGTTTGCTTTTACTTTACTGAAAATCACAATTTTACTTTAAATTTAGAGATTAAAATTCTAAAAAACACATTTTATTTAATTGAGTCTTTAAGGGTTTTTTTGCATATTAAAAAAAAAAAAAGCAAAACCAGTGAATGTAACTAGTTACTTTGCCCCAACAGTTAAGGTGCTAGCTAAGCATGGATAGCTGCAGCAGTAATGATTTGTTTTGCAGCAGCATCCAATGTTCAGTTAAATTTGTCCTAATGTGATAGGAAATATATAAACACCTGGGAGGCAAAGATCTTCATTACTTTAACTGTCTGCCATTTTGCAATCCCTTCTTACACCACCTGGTAAAACAGCCTTTCCTTTTGTAGCTGTTATTAAAGGGTTATACTAAATTCAGTGTCACTTTCTTACGGTATTTCTAGTAGGTAGATTTAGGATATAAAGGGATAATTGTCAGAGGGAATTTTAACATGCACTGCTGATGTAAAATCTAAATGAAAGATATAATTTTCCATCAAACAGAAAACATCAACTGTAATGTTGAAAATATTTCCCTTTTATTACAAGCTAAATGATCTAATCTGTGTGTAAGCCAAGAAACTTTATAGCTGTTTCTATTCATGCAGTTCATAAATGCCCTGTTTATATAAGCAGATTATGGAGGTATTTATGTAAAATGGCATCAAAAGCATAAAAAAAAAGACACTGAATATATAAAATGTTATATTACAAATCTGTCTTGACTCCCTTTAAAAATAAAAAAGTTATGTTGTGAAAACCAAAGAAAATCAGCAAACTCTGACTCAAAAGGATTAGCCACACAAACTAACACAAAGTAAAAAGTTACCCTATGTCAGCCAATATGTAATGACTATCCATCTGCATGCCCTTAGCAAATACAAAGTACTTTAAATTAGCTAGGTTCTTTGTAACTGAAAGCCAAGCTAACTCAAATTACCTGACATTTTCTGTAGGCCAAATAAGGCATTCATGCTGAGTCTGAGCTAAGAGCAAAGGTTCATTAGAAGAGGCAGGTAATTATCCAACCTAATTTCCATTTCTAAAATTAGATTCCTTGAATACTCCTTTTTGGGGTGCACAGATGACCATGTGTATGTATTTGCAGGTGGTTTTGGGTTTTTTTGTTACCCTGTTTGCTTCTGATCTTTAAGTGTGCATTCTTTACTCAGAATACTGAAAAAAACCAAGGGATGAAAGAATTTTCTTTTTCCAGTTTGCTTTCTCTTCCCAGCTGCATTTCATTGCTATCTTCTATGCCAACAGTTTGTTGCTCCATTGCATCCTCAAAGGAAGACCTCAAGACCCTTGCAGATTCTTGTATGGTTGGCTTGCTCCTCCTGAGATCTAGGATGCTACTTCGACAAAAGTTGTTTTAGCCAAGGTGAAGAAAAAAATTACAGCCTATACAGAAATATAGCCTGCTGCAAACAAATACAAGATTTGGCACGGATATGGGACCAAATATTATCCAAAAGACAGCTAAGAACCCAAGGCCAGATTAAGAACAGATTTATACAACCCTATCTAAATAATATTTCAGACATCTGTGTCCAGGAAAGTGACCCTCAGAAGTCTCACGTTGCCAACCAGGAGTCCTGCTATGTTTTCTCAAGTAAATCACTTAGATCAGGCACCTAAAGTTTACTACATTTGTAGAGGAATGCTTGGCTGCAGGACATTTAAGGCCAAGTGATGTTCACATGTCAGGCATCCCACACCTCAGTCTGGTGAAAGGCTAGATTCAGAAGGTGTGCTCAGAATTTGCCAGCAACACTCTGTCAGTGTCAGAATCACATTCAGTACAAAGCACCCCTCTTTGAAAAGAGAAAATAATCTGAATGCTCATTTTATTGTATAATAGTTAAATGATTACTACACTTCACCAGGGCAGCTCAATTCCTTATTCAGCCTGAGAAGATTCAAATGTACATCTTCAGCCTCTGAGGAAACTGTTCATCCTCTTTTCATAAAACAGGCTGAACTGAAGCACTCTCCATTCTGCCTGCTGAAGTGAGGCCACTAAATGTGAAGTAATGTAAGATACCTACCACTGAAGGAAAACAGGGAAGAGGAAACTTAACTCTGAAGCCCAGTGACAACTGCATTCCTCTGGAAAGAAACTTCTCAGTTGTGGGGCCTCCTCCCAGTTCCACATCACTTTATGCATTGCATTTAATGATGTTTTAATGCACAGGATATTTCTGGAAAAACTGGGAAAAAGAGAGGTGGTCTAAGCTGAACCTCTTATTTTGCAGTTGGGACATACTAAGAGCTGTGAAATGGTGAGTTAATGTAAGTAATCCAACAGGCTAAAACTTCTTAGAATTAGACAACTTGATCAATTGCCATCATATGAGTATGCTAAACGTGTTATCAATTTTTGTAACAAAATTAAACCTAGAAGTTTAAATTTAATTCATTTGCATATGTTATCACTTCTTGCAGTAGGAAACTAATGGCAAAAGACAATCACAGAAAGGTTTGCATTGAACGGTACCTTTAAAGGTCATCTAGGTCCAACCCCCCTGCCATGGGCAGGGACATCTTTCACTAGACCAGGTTGCTCAAAGCCCCATCCAACCTGGCCTTGAACACTGCCAGGGATGGGGCATCCACAGCTTTTCTGGGCAACCTGCTCCAGGGCCTCACCACCCTCATAGTAAAGAATTTCTTCCTTATATTGAATCTAAACTTAGCCTCTTTTAGTTTAAAACTGTTAGTCGTTGTCCTATCACTACAGACCCTGGTAAAAAGCCTCGCTTCATCTTTCTTTTAAGCCCCCTTTAAGTATTGAAAGACCACACAATAAGGTCTCCCTGGAGCCTTCTCTTCTCCAGGCTAAACAACCCCAACTCTCTCCACATACCGAATGTGTAAATTATGTTACTCAATGTGATTAGTTATTGCAAACAAACTTTTCCCAGTTCATTATTCAGGCTCTAAATTGCTTATATGGAGCCATGCTTAGGCTGTTCAGAAACTGTTTACTCAGAAAGCTGTGCATGAAAAAGACTGCCTATTATTTCATGTTCCCCTCTATTCTCTGTTACCCATTCCTTTTGTTTGTTTGTTTTAAACAGGTATCTGATGACAAAAGAGGAGACTGGGATTTGAGTAACTACCCATGTTCCATGGTCAGTTCACAAGTGAACCAAACAAGGTTTGAGTGAGTACAGGCTGAAAATTGCTCATCCAGTCTATTGGACAAAGACTTACTACCAAACATTTCAGCAAAAAATTGATCAGTTCACAAAATATTTGCAAATAAGAAAAATCGGGTTGCTTTCATCAGATACAATTATTCATAATGAATAATTTAATGTTATTTTTAGTACTCTGAAAGCATCAGTTCCATTTAAATGCCCCAAACCTACTATGTGTTTTGATTACTATTGACAAACAATCATCATCTGTCTATAAAAGTGCATTTTTCCTGTAGGGATTCTGTGTCTTGGACCACCGCTACTTTTTTACACTGAAGGGAGAGAAAAAAGAATAAAATATGCTCTCTTCCCATAGTAAAAGCAAAATAAATGTTAAAATGTAGAGACTGTTATGAGATAAAGTTGTCTCCAAGAAAGTGGCATATCCTGACATGGAGAGTGAGGTGGTTTTTGAGACCATTTTTGTTACTGACAGCAAAAAAAACCACAGGGAATATATGATAGTCAAAACTAGAATGTAATGCACAGCTCCCAGATAAACAGAGGAAATATATGTGAACTACATTTAGTGAGGTAAGAACCACAACATCCAAAGGGAACAAATGGCCTCATCTTTCTATAAGGACAATGCAAACTTGCCAATTCTCCTTCTTTTCCCAGTGTAGAGCAGTGTTTATTTTTATACACTGTACACAGACTAATTATTTTTGGACATTTGCCCATGCCTCTGGGACAAGGAAAGGTACGTATGCAACAATTTTATATTATATGCACAGGAAGCTATGTTGGACCTATTAAATAAAGCCTGAACTACTGGATCTGAGCCTATACAGCAAACTAATACAATTTACATGCAACAGATTTTTTGCCCAGGAGCTGACCAATTGCACATCACTTGCATGATAGTTCCAGTACATCTGACACGAAAAACATTAAATGCTTGGTATGCATATATAAGCATAGAAGTTATTGTCCTTTAATTTCAAACGTGCAGGTAGGATACTATTTAGACAGGTCAATAAGGCTGAGTCAGTAGCATCTGTAAAACAGTGTCTTACAAGAAAAAGACAGATCAAGCAATCAAAATCCAGTAATATTGAAATTCTGGTGCTCAGATATTATAATGAGCACTTTACTAAATAGGTTTGATCCATTCTAAAGCTATCTACTGAAGTGAGCCACCCAACATGTGTTTTCCAGTTACAGTAAAAAAGGTTCACTGATTTTTTGAAAGTTCATGGCAGAGTTTATCACAGAGACCATCGGGTTCCAACACCAAAAATAATTCATTTGATCATAACATCTCTTGATGCTTAGTTATGACTGAAAACTAACCTTCCACCTTCTCATGCTGCACATAGCACAACGTATGAACAATATGTGTCACCATGTACTGAGCATATTGAAACTGTCTGTAGTTTCAGACATTACTATTATAAGCCCTATTTTAATAGAACAGGGTTTTTTACACTGGATTTCTGAGTTTCAATGGCTTTCCAAGCAGGATTTTTTTTCTTGAAGGGACCAGAAAAAAAAATAGTACCACTATTTAAAAAAAATAAGAAAATGGAATATTGTTTATGGTTTTTAATCTTATTTTAATAGCTCGCATTTAAAGAAAAAATGTTTCAGCAGAAAGTTGAAACAGCTAAGCAAGCTGCATCATTGAAGAAGAAATTTCTTTATAGACTTAACAATCTTTGATTATATGAATTCTTATGTCTTCCAATAGGACAACTTTTATCCATATGTCTATGTAAAAAATATCTGTAGTGCCCTGCAAACCCTGATATACACATAAGTTACCAGTGACAGGAGCTCTGTGCAAATGCACAGAATTAACTGGGATAATCTGGGCCACAGAAGCCCTTTTCACAAATGAGGACTAGAATTTGCTACGTTCGGCCTAGCAACACAGAAATGATGATTCAGATGTGATACATGCTTTGTTAATTTCTGTAAAGGCAACACTTTTCGAACAATTTATTTTATATCAATAGTTGTAAAAACAGGATTAATATCACACATGTATGCTAACTGAAAAACATGTCTAGCCCCCATTTCAGAGGCAAATAAGAAAACAAATAAAAAATTTGCAAAATTTGAAAACAAATAAAAAATTATTAGAATAATTAGTGCCAGATGAATTGAACTAAAGGAAGAGTCAAACCTGCCCTAGCTGACCCTAGTTTGAGCAATGGAGTTAACCTAGGCAGTCTCCAGAGGACCCTTCCAACCTCAGTAATTTTGTGCTTCTGTGAATCTGATAGTGAAATATCTGCCTTGGCATTTAGTTTCTGAACTGCTTCTGAAAGGTGCCAGCTGACTGCAGTTCTGAAGCAGAGACCTACAGCTGGGTTTATTAGCACTTAACATTTTCTTGTAGCTGTTGTTATCCTAACTAATCAAGCAGCCCAGGCTCCCCTGAACAACCCAACAATTTTCAGCACTGACAGTGAACAAACCCCAGAAAAGAAATGCATTGCAGGAAACATTTGTGTTGCCACTGGGGACAAGCTAGCAAAAGACCTGTAGTAGAAAGGGGAGTGGATCAATGCTTCAAATCTGCAGCATAATGAGTTCCTCCTGTGTATAACAAATGTCACCTTTACTGCTCAGTTCCACTATAAGAGGAATGGAGAATAATGGGGGAAGAGGTGAAGGAGAACACTCCTTTTTCAGGATGAAGCTGCATTATTTCTTCGGAAATAAGAAGGGAAAATGCAATAAAGTTAAGGTGGTAGCAGCTAGAAACAATGGTGCAACAATATTAGCAAGCAGAAAAGCAGTCTCAGGAACACTGCAATTTAACATCATCATTTTCAGAGAGCTAATTTCCAGAAAGGTATGCTGGGAATTACTCATATAAAAAAGACAACCTTAGGAGCAGTTGGCAGGGGATAAGAACATTGTTAAGAAGTGCCTGTCCAATTACTTTGCAGTCTGCCATGGATCTCCATTTCTAATGGCGCTGAATGAGGCACGCTGCAGGCTGCTTTTATTCCGGCTTAACAGGGAATCAAGTTTGCTGATATCAAGAACAGCACAATAGGGGACTTGGGTTCCACAGAGCTTCATGAGATTGGTTTTCAACCAACCCAGAAAGCAAATAACTGAAAAAGTGCTGATGTTTTCACCTATCCAAGTCATGTTTTCAAGCTTTTTCTCTGAAATTATGCAGGTTAAAAGGGCTTTTAGAAAGCAGAATTTGCTCTTTACATGCAGCAACATCACTACAATATAGCCTTTCCTTTCCCCCCAAATATTTATGAGAATCATGATTTTAAAAATGTTGATAACATAGAGAACCTTTTTGTGGAAAAAAAAAAAAAAAGTAACACTGGTTTTAGACACTGTCCTTATTCATCTCCTGCTTCTCTTGTAGGACTGAAGGTCTTGCAGAAAGTGACCCTGGATGACAGCATGGGCTTACAGGTGCTATTACAGTACAGTTAGTAGGAGCAGTGCAGTCTTTATTGTAGAATGCATCTGTGTGTCATATCTTCAGTGTCATGTCTTCAATATCGTTTTTTCCCCCTCTGGACATAGCTAGCACTTGACACAAAAAACATATGTGCTTTCTTCTCATCTAGAACCACTTGTTACAATAATTAATTGATAGAATTATTTGTGCTGTTCAAATTCAATAGGATTCACACCTTAAAATAGCACACCTGGTCCTCCTTTATTTATTTGCATTACAGCAAAGCTTCTGTGAGTACAAACACAGAAGGGAAAGGTGGCCTCTGCCTCGAGAACCTTGCGGTCTGAAATGAAAGAAAGCATATATATATATATATATATATATATATATATATATATATTTTCAAGTGGACCAAGGGGCCAAGGAAAGAATGAGACAACACTAGTGATAATCATGTAGCACACAGACAGCTCACCAGTGTAAACTGTTGCACAAAGACTGTAATAGAAAGTTTATGGATTATGTATCTGCCTTACAAGGACCCTACCAATCAAGAGAGCAGCCTGGGAACCCATGGTATGAAAAGTTTGGAAACTACTACCAAAAGAGAAATGACAGGTAAGGGTGGATAAAAATATTTGTCCTGCTTGGCTACTCAGTACCAGTTTTTTTGACCTCAGCTTTCTCAGCATATCCAGGTGGGACTGAAAATAGACGCAGGCTGGAACAGGAAAATAAAGTAACCATTTTCCTGATTCAATTCATACTACAGGGGTTATGAATTCTCCTCCCTTTGTGTTTTCCTGAGTTCAAACTTTACAAGTTTGGGCTGGAGGAAATAGGAGAAGAATGGTTTCTAGTGTTATTTCCTGCAGATAAAGCTTTTATCTAAAATGTGAGAGATGTGAAAATGGTGAACTTTAGAAGCTGACTGATGATCTTAGGCACAGAGCAGGTTAGGTGTTTTGGACTGGGCCACTGAGTTTCATATTAAATCATGTTTAAGGCATATTATTTAGTGCTGTATCAGAGCACAATGCCTTTCTCTTATCTTTCTAAGCATGCCATCACTATTGAAATGCGAGAAGACTGAGCTGAAAGTAAGCCTTTGAAAATGGTACAGCTGAGGCTGGATTCCACAATACACCTCTGAGAAGTCTGCAAGGCAGGAGGTGCCCAAAAAGCCTTCCCCTGTCCTTGCTGAGCCCAACAAGATCTCACCCTGAGCAGCACAGAGATCCTTCCCAGCCATTCTCACATCCCCTGTGCAAAGCAGGTTCCCATAAAGGCTTCATTGAATAAGCAGTACCTCAGATTCTTAAACAGAAGTCAGTGGAAGCTTCACATATGGATGTTTGATAATTAGCACAAGGCACCCACAGTGCAAACCCCAAGCCAGAAACTTGATCTGAAGTGAAGGATCTAGAGCACAAGTCTTATGAGGAGCAGCTGAGGGAGCTGGGGTTGTTTAGTCTGGAGAAGAGGAGGCTGAGGGGTGACCTTATTGCTCTCTACAACTACCTGAAAGGAGGTTGTAGTGAGGTGGGGATCAGTCTCTTCTCCCTAGTAACAAGCGATAGGATGAGAGGAAAGGGCCTCAAGCTGCATCAGGGGAAGTTTAGGTTGGGTATTAGGAAAAACTTCTTCACCGAAGGGGCAGGCAGGCACTGGCACAGGCTGCCCAGGGCAGTGGTTGAGTCTCCATCCCTGGAGGTATTTAAAAGATGGGTAGACATGGTGCTTGAGGACATGGTTTAGTGGTGGACTTGGCAGTGCTAGGTTAATGGTTGGACTTGATGATCTTAAGGGTCTTTTCCAATCTTAACGATTCTATGATTCTATGAAGTGCAACTCCTTTCAGGCAGTAGAATGATATCCTAGCTATTGTCACCTTTAGCAGTATGTAAATGGAATGTGTTTTCCACTGAAAATAATTGAAAGACTTAAAAACCTCTGCAATGTCTTTTCAAGCTTGATAAGCATTCACTATGCACTTTCCTTTAACATTTCTTTCCCTTGCAGAGCAAAGT
The DNA here is from genome assembly GCF_965183815.1 of Platalea leucorodia. NCBI lineage: Eukaryota > Metazoa > Chordata > Aves > Pelecaniformes > Threskiornithidae > Platalea > Platalea leucorodia. Next base: position 27,582,790 of record NC_138829.1, on the reverse strand, counting down.
TATAAGCCAATGATTTAATGCACTGTACATAATTACATCCAATATCCCTCTAGGATTGTAGGCTATTTTCATCTTGCTCTGCTTCCTCTATATTTTTACCATAACACAACAATATTCAGAGCCTCTATCTACGTATTTCCATCAGTCCATTGTTCATTAAGTAAGTCACGAATGTGTAGAGCTTTGATCAGTTCTCAAACAACAACAGGAACATTTCTAGCTAAAATTTTCCCACAAGATTGCCATAACTGCATTGACAAACCAGTCGGCTGCACAAACAAGTGAGCAAACTATCACATTTCCTTTAACAGTCAACCAAATCTGGCCTTGCTTTCATTTTTTATTAACTCCAAAGTTGGAAAAGATGTAATATTACTGAAATAAAGCACAGGTGGACAACTTAAACATGACTGTAAGTATGTCTATACTGCAGTAGATCCTATTTTGTGCACCTTAGGAAAAGAATCAAGTGCCTAATATTTATTCCATGTGCTTACTACTGAGGGTTTAGGACAGAGTGATCACTGCAGCATAGAGTAGATGTACACCAGCCACCTTTAAGCTAGTTTGTTCAGAGAATAGTAGTAGATCAATGCAAACTGATCTATCCTGTTTCTCAGATAGATTTTTCATCTTATACTTACCTTTATTCTATCATGTCTGTATCAATAAAAATACTGGAGTTAAACCGTTCAAGGCTAGTGATAGATATATGCTCAATTATGTGTCATAGAAAAAATAGCAGGGATAAGACTTTTCTAGTTTAAGCAAAATAGGACTGACTGCAGTATAGATGTAGAAACAGAGCAGCTGGACTCTTCATCCAGACCCCCTAAGGACTGCTGGGGCAGAGGTTTCAGACTGAAACAGAGGATGAAAGATTAATTGATGTGCTTTGCTTTCATGATAAATCAGTATTTAAACCCATGTTCTGAAATAATTTTCTGTTTTGTATTGCCAGGATGGAACAAAGACCATCCTAATAAAATATACCCTAACACATAGCCAGGACAAAACATCAGTGGCAAAATGTGGAGCAAGGAAAATGAAACAAGTCACAAGATCACAGAAAGAGAAAAAGATACCATTGTGGTTTAACCCCAGCCGACAACTCAGCACCACACAGCCACTCGCTCACTCTCCCCTGGTGGGATGGGGGAGAGAACTGGAAGAGTAAAAGTGAGAAAACTCATGGGTTGAGATAAAGACAGTTTAATATGCAAAGCAAAAGCTATGCATGCCAGCAAAGCAAAACAAGGAATTCACTCACTACATCCCATCGGCAGGCAGGTGTTCAGCCACCTCCAGGAAAGCAGGGCTCCATCATGCATAATGGTTACCTGGGAAGACAAACACCATAGGTCTGGATATTAACCCCCTTTCTTCTTCCCCCAGCTTCATATGCTGAGCATGACGTCATAGGGTATGGGATACCCCTTTGGTCAGTTGGGGTCAGCTGTCCCAGCTGTGTCCCCTCCCAACTTCTTGTGCACCCCCAGCCTCCTTGCTGGTGGGGTGAGAAGCAGAAAAGGCCTTGACTCTGTGTAAGCACTGCTCAGCAGTAACAAAAACATCCCTGTATTATCAACACTGTTTCCAGCACAAATCCAAAACATGGCCCCATACGAGCTACTATGAAGAAAAAACCCTATCGCAGCTAAAACCAGCACAGACGCTTGTAATAGTGAAATATAATCACTTCCCTAAGATGACATTCTGCTTTTGTTTGCAGAAGTCATGTGGGATTCTCTCTCATGTAAATGAGAACAAATGATTTGATAATGAGCATTTTGTGTCAGTTCTTAATGCATCTCATGTGAGCCCTGCTCTTGCCAAATACATAATTTCTCACCACAAAGTTGCGGATATTCTGATTTGCTTGGGTGATGAGCAGTATTCCAGATAAATATATTCTTCTGAAGATATTATTGTAATACGACGTAAGATTACCATTGACACTAGTAGGATTTATTATTCAGAGAGCAACACTGACCAGCAGATCAGACATTGTATATTTCATTTGTATTAACTTTAAATCTGGACAACGAAATGGAATATTATTCATTAGGCAGGAAAATTAAAGACTTGTGTAAAATGAGCTGTAACTTTTGTCAACCTTTGGGAAAAGTTTCTGGTTATTCCTAACTGTTATGAGAATATATGAGAAGAGGCAAACTCTGAAGTGTTGTTACAGCAGTCCAAATCTAAGCATGTGGACATAAAGGATGATAAACATAAGAATCCAGTTTATTTGCAGTAATAACAGTGAGATAAATGTGGAAAAGAAAGGATATTGTGATTTAAAAATACCAGAACCCTTCTGTGTTTTGGCAGATTAATTTATGTTAAATGTCCTATGCTGGCCTGCAGAAACTATTTGTCAAATTTGGTAAAGTAGGCATATTGCTAATTTTGAGCAAAGAGAATTCACATTCATGAGTTAAATTTCCTTCAGTACAGATGGGAACAGGTGCCTTATTATTGAGAGAAAATTTGCTGACCTCTCTTTACACTTAATGTGAGACTCCAGATAAATTTGGTTAGGTGAAGCCATGCTAGTTACAAAAGCTAATTTTAGAATGCAGACATTTTTAATGTGAAATAGTAATTAAAATAAAGCAAAAGCAAAAATAAGGCAAAGAATGTAAAAAGGGAGTGAAAACCTGAAAGAAATTGTGAAATCATTTCTCTTGGACCCAGGTGCCTGAGTACAGACACATTCATCACACAGTGCTATTCAGAAGACAGGCACCACATAAAACTGCCCTCTATCTCCCTGCTTTGCCAACCCTCCTACTTTTTTGAACTAAAGGTTATTCTCTGTAACCAAAGGAACAGCAATAAAAAAGTGACTAGAAACACTGCTGGTTAACAGGTGTCATGAAATAAAGAATTCCGAACAAAAACAACTGAAGGAACTGAAATACTGCTACAGTCTGAGCTGTAAGAAGCTGAATGTTTCAACAGAGCCATCACTGAATAAAGTACAGTCAGAATATAAAAACTTTTGAGTTTCCCCTAAATACTATATTGCAGTCACTATTAGCTTTCACTTCTTAATTAGAGGTAAGGAGTACATAACTGACAAGGAAAGTAACCCAAAAAAACCCCAAAACCCAAACCTATCTTCAGCTTTCACAGATCTCTGCTGTTACATCTGTCAGTGCACCCTTTTGAAGACCTTTCCAGATTTCTATGTGCTGCTTTTCAAGTGACAGCCTTGTAAGCCCTACATCTCTTGGTAATGCAATGCTGTAACTCAGTCAGTCTCTGTGCTGCACTATGGTAGCAAAGAGCATTCATCAGTAAACACAGTATCTTGGGCCCTTGCAGGCAATTCCCTTTGGGAGCCTGAGCACGTAGCAGCGCAGAAATCGATTTCAAAACAGAGCAGAGCTTTTGTGTCAAAGGCTACGCAGTACTAACAGAAATGGATTCAAATCAATAGAAAGACATTTTCTGCACATTCTATGAGACCTACATTTGCCATCCACCTCACACCAGCTTACCTCAGTAACGTGTGTTTAAAAATCATCCTACTGGCACGGACAAAGACGCAACAAACACAGTTAAGGGGAAAATTTAACAACTGTCATTTTCATCCAAATAAATTTATCCACGATTCATTAATTCTAAAAGCAAAACCAGAGTTTCAAGAATGGGAAATGTGGATCAAAACCTCCAGTTTTGTAGGTCTTATTCCGCTGCACAGAGCTTTGCCTTTAGAATTGTGTCAGACATTACACAGCTCTGTGCTTTCCCCAGCGCTACTACTGGAAGCACTTACATTTTATGATTTCCTGGCCAACAGATATGTTATCTTCTATTTGTTTTAGCAAATTTGTGATATGCATAGCATGTCGAAAGAACTGAGCAATATACTGAAGCCCATGAAAAGATTTCTTTAACAGGTGATTATTTCTTTTGAGCTATGAATAATATTAATTGTTATATTGTTATTAATATGTTATTTGAACATAGAGAATTGAAGTGTGTTTCTTTTGAAACTTGGAGAATTTACCTTTTAGGACTGCATTAATACTCTGCACTTAGTTCATTATAGGCTTATAGAAATTAAGGAAAAATCTCATTTATAGACTTATTGCACAAAATGAAAAGACAGAAGGATGGAGAAAATGAAGATCTGTCATTACTAGTATATCTTGTTTTATATATGTCCATTTACGTTAACACAGGATAGTCTTTGTAAATATTCTCTCACATTTCTAATAGTCTGAGAGACAAATATGTATTTGTAAAGATCTTTCATTTAGAAGGAATACATAAGGTCTATCAAATTGCATGATCGAAGCCCACATACCACAGTGTGTGGTATAACACACAGAGGAGAGCTGGGCCATGCAAAAGCCCATCAAAAGGTGCTATGACAGTAAGAAACACTAATAATCTTCATACTTTCCTCAAAAAGGACCTGCAGTTTTCTCACTGTACCTTTTCATCTGCTTGACATTTCTTTACAGTGAATTTGACTATGAAATAGATGCAAGTGGTTACATTAAGTTCTTGTGAGAAATTATGAATTCAGAGAAGTTTATTGACATCAGGAATGGCTTCTCTGAACCATTTGCTTAAATATCATGTCAGACTGTCAGGCTTATCTCAAAATTCTTCACCCTTCTGGAAAAGGCTGGCTTGAAATTTGTCACTGAAATACTATTTAATAAACATTGTTACTTTTGTCTAGGTCACAACATTTAAAAAACAGTGATTTTTATGAAAAGTCTCATGCAAGATTTTTTTATTTTTGTAATATTAGAATTATAGTTCAAATATCATTTTGGGGGGTATTCTTTTTATACTATGCTTTATATTTATTTCTCACATGGACTTAACGATCTCTCTGCTGGATTCTTCCAAATATTTTGAAGGCATCTGCTGGTCAGTTCTGCTTGAAAAACCTTTTCTGTGGCTCAGTGTATATCTCCTGTTGTTTATAGTGAATCAATTTGCCTATACAAAAGAAAAAAGCCAGTTAAATATAAGGATGGAAGCCAACCCAACCACACACACATAAGCAATTCCTAACACTTCCCTTCCACTGTATGTGGAGAATAGAAGGGGAACGTACCATAGGATAAACAACTCTCTCTCATTGATTTGTTGTTACAGCCACAGTTCAATACCTAAACAAATAATTCTAAGAGTAGAAATTATTGTCTGGTTTTATGTGACATTTGCTTGGATTATTTAATGTCTGATAAAGTGCAAATTCTTCTCTAAGCTTTCCTGTGACTGGAGTGTTCATAGTGTCTCTCTCCTGGGGAATCTTTGGTTTCCAATAACATATTGACCTCACTCTGTGGGTTCCCCAGCAGTGGGACACCAATTTGACTCTTCCTCCTGTTCCTGTTTTCCTGCAACTTGGCTGAATTTAATATTGCTGAGACCTCTACACCTCTGTCCAGAAGTTTAGTTGAAAGTGGCTGACAGGTTCAAACATTATTGAAGGAGACAGAGCATGACGGATTGGCAGATACCAGAACAGAGACAATGCCATCCCATAAACCTAATTTCCCTTGGAAGTCAAGCTAATATGGAAGAAAATTCAGATCCACATTCACAGCAACATTTAATACCGAACTATTCTAGCCCCTGCTATTGTGACTTTGCTTCTCAGGCCTATTTAATAGAAGCCATATCTCAAAGGAGTGTTTTATACCGTAATTGCTGTGGAGAGAGCAACAATAGGCTTTTATCCAAGAATGGAAGTTCTCACCTGTAAAATACTTTTTTTTTTTTCATAATGCCTAATTAAAAATTAAATAGAAGCTTATCTTTTAAATTCTCTTTTTAAGGTTATTAATCTTTTCCCACTGTGTATTACACATAAATTGTATGAGGACAGTCAGTTCCTTTTAACTCTCTCCCCACACAGTAGATTTATATTCCAGTTATGGATCTGAGGACTTTGCAGTACAGAAATCATATGTAATAGGCAAAGATGTTATAGACCAGTTCCACCGGGGAGTTGTCCACTTGCAAATGACCATTTTCTTGTGACAAGTTACAGCCATTACTGCATCATATAGAAAATCAGGTTTAATATATACTTTGGGTGTTACTGATTCAATTCCATGTTGATGGTAATAGTAGAAAAACATCATAACAGTGTGTTACTTTGATTAAGAGTTGACAGGATTCACACCCACTAGAGAAACTTTTTACATAATACTGTTGAAGCCAGACCTCATAAAAGACTCAGGCAGCTTGCTATTAGGGCAGATATTCATACTTCCCCATGTGACCCCACCTCTGGGCAGGACGGATGTGTTAGGGAAAGATCATTTCATGCTGATCTTTAACATAATTTCTGCTGAGGCTGCAACACGCAGGTTTTCAGTGCTCAGTCCCTCACTGAGAAGAAAAATCCCAGTGTCCAAGCCCCCTAGCCAATGCCTCCTAAGGACAAGTCAAACAAGCAGCATACTGAGCATGGAGGAGACATACTGCTAGAAAACAGGGAAAGCAAAGAGAAAGGGAAAAAATATCAGCAACCCAGCCCTTTCCAGAGATTATGCTTCTAAATCAGGGCTGTGGGTAAACACCTCCATCTGTTTAACATCCCAGTCCTCCCCAGAGACTAGGCACATAAAAATGGCTTTGAAAGAAGACATGCTTTTCCTTACAAAGTGTGGACTGAATAGGAGAGGATGGGGAAGGGTAGCCTGATAGTCAGTATTCCTCCTGAAAATAAGTCATCTGAATTGTAGGTTTTTCTCTACCTGGGGAGATTAAACACATATCTTACATACCCTGGCAACAGATCCAGACAAGGCTTAAGATAGGGAAAAAGGCACATGTTTTATTGGCAACCTGCATACTTGATTATGCTGGTTTACTGTTACATTATTGTGTTCCAAAATACAACATATCGCAAGGTAATGCATCCTTGCAAGGCTGTAAGGTCTTTAATGGTTAATTTGTGTTCATTGAAAATTTAGTAGCCTGTATTTAATATCATATTAACTTTGTGGGAAGGAAATCCTGTGAATTCTAATAATCAAGAGTATCACATCTAAAATCAGAAAACATTAGCAGATGATCTGGAGATAAAAATTAATTTTGGAAGCTGAATCATTAAAGTATGTTCCCTTTCTTTTAAGATTTGGTGAGTGCTCTTTGGCATACATAAATTCTTTCCTTCTTCCTCCTACATACATACAAACTATTTTTTTGTTCCCTGAGGCTTCATTCCTATTGTGGAGAAGTAAAGATTAATGTGACTGTTCACATTCATCATTTGGTTTGGCAGAATTCCAAATGGTGGATTTTGATTTCTAGAACCACAGTAATTCAAGATTGTTTAGATCCAAGGTTTTGAATCCATCTTTAGTTAGAAATGAGATCTAGTAACAAGATAATTTTGTCCTTTGCACACGCTCTCTTCAGAGTAGTTTTCCCCTGTTGAAACTCAGCATTGATTGGCTTTAGGTGTGCTTCTGAAACCTTCTTTCTCCAAAGCCGCATTGTTAGAGCACTTTTATTATTTTTAAATAAGAGTGTTTCCTGCGTTTCCCATGCCTGATTGTGAACTGTTGGTCTGATGCTCACAAAGTTCAATTTGACAATATTGAATGTCCTGGAGTATTCACTGCATGAGGATCTGAGGATCACTTTTCTCTTCTGCATTGCATGAAAAGAGGAAAGCCTTTTTGATTCAAATCATTAGCTAGTCATTATCTTCTTTGTTGATACACATTAATACTATTATTGAATAAACCAGCACTGGAATACAAAAAAAAAAAAAAAAAGTATGAATGCTATAAAAACCTGAATTAAACTAAAAAGCATGAAGACTGATGTCTAAGACTCAGTATAAAAACACATTTGTGGTTCTGTCCTCTTAGAGCTATTGCTTCTAGTTTCTGCCTGTCAGCAATGCCCTTTCCATGGGCTTTTCTCACCTAAGCTATAAGCTATCATGGATACACTGCAGTTGGGTAAAATATAGTAAATAGTATTGCATGGCTTTCTCTATTTGCTTTGCAAATATAATAATATGCAAATTTATATTTCATCTTTGTTTACTTAATTTTTTTTTGCAATTGTAGGGCTTCTGTTGCTGAGGAAGATACTTACTGCATAGATTTTCATCTCAGTGATACAATATAAAAAGCCACGAACTAATTTCTCCTTGACCCTACCAAACTACTAGAGATTCCCAAGCCTCTGTGATGGGGTACACAAAATGCCAAAATTTCATTAAGTATCCCTACCTACCCTGATTATTAGGGTAAAAACCATTTTGATAGTATGCTGAGAAGAGGGTCCCAAACAGCAGCAATGTCTCCTTTCAATGAAAGCTCATCTCTGCTCCACTCTATATATTTCTCTTTTTACCTGCATAATTTCTTGTAATTCTTGATTTTCCACAAATTATTCTTTTCCTTTCGGTCTTCCCACCATCACTCCATTTACATCACTCTTTTTTTTTTTTTCCTTTAAATCACTCACTAAACATTAATGATCTTAAATGTTTCCAGATTCTTGTCCTTCTGAAATGAATTAACCTGGCACACTTCACTCTTCACAAATTCTACTGTGAGAAGAAAGAGGCTCTGTGGACCAGCCTTTAACACCAGTTCTAAACCAGCAAAGAGATATCACAACCTGGTAAAACCTAAAAATATATAACCAGCCTCCTGCATGTATCAAGGAAGTATTTTTCAGTTAGCAGCAGTGGCTAATGGGTACTTTGTTTCTTATACAATTCCCTCTACGCCAGTTTTTCAAAAGGTCAGGCAGGATAGAAAACACAAAAAGATTTTGCAAACTTATCTGTATTGTAATGAGTTTACATCAAAGACTGATAACACAACTTGATGTTTGGAGAGCTGTCTACTCGATAAATGTGCAGGAAGAGTGTGTTGATATGACTTTTGTAGAATTTCAGTCAAGAGTAGAGGAAATTCTTCATGGCTTATCTTCATGATACTTCTCAGTGCACCCACTAACTCAACATAAAAAGCAACAGGGAAGGAGCCGAAGACAGCAACACTTGAGACAATTGCACTAAAGTTAGAAAATCAAGCTATTCAAGAGCAGCTTTAAGCATTACTGGGAAAAAAGAGATATCATTCTGGCTTTCTGAATGTCCCACTTCTGTGACAGTATCAAGTGTATGAGAAAAATTATTTGTATACAGCTAAAAAAAGATCATTCTGTGAAACTCTTCCCCACACCTTGAAACTTCAAACTGAACAGCCCTGTCTCTTGGGGTTTGCTTTTCACAGCTCTCTTTCTCAGTCTAATCAAATCACCACTTAAGATAAACCAGTACCTTTTTCTCGGAATTATTTCCTTGGTTTTCTGTCTCTCGCTGGATCAGACTTGCTTCTTTGTTCTTATCTTCCTCATAGTTCTCACCTTTCCTTGTATTTTTGTCCTTATGTAGTGTTACACAAATATTTACACAATAAGGTAAGAAGATATTTTGATAACGGGTTTGACAGATTGCTACAATGGAAATAACAATTAGTAAATGTATAGAAACACTGATAAAATCTACCAAACAAATGCTATTGTTTAAAAGAAATTAGCAACAACACTGATTATCAAACAAAAGAGTTGTAATCGTCTTACCATGTTTCTTTTGCTAGTAGGGATTGCAATTCATGAATAAGATATAAATTATATTAATGTATCAAATGAAAACACCCAGGACAAGAAAAGAGTCCTGTGAATATAAGTTGTAAATCTCCAATGATTTAGTAAAAGTTTAAGTAGAGACAGGATCATGTGAAACATAGGAAAAGGATCAGATCTAAAACCACAAAATTATGAGAAAGATTAAATCCAAGCAAGTGAAAAATCAGTATTGACATTCAATAGATGTGATGTTGCCATCTGTAAAAATAAAATTTCCAACATATGCACTGTTTGTTTTCAGCAATATCTGCAAAAAACAGACACACATTGCAAATCGTGTGATTGCCGGACATGTGACAAGCAGTAAGCTTTAGGCTCATTAAACAACTTCTTCAAAGAAAAGTATTTTTATTGTACTAAAAGAAAATTAGATGGAAAGGAACAAGATGAATATATAACTGCCATGAAAATACAGAAAAGAGATGTAATTAAAAATTAGGAGAAGCAATTAAAACAGGCACAAGAGTTCCTCAGGAAACACAGCCATGTGTTTTGCTACTTATCTACTCTACATAAATAATAAATATACATCAAAAACGAAATAATTATCCTATAATATGTTGTTCAAATGCCATCATTAACTAGAAAGCAGAAAGAGGCTATGTTCTTCTAAAGTTAATGGGTAGGTGACATTTGTAGATTAGTAAAATATATGCTCATTGGGTGAAAATATCAAATTGAATTATGAAAGTATTTCACTCTAGTCTAACTTCAGAGACAGAAATTTATGGGGACATCAGAACCTTTCGAATACAGTGTCTCTTCTGAGCAGTGACACTGGTGCTGACTCCCCTCTCCTCATCACAACTTCCAGTGTAGCCAGCAGAAATCTTCCTTTTGAGACACAGTTTCCACAAAAATCCATGCCATTGACTACAGAAATACTTTAAGATGAGAGTGGTTTTATTAAATGAGATAGTACTTTTGGAGCAGTAGCTAGAACAAAGCTCCCTCTTCTCCCACGTGCATATTGTAACTGGTTACTCCGGGCTTTGGGCCTGAAAAATGCAGAGGAAAAGGTGTCTTGGAGGGGAAAAATGTTGGCTTATGAGGCATGATTTAACATAGAAGACTTTCTTGCAGGCGTTTAGCATTTGTTATTGTCTCTCTGAGCTGTCTGACTTTCTCCCAGCATTTCCAATCTGTTCCAGTCCTCATCTACTCAATCTCAGCCTTCACTCCTCAGCCTCCCTCAGCTCTTATCCAGCTCATCCCTGTCTCTGCTTTGGCCTCCCCCCATCTCCTCATCTTGCTCTTAGTGTGCTTACCTCCACTATCCAGGCACCATTCCCCACCAAATTCTTTGATCTAAATCTTTATACAGATATTTTTGGTTTTTCCCACCTCATCCCTACCACTAACTTCTCAAATTTGTCCTCAGCAGCAGTGCCATGGTTACTGGTGCTTTGTGAGACACCATCTTTCCTGCCTCATCTGATTAATTATTCATGTAGCTACATGGCTCTAAGCATCCCCTACTACCTCCTGTCACTCATAATCCTCCTTGCTCTCCCATTCCTGGCCTTGACTCTTGCTTGTCATGTCTCAAATCCCTTTCTCCACGTCTGAAAAATCCCACTTTCTCACATTCCCTTTCCTTCCTTTATCAATTTGGAGAGTACTGAAAAGGCAGGAGGGACAACCCCACTACCCAGCTCCATCCCACCGGCAAAGAAATCTTTCAGGGGCAGCTGGTTCCTGCAGCCCCTGGGAGCGTCATCCTCCATCTCATGTCAGCACATGTGAGCTGAATCACTCAGAGCTGGCAAAAGTTTGAGAGCTTCCAGTGAGGGTGCTGTCTTCAGAAACTATAGATATTAAAGTCGATGAATATTGGACATACTGAAACAGTAATTTTTTAAAATGCATATAATGGAGCTGAGGTGGTTTCTCCCCAAATCTGCGAGACAATCTTTCAGAATATCCCATGTTCTGGGGACACTAAAGGGGCAGGCAGGTGGTCTGGAAACCTGAGGGAACTGATGCAGCTCAGAGTTGCTTGTATTTCCTGCTCTCACTAGAAGTGGTGTTGAGCTTAAAATAGAAAAAAAAAAAAAAAAAAAAGGTATCATTTTTATATTCACAGTGGGAACAAAAATGTGGTTTTGTTATATTTTAGAAATATTTTTCACTGCAGTTATTAAAACTGGGGACCAGATTGGAACTTGTTTTTTCCCAGTTTGTAGGGGGTTTTGCAACATTTGTATTTCTCCTGCAGACAATGCCAAGATAGTATAAGAAAGGTGTCTAGTTCTAACATCTTTTTTATCTGGTGTGTCTCAGATTTAGCACTAACAGACTAGGAACACTGTCTCTGTCTGTCAGTGCCAATACAATAACTTCTGTAAGCATTCTGATTTGCTGTTTTCAGAGAAAACAGTAGCAAAATCTGTCTTCCAGGGGGTGAAACTGAGACAGAGAGATGATTTTTGCAAGACTACACCATTCTCCGAGGGCAGAGAGGCCCTGCAGAGAGATCTGGACAAATTAGAGAGCTGGGCAATCACCAACTGTATGAAGTTTAACAAGGGCAAGTGCCAGATTTTGGACCTGGGACATGGCAATCCTGGATGTACCTACAGACTGGGGAACGAGAGGCTGGAGAGCAGCCCCGCGGAGAGGGATCTGGGGGTTCTGGTCAACGGCAAGTTGAACATGAGCCAACAGTGTGCCCTGGCAGCCAGGAGGGCCAGCTGTGTCTGGGGTACATCAAGCACTGTATTGCTAGCCGGTCGAGGGAGGTCATGGATACAAAAAGGATATGAAGCTACTAGAGAGTGTCCAGAGGAGAGCCACAAAGATGGTGATGGGTTTAGAGGGGAAGCCGTATCGGGAGTGGCTGAAGTCACTTGGTCTGTTCAGCCTGGAGAAGAGGAGACTGAGGGGAGACCTCATTGCAGTCTACAGCTTCCTCACGAGGGAAGGAGGAGGGTGATCTCTTCTCCCTGATGACCAATGATAGGACCCGAGGGAACGGCAGGAAGATATGCCAGGGGAGGTTTAGGTTGGACATTAGGAAAAGGTTCTTCACCCAAAGAGTGGTGGAGCACTGGAACAAGCTCCCCCGGGAGGTAGTCATGGTGCCAAGCCCGACAACATTTAAGCAGCATTTGGACAACACCCTCAGACATATGGTGTAAATTTTGGGGTTGTCCTCTGCAGGGTCAGGAGTTGGACTTGATGATCCTTGTGGGTCCCTTCTAACTCAGGACTTTCTATGATTCTTCTGTGGTAAAATCAGTAAAGGAATCCATGTTCCCTCTGTTTAGGATGAGTACTATAGCCATTAGTCTATGTTATTTCTGGATGAGTTCACTGGGAAGAATCATCTAAATAGTTCTGTAACATTTCCTACATATTTTGCAAACCTTAAATGAAGGCTATGGGTTACTACAACAGCTTCTTTCTACCATCATTTACAAAAACTATAAATCCAGAACTTGAATTTTAATAATTATAACATTCAGAGAAATCAAGAAAGGTGAAATACAGCGTTAGTAGCTGACGTTTTTTTGGTCTCAAACTGTGCATATCCCTTCTTTCTCTGTCATTCCAACTTAGTAAACTAGAATGCAGATAGCTCAATTTAGTTAAGAAGCCAATAGTTATAAAGCAAAATCAAATAAACACGCTAACAGGAACGAAAAAAGTTTAAATCCAAGAAATTAAACTTTTCCTTAATTTAGCTGGTTTGGTTTTTTTTTTTTTTTTTCACAGAGCTGTTCATTAGCCAAAAAGGAGACAAAACCTAAAAACCAGTAGCAAACACTATTAGCAAATTCTTCATTCAGATTACACAAAGTAAATGAGCACTTTCTGAAAAGACAATGGGTTGAATGTAAAGGCCAGCAATACAGGAGACAATCACGACTGGCTTCTCAAGGGAGAGGAAGCCAGAGCAAGTGTTATCCAGAAAGACATTGTGGAAGAAATTACTCAGCTGGTATTTGAGGAAAGGAATTCTGTTAGGATACAAAACTGCTGAGGTTTGGGCAGATCCTCCTCACCAGGCATGTATCCTGGAGCGAGTGATGTTACTTCATGGTACTGGCCATGTTATAGCTCAGGAAGGGGAACACCTGCTCAATATTTGCTTCTCAATTTTTGACATTTAGGAAGGGTGAGATTAGATTAGGTTTTTAAAAGAGCTAAGTGGCTAAGACTGGTGAGGGGGAAAACATCAACTCTTCTGTAAGACCATGCGACTCTATCATAGCCACAGTCACAATAAGTTCCTTAGAGATTACTCTGAATACTTGCTTTAGATTTAGCACTTTCAGGCACTGCCTCTGCACTGTTTTCTTTCAAGCCACAAATCAAACCAAGGACTAAAACATAACCAAGCTGGCAAATCAGCTTTCCGCTCTGTTTTTTTAAGTGCAGTCTCTTTTGAAATGCAAGATTTTGTATCCCCTGAATGATCCTCAGATCTTTGTAGTCTTCTAAGCACTCATCTGAGACACAGCATAATGCTACCAGCATAACAGAGTCAGTGAAAAGCCTTGTTATACACAGATAAGACAGAAGAGTTAAGTACAACTAACACCCCTGTCAATCAAAATTCATGTTAAAATGGGAGCTCATGTCAATGCTGTTGTATCTTCCTGACAGCTGAATGCAGACAAAATTTTACAAGCCTTTAGCACGTCTATGAAATGGACTGCTCTGCTATTGCTTTCAGTTGCCTACACCTGCTAAAACTACCCTAACAGTTCCTGTTTCCCCTAAAAGCCATCAGCCTAAAAGCCTCTCTGGCTTCTTTCTCCTTCTTGGAGATGAAATTTTATATGAAGATCACTGTCTAAAAAATATCTATGCTCTAGCTCTTTCAGAAGATGTGGAGTTTGATTTAAGAATTAGCGCATGGAACTCGGAAAAAAAACATGATAATGTGTCTTTTGGCCTTAAACACTGCAAAACTCTGCCTTCACTTATTCATACAAAGAAATTTGTATTGCATGGGAGCTCTTCTACCACTCTAATAATAAATCATCACTGCAGAATCAGTTTGAGTTATGTATGCTCACATTAACTCCACACAAGTTAGTTTAAATGGGGTTAGAACAGAAAACTGTACTAAGCTACAAGTGCTAGTTGTAGTAGCTGGGGAATTATGTATAGGCTATTTCCCACAGACAGACCAACCACTGTATAGGCATTTTGGCTTGAGGAGAGGACAAAAGTTAGATGCAACACATTCATACCCACTGGAGAATAAAACAGTTTTATTCATTTTACCTCTGCGGTGCAGACAAATCCTGAGTGTACCATAGCACCCACAGAGCTGCACCATGAAGGAATCTTTCCCGGTAAGGCAGAGAGATTACATGCAGGAGTAGTATGAAATGCTGGGATGGGTAACCCCTGCCTCTTGCCTTGTTCCCACTAGAAAATACACTGACAGGTGAAGTTAGCAAGTAGTGCTCTTCTCCCCACTAGAGTTGTATGGCTCTGTTGCCGCTGCTTTCTTTGTCCTCACCCAGACATCCACGACGTCATACAGCTGGCCCTGGCAAGATGTTTATTGGATGGGAGACCCACATGCCTCCTTGCTCAAAGCCTTTAAGTAAAGCTGCAGCAAAGTCAGCATGTCCTTTGAAGGGATGCCACTCATGAGTATCTGTTACTGAAGTTCGCTGCTCTCTTCACCCACTGTCAGAAAGCAGAGGTGCAGGCAGCCAGCTGAGCAGCTGACACAAACCTGGAGGAGGCCACAAAGAGAGGTGAGTCACACACACGCCCTGGGTGCCATCATTGTCTCACTATGGCTTTGTCTGTGGATGACACTTTGGGGCAGCTGCTAGCAAAGGATGAGTTTCACTAGAGGGAAACTCTTGTCAAGGTAAGCGTATTCGTTTTACCAAAAGCCAAAATGAAACTTTATACACCCTCACACTGGAGAAGGAGATCAAAATTCAGGGAGTCATTTTGCTGCTATAATGCCTTTTCTTGGTCTGCTACGAAGTGTGTGCACCTGCCTGCAGAGCCTAGCCATTTGTAGACTATTCTGGACACACGGCTGATTTGCTCCAGAACCTCTTCTTCCACATTTCTTATCTTGCCCCTAAGGGCTGTTTCTGAAACAAGAATGCATGTCGTGTAGATCAGCATATCATATCCATAATTGCAAACAACAGAACTGAAAATTAACACTAACTCTGCATTTACATCCAACACGTCTGGATCATTTTCTACACAAGAAATAATTAATCTTCCAGGGAGCTTTTCCATCAACCTAATGGTTGCTTTGAGAATTAAATTCCCCTTACTTCCTTCTATCAAGTCATTAGAGATTAGAGAGATGAGAGAATAAAGATGACAAGAATCTTGCCTTTCGCTTCAGCTACAGTAGGTAAGGGCTGTACTTGATCAGCAAAGTCCCTTGAAAGAATTTAGATGTAAAAAGCCAAGTTTCAAATGAAATCTGAAGCTTTTGTGAGTTGAAGAACTTAAGTGCTTTTTGCTTGTGTTTTGAATCAACTTTTCTCATAATGAGTTCAAAAAAGTTATTGTTATGATCATCTGCAGAAAATAATGCTAAATTAATTCCATAAAATTTTATGAGTGAAATTATACAACATGGTAATGAAATGCAAATATACTTGTTCATTAGGCTCATCCATTTCAATTGTGCCCACAGTACATGTCTCAGCAGGGACTGTTAATCATACAGCAGCATGCAGAAAAGAATATGTTATATTAATTAAATAGCCACATTAGGCAGCTGGGTGCTGAATTATGCCCATGAAATTCAACATAGCATACATTATTATTTTTATTAGAGCAAGAGAATCTTCTTTTTGCTGAATTTTGGGGAACACAGCTTCATTTTGGTGTGCATCACAAGTAACAAATGAAGAACAGTCCAATATTTCAGATGATAACTGTATTCGCCAAAAGAAGCCTCTGCATGAAATTCACAAAACTGTGATCCTTCAAAGATCTATTCACAGGCACATAGATCAGTCCATGCAGTCCTTATTGAAATACTGAAGCACACGGGAAGATTAGAGGGCTGGACAGAGTAGAAAGACTTGGCAGAATTGAGCCCTCAAATTCAAATGTTCAGCCAACAGCTACTCAAGTTTATCCAAGACTGATTACAGTTTATTTGCAGAGGTCACTTGGCTGACATATCCACTACACAGTGCCTTCAAAGACCTTGAGCGCTTTAGAGACTAAGCTACCAGTATGCACGTTAAAAAAATCTTGTCATAGAGGCAGTGCGTGGTATGTTCACGTTCACAGAAAAAGACAGTTTACTGTTATGTAGGGAAAACCAAAGGGAGTTTATGTAACTTTCTGCTTCTGTCATTGCACTATGCATATCTTTAAGGATGCCTCAAAGCCAGTTTCTCACTAGGATTTTGAACAGTTAAAGTTTGGTTCTGGAATCAGAGGTTAACGTCCTGAGTCCCTCTTAAAAACACTGGAACCAGTGGCACAACTGAAGCAGAGAAAAGTCCACTTCAACAAACCTACCCAATGTAAAATATAATTTTTCCTTTACGTATAAAATATAGCACTTCACACTGTAGATTATACTACAAAGACGAAGAATACAACATATGCAGGACAGGGCAAATTCGTATCTTACAAAATGCTCTCAGGTTACTGAAATCTTAGGTTTCCCTCTGAAACACCATGATGTACGAACAGTTAATGACTAATATTTGAAGAAAAAGCAGCATTTACATTTATATACTACCAAGGATTTCAGGCTCCTTATAGATTTGTGGCAGTGGTATCAGAACACATAGAAAATAGGCATCTAGCCCTTACAGAACACTGGATTTTAGGCTCTTTATCTGGCCAATGGCTAGAAACATGCATCAACGAAATTCATTGTTTATAAAGGCCTGGCCTAAAGAGAGGAAGGAAGGGGGGTGGTCTCTTCCACCCAGGCTGTTCTGGGGCTGGGTGATCCTGCAAGAAAACATGCTTCAGTTCTTGTATTTGGAGGAGACACTGGGACTTGTGCTTACCAGTTCCCAGAGGGCTTTAACCAGTGATTGTCACACAAAATGCTGATACCCATACATTCTCATCCTGCCTCTGGGTTTCTGGATAAAATGACGGTGCCTGCTGTGCCTCATGCTGATCCAAAGGCTGTCCATGGGCTTTCAGCATCTTTTGATTATGCACAAAGGATCAGGCCCTCTGGGCTACAGAGTTGGGTTCCTCTTTATACCTGTTATACCATTAGACCATCCTCGCTCTGTGAATATCAGGCCACATAAGTAGCTTCATTCATATGCAGTCTTACTAAATTCAGTCTATCATTCTGGCCCCCAAAGGATTTACTTTGCGTCTAGATGGCGTTTGTGTTTCCCCGCTAGATGCAGAGACACACAGCTCCTGTACAGGAAGACATGTAGGCATACGTGAAAAACAGTGCATGCATAATGCCACTGAGGCTAAGGGACCTGCCTCCTGCCATTAAGGTAGCTGTGACTTTAGAGACTTCCTGAACAGGAATCAGTATCGGATTGGGCACATTTTGTCCCATTTTTAAATAAATGACAGGACCAAACTGGCACCCTGTATAATACAAGGGGAAACTTTAAAAATTATTTTGGAGCTGCATTTTTTGTTTTTTCCTTGTGCATCAAACTGAAATTCACACTTAAAGTGGCCCTAGTTTTTCACCCTTAACAAACATTGAGATGTGCAGTGGTTGTAATGCCATTCACATTGCAGTGAAGACTGCAGCCATGATACCACCGTCTGGTTTCTTCACTGATTTATAAATCAGCTGTAAAACTTTGCTCTAGTTTTAAAACCAATAAGAGATTTCTAGTTGAAAGCAACTGCTTAAAACAGAATTTTATATATAAGTATATTAAAACTACATCGTGTTAATTTGCTGGATTCTCTTTACAGAAAAAGTATGTTATTAAGAGCCTTTCATTGCTTGAGCTTTATGTCTAGATTGATAGTAATCTAAATGAATCAAGAGCTATTCAGTCAAAACTGGAGGTCTGGATTCACTTGAATAGGCTCGTTGTGCTCTATAGTTCCATAACAGTTAATAAGGAGATTAATTGAATAACTCTTTGCATGCTGGCTCAACACATCGTTCCTGGCAAGCCTTACTGAACTCTTATGATGGGATATGAAATCATTCCGGTCACCACTGTGTAGCCCAGCTAATCTGACATTTGAATTCAATTCTGATTTTTAACAAAAGATCAAAAAATTGAAAAGGATAGATTGTTTTGCACAGTAGTAAGTCACAGGAATGTTCTATGTTCCCTAGGTTTGTTTTGACATTTGTCTATGAACAGAACAAGTTACAGCTAGGACCATTGCGATCACTCACTCTGACATAAAACAACCCATAGCATTTAGGGATGTTTCCATATTTGTACTTTCTAGAACCTAGCACAGGTTTTTCCCATACATTTGAGGACAGCTGCTTATCTGGTGTAGCAGTCAATCCATTATGATCACCCTTATCATTTTACTACAGCACCAAGAGCAAACAGAGCAATCACAACAGTAACAAGGATTACTACAGGAGGATGAAATTAAACTGCAGAATTCAGAGAAGAACAAACTAAGGACAGGTAATCAAAATCCTTCAGAAAGCTAAAATAAAGTTTTGATTTGATTACAGTCATGTACACCTTCTAAAATTTAGATTTCCATGCCTATTTTCACATAAATTAATGTTGCCTTATAACAGACTATACAGGAGTACCTTTTAGAGGAAACAGTCCCAGGTAACTTCAAGGTGTTTGTACAGACAAAAAATCAAAAATTAAAGGCTTAGCAGAATTTTGTTAATGTTCTAATTTTGGTTTTAGACACTTTCACCTTTTTAGACACTTTTTAGACAATTTCACCTTTCAAACAACTTTTAACACACCTCTCTGACATCTCATCTCTAGTGAACTTCATATAAACTCAGTGGTCTAACAATTATTTAGGCTTCTTCTACAGCTATAGGCAGATGATTGGCACCTCTCACCTGACTCAGCTGTTCAGTTGTCTCCCACCAGCTAAAATGGGGAACTAGATGGCAAGATTCCTAAAAACTTGCATTTTAGACAGCTAAATTTAATTGAGATGAATATCACAATTTAATTTAAAGACTAAACACAAAATACACGCCCTGGTAATGTTTCATGAGGAATAAGCACAGCTAGCAAACAAAATAATTAGCTACTTGGGTTTTTTTGGTTCACTAGGAAAAGCAGATGTTAGGGCATGCAGGAAATTCTTCATAAGGGCTCAGCATTTCAGCTGGGAAGAGAGAAACACACAACACTATTCCCATGAGCAGCAACAATTTTCAGTGGAAAATTGAAGCACCTCAAAGAGCACTCAGGGTCTGCATCTTCAAGACACACAGATTTCAGAGAACAGAAACTAATCACTTCTGACAAAGGGACATTTGTTAAACTTTCAATTGCCCACAAGAGATCAAAGCTGAACCTTTCCTTCCTACTTCCATAGTCCATAAATCAAACTCAATTAATTAGCTGTCAGCAATTGAAACCCTCAATTGTAATAAATAAATAAATAGATAGAGGATAGATAAATAAATAATTAAACACATACAACAGGATTACTTTTTTGTTGCAATTCTATTAAAGCGGTAAACTAAAACAACTGCCTATAATGTCAGCCAGATTTATTATTCACTCTGATATGGTCACCCAATATTGGCATGGACTGCTGCAAGGAGGTGTTCTCATAATCGGAGAGTTGAAAGCAAGGCCATTGATCATGGTTCTCTTTCCCAGGCTCAATTAAGAAACATTCTTCTTTCTGCTCCTCCTTTATCACCTTTTTATGTTTTTGGTGTTGATTCTTCTTTGGAATTTCTTCATGTTTTCCCTTGCAGCAGTGGACACTGAGTGCTCATAAGTCAAACGTTTGTCATTTAATTTCAGTACAAATATTGCCTGTTCAGATCGGGTTATATTTTGCTTTTTTTCTCACGACTGTATGTCCTTTTGACAGCATGTGATATAATATCATACCATGATAGATCTGAATATACAGTATAATAATTATGGTCTCTTTTCAGACCTGTAGCTTGAAACATGCTATTCAAATTAGACCCACATGTAAGATTTTGCTTGATTACTTTCTCCAAGATCATGAAGGTGTTGGAGCAAAGGCCAATTCACACAGTGCAAATAACATCTTAATAGATTATTGTAATTTTTTTTTTACTTTACATTTTCCAGAGAGTGAAGTTTTGAATGTTATTAACTACCCTACACTTAGTTTGTTTGCACAGTTTTCACTGAGAATGAGCCAGTGCTCCTTTCCAAAAGAATCTGTGGGATATGTTTGGGTGACTGAACAAATCAAAGCAATTCCTATTGCTGGACTGACATTTTGAAATTAATAGAATAGGGCTGGCTAATGACAAGATCCAAAAAAGGACAGAGGTGTCACAAGACTGACCTTAAGGTAGCTGGAACTCCAAGCAAATACAGAGTCCCAGATTATATGCTTATGTTTCTACTCTACTGTGTAAAGGGGAGTCTTCAGCACAAAGGACAGGTACAAAACCCAGGAATCTGAATGAAGCCTTCCGTGCCAATGGATACATACTGAGACAGCTGTGTGTCCTAAAGTCTCTCCCTTTCTGGAACTGAATGGAGAAAACTAAGATTCCATTGATTTTACGCTGGCTGCAAGAGGCTGGACTATACATGGTCCAGCATAAAGCCTGCCAATGCCAACTTAATATACCACAGCTTCAGAGCAGAATTCAGCTGGCAGAGTGAGTTTTGACTGGATCAGCACTTTTTGTCATGAGACTGTTGTATTTCCAACCTGCTGCAGGACATCAAAAGAAAGAGATTCCTCTTCTGTTAAAAACACTGCCACTGGCAGAGGAGGCAGTAGTGCCAATTTTCTTTTTCATATGAAGGTATGAAGTGCTAGAGGAGCCACTCACCTGATAGAAAGACCAAGGTTCAGCTGAGAAGGGCAGGAAATACGCTGAGCTATTTTACTCCCAGCACACAAGCCAGAGTAACTGATTAAGCATAGCAGGAATGTACAGTATCTGGAGGAAATGTATTTACTGTTACAATATGGAACCAATCAGCACAAATGGAAGGAATGAGGTTTTTACCATTAGGGCATTGCACATAAAGTTCTGCACAGATAGGTTATTATGAGGCTGTACTTTTTCTGTTGTATTTAATTGGACCCAATTCGTTGAATAGCATGAGATTTAGTGGGACTTTGCTCCAAGCAGGATCTTTGTACTTAAACATAAGCCTACTTTTGCCAAAAAGACATAACACTGCAAGAAGGAAGGCATTCTCTTTACTAAAGTTTCAGCATTATTTTCACCAGTGTTTCATTAAAACTTTGTTAAGATGAACTGAAAGTGACTTTTTCCACATTAGGTGAAACAAATCCCATTACTTAGTGATAAAATACACTCCTATAAAATGATGCACATATACATGTTCATAATATCTTGTAAAATGAAAAATTAGACAAAGCATGTTCTGCCATGAAATAATCCTATTCATAGTACTTCTTCTTACATTTCTCCACTATCCTTACATATGATAAGTACAGAAATTTAGATGATCTAAGTTTCTTTTTTGTTTGGTTTTTTTTTGGTTTGGTTTGGTTTTTTTTTTTACTATGCATACTCAAAATGGCGCAAGTTCCAAAAAATTTTAATAGCTATGTAATCAGTCATCATATACAGGCAATCACATTCTCTATGAGCTGGATCATTCCCTGCTGTAAACACATCTATTGGAAAGAACTGTGAAGGGAAAATGAATCTCAGAGAGTGTTTGTCATGTCTCATGTTCTGCCCTGGCAAGTGGAGTGCCAAAACAAAGCTGTGGAATTCATTACTGAGACTTCAGGTTCCCGTGGAATGTTTAAATTTTCTTTGTTCTCCCTTTCTATCTCTTTTGTACCTTGAAAATCACATGAACTTGTATGAAGTCATCTCATAAAATCATAAAAACTCAACTCATAAAAACCAAGCATTTCAAATAAATGAATTCCATACTGGCAGAAAAGGAATTTCTGTAGAAAAAAGATGCATCAGAACGCTATAATATGGCCATAAAATTCAAGACAAAGGTAACCAAAGATTTTGTATGATGAAACTACCCATATCTACTACTTGTCTGTATGTAAGCTAGTGTCTTTTGAAGTGGGCGTGTAGAAATATAGAGAAGCATTACTATTTCCGCTTATTGGGGACATATCAGCACCCATTAGGAAACAAACTCACTGTTTTCAGTAGGCTGGTGATGCAACCTAAGGTTTGCAGGAGAATCTATGAAAGAGTTAATGAAGCCTTAAGCTACAGTCATCCTCCCAAAACCTCTCCTAAGGCTGTTGAACTTCTACTTAAAAATAGAGAAATTATACAGCCTGCATGTTCCAGCAGCGTGGCCCACAGGGCCAGGGTGGCATGCAAAAGAGCAATTCACAGCTCTCAACCTAAAATCACTTGGGGTCCATAAAAAATGCTCATTTGTTTAGTCATTTTAGCCAGAGAGGTAAGATGTGTGAGCAGTCTGGACAGCAACAGAGGCTGAGGAATCTTGGTAGCATCTGGAACATTAATTTTTTCATGGACTTTTTTTCATGGACTGTGTCAGGTATAAACTATGTCTTCTCCTATATCTCAGTGACACCTAGTATTCTCTGGGCATTGCTGTAATACGGAGAATTGTTTGATGACTTTTACATCTCTCTAAGGTTATATGGGTTCTGTCCAATGCTTGTTGTTACATCAAATATTTCATCGTCATTTTCTTAACTTTTTATTTAGCATTCAGTGCAAAAGATGTTTACTCCTAGTAGTGAAAGAATGTGTGAGTGAGGGGGATTGAATGATTTCCAACCTTTTTTTAACAGTGGTCCGCATTTATCATTATCCTTAACTTTGCCTTTTTAGGAGTCTAAGCTACTGACAGTTGCGAGCTAATAATTTTTAAGTTGTGTTTCTTTTCCTTTGCCCTTGAGCCCCGACAGAAATGGGACGTATTTTTAATATTCATTATTTTTGCCAACATCTGGATGTATTTATCAGACAAATTATTAGAAACTTCACTGGAGGTTAGAACTAGCGAACACATGGATAACTATGATACACTGTGGCAAAAGTCAACACAACTTTTGTGAAAAGAAAGCCTGCTTTACAAACTCATTGGAGTTCTTTGAAGGGTTTGCTAAGGACTTGTATAAAGGAAATCTTGTAAAAGTCCTCTGAAAAAGGCTTCTGAGAAAGGTAAATTGCCATGGAATAAAATGGAAGGACCTTGAATAGATAAACAATTTAAAAAAAAAAAAAAAAAAAACCCAAACCAGAATGGCAGGCACAAAGCTTAGTCCTTACAGTGGAAGGAGGCCTTGAATAGAGTTCAAGAGGGATATGTGCTGGGATGTGTGTTGTACAACATATTCGTATACAGTCTGGAAAAGGAGCGAGCAGTGAGGAGACAGATTTTGCTGAGGTTCCTAACTTATTCTCGATAAGGTAAAGCTGAAGGTGAAACACAAAGAATTGCACAAGGATTTATGACACAAAGTGAATAGCCAATAAAATAGCAAAAAAATATCAGTATCGATGAACATAAAATCATGTAGTTAAGGGGGAAAAAAAACAGCCTTAATTTCTCATACACAATGGTGAGCTTTGAGCTGGTCATTACCACTAAGGATTGAAAGTGAAAATACAGCTCGGAGCTCAGGAGAGGCTTATGAGGCAAACTGAAGGCCAGGAACTACAGAGAAAGATAGGACAAAATAAAGAATGTCATTATGCCACTCTATAAATACGTAATTCTCCTCCATCTTGAATAATGCATGTAATGCTGGGCTACCCATCTCAAGCAGATTATAGTAGAGCTGGAAAAGTTTCAGAAAAGACCACAAGGATGATCAAAGATATGGACCAGCTTCTGCATCAAAAGTAACTAAGTAGGTTAGGACTCTTCAGAGTGAAAAAGAAATGACTGAGGGGCATATGACAGAGTCTTGTAAGATCAGAGGTGTCATGGAGAGGGTGTATATGGATTTATTGGCCATTCTCTCTTCCAAGAAATGAGGATGTGAAATTAAACTACAAGGAAGGCAGTCCAAAACAAAGGCAGTTGTTATTCATACAGCCAGTAGTTTAGCTATGGTACTGCTGGCCACAAGATGCTGTAGAGTGTAAAAGTTTACGGGGTCTCCAAGAGAGGTTAGCAAAGTCCACAGAAGAGATACCTGCTAGTGTTATAAAATAAATAGAAACTACAGCTGTCTCCACAAGCCCTTGAGCTGCAAATGACTGGATGCCAGAAGAATATTTGTGGGGAGCATATTTACCTTGTTCTTATACTCTTCCCTAGGCTTCTGCTTTTGTTTACTGTCAGAGACAGGATACTGGGCTAGATGGACTGACCTCTAGACTGACCTCTCATGACTCCTCTTCCACCCTTAATCCAGATGTGGCCAACAAATTAGCTCCACTCCTCTGTACAGGGTCCTTATGCCAGGTAGCCTATCACATATATTTCTTTCTGCTCTAAAATTACTTGTCAGACTTTAGCTGCCTTTTCAGTCACTGTTTTAATGTTGGAATATGTAGGTAACTCCAAAATGCAACACTGCAAAAATACTGGCAAAATAAAGAGCCCTTGATTTGTGCTCAGAGTTATTTTCTTCCCTTCAGTGGTTAGAATGCATTGAAATGCTACTGAATTGTAGCATATATTAAATGTTTTGTATCTTGTGCCTTTTGATATTCTTACGTAAAAAAAGCTTTACTCTAACCTTGAATGGCTGACGATATACCATACATACAACACATTGCAAAATAATACTTAACTCAAAGAAATGCATTTCATAAATAAAGCCCTTTATAAATCAGAAGTTGTGTTTTCATACAAGCTGTAAAGTCAAGAAAGATTCAATGTCATTGTGCTCTCAAAGTAGGATTTTTCAGCATGTACCATTTTCTATGAATACCATTCAAAGCTCTTTCCCTCTGTAAACATTTCCAAAGGACACAACCAGAGTCACCTGGTAGACTAGTTTTAAGTACAGTACAATTATCACAGAAAAGCTTTGAGAGTCTGGGAAAGTAGAATATATTATTTGGGATGCTAAATAATGGAGAAAAATAAAACATATCTGAAAGAATTCAAGAAAACAAATCATATTCAGTAGCCTTTACTTATACAGAAGTACAATTTCCAAATGCTTAATTATACTTCAGTAATTCATAATTTTAATATACTATTTTAATAACATTTTAAATTATGTTGCGATGGACAATGACTGCTAAAATAGCAACTAAGAACTGCAAAATCAGATTCTATACCAATTTGCATTGCCAAACAGATCCTTGGAGATTTCCCCCTTGAAAAGCCACAACAGATGGGTAAATTGACAGTGAAAACCCATAACAGGCTTCAGGCCTGTATCTCATCTTCCCGTGCCAGCCTCAATCCTGAATAGTGTAGCTAAGAACAACGTTTACTATTAGAACCATGCAAAAGTATAGCGGTGCTTGTTCCTGCCAGGGCAATAGGACATCCTATTAAAAGTGCTGTATGGTTCTGATCAATGTGCAGTGTGTGGTCACCTTGGGACTGGAAACAAAAAAAATTAGAATAAATAGGCAAGTCCAACCAACCACGCGAAGTTATAGATGATGTGTAAATCATGGTTTTGAAACATTGATCAGAATTAGCACTAAGCAAATATTGCAAAACACATACACAACATAGGCAATTTTAAACTAGCTCATTCTATGCTTGCTCCATACTGAACTGCTTTTTCATAAATATACTAATGGCTGTTTCACACTGATAAACATTCAGTCTTAGGCTATTATTGGAAAATTCACAAATTTTAACACCTTGAACCAGAAAACTGGCAGAATCACAACCTGAAGATATAAACACGAGCCGTCACCTCTGAATTCAGACATTGAGTACCAGTAAATCTTTGCTGTATAACTATTCATTTCTCATGGATAACATAAAGTAGCATTTCATAAACAATTGGTCACAACAGTCATAAGTGTTTGCGATTCAGATAGATATTAAATTGCTTATGTTTCATGGTCATAAGCCTGACAGACATGGGCCTGCATTTGGAAGTGTCATCATGCCTGTAAAAGTCCAGAAGACACTAACAGTGGCGCACTAGTCTGCTACAACCTATTAACTAACACAACAAAGTCTTTAGCTCAAAAATCAAAAGTTAATGGAATTAATGGTGGGGGTTCAAAGTCACTACCAGTGCCTCACTCATTCATTTGGCATCTGGCAAAACCACAAATATATACAATAGTGAACACCAGGCACTATGGAGATTACTTTTATGTCCAAAAGGAGATATGAAACATAAAAGATTCCATGAAATTACCTAGTTCTGTGCCAGAAAGTAAATCTACAGAGTGCTTGGTGGTCCTTGCAGATCCAGCTTCTGGGACTGCCAAGGTTGGTTCACTGATGTTTTTTTGACAGGGAAGGTAATCCTTATTTGGAGACTCATAAATAAAAGCAAAGCATTTGCAAAGAACAGAACAGAAAATTGGAAGACTAACACCTCACAACTACATATCGTATATTTGTAGTTTATTTCTTAAATTTTACAGCCAATGCTTTTTAAAATACCTGTTTACAGTGTTGTTTGCAGTTTGGAAACCATCTCTACAAATAAACTAATTCCAAATTTCAAAGCGCAGTACCAGCTGTAGCTAAACTTTTGTTAGAAAGATTTCAGATCCCTGATGAGAACTCTATTAAAAAATAAGAGAGACTTGTTCACCTCAGCTGGTAAATTTGCTATCTGGGACAATCCCCCAGAACCTGGGAGACCCAGGCTCTCATCTACTTTCTCATTAAATCATTTTCTCTCTCTGTGTGAGAAAATTAATGGTTAGTTTATACAAAGTGGACAACTTTTGACAGCAATTAAGGAACACTACTAACCATAGTTCTCCACGTAATTATTCCCTAGCATAAACTGCAAACAAATTTTCACGCAGTCCCTCAGATCCTTAATGCTCACATTTTGAAAGTATCATTTTCATGCCAATGTACCAAGGAAGTGTCAAAACCTCACCATTTTTAACAAAACTGTTTATTTTCTGGGCAATCCTACTCCAAAGTTGCCATCTACTAGTTCTGTACTGCGATTGCCGCATAATACTTTCATAGAAGGCAGCCACTAATGCTGAACTGCCCAATTAATTGAATCATTCATTCAGCAACTGGATTCTTTGCTCATTAGGTCAACCAGGTGTTTTTCATTTACAAGCTATGGATCTGAAGCAACTGTCTCTCAGTGAGCTATTTTCCTTTTTGTATCACTTGTGCTAATTGCAAACTTAAGACAATGAAATCTTTTAAGCAAGTTTGGAAGAGAAAACTTTGTCAAGGACCTCATCTCAGCTCTGACAACTTAAGAAACCAGGCCGGTTAACAGAATGGAATTAGGACTGTTAACGAACAGAAGCGTACTTTTCTCATCATCAGATCTGATTTTGCCTATTTGTAAACACACAAAAGTCTTAATTTGTTTTCCCCACCCTATGCACTTAGAACGTTTTGCCAGCTTTACACAGATAAAAAAACTAATTAGCAAGAGGAAAAAAAGTCTGAGATTCTTCACAAAAAGAAAAGCTCTGCAAGGGAGCTGGTAGCATGTTGACTTCTATGGAACCAGCCTTTTCTCCTTAGTTGTTAGGAGAGATGAGAAAGGCTTCTTTGCTACCATTTTAGATGGTGACAGGTTCCTTCTAAAACATCTGTCAGAGATTTACTCAATTTCTTTACTTTCACATGTCTGTCGCAGGCAAAAGGAGAGTATTTCCAAGGGTTATGCAGAGTGTGCAGAATATAACTTGTAGATCAAAGATTTCTATGCATCGCTGACAAACAGACCACAGTTTTTACCAGCCTATCAGGGTGGACCATCAAAATAAATCAGTTCTGCAGGAGAGGCATGTTCTGACTACTATTCACTGAAATGAACCATTAGTCTTTTGATAAGGGATTGGCTTCTGTATCTCTCCTCTCCAGTCCCATCTGAAGCACTAAGCTGTGGCTAGCTAGGTGATTTCTAATACGAACTCCATCACTGTCATGGAATGGGAAACTTCTGGACAAATTAGAAAGGAAAATAATGAAGTCACCAGCATCAAAACTACCCTAGCAACTCAACTAGAACTACTTGGTCCCTTAACACCACAGGGCTCAAACACCTATTCTAATATAATATTAACATGCAGCAACTTGTATTATTACAATCAGAGGTGACTGTGCCTTTTGCATCATCCATAGCTTCATACAGCTGTGACGTACTATGCTGAACAACCCACTGTACTTAGCTGGAACAAATTTGCCTTCCTAAGGTTAGCCAAGCTGCTCTCAGTTACATATTACATTGAATGATATGAAAAAAAAAAAAAAGTAAATGAGTAAAAGCTGTGAAGGATTTCTGACATCCAAACATTTCTGCAAGACATAGTATAGCCTCTTGAGATACAATCTCCCTTCTTTTGCTGGAACCAATGGGACTGTTCCACCAAGTCCACCAGTTCCACAAGGATGTCTACAGATAGACGGGACTCTATCCTCAAGTGTTAAGAGTAGACCACTGGAGGATTTAAGATGAAGACTTGGTAGATTGGCCAATTCACTGATTTACTGACAATGTTACCAGACTGTAACATGACCTGGGACTGGTCAGGGAAAGAGAAATTTAATCTTGCTGCTTCTTATTACTCAAAGATGGAAACATGTATCTTAAAGTTTTTGTTCAATGAAGGAAAATAAAAAGGGGCAGCACAAAGATTTCTGCATGCATGAGTATGCATTCATCCAATATCCTTGTCTTCAGCTGCCCAGCAAGTTCATAAATCCTTCAATTTTTTCTGCATTAAATCACATGCCAGCATGCACAATGTTTCCATGTTCAGCGAAGAACACACTGTGTACTTCAGCCTTTAGAGTTACAGACAGAGAAGAAAAGCAGTTGTGCTCTTGGCATACAAATGTAGTTTGAAGAGAAAGAAAAGAAAATATTACCAAAAAAAACCCTCAACCAGCCTCAGGTCTTTACTCCAGGGGCAAATGAACACAGAGCCATTTTCTATTCTAAGACCTGATTAAACATTCTTTTTTTCTTTTTCCCAGGTCATTACTCTTTATGACCAAATTACATCTCTTGACAAATTTAAACTTTGCAGCTAAAGAGAGCAACAGTTGTTTCTTCCATCATTAGTTACAGAGATTTTGCCACCCATTCCTGTGCAAACACAAATTTAACTGGCTTCCTTCTTTTGTGTCCTGTTCCTAATTAGCCAATGCAATAATGCCTTCCCTTCAGAACACGAGCGCTGGACAGTGTTTACAGGAAAAGGCTGGTCCTCTTTCCTATTCCCAGAGCAGTTAATTAACCTCTTCTCATCTTGGCCAAGGGTAGGACATATCTCACACACATATTCTATTGCAAATAGCCTGTTAGATAAGTTTGCTTGATCCTATAAAGTATCAAGCATTTAGTGCATCAAGTCATTATGTGAAATAACTCTGAATGCCTTTCTTTTTTGCCTATACCGATAATTAGGTCATTTTACA
Organism: Platalea leucorodia; assembly: GCF_965183815.1. Classification (NCBI taxonomy): domain Eukaryota; kingdom Metazoa; phylum Chordata; class Aves; order Pelecaniformes; family Threskiornithidae; genus Platalea; species Platalea leucorodia. The sequence goes on along the minus strand of NC_138829.1, from coordinate 27,552,524 downwards.
CCTGAAGCAAGCAGAATTAGAATAAAGAGAGATATGGGGTTTCTTTTGAAAGAAAAATGTCCTGCTGGTTTTACATGTGAGTATTTGTTATATCATTCTCTTGATTTGCTATTCCATCTGTTTCACAACTGTCTAAACCCTTAAAGTATAATCTTAAAAGGACTGTGTGAGCATTCTCTGTGTTCCTTTCACAACAGTGAATACAGGAGGCAGTTTTGGCTGTGACTTGCCTGCCTGCTTAGCTTCACACACATGTATACACAAAGACAGTGGAACCACTCCCAAAGCCCAACTCAATCCTTGTTGAAAACAACGGGCAAATTCCTTCACCTCTATTCATTGTGCTCCGTATGTGAAAAAGTAAACTTATGCTTAATTTTTTTCAGGATTTCTACGAACACCAGCAAACCAAAAAAAAACATTAACTTAAACTAATTATTGAAGGGGAAGACTGTAAATATCCCCATAAATATCAGGAATTCTTCTCAGCAGTTGTAACTCAGCTACCCAGGATTTCTTTTTACAGTGCCTTCGTTGTTAATACTTAAGCATCATCTAACCATGCTAGAAGGAAACCTTCAATTCTAATAATGGGATAGAAAGAATTTGTGGTTTAAGAGCTTTTCTGAGACTTGGAACACCAGAATTCAGAGCTAAGTTCTGCTAATGGCTTTTCATGTGAACCAGTTCTTCTGACTCCATTAAAACTATTTGCATGTCTAATTGGAGCTATCCTTGTAGCTCACTCACCTGTTTCAAAGGTTCCGTACAGCTCCCCTCAACAATTGTGTACAACACCTACAGGTGCAACAACAATGGGGCCAAGTACCTAGAGACATTATGAGCCAGTTTTACCTTTCCCAACTTTTCATCTTTATACTAAGCAATTTCAGAAATATCTGAAATGTTAAATCAGTCAAAGTATTTTATCAGTTATCTTTAAAATAATGAAAAAAAAATTATTCCAGATATGTCGCTTCATATACTGGAATTTAATTTGTCCTTTGTTCATCATAAACAGTCCAGGAGAACATATGTTTAAGAATATGAGCAGCATTTACAGAGAAATAGAAGCTTGACTGAGAACCACAGAAAACAGGTATCGTTAATGAGAATTTAAACTACTGCTGTACTTTATTTGTCAATGTATACCAAAAAATCTCCGGTGACAGCCACCCTGTTTTGGAGCTTGACAGTCGTTAGTGTTTTGAAATCTTTTTTCTACAATGCAGCAAACATTTTGCCTGATTCAATTTAAACCTTTTACTTTTTATCCAAGGCAGGGCACCAAGTCACTGTTGTCTCCTGCTTAGTTTCTGATTCTCTAAAAGCGGCAGGTTCTCTTCTTTAGAACTTCCACTTTTCTGGCATTCCCCATCTTGCATGCACGTAGCTGATTATACTCATGTGTGGGATTTTGCCCCTTCTCTGATTGATTTACATCCTGTCTGTCTCACACTATTGCTTCAATCAATCAACATTTCACATTCTAATCTTCCCAAGTGCTTGTAGTTGTCCTGCCCTTGCTTGTTTTTGCCTGAAAATTTAATAAGGGCATTCTGTATTCTGCTGTCCAAATCCTTAATGAAAACAACAAATAATACTGACCTTGAGAAACTTCTCTTTAACTGAACAACAGATAGCTGCTCTCAGTATGACTTTTCAGCTGCTATGTTCCTTTCCTAATAACCATTGGAATTTGGAGTAAAGGGAGGCATATTGATATATCCAGAACTGTATTTTGCAATAAACTCTTAGAATACCTGATCAAGTACAATCAGCTGCTTTTGGATTAGCTATTGGCAAAAATAATCCTGCCCATGGTCTTTCTTTTTATTGGCACCAATACTTGAAGCTACTAAGATTAGTCTGAGTCTTCTTTTTTCTGTCCATCACAGTTCCAGATTTTTGACTGCTCCTTTCTTCATCCAGAATGTTTTCACAGTTTATTTCTGAAACAGCCATCACTCAAAGCCAGGGAGTCAGACAGTTGGCTTCACTTTCTGTCCCTTAACTGTTCAGTTTTATACATCACTCCAAATGAATTCTGCCAGAGCTTCTTACACATCCATTTTCCCATGAGTGTGTACAACAGCTTCTTCTTTGTGCATGATTCATGGAATCTCTGAGGATGCTACTGTCCATTTTTCTTTATCCCAAATTGTAAAAACACGAGCTTTTATTTCTTTAGAGGTCGTGGAGCTGTTCCTCACCTGCATCAATCAATATTATAGGCACTGAAATAGACTCTGCAATGTACTGTGGATAAAATTTTTTGTCATTACCTGTCCCTGCAAAGAACTGTATATGAAAAGATGAAAGTGCAGGTTCTGTGCAGGGTCAGAACATGGAAATATGGATCAAGTTTTGAAAACTCTTGATATTGACCTTGGTAAAGAAGGATGAAATATTAAAAAATGTTCAATCTCTTCTTTCTAATATGCATAAGGTTAAAGAGATTCCGCCTGCCTCCCCAGTTTCAAGAGACATTACAGGAAAGAGTAGCAATCATGAGAAAAGATTCTCTATGGAAAATAAAGACCCTTCAAAATAGATTTTAAAAATATCTGAAATTATGAGACCTTTCTGCCTAGTAGCTGTTACAATGCTCACACACAGAGAGCTCTTAATGTGCCTCATGGTGCCCTGTCATCTTCACTGTGAGGTGCAAACACTTTGTGACATACTGCAGTGGGATGACCATTTTAATTACTCATTTTAATAACAGACTGGCCACTACAGTGAATGATAATAAACACCTTCCCATCTGCCAGGTTTTTTAAGAGGAGAAGGAAAAGAAGGCATTTTGTTCCTCTCCCAGTCTCAACTCTCCTCCAAAGCACACTTGTTAACCTTCCTGCATTTCTTCTTGCCTTCCACCGAGCTAAAGAACACAATAATTCCTGTCATTAAATAGGCAATATAGGAGCAATAATAACGCAACAACACTGTTGTCAGTGATGATAAGGTAGAACCTATAAAACCATGGTCAAAGGATGGGAGGTAAAACAAGGACCTAGAAACTCACATCTGGTCCAAAGCAAGCATACATGCTTTGATTCTTTCTTCTGGCTGGTTTAATATTCAGTTTCACTTCAATTGGATATGAGTTATAACCTATTTTATACCTAAGTTTCCAGGTACATAAAATTACTTTGTCTCCAAAGGAGGTAGTTCCCTGCAGTTGCTGTCTGGTTTTTGGCAAGACTTCATTGACCTTGACTGTAACCACCTAGTAGCAAATTGATAGTATCACAGAATTCTCTCATTTTTTTAAATTAATTTATTAATAATTATTAATCTTTTGCATTGTGGAATTCATTGCTCTTATGAGCTGTCAGGAAAGAATCAAAGTAAACTCATCAAGTTAAATCAACAATGTTTACTTTGTCTCTACTACTATACTACAAAGATTGATATAGCTAAATATTTAAGAAAAAGGGTTTTGAAAGATCTGAAGTCCAATAATTCATGCATTACTCAGACTAAGCAAAAGAAAGCCTATTTCAACTTTCATGCACTAAAATAAGATGTAAACTGACAATAAGAAAGAGTGATATTAATCATGTCAGCCCTTAATGCAAATCCAATAAGACACAAAAAAGTAAATGAAACAGTAATAAAGACCCAGTTTTAAGTGCAGTTGCTAGTAATCCTAGAATTTTGACCGTTATGAAGTTATGATCTAAAGTTAGATATGTGTAGAAGGATTATGGGATTAAGATTTTCTCAAACAAAATCACAACCTAACAACATGTCAGCTGGAATCAGACAGCATTTGGTGAGGTGACTTGGTAGAAGGGTTAGTAGTCACAGCCTTGGACTAGAGGAATTCAGGCACTAAATGAAAACATTTTCTTCTTTTTGCCTTTTTCTTTCTTAAGGAAAAAAAAAAATCTTAATTTTCTCACAGGAAGATAGCTTTGGGAAGGTGCATCATCAGACAGTGCAGAACTAACGAACAGAGCAAAAAGGAATCAGTGAGGACAGGAATTACTTGTCCAGGGCAGAGAGAGAGAGAGAGAGACGGACCAAGTCTGTGTGAGAGCGCAAGACAGAGATTAGGTGAAACACTCCCTGTAGCTGTAATTTGCACAGCATGGGAGAAGCTGGACCATGACAGGAAAAACAGCCATTGCTTACCTTTGTGCAAGTAAGTTCTGCCTGTGGCTAAATGTGCTTTCCTCCCACCCTCCTCCTTTGGCTCTTCCTGCACCTCCAACATGGAGCTCTTTCCCAGTCTAAGCTAACAGTGTAGTGCATGCTTTTTTGATGCAATATATCATATCTTTGCTAAATCTTTATATAAGGAGCAAAAAGGGAAGTAGCTGAAGGTTGAAAACTGAGCATCCAGTATTTTAAATAAGCTCCTAAACAGTTTAATTTAACATACTCCTTATGTTAAAAGTACCTACTTTCTTTTTGTGTATGATCATACCTTGTCACCCTAGACGGAGTAAATCCTCACTTTTTCATCTAGCCCTTTAGTATGTTTAATAATGCACCGCATGAGTTTCAAAGTGAGACTAAAATAAAAATAGCTGCTTTCCTGCATAAACTTTACAGCTGCTGGCTAAGAATCAGACTTTTCAAACTTGCATTTTTCTTGTCATTGTTTTACTTATGAACACAATCTTAATGAATTTTAGGTTTCAGGATATTAGGTGGGTGGGGGTTGAAGGATATAAGGTGCGCGGGGTTGAAGTTTGCGGTTATTCAAGACTATTATTACCTTACAGACACTTAAAGTGAAGAAGACTAGAGAATTTCTTCTCTGCAGTCATGAACTTATGCTGAAGTTGCAACACAGCAGAACTCATTAAAAGAATCGATTTGCTAATTATAGAGGTCTTTGAGCAGTAAATTATTCAAATTTCCACTTTTTTCTTTTTTAACACAGAAAGAAGTACAAGATCATTGATAAAACTAACACAATATTCTGCATTTGTAAACAGAACTTTGGTCACAAGCAAAATCAGGAAGACTCAGACTGGCAACATCCTTCCACCTTCCAGCTTTAATGCCAGTGTAAATGACTGCTGTGATGTACTGAGCATCCCAAAAAGGGGGGGGCCTAGGGACGTTGCTCCTTATTAGCATTTTTTTAAATGCTATCTGATGCACTTCTCTGAACTTCTAGCCTCTTGCTGTCAAACAGTTTGGATGCGTCTGCTCCTCTAATTTTTATGGAAATTCCTGACAAATTCTGGGAATAGATTACACAGGTAAGGGGACCCATATTTCTAGTATTGTATGGTTTTCTTTCCAATGCTGTTTTAAATCAGTAAAGGTGAGCTACAAGATTGAATAACTATAAAAACAAGAGACAGTCCATATTATTACTTGTTTCCCCAAAAAATTACTGAATAACATTACTAAATAATATTTGATATTAATTTTGGCTCTACCAAAGTAAATAGAATAATTGGTTTTAATTTCAGTCGTGTCAGAATTCCTCTTTGAGCTAAGATTTAGGTATTTTTTTTAATCATTAGTGAACCTATTAATACATGCAGACATCTATCTGTGGGCAGTACTGTGTCATACCGGTATAGAGAAAGGCAGCCATTATAAAATGAATCACTGTGATACTAAGTGAATATTTAAAACATTATTCTGCAAATATAGGGTCATAAGCAGCACTATTTCTAGGAGGTGCTTTTGAATTTTCTCCTATGACAGAAACCCTGCTCCCAATACAAGACTATCTTCTCCTAGTTTAAGGTGAGTATAAATTCACTGAAGACCTCTGTCACATATACAGAGAATTTGTCTCAACATTTTCACAGCATTTCTGCAATTTCAATTTTACCTATTGCATAATAGTTTAAATGGTCTTTTAATGTCATATGTACAGAATGAGAAAGTCATTAAAAGCTCTAATCTTTAATATTGCTGTTACCCTAACTTTCTTCCAATAAATGGTAGAATACTGATTCATCTTAAGTTAATAGGAACTTTGTGGAATAACTTTTTCATGTATGGCTTTTATGATAGCATTTTTCTTGCTGTTTATGTACATTTGTGTGTGTGTGTGCAGGTATGTGTAAAGAGAAGGCATATAAGAAGAGATTGCAAATGACCAATTCATTTTCGGAAGCCTCAAAAAAAAATCTATGTGTTCTTTCTTCATAGAAGCATTAGAGGTCAAAGGTAAGTGATCAAAACATTCAATTATTTGGTTCCATATAGTGAATACATTGGGAAAAAATAAATTATAAGTTTGTTAGAGTAGACAAAAGCATGTTATAAATCAAAAATCATATACTGCCACTACTGACATTCAGCCCTCACCACAAAATAGACAGTGTTTTCTTGCCATCCATCCAAATATTTTTTATAAAAGTAGGATTAAATTTATAATTTTAAAAGTGCTGAATTTCCAGAGGGCGATAACAGCAAAAAGTATAGTTTGACATTTCTTTGGTTTTAATCAGTATTTTATTGTTACAAGGAGAAGAAAAAAAATCTTTTTACATTCAATAAGAAAAAGATATTTATCCAGATAAAAGTAGTGGACAGAACAAAATGTAATTTCAAAGTAAGAAAAATGCTTTAACTTGTATTTAACCTTCAGAGAGAATGTTTTCTATTCTAAAGATTGACATGGATACAGCAGGTAATAAATAGTGATCATTAATCTGTAATTTTATAAGCCAATAGCAAGCCAATTCCAGTTTTGCACAATTGCAAAGCATTTAACATAAAAATACAGTTGCTACAAAATAGATATTTTATTGTGTCACTAAATAGAGATTAATATATATGCTAAAATATACTATGCTTTAGCTGTGAGAGAGAAACTATGCTCATAATGATCATATGGGGGATTTAAAACACAGTATTATATTTCTAACGTATATATAAAATCATTAAAGTGAAATTCAGTGAGGTTTAAAAAGTCAGTGATGGACATCAAATATAGATTATACTATCTCCTAAAAATAATGTATTTGTTCCCTCAGAACAAAAGTGTAAGGACAAAATACTACCATAGCATAAACCAGTTACTTTTTCAGTCAGCTACCACTCCCACCACAAACTCCAAACATTTGGCCAAGTGAGGACTAAGATTTTGCTGTTCTCTTCCCTTCTATGCATTTGCTAATTATTCCTTCTGTTTAGATTCAGAAAATGCTCCCGATACATAGTGAAATGAGTAAATCTTTATGCCTCCTGTGCCTTTACAAACCAATAGTTAAATTTTTTAACAGTTCCAAAGCAGATATTGAAACATGCCCATGCATTTGTTCTCCTGCAGAATTCTATGACAAGTTGAGCTTACTTTTTTTGTACTTGTGAATGTTTGAGGAAGTTATGCATATTCATAGCCTCATTAAAATGTCTTGCTTATAATTACTTCCTCAGCAAGTTCTCAATTTTTTTCCTATGAACTACTTAGAAGAAACACAGAAAATATCACTAATAACGCTCCCTTCGCTTGCCAAAACTCTCCTCTAATGAAAAGGGATCGATAAGCCGCAGTGGCATAAATATGTTAAACCCTTATGACACAATGAGTATCACATAATGACTGCTCTTACGAAGCCAAAATTTATCAGCAGTAATCACACAGTGGTGTTTGATGACACAAATTCATCTTAAAATTTGAACAGTAACACTGGGTTCTGTTGACAACTGTTGAGAGAGGTGGTGTTGGCAACTGAAGTACAATGATTCAATTTTTATTTTCCTCCCCAGAGATATAGCTGAGGTGAGACTACTAAAGTGACTCAGTATTTTCCACCTGTGCATTAGGAATCTTTGAGCAAAACCTGTGCAACAGCAAGGAAGAAGACAGACTAGGATATCAGAGAGCCAGACTGCCAACAGGGAACTAGGAAAGCTCATTCACAGGAACACTGAACAGAACCGGCGCTGAGTGACCTGAGCAGTGGATCCCATCCTAGGTATCCTCTAGTATCGATGGCAAGAGATGGCACCTCCAGAAGATGATTTAGAGTTTGATGATTTTAAGTGTTTGAAATATTCTGACATCTCCCTCCAAAACATAAAGAATTTGCCAAGGGTGACTAATACTCTAAAATTAGTTGTGTCAGTAAAGTCCCTAAGGTAGATTCATAAATCCCACTGATGAAACTGATGAGGATCTACTATGGAGCAAGCTGAAGGCCTAAAGTTTCCAGTTTTGTGCTTTAACTAATCTTGGCCTGCAAAGGCTAAAAAGTGAAACTTGAATATATTCAAGAACTGCAAAGACAAATAAACGGTTACTTTATTTCCCACTAAAGAAAAGTTAGAGTTCATCTACTAAGTTTGTGACTGAATTGCAGGTACTCAATACCCAAAGTCTTGAAGGTCTGACTGTAGGTCAGCCTAGTCATTGACCACCAATTCAGCAAATATTCTGGATTGCAATACCACCCCTAGAGATACAGACGAAAATAAACTAAAACATGTAGCGACAGTAAAGGGACTCAATTCCACCTAGTAAGTAATTCCCTTTTTTCACAGAGTATCTGCACTGATTTGCATCCTAATCACAGTCAATGCAATTTTGTCCCAGTGAGCCAGAAATAGGTTTGCACTGCCTGCCCCGAAATGACAGGCTACTCCTGCATTAGAAGCAGCATCATATGGAAAATAATTCTCCAAAGAATGCTGATGACTGGATGCACCATTTCAATCACTATTTCCTTACAGCCAGAGAAGCAGAACCACACAAGATGCAATGTGTTTTGGTATTTCTTCCATGCATGTTTAAGCATACAGTTCTGTCTTTTTGCCCTGGACTTGAGGGTTCACAACATCTATCAGGAGGTACTCCAGACCTGCACGGTCTGGATTTGCAAAATGAAAACCAGAGAGAAGGTTTTGTATTGTAAGCACCTCAGGAATGAGTTTTCCTGTCAGAATTGCTTCTCTTGTAAGTTTTCTTTTGATTGTATTTGGCATAACTACACGTACCATGTTGAAAACTAAACAATTTGGACAAGTGAATATGTGCACTTCTGTAGTTTTTAACAGGATGAAGCAGGGCTGTAGATGAATGCCCAACACTTACACTTTCCTTCCTAACTAGCATATGAAATGAAATGTCACTCAACAACTAAAAGCAGCCTTGCAACACCACTACACAAGTTTTGGGTTGTTATTTTTCCTTTTCTTTTCCTTGTTTTTTTTTTTTTTTTTTTCTTGCTGAAATACAACGGCATGTTTAGATGCAACTCTGGTTCAGTGTGCACATTACTCTGTTAGCACAGATATCTACAAATGTTCTTCACACAGGTACAAGAAAGAGATGCAGCCCTTCATGATTTGGGTATGGCTGATGTAACAGATTGTCGTAATGGAATTCCTACATCCTATCTGTTAAGCCTCTGCAAACGCGATTTTTCACAAATCACATTTTACCAAATTGTTGTGCTCTGTGCCATCCATTAAGCAGTAGCTAATGTGTTAGGGAATATTACCCACAGTGCTGGTAGCACTGAAGTTCCCAATACACCAATATATTATAGCAGGACAGAAACTGTGATAAAAGCATGAGGTTTTCTGGCTATCCTCAAATAAAGTAGGCACCTATAATTGGTTTTTACTAACATATTTCATTAGAAAATGCTGTAACAACATCAGTGTCCATCTGAGCAAAAAGCTGGAAAACATAACTAATTTCTTACTCACTGCAGCGTAAGCCCGACACCTCAGTGGACTGCCTCTACTAACTAATCGAGAAGAATGCTGCATCTATAAAATGGAAGGAGAAATTTATTCTGGTTTCCACTGAACTGGCCTATGTATAGAAAGATGCCATCATGATTTTTAGATTTAACTTGTGACAGTACTAAAACTATCTTTTAAAAGTCATAGCCTTCCGAAGTGAGGAGAAGCGACATTTTCTTCTTCCTTAAGAAAACTGGCATCGAGTTTGGCGCTGCATTAGCAACTTTGCCATCACTTCAGAACAATGAGTCTTGTCTAAGAGGAAATTAGTTTTGCTGTATCAAACACAAATAAAAAAAAATCAAATACATTGAAACGTGTTTATCAGTGGCTGACATCTTCAACATTTCAGCTGTTGTCTATTCAAATAATGGGCCAGCATTGTTCTGGATGGCTCAGTGTTTCTGAGCCATACCTCCTTAACAAGAGTGTTTTCTTCACTTCATCACCCACAAAATGTTTATCTGTTATCCTATATGATCTACTTCTGCATAAGGGCATTTTTAAAATGAAGACAGTTTTACTTCTGTAAAATACAAATGGTACTGAAGATGGCTGGTTGTTCTTACAAGCAAAGGCAAATGACATAATCACAGAAACACTAAATTGTCTGAGGATCCATCCAGCTCAAATAATGCATTGAGCATTATGGGAAAATAACGGAAGGCTAGTGAAGAGGATAGTAAACACGCTCAAGTGACTTGCAGCTGAGGTGTCAAAAAACACATACATCATACTAATCATTGTTTAGTCTTGTATGCTTGACAAGCAGAACATCTGTGTTTGGATAACATAGGCCTGTGACAGGCTCAGAGGCACCCTATCGAACATGCTTGAGATTCCTGCCCTGCTGTGGGCAAGATCAAAGCACAGTGGTAAACTACGCCTGCGCAAATCCCTGATAAACAGGAGCAAACTGCAGGTTTGGCGATCGTCTAGCATGGACCGAGCTCTGCAGCGCCTCTGTCCCTGCTTGTGTGCCTCTGCCTGAGTGCTGCTTCAGGGATCCCCTGGTTGGTGAGGTAACAAAAATAAATTTACTCTTTGCATTTCATCCGTGGTTTTATGGTTGTTCCTGTGTCCTACCTGTGCTGGCTCACACAAGCACGACAAGGGCTTTTTAAGATCGAAGACATTATAAATTATTTCCGGCATTAAATGACGACATTAAGTAGCACAGGTGAGTTCCATAAGAAATCTGCTCTCGATCACCCTACAAAGAAGCAGCCTATGCAAAGTTCTATTTTTCTTCGTGTGTGCACAGCGGCAAGAGACCTTCCCCATTCCAAGTAGTTTTGTTCTCACTGTGGCTGTGTGCTGTTCAGCTACCAAGAGATATCACGGCTCAGGCAATTGTCTTAAATTCCAGGTTATAGTTACTTACAGAAGTACACTGAAGGTTGGAGGCTGGGAAATACTTTTATTTGCTGACAAAAATAATGAAAAGGTTGCTAGTGCATGCTGATGTGAACAAGAAAATGTTTTAGATTTCTCATTTTTGCAGGATGGAAGACTTCTTTCTGCCCAGATCTAAAATTGTTGGGTTTTTTCTTAACTCTCTCACATGAGTATTTATTATATTTAGCTATTAATAACATTTTTACTTGCAACGTAGAAATAAACACTTCGATTATTAGAACAGCTCATATGTGCAAAAATGACATTCAGCTCCAAAGCCAATAATTCATGGTCAAACGGACATGTAATTAGGGGGGGAAAAACCAGAAATGTGCTACCACTTCTGTGTTCTGCTGGAATGTTCAGTGATATACAAGGAGCAAAAATTGTATGGAATTTAGTTTAATTCAGACAAGGTAGGGTGGATAAACTCTCCTGCTAATATATGCAATAATATATGCAAATGGTGCATATAATCTACAAAATTACTTGACAATCTTTGCAGATTGTAAGGAGGGGTGGATTTTATTAAAGTTATTTTTAGTCCACTGGTTTAGACATTTTTAGACAGTAAGCTGCACTTTAAGAAAAAAAATCCCCATTTTAAATTGATTTCCTTACATTTCTGGTCCTATGCTATTCTTTTGCTTTGATCTCTTCTTCCTGGAATTTGCTGGCTGAGATAGGATATATCTTAATATACATTTAAAAAAAGAAAACACACAACTGCTTCTGATCTCTCTCTCCTTTTGTAATAACCTTTCTTGATGATACATGAACCATTTGGTTTTTATTTATAATCACCAAGAAATGGTGAATTTGAGAATTATTTCAAGGGCTTCGATGCAATGCTTTGCCTTATTGATCAAAAGTGAGAAGTTTCAAATCAATACATGGAAGTGGGGACTAATTTAATAGACCTTAACACATATTGTAGTCCAATATTTCATCAGAAATACCCTTTAATATGATACACACTACAGTTTACATTTTCTGTCTTACTAGAAGACAAATTGCATGAGTAAAGGACAGGTTGCACAGTTATTCTGGAGACTTTTAGGTGCTTTTCAAGAATGATTTTGGTATTTCATCATTTGGTGCTGTAAGATCTTTTTACATCGTGTTTTGTAGCATCTTGGTCACAGCACAGTACTATCACTTTCTATCAAAATTAACAAAAAATCATTAAAGGCAGAAACACCAGAAATTTGGTGGCCTGATGGAGTGAATTTCTTAGCAAGCACAAAAAGAGGGAAAGGAATTCCACTGTGGTTCTAAAAGACTCTCTGAGTTTGAGAGAGCATCAAAAAGCAGGTGTCAGATTCCTATTATAATTAATTCCTAACAGAATTATAAATTGCAATTGGCAAAGCAGAAGTAAAATTTCTCTACCATATTTAGTCTGATCATTGAGAAGGGGAGGAGAGAAGTGAATAATGATTTGTTGATGGCAGAAACATCCCATGTGAGGGCTGCTTACAGAGGTAGGGCACGGTTTTCTCTTCCAGTGATATTCCTACCAAACTTCCTATTCCTCTGTACTGCTGTCTATCCTCTTTACCCATATGCACCCTGCATTGCAAATGGATATATGAGCTGAAGCAGAAGTATCATTTTGTGTTTATTTTGGAACTCGATACTGGGTGAAAAAATAAGCTACTCAGAAATCTGAGGCTGTAATAGCTGACATCATGCCCCAGAAACAGATAAGGATGTCTCCTTTCTTCATATTTGTCCACTCTATGCTACTATTCCCTCTCACCTCTCAAGCCCTCCAGTTGATTTAAATTGTGACGGTACCAAGAAATCTAATTTGGTTCTAAAGTTTTATTTTCACAACAGAGGAGTCAGAAAGGATATAGCAGGGAAGGACACTGCAAATCTAGAAACAATGAACAGATTTAGGCAGCAAGTTTTTTGTTACCTCTTCAGATAGCTGCCTCCCTAATCAAAACTAAACCAAGGGAAAAAAAAAGGCGCTATGGAGGCATTTCTTTGGTTCCTGCATAGCTATATAGCTTAAATATCTTATAATTCTTCCATTGTAACTAAGAAGTTTTGGTAAATCTGTCTCTTACACAGAAACATCCTCTTAGCGTGGAACCAAGGAGGAGGACTGCTAGCAATCCTCTAATGAATGATTATTTTAAAAAAATTAAAAACAAAACAAAACCAAAAAAAACCACTTTCAAGGAAATGGTCTGTATAGGAAGGAATATTTTCCAATCCATGCCTTGCGAAAGTGCTCATATTCAGGGAAGACTGTTAAAAGGATTGCTGTGACGAAAGAGGTATCTGAAGCAAGCTCCTGAGGAAAGAAACAAAACTAAAGAGAAGGTGCCTACTTTCAGTGGCCTCCAGGACACCAAATCGAGACTACAACTTCTTCTCATTTAATCTCATACTATTCGACAATCCTATTCTTCAAGTGGCCAGGACATCCCTGTCTATCACAGAGACCAACAGTTGTGATACTGGACCAAGACTAATCTTCACCAATAATATTGAATCTATCTTTCAAAAATAAAAAATGCAGCTATTCAGACTTCTGCAGCACAGTCAGTTAGTTAACATACTAATTTAACAACTTTCTAGACATACACATAAGATGAGAACCTCCTAGTAAGTGTAGTTTTAAGATAGGAAACTTTGTTTTAGAATCCTTGCATAACCAGTATGACACAAATATATATATGAACATATATGTGTGACATATTTGACAAATATACATAATGTCTATTATGTTACCTCTCTTCAATATTTGTTCTGCTGGGAAATGCCCATCAGATGAAAATATTCTTTCTGGTTCAGAGTAAATGCAACAAGAGAACTGAAAACAGAGTTTCACTGAGCTCTAGATTTGCATTCAGGAAATACAGCCTATGGAACAACAGGGTCAGTCATACCATGACAGCTTCCAGGGTACACTCACAAAAAGGAAACAAGATCAACGATGAATATCCATTTCCTTTCTCTACCATTCCCTTTTTTGTTTCAATGAGCACTGAATACATTTTTTGGCACACAAGTTTGGCATTGTTTCTGCAATGTAAGATAGCACCAGCCAAATATTTTTTTTCCCTCTAATTCCACTAATTTTTCAGTCTAAAAATTTCTGTGTGAATAAACTTGAAGATTAAAGTGATGCCTACTGATCTGGGATGTTTCAAGAAATTCTCAAAAGTGCCATTTCTTTAGCAAAAAAGATAGTGCACATTATAGATGCACTATAAAATATTTATACATCTTTCTTCATTAGTTTTATTCCACATTAATGCATGGCTGGTGCATTCTGAAAGAAAAATTAACATAAAAGATAATACTAAATCTAAATTAAACAATTTCATCAAACTGTGGTCAAATTGCAGGAAGCACTATAAATCCACACCATAAAATTGGCATCAAGTTTTTTCAGGATTCAAAAAACCTCATCAACTGCCAATTAGCGGCCAGATAAAATCCCAGTAGGCACCATTGGTATAGTATTCCATCACGTAAAATTAATGTTGCAGGCACGAAATGAAACAGACGTTACTAGAAGAGCAGAAGACTCAAACCACCGCAGTAATTACAGCAGAGCTGAACAATCAAAGGCAGATTCATGAACATTTTTGCAATTAAGTGGGGCAGCTTCTCCCCACTGTTAACTCCCAAGGTCACATACGCACAGTTTTGGCAGTTTTTTGGACAGCCTCCAGTTTATTCACAGAAGCAGTGATCAGTCTAAGAAGTGCCATGAGTGTTAGTGCAAATTAATTATTTGGGCCAAATTTGTGCTAGACGTGCGTTCTTTTTTAACTGTTAAGATTCTTATCAGCCTGGGGCAAAAGAGTTTTAGGACTCAGCAACATGATTCACATAACCAACATAGTATTAATAGCACCAAAAAATGCATAAGAAACAAAAGCTGCACCCAAACAGCCCTCAACGGATTTTATTTACAAAATGATTTAGCAAATATTTATGACTATTCCAGCATTGCTTCTTAGAAAAGAGAATTTAAAAAAAAAAAAAAAAAAAAAAAAAAGCATACAGTGTGAAGCTCACAGGCTAACAATGAATGATCTAACCAGCTCTACCCAAATTCCAAATTCAGAAATACTCCAGCCCAGGAGGGTGAGGTGTACACCTATTTTAAATAAACTCCGCTGGGGATCATGCTGTAATCCCTGAGTATAACCTGAGCCAAAACGTCAGTGGGAATTGTGCTAACAGTTTAACAGTGTGGATGAGAGTGGGACAGGACTTGGCCCCAAGCTTTGGCTCTCCTTTAGTTTTCTAGTAGACACTGCCTGACTGCCCTGCTGTAGCAATAACAGGTGCAGAGAAAAGCCACACATTTTTCACGAGAAAAATCACTAGAAAACAATGTGTTGAGAAGAAACCACAGCCCTCTTCCAGCCCTGTTTGATGTCAAAGAGCAAACCCTGTGACACTGGTCATTTCTGCCTTGGTGACGTTATAGGGAAGCAGGTCTCTTAAAATGCTACTGCGAACCTAATTCTCCTACCCTAGTCTCCCAGTTGATCATTCATGCATGACAAAATACATCTTAGGGCTATGACCAGCAACAGTAGAGAAGTTCAGAACATGCAATAGGGAGGCATATTCCAAATAATAATCTTATTCTACAGCTACAGAAAAACACCACAAACAAACAGGTTTTGACTCTAGTTCTAGTTATGGAAACTTATCTTTACGCATCACAGCCTCTCCTCATATGACACGTGCTCCAGTCTCTTACTCATCCTAATGGCCCTTCACTGGACTCACTCCAGTTTGTCTATGTCTCTTGTGTACTAGAGGGCTCAGAACTTATCCCAGCACACCAGACAGGGTACAACCAGTGCTGAATAGAAGGGACTGATCACCTCCCATGGCCTCCTGGGGACACTGTGATGCTATGCCATGAACTTCATTCAGTAACAGGCAACTCTGCCAGATTAATTTTTGATGCAATAATTTTCACCCTCTGCCTGCAAAAGCAATATTTCTATTTCTGCTTTTCTTCAGATAGAAATAAAACATGTTAGGTCATAGAAACCTGGAATAGTTCAGACAAATCACTTCTTCAATCTCCCACTTTTTCCTTTAGTCACCAATATTCTTTTACGGCAACTGCTCTGAGATTCCTAGTCTGTAGCACTCTGCTGAATGTACAGTTTTAAGCACTCAGCTTTTCACAGTTTTGCAGCACTGTGATTATAAAAAGCATATTTAGCTTTGTGAATCATGTGGAAAGACATATCATCCAAGATGCTTTATTCTTGGGAAGGCATCTCTAAAATTAAGACTTACCCAAATTGCAGGCTGGAGGTTCACTCATCTGTTGCTCTAGACATGCTAATGAAATGCTGGTTAGACTTGCCTAGGATTTTGGAAAGTGTGGCATTTGAGACCTTAGAAGATATTCTAGGTACAAACATAGTGTACCCAGCCGTGAAACTTGACTGAATTAAACTATTCATGAGTAATTCAACAAAATATAAAGACATTACGGGCTCTGGCCTAGACTGCAACTGCAAATCATGAGAACAGTTCTGAGGGTGTAGACAGATGTTCACTCCCAAAATAGCTGTGAGGTAGAAGAGGTTAGTTGCATACCTCCGTATGGTTGTTACCTTCCCACATCAGATCTGCTCACGTAAGCACTAAATTATTTCATTCAAAATGAACCAACATTTACTTCCTTTTAAATAAAATCCTAATTAAAAATACCTCCATCAGAAAGACAAAGAGCAAAACTAGCAAAACCCTTCAGTTTAAACTTGTTAAGCTAACCCACTTAATAGACTGAAGAAGGTTTGGCACCATTTTCATGAGCAGCTGATTCAGCAGTTTTGAGAGGACAATAGCCTCCATACTAGAGACCTAACCGAGTTTCAGCTCTTCCAGCTAACATGAAGGTAGCGTCTACATTCATCCCTATTCTTTTACATCTCACACCCCTCCAAGAAAGCTAGGCATGGGATCCAGATACACAGATACTGCTTTGAGCAAATATAGAAGCTGTAGTTCATTTGTTAACCCTTTCCTTCTTCCACTTAACAGAGAAGATGGATCAGTTTCTGGCAGTTACTAACATCTAAGCGCTGGCCCAAGCTGGTCAAAATTTGTCCTTCTCAAAGCAAGGGAAAAGGTGAGGAGGAGTTATGAACAAACAGACGACAGAACTGCAGCATGTGCAACTGAACAGCAGAAGATCTGGTGACATTAATATCCTGAGCTGGTCTGAGCATCTCCAGCCCACATGAGCTACAAAACAGTTGTCTCCCAAGGGAACTCCTGGATCTGTAGGATTTTTAAAGCATCAGTTCTTCAGACCTTGGTTCAAACCAAGGTTCTGTCCACACCGGAAACACTGCAGCACCTGAAGTTCATGCACACAGACGCAGGCTAGCTTTAAACTATTTATCTCAGGTTCTGACAGTAGTACAGTACCACACAGTTTAGTATCACACAACTGGAGGGTATATACACAAAGTCTTGAGAGTTTTGCATACAGGACTGATCTTCACCAGTAGCAATATACTAATTACAAATCGGCATTCTGAGGTATACGTTCAACTCACTCATGCAACACTGCAATCCCATCTTTCACAACAGATGAAGCAGAAGAGCAGCTGGCAGAATCCTACTTCAAATATCAAGGCCAAATCATTTCATGAATATTCTTACTCTGAAGTTAGGAACACAAGAGAAACTTACAGTCATGTGTGATAGAACCCTTTGAAAATCATAATCTCCACTTCAGATTGCTGAGGAAAATAAAATTTCAATTTGTAGCCAGAAGCAGAACTTTTAAGATTTCCTGAGCAAGGAGCAGAATGCTGAGAATATGTCATAGTAAATAATAACAATAGTTATAATGATTAGTAGTTATAAAAATAATAGTATTTTGTTTTAGAAATTTAATATTAAATCCATGCTGTATTTCAGCTTTAGATCCTTACTGAGCCTAGAAACTTTGGGAAGTACAGACAGTGATGATTCCCAACTCAGTGAGACTTTACAAGGTTCGCAAGGCTTGAAATTCTAGGGCAAAGAGCCAGAAAACTGTCGTAATCCAATCCACATAACAGATTTCCTTCCAGAACTTGGAAACCCAGGCTTTGAGTAGTAAGGTGAGTGCTTGACCTTGCTTTTTTCAGCACCAGTTACTGAAATTGAAAGACAAAATCTTTCTTCAAAATATGTAATGAGATTGAGGTTTGAGAATTCAGATGCATTCTAGTCACAGCTATTATAATACACCTGTGCCATGAACAGCTGGTGTACGCACGCCATGTTCATCTCGCTTTGAGCTGAGGTTCCTGCAGCTTTGTAGTAACAGCCTTATAAAACTGCTGAAGAAACCTCATGACTCAATTACTGTAAGGAAGGCCAGCTTTCTCAGAAGCAGATCCTGTTTTTTACATTTTTGCAAAACTAGTTTGGGGAAAAAAACATACCGAAACTCTTAAATTACTAGCTGACAAGTCTGATTTTTTATTTTATTTTACATTAAGAAAACAGATTCTACAAAGAGAGTTAGTTATGGCACAAAGTTTAATCACTTTTTCTCTTCTCTTTTTTTCTCATCTCTTTTTGCTTATCTGTTTGAGGGAATTCTTATGTTTTGGTCATAATTTCCCTGCAGCAGAATTTTAAAAGTCTTTTGTAGCTTCAAAATTTTAGTTTGAAACTGAAAGGTATACTGGAGAAGCCAGGCATAAAAATGCTCAGCAACTAAGACACAATCATTCAGATGAGTCTTCTGTCACCATAGTAACCTTTCTTCCACGAATTTGTGCAGGAAAAAACCTAACATGCTATAATGTCATGAAAGTGTATCTTATTATGATTTATTCATGAATCCTTTATACCCAGTGATGAGCACTTCCACATAAAATGCACTGCACTGATTTTGTTTGGGTTAGTTTCTCGAGTAAGGGTCGTGTAGACTAATCCTAATACATTAAATATTTTTTTCGAATACAAAGTTTATACCTCTTTTAGAATACATAAAATAAATCATAATATCACATTCATCATAGTGCATAACTCTAGCCTTCCAATTACTTTCTTGTAAGTATACATTTTTCAGCTTAATTCTTCAGTGTTATCAAATATTAATTAAGATGACTTCTCCCTCCTACATAATAAATCCTGCTATTTCTTCTGAGTCTGCTTCTCTAGGAGAGCTAGTCACTTTCAGTAAGAGTTGTAGAGTTAGATTTAATTGTGATTTGAAACATGATCTTATAAAGACTTATGCGTATTCTTAATATTATACACTGATTTATTAAATAGGTCTGTACCTCCTTGCAGCATAGAGTATAAATTAACAAAAGATAACGTACTTTTCCTTAAGAAAAAAATGGCAATGTGTTCAATGTGCACAGACAAGTCTTCAAATTAAATTGGACTCTTCGAAGAATACAACATGTTCTATTAAAAAGGTCATTCGAAAAGGACACTACAGACTGGCCAAACAGCACTGTTTAAATAGTATGAAGAAAGATAGCAAAGCTTAATATACTATTCAAAGTCTAAAAGTAGTATACTTCATGGCTATAACTTTCTAACTCAGCCTACAAGCAAAACATACAAATTATCCACTTGCTTAAACTATACTGTTTGTAGGACATCACAACATCCTAGATAGATACATTTTAGGACTGAACTTGTTCCATGTGAACTGAAAAGTTCCAATGAAGAAATGCCACAATCTCATAAGAATCAATGATATCTTTGTGAGGCAACGTTTTTCTGAACTTATCATTTGGCAGATTTTTACATTTGATTTCTGTGCCCATTCAGGAGAAAAATAGCAGAGTTTCCTACAGCATGACCACAAAATGTATAAAAAAATCCAAAATGGTTACAGTCTCATATTACTTTTAGAAGGAACAAAATGTTTTGAATACATAAATCAGGTGAATCTTTTGTAATGGATCTATAATTTAAATACTGTAGGAGTATAAAACATCCAAAATCTCCAGCCATCTCAGGAATATAACGTTATCTTCTCCTAACATGCCTAGCAAGTCCTTAGAACTGTCAATTATATTTTGCACTTTTTAAAGGCAAGAGAGATACTGTAGCTCTGGCATATTTTTCTTCTGAGAAGTTGCTTACACAGTGCTATACCCAATTTGGAATGGGAAAAGGACAAAGCCTTGGCAGATTTTAGTGCCTGAGCAACTGATACGATTAAGGCTACTCCCGCATTAGAAAACAAAAGGGTTGAACAAACAGAAGGAAGGTCTGTCATGCTATGAGCTTCAACCAATGGCAATGATAGGGAGAGTTAGTGAAAATCCTTAGGGAAAAACAGTAGGAGAAAGAGGATTTTTCCAGAACAGTGTCTTCAAAATCTTCCCATCTACCTTGTTCTCTTCCTTCCCCTAATATTCGGTGAAGGAAAAAGAGGGTCCTAATACACAGAAAACAAAATTTACCTAGATGAGTACCAGAAAACTGCTTTGTACAAGACATCTCAGAATACACAAGCTGTAGGAAAGACACAAAAGCAGGATTCCTCCAGAGTCCTGCTTGGTTTCACTGTGGATTGCTGAAAACCAGAGGTAGTTTTGACAGGCCAACAAACCCACAGTGGGGAACCCTACGTTTCTGAGGTATACAGGGCTGGGGAAGGCAGGCAGGCATGTCTCTGCCTTCCAGGTTTGCCGCATGGTGTATAACATAACATCTTAGCCTCTCAGCTCTGGGTAGGACTTGATTCTTGCCTAAAACTTCAAGTCAAAAATCCAGTCAAAGAGAGATAAATAGACTATCTCATGCTCTGCACATACAGAGAGTACCACCAAATCCAGACTTTTTTTTTCGGCAACTAGTTATGAAACATTTGTTGATTTTAACAGTTTCCAATTAAATCAAATAGAAGATGTTGACTACCCAACTATAGCAGAGAAGTATTAGGAGTTTGATCTACAGCAAAAGAGCAAATCCTACAATTTTCTGCAATTCCACAGGACTTGTGTGTCACAAATCCCTGCAGTTCTGAGGAGACCAGAGTGGGACTTACCCCAAGAGGTGTCTCCAGCATCCCATGAGGCACCCTCCCTGTTTCCCGCCTGATTCCTATTCCCAGTTATCCACACCACATCCCTGTTAGCTTGAATCTGCACTTCTCTTGAAATCCAGGAAGTTCCCTTAACGGTGCAGAGCATGTGTACACCACCCTTGTTATCTACAGTGGGGAGCAAGACCTGTTCCCTGGGCTGAGTGGTAAGAGCTGGCTTGCATGCATTCCACCTGGGGCACGTGAGAGGAGGTCGCCAGGGAGACGATGGCTCATTTCTCCTCTGAGTGCTCCTGGGAGCGTGCCTCTGTGAGAGCTGTGTTGCAGTCTTTTATGCCTACCCAGCACAGATCTCTTCAGCATGCCACCTGCACTCCATCCATGTCTTGTCTGTTGTACACAGTTGTGACCCTCCATCTCCATATTAGAAGCAATGGCAGACACACAGCCACAGTTGGTATATAAAATCTACTGCAAAGCTATGCTATGTGCTCTCCTGCCACTGCTGTCTGTGCTGCTGCCCTGGATGCAGTGACATATGATGGCTACCCTCATTCTTTGGCTTCAGGGCAGCATGGCCCACACTAGAAGAATGAATCTTACCATCATCCTGCATGAACCGGTTCTCTCAGAACAAGATGTGGTGAAAATGGCTGCCAAAGATAATTTCATTCCTCCTCCCTCATATAGTAATAGTCTAGGTTGTAGCCATGGCCAGGACAATCTAGACTTCCTCAAGAGGAGATATGGGTTCTGTCGGGGTTAGCATCTACTTGTAGGACAATTACCATAAGAGCTTATGGTAGTTGAGGACAGAATTTTACAATGTGGAAGGTCACATTCGTGGTCCTCAGCATCTGCCCTTCCATGTCATCCTCTGAGCATTTTTGTCCATCAGGAAACATGGACATGGTGCGTCCTGGAACCCTCTCTCTGCAGCCCTCTCCATCTCTGTTCAGCTGTGCATATTCCCAGGACCCAAGACCCAGCTTTGATGTGGCCCAGCTGTGTACTCTTAGCTCCACCTGCTGACAACACTGCCAGCTTGGGAGACAACTGTAGGAAACTGAGGAAAGCTTAGAGAGACACAGTTACAGAGAAGATGGTAGAGGCTGAATCATCAGTCACAGAAGGATTCAAGCGGGGAAAGACCAGCTTGGAAAAGGTGTAAAACACTCTTAAAGAAATTAAAACTAGGAGGCAAATTAACAGTTGGTCAGGTCAACTGTCAGATCATTGGTGTTGACAGATTTGGTGCAAAACAGCAGCTTACTAACAGTAAGTATCCATCCATGGGACCAGTGGATACTGACCCTTCTTCAACTGGCTGACGTCTGCCTGGCCAGCAAAGACTCTTTGGATGTCTTAGCAGGTGCTTAGCTCAGGCTAAGCATGCTAATGCATAGCCTAATAGCTTATTAAATTCTAGAATTTTTTTAAATTGTTTGTTGGCCAATAGGTAATTGTTTTATATTTGTAAGCTGCATATATCCTGCTTGCAGAGTCTCTTTGTGCATGACTGAAGATACTTGAACACAGTGACCCAAAAGAAGAGCTGTAACAGGTCAATGGACAATGCAGACAGCCTCATCCTTTTGATTGAAAGCCAGAAACTGAAAACAAGATTGCCGATTTGTAATTTAGGGTAATTGGTGGTAATTTGCAGAGTGCTGCTCAGCCCATTCTGCACAGAAGGTCACAACCTAAACCCAGAAATCATCACTCATCTGAGACAAAAAAAAAAAAAGAAACAGGAAATTACTTCTTTTCTTCCAGAGGAAAGCTTGGACGCGTGGGTCATTCAGAAGTGACCCTGTATGGGATCAGGAAGATTTTCAGGGCTAAGGTGCATTGAGAGAGAGGCAGGAAAGGCATTTGCAATCTGTCACGAGAGCACTAAACCTGAGACAGGTATTTGAGCTTCTGTGCCATGAGCTTTGTGGAGGGTTGCAGCTAATTTGCCTGTTCTATTAAAAAGAATAAAGGGAGAACTTGGAGAGGAAAAAAAGCAAGAAAAGAGCAAGAAAAGAAAAAGGGTCTGAAAGCAGAGATGGGATTTTGGAGAGGGGCAAAATGGCAACTTAGTGCACAGCTAAGGGATAAAAAAAAGTAAACATCATGCTAAGCTGGACGAAAAGAAGGGGTGTAATGCTGAACAGTGTGCCTCCAGAGAAGAGAGCCTATGTTCAGTCTCTTTGATGAAGCAAGTTCAGGCAAAACATGATGAATAGGATAGAAAACCTAATACTTTAGAAATTTGAACCAAGGAGTTAGGTCAGCAGTTGAAAGAGACTGGAGCAACTCCAAAACTATTGATGAAAGCTAGACTATGCTGTGAATCAGGTCATTCAATATGCCAGAAGACAATCCAGTCCCTGAAAAAAGTGATGCAGGATAAGTACGGTATACTGTGCAGGACACAGAGGAGAAGACATCAACCCTCATGACAGGGACCAGGATAACTGACACAATCCAGATTGTTCCAAATCAGATCTACCAGATTACCACGACAACGCGTTCCCTTCCTCCACAAAAAGAGTCAGCGCAGGTAACGTTCCCCGGAGTAAGCATAAAACTGATGACAATGGAAATGAGCGACAGAAGGAAACTGATTTATCCTCAGATCAGTTAAGAGTTGTAGCTCTTCAGTAGTAATACTGCAGTACAGTCGATATTAGGAAACCTCAAGAATGACTGTGAAAGCCTGCAAAGCTATTGCAAGGCCATTTACACATCCATCAGACTGAGAAACAGCCCAGTGTTAGACAATAATTAATTGCTAATATTTGTAAACTGCATAGTGCCTGCTTACAGTCTCTTTGCACATGGCTAAATGCCAAAACACATAGCCCCACAGGAAGGGTGGTAGCAATGACTGGCTCATAGTCCGATCACCCGCAGGTTCCACATATGATGCACGAGACATAGAAGACTGGAGCATCTGCAATAAGGTACAAGTAAACCAACCTGGCAATTGAAATGCAGCCTTTATGCTCCGTTCTAGGAACTATTAGCTAAAATCTTCAACAGGAATTTTAGTTCAAGTCATTGATCTTTTGTCTTCATGGGCCTGCAGCTCAAACACAATTACTTGTCTATAGAACTCAGAGAATGACAAAAAAGAAATGCAGTAAATAGGTGAAGATTTCCAAGTATTTAATGCCTTTCACAACTGCTCAACTTTGTACCCTTTTTCTTCTACAAGAAAGACTGTTTCCTACAAGGCTGTTTTTCAAAAAAGACCATTTCATTCCAAGCCTTTGTATATAAGAGGTTTTAAATAAGACTGCTTTAGACAGCAGCAGGAAAAAATCACCTGGAGCTTTCAGCTGAGGTTCAGTGAAAGCATCAGATGATTTTCAGAGTCAGTATCTTCTTATTCTGAAGAGTCTGAAAAAAAGCTTTTTCTTTCTCTTGGCTAAAACAAAAGCACATAAATTTGAAGTACGCTCTTTCCACAATTTTAATCTGGTGTAAAAGTCCTTTATTAAAGAGAGTTTGGGGTTTTAACAGAGACCAACAGAAAACATCTTGCAAATGAACAATACAAAACACCACAGGTTCTTTAAAACCATTAGATACTACTTATTAGAAACAAAGATTTTTGCATTGGGTGTATTCAATGAATTTAGGTACAGTCTAATGAAATGTTAAATAAGAGATCACCAAAGCAGTTTTGCAACAGTTATTTTAAGACAAATAAAATTGGGTTTTTCATGAAGTGCTCTTGTTTTATGAAGATTCTGAGAAGATACCTATTTTCAAAATGAATTTTTCTGTGATATCATTATTTTTATATTTCATGCCATATTGCACAGAACTATTCTGGCATGGCTTGAATGATATTATAAACAGCAGCAAGAATTTTGCTATGCAATGCAACTACTAACAACACAACACGTCAGTGTCAGCATGCCCTACTGGATGACCGTACCATTGGTAATATATTTTTTAAAAGGCACGCATTTTCAGAAATTTTTATTTAAACTTTTTTTCCTAAAGCGTTTTCAGAATTAATATTTTGTTGATTGCTTCATGAGAAATGTAAAATTCTTTGGTTTTCTTTCTAGACTGGGACAGACAGCAATGGCAGCTTCCTGAGAAGTAGCCATTCTGTCCTTCACTGAGCTCTGGGTGCAAATGCCACCAGAGTTACTCCAGGCTCTCCCAGCAACCCCCATACAAAAGGTACTTGGAGCTTCAGAGTCAGGGTGTTAGACCATAAACACTTTGAATATCATCTTCTGTGCCAAAGGAGGCTAAAGGATCCGTAAGCAGGTGGTACTTAAACGATTTGAAAGTAAAATTAGAATAATCAGGGACAAGGTGTAGGAACCATGTATAACGTTTCTGACAGCTTCCTTTCACAACAGTTCAGTGCTGTGTCTAGTGAGGGAAGATTCCGCTGTCTGGTGCTTTTGCAGTTTAGGAATTTTTATTATATTATCATAAATACTATCCATTTCATGAACTCAGCTCTTCACCTCTTTTCTTGAGCAGCAACTGGGAAATCCAGCACTTTTAACATCCATGTTGAAACAGAGGTAGAATGGTAGGTTGCTTTTCATCTACCCAAATAGCATTAGATTCTGTCTCCCCATATTTAAAGATTATCACTGTCTCTTCATGAGTTGTTTGAACCAGAGGCTAAGAGCATGCTTTCTGAGCACAAAAATAATTAGGATGTATTACCTGACACAGCGATCCTTACTGTACTGTTGAAAACATCACTAGAGAAAAAATTACTAGTAATATAGAGACTAAAGAAAACAAGAATTTGTTCTGTTCTGAAATAAAAATGAACCATTCAAAATTTGAGGTAGAAAATCCTCATGCCATAATAGCCAACAACATACTGCTTAGAGATTCAAGTTCATATTCCTGTTCTGCCTGCCACAGAGCACAATTCTTTTGTGATTTAAATTCAAGGAACTGCTGTTCTGAACATCTCTTGTCCTTGTCCCATCCTGACTCACAAATTGAAATACATGATTATTCTTCAGCAGTTCTGCTTTATACACTTAAAAGTCCCCACATATTCTCTTCTGCTTTCCTGCATCCCAGCGACAGCTCTCATTTTCATTCCATATCAGAACAAAATTTCTGTTTGTCCAGCTAGCGTTAATCAGACCTTAACACCTAATACTTGTCAGAATCTCCCAAGTAATACATTGCAAACAGTAAGATAAAAAAAAGTGTCAAGCTAGTCATTATACCCATATAGCAATACTGAGAGTTTCACTAAGCACTTTTTATTAACGTTTTTTCTGCATTTACATAAAAATTAGGTTTTCCCTTCTGTTTCCTGATAAATGATAAATGAGGCCTTTGATGTATCAGTATGTAAGTATCTAGTGTTATCATTCCAAGATGTTCTAATTAGAATAATAGTAACAGAAATCCCTTAATACTTATCCCAGATGTTACAATGCAGCAAAGCATTCCAATACTATAAAACACATACATATTTTTATGTAAGGTTGTACCATCTTTTCCTATAGCGACAACAGCTCTCTACTGATGGTAAATGAATACAGCTGAAAGAAAGGTGAAAAGACAATTTATCGCAGGAGGCAGACAGAACATGTGTATTTACCCACATCTATACTTACCCATATGATGAGGTATCCCTTTAGCATAGCTTGAACCTTTGCTCCTTCAGAAGTACTCTAATTTCTAAAGTATGGACTCTGAGCAAACTGACACCAATCACTTTGCAACCTTGTGTTTGTCTTTCACATGAAGGAGCACAAGTTGTCCTCTCTTATTTTTGTTGTTTGTTTTGTTACCATTCTGTCTTTTGAACTGCAAAATGTAGTACCAGTTGTTTTAAAGCCAGCGGCTGGAGATTCATATAAAGGCATACACTGTATTCTTCACACGTTTGACTGACAGCTACAGCTACTTTAAAGTCTGAGATTTTAACATATGGTTCTTCCAAATATTTCAGCCCAACCCTGTAAAGTCCTAAAAGCTTATGCTCTTCAAACAATTTTGGCACTCAGATAATGTGATCATTTTTAGGGTTTAATGAAGGGCAGTCTTTGCATATAGGCTATTGAAATTTCAGAAATTTAGAAAAAAAACCCAGAAATTCAGAAATAAAAGTTTAATGTTGGGTTGTCCTTTGCAATAATTAAATATATATGAACATGGGGTAAGATTCAGAGGTCCTAAAGTAGCAATGCAGAATTGAAACATGATAATAAGAACTATAGCTTATTGCTTTCCTAAGCCCTAAATGTGCACCTTGATCCACAGGACAACTTATTGCACTTGTGTAGATCACAATGCAAGACCTCTAACTAGAACCTTTACCTCAGGGCCTGCCTTATCCAGTGTTTATACAATCTTTATCATAAAGCACCTTAAGTTGGTCAAAACCAGTAAAAGCTATACCCAAGAATGGACAACTAAGTGGTAACCAGATCTTGAAAAGGGAAAAAAAAAACTAGAGACTTCCCAGTGACCTGTGCTAGTACTGGGGGAGTCCTAGTTACAGATCAGGACTCTGTTGTGCTGTGCATTGTACAGAGTAAAACGGTTATTACATTATTCTTATCACTTAGAAATGTAATTGAATGCATACATGCATTACATAAATGTATGTACATGTGTAATATGAATATAATTCATATTACATATGAATAGGAAACAGGAAAGTGACAGTTCATAACCCTGAAGGTCTAATCCAGATACAAGTCTTGTCTTCTACTGCATGGAACAGTCACTCCCTGTAACATCTTTGGTTTTAGTCATTTGCAGAGCCTGAAGTAACAGGCTCTGCAAATGTTCAGTTCAGACACTATCTGGAGTTATACTCTAGATAACAGATAAAAATTTACAAAATACAGTTTTGAAATGCTATGCTTCCCTACTCTGCAATAAATGAGTTAAATCTGCAATACTTCCTTCACCTGAGGGAGGACCATACCAAAGGTTAGTGTGAAGAACGATAATAATAATTATTATTATTATTATTATTATTCTCAAATATTTCAAGAAGTTAAAAAAAAAAAAAAAAAAAAAATCTATTCTTACATTGACCTGACAGAGCTTTAATGATAACTTCCCTCCAGGTGGCAATTCTCCCTTGAGACAGTTCTTTTCAACCTTAGAGCTCTGGGCCTAATCTCCCTGATAAGTATAATTCCTGAATGGTAACGTATCAAATGCTGGCTGGAAATTCAGAGAGATGGGGGTCATGCCACTATTTTAGGTTAGGAAATAAAGAAGTCATTCATCTTTTCAATAACATGTCACGTTTGTCTGGCTTATATAAAACCTTTCTGCATGTTTGTTGCCCCCACGTTGCTTCATTGCATTTACTTTATGATTGTAACTACTCTTTTCTTTGAAGTTGTTTTTAAAGCCTCTACTCTACTAAACCAAGAGATTGTTATGTCAGCTATTAAAGTTGCTCGTCATTAGAGAGCTGGCCCCACCTGTGGAAAGTTTTTAAACACCTTCTAGGACATAGTCAATATTCCAGTCTCTTTCTTTGACATTGAGTACAACCCCCATGTGACTACTGCAGCCCTCACACACAGAATGGATCAGACGTTTTTTGCTTTGATAATTTACAGGTATTGTCAAGAAGCTTTATGGTTTTTGTCTTGTGACAAATCACCAAAATAAAACTAATTCCTTCAGTGCGGTGGGCCCCTAGAGGCAGCTCACAAAGCACTGTATTGTTCAAGAAGGCTTTAAATTTCTTCTACTGTACAAGAAAACTACTGAAGTTAATAGCTGAAGAAATACTGCAGTTAATTGTGATAGCACAACTAGAAATAATAGAATGGTATCACACTCGTAGGTGGAACCTCCTGCAAAAAGCATCGAGACAAAAGCTTAGCAAGATTCAATAAAAATAAGTTCTATGTAAAGAAGAGCTAAATCTCCATGAAAGTAAATAGGATATGCTTCTGTAAGATAAATCTGTCGTATTTGCCTAATAAGAAATTTCCTATACAGAGAAGAAAGAACATGAGGAGGTCCTTAAAAGGCAATTAGCACCTTTCTCCTAAGGATCTCTCACCAAAATCAGAGTTGCTGTTGTGGCTTGGGGCAGTGTTTCTGTCGTTACTGTTCTGTACCATGAGCTATTAACACACAGGTTGGGATGCAAAGACCTGAATGAATCTCTGTCCTAGCTGAAAAGAAACCATACAATCATGTTAAAATATGGCTGTATTTAAGATAATATATGCTGTCCCCCTGAGGAACACTGCTGCATTACCTAGCCTACACAGCTAGGTCAGGATCCAAGCAGATCAAGGCAGATTAAGCATTTTACATGTTGAATAAAAGAAAGTTAGAGACGCTGGAATATATGTTAAACACAGAATGACATCACAATTGAATCTTATTAACACATAGAACTTAAAGTGCTTTTAAAATACCACTACTGTGATACATTATTTGATAGCTCAGAGGCAATGTTACAGTTAACAAGTTTTATCATTAAGGTCAATGGCTTACATATATAGCAACAGCAAATTCACTCTAAAAGGATTCAAGCTGTCAACGCCTTCACAAGAGCATAAATGTTTCGAAGTTTCGCCTGCATCCATGGAGAGAATTACTTCTCAATTGTCTCTTTTATAATACTGTAAGATTTCTGTGTAAAATTCCTTGTTATTTGTCGTTTGGCTTTAGGATGAAGAAGGCTTGCAACATGGTAGACACTAGAATGCTTTATTGTAATGTAAAAGAGGTTGGCAACAAAAGCAATTATTTTCATACTTCTGTGTCTCAGCTTTTAGCATATTGTTGCCGTCAGCATGCAGTTATTTGTACAGCACGAGAACATAGGTGTGACCACCTGATTGTGCCAAGCCACTGTGAAACACAGCCTAGTCCCTGATGATGGGAGAGGGTGCACTCTCAGAAACTTTGCTAATGGTACCAAATCAAGAGGGAGCAGTCAATATGCTGGAGGGCAAGGCTGCTGTTCAGGGGGACCTAGGCAGACTGGAGAAGTGGGCTAACAGGAACCTCATTAAGCTCAATAAAGGCAAAGTATTGCATCTGGAATGGAATAACCTCATGCAAAAGTACAGGCTGTGGAGCATCTTGGCTGAAAGGACCTTGAGGGCCTGGAAAACAGAAAGCTGAACATGAGTTAGCACTGTGCCCTCACAGTCAAGGCAGCCAATTGCATCCTGGGCTCTCAGAGCAAGTCAAGCAAGTGATTATTCCCCTCTATGTGGCATTTGTGAGACCAGTTCTCCAAAGACCTTCACACAGTGCATCAAGTCCAGGAGCATGTGACGTGTGAGGAAAGGCTGAGGAAGCTGGGTTTATTCATCCTTAAAAATGAGAAAGTTCAGGGGAGATGATATCTCTGTCTACAGCCACCTAATGAGAAGGTATAGAGAGGATGGAGCCAAACTCTTCTCAGAAGTGCATCATGGAAGGATGAGAGGCAACAGTCATGAGATGCAAGATGTGAAATTCCAATTTGATATAAGGAAACAGTTTTTTGTTTGGTTGGTTGTTGGGGTTTTTTTACCATAAGCAATGTCAAAGGAGGCTGGACTAGATGACCTCTGGAGACCTCAACAAATCTACGACTAACAACAAGCAGTCCTTGTCAAAACACTTCTGAAGACATCACTGCCACTTCACACAACAGTATGAGGCTTCAGCCAAGACCACAGCCTGACTGTGATGTCTGCTATGCATATAGAGTCCTCACTAGAAACTTCTTGCAGTCTAAGAACTGCAGCATTGGCCCACTAAAATCAAGGTCAGTACAGGCATGACTACAACATATATTAGACCTCCGAACTCACAAAACACAGAGAAATTGATTAACCAGGTTATTTGCCTTGAGACATCCCATAAGCAAAAGAATTAGAAGTGAAGAAGAATTCTGTTACCACATTAAATAGTTAAATGCATTAGGAACCTGTTTCAATTATTTCTGGTTTAGCTTCAACTGTAACATAATTTAAAATATCTTAACCTTTTAAAGTATGTAAATCTGTGAACTGTAAAATATTATTATTTCATTTTAATAATTTCCACTTTCACTTTGATTGCATGGAAAATTTCATTGAGAATACTTCCATTTTAGGTGCCTTTAATTGGGGAAAAAACAGTATCTGTCCCTTTGGGGGAAAAGAAAAATGTAAAGTAGCTCATACTGTTGTTATTGCTCTCTTCCTTTAAAGCAATACATAAGCATATAAAAGGGGAGAGAAAGAAAGCAGAAGAACAGAAGATGGAACATTTTCTTTCCTGCAAATTCTCAAGTGTAGCCACACTGCTGGAGAAACTTAGACCCTTCACAACCTTTCCATGCCAGAAAAGATTTATCACTCCCAGGCAAAATACGTGCTGAAATTCCTCTACTGTCAACCTGACTGCAATTGCAAACTGTGCTAGAGAGCCCCAAAACCACCTTCTACAATTCTACCTTCTCTTTTGCCTTTCCAAATGTCCAGGTTCCTGTCTGAACCTCTGTACTAAATCTGACTACCAAAAATCTCAGTGATTAAACTCATGACTTTATCTGGGACAATCTGTACACCCACAGCTTTCCTGCAGATACCTGAAACTAATGAGGTAGCAACTCCTCTCTTTTGTTAGTGCAGTTTCGCTGCCTCACTGTCACTTGTCATAGCTAATCCCTTATTTACTCAGCCTTCTGCCGGGGGTTAGTGCCTCAAAGGGACTATAGCTATATTCCATAGTTTGATATTTCTTCCTATGGGGAATTTTGTAGCCCATGTCCTTAAACTCGCTCCTTCAGTAAGTTTTCTAGAAGAACTTCACCTCTTCAAAGGCAAGTTGCCAGTGAGAGAAGACCTACCTGTTGAGATTTGGCAGTGGCATTTAGCAGTATCAAGCCAAGGTTCCTCACATAATCCCCTAAAAATTGGTTTCTGTCATTAGCCAATGGAAACAAGAAAAAGTCTCAAGGTCCCATGCTTTTGCACAAAACAGGGCATGTGGAACAGATATTGCCTGAAACAGCAACAGTGCCACTGATCTCAGCTTAATACAGCACTGAACACGTCAGCGAAGTACAGCATCACTGTTACCACTAGAAAATCACTTGACATATGGCTTCCAGCCTGTGTGATTGGGATACACAGGCTGAGTGCTCAAAAATGGGATGTCATTGTAGACCCTTGTAGGATGTTTGTGTCAACATGGACAAAGTCCCTGCCACAGCCTCCTGCTGATCCTCTGAGCAGAAAAGGGGCAGCCATTCCACAACTTTTCTTGACTGAAAAAGGCTAGGCCAACTGCGATATCCAGGTTCCCTATCTAACCTTCTACATTGGTTTACTGCCCTGCACCTGACAGAGAGGGAGCATTTTGACGTGCTGGGTCAGTTACAGTCAAAAACTCAAAGCAACACTTTATCAAATCCTAAAACAAACCCTAGATTATGTGTACATCTTCTCTACACTTCAGAGGCCACCTTCATAAAATATTCTTGTCTAATGCCTTGCAATATTTGCTCTAAGAAAATGAATGCATTAATTGTAAAAGATATAGAATATAGCAATATGTCCTTGGCTTTCAAGGTCATTTCTGATGACTTCTATTAAAACAGTTGATATTCTATTTAATATTTTCATTTCATTTTACTAGCCAAGAAATTAAACTGCCTTCTTTAGAAATATCAATATGATTTAAAGGAAGATACTTGAGTAAATAAACTCGGATGGCTATTATTAATTTGAAAATTTGCCTTTGCTGCTATAGGCTTTACATTTAAAGAATTCATTAAGAAGCTTGAAAACATACATTTCTGAACTTAATAAAACAATTATGGATTTTAAAAATAATTAAAAAAAAAACCAAACAAACAAACAAAAAAACCCACCAAACTGAGTGCATCAGTAGTTTCATTCCTAAGAAGGAAATACAGGATTACAACACTTCTGAATTGGTGTAAGGCAAGATTAAAGAAGGCAGCAGCTCTGGTTTTAGGAGGGCAAAAAGCATTCCTCTTCTAAACAATTCTGTCTCTTTTGTTGTCAACAGCATGGATATACAGCATCCTCTCAGAAATCTTTTAATAGCTATTCAGTTATTGAAGTATGACCTTTTTACATTTTAATAACCTGGAAATTGCATTTTTATCCTTATATTATATACTATCAGATAACAGTCAAATTCCCCCTGCCAGGCACAATGTGTAAATGAAAGCTAACCCAAATAGCTAATTTCAGATCAGGGTCATTACTGCTTCTTCTTTTAAAGTATCTAACAGATTGTAGCCAAAATCTATTTGATGAGAAAATGTTGATAAATATCCACTGCATTATCAGAATTAAATTGTCAGGCTTGCTAAGGATACAAGTACGGCTTTTTTCACCTCTGTTTCTGTCCAATTTTTAAAAATTAATCAAAGTATCCAGTAAGAACTGCTAAAAGCAAAAGAAATGTAGAACAGAATCACACTCCATGATTTACACACCCTATTCAGCACAGATATGGCAAAGGTCCCAGAACACTATGTGAGTTTCTCAAGGCCATAATAAGAGCCAACCATAATGAGGTGAGTAAACAAAAGTTTTTCTTATATGATTGTTTAAGCATTCTTGAAGGTCAGATGATGAGAAACATTCTTAACATGCATGTAGAGAAACTGCAATAAATATAAATAATTTTTAATTGCAATCAGGGTTTTGCCCGATCTTATTGCTGACCACTACAACTCTGTATTCTGCTTTCATTCCAGCTTTAGCAACCTGTTTTTAATCTCGGGGGCTTTGTTGTTATTTTTTTACTTTTAATTATATAGCATATTTTCATAGAAGACCTTGGAGGTGATACTTCTCTAGCAGAACTCTTATTTGGATCTGAATCTACAAGGATGCTCACTGACATTTTGACTATCTTCTGTCCATGATTAAAATGGCCTCATTTCTGGATATGATAGCATATGGTAATAGAAGCTTCAGAATTCTGATTCTTTTTAGACATCAATATCAGAGTTTTAGAAGTGCATAGTGTTTACCCAGATGTTCTATTGAAATGAATGGCAAAGTGCCCACTGGCTTCAATTGGAGTAAAGATAGGCCACCGCTGAGGGTTTTCATAAATTCTTCCTTCAAGCATAATACACAGTGTACATCTGTTGAATAATTGCCAGTCTGAGCCGTTTTTTAGCTTATTGTATATTCAAGAGTGATCAGAAATGGTAATGCTATGTGAATTTGAAGCCATAAATCCTCTGAAAGGCAAGTTAAATTTATAAACTGAAGCTCTATTCTGCTAATGCTTACAAACCTACTTGTCTTTACACACAGAGGCAAAGCCTATGACTGAGGGTATTTGTAGGATTGTTTTTAACTTCAGGTTTTGGGGTTTTCTTGTGGGGCTTTTTTGTTTGTTTTACAAACCAACAGACAGAAATAGCATTTGATTTATCATGATTCCATGAAAAATGGGATTTATCCACTCCATGGATTTGTCATATTGCGAGTATCAGACTGCTACAATTATTCTTTGAAATTGGCAGAACTCAAAAGAGTACCTAGAAAGGAATGAAAAAGAAACAAATTCTGAAAGGCCTATATCTTGCTGAATGGCACAATATAAAATTCCCCACACTGACAACAAATTGTACCATGTTTGTCTAGTAAATACAAATGTCATTAGCTGATGTGATCAATACCTACTTGGCTTTCATACGTTATTTATTTTAACATCTTTACCTCTCTTGGTGTTTGGTTTTTGCTTTTGTTTTGTGTTTTTGTTTTTTTTTGTGGGTTTTTTTTGTTAGTTTTTTTTTTTTTTTTTTAAATATAGTATGTGTCATAGTAAAAAAGAAAAAATTAATTTTGGAAACATCTTAGGAAACAAAGGTGAAAAAAAAAATATTTTTACCTCTCCTCTTTACTTCTTTTACTAAGTGATAGGCAGCAATTTTTTTTTTCTTTTACTATCCAAAAATCGGTACACAAATCTACTAATTGCTCCTCCCAAACACATTTGTGGAAGGGCCATTGGCCTAGCCCAGTTTCTCTGGAAGTGTTTAGCCCAGAGTTTATTTTTACCCTCATACTCAGCAATCATGTTACAATACCTTTGCAGTATCATTTGGTGAGTAATTCTGCTGAAACTGGGAAATATAGGCCTAGTAAAGAAAATACTTTATATGATTCTTATCTTAGTTTCTCTAAGTGTAAACTGAGATTTCCTTTGAGAAACTAGAAGTTTTAGTGATTATGTAGTATATATAAAAGTGTAAAAATGTATCATTATCAATTTAGAAAATAAAGCTGAAAGGTTTCAATACATAGGAGGACTGAATCAAATGAATCAAAATCCTTCTGAAGACGCCTAGGCTTCCAGCTAACAATATTGCTGAAGTACACTTGGTTTCAGGATGTCGCATGTGAAAAATTATGTTCTCATTTTCAAAACTTTTTCAATGCAGTTGCAGATTTCTTCTCCAACACACATCTAAAGCACATTAGTCAACTTTGTTCTAATAACTAAGCTTCCAAAACTGAATCACGCTGCATGTTTTCTCAATGAGGCTTTTTGGGAAAACAGATATAAAAAGAATTTTCCCCTAGGCTACGAAAGACAAATTTCCTAGGCTTAGAAACAGCATCTCATGCAGTATGGCATACAAATAAACACAAGACATACGGCATTGAAAAACTTGAGATTTTTGCTGTAATTGAGGTACTTTACAGTGCAGTAAAAGGTAACCCAGTGCCAGAGATACTAACTATTAACCAGACGTATAGCAATGCTTCCTCAAATTCCCTATGCCGTTATAGTTTCCCTTTGTTTTGTACAGCTTAGTGATTTAAAAGCTACATCACAGTATTTATTTGGAAGGGAAAGGAAAAAAAAAATCTTTTAAATCATCCTAAGGAGGAATAGAATAGTTTTAGTTTTAGTGTTCTCAGTCTCTGCAAAACCCATTCAGCTACTGCCTTGTGGCTTTACGTAAATAATGTGATTGGACAGTAATGATGACAGTGAGTATAGTTAGCAACTATGAAATTGTGAGTTCTTTAAC
Source organism: Platalea leucorodia (assembly GCF_965183815.1). Lineage (NCBI taxonomy): Eukaryota > Metazoa > Chordata > Aves > Pelecaniformes > Threskiornithidae > Platalea > Platalea leucorodia. Next base: position 27,516,408 of record NC_138829.1, on the reverse strand, counting down.
ATCCCTAGGAGAATCTAAAACCATATAAGAACGCCCTTTTTTCTGTGTTTGGTTGTTTTACACATTGTTTTTCATCCATCTCCAATGCATGCCCAAGGTATGATAATTCCAGCCTTCAGAGAAAATGTACATTTGGGATGGCTATCAGTTACTTGTATAAAGAGAGCAAAGAAAATAAGTGCTCCATATACCTTCAGGCCAACATTTTCAAAAGACTTGCCTCTATTCTATGAACATAACACAGTCTGGTTTTCTGTGCCCACACAATCTGGGCAAAGAAAATTTTAAGATTGAAGTTGTACTGAACTCTATTATAAGCAAATACATAGATGTAGTAGAAGTCTTTGCAGCAGGCATTGTGATCTTGGAAATTATAATACTATTTTCTCCTCAACAGTGTTACAACCCTTAAAAAGTTTAAGATACAAGAAAATACAACTCTGGCATTCCTGTTTAAGTGCTGTCAAAGCCTAGCTGAAAACATTGAACTGATTTTTTAAAGAAACTGAAGGCCAAAATATCACTAAACTCTGCTTTATCTTTTAAGAAATACTACTGAGAGCTTTCAGAAAAATCAAAGATTTCCTGCATAATTTGGTGAATCTGCGTGAGGCACTACAAACAGGAAACTGAAGAAAATTAAAGACTGGTTCATGGGAAGAAATCTGCATGAAGTTTACTACTGTAGAAGAAGAAAAAAGGCCTGCTAGTTGTATGCGATGCATACAGTTTAGGAAATAAATTATAAAAGCAGCAACTCCTAAGAAAACACTGCAGAAGAATTTGTGGTTGCAGCTATGTTCTAAAAACAACCTACAGAAGCAGTCACTTGAATAAAGTCTTTCAAAAAGGTGATTATTACAAAACTGAATCTCTATTATTACCTCTTTCAGTGGGATAATTTTGGCTAGCTAAAATAAGTAGCTACAACATTGCCAGCGTGTCTCAGAAACTGTGAGAAGTATACAGGGTCAAAGCCCCATGACTGGTGAGTTCAACCTGCATTTCATTCACCCTGTAACAAGCACTTCACTTAGAGTCTGACAACCCTTTGCTCCCAGCCTCGTACTAGGATGCTACCTCTCTTCTGCTCCCAGGTCCCAGTGGAGGTCAGCAGCTAGACCAATATTCATCTGAGAGTTTAGACACCCCAGTCTCCTACTGATAATAGAGTGACTGCCTTGCCCCAAAAGGCTTACCCCCACCCCATGTCTTCCTATGGGGGTTTTCAGCTGTGTAAGTCAACATAGCAACTGTTCTGTGATCCTTTCGAAAGATACCTTACTGCTCCCACCAATGAACTATGGTTTCTGCATTCATCTCTGCTCACAGACAGGGAGCATGGGCAAATATATCTCTCAAGATAGGGCTCCTTCCCAGATCCACCCTCCAATCAGAATTTTTGGGGGGTTTAGGGTTTGTTTTGTTTATTAAATCTTCGGAGGCTGCACTTGTGAGCAGGAGGTCAGAGCTCTCAACCTGGTAATTACACAAATCTAGATCAGAAATGCCTCCAGTCATGGCTGACTAGAAGGACGCAGAATCACTGAGGTTAGAAGGGACCTCTAGAGATCATCTAGTCCAACTCCCTGATCAAAGCAGGTCATGTAGAGCAAGTTGTTCTCCAGGAACATAGACTCCAGAGTCTCTCTGGGCAACCTGCTCCCGTGTTAACTACCCTTACAGTAAAAAAGGTTGTTTCTTCTGTTTAAAGGGAATTTCTTGTACTCTTTTTTTCTCCTTTGCCTCTTGTCCTTTAACTGGATACCACTGAGAGTCTGGGTCTATTTTCTTTACTTTCCCCCATCAAGCATTTATATAAATTTATAAGATCCCCCTCAGAGCCTTCACTTCCAAGACTAGACATCCCAGCTCTCTCCTCATATGTCAGCCTCCTCTCAAATGTCAGATGCTCCCATACCTTAGTCATCAGGTCAGAAATCATCAAAACATAGAAGCAGCTGACATTAAGTTTCTGAATTGAGAGTCACAGAGAAATGAGAGTAGGGATTACTATACTACCACCTACACCACATAGCGCAACAGCTTTGTTTTGTTCCTCAGTGTCAGCTTTAAAGACAGCAAACACAGAGAGTAACCACAGGATTAGTTGTTTTTTTGAGTAGCCCTAATATGAATGAGCCAGTCTGACAAGTTTAGAAACTTCACAGCTACTGAACTAAAATACATCTTAGAGAAATTCATTAAGTGACAGTCAAACGAAGCTGGAAATCAACAATGCAAGAGTGAACATGAGCTAAGAGTCAGCGTGGAGAGAACGATCTGATGTTTGATGTGAGAGGCACAGTCAGTGAAGGGTTGTGAAGAGGATCTGTGCAATAACTTTGTGAGTGAATGGGAGAGGACTAGACTGCATTTGTCAAGCCTCAAAAGAGACACTGCAACACTCAGAACATAAATATTTTGGACAAGGGTTTTAGGATGGAGGGTATAAAAGTTGAAATACCCCTGTATTTCAGAGATAAAAGGCTTACATCTAAGATGGACAAAGGGACCAAGAAAGAAGTCAGTCTCAAATAATGGGTCTACATGACAAGTAGACTGTTATTATTATCAATAGTGAGTAAGAAAGCAGTAGAGAGGGTTTGAGGAAGACATTTGAGAGTTATGGTTTAGATATTCTTTGGTTTTGCCAGACATCTACAACAGACCTCTGTCAGACAATCAGCTTAGTTTTCAGTTTAATTTCGGTTACAGTCAATAAGTCTGGAGTAGAGTGGTAGATCTGTGCAAGTCATCAATGTAGAGACTGGCACTAAAACTTCCAAAGCATTTCACAGGCGATGGAAGCTATACCCTACAGTCCTTACATAACCATAATTTTGGTAGGAGTTTTATCCGTTTAAAGACTTCAGGGCTGATAACTTTGTTTCATTTAAGTCTCCATAAAAATACTTCATGTCCAATCCAGCATTGCCCTGCAATTTTTGTTGAAATTTATACCTCTGCAAAATGGACATAAAATGTGACTTTTGGTTTGATAGCACTCAGCAGACACTTTGCGAGGTATAAATTACAAAAACAGGTGGAAGGTGCCATGAAGTCAGAATAGTAGCTTTCTACATCCATTTTGCAGAGGTATAAATTACAAGCGCAAACTGCTACTGAATTGAACTGAGCACTAGTACTTAGGTACTAACAACAAGCACTTTCCTGTTCACCTTTTCTGCTGTAATAGGTTATAAAAGGCAAGGCAGTTCCTGAGAACCTTTTTTACTCTTAGATAAGCACCTTGAACTAGTTTTACATGTGAATAGGAAGGGTCAAACACAACTAAAGGGGAAAAAAAAAAGAGAAAAGAAATTGCCTGTCTAACCAATAAGTGCCTTAAAAGGGTAAACTTTCGTCCCACTAAACCAGCTAATACATGTGTGGTGTGGGTGGTGTAAGCAGAGAACAGAAATGTGAGACTTTGCATTACTGAGTGGATATATTTGCAAATATCATAGAAAGAGGTAGCAAAGCTTTTAGAAAATATAGACCATTACCCCTGTAGCTTCAAAACTTCAGTTACTATGTTCTGCTCAGTCAGAGTTCCTCATGTATATGAAATACAGAATTGTCTAGCATGGATGAGTAGCTAAATAAGGCAAGAAATCAAAATACCTATTTAAACAGAAAATGAGATTTCAAGGAAAGAGCTAAGGGATGGCTCATGAGCCCAGTATGCATCTTCTCTGGCTGCACATTATAGCCCGCGCTGACACTCCGCACCAGCCAATCCGGGAGGATGCTTCGTGTTCAAGTGTTACTAAGCAACGTCACTACCCAGCAGCAGGGATGCAGTATGAAGCACTGCCTGGCTTTATAATTATTTACCATCTAACCTATAAATGATTTTCTGAAAAATAAAACATAATATTTCAATATGATTAAATATTTTTTGCAGACTTTTTGGGTTGTTTTTTGGTTTTGTGGTTTTGCTTTAGAAAGAAAGTATCAAATATAATTTGGCTGCTCTGTCTGCCAGACAGATTCCTTCTTATACAATTTGCTTTTAAAATTGTCTTCTGTTGATCTTTTAATCATGAAGTTTTTCAGTACCTTCCATTAAAATTATATATTTTACAATTAATTCTCTATTCCATTAAACAGTTCCTCTTTGCCTGTTTCGTAAGAGGAATGCTGGATAGCGAGTAAATATTTTCAAATTAACTGACGTCTTTCACTAACACAGCACTTTTTATGTTTAAGTTGATGTCACACAAAAGTTGTGAGGAGTATAAAACACATCAGCACATGAAGAGTCTATTAGTCCCAACTAAATAAACCACCTTGCCAAGCTTTGTAATCTATTACATGTTAATTACTTTCACACTTGTGAAAGTATGTTTGCTTTGCTGAAGTGCATAACTTTTAAGCAAATTAAAATTCCTAAAATAGTTTGCATGAGGAAAACCAGAGTTGCAGCCTAAGGGCATTTTACTAGATCGGTGTAGAAAGAGACCAGAAGGAGCCGGACTTCAGCGTCTCAGTCCCAGGAAGTCCTGCACGCAAATAGGTGCACACACATTGTGTAGCACGTGCTGTGACTCTGGACCGTTCTATGCAGTGCAGGCTTATTTTACATGGCAAGCTGACAAGCAGTAAACTCAGAATAGACCTTCAGTGTTTTCTGAACACAAGGAACTTACTGTGAGGGCAAGTCATCATCAGCCAGCGCATCTCCTAAGTTCATTATGTTCCAGATGCACAGCACGTACTGCATACACAGTTGATCTGCAGGTGAGCAGCAGCTGCCAGATGTATTCCTGGCATCAGGAACACTGAACAGAACTATTGCCCTTGCTCTGATCACATGGCTCATGTCCACTTGCTGTGCCTGTGCTGAGTTTTACATGCAACAGACTCCTGCAGGGACAGTAGCCGCTTGCCTGTCTTTTTCCCTGGAGAACATTTGGCTCTCTAACTGTTGCTCCAAATTATAAAGAGTGATCAGAGAAAATATATGTATGTGTGCTTATACGTATATATGGATCATTAGCAATCTCTCAGTCCTTTCACTGAGATCATATTTTGTATTTAAGTAATTTTTATTTCTTGGTTTTGGATACTCACAACCACCCATCCATAAAAATGACTGCATATACTGAAACCAGAGCTACTGTATATTTTATCTGAGGGTGAAGAAGATTCTTGCAATATAACTCCAGATTGTGAGTAACACCATCCTGTAAGGCTTCTGCTTGGGGCCCTTCTATTAGACTATGAAGGTGGTCTCTCTAGCAGTATACCTGTATTGCTTTTCATGACCCCGTGTCCAAAGATGTGCTCATGTGTTGTTCTCCCCTCAGCTTGATCCATACATGTCCACTCTGCAAGCCATGTCTTCTCTCTTGTTTATCCTTGTTGCATCTGCCTTTTGGCAGGAGCAAATTCAGCTATGCCAGGTATCTCAACTTTTTGTGCCAATCGGTGCCTCAGCCTTTCAGGACCAAGTTTCAAGAAATAGGTAGCGCAGGGTTTGCACCACCACTGTCCAAGATTCAGGATCTTCCAGATGCAGCAGCTCTAAGCTGTCAGATTCTCTGTCACTCCCAGAAGTCAGAGCTACCCAGAACACTGTTCTGCAGCTCTGGGGTATGAAAATGCCCCTCCTCTCCCTAGCATCAAGTTCCTGGAGAATAATATCACACCACTGCCCTCTCTCAACACAAACCCCACAAGAACAACTCTGGCCAGCGGCTGCTGTGCTGCATCTCCAAAGGACTCACAGCTGAACAGCACAACTCGGCCACCCTGCCAAATCTGGACTCTGCTCTTGCGCTTATTGTTTAACCTCTGCATTGCACTGGGCTTCCCAGAATCACCTTCAGGACTTGTACAGAGGAGGTGGTATTTCTCACATATTGCATGCCTGCTAGTATTTTTATCTGCTGTCTTGTGGCGTGTTTCAAATGACAGTTTTGGCAGGCTAGTTGAAGAGCCCAGATATGCACAACAAATTTCTTTCAATTGTACTCAACTGTTTCCACTGAACTAACCAATAAGATAGTGACGAGAATATCTCTGCCAGCCTGAACTCTCTCCTACACCAGTCTGCAAAACCCAAGCAAACCTGTGCTTCCTTTAAAATACTTGGATGAGATTGCTTCAAGTCTGTACTTACAATGCCAAAAAATTTGCTGAGGAAAGCTGTTCCTTTTGCTGATACATTTTAGATCAGAATGTGTTTTCTGCACATTTTCTTCACATTTGCTGAAGAGAAATAAGAGACTGCACTTCTGGCATTAAAGGACTTTTTATGTCCAATGATATAGCCGAACATCATAAATTTTGCCAGTGTAGACAGAAATCAGTTAACAGCCAGACGATACAATGCTGCTTTAAAGGAGATAATAGTCATATTTAAGTTTAGAAGTATGGAAAATGAAACGACTAAAGATCAGGCCCTTGAAAATCATTACACAATGTACTTGTGCTGAAAAGCATTTGCAGCTTGAATAAGATCTGACAATACAGGAGACCATAACTAAGCCATCTATGGCAGAAGTAGAAAATGATAAATCAGGGTATAGCAAGCACCGTTCAAGCTGTGCGACCATTTTGTATGGGGTTTAAAGTCTGATATGTAAAAACACAGTACTGAAAAAAACAAACACACACACAAATTCAGCTAACTGAGAAAACACAGAGGAAAATACATGACTTCTATGGATCTACAGAACACATTGCAAATTACACTGAATGCCCAACAAAAGAAGCAAAATGGGTAGAATGACTGGGTATTTTACTACCATATGCCTTAATGCTCCACTATACTATAAAATTTGTGGAATACCTGAGCCAGATGTTGTAGTTTTGAGTGTGGATGGAAGCAATATACTGGTAACATTTCTGTAATAACACAGAAATGGTCCCAGGCTACTCTCTCAGCAGTCAACTTTACTGCCTAATGGCTTTACCAGCTTGCCACTTACTGGTCTTAGACTGAGTCTTGTTCCTGAGAAACCAGATTCTCATTCTTGGTGGCTTACATGTAGCTGCAACCTTTCATTCATGCTGCGGGGATTTCAGGCTTGAGGAATTTTGTACTCTGCATACCAGCCCTCATTTCCTGGGCAGAGATTGCTTTGCTACACTAAGCATGCAAAGTGCTCCCAAATGCTACGACAATACAGAGTTGACATCAAAGAAAAATTTAGCTGTGCAAAAGAGTTTGTCTACAGAATTAAAATCTGACTTAAGACAACAGTGATTCAGTAGAACTTCTGTCAGCTGTAACTGTTAATGAAAGATCACATATCACCAGCATGCCAGATTTAGCCTTATCATACGTACTGAATACTACCAAGTTTCTTCGAGGCAGACAAGACACCTTTTTCCCAAGGGGGGACCCAAGAGAGTTGATGTTCAATTGCTGACAGAGATACTGCTTCAGAAACCATCAATAATAAGCCAGTTTCCCAAGGGGGAAGAGGCTTGTGCAATGCCCATTTTGAAAAGGCCCTGTTCCAGATAACACTTTGACACACTTCTGTTCCAGGGTTCCTCCTCCCTCTCTGCGTTCTCCATCCCCTTCTCCCCCTTTATGCCTCTGGCAGCATGCTTGGGCATATGATATCTCACATCTGGGGAACAGCCCAGCTCTGCAAGCAAACCCACACAGGAATTCCAGCTGCCGCTGTTATTGGAACGTGCCTGGAAGGAGTCTGCGTTTCTACAGGTGCCAGGAATAAATATAGCAGCAAAAACACTATTGCAAGTCTAGTGAGGGTGGCATTTAGGGATTTCTGAAGAGGATTTACCAACACATGTTCCCATGTGGGTCCCCAGTTGTTTATGTTAAGCAGTCATGCTTCAGACAGGTGCCACAGCCCAGGCCAGCATGGTGTCTAGGCACATCTTCAGAGTTGGTGGGATTTGTTCTTGAACATGGCTTAACATGGAGAAGTTGTTACCTCATGCTTCCCGAAGTTGCATCAGGACTTTGCTCAGAGTACAGCCGGATTTAGTGGTGTTTTGTAGAGGCACATAGGTACCCTGACAGAGCAGGGTACGAGGATGCTCCAGAGATCCCCTAGGATACCAGCTATAAACTAGCCATGAGCCACACTCCCACCTGCTATCCATAAACCTCCTGTTGCCATATTCACACAACTGACAGAAGTGCCCTTGAGCACAAGTTAAACTCCCAGCTCTGCCTGCCCTTTCCTCACAGGGTAGGTCTTCACACTTCGGTGTGCCACACTGTGCATGTGATGTGAAATGTTTTCTCAGATTGAGCGATAGAACCCTGTAGTCCAGACTGAAGCTGCTGCTGCTGCTCATCAGGATGAGCCGTAAGTACAGTCACCTTCATCCTGACCACTTTATGTCACGCAGAGCAAGTTCCTGTGCTGCAAACGTAACTGGCTGCAATAGCTGAACGTCACTGCCTGCTGGGCAGCCAGGAAACAGGTTTTTATCATGACACACGATAGGGAATGTGAGATTACGTCTGCCCAGTCTCTCTAGCCCGCTCTCATTCTAGTTGTGAAGGAAAGTTTCCTTTCCTTGAAGAAGAGTTTTCTTTGAGATGGGAGGCACACTATTTTTGGTTTTGCAGCTTTGTAGACTAACTCAAGTAGCATCAATCAGTTGCAGAAAACTTAGCAGCAAATTGAAAATCACTAATGGAACACTACAGTTGACTTTTACTATTAGTAGGCAAGAATCATGCATAATGTAGCAGTTATTGTTAATTGCACAGGTACCTGATTACTTAAATAGGTTTTGCAGATATTTAAAATGCATGGCAGGACAGTACAATACACTGAATACTTTATCAACACTCTAAAGTGACTGTGTTAAGAGGCACTGCAGATTCTTTTTGGCAACGCATCAAAACAATTCAGAACTTTATTATATCCATTCTGTTTTAAGAATATGTTATATAGCATGCCATTTATAATGGATATAAAATGCTTAAAGACATTTTTATTTAAGAATTTTTTGTAAGAGTACCCAGAAGAACTATGATGGGAAAAGATCAAAGGAAAAAATGTTATTTTTCTCTTTTTTCCCCCATTAGTTTGTTATCTCTACATTTGACAGTGCTGCAGGTGGTCTGCTTAATTATTTTCTCCTCTGTAGCTAGTCAGTCTGTCAGTTCCCGTTCTTGTTTCAAAGGTCATAGCTGCAAAGGAGGGCGGGGGGAAAGGAAGGAAATGAAATAGGGCAAACCCAAAATCTGGCAGGACTGTCAGAGACAGTAATGAACTCAGACCTTTGATTCATATTTTCATTGGCAAAGACCCCACAAGTGTCAAGAAATATAAACCAGGGTACCCTAAGGTTTTCCTTATTTTGACATGCTGTAATAACATGAGCATATATAAATTAGTGACAGAAACTAATTGGTTTTTCAAACCCTATATTGATGAGGAATGGACCAAAGTGGCAATAAGTTAGTCAAATTCAAGGATGAATTAGATTCCAGCCTTTATGTTGCATCAAATTCTAGCTGATTTAATAATAATTTTGAATTTCTTGTCTTGTTTTAGAACAAAACAGAGGAAAATGCTGAAAGATTACCTGTTTTCATAGGTTTCTTGGACATTAGGCTCTATTTCATGAGAAGACCTCATTAGTAGGAGTGTATCCAAATAAGAGCTTGGTCCCCTGGTTTAGGATCTCACTATAGCTAGAGAGATTGTCTAATCAATACAGAAAAAGGAAAGATGCTGCAAATAGAATTTATAGGAGAGAATTACCTAATTCCCATTGAAAAAATCATTGATATTTGAGCACTTCAGGCTACTTTCAAACACCCTTTGAAGAACTTCATTCCCTCTACAGCTCAAAAGAGACCAAGCTTTGGATGGTTCACAGATGTTCATTCTTTAAATTATTGAACGCTTCTACTGCATACTCAGAAGTTCGTATTAAGATAAAGTAAACAAATTCCATCTTTTTAATGTTATGCATGTGTTGGATGGAAATGTAATGTTGGCTACATATTTATTTGTATGGTTATGACATGCTGATTATTGGAGTGCTGTGCACAAACAAGTTATTGTACTATATTAATTCAGAACTTTATTCCTTTAAAGGAACATGATTATTTGCAGTGAAAACACTGCTACAAAATTAACACAAACCTAACCATCATAGCAATAAATATAGATAAATAAAGCATAAAGTGTGACAGCTGATTACTCAATAGGAAATAGGCAGCTGGAGTATTAGCCAAGAATAACCAAATGGACAAAGGCTCAGTGTAATCCCTAGATTTGAAAAGAAAAGAATGGAAAAGAAACTGTAGTGTAGTAACCCAAAACAAATAAGTGAAATAGAAAAAATAGGCAATGAACTTCAAAAAAAGGGCAACTAATATAATTTACCAGGACGCACGTTTTCCACAAAAATTGTAACATTTTCAGAACAGAAGAGGGCACCTGCTCTTTGGAACTTCATACTCCAAACCAAGGAATGCAGCATATTTCATTGTGCTGGTTTTGGCTGGGATAGAGTTAACTTTCTTTGTAGTAGCTAGTATGGGGCTATGTTTTGGATTTGTGCTGGAAACAGTGTTGAGAATAGAGGGATGTTTTTGTTACTGCTGAGCAGTGCTTACACAGAATCAAGGCCTTTTCTGCTTCTCACAGCATCCCACCAGCGAGGAGGCTGGGGGTGCACAAGAAGCTGGGAGGGGACACAGCTGGGACAGATGACCCCAACTGACCAAGGGTTGTTCCACACAATATGATGTCATGCTCAGCATATGAAGCTGGGGGAAGAAGGAGGAAGTGGGGGGACATTCATAGTTACGGCATTTGTCTTCCCAAGTAACCATTATGCATGATGGAGCCCTGCTTTCCTGGAGATGGCTGAACACCTGCCTGCTGATGGGAAGTAGTGAGTGAATTCCTTGCTTTGCTTTGCTTGCGTGCATGGTTTTTGCTTTGCCTATTAAATTGTCTTTATCTCAACCCATGAGTTTTCTCACTTTTACCCTTCAGATTCTCTCTCCATCCCACCAGGGGGGACTAAGCAAGCAGCTGTGTGGGGCTTAGTTGCCGGCTGGGGTTAAATCATGACAGTCAGCTTTCAAAAAACATTAATTTTCTGTTCAATATGGAAAAGCAGCTGTAAGCATGCCACTTTACATCAGTTTAAGGTTTTTTCTAAATACTGCCAGTTACCACAGTTCTGCTGTTGAAGTGCATTTAAATACATTAAAAAATTATGATATCATGTATCTTTATGATAGTCTCTTCATCCTTCTAGTATATTAGCCCTTTTGCTGAACAACTGGGAGATTTAGATTTATCTGCTAGAGGTGAAAAAGGCTTGGGAGTACAGGCAATTCTCATTCTTTATATTTATTTTTTCCCCCTCAAACTGAATAATGCCATCCCCCAGGACACAGCCAGCCCAACATCATTTTATCATGACTGAACATTTGCTAGACTGCAACGGGTGTAGTTAATGGAATTGCAGTGCTTGCTGAAGTACTTTCTACTGAGATTTGGGAACACACTTTCTAGAACATAGGGCCACCTCTGGCTGGGGTAGATCAATGCAATGCTCCTTATTTTTTCCTCTGATATTCTGTTATTTCCCTTAGCCAAGATGTCTTTTGCAACTTAAAGAAGTTGAAGGAAAGGATTGTCACTGATGACTCAGAGTAGCACGGAAAATTGAGCCAGAAATGTCACATGGAGGCAGTACTGGAAGACGGGCTACCATTAAAGCTATAAGCAACTCCTTTCTGCTTACATGAACAACCTTTACCTTTATATTAGGCATTTATTGCTTGGCGCAACAGTACATCAGCCAGCATATCATCTTTAACCTAACAATTTTTTCCTCTAAAAGAAGGAAATTGTGTAATGTCAGAAAACACAATAGGAACAAGAAAAAGAACTTTTCACCTATGATCAATAACTGTGTTTTCTGGGCTAGCTCATGCACTGCAACTGGTACATGCTTACCCGAATAAAAGGCAAGGGACCAAAGACAGTACGGTGGCAGTATCACTACAGTTGGGACACAGTTACCAGTCTCTTATCATCTCTTTCTAGAGGTAGTTAGACACTGGGTGTAAGACTATGACTGCAAGAGCAAATAATCATTCTTCCTTCAACCACAGAAATCCTAACATCATTGGCTGTCTCTGGGCAAGCATAAAATACTGAAAGTTCAGCTGCAAAATTAATTGCTCTTGGAAGATGGATGTTTTCAGAGTTTATCAGCTTTATTTCTCAGGTACTCTGCCAGCCCAGTTTCTGTAAATTCATTATTTTTATTCGTGAGAGGCAAATGGTTAGCACAAGCAAGTTCAACAGTACTTAAGCTAGTCTGGATATTCATGTAACAGTGCAACAATGTTGATAGTAAATCTGCCAAAACAGACCTAATCAACCAACCGTTTCCAGAAACCTGTCTGCATAATTTGCAATATGAAATCCTTAATGCAGTTGTGCAACATCATGGAAAGGAGAGATTTGATATTATCTAGTTTGGTTTGCTTGTTTTAAAGATGAAAAGGCCTGGTGCAATCATAGTCTTGGCATACACGTACAATGAAAATGACTTCAAATTAAATTGAAAAATAATCTGGATAACATTGGTTATGTTTGCTCAAACAAACTCAGTCAATTCCTCTTCCATTTTATTCCCTAGCTTATTTATAAGAGGCATTAGAGACAGGATATCATTTATGATGATGTCCCGTACGTGCAATGGTAGCATAAAAGATGATTGTTCAAGTGTTAAGAGAGTCAGTCTGGAAGTCCTGAACAGCCAAAACCTATGTACTTGAGCAGCTTAAAAGTGTTGGCGCAAGTCTACAGGATAACGGAGGATAACAGAGAAAAGAAAGCAATTGCACAGGAGAGGTTGAGAAGTGGAAGAAGCTGCTAATTCTTCCTCCATCATGTTTATAGTTTTCCTCTTCTGTTGCTTTTTCCTGCTTGCTTTACTCTTTCTATCCCTTCTTTTCCCTTCCTCACTCAACAAAGACTTCATGCTCTGTTTGCAAGCTTATCGTGTTTTGCTTCAGCCAACCATTTACGATCCATCTGAGTGAAAAGGAGCAAATGGAAGCATGAACATCAGTCCGCCCCATGTCCAATGGCAGTACACCTTTGTTGCCAGTGGTCTGGAGAGTCTTATTCCATCTTTGCGTTTAGAGATCATCCACCAGCAATGGATTCTAATACCACGGCACGACAACCACTACCTTCCCTTCCCCAAGGCAGCAATTGGCCTCATGTTTTGACCGCAAAACCAGTCAAGGGAGAAAAACAAAGCTGTAGAGCTAGAGTGACCAATCCCACACATCCATGAGAGCAGCAGGACTGAATAGCAGATGCAGGCAATAAACACTGTTCACACAGATTGAAATTTCTTCTTGTGATACATACAATCAATAATGAATAGCAAACAAATTAATGAGATCCAAGGTCTATTTACAAAGCACAAACAAAACAAAAAGACTGAAACTGATCATATTAATTATTTGCAGCTAGGAGCTTCACTACATTTAGCACTGAATGATTTGAAAAGAGCTCACTAAAAATGCACAAATCTCTGCTTTGAGTCAAAGCCTGAAGGAACTTGAGCAGGGCCTGAACTACATCTTAACCAAGTGTCCTAACCACCGAGTCACCCAATATTCAGGGTTGTGTATCTCCAGTTAGCTTTTGTTCGTATGGGAGAAATGTCGAAATTTTCAAATAAAAGAAGGAAAGGAAAATTTAAATCATATGAAACAGCAACCTGTTTCCAATCCGTTTTTTTTAAATTACTTTTAAACTTCTTTATACGGTGCTTTGAGATCTGTGGATGAGATGTGCCAAGTAAGAGCAAGGTATGATTATTAGTGCCTCCTGAGGGAAGAAAAAGTATCCTATTAGGATTTTTTATGCTGAGTGGAATGACAGGCCGCCTATTCTGACTATAAATTCTGGGCATTTCAATGTAGGAGTGTTAAATGAAAAAACAATATGTTAAGACGTTTTAAATAATACTATATATAAAAAATATATAGTATTCCTTGTCTGAATCTTACTTTCCTATTACTCTCACATAAATTTACTGCTAGGAATTTAATAGGAAAAGACTCAGTGATCACAAGAGATTCCCAAGTACAAGTGCAATACCAATAGCACTGTTCTAATAAAACCAAGCAGTTATTTCCCAGATATATGATATGGTTAGAGTTAGCTGTGGAGGACTAAATAAAGTACCCTACCCTGTAGAGGACAGTGATTTCTGTTCTACAGGTATGCCATTAAATAACATCTTGAGATAGCACTAATAATTTTTTCCCAGCTGCATATATAAAATACAGAATGCTTACCTGTACCCTTCCTCATGATTTTTCCATGCTAGCCCAGGTGATATAGACATAGCAGCAAACATGTTGAAGTGCTTTGTGCTGGTTAAGATTCAGAGGCGCTGCTTATACTCCAGAGACGAGCCATCCTCACATGTCATATAATATGCAGATTCACCTCTCCCACCACCATAAATTGCTCTCTCAGTTCACTGGGGCAAAATCAATAATAAATCTACTTGATTTGCCTCACAGAAAAGTTAAGGAGGGCATCACAAAACACCTTCCAATTAAAGGTGTGCTATGCCACTCAATTTAGTACATTAGAGGTAGCTCAGCTAGAACAGATGGAACTGATAAGCCTAGAGAGCTGTGAAAACAGATCCTAAAAATCCACAGATCCTAGAAACAGTGTTGACATTGTTCCTTCCCAATGCAGCTATAGTACTTCTGGGTCTAGATCAGCTCTCTCTAATGAGTACTTAGTGGGGTAGGTAAACGCTGGCAGAAGCTACCTTCACCTACCAGAAGGTGGAATCTCCTTGAGATATTGCCATGTTGTCATCATATGAACCCCATCTGAGGGGTGGAAGATTGTAGACTGATGCCTACACAAAAGCACCACCCAGATAAAAGAGATTAAGAAGTATGGTCCCTAAATCTATAGACATGAAGTACTGTATAATAAATTACATCTTCAGAAAACACCAGGAGCCTTTACCTGGAGGGGTAGGATGAGTTGAGGGAGGGGAGACTTGAGTATGAAGATGAGGATAAGCCTATACTTGAAAATACTAAGATGGTGACTTGGCATAAGGTATCCAGAACTGCCTAGATCGTGATGTAAGCTGTCTGGTTCATTGACAATGTGAGTGACCAATCCCACACATCCGTGAGAGCAGCAGTACTGAATAGCAGATGCAGCCAATAAACACTGTTCACACAGATTGAAATTTGTTCTTGTGATACATCCAGTCAATAATGAATAGCAAATAAGTTAATGAGATCCAAGGGCTAATGTTTAATTGCATTACTGCACTTGAAGACTGGGGATTTTGCTGACTCTAAATTATGGGAAGGTGCCAAGCGAAAATGTTAATCTACATAAACAATGTGAAAGCTATGTTATTAATCTTAGAAAAAAACAAAATAGGAAGATACGTTCAATCGGCTATAGCTCCAGAAGTGTTCCTTGCAGCTCTCTTGGTAGGCTTTCACATCCAAAATTGTATTTTTACTAACAATTACACTAGGGCTTATACTTTATATTGTCATTTTTCCCTGTCACTTTAACATAAACCTATCAAAAGTATTTCGGAGTAGCATGTGTCTGTGCTTGTGTCTGTCAGCTTCTAGCTTTAGGTGCACTATGAATCAAAAGCATAGAGGAAAGACAAAAGATAAAGCAGAGCAAATACCAAAGGCACAGTGATAAATCTGCTTGTTTCTACCAAAGATAGCTATTAATTTCACTTCAAGCACTTAAATGAATCAAATAGAACTATCATCTATTACAGTGTTGGGAAACTCAGAATTTTCAGACCAGTCAGCTTCATGGAAATGTGCTGTCTGGTTTTTATGTATGTATATGCAAACTTCCTGACTCAATGAAACAAACTAAAACACTAAGTGAAACTCAGCTCAAACAAGGTCGAGGCTATGCAAAAATATGGTATTTCCAATGAGCTTTGAACCCCAAATATAATTTAACTAAAATTCACCTATCTTGACTCATTTTCTATAGCCTGATCCACATGTTTATCCATCAAAACCACAATATATGACTGTAGGCTGGGAAGGTTTCTCAGTGAGCTGGAAACCAATATAAACCAAATCCTGACTTGTGAATTGACAAAGAGGTTAAATTGGCCTACTGTGTAATCAGAAATGGGTAGTGATTTCAGGTGTCTTCATTATGGGTACATGATACCAATCACTTGGTACCTAGATTATATACCAAGATCTAATCACTAGATTAGATACGGCACATAATCTAAATATTAGCATCTCTGAAAATCTCGCCCTTTCAGAGTCTTAAGATAATATCTCAATTTTAAGATGCTTAAAATCATCAGTCATCTCTGAAAACATTGCAACATGTTTTATCAAACAAGGTTACAGGGAAAGCTTCATAAAATGAGAAGCTCATGTTTAAAATATTCTTGCACTGATACTGTTTGATGCTTGATACAACAATAACCATATATTTTCAGGTAGCATTAGCATGTTAACGAATGCTGTCCATCACTGTTTGTGAATCGCTAATGCATTCTTAATATCTGATAAACCAGAACCTTAGGGTGCAAAGTTCTATTAACATGCTAATGCATCTTGTCCCTGCTTGCTTTAGAATTAGAGAGCGTAGGTTGTTAGCCAGTACAAGACCATTTTTCATTTTGTTAAAGCCATTAACAATGAGAAAAGAGACAGAGATGCTGTCTGTCAATCAACATTTCTTATCAACTAACAGCTAAATATAACAAAAAATCTGCCCGTAAAGCAGTACAGGGAAAAATTAAACTACAATAGCACCTAACCATCTGGTTTTGGAAGCCCCATGGATTATTTGTATTTAGCATGTGTGTCCAGAAATTTGGTGCTGGCTCTATATTCCATGGCCCAAAAATCTCAATTATTCTGAGTGCCTTACAAGTTCAGCATGATGAATTTAAAAAGGAGTAGTGATATACCTCAGTTCCAAATGTTATTGCACCCACAGCATTTGTTTTGAATATAACAACATAGCGTTTCTTCAATTTTCTAGAAGATAGAAAGGACTCTTCCTTTCCACTCATGTGAAACTGAGTTACTCCCTGAAATGAGCGCAGCTATACTGATTTAAAAACAAGATCAGTTAGATTTAAAATCAGGCCACTGATGAAGGAGGCAGTTGCACAGACCCCGTATTTTCAAGTATTTTACAGGGGGAAAAAGAGAGTGTCAACAGCTTGATTCATACACATAAATGGGAAGTGAAGGGAAGAGTGGAATAAAAAAGTCTGTACTGACTTACAGATTTGGCTTAACATCTTTGTGAAGGCAAACAGGGCAGCAGCAGCGCTCTGCACCAGCTGCCATGTTAATTAAGGGTCATGATACCCTGTGAGTAGTCTTGATGAGCACTGAAAAGCTGTCTGATTTTGGCAATGCATACAGCAAAGAGGTCAACACTTCTGGGGCCAGTGTGGCCCAATTTCTTCCTGATGAGAGAAATTGTTCTTTAGTATACATCTCGTAGGCAAAGAGAGAGACCTGATATGCAGCAAGGATTACAGGAGGATCAGTCCCTGATGCTGGATACGCACAAAGTAGCAAGGCCTTTTTTACCCAGCCTTACTTATTCTATGAATCCGTTCGAAGAGCCAGCTGCAACCCCGTTTTGGAGCATGTAAAGAGTGCCTCAGTGAAAATGTTTCATATATTAAGGAAAGATTATAATATTCTCTTCTCATGCGACACATCTCTATTGTTCCAGTCTTTAACAGAAAACTGGGGAATGTTTTGACGGCTTGAGGTATGAATTAGCATAGAGCAAAAAGCAGAAAGACATTTTCAGCCAGATCTACCCAGATGCAAAATTCCTTTTCATTTCTGTTTGTGACCCTCTTGTGAACAGTTTCTCAAGAACTCTTGAGTACTGCAGTATTACCAGTACGTTAACCATGCAGATTTTCTTGGCTTGGAAACTAAAATCCAGAAATATCTGCCAAATATATATTTTACACTTTTTATTTGTGGAATTTCTACTTTTCACAGAACTGTTCAGTTACCTGAGTCGTCAGATAAAAGAAACATGCTCACATTATCTGCCTATGTTCACTTACACCATTCAAGAAATGACCAATCTTTTAAAAATGCACAGATTAGATAAAATTAACAAACCAGTGAACTTTGTAATAGGCTAGTGGATAATTCATAAACAGAAAAGGTGACATTGAAATCAATTATTCATTGGAAATTATTTGCTTAACTCTACTGCAGTCAAATTTCTACTCAGCTCTAGAATGAAACCATTACGCATTCATTCTTGTTTGCATCCTAATTAGTTTTTGAACCTAGCTTAGCAATGCAATATGCCACTACATCATTTAGCTCGGTGTCCCTTAACAGACATCTGAAAGACAATTTGACATCTTGAGATCATGACAGCTGCTGCAAAGGTATGATCTCAGTATATTGAGAGAGAGTGAGAAAAAAGAGAACTGGGACTGTACAGGATATAGGGGGAAGAAATATCTGTCTCCTTTTAAACAAGATAAAGAATAGATTCTAACATTTATGGTCCACTCACTGAACCTTATGAGTTGTAAAATGACTAGACAGGGCAGTACATATTCTCAGGTTTGCATTTGCTCCTTGCGCAGATAAGTAGCTAGCACAGACTGAAGCACACCTGAGCTGTGTCATTAGGCTGACAACATCCAATCAGAGTGCAGGTGAAAATTTTCAAGTTATTGTATCATTACAGAACCCCAAAGCTTATACAGAAAAAATGTACATCTTGCATATCCAAGTGACAGACACAAAATGAGAGCATCAATAGCAACAAACACTATGACTAAAATATAACAGAATATATATATATAGTTTATCAAGCAGCACGTATTCCTAGCCATCTGTCATACATTGCAAACTGCACACCTGACCTTCTGTACACAGGTTTTCTACAGTTGCTAGTTCTCACTGTCTTATCATGAGTTTCAGAGACCTGGCACTTGTCCTGAGAGTCTTAAATCCCAGAGCTTTGTGATAATGTGGGAGGGTCAAGTGGGAGAAAAAGACATATCCTTTGTAGTAGAAGAGCAAAGCTTGAAAACATGCATTTTTAAAAGCTCAAGCAACAGAAGGTAAATAATAAACAGCCCCAGCATATTGTTTTAAATATCACATTAATATATTTTAAACCAAATGCTTGACCCATGATGGCTCAAATCTGGAAATGCCCGGAGTTTCTAAAGTGTAGCTCTGGGGCTCTGAGATGATGCTAGAGCCCTGTCTCATCTCACTGCCATGCCTCTCTTCCACCCATGCTACGAAGCTATACTTTCTAACAGCTTCAAGACAGGACAAGTTATGCATGCATGCTGTGCTGCATCATAAGTTAAATCACAGCTAATTTTATCAATGGATGATAGGGAAAATACAGTTTATGAAGCACATGCAAGACCTAGTCCTTCAGTCATCCAAATCAGGGACCCAGCCAAGGTCAGCAGTAAATCTTCTCCAGGCCCTGGCCTTGGATTTCCTTCCACAGAAACCAGGGCAGAAGGAGAGGATGACGCACACCTACATCTCACCCCAGCTCAGAGTCAAGATGCACCTGAGGCATTTGCCCAGACAAGGGAAGCAGAGGCTTCTCCAGAAACTCATAGTTTCGAAATATCTTACTGAGCCCATAGAGTCTTAAGACTTAATGCTGTGTTGAAGTCTGCGGTGAGGAATCTAGAGCGTGACCTTCCCTTTTTAATATCTGACTGCATACATATATATATATATATATATAGATGTAGATATACACACATGCAAAATCTAAAACAAAGTTAACTTTTTCTTGTCTTCTTCATATCCTATATTACCTGTAGATTTCATATGAATCCTGCACCAAAATAAGTATTCTCACCTGTGAAATGATACTGCATTGTTCTAAATTATTGCTGTTTTTCTATACTTATTCCTTTCCAGAGTTAAACACCTCTCATTTAGATGGTATTTTATCATATTTCTTTTTTGTCTGTTTCTCAGTATGTCAATTTTTTCACTAACAATTAAACTGCAGAACATTTCATGTTTTCAGTGAAGATTTAAACCCTCATTAGCCTGTTTAGATTTTTTTCTCAAAATAATGATTTCAAATAAATTAAGGTACTTTGTTCATTGATTCATTATGCAATTAATTTATTTTCATATTTTGCACACATCCTGAGGAAAGATTAACAAGCATATACCACACATATGCTAGGGTGGAAGAAGAACATTTCTACTCCAATTTAGTATACTGAAATATTAATACAAATAAAGCAGGAATGGTTGCAAGACATTTTCAGTAAGGTATTATAATGTTGTCTGGGTGACTGAGAAGTGATTTCACAATCCAGCCAGAGGATAAGCCACTCAAAGTCCAGGGAAATGGACTGGAAGTCTTTCTCACATCAACAATACAGTTATTTACCTTTCAACTCCAATTTTTGTGATATAGTTTTGTTCAATCTTCTAGTATTATTACATTGTTTCTAGTAAAAGATGAAGATCTTTGCATTTTCAAAGACTCTTTTTCCAAAACACATTCAACTGCCGCAACCATGGTTTCTGTTTTATTCCTTCAGTATTCTCTTGTGGTATTGATGATACTATCATAAGATATCATGATAGTTTAAACTTAAATATGCACTACCTTTTCTTTCAGTAACCACAGTAAGGAAGTTGTTTCCAATGGGACACAAGAAGTAGAAAATTTTAATTGATTTGCTGGTTTCAGACCCAGTCTCTGAAAAGCAAATTCATAAAAGCAGGGCTAGAGAAGTCGGATCAGAAATGAAATACCCATTCGTCTTCCAGTTACGAATTGAAATAATATGAAATAGTGGTTGGGTTGTAGCTGTTGTATTCAAATGATAGAAGCCAGACAAACTTTGTAGGTAAAGGTAATATCTTCTACCAAATCAAGGGAACTTCTTAAGTAAGGGCTGATCCTGTCAATTGTTAGGAATTAAAGGAAGAAAATAACTGAACTATAAGATGCTTAGCTATTTTTAATTTTTCCTTATGATTATAGAATTAGACAGTTGTGTAGTTCATATACTGTAAAATACACTAACTGCGTATTCATGCTGAGACTTTGATCAGATTCCCAGATGCCTCTGAGCTTCTGATCTGAAATGTTAATCTATGCTCAAAAAACATTTCGTTGTAAGGAAAGGATCTAATTTAAGCACAGTGATCATGATTCAGGCTAAAATAATTCAGTTTATGGTAAAAGAAGACTCAACTTCCTTTTTTTGAGGGTTAAACTTTCAGTAAATTACTGTCTTCCAAGGTTTACTGAAAAGCTAATTCTGAATTGTCCACTCTGCCTAATAACACATCCCCTCTGAAGTTTAATTCTTTAGGCTCAGGCTTTGATAAAGAAGTACCAGACACAGTTTCACTTTCATCTGCTAAAGGCTTTCATCTTCTCTCCTGTTCTAATTGTCCCTAACTAGGGTGGAATTCACTTCTATTTCAAGTAATGCATTGGCAGTTACAAGGTTAAACACTCTTCACATTAAGATACATGTGCATCCCCTTCAAAAATCACTATTCTCAACCGTCATGCGTAGAGGAGAAGGAAAACTTGGTAAAACCTTTTTTTTTTTTCTTTTTCTTACTTTCCCCTTTCATGTATGACATTATTAGTGCTATGCTAGTAGAAGTTACTTTAAGCCTTCGTTATCTCTTGACACTTGCTGTGACAGACCACAAGGTTCTGAATTCATTTAGGCACCAGTTGGATTAAGTGGCCATTAACGTGCAGTATACAATATCTAAATGAACTGATAAACAGCAGAAAGAAAACTGGAGACAAGGCGCTTAGGGTTTGTTTCCAGCGCTGTGAACAAAACCACAGGCATGAGATGATATACAGCCCACTGGCTTGAGAGGATGCAGGGGATATTCTTTCTATAGCTGCCAAAAGAAGGGCAATTATAGTAATAAACGTCTCTGAACTAGCTTATAACTTTACAACAGAGAGGGCAAGCATTTTCAGCATGTCCAAAACTAAAACTGTCATGGACTTCAGTGTCCATTAATAAACTAGGGCAAGATATCTCACATATTTTCAGAACTAAATAATACCTTTTATTCTTAGGTTCTCAGACTCAAAGGTCTTCTGCTGAATGGTCTAGCAACTGTTTTCTATTGTGGCTCTGGAAAGAAAGAGCAAGTCACACACTGGACCAGTGTAAATTCCATTTCTTGTCAAAGTTGATTTTGTACCATTTTAAGATGTATTGTCAGCATGAAGGAAGGACAGGGAGAAACCTGGAGAAGTTTTCTAAACAGAAACATGGTGCCAAACAATGCAGGAACAAGTACCAACAAATACCATTTTGCTCATTCTCATGTCTCCCACTGTAATATTTATTTGTTCTTCAGTCTGTCTTCTCAAGAAGTACTGCCATACCCTGCCCACAGTCTTTGTCCTTAATGGATAAATAACACGTAGTTACCAATTTGATAGGACTTCCTAGTTGAAGCTCATTCAGTGTATCTTGAAGTAAAATGAAGATTTCCGTTTACAGTTGTAGGCACTAGATTGGTATGATCATAGAGAAGACAGAAGACATGTTTCATACTAATTAATATAATACCTGAAAGTTAAGGTAACCAGAACTGGGACTGTTTGGAAGTCCTGTGCAATATTCTTCAGTTAGAAGTATTGACTGTGCCTAACCTATAGGGAGAAGTGGCCTTCAGAGCTGAAGAGAGAGCACTAAGAAAAGCAAAAATTGTCATGACTGACAAAAATATGCAGGACAAAAATAGAAAACTACTGAAGAGAAGCATGTTCTTGCTTCTCAGTAGATTTTAAAACCTTGAGAAATGACACACTTGTTCACTGCTGCAGAAATTATGTGCATGCTCATGGAAAGTAATGATAGCCCCTGTGAGTATTTGAAATATGAGCTTTTTCCAATAAAAGTTACTTTTTATTGGTAATTCTTACAGTACCAAAAAAATTGTCTACCTCTATAAACTATTACAAACTATGAGAGCACAGTTTATAATACAATATGTCTTGGTTTTTTTTTTTTTCCCTGCTGAAGTGCCTGCTTTTTTCCAAGAAAATACATTAGTCAACCATAGTGTCTTTTCAGGCTAATCAACCACAGTAACTGAAGCAGAAGTAACCATGCTGCTCAACATAGTCTATTCGTACATATTGTCTGATATTTGTTCCCTAAAAGGGAATGCTTTTAACTAAAAAAAAAAACAAAACAAAAAACCCAACTGATTTTTCTTTTCAGTTATTTATACAGTATTTTTCTCTATACAAAACAAGAAATGAGCCAGTACTAGCAGGTAAACAGATGTGATAGTCTATGAAAAGACTGCCCCAATGACAATTAAATAGGGGAAATTATTATGAAGCAACAAAATATTTAAAAAGATAATTGTTTGTATTATATATCTCACTTCAAGGGGCTGAAAGGAAGGAGAGAATAGGAAACTGCGTAGGCAATTTCCTGCTCTTTAGTTTTCAATGCAATACATGTTTCTTCCTCTAAACGGGCAACTGTCCGGGGCTATAGTGTAGACACCATATACACTTACTTTAAGGGGGCCTTTAACATGGTTTTGCCTGATATAAGACAGCAGGGTATAAATGGAATTACTATGAGAGACATGCAAAGCAACAGTTATCAACAGAGTACTCTCAAACCAGGCAGACAGCTGTCTTTTCTGGGTTTGGAAAAAGGCAAGTATTTTGTTAGTAACCATTTGGATGAAACAAAGTATATGCTTAGAAGATGGTATCAAAAAGGAGGTTCTATGCACACGTGAAAGTCCAGGGCTGCAGTTAAGGACAATTGTGAAAAACTGGAGAAACGTAGGAAAAAGCAATATACAATTCAGTAAAGACAAGTCAAAGATGAGCAGTTCTATAGAACAAGATCTGGGTTATGACTTCATGTTGGGATGCACAATCAAGTATTCTGTCACTATGTTATGCAAAAGAATCTTTCCAGTCTTCAGGCTCCAGCAAGAGAATTCTGTTCAGTTGTTACCACTGTGCCCAAGAAAGATGTAAACAACTAGACGGAGCCCAGAAAAGTTCAAGCTTTAGTTTAGAAAAGGAAAAAGTAAAAGGCAATGTAATATGTCCAGGCATGTAAAAGATACATGCAGAAAACTTCCCAAATTAAGGGAGTGAAACCTTCTCTTTATCTGCTCTAGACTATCAATAAAGAGCAAAAGTTTCAGCAAATTTAATTATTAGGGTAATCTTCCTAGTGGTAAGGGTAGCAAAATGCTAGAAGAGATTGCTTAGGGGAAACTGTGCAATCTCTATAGTTGAAGCCTCTTTAAAGAATAAAAACCTATTCCTGTACTACGCAGGGTCTGCAAACCATTGGTTTTATGGACCGTCTTTAGTTACATGTTTGTACAGAGCCTAACAAAAAGAAGCCTCATTTGCAGACAAAATCGCAGCTGCTCCTTCAGTAAAGATAACACTGATGGATGACAAGGGTAAAATAAAGCACATCACTAGGAAGGGTGTATGGGCTGAATAGCAGACATCTCCTGACAGTTTAGTTTTAATGGCAAGTGATTTCACATCTCCAAGTGATGTGAAATCACCTGTGCCTCTCCAGTAGTTCATGGATTAAATGGATTATGTTTATGGATTACAACAAGAAAATGCCATTTTGGGGAATTCGGCAACATACGTTCGTAAGAGAAAATACGTTTTCTGTTCTTTTCCTGAGGTGACACAAACCAAAAAGTCCATTTCATCCTTTCTTCAGATAGACTTTGGATTTATATCCATCAACAAGCATTCACTTTCTACATTCCAACTCGAATCAACCTATTTTGTTCTTTGCACATCTTTTCAGGTAATAAAAAATATTGTTATGATCAAAGCCAAACAATAGGTTCCAAGGGCCATCTTATAAAAGAGAGGCATTTTCTGCCTCTTCCTAGAACTTCTGTTCTCCAGGTGATGTGATCAGTACTTAAGTATAACAGGTTTTAAATCATTCTTTTTTCTCAATAAAGAGATACTTTCAGGGAAGCAAGCTCTTTCAAAAGTTCATCCAATGTAATCTTTAAGCCAAAAGTAAAATGGTAGGCAAATGCATAGTCCGCTAATCTGCTAGTTAGATCTCAAAAATTTGAGCTGTTCTC
The DNA here is from genome assembly GCF_965183815.1 of Platalea leucorodia. Classification (NCBI taxonomy): domain Eukaryota; kingdom Metazoa; phylum Chordata; class Aves; order Pelecaniformes; family Threskiornithidae; genus Platalea; species Platalea leucorodia. Next base: position 27,491,231 of record NC_138829.1, on the reverse strand, counting down.
TGTCAACTGCTTCTTCCTTCCTCCTCAAAAAAAAGTCCTAAGTTTGGGATCTTTCCCACTCGTTCCCTTCTCCATTTCCTCATCTGCTCCTCTAACTGTACAATGAATAGAGTAACCTGAATTATGGGAGGCTACTTGCACAATAAGACATTCAGGTTGTCATTTGATACATTGGATTTAGTTATATAAACCAAGGCAAGCCATGCTTCCAAAAGACATGCTGTAGTCGAATGAGAAGACACTGGGTTAAATGCTGGCATTATTAGGAGAAATACTGAGATCTGCTTCACAGAAACAGTCAGATCAAATCAATTATAAAAGCCCCTCCTGGTCTCTCCCTGTTAATTTTTTTGAGCAACTGTTACACTCATGACCCCAGGTGTCGTATCCCAGAAGCAAAGCCAGAACTAGTCAGAACCAGTTTTTGGTGTTATCTTTCTTTGTACAGCAGCATTGTCTTTTCTACCAGCGACTGTTTATGGAATATGCTAAATGATTTTCTGGGCCACTGACTTCCCATTGCACAGGTCAGAGTGACGTGCTGGTAGTTTAATACCGTATGCAAATCTCCTGTTCCATTTTTTCTTCTACTAACCATCATACTACTGTGTCGTGAAACATCAGAAGGGGCCTCTAGTTTGGAAAGCAGCATGGCAGGAGGCAGTAAAAAATGTAAACTATAAAACAAAATGTAAGCCAGCTCCACCTCTCTATACATACATAAATAACTTATTTGATCCTTTATCCCATTACCTTTGTAGTATAGAATCATAGAAAGGTTTGGGTTGCAAGGGACCTTTAAAGATCATCTAGTCCAACCCCCCTTGCAATGGGCAGGGGCATCTTCAACTAGATCAGGTTGCTCAAAGCCCTGACCAACCTGACCTTGAATGTTTCCAGGGATGAGGCATCTACCACCTCTCTGGGCTACCCGTTCCAGTGTTTCACCACCCTCTTTGTAAAAAATTTCTTCCTTATATCTAGTTTGAACCTGTAAACCCAGGACAAATGAGTTTCATGGGGAAAAAAACGATGCCAATTTGGCTAATTAAACCAGAATTACATCCTTATTAGAAAAGATCATAGTATCTTTTCAGTTTGGGAAATCAGGATCAATTTGTAGTCGCTAGAAACACACCTTGGTCTTCCTCTTTTTATTATGCTATTTACTACAAATAAGTAGTGCTAATAGACTTCCCATTTCCTGAAAATGTTTTCTAGATTTTGAATCTGTCTTTTGTCACTAATGGACAGAACAAGACCCTCCTTTCAAGATCCTTATAGATGAATCTTTGCTTTGCAAGAATAATTCACAGTGAAAGCTATAAGACTACAGCTTGCATGTAGACTGTGTTTCACAACTACCTCCACTCCCCCAAAAGACCATCTACCTGCAGGTATTTTAAAATCCTAAAAGAAAACCTATAAACCCGTTCTGAAGACTGACTCTTTTGCTAACTTCTGAAAGTGAAAGCATGTGAAATGCAGGAACTTCTGGGAGAAAAAAATAAGTATAAGAAAGATGAGAACATAAGCTCCCAATACAACACACAAAATCAATATAAGACTAGTTCAGAAGCCAAGCACAGTTAGTGGCTCCATCACAGACTAAGAGATATTAATGAAAAAGAAGTAGTCTATAAATGAGATAAAGGAGGAATTTAGAGATTGTCAAAGATTTAGTCAGGATTACAAACCTTTGACCTAGATTTCCAAACATACTTAAAGGCTGGAAGTTTTCCATCAAGAGCAATAGCAGTGAAGGGTCCTCTGAGAATATCTTTAAGAGAATTTGAGATACGCTTCTCTGAGACAGGGGTGATAAATTTAAAAAACACCATGGTTGTAGCAATTTCTTAAAAAAATAAACTGATGGTCATCTGTCTTGGACTGGATCAGGAGAGGAAAAAAAGATCTGTGACTCACGATCAGGAATTGGATTACTTTTTTCTGAGGTGACAATTTGCAGGAATACACATGAACAACTCGTAAAACAGTTAAGGTAGCGAGGCAGAAGTAACAGTATGCATATCTCATTACAAACACAGTGAACATGAATAAGACCATAAAAACGCTTCAGAAAACTTAAGTAGAAATTCAAGTCTAAAAGACCAGGCACCATTCATCTTTAGGAATATTTCCAGAAGGAATAATCTGAGCTCAAATCTCAAAATCCAAGTGCTTCCATCCTTAAAGGCATGGTTGAGTGGAGCAGACATTTTAAAACCTGAGCTTTAATAGGAATAGCAGCTAGTTGTATGGTTTTTCTCCAGCTCTCTTTTCAGCTACTAAGACTAAATAGAAACCAGCTGTTGAATGAGCGTGTCATAGCAGCCAGTTTGCATCTATTGATTGCTAAAGACAGAACACACCTTTCTTCCTCTGGCCTGATGTCTTTCTATGGGAGATTTGACTACCTAAAGGCCACAGGCTTGGTATAGCCAAAGTTATTATTTGAAAACATGAAAGTGTTGAAAGTCTTATTAAAACAAAAGAGAAACACAAACCTCCACAAAGTCACTAATCTTCTGAGTAAAAACATTTTAGCAAGGCAGGAAAAGAACATTTAAATGAAATTAATTATATTTTAATGTATAAGCCAAGTCAATATTATTGCTCATTTTCCTTTAAACAGAAATGTAACTATGGAACTAATGAAAGCATTTGTATTGTATATATGAGTTCAACAGGAATTTTATGCTGATTAAAATACTTTCTTTCCTTTTTATGTCAACTGCACTTGGACCAAGAACTGAGAAAGGCAATGATAAAACAAATATAATCTAGCACTAAATAGAACAATTCTTATTAGATCATATTTTGTTGTTGAAAAAGGATGTTAAGAGTAAAATAAATGGATTCTAGTGCACATGATTCTGATGACGTTTACAATATACTCTTGGTTCTGGAAGACAAGTATAAGATATTTTAGACAATGTGACCGTTTCTCATTTATCTGATTGGGATTCATGATTGTTGTTTCAGGGCTCTGTACTAGAGACCGTTTTTCTCTAATGGTGGAAATATGTTTATAACTATTAGCAGTATTGATCCAGTAGTTCAAAGAGTTCCTGCTTCCACCTACTTGAAAGAATAATAAAAAGCTAGATAAGCTCAGACAAGCTGTTATTCTCGTGGCTGCTCTGTCAAAGTATGCGTATCTCAGAGAGGTTGTAGACTTTGCTACATACATAAATTTTAATGAACTCTCTTACACTAGTACTGGTCCCTGTTTGGTAATAAAAAGTCATATAGAGCAGAGACTGTGTTCACAAGAGGAAGGTGAGGTTCAAAGAAGAAGTTAGACACCCTTCTATTAACCCTGGACAGGCAAATCATCATTTAGGAGAAAGCCATAAGAAAAAGGGAGGCTTTCCATACTTTTCATCAGAGGTCAGACATCAGCCTGGTTCAAGGCAGATCTAACAAGCTTCTCTTTTAGGCCCAGGAAACAAAGGCATGCTAGTAAACATGGTCTCCTATGGTAGCCTTGGTGGTGGCCCTATTCCAGGGTAAATCACAATAGCGAGTATATTAACTCTTTGCTTTCTATGGATAAAGTTGTATTGCCTGTCAGAGGGTAGGAAAGAAAACCTTTCCTCTTAGAAATGACAAGTATTTGCTAATAAACATTTCAAAGCAGTTATTAAGAAAAAATACAACCACATTTGACTTTCTTTTAGTGCTGAGAGACATCTTGTTTGTAACAACCAAAACCAGCCTCTTCTGTTTAATTCATGAAACAGCTTAAACAGCATTTACCATCTGGACCAAAATTAGATCCCTATGGAAATGGCACATTATAACCTTAAATCATTATTCCTGTGCTATTTAAGGAGAATGTTGCCATACTTTTTGCCTCTAGTAACATTACTAGGATCATTAGAGTAGGTACAAAGACAACTTAGAAGTTTCTAAAGGACGATCACTATATGAACAATGCACAAGACAAAATATGAGCAGAACACTGTTGTCTTGCATGCCTGCAAAGTTTTAAAGGACAGAATTTCACTGACAGTCAAGGAAATCAAATTGCATTTTCAACAATTGTAAAATTCCAGCTACAGGAGTTTCCATTGATATTTTAAGTCGGCAACTCAAAGTAGACTGTATTTGAGATGACAGCTCCGTGTTTTTTTCTTTTTTTTGACTCTAAATTTGACCTTGTAGTAGAGCTGTCCTTCAAACCTGTTGTAAGCTAATGCCAGACACTGGCCTCACTGTCTCACCAAGCTCTAATTTATTTCACTAAGTTCTCCATTCAGCATGCATTTTCTCACAGTAAAATAACTCAGTCGAAGCCGACATTTCACACTAGAGTCCACGATCTGCCCTTGCTCAGATGAATATCTCAACTTACAGGAGAAAAGGCATACTAATAAGTGTTTATACAAAAGGACCCCATGTCTGTAGTGTCAGTGACAAAAATAATACGGCTGTATATAAACATGTGTAAATGAAGGATGAAAATAATCCATCTTTTGCGTCTGGATTCAAATAGATTATACCATACACATGCTGTATTTACAGATGGATTACTGTAAATATCCTCATTACATGCCTCTAGCTATTGTTTCCTTTGTTAGAATATAGAAATGTTAAACATTTCAATGAGTTCAGAAATTAATAATTCAGAGAAGGGAAAAAAAGAAATCCTTCATAAACGCTTGTTCATTCCACTTACACTCAATCCAGCAAAAGCCATGATGAGAGCAGCTTCCTCCCCTTCCCTTGCACTGCCAGCTTTACTGAGTGGTGCATGGAAGGAGCAGAACCCAAGGTCGCCATGCTCCATCCTCTCCAGGCACAACTGACATAGTGAGGAGAGGTGGGTTAGTGGGAGAACTGTAGAGATTGGGTTGTTTGTAGTAATATTGCCCATTTCATTGTTATGGCAGCGTGAAAGCTAATCTTTACAACAGAAAATAAGATTTTTACAGTCTAGGATAGTGCAGGCATATCTAAAATGTCTCCCAAAGCAAGTGCCTCAGGAAAAAGATTAAAAGGATTTAATAACAAGTGCAGAGATGATCTGGAGAGTTCAAAAACTCCTGCCAGTCTTTTCTGTAAAAGAAGATGAAAATATCTGGGACAAATACAAAGGACAAAGAGAATCTGCCACAGGAGAAGTGTGGTGGATCAAGTTGCAGAAAGATGTAAAAAGAGCTGAAAGCATCTTTCTGTCAAATTGCACGTGAATAAGGAAAAAGTAGGAGACTTACCAGAGAGGATCTGAAAAGAGACTGGGCCTGGGTAGAAACAAATACCTTGTTTCTGCCCCAGCTCATAGCAGATGGCATAGGAAGAATTCCACATATGGAAAGGATTGCCACGGGGCTATATTCAGCCTCTGGGTCCTCAGCAAGGCTCTTCATGCAAGGCCTTAAAATATAAGGCATTTTGACTTGCTGTGGGATATAAACATTAAAGTCTCACTATGCCATGCTTAATTTCAGTATAATGCCTAATACTTTAGTGTTTTTCATATTATGTTTTCCTCCACTAGAAGAAAATGCTCTTATTTTGGAATTAGGTGAAACCTTATTGAAGGTGTAGGTAAGACAGCCACTTCTGACTTACCACAGATATAAGCAGCAGTTACACTGCTTTTTGAAGCAAAAGCTTTTGAGGCAGTAGGAACCACTGACTGCAACACAGACACCACACAAGTTGTACAGGAGGACAGATATCTCTGGTGCAGAGTATGAATGCCGGTACATGGGTATTTGTTGTGTCTGTGGCAAGAGAATCACTGATAATGTGGCAATGAAGAAAGCCGTCAGAGGTTTTTGGCCACTGTGCCAATTGAAAAAAGGCTCAGACCTGGAAGTAAAATAGCTAACTACAGCTGCATTCATGCTTGTCTGTGGAAATTATGGGCATTATGAGGGGGATTACTGCAGAGTAGAAGAACCTGTTGATCACCAAGTATTTCTGTGTAAAAGAAAAACAAAACAAAACAAAAAAAACCACAGTCAAGACTCCAAATGGCCACTGACTTTTCTTATGTAAAAAGGCGTACAGAATATGAAGCAAGAAAGTGCAAAAAGATTATGAACATCCAGCACCTGTAAGCAAAGCAATGATAGAAATAAAAGTAGGTACAAGAAAGAAGTAAAGGGCAAAACAAAGAGCTGTACAACCTTTCTGCTTTCCACGCCCCATAGCTTTTTAAATTTCTTCACCGCTTTCTAATCACACATTCCCCTCACTTTAGGTAGGAAGCTACCTTAATTATTAAAATAGAGTTTTCTGAGAGTGAGATTGGAAATGAGGAACATCAGTGTCAAACATAGAGCATGCAGAAAGTCCCTCTCCCACAATGCAAATACGTTCACTTTCTCACAAATGTACTGTGCCTTAATTTTAAAAATGGAGATGTTGAGAAGAACATTGAGGAAGTCATCCTTCTGGCTATGGCAAGGCAAAAATGTGTAATTCAAACAAGTGTATATATACATTAAATTTTGCATGTGTAATACATGCAACATGCATTCCTCATTTTGGTGGAGTAAACAATATTTTGTTTTAAGCCTTCTTATCACAGAAGTACCTGGCTAGCAGATTTCAGCTAAAAATAAATAATCCAGCAAGAATCCAAACTATATCAGACTACTGATTGTAATTTCCACGGTTTAGAATTCTTATTCATTTGTGTAACTATTTTCTTTCTTGCCACATCATCTTAATCAACTGTTACTATATTTTTACTAATCTGTTAAATTTATTTAACAACACTTGTAAAGTTTTCTAAATAAATAAGTTAAAAGCAGATCTATGCTAACAGCTAATTGAAGCTTTTTAAGAATTTTAGAAAACCTGAATTTTTGTGCCTTAGTATTCTGTATCATTTATTTAATAGACCAGAAAATAAAGGGGATTAAGGTCCACCTTGAATATCAATAATTTAACAACCCAGATGGCTTATTGTCGCTGAATAGCCTGAGATCTGGAGATGGGAGATTTCTTAATCACAGTAAGATGAAGAGACATTGAATCTTTCATTAGCATCTTCTTCTATCAGCTCTTTTTCAAGGATTTCGGTCAAATTACAAAATAAGCGATCCTATCCCATATATTTTAACAAACTTTCATTTAAAAACAAAAGCAAATACAAGCTTAGTTCTATTGCAGGTGATATTGGAATTATTAATATATTTCTTTTCTCCAGCTGTCCCCAGAATCATCCTTGAAAACCACAGTATTTGAGACCTACATTCATTTTCATTTGTAAGTGAACTTTATGGTAAGTTTAGTTCTTTGAATTCATGGCTCTACAACTCTGCATGTCATTGTGTTTAATTGTATTTATTATTAACAAAAAGACTGAAGGAAATGTCTACTTCTCAGGCTATTTCTTCAGAAACCAATACAGAATTCAAGGATACATCACTTTCTGTCAGGACTACAGAAATCTTTGGAAAAGCAATTTAAAAAGCAATAATACTTTTAAGATAAAGGCAGAATGGGAAAATAAATTTCTAAAATGGTAATATTTCCCTTGTGGAAAGAATCCAAAATTAGTAAACAAGTGTAGCCTTAGAAAGTAGGCTCAAAATACTTCCAGCCTTTTCAGTCCTCATGTTTATTAATCCCTATGAAGGTAATAAATTTGCACTGCGTCTTCTATAGAACCTGATGTATTTGATTTACTTTGAATGAATGTATTTTATTTGTTGAAAACAAATCCATTAAAATTTTCTCCATTGTATGCTCAAGGAATTTCTTCTCCCCCCGTTTCAAACAGCCATGGCAATAATAAAGTACAATACCAATAGGCCAGCACTGACGGTAAGTACAGAAACAAGAGAAACGACACTAATTATTTTCTCCACTCTGCCGCAAGCCCTGCTTCTGACACAGACAGTGACGTATTGATATGTCAGTAAAACAACCATGATGAGTGAGTAAGGTGGAATTGCACATGTTTGGCGAGACAGGCTCTCATCTGTGCCATCATTCGAAATTCTGTTGTTAATGTCAGTCCACCAAGCAACCCTAATAGTAGTCCATGCCCTCCTTTTTCTTCCTTAGTATAGTTCTTATTTAGAATGACTCCCTGCTTTGAAGAATCTCCCATTTCACTCCAGTGACATCCTTTACACAGTGTGTATATATATATATATTTATGCTTCATTCTTTGGTGTCACACCAAATGAACACAAGGTTAAAGCCACGTAGGGAAAACTCCAGGTATGAAATCTGACTGGAGCAATTCTCTGTGGTCACAGATTATATATGTAACTGTTATTTTGACAAAACCACAAGGCAAAGCAATTTACAGTTGTATTAAAAATGCAAATATGTCTTCTAGCTGTACCTCAACGTGCATTGGATTTTGAGTTTATCTTGTAACCCAGGGTTGGATTAAGGTAATTCATGTGATTTAACAAACTGAAGTTAACTAGAGAGAAAAAAGTCTTGGTCTATAACTAGAGACTGTAGAGCTTATATTTTAGTTGTCGTCTTTATAAAGTTTCTAGAGGCTACAGTGGCAGAATTAATTTATCCAAATGCACCTAAAATCAGCATAATGGAAGAATGAGTCTGAAGAAGCCTGGATCATCAATCAGAAATCTTTAAACTGTCAGTTGCCTCAGCTCTGTTCAGTCCAAGCAATGGCAGCTATAATACCACCACATTAATGCCACCAGAGATAGCATTCACCAAAAAACAGGGGAGAGAGGGAGGGGGAATACTTTTGTTATACAAAGACCAGAATGATATTTTTTTTTTTTAGAAGCAGCATCTCACTTTGTCATTTTGAAGGGCCCAGTTATAGATGGAACACATAGAAAACTACTGTTACACTGTATACACTGACCTCTGTGTAGAATAGACCTGAATTACTATTCACTGTAATTTTCAGCATTTAATACTGCTGGCATAATGTTTTACACCAAATATCTCTGTAATAAAGGTAACTTCATTTCTAGAACACACTCTTTCCAAAGAGAATCAATTCATCTTCTTTTAGAAGGTATTTGGTATACTCCAAGCTTCGGTTACAGTAAGGTTATTCCATCATTTAGATAGGGTTTTCAGTTACTTCCATTTTGTTCAAATATTTGCAGCAATCAGTGCCACATGGGGGAAAAAAAGTCATTGATTACCCAGGAAATGATGCCAAAAAGCAAACATGGCAGAACAGAAATCATCAACATTCACAATAATAATCCTTAAACGTTTGGCAAGGAAGAGTTCTCTTCACAGGAAAAATTTGGACAGTAATAATTTCCATAAGGAATGTCACAAACGTCCCTGAAATCTCAAGAGACAGAACTAACCTAATATTCACCTTCTGCAGAGAGTTTGGAAGTGACAGCCCTATTAGCAAACTAATTAACAATCCATTATAAATGGCTAAATTAATTTTCATGGCTTAATTATAGACCCTTTATGAACCTAAAACTTTCAGATGCTCCATTGTTAATAAGACACATTACCTTAAAACTCATCACAATGAACCACTAATTTAAACAACTACAGTGCCTAATGCAGAAAAATGCATCAACGTTCATAATAACATACTCCTACTAAATATTTCCTTCTGTAAAATACCAACTAAATGCAATCTCACTGCTTTTATGTTACAGTACAAATACAACTATATAAGGGTATGCAATTGGATTTTTGCAGGTACACATTGATCTGGAATCTGCTTGTAAAAAAATATGATTGGATTGTCAGGATATTGCTTTCAGTGGTGCAAGCATTGTTTATTCAGCACAGAGTCTCATGAGGGCTATGTCCAGCTAGAAATTAATGCAGAAAAGTCACAGTGGAGCTGTAAAGCCAAATAGTTGGTGATAAGGATTTAAAGCCCATACTATACTCATTCCAGTGGCGGTTGGTTTGCTTTCTAAAGTTTGGGCTAACTCTAGCCTGGCCCCTTGGACTGAATGACAATTTGTATCTAAAGCCTCTCCTGGAGCACATCTCCCAGCTCAGTTTCATCCAAAAGAAAGACAAAAACTATACTGAGAGGATCAACTGAGACTGCTTCAAAGTGCGAACCAAAGCACAAATGGGGAATGAGCAGATTTGCTTCAAATCAAGCTCTTGATCCAAACATAAATTGGACATTCCCCAGAGATCAACAACTTGACATTTTGTCTAGCGACTTTTTGTTGAAATGTGATAATAAAGTGAGAAATTTCACACCTGTTACTGCTGAAAGCAAAAAATCTCTGAAATCTCTGAGGACACCAACTGCTCTTTAGAGTCAAAGGATCAAACCATTCTGATCAATAAAATTTCATCTGGAAAAGAACAGGATTTGACTTTAAATGGGAAAAAAAACCCAGATAAACCCCTCAACTTCTGAAATGTTCTTAAAAACCAAAGACTAGCAACAGACTCCCTCCCAAGACAGAAATTCCAATGGTATGGGAGCACAAAATATCCATTGAAATTGTCTCCTGATATATCGCTGCCATGTCCTGAAAAAAACTTGTCTCTGTGATGGTCTTCTCCACCCTACCCTAAGAGAACAGGGACCTTCAAGGCTGGCAGTGGAGAATTTAGATGATAAGGAATAGGTCATACTGCCTGGAAGAAGGAAACAAGAAGACACACAGAAATAACACCATGAGCTGACAAGAGACACAAGAGAGTGCAAAGAAAACAGACTGTGAAACTGTCAGGTGAACTGTCCCAACGGGTCAAAGATAAACACAGATTTGGCCTTGGTTCTGATCCAGTCCCTCCCTCAGTAGTCCAGATCAAGCCAACAAGAGTCCTCAGGCATTCCATTTGGCTCACTACCAGCTTGCAACCAGATCCCCTTCCTTTCACCACCCCTCACAGTCAAAACATAGGGCTCTGTCTACAGTCTCTTCTGGGCTCTCTGTTCCTTCCCTGTGGGAGGCCAACTAGGTTCTTCCAAAAGGACTCTGTAGCAAAGCTAAGGGACTATGTCATTCTTACAGACAGCACAGTTAGAACCATAACAGATTTGATACCCACCACTGTATAGGTCTTCATTGTTAAGCCAATAGGCCTAACGCCCTAAAGTCTGGACAACTTGGGGAGATGTCTATTTCAAAGGCTCTTTCAGCATTTCCTTTCCTTTGTAAGCTGTTGGCTAGACCACCAGCACAGTTCAGAAGACCCAGTCAGGTAAGAGTCATTGTTTCCTTACATTTACCTAGGAATGTAATAAAGACATTGGCCCATAGTCTTAAAGGAAATATATTAATACAATAGATCACCTGTTCTCAGCTTAAATAACAGCCTGATATTGGCTGAAGAATACTTCCTTAGGGCAACCAGCTGTGCTATCACTCAGTCTGTCATCAGTGGAGAGTAAGACACACTCTCCTAGCAAGCCCAGGCATTCACAGACAGCTGTACGTGTGCATATCCCGTTGCCCACCCCCAACAGCACAATACCGCTGTCCACTCTTTGATCCAGACAGCATTCCTCTGCCCCACTCACTTCATTCCCTTTTTAGTGAGCTTGTATTACCGCCATTAGTAGAAAAGTTTTCTTTTTCCTTCTTTTCCCAAGCTGGAAAACGGCCACTTCTTTGCAGGTACACAGAGAAAAAAACTTGCCTACAAATTTCAGTTGATGATTCCATGAAATCAGCAAAAGATTTTGAAGATGTCAAAACCTGCTGCCTGTGTACTAAATATAAGAAAAATCTGATTTTGTAGTCTTATTCCTCAAAAGTTGTGTGTTGGAAAAATGAACAATAGAATACAAGTCTTCCTTCTCACTGGGAAAATTCTTTTTTTCCTTCTCTCAGTCAACTTCTTCAGTTAGAAATCTGTTAAACATGAAATTTCACATATGCATGTTTCAAGATTAACTTTTCTCTTGTGGTTTTCCAACTCTTAATTTATAACTTAGAAAAAGTTAGAATTTTGTATAACATTTTGCAGTTCCTTCTTAATTGCTTACCAGTTCTAATGGTTCAGTCAACAGTTTTGCATTATTTAGCAGTCAATGAAAATACAAAGCTGTTTAGTATGCCTGAAAGGTAGCCCTCAGTATTTTAGACTGCTAAATCTACATTTTAGTAAACTATAATTACTCACACAGCCTTGAAGATCTTGGCCTTTGCAAATAGATCCAGGTTTTTGGATTGAGTCACCTCTAGATTTCTCTCTCACTGGACTAAGACAACTGACAGAGGTTACTGACATGTAAATACATATTGATGAGCCTGAAATGCAAAGTTAACAGTTGGATTTAAATTCTGTCCTAACCCAGCTTTCTCACGTTGTTGTGTAGAACGTGAAAACAGTTTTAATAGAGACCAGTAAAAAAGCAGAAATGTCAATAATAAAGTTAACTTTGATGTCATTTTATAGCCCTGTTATTGTCCATCATGTTGTAAATATATGAAAATTCAAAACTTTCTGGATACAAACTGAAAAACTGAGAGTATTGGCAGAGTCTTAAAGCTGCTATGGATACATGGCTGTGGCAATGATGTGCTTCTTTCCTGATCAGCAAGCAATATAAATATCTGTTATTTACAAGTATGTTGCTTCATCCATCAAGGCTGCACTGAACAGACTGCAATTAGTAGGTAAGTGAGGCATGGCAGAAAGTGATAAAAATGAAAAATTACTCCCACTTCAGCTATGCTAATTCTGATCTATGTACTGCAAATGTTTACAACCCCTTTTAAGGTAATGTATCTAAGAATACAGCTTTAATAAAATCGCACCAAAATGTTCAAATTAAAGTATTCCTTTTCAGCTAATTTGAATCAAATAAAAGGAATTCAAAAGCCCAACTCAAAAAAAAAAAAAAAAAAAAGGAATTTAAAAGCCTAGAGGATTTCAAAAGTCCAACTCAATAATATAAAGTACTAATTTACCTGGGAGAAAAAAGTTTGCATGATTACAAAGGTCCATTTCTGCGACACTAGCTGTATAATGAGAATGGCTCTTTGAAGTGAGTATTAGAAGTGAAAATAATTTGATAATTATGCAACAATGGGGTGCAGTAAGTTTCCTTGTATTTAGCTCCTTCAGCTCCCTGTATAGAAGAGGTAGATTCCTCTGAAGGACAATTTAAAACAGGAGGCTGATCTAAATGCTCTGAAAAATTCCCTGGAGAAGCTTAGACATCTCCTTTTACAATAAGAACAATAGTTCGCCATCTTTCATGCCAGGGTTTGGCAGTATGAATAACCCCAGATTTCCCCTATGTATACTTGTGTGTTAATTGTTGACAGGTGGAAGCAGCTGCCATCTTAAACATCCTTGATTTGGCTAAAGAAGTAGAGACCAAGATTTGTGACAAAAACAAACCTTCCAGGGCAGTAGAATATGGTTTTCTGTCCTGACATTTTGTGATGCCATAAGGGGATACTAAGAGGTATTAAAAACTAGGCATCCCAGAGAGACTTCACTGCAAGCACTGTTCCTGTGGTTGCAATAGACTAGGTGATTACAGAAACAGATTACTTCTTGGGCTTTGGTAGATTTTCCCTTCACCAAGAAGGCTTGTGTCTCTGCCCACCGCTATCCTGGGGTTAATGAATGGCTGCAGCTTCATGCAGGGAGGAAGAACAGATCTAAAGACTCCAGTGTGGTCCCCTTCTGCCAAAGACCAGGGCAAAATGAGAGCTTGGGGAGCCTCTGAACAAGCTGTCCACTTCTGCTACCATGCTACACACTCAGAAATGGGTTCGTGCCCTAGAATTATATCTTTACATGGAAATTCAGTGTCAACCCTGTTTTTCCATGGCTCTAATGACAAGTATTTGCCCCTTCTTCTTTTCATGAGAGGGACTGAGAAAAAATTCCTTCAGACCAAGGAACCTGGTCTACTCCTACCCATTGGTCCAAGAGAGGAGAAGGGTTTGCTCAACAGAGAGGGATGTGAAGCTGAGAGACTGCTTTCTGTGGGGTACCCCTGCTGTGTGACGAGAAAGGAGTGGGTGGATTTCTGACAAAGTTATTGAAAGAAGAGCTGCTATATTTGTTAGCTACATGTACATTCTCTGCTGCTGCAATTTTCTCTAAATTTATGATTCTGTCCCATTCACGTTAGCAAAATATTTCATGGCTCTTATTTAGTAGAGATTTTCTGACTCATAAGGAAATCCAGACAGGCTGCACCAACTTATCAGAGGGTCTTAAGTTTATTGCATTATTTTCTTGTGCAATCTAGAAATATTGAATTCAGGCAGGTTTGCCAAACCCAGCAGATGGGTGACATTTTGGGGAAAGAAAATATGGATTCAATGTAGAAGAGTTTAAGGGGGAAAGGGTCCTTGGAGGAGGAGGAAATATTACATCCATTTTAGGTTTTGTTCTGTTCATACTCTTTTTTAAGGCACAACATATTTTTTATTGTTTCCTTATGATCTGGGAAGGGAGCAAGCTTTACAGATAGCAAAGCCTCATGGAGCAATCCAAATTCCATCGTGATTTGGGGTATAACATATAGGACAGTGCATATCTTTCAAAGCTATTGAAATTTTGATTGTTCTCCCCGAGTTCACTCACTCAGGAGTTAGGCCTTGTACTTTTACCATTCTTGGGTTCTCTTCTTCTTAAATCAGTCCCTAGGATTCACAGTGCATACTGCCGCTACTGTTTTTTCTATCCAGAACATAAACAGTAATAGGCAAAAAACCTTTTCTTCTTATATAAGTTATTCTTCTTTTAGTATTATTTTTAAAACAAGTATAAGAGAAAAAAAATAAAGGATCTTAAAAACAAGTCTGTGTTCTCTTATCTAAAGCTGTTACTACAAATGAAGTCTACTTGAGTAACTGTAGAGACATCCTTATCTTGGCCAGGTTTCAGCTGAATTGCCTCTATATCAATGAAAGAGTGGCCTTTTCTGTAATCCTGTCACGGTTCTTTTTCTGTTATTGGCTTTGGCCTTTCTAGTTAAACCAGATCTGTGAAGGAGATCAAGACAAAATCAGCAGCGCTCATTGTCCTTACATGGGTGGCTACTTTGGACAATAGTTCAGAAGACAAAGAGCAAAGGTTGTTGCTTAACAATTCTTAAGTATCAACAGTCATTTGATAGAGTCTTGAGCCTTTCCTTCACTATATAAGTGTTTCAACTCAATCTAATATCCATTTTGTATTAAGCAGAGGACCCCATTGACAAATAAAAAACTATTCTATAGAAAAAAACAGGCACTGAAGAAACAGACTTGTATGAGTTGTTTTAAAGGTATTTGATAGAGATTACATTTTTCATGCCAATGGAATCTAGACTTGTTTGTAAGATCTATTAAATTTAGTAAATTCCGTGGATTTGTTATTACAAAGAAGATTTCTTTTGGAACATGCCATCCAAACCAATGAAGTTTATTATGAACGGGCAACTCACTCTGCCTACACATTTTTTTAGACTGCCATTACATTTTTTGTTTCAATTACATAAAAGACCAAGAGAACTTTATGGCTTATTTCACTGTTCACTTTGTATATGATTGAGATGTTAAGCACACTACAGTGGCTGGGGATATGAATGCTGTCAAAAATTCCCATTTTTCAGACACGTTGCATGCTTCAATAAATCCACCTATACAGACAATGCCTTAAAAAGCTGTCATCCATACCCAATGTCAGCAGCATCTCTCAGTGACTTGGCAGTAATCTCTGGTTATCGTCACCTTTCTTGGCTTCACAGACAGACAACAGCAGATGAGCGATTGGTGAGACAGACCTGGGACGAGGCCATAAGCAGAGGTCACAAACAATGAACATAGCAGACCTCAGCTAAGTGAATTAAAAAACTTCAAACATGCATCTGGTTGTTACGGCAACCATGAGCATCCAAAACAGTTGTTCTAAGGGAACATGCAAAAATTAACAAATACTTTTAATGCACTTTTAACATCGTCCCTCCTATGATATTTATATTTTGTTTTCCCCTTTGTGACTCTTGCACCTTTCAAGAGCAGTTATACACAGTGGCTTTCATATAATTTTAATTGAAGACTATCAAGCACATATAAATCGTATTTTCAAAACATAATAAAATATCAATTTATTGAGTTCAGACACTTCTAGGCCTAAGCAAAAGTTACATTCAGTTTGTTACCTCAAAATCTGAAAAGGATTTATGGCACAGAACTCAGATTTCCATCTCAGCCTGGCTCAGGTCTCCAGCCTGTGTTTTTTCTATCAAAAACATTTCTGCATGACTAATTTAACCATGTTCCATAATTGAATCCAAAATCTGAAACTGTTTTAGCTAAATAATACAGATGATAATTTTCTAATGCGAATGGCATTCTACCAGGCATGACGTAATTGTTATCAGAATCACACAATACACAAAGATGAATTAATCACTGGACTAAAACTTTGTGGACATCTAAGAATCAGTAATAACAACATGATTTAAATTTCATAACGGAAGACAGATCCCAGTTCTAATGCCATCTAGGTTCTTCACTAGAGCTAATTTTCTGAATCTGCAGACCTTTAATTTAAAGGAAAATAATCAAAGATGTGACTACATGTACATAGCTGTTAAGAGACATTCAATGAAGGTAGGAGTTTTAAAAATATTTTAAATAATATATATCAAGTGAAAAAGGAGCAAAACATTTTGGGGAAGTTAACCTCTGGGAAAACTCATAGCTGGCAAAGCTAAAGCAAATAAGAATGAAAGCTTTTTAAAGTATACTTATACCAATATATATTGTAATAATGGTATAGCCTCACCATTAAATAGATTTTCAATATTCACAATAACATGGAAAAGTAAAAGCGTTTATTTAATTTTCTATTATGTGTTTAAGAAGGAAGCCGAATGAGGTATTCAAAAGAAGATGCTGAAGTGATTTACAGTTCACTAGTAACTGGAAATATCAAACAGCCCTATGAAGTATAGATACTTTTAAAATTGAGGCCTTGGTAATTTACACCCCAAAACACCTGGATGAGCTTATTTTGGTTTCAGAATTGCAGGGACATGCAAGAAGCCTGGAAAGATGCTAGTGCTCTGCTGACAACAAGAGTAATGGCACTCACCCAGGTAATTATAGGTTTGCTAGCCTGCTATTAACCCAAGGAAAAAAATAAAGAAATGTTGATATGAGATTCAATTAATAAATAGAGAATAATAATTTTTGCCAGCCAAAATTATTTTACAGAAGATAGGTCTCATCAAAAAAATTGATAAATTTTGCATGAGACTACAAGAGTGATAAAGATAACTGGGTAGATACAATAGTCTGGAAAGATATTTGAACCTCCACTAACTAGCAATGATCTCATTTAAGAATTAGCACTACAAAAGATCAATCTGTCCTACATGCAATAAACCGAGAACTGTTCAATAGTTAGGTATCAGAAAGTAGCTGCTTTTATCGTTTGTCATATAACTCAGTATGTTAGTAGCATTCCTCAGGGTTTATTTTCAGGCTTGATGTTATTCAACGCAATAATTAAGATTCAAATGTAGATATACAACTACTTTTAACAAAAACGTAGATGCCCCAGTGTTTGGTAAACCACTAAATAACAATAGCATACAATGTCATCAAGTTTGTTTAGTATTCAAATACTTGCAAAACAAAAGCAATGACACGTTTAGGAAATGTTTATGTCAGACAATCTCATAGAAATGGCAACCATGCTCAGAATAAAAGGGATAAATTTTTCCAAATAATGGGTCAGGACCACCTCAACAGGAGTTTCTAATGTGAATGTCAGAGTCTCACAAACAACACAATAGTGAGCAGTAAAATGGTTACGTGTTGATGTCCAGCCTCATGTTTTTGCAGCATCACTGAAGCAGCAGACTCTGTTAGCTCAGGTTCATTGCCATGTGGACTTGAGGGATCAGCCTTGAGGACCCACACCAATATATCTGCACCAGATCATGCTGTGTGGAGCTACTCTAACCCAGCACTACTTCAATGTTCTCTGTATCTCACTCCAGTCAGAGAACAAATTGGCCCTTAAATGCAGTCATCCCTATCGCTCTTCGCTGCAATTTATACTTACATATGTGTGTACACACACAGAGCAAGGAGATCCAGACCAGCATCAAGATTGCATGGTCTCAAATAACATTCTCAAGCAGAAAAATCTTTGTTTGGTCTTGTTGGCACATGGAGTCCAACCATACACACAACCAAGATTCAGCAGTAGTTTCAGAACTCCTAACAGACCGCCCATTTGACGCAGCGGCAAAGTTGTAGCAACGTTAAGCCCTGCCTCTGGCTAAGCTAGATAACTAGGACAGAGACCTGGTTCTGAGAATCACAGGGAGATTTTAGACAAAGAGATTCACCTGTCCAGAATCACGTTTTTGCAAAACAACCATTCGGAGAGCACGATCTGATTAGGAAATGAGACAGAAATAAGTGGTCAGTTTTTCTAATGAAAGTAGTCATTAATGAATTCTCACAGGGATCTGTACTAAGCCCATTCTCTCCCTTATACATTCATAAACAGCCTGGAAAAGAAGATGAAGCCTCATGTGAGACAGTTTGCTGATGAAACGTATAATCCAGGCTATGAAAGGTGAGGTCTGACTGCCAAGGAAAGACCTTACAGTAACAAACGTATGGCCTGATGAAATGCAATGTAGATAAACATAAAGCAAGGTACTGAAGTAATTAAACCAAACAACGTCAAATCAAACAAACAGACGACAGGAGCTTTCAACATCAGGAACACTATCTATTTTTAATTCCTCCATCTTAAAAAATTACTTATTTTTTTCTCTGTAAGAAAGCTTTGATTAAAAAAATTCAAAATTCAAGCTGAGACAAGAAAAAAAACTTGAAAAGTTTCAGCCAGGTTTATCCCCTGCTAGAATTGTAACCAACTGAAAACAGGGAGTGTATCAGGAAGTGCTAGACGACATTAACAAAAGTTTTCTGGTCTTGTCTCTGCTCTGTTGAATGTTAGTGGTGTCTTGCCCATCACCCGAGGATTTCTTGGAGGTTAGCTGCATCTACTGGGTCAGAGTGCCCAAACAGTTTAACAACCTGAGCTCTAATATTTCCACCAACCCCGCTCACTTTATAGTATTCTTGCTGTATAAAGAATGTTGATTCAATTTCTTTAGAAATTTCTGTCTTTACAATTCTGATTCCAACTCAGACTTGTTACTCTTTGAAGGCAGGTTACCTGTCCTTCTTTTAAAACCTAGCACAGCAATATGATGTGGCAAACACCATCATTTTTAACAATGTTTACTATGTCCTGACTCTCTTAGTCACAAAACTAATTCAAATGAACTTGACAATAGATAACCGTTAGCGGGATTAATAAAATGGATGAAGCAGTAAACAGATGCTGAACATTTGTATTGAGCTTGTGGGAGGTACCCGTGACTCTGGGAAAACCGTTACTTTACTAATGTTGATAAACAAAATAAAACACACAGATTAGAAAGCCTTTAAGTCACAATCACAGGTCCACTAAAGGGGAAGAATAGCTGCAAATGCTTTGGAGACTAAAGCAAGAAAGACAATTTGCGATATAACATGAGAGTCACCTTGGACGAAACATTAGAGCAACTGCAAGAGCTATAGCATGAAGCAAAGCTATCGAATGGCTGTCACCTGGAAAACAATGTTTGGCAAGAGTTTCTGTGAACAGCATATTAAACCTGAGTTGGCACTGTAAAATGGTAACACAGAAAGACAAGCACAGTCACATAGGAAACATGGTGAAGGCAAACAATTTATTCTTTCAATATGAGCATGGGAATGTTATGAAAACTGTCAACCCATTAAACCCACAGACTAATTTCTTACCACCCACCCGCAATACTAAGAGGCTGGGCCATAAAAACTTCTCATAGATGGCACACCAGCAAGCTAAAAATGCTGGTACAGGGACATTAATAAGACTTCTGTTCGGAAATCAGTGCAGAGACTGTAGCTGACAAGCTAATGAGGTCGCTAGTACAGGCCCAGAGGGTAGAGGTAACTCCAGACAGACATCTCAGCATGCTAAACTCACAGAAGAGGTGCAGCCACAGCAGAAACAAGTGAGAGGAAGTTAGCACTGAATTCTAAACTCTGATATGAATAGTCACGCAGCTACAAAACAAATTGGGTTAACACTAATCTGGATTTCTCTACTTCACATTGCAGTGATCTTGCATGAGCTCAACCTTCTGACATTGCCAGTCAGCTGTGAAAAAATATCAGGGACATGTGGAAGGACAGATGCAAGTGGAATGAAAGACTATTTTCTCCTGTCAGAAACCTCAGCTTAATTCCACCTTCCCAGCCCTTCATTGTCTGTTAAACGGAAAGGAAAATCTCAAGGAAAAGCAACAAAAAAGATTGCACCAGCAGTTTATAAGGCTGAAGCCCTTTCTCCATAGGAAAACGGAATTTGGTAGACTTGTTCAATCTAGGAGAGAGTTAGTATTCACTTTGTCACCAGATGCTTTGGCTTTGTAGGTTTTCTCCCTCTGGATATCCACAGTAGACATGAGTCAGGCGGCAGGAGCAAAAGGAGACCTGCCTCAAGAACCTTAGTGCTTGAAAAAGAAATGAGACAGAGGGAAGAAGAATTAAAAATTTTGTGGAAAGATCAGGTTGCCTCCTGAATCTAAATAATACTGTAATGTTCTGGAAATACTGAAGCATTAGAAACTGAAGACGTTCATAAAATCAGGCCCACAGTCTGCTGCTTTTCCCCACTTACCACAGTTTGCTACATCTGTTTTCCAAGTAAAAATGAGTTCTAATTAACATGGCACAGTGCAGCTCAAAGCAGAAGAGATGGGAGAGAGCAGAAAGTACTGAACAGAGCTAGTATGGGTACACATATTTAAGGACACCTTTATAGCTCTCTAGTTCTCTTTTCATGTTCATGCTTCTCACTGACCCCTCTCTATGCAGGCATCTGCTCGCACGGGTAGCTCTTGCTAATTTAATTTTTACCTCCAAATAGATGATAATGTGGGACCGACACATGAAATGCAACCTGGCTTTGGCTATGCCTTTCAAAAATAAAGACATCAATTATAGGAAGATACTTAATTCCTGAAAAAGTATCATAGCTTCTTTTGTATGGAGATCAGGCACATTTGGGGTTAATGCAGGCTGTTTGATATGGGATTGCATTGCAAGGTGCTAGGCAATTTCAGCTTTCCCTGTCTTTGATGCTGGAAAAAAAAGCATTCAGCACCTACAATAAAGTTCTTGGCACTTCACAAGGATTGGGCCAGAGTGAGAACATTAGGAGATAGTTTGCTTTCTAACATTTTAAGTCTGACTCACTGAGACTTGACATTTACAGCCTTATTCAAATATGAACATCTTCAGGAGTAATTAAAAGGGAACCGTTTTAAAAGAGCTTTTTATATCAAAGAGAAAAGAAATAACTGTGTTGTCTGTCTGAAAGAAGCGTGACAACGCCTAATTACATTTATTCAAAATCTAGCCCAAATAAAATGTCAAGATAATGTCTCTCTTTCAAATTTAGAGCTGCATAAGAAATGTACAGGGAAACAGACTGTAATAGACATAAACAAATCCAAGTCTGGATTAAATGAAAAGCTGTTACAAAAAGAAAGCGCACCATTTTCATAAAAGCAGCATCATGACAAATCAGGGGAAAATAAACATCATCCTCCAAAAAGCATAATGTACCTCACCTTTAAGAGTGCATTTTAAATCAGCTTCTCTGACTGAAGAGGGGTACAGGGACATAAGGAGTGCGGGATGAGGGGGGTTACTAATAGAAATTATTAACCATCTTAAACGGCGTGGGTTTAAATGGCAGCAGAAGCACATTAACCTGTGTTTTCAGTCAAATTCAGCTGCTCAAGTTCACTTTCAGGACCCCCTGCAGAACTGAGCTCAAGCTGCTATCTGAAGCAAAAAAACAAATTGCTGTCTCTTCACTGAAGTAAGGATATACTCCCCAAATGATTTCCACTGGCGAATCAAAGAAAAACAAGGGCAAATGAACAAAAAGGGCCCATCAGAAAGTTTTAAGGACAGAAACCCTGAGTGGAGAGGGAGAGCCATACCTATAGAAAAAAGAAGATATGAAGTACAACTCCTTAACTGATTCTCTAGACTGTCTTACATATACCTTCTTCTTTCTCCCCCTCCTACCGGCTAACTTCATCTTTGAATCAATTTCTGCCTGTCCTTATTTTTCTCTCCCCTCCCATTCTCCATTGGTTCAACTTCATTATTCATAACACTGCCAGTCCCCGGAATACTTTGTGCTTTACTTTTTAGAGGCTCTTAGCCATTTTATGTACTACAAATGAACACAGTACCTCCTCAGGGATTAATCCTGCTATCCTTCAGCTAACTCCCGGTGGAAGTCGTCATATTGCCTGTTTATCCAGAGAAAGATTATAGAAATAGTGAGGCTATAACACCAACAAAAAGAACTCTAGTGTCATCATTAAAGCATGCTCTATTCACAACTGAAAGAAGTAAATCAAAAATCGTTATAAAGCTGCTTCTTTCTACATACTCTAGATGGGTCATCGAAAATGTACAAGCATGTTGGATACACCAGTATTCAGATAGCATCTCTGCAACATCACATAGCATAGGAAAGTTTTATTAAAACAAGGAACATGAGATCTCTATCATGATCCCTGAATTCCAATTACAAGCTCACACTTGGTTCCATAGCTGCCAGATGTCAAGTCAGAGCTGCCAAAGTGAAGAGGAACAGATGGCATAGACCCATTTAAGTCTCTGAATTTTAAGAATGGGTTTGGGGGATTGCACAGAGGGGTTTTTTCTTGTGCCAAACAAAGTACTAGGGGATTTTTCAGCATCTATAGGAAAAAAACAATTTCAGGACAAATAAAAGACAATCCAAAGTCTCGAGCAAAATTAGCAGATACTTAAACTCCAATACTTTTTACCTCCAGTGGGAATTTTTATAGTAAATCCTCCTTTCTGAATAATTTCTTGATTTTAATTTAAAAAAAAAAAAAATCTGTAAAACCTCAAGTCATTCCATAAAATCTCTTCACTCATAAAAAAAAAAAAATATATATATATATAAAGAAGTGCTTTAAGACTGCAAACGAATCTTGGCTCTGAGTGTAGTTGAGAAATGTCAGACTGCAAATTAAAGAAGTTAAATAAACAGAAGTAATTGTATTTTCCTAGTGCCTGTGGTAGCGTTCACATAGAAATCTTACATCTGGCCTTGTATTATGAAGTTAAAGGATTTTCAGCACGGGAAAAGTGGTAAAATAGAACTGTTTACTACTGATTCCAGTCCAAAGGAGAAAAAGTTTGAGATAGCTTCCCTCTGAAATCACCAACCTCTTCTTTACCTAGAAACAAAATCCAGAGTGATGCTGGGGATTTGATCCTTCTGTTTTTAAGGGAACTGCAGATGACCAGCACATCTTAAGACTGTATTGCAAGTTACTGTTGAAGAGCTCTTCATACTCTAATTCAGAAGTAACAAGAGTTAAGGATGGCTTTTGACATGTTTTGACATGTAAACAACTCCAGTACAAGAAACTGCATAGAGCAAATACATACTGTGAGAGGAGGAGGCCCATTAAACGCCAGTATAGTGCTGTTCTAGCCAGCGCCTGCTCAAAAAAACATGGTAGCCCACAAGATCATGGCATTTTCCCTAAACAGGATGAGTTCTTTCCATTTGAAACTTGTTTCCTTTGAGACCCTTTCCATCTCTGCACGTCTGCGTCATTGCTACACTGCAGTGCTTAACCCCTTAGCCATTATCTTACAACAATGTTTGAAAATGGCTGTTTTCGCTTATGAGGCTGTGCAACATCAAGCGCTCAATGTTGCAAACTGCACAGCACAGCAGGGGCAGATGACAAGAAACATAGTCCTAAGTGTACTGATGAATAGGTCAATAAACTCATATAACCTGCTGTGAAAGAATTTAGAGGAAGGATGCACTAGTGTACTGAAAATAAAACTATCCAAGTTTCTCATTTAAACTCTAGGCCTAGTTTTATCCTGCTCAACTTTGGATATTTTACTTGGAAACCTGGCTGCCCTATGCCCTAATACTACATTCTGCAACCATCAAATCCCTGTGCATAATCCAGTGCAATCCAGAGAACAAGAAGCCATTTCCCTCTTTTAAATAGGGTTTGATTTTAATCCCTTCTTACAAAGAAGGTAACTATGCACACCTCGTATTCTGGGCAAATTCTTCAGCTCTTGTACTTACATGCACTCATTCTTTAACAAAACAATTTAAACACCTCAAACAGCCCCTTCTCATTCCCCAACCCCAGTCTAATTGTGAGAAAAAGTTCTAGACTGGGAATACAAAAGAATGGGTTAGTCCACAAGAAAGATGTGGAGAATTATGCTATAGAAACACAAGCAGAGTAAATATATTATTATTGCCTTTACCAGAGAAATAAGGCAGTGAGCCAGACTGAGGAGCTTCTCAAGCAATCAGCCTCCACTCATGGTGTCCTGCTGTAATCAGTGAAATAGATTTAAGACCAAAATCTTAAGTCCACTGGTTTACACTCTCTCTGTTATTATTTTAGACTTTGTAGAATTTCACCCTAAAACAGAAAAGCTTTCCTTTAAAAATGAGTGGGGGGTTTCTGATGATGACGTATCAAAGGTCTGAAACACAGAGATCAAATGATGAAAATACAACCTCTGCGAAAAAGATGGAGGCAGGAGAAGAGGGGAATAAGAGAGCTAAATTAGCCAGCTGTAAAGGCAGATCTTTTTGCAAAGCAGCTAAGTTGTCTGGCGTTTTGTTTACCAGACTATCAGGCTACAAAGATTATCACACACTTATCAGCTATATACATGCCAGTAACAGAATCCTTTCTCGCTGAGATTTTCAAACAAGCCTTCAAACTCGCTTTTCTTCTTCAATGTCTAAGTGTGATTATTTTTAACCAAGTCAAGCAGCTCAAACAAAATATGTTTCTTTGTACAGAAATAATGTTTATGAAACTGTGGAGGTTTCAGAGGAGCCAGCCACCTGGGGGGGGGGGGGGGGGGGGAGGGCAGGGAAGAGATACACAGGAATGCAGTGGGAGATTAAGCATACTTCATTAGATCTAAAGATATTTCTTCCCATTTTTTTCCTGTCCTACCAATAAATGGAGTTATAGGAGAAGGAACAAGTTATTGGCTTCATGCTCCTGCTCCCACCATAAGGCAACTAAGTTCTTTTTCTCAGTGGGTGCTCAAATCCTTCCACACACTGGACCAGATTTGCCGTGTTTCTGCACTTTAGATAACCAACTGCACTTATACCATGCCAGAATAAAAAGCACTAAATCAGTAGGAGGAAACCCAGTTGCTCTGCACTAGTGCCCATGAGGCAATAAAAAGCCTTTTCTGTTTCTCTCAGTTCTGGCAAAGCTCATTTACTCCATGTCTTTTCCCATCTGGAACAACCTAACTGTACCTTGTTACCTCATTTTCCCCTCTTCTCTCCAAGTCTCATGGGCAAATATACTTTGTTCTTTGCCTTTCCCTTCTCCTATTTCTCACCTGAATCATTCAAAGATTTGAATCTGCAGAGCATTCTGCAACAGAGTGGAGATTTTGCCGGAAGGGTGAACAATAGCCAGCAGACTGTTCCTCAAGAGTGCATAGGATCCACTCATAACTACTGTTTTTTCCCTGAGTTCCTCTCAAACTGATATATTTACATGCTGTCTCATTCTCAGAGCATACATATAAAGTCTTGGTCTAGCCCTGGATCGAATCCCACAAGATGTAATAAGAGTCAGTTGAACATCTCATATGCCTTATCCATTACAAATGAAGTTATCAGTAAATAACCAAAAAAAATATTTAATTCTTAAAACCTCTCAGATCTACAGGAGACTTGGTCAGAATTATGACCCTACTACAAGGAAAAAAAAAAAGAGTATGTCTCAAGGAAAACCATGTCATTTTGTAATAAACATTCAGCATGAAGTTTCTGTTTGTAGATTTTTTTTTTTTTCTAAAATAAAATACATGATGAGGTCACCAGTAGTTTTCTGCCACTTTTGCACCGTTTAGCTATCTTGAAGTTAATGAAGATATTCCTCATCCAGAAATATCAAACCCTGCACATGAATAACTTCATCCAAGGTTCTATTTCTGTATTTGTAAAGTCACTCTTACATTCAAGTGTTTAGAAAATCATATCCTAAACCAGGAGCAACTAGATCCATGGCGGGGGGGGGTGGGGGTGGGGGTGGAATCAGTAAATAACTTTAGATTTACAGATTCTAAAGTAGCCAAAGAAGTTTCTCCAAATAAAAATGTTCACTGAAGGCTAGGATGACTACAGCAAGATAATGACAGGTAGTTTTACAAAAGCTACCATTTGTTTTCCTGGCCTCTCACTTAGTTGATCCTTCTGCTGCCAGAACAGTGAAACTGTGGAAAGTCGTATTTAACACGAAATTTACAGTCTGCATCCAGGAAAGGATGATATTTTGGTTTGTCATGTTACGTGGCTCCAATAACTAAATATTTTGTGCTTTTTGTTTTTTCAGTCAAATTACATAGTTTTTTTCATGAGATCGATAGTCAATTGCTCTAATTCTGTCAAAAAAAAAAAATGGTAGGAATGATTCAATGACAGAAAATAATCACACAGAAGTAAAAGTATTAAAAAAAATATAAAGATTGTTAAAGAGTAGTCATTAAGAAACATGCACTTTGAATTTCTAAACTCTAGTGGACTTGAAATTAATATTTTGCCTTGAAACTAGATATAACATATATATGTCTTTCTGCATGGAGCTAGAAGTTGTTGTTCACCTTAAATCATGAAACAAAGGTACTTCTGCTGAAAACAAAATGTGACCTTTTTCAGTTTTACTGATTGCCTTTGAAGAGAAATAAAATGTCACTGCATCTCATGAAGTTTGCTGCTAACTCATGTGAATCAGAAAGATATTTCTTTCTCTCAGTGGGAAACTAAGGTCTAAGCAACCTGCAGTAGACCATAATAAAATTATAATAATAAAAAAAAATCCTTTAGTTATATAACAAAGTTGTTTGGATGCTGGGTGAAAAAAGGCACTCAAGAACTGGTTTTGAGTGCCCTTCTAATACTCAAAAAAAAACCCAAAAAAACCCCAAACCTCTTTCAATTAACTTCCACAAGTTACAGACTCCTTAGTGCATGTGTTAGCGGTAAATTCTACCTCATATCTGCCTGAGCATTAGCTCCCTATTCCCACATCTCCTATTGAGGACTTAGTTTGACTCCTGCTTGTTGAAACCTAGCATGAAGCAGACCGAAGCACAAGAACAGCCAACATCTCAAAGCTGTGTGTTTGCAATGGAAATTTCTGACACCACTGCACTCTTAATGTAGATTTTGCTCTGTGCAAAGACTCACACAGAACAAATAACAAATGCCAACAGGTACCATCAAGTGACTCGTCATGGATTTTATTTCTTCATTATTTCCACTAGGTACCCCAAGAAACAAAAGCAAGGTCAAGGTATCAATAATCTCCTGTAACACCAAGATGGAATTCAAGGAGAAAAGCAGAACTGTGATCTTAAAGGCATACTCCTTAAAGGTTGAACTGAAAAAATAAATACATTTCTCTCCTTTTCTTTCCCCCAGGAAAGTTTTATTCAACTATTTTAACTATATGCAGGAAAACTGTAATAAAACTACAGCATTCGATTTACTTAGAATTAAACCTTTCATCCTGATTCAGTTTTTAAAAGCTGAAAAATTTCTATTTCCAAGTTGGGTGGTTGTATTCCACCAAACAGTGGAGTGTATTTTGTTCTTGTCACTGTGTTTTTTCAAATTTTTTTACCTCTAGGAGAATCTCAAGTGGAAAAGGAAAAAACACAGAAACCAGTTATGTAACTTCACAGCTTTCTCAGCAGTTCCATTCTATTACATTGATATTATTGTCAAAGCTTAAAAATTGCAGAGATAAAAAAGACAAAGGAAAAAAGAGAAAATGTGAAGATTCTGGACTTTGTCTGTCTATTTAATTTAGTGAGGAAGAAAAAAAGCAAAAGGAATTAAAAAATTACCTATAAAGCTTATTCTTTTTTCCCCTCACAAGGAGTTTCAGGGAGGAAGACACAAACAAGCTCTGTTTACAAAATGCGATCAGCTCTGAACAGAAGGTTTAGATCCCCTCTCTGGAGTATACTGAGCAAATATTTCTGTGTACCACATATGATCCAAACAGGCACAGTCTTCCTTGGTGATGTTTCCATTTTAAAGTTTCCAGCTAGAGGGTGCCCAAAGAGATAGATTAGTTCTTTCAGCTTTTGTTCTTCAACAATCTCGTTATTCCTCTGCTGACCTATGTCAACATGGTACCACATGGAAAATGCTGGAAAACTCCAGTCTTGCCCTAAGAGAGCTCATAAGCCTATGTGACACAGCACACCCCATGGGGAGATGGTCACGAGAGTCCAATTGCATTAGCATTCCCTTTTGCCAGGGGTAAACTGTCAGGATCAACACACTATGATTACAAGCCTCTCTTGTTCAGCTTGAAAGCACACTGCATCCCCACATGCAGAAACACTGGACTCTCCCTAAGGCTTTACTGTGAAGGACCTACTACTACACGTAGATTCTGATATGGGAAAAGTAGAGCAGACATGGTGAGCTCATACCTACAATCTGATTCCTTTCACCTCGTTTTGCATAAGCTCTACTGACTCACGTTTAACATGATAAATGTGATGCGTTAAACACTTCTTAAAAGTTTGCAGGACTGAGGACACTGAACAACAGCTTGAGGACTGAACCTCTGTCTCTTATCCTCTCTTGTATGAGTGTTTATTTAAAAATTTCCATGGGAAAAAGGAGAAATGAAAAGTTTTTGCCAGTCCTTTATTTCTGATTTTTTTCATAGCTTTATATTAAATGGTAAAGGCAGTTCTGCCATCGTAAAAACATGTGTACCATGCTAGTTTATATTACTAGTAAAAGTAATTTTTTTCCAATACAACTTCTGTTTGTTCTAGAAGGTGGGCAGTGGACACACCAGCAAATGAATCTTGACAGACATATGATCCAGGGCAATCCTAACCATAATCTTTACTTACAGATTTATGAGCTTTTCTAAAGAATTAGCAATAAAATAACTAGCATAAATCTTAAACTAATGGTTTACCTACATTGCATGCTAGCATATAGCTCAAGATCTCCAAACCAGCTGTAAATAAGCTAGTTCTATCAGTATCAGGTATAGCCTAAGCACCTTGAAGCAGAGCAAATTAGCCCCCAGGAGCTCTGTGCTTCCACTTAGCATGAGTTTGAGTATACTTGTAGACTTACCCCTAGTTTAACACTTGTGCTTACCATTTGTACCTGTTTTTTTTTTTTTAAGGGTAATAAATTTTAAGTGTAGTTTTTGCTTTTCTGTAAGATCACATATATAGCCAAAATAGCAAGCAAAAAAGGTTTTAAATTCATCAGACATTTTACCACTGCTGAAGGTCACATTGCCAATAACTAAGAGACAGGAAAAACGATCATAAAGTTATGTGTGGTCACGTTACTCTTCTATCTGCTTTGATCTGTGTGCAAGAATGATTTATAAAACTGTTAGGAGCTGCATATATTAACAAAACTATCCCATTATAGCTTTCATAGTGCTAACTAGTTATCACTGGTGGTAGCAACACAGTTAACGAACAACTCATGATTGAGTACCAATATGTCACCAGACAAAGTTCATTCAACCCAATCACTTGTTCTTACGCATTTTCAGTTCAGAGGCAACATAGTTGAAAATACATTGGTTTGTGTCATTGTGTTCACCCCTTTTCTTCAGTTAAATGTCTCTGTGAAAATTTTCTACTTTTCCTGTTACTCTGTCAGATATTTGAGTATCAAAAGCTTTTATCACACTACCAATATATTTCTTACGATAACATTTGTTTTTTTTCTAGTAGAAATGCTTTTATTCTCTATAATTTAGAAAACCCATCCCTAAACATCTGCAATGAAAAGATAATGCAACTAAATTAATGGCAGCTGGAATCTTTATACATAGCAAAGAATATCTGAGCCTCTCTGCCAGAATTTCAACCCCTTTTTATCTGTTTGTTCTTCTTGTATTTGTCCCTTCAGCATAACGATTAAATGCTGCATTCTCCCAGGCAGTCTGATCAAGCATTTAATGCCCTCAGATGCTTTAGCTGGGAGAGAAAAGGAGGGAATAAACCTTGAGAAATGTGTTGATTTCACTTATTCACAGAGGATTACATTGGGATACAGTGTGCATCAATTGCCTCCAGTAATACCCTTTTAAACACCGGTGAGAATCATTACTAGGAGATCAGAAATTGTCACCCTCCAGCCCCCCACCTTTTTTTTTTTTTTTTTTCCCTAAACTGCAACTAGGCCACTGGGATCAGATCATCCCTTGTTTTAAGGGAGTAGCTAGAATTACAGAAATATCCCTGAAATATTAGGAATGTACCCTACCATCTTAACATTCTTCAAGCACATTCCTGGCTTCATTTTTAATATGACACATGATCCACTGTTTAGCCTGATACACATGCCCACTGCACACCTTTCTACAAGAGATGGAAGTTGTGCTGGAAAAGAGTATTTCTCTACTACCCTAACTGGAAAGAGTAGCAGACCCACAGATTAATGGCTTCTCAGAACCAGACCTACAAATTAAAAAAGCCCTTATTACTCTTACAGCTAATGGACGTTTTTCCTTAGCTTGCAAGAGCTTAAATCACAAGAACCCATGATTTTTTCTTCAGAAAACTCAGGTTATCACTGCTTAATACTATTGCCTGAGCCTCCTCTGACTGCAGGCAGTCTGCATCAGAAAGGAAGCAGAGGCTATAAGACTTACACTACAAACTGGTACTTAACATTTATAGCCTTTGCTTAAGGCCCCTGTGCACCATGCTGTGGAAATATACTTTAATAAATGTTTTATCTGCCACTCTGGAGTCTGCTTCCCACTGAAATCAGTTAAATGAGTAAGTATACAAGTGAAAGAAATGGACAAATAAAAGAGACGAATGTTTTTAGAATTGCAAGATTAGTCCATACTGCCTTCCATTCAGAAAGTATGAAGAGAAAAAGAACTGCAGCATGTATTTGAAGCTCTCTGTTGCAAGTTGTGCTTTACAGGCATATCTGTAACAGCTGTATAATTATGCTGTCTGTATAATTAAGTTCCTTCATGGCATACCTCCCAAACCAGCAATTTTGCATCAACATTTGGTGCATTACTATGTGCTGCATCCATACACGCTCTTACAATCAGGTATTGTTTTTCTGCTGGAAAGCAGTAAAAAGCAGTTTCCTAGAACGCTTCCCAGCTGCAGGCAGTAGCACAAGCACATTTGCTCTGTTTCAGACCCAAAGCAGAGACCTCAGTTTAAATCACCTTCAATATTTTCCCTGGGCCCCAGACTTCACACAGACAGGAGTGGCGTGCTCAGTCCTGAGCTGGAAGTCTCGTCCATCCTCTCAGCCATACTGCCTGACCCACGTGAGACTTGCCACTAGTGCCCTTTGCTGCATCACACCTTCTGCTCTGCGCTAGCTGGCATAGTGGGAGCGAGTATAGCATGCACCTCTCTCTGCTCTGCAACAAAATTACCTTCATCTTGGTTTAGCATCTATTTAAGTATGGAAAAGGTGAGACAAAACTAGCAAGATCCTATTTAGCTTTGACATCAAACTGACAATACTTCTACATAAACAAGCAGATAGGATCTGAAATTTATCTTGAACCAACTGAGAATGAAACAACCCCGAGACAGGGGTACAGCAGCCAAAGTAGGTAACAAATGAGAAAAACAGAAACACAGAGAGTGTTAACATTTGCATGACAGCTGAAATCTGTGTTTCTAGTGGACAGTAAAGACATATACTTTTGCAGGCAGTCATATTATGGCTTCTCCTGGATCTGATCCATACAAATTAAGACTTTTTAAGCGTACCTTGTCCTAAGAGTTGCTATTTCTGGTTTTATTTGGTTGTTATTCTTTACTAATCTTTATGTTTTATGATTCACTTGAGTGCCTGCCAATAAATATATCTTCAGAGGCATCTGATGTTGTGGCTTACATCTGACGTGATCAGAACACCTCAAATGCTGGCTTCAAAGTGTATTTTCTTTTTATTTGGATAAGAATTATTAAAAGGAATGGGCAAGAGTGAACGTTTTACTTCTGCATTTCTAGTTTTGATTCTCTAGATTATTCTCCAAACCTGCCAGCAAGGGCTGCAATGATAAATCACAATGGGGAAGGATGGTCCTTGTTTGAACTTTCAGGTTTAGCTGAAGAGATATGAAGTAGTCCCAGGAGTAGTTTTTCAACCTGTGCATGTATTCCTTTTAAAGACTGTATGACTACATTTGGTCAAGTAGATGGACACTGGAAGCAGTCCTTGGTCTGCTCCTGCTCTTTCATATTATTTTTATACTGAAAAAAAGGTAGAAAAATTCATAGGGGTTCTCCTTTTGCAGACAATTATCAGTTAGCAGATGGAGATATTTAGAAAGCATCTATTCCCTCTGCCCTTACAGGGACACAGTCAGCACATCCATATGCCAGAAAGGTCATAACCAGCTATGAATAATTGCTAATATGCTCAAAAGTGCTCTACACTATCCTAAAACCAAGCCAGCCCAAGGACTAGTGAACTGAGGATAGTTTAAGACCGTACACTTCAGGAGGACACTGTGGAACAACACTGGGTGTATTTATAGCTTTTACCCTGTCATCTAACAGAAATGGTACAGAATCAAGTTCCTTAGAATCAAACATCTGAAGATTTAGCTTTATTTAGTCTTAAAGTGAGTTAATACAGATACAGTGGTGCTTTATTATTTCTGAATGGCATCATCTACACAGGAATTAAAGGTGATTTTAGTTAGCCCATTTTAAATTAACATATTTACTTATTCCAAATGCATTTCTAAGAAATGTTCTGTTGCATACAAGCATTTAGACGTATGCTTAATGCTGACTGACTTGATCTGGACTCTAGTTGCTCTGGTGAAACTGTCTTAATCACTGACATATTTATTGTTGGCAAGAAGCAAGGGAAGGGAACAGAGATTCTTCTCAAGTATAGGAGAGGCATGTGAGTGAAGGATGTAACAAGAACAGCAGCAGAGCGGCTCACCTTATAAGAGATGCTACAACTTGTATCATGAAAAAGGTACCTCACGACACAAACAGGTTTGTGCATTCATGGCTTGGCTTGCCCATCCCCTCTACAGCATTGCCATGCTCCTCCCTGAAGGACACAGAACCATCAAAACAACAACAATAATTAAATCCCTAATAATTAACATATTTGACATGTTACACTATAGAAATCAGGCTGAATATTTAATGGATTTTCCTGGCTGGTTTTTGCTTTAGTAAAGCCAGGAGACCAGAACTAGAGCTGCCTCCTTTTCAGTTGTAAGAACAGATATCACACCAAGAAGAACTGAACTGCAAATAACATACCTTCTTTCCTTCAGTAAAATGGAGAATAAAGCCACAAACTCATTTTATTTGACTTGCATTGAGTGAATCAATTTAACTATTCTGGTGTAGGTTTGAATTGCATGTTTTATTCAGTGCCATGCATATTCCAACAGGCAGACAGACAAATAAGCACAACATTCACAAAAAACCCAAAATGTCCAAGACAGGATATGCCTCACAATAGCTAGACTCCCTAACAACTATTTTGTTTTACAAAAAAATCGGTCAGGATATTTTACATCCATAGGGCTTGTAACATAACTGCATGGATGTGCCGGTGGTATCCCAGTTGTGTTATACTCCTTTTGCCTCCTGTGACAAAAGGGTCCATAGCATTATATCGTATCATTGCCTTCCAATATAGTCTGAGCTCCTCAAAAGTCATGTATGAGGCAGGACAACCTTGAAGTAGCTGGACAACAAGGAAAATAGAAAGGCCAAAAGTCCTTTACAAAACAGTAAAAGTCAATCATCTTTGTTTGGACACACTAAGTCAATTGTCCTTGAGCAACAGAAGGGAAAACTAGAAAGATTGTGCTTGGTTTGTTATCCCTCTTCATTGAGCACCAGGGCTGTGCTACTACAGGACTGCAGAGTCAAGTTCAAAAGGGATAAAACGTATTTAAAAAAACCAAACAAAACAAAACCAAAACACTAGAACCACCAACTTTTTCTTGACAAGAATCTTCAATTATATTTAAAACTAAAACAACAAGAAAGAAGGAGGCAAGTGGAAAAGAAAAATCTTCCTGCTATTGGACATATCACTGATAGATCATTTTATTTTCATAGAGTGATAGAATCGTTTAGGTTGGAAAAGACCCTTAAGATCATTGAGTCCAACCGTAAACCTAACACTGCCAAGTCCACCACCAAACCATCTCCCTAAGCACCACATCTACCTGACTTTTAAATACCTCCAGGGATGGGGACTCAACCACTTCCCTGGGCAGCCTGTGCCAGTGCCTGACTACCCTTTCAGTGAAGAAATTTTTCCTAATATCCAACCTAAACCTCCCCTGGCACAACTTGAGGCCATTTCCTCTTGTCCTAGCTCTCATTCCTAACCATTTTAACCTGGTTTGTATTTTCATCATAGCAAATCATAACTCAGATAGCCAATAGTGACACCAGTAACATTGTTTGAAAACAGTGCAAAAAAATTCAGATAGCAAGGTTCCTTAAGGAAACTTAATTCAGAAACTTCTTTTTCCCTATCCCCAAGTCAGATACAGTAATGTAATAGATTTCAGTATTTATGTTACAGTAGGTATGTTAAAGTATTACACAGAGCTTAACAGCTGTGCTGGAACTATGAATTTTGACATGTCCTTGATGTTTTTCATTCAAACTAGACAACCAGAAAGAAGTAATTATAGTAGGTAATCTTTTCTTTCTTTCTTTTTTTTTTTTTTTTTTTTTTTTTTTTTTTTTTTTTTAAAATAAAACCACCAAAACCAAAACACAACAAGAACCCTTTTATAAGTAGGAGCGTCAGGGATCAAGTTGAAGATCATTAAAAAGATTTCAGGGCAAAAAACATGATCCTAGTAGAGCAACAATAATGCAGATATCTCTGATTGTTCCCTGCTGTTACAAGTGGAAGGTGAAAGTGTGATAGCCAGAAGAGGTATATTAGTTAGATTTGAGTATTTGCAGTTACTGCAACTTCCAGAGCCAACACCTTTAAACAGCTGTTTTTCTGTTTCAGCTTCCTGTTTTTTTACACATCTTTAGATAAAATCAGAAAAAAATAACCATGAAAGAAGAGTTTTCAACAAGTTTCAGATCCTGTCCCTTTCTCACCTTCTGGCGTTGCTGTTCAGTGCTGTTTGTATAATCTTTGGGCACACTATGTATGATATACATCAATCTTGAAAATTCGATCGGTATCATAACAGCAAGTACTAACAGGCTAATTGACCTGTCACTCCCATGGGCTTCTTTGATCACTGAAGCCGCACATATATTCTACCATGTTTAAATTTAACACTGAATTAATGTTTTATTGGTGTTTGATGTTTGTCTAGGTTAATGAAAACAAATTACATTGCTCAGTCAGTAAAAATCATACAGAACTAAAAAAGCTTATCTGTGACTTGTAATACAACTTGGTGAATGATTGTGGAATTCTATTAATAGCTATGAAATCGGGGGGGGGGGAGTATACTTTGTTTGCAATCCTTATCTCTTATCTAATGTTTGCCAGAACTTATTAACCATTAACCCATTTATTAAATGATCTATCAGAAAAGTGACTGTTTTCCCCCAGAAAAAAAAAAACAAAACTAAAACCTACCTAGCTCTTGCTGTGATTAGCCAGAATTAAGTTAATGATACGTCAGATGGAAAAGGCTGTAGTGTTTTCCTCTGTGTAGTTCAAACAGAAACCCTCCAGTCTAACTCAATCCAAAGATGAGGAAGTCATGAATACCAGGCTTGAGTTCAGAGCATCCAAGGCAGAGCTCACTCTGCTCACGCAGGAGAAAAAAAAAAAAGAAAAAAAAAAAAAAAAAAGCCCAACACCTCTAAACAAAGAATAGAGCAAAGACATGGGAAATGCCCCACAGAAAGCCATCTCCATCTTTCGGTCAGTTAGGCTCTGGTTTGCACACAGTGAGACAAACATGTAATCAGCTTTTATTGATCCAGGCACCTACAATACAACCCTGTAGCAGTTTGTGACTTACTGCATCTCTTGACTCACAGTTCCAAGTAAGCACTTGCTGGATAGGAAGTCTCAGACGTGTAGGAACATTAGAAGTAATGAAAAATAATTATGTTGCAAAAGTCAGTTGAAGGAAGAGTTATGGTGTCTCTGTGCCATCCAAGTATCCCTTCAGCACCAAGAACACCCAGAAGGTCAGACAGACATGCCTTAGTCTTACAGCACTCCCTTAGTTCATCATAAAGAGCAGCCAGTAAGACATAGACACAAGACTTGGGAGGCCTGGTGTTTATTGTGCCAAATCCTGGACGTCCCATATGGCCTTTGTCATTCATCCACAGCTACAGGTGCCAAAAAGACTTTATTAAAGCATGCAGCTAAAGGTTTTACCAGAATGGAAACTGAGGCAGAAGGACAGTTATTTGTAAACTGGTAATGATGGTAATAAACTGCCTTATGCAACTTTGTACAGGAGAGCAACCTAAGAGGCTGTGCAGTGACTCATCTTAAGAAAAAAAATGTACAAAAAATTCAAGGCTCTGGCTATTGGGAACTGGGTTTCAGAATGGGATGTTTTCCTGAGCCCGTGTCCCAACAAAGTTCACATTCATTCACTGGAAGAGCAGCTTCCACAGAATATATCTTCTAGCAATAAGATCTGCCTGTTCATCCCCAGCCTCTGCCTCAGTATTCCTTACAGTCTCCGGTGGTTTCCCTGTCACTGGGGGTTATTTCTTCTCTCCCTGCTCACAGAAAAGAGTCTTCCCTATCACTTCATCCATCTCAGACAGGCCTCTGGTGTCTCTGGTCTTACGTCCTGTCTCTCAGCCTTGAGAAACCATCTCGTACCTTGAACTATGTGGCACTTGAGAGGTTCACTGAATACTTTCTCTTCTTGATTCTCAGGATATTGTATTTTAACCAACAGAAATGGGCAATTTCTTTGAACACCTGGGCTTGCCAGCATCCACAATAAGAACAACTTTCTAGTTTGCACTCTCTGTTAGTCAGGTAGGTAGCTGTCATGATGAACTCAGGGTGTGTTGGATGGCTACTCTTTTAAACTCCATTTCACATTAATGGGTCTGTGGCCACAGCTTTAAAGAGTACATGGGCAAGATATTTATTGCCAGTGCTATCAGGAGTGACATAGATGCTGAAGACAGGCAAACAAGTAATTAATTGCATGCAGATCCATTAATACTAGAGGACACATCCATGGCCTGTGTCCTTAGTCAGCAAAGTGAAGAAAGTGCCTACCCACAAAATCCAAGTGAATGGATGTAACGTATTGGGCATCTGTGACAGGTTAAGACCAGGAAGAGCAAGGAAAAAAAAAATTGCACATGATTCCCCCAAGTAAATGAGCAAGACTGAGGTCAGCTGCTACAAGTCACTGAAATGTTCCTCCCCTGACATTCTGGAGGAGAGAGCCAGCTTCCCTAATGCGAAAGGGAAAGCACCCTGGTCTTGAACAGTTAGCACCAACGTGAGCACTTTATGAGTTTAAGAATCTCATCCTGTAGCGCACACAGAGGCCCTTGTTCAATAGATGCTGCTTTTCAGTGAGTGCCCAGCATACTAAAGGTTAACAGTGTTAGTGGCTTGTTAATGGCAATGTGCAATTTTCCTATCTGGAGTTTCCTTATTGTTGGAGCACAGGATATTAGGGAGGAGAGGGCGGGTGGACTTGTACTGATTAATTGAATTAATTTCCAGCTTAATTAAAATACATTATATACTACATATTTTATTACAGAACTATAGAATGACATGCCCTCAACAAACAGGTTTCTATTATAAGATTTCCTTCGACTAGCACCAGCACAGCTAGCTTCTGAACACAATGTATGGCCAGGAGGGACTTGCTGGGAAGAAGGGGGAAAGCCAGCATGAAAGGTGCTGTGCCTGGCACTCTGTGGGGTGATCCAGTGTGCCTCTGGCTTCAGGAAGAAAACTGAAGAATGGGTCGTTGTTCATTGTAGGACTGACTTACGGCAGAAGCCAGTGCCATGCTGCTTACTGGTCCCTCTGCCAGCCTGCTGGCAGCCTTGTGGGGCTATGACATGGACAAGATGTTAGGGTGCTGGTTGCCTCCTGACTACCAGAAAATCTTAATCTAAAATCGTGACTAGAAAGCAAAACCATGGTAATTGTATAGATTGGTAGAGCCTGCAAGCATGAAGGAACTGAACATCGCTGGTCCCCAGCATTTAAAAACAGGGAACAAATGCCCTATCTGTGCGATTGTAGAGCAGCTACAGGCAGACAGGTAGCAGACCAGGTGGCCTGAGCAACATGGGAGAGCAAACGGAGGCCTGCCAAAGCACTGTGCAATGTGGGCAAACATCAGCATGCAATAATAAATCACAAGGTGGAGTTAACTGCTGCTTCCAAGCAGCACAGTATGGCATCAGTTACTACGTTAAGAGTGAATTGCCCAGTGCAGACAAGACTTTTTTATTCAAAACAATGCAGCAGAGGATAAATTCCATTGTGTAGACAAGCCCTTAGACTAGAAGTAGCATGCCAAAGCCAAAGAACTGTGAATCTCACCCTGAACTTTTTAGTGGAATTATTCTACAACCTTTTGACATTCAGCACATATTCCTTTCTAATTTTAGAGGCAGTAAAAAATATCTCGTATATGTCGCAACCTGACAACTGTGCAGGTGGAAAGATGAGTCATAGAAATATTATTCTAAAATTTTGTGTTTCCAACTAAGTACCACAAGCTTGACCGTCCACAACTTCACATACTGTGATCATTTAGATGGGTATTCAACTAAATGCTACCCATGGATATTCTACTGGATACTCTCTTCCCATACAGATGTGAATAAGTGAATGGGCAGGAGGCTGGGAAGAATCAGGGTCCTGTACACTTGAATGCCTGTGTTAGAGAACACATCCAGAACTGTTTCTGCTTCAAAAATATATTTAGGATTTTCTTTCTTTTCAAGATCCATTCCATGAGAGTTGAAAATCTGAATGTAATTATTGATGCTGTGCAGCCATCTGAAATTTAAGAATTATAATGTTCTGAAGAGTTGGTGTCAGTCTTTCTTTCACCTAAGCTGTTAAAGAAGCAGTAATTAGCACCATGTTGGCCCACATAAATCACAAAAGCATGTCCTATAAGAACACCAGAACTTTTACTTCAGACCTTAAATCACCCCTTGCAGTGCTTATCTTTTAAACACGGGCTGCCCAGAACACAAGAGCAACACAGTAACTGCTGAGACCACAGGAACAGATGCAGGAACAGTATGCACATTTGCACGTGAACCTGTTCTTCAGTAGTGGGACAAATTCAGTTCAGCTGTCGATTATGTAGCTGCGCAGATCACATTTAATACTTATTATTACATAACTGAGAATATGCACAGGAGAGAAAACTCTGAGACATATAAAGCATTGGATCTGAATGCTAATCCAGAAGGTGGGTGGGTTGCAAGCTAGAGTTCTGCACTAGCAGCAGTATGCAATATTTCTCTGTTTTTTTCTCTTCTTTTTCAGCTTCCATAAGCCTAACTGTTTACTTCAATTTGCAGTTCTGACCCAAGCCATCTCCCCTAAGGTTGCATAAAGCAAACTGCCAGGTAGGCAAAAAGGGACAGTCAGATTTTAGCCAAACATTTGTCTAACGAAGCTAGATTACCCAGAGTTTTGCTTTACATTACGCCTTTCACACACAGAGTAGCTATTCCATGTAGAGGCCCATCAGAAACAGAACAGCTGCCTTCCATAAAACCAGGGAAGCTTCCTCCAGTGTCTACTCATTGCCAACAACCCCTCAGTTGCTTCTTTTTTACTGTCACTCAAAACTCTACGTTTCTAGAATTCAGTTTTTGTTCTACTAAAAATTCAGTTCAAAGGGCTACAGGTATCTCGCAGACTACAATGTGGTGTAAGGCTCTGAGAACGCTTGAAATGAGAAAGCCTGAGTATGAGAATCTGCCCAGACATGGCCACATGATGCTCAGCAGAGGATGATTTATCCTGCTTCCGAGAAAAGTAAATTATGCATGGTAAGCCTTGTGCTGCTGCAGCAAGATTTCTACAAACACCCAAGTTACCTCATTTAAAGCTAGGATGGGCATCTATAAACAATACTGAAAGCTGCACAGTCTCAGATTCAGCTGCTTTTTCCTTGGATGGATTATATATCAACAATATCTAATTACCATAGGAAAACACAAAGGCAGAAGAAAGCTTCCACCATTAAGTATTCAAATCCTTAACAATTCTGTAGCATACTCAAGCCAGGTCACTCCAAAAACTCACATGCAGTGAACTGAAATTTTTCTGTTGAGCTGTTAAAACACAAAACAGTTGTTAAACACCATAACTGCAAGCAGGTTTCAACACTGCTGTCCCCTTGGGGAAGAAAAGTAACGATACTACTCAATGAATTTACTTTGTCTTTGAGGATTGAACTCTCCTTGTAAAGTCTGCCCACCTCAATGTGACATGTAAACAGAAAAAGGACTTTCACCAAACACTTTTTTCAATCACATAGCCTTACGATGTTACATTCAGTAACTGAGGAAGGTAATTTTTATGTAACTACATACATCTACATGCATATATATATCACATACACATATATATTTAAAAAATGAAAAAGACAGCAGTTGCATCCATAAAGGCCAGTTACTGCAGAAGTCAGTGGCAAATGCTGCAAATGGCACGAAGACAACTGTACTGAAAAGTGAGCAGCTAGCTGCATATTGATGCCAGAATTCAAGAATACCTTTGTGCAAGGGTGGGGTTTGTTTCATTTTGGTTTCTTTTAAAGACACAAAGTTCTCTTGTCAGTTTGCTAAGATCTTGCAAGTTCTACTATGCATTAGAAGGATATGTTCTCAAACACTAAACATCCACATTGCCAGCTACAAGATATTTTTCAGAAGATAGTGTCATCCTCATTGAGGAAAATACCAGTAACTGCTACATTTTGGGGACATTAATACTGTAAGGTATTACACAAGGTACCGTAATATTTGCATTTGATATTGTTTAGAAGGTCTTCCAAATGGGATTTTCAGAAGTGATTACAGTTTGCTTAACTCTGCCCTCTCCAAATGAAATTAATTATACCACTGCCTTTATTCATAGCAGAACTAAATGGATGTTAAGGCCTCTTGAAAATTCTCTAGAGCTTTTGTTGAACAAAAAATTTACCATAATTTTGGCATTTGTTGCTGGCAATGTAGATTGTAAGAATCCCCACAGTCATTTCATTACATCATAGCTTGAAATACTAAGAAAAACAGCCTCCTGTTCTTGCTATTCTGGTAGGGTAAGACAAATGTAGGCTTAATTTTTTTCAACAAACACTGCATCTCCACTGGTTTGATGGCTGCAATAATCAGGTAAGAGTTAACCAAGGAGTTGCATCAGCTTAAGTTACTTTTGGAGAGCTGGAGCAAAAAGCCACTGGATGAAGAGAGGCTGTAATCATGCAGCAAATGGAGGTTATATGTTCTTTGATGCTTTCCTACATCTTCTTCTTCAAGGAGATTAAAGGCATGGAGAAAAACTCCTGAACAGGAAATCTTAGGCAGAAACCTTAAACAGAACTTGGAAACAGTTGAAAAGCCACAGCATGGAAAAAAGAGAGTCTGCAGAGAAGCAGATTGTAACTGGGCAGCAAGGACCTGCCTAAGCTTGCAAAGAATAGCCAAATTTAGATAAGACTGTGTGTCTAAGGATTTGTTATTTTAATCTTTTTGCTTGCAAAGCTTCTATGGAAAAACGAATCACATGCTGCTCTGTGCAAGCAGTTCCCTGTGACTGTACGTGGTGGTTCGTGGCAGCTCCAGCAGCAGGAACCAGAGCTGTTGCCCTGACCAGTCAAAAGCAGATCAAGCAGGTCAGGGAAAAAGGGGGTCAGTCACAGAAACCCACCAGAAATAAAGGGCATGCCTAGGCCTGAGGCTAACAGGACATACTCGGAGAAGAGAGGAAAGGTAGTTTTACCTGATCTGCTTTGCTACTGTACTGAAAGGCATGCCCATGAACACCATGGGAACCTTCATGAGGCAGCAGAGGTTAATTACATTTCATTTTTCTAATCTTTCATTTCATGCAGGATTTTACCTTTCAGACGATTCCTTATGAGAGTTCCCTTCCACAAAGTAAATCCTTCTTTTGCCTTTAAATGAAGGACCATATTTCTAGTCAACCAAGATAACAGATTTTCTTACTGTCTGTTTTTCACCTAGGCAATGGCCTGCAGTAACAGAAAGCTCCAACAACAGTGTTCTTTGTCCCTGTTTTGAAGCCACCAATATCCAGATCAAGAATTAACATAGCGGGACTGGAAACCAAAGCAACCATCCCACAGGTGGCACCTCTCTCGTGGAAGCTCCCATCACCCTACACCAAGCACTCCTTCCAGATACGTAGCCTGCTACTAGGGGGAAAACACAAATAATAGTATTGGAGAGCTGGGGTCTCTTAGTCATTTGAAGTGTTTATCATCGCTACCTGGAATTTCACACCACAGTGAAGTGGAAGGCAACAAAGAACATTGAACTATTTGCACTCTTGTCTCCTTTTCTGTCAATCACAAGTTTGGATTGATAACTTGACAGTTCCAAGTATGTTGTTACAAGCAAGAGGTGTGGGTGTTCATCATTGCTAGGAATGAGGCAAGTTTTAACGTCTTCAGTTCAAGATCATCGTCTTTGGAGTATTTGAGAAGGGAATTCAGTCCAGTGTGTAACACAGCTAATGCAAGGCAGGCAAATCCAAGAGATGTGATGTCTTATTGCCATACCCATGCAACTGAATTAACAGAACTTGAGAGGGACTGACACGCAGCTAGTAAAGACACAAAAAAGGAAGACATCTGTAGTCCAAAGGACTAATTAAAGTCTTCTCTTGTTAATAAGAGAATGACAAAGATAGAGAAACGTACAAATATAACATTTAAAGATATGCCATATATATTCATAGTGTGAATGATTGCTTCTAGTGCATAATACTACATACAAAAA
This sequence comes from Platalea leucorodia, assembly GCF_965183815.1. NCBI lineage: Eukaryota > Metazoa > Chordata > Aves > Pelecaniformes > Threskiornithidae > Platalea > Platalea leucorodia. Next base: position 27,448,164 of record NC_138829.1, on the reverse strand, counting down.
GCCGAAATATCACGGTATGCTATAAAGAAATAACACCTTGGATTCACGGTGCTGGAACTTATTGCTGCTGTGCGGCCACCACTGTATCAAATGTGACTTTTACTCTCTCCCGTACTGTCTCTAGGAGTCCTCCCTGAGCGGAGGTCAAATAGCAACTGAAGTCCTTGCAGTGCCAGAACTGGTCACTGAAACAAAGCAGTCATCCAGGGACAAATCCCAGCAGGAGCCACCAGCAAAGAGGAATGCTTCATGTTGGGGCATGGTCAGCATGGCCTGCAAGCCACCTCCACTATCAGCCACTGAAGCACTCATTGGTGGGAGTGAAGGAAAACAGACCAGCAGCCTAAAGAATCCCTCTGGAGAGTGACAAAGGAATACTCAGCAGTTTTTCAAAAGCAGGTCTGTTCCTATAATAGCAGCTCTACTGCGACAAAGAGGTATCTGCCAATATACAACAACATTTACCTTCTGCATTCTCCACAAATTGTTTGGGGTTTCTAAAAATTAATCTAACATCAGTCTGGATATTCTTCCTATATAAATACGAAAAACTTAAGGGAAAGGAGAAGATGATGAGAATGTATTTATTTAAGTGAATATATAAGTAAGAAAAAAATAAAAACTAACTATTGCCTGAAATCCTTTTTCTTAAATTAAAAAAGCTCCCAAGACGTAAAACCATCTAACAATAGTTTAATCCTAGCCTGGAAGGATAGTGCCCTCTGGTGATAAAAATGCCCTGATATTTGAAAGTATGACATTAATCTCGATTTTTTTCTTATGACACTTCTAAGCAGCTGCACTAGACTATTCAATTTCCAAAGCTCTGTTTTTGAAATATGCTTAATTAAGAAGCTTTTATTTGTAGCAAAGATATCTGATTATGTGTAATTGCAAAAATCTAACAAATTAACATTTTCTTACCTGATGCAAATAGCTGCTGACTGATTCTGCTGCTCTGCACATCCTCAGTATTCATTATGGTTTGCAGGAATTTTATAGAGGCAAGAGTTACATACTTTATGGTTGTGCCTTGTGAGAATAAACAGAGGTCTAACCTTCAGTCATTTACCTGCTCCAATTACCAGTAAGCTCATCTAGTCAACTACAGGAAAGAAAATAATATGTTCATATTTGATCCTACTTACAAAAAAAAAATTCTACATCCATAATGTGTTCCTGAAAATCTCACTAATTCATTCAAGTACAAGTAAATAAGTAAATTGGGGGGCGGGGGGAGTAAATATTCACAAATTGTTGAATCTTGCCCAAGAAGTACTGAAATAATGAACTGTGAAAAGGACTAAGATATTGATTATATTACCCACATCACAATACTAACTGGTATTACTCAGAGGTACACCTCCTAGAAAAGTATGTCGAACATAACTAAATATTGTGCAATTACTGTAATCTTCATTTCACTTTGTGTCATAGCTTATTGTTCTCTAAAATATCTAGTTTGCTTCAATATTGCTGCTACAAGTCTACATCCCTCAGACAGGAAGAGAAAAAAAAGAGGGGGGTGAGGGTGCTGAGAGAAGTTAATTCCTTCAGACAGTGGGACAGATACCTTAACTAGAAACACACAGCATCAGAGAGTACAATAATGCATATTTCTGATCAAAGTCAACAGATGCAACAGAAACACTCATTTTACTCACCCATGACAAAGGGGTACAGGGGCCAAAAAGAAAGAGAGCAGCAGGGACCTGACTCAGTTTCTCTCTGTAGATGTTCCTGCAGTTACTTGCCATCCTTTATATTGCTACATCTTATTTTCAAATTATGGCAATATTAGAAAAGTGTGTGCTAACTGGGATATATTTGATATCTTTGCTGGGTTGCAGGAGGAAGTTTAGCAGAATCCTGCTTAAACCTGTTTGAACTTTCCATATTAGCCTTTTCTAACAAGATGACAAGATTTTGTGGCCAGTTTTTGTTTTACTACCAATCAACATATTTACAAATATTGGCAAAACTTATGTAACCTTTTCCTATGGCTGAAGAGTAAAAACATTAGAGAAAGAGAAAATGCACAAGGGGAAAAAACCTAGTGAATTCTTCATACCGAGTTGGTATCTTCAGTTTATAAAGATATTGGAGGGGAAGACTAATTCATAACGTCGAGGCTCCCAGATCCTAGTGCCACAGGAGTATCTGCTGAGAAGGCTGGTAAGGAAAACACCTTTTGAACTCCTTATACTAAGAAGCAGCAGCAGTTAAGACACAGTTATGTGAATGCTGATGTGAACCTGCCTGTGCTCATGAAGAGGGAAGCTGAGAGATGGAGAAATCCCATAGTCTGTGCCAGATATGACCTTTCTAATCACTAGCCATGTCTCACACTGAATTTTTCCAGGCATTCAGACAGCAATTCCTTAGAGACTTTTTTGTTAATGTTTTGCCATAGCTGTGTGCCCAGAACAAGAACCCTCCTCGAAGAGGAGATTAAAGTAAGCTAATTCTGCCTTAGAAAAGGGTGGAAGCGTGACAGTGAATAACAGGAAAGCCCTGGAGAGCTGAAGCACGCTGCCGTGGCAATTGGAGGAAGCATTATCCACCTTCCCACACACTGCAGCAACAGCAGCAGTTGCCCTTAGACTGTTCAAGGACTACACACTGCCTGTACCAGATATTTTTGCTACCCCACATGGTCTAGTGACTCAGTCAACTCCTTGTGACTATACTGTATCACTGTTGCTGCTTCTGGGGCAGCATGTGGCATAATAATAATGCAATAAATTGCCTAGAATGCCCCTAAGAACAGGATACATTCAAGGTTTTAAGTAGTTCCCCTCACAGCAACATTTGAGAAATGAAGGACAACAGCAAATGACCACTGAAATGAAAGAAGGTTCAGTTTCATTTCCCTTTTCCAAGATAGGCCTATCCAAATATTTGAGCAGAACCACCTCACAGTATGTATCTGTCCTACTGCCTTTTAACAGCTCTGTGTCTTACAACAGATTTAGTTTTGAGAATTTGAAGATAGGGATAGTAAGAAAAACAATTTTATCTGAATCTATGCTAGTGAACCAGTTTAAAAAGTAGCATTCCGGTTCTATTTACAGTTTATAAAAAAATAAATTATTATTATTATTAGAGTTAGATGGCTTTCTGTACATTGTCTTTCAAAATTTGAGAAGTAATTATGTGGGGGAAGAGTACACAAAATGTAGTTTAGAAGTTGCAAACTAAGTTGCCAATAGAAATGTTTCTATTCTCCCCAGAGCAGAAAATTATTTAAGTGAAATCTGCTTCCCTTTAACCAGAACTTCTTAAAAGTGATCTTTGTGAAGCAAGACCCAGTTCTGCAAATTAGTCTGCATTTTCCACTGTCTTAGATGTTTGCACTTGTTTTCTAACAAAAACAGTTGGGTCAGATGTTTATAATGTTGAGCAGTCAGGATCATAATGTTAAAAGCTTTCGCTATGCATTTAAATTTTCCATGAGCATTTGACATTATCACAACCTGTCAGTGTTAAAAAGATCAAGTATAAATTACTTTCTCATTTAAATAGCGCCAAGAACAGGAAAGAAAAGTGTCTAAAACGAAAATCAGCAAGATCATGTAATACGCTGCCAAGCTACCTTAAAGCTTTTTGTGTTGTCCACCAGTCATTTTGCTCTAGAGGGAGCTGCTAGGTACACTGCACTTCTGAAATTAAGACGTTTGCTCGCATGTACAGGTCTTCATTTTGGAGCAGTTTGGGCATGTGGAACATCAGCCACTGCCAGAATCAAGCTAGCTATTCCTAGGAAAAGTAACCATCTTCCCTTTCTCCCCCATTCCCAGCAGTAGAAACAGAACAATCTCTGTATTGCTCATATCCTTGCTCCTCTTCTCACAGCAAGAGTTAGGGTTAGATCAGGCTTCAGCCTTCATGTAAGACAATTCAGTTTTGATATGGTGCTATAAAGTCTTCCACTGACCCTGTTATTCCTACTGCCCAATCCTCTTTTCCAGTTTCCAATCATTCATTGGCCCATGTATGTGCTAAACAGTTAATAGTGAAAAGCTACCAACTCAAAAAGAGCAGCAGTTCCCCAAAATTAAGACTTAAGAGTGAAAAAGAGAACAAAGCTCATATCCCTTGATCCCACAATGCAGACAACAAACATAACCAAGAGTTATTAACACTTTAAGTAGCATCGTTGTATATGTTATGAAGGAATTTTTGAAATGAGGTTTTTAAGAGGAAGAAGAGTGCTGTCAGTAAATAGCTGCGGATACCAATAAAGGGTTCTCATATAGACAAGCTTCATTATATGTGAACTAAGCTTTTGCAAGACAAGGAAAAAAAAGAGCAGAGGAGTACAGTACTTGAAGCAGTCCAAGAAAGTTTGCTTTGAAAGAGGTACGTCACTGGCAGGGTTGCTTTTAGTTATTATTATGTGTTTCATCATTATAATCATTATTATTCCACTCATGATAAAATTTGAATGCATTTCACCATCTTTAGGAATCCAAATCCACAGAAGTAATGGGGAAAGTTGCCTCTGATTTCACCCATCAAATTAAAATGGCACGAGAGGTTGTGAGATTTGCTTAAATACTAAGCTTCCAACTGACAAGAGAGAATAAAATACGAAAGAGTCTAATAATGGGTCAATTGTCAGTTAAAACATGGAACTTCTAAAAATAGAGGGGGAAAAGATAACAACAGGTTAAAACACTTAAAAGACTGCAATATATGCTGTGTTCTTAAATATTTTATTATCTCTGCTCCTACAAAACTTACGGATGAAGGGGATATTGATTTTTTTCCTCCTATTGAAATCCATTTATAGAACAGCTCCATTTCTTTTTATATTTGGTACCCTATTTAATATTCTTAGCTCAACCCCTGTGATTTACTGTGTCTCGGCATATCAAAGATTTTAGTAATATAGGACACACTCATTTGGACATGAATGAAACTATTCCTGGGAAAACTGAAGGCTAGAAATTACCACAGAATTATAGTCTGTCTGATGTGTTAGTTTAAAAATTGCTACTAACTGCTACATAGTATGACTCAATAGCAAAGGAGATCAATGAAGAACTTTCTTCTAAAAAGTTGTTTTGTTGATTTGAAGAGGGAGGTTGGGGAAGGAACTGCAGTCAAATTGTAACAAAATATTCCTCTGGGGTAGCCTCTAAGGGTGCCATTGGATGCTAATAATAATTCTGGAAGATCAAGAAGTTTTGAAATATTTATAAATTTTACTTTTGAAAGCTTAGCAGATGCCTCAGACTTTTAGCAGACTCTAAATAGCACCTGTCAACTCAAGCATAATAAAGCAGAAAATGCTACTGCTTTAACACAGAGTACTAGCGGTGTGCAGTGCGAGCCTCCAGAACATCACAGAGGAGAATCAAGTGAACAAGGTTTCTTTACTAAGTAGGAATTGCACACGTGAAGAGGGCACCTAGAGATCTATGCCTAAAGTACAGCTAAACAAAAACAGTAAATAAGCAGGTCCCACAAGAAGGAGACATAATTGAGTGTGACTAATTTTTAGGTGCTCTCTGAATATTCTTCTAATTCCTTTTGTTTGACCTTTATGAGTTTTGTTTGTTTTGGTCTTTAAGGAGAACAAGTGTTGCAAGAACCAGCACTGCAAAGTCTCCAAACTGGTCCCAGAGGAGGACATTAAGTTATGCAGCCCAGAAGAAGATGACAACACAGGATGGAGGATAGGAATAAAGGAATGATATGAGACGAAATCATCAGGGTACCCAACAGCTCAGGACAGAGTTGGGACAGCATGATATGAGAGCAGCAAAAGAAGTGTGAATTACTTGGAAAGGAGGAAAAAAATGTATTTTTAATTATAACTAATTACTAATACAAAAAACATTTTTCTCCACAAATGGAGAAGAAGTTCCTCAGCAGCTCTTGGATGAAATTGCTTCTTTGGGACTATAAGACTTGTTTTCTTTTTCCAATGCCTGGCATACAACTCACTTTAGCCCTCTGTTTCAATTTTCAAATCTGTAGAATCAAAAGAAGGACATTTCACTTCCTCCATCACACAGAATGTTGAAAGGCATTTAGGTAGCAAATGTTACTAAGTCAGTATGCTTCATCTGCAGGTAACCACCAGCAATCTGTCCACTGCCTCGCTACCTTGCGCTGCACCCAGGCAAATATATTAACCTGGATCAGAATGGCTGCACATCACCATCATTCCAGTCTGGAGGTTTTTCATGCCAGTTTTGCATGGTTAAGTAACCATGCTTGAGGGTAACAACATGCTCAGTTGTTGAGGTTTTATTAAACTTCATCTTGTTTTGCATGTCTGGCATCAACATTAAGTCGCTTATATCTATGTTGGTTTTTAAATACCATCGAAGATTATCAGATCTTTATATTGAATAATTTTACTAAGTTTAGTTAGAGTGCTGTGCAGTTTGCATGTGCTACTATAACCATTGCTATAACACTAGTCAACATTAGTTTCAAATATACTGTTTAAGGGACATTGCATAAGCAGAACTAATTACTCATTGTTTTACAGTAATATGTGAATCTTATATCAAATAAAGCAGAAAACATTAAACATTTTTAAAGGTTAAATAATGTCCCAAGCAATTCTGTAGAAACTATAACTATGAATAATTTTAATTAATGTTTAATTATTTCTGCGAGTAAAACAGCAAGAAACATGCCAGCCTTTCTTCCCTGAAACCGTATCACAATAGACTACCAATATTTACAAATTTGCTTGTCATAAAAAGAGCATATGAGCATTTAACTGCTGAGACACAGTATATTCACATATGCTCTAGATCAAATCTGAGCAGATTTTCAACAGAGACTATCACCATCAATTTTCCATAGCATCCACACACACAAAATGCCAAAGTCTACTCTTCTTAATACAAGGCCAATGGAAATTTTCTGCTCCAAAGAGGCCTCACATTCACTTAAGCTCCCATAGTTTCTCTAACCAGCTCAGTATTCACTTCTGTGTTCACATTTCTCCCTTGAACTTGTCTGAAATGCCCCGTAGGTAAGAGGAATACAAATACCACTGACAAGGCTGCAGCAGAACCTGGGTGACTGCCAGAAAGCTCTCGCAGGAAGGGGGGAAGGCCACAGGCCAGCACAGCACAAAGTTAATTGATAGCTTAGAAACACAGCTCTCATCACAGACACGGGAGCAGACAGGTTTCTGTCTACCTCAGCAGACTGGAAATAGAAGACAGGAAGGAAACAAAGCTCTCTACAACTGTGTAAAAGGCTACAACGGCTCTCCTGCTGTCCTCTTTCAGCAGTTGGCAAAGTCAGGGATTTAATTCAAGTTCCTCAAGTTAATCACAGCTGAGAAAGCAGAAACAGGACTAGAGAAAGCACATGAACAGCCACTATGAAGTACTGCCTGTGTTGACACAAGAGAAACTGCTCCACGCTACCTAATGTGCCATCAGATTATTTCGCTTGGATGTGTTACATGATATACACAGCATACAAGCAAGAGAATGAGAGACTGAGCATCTTCACACATTACATAAGCCACAATTTGGTATTTGATGAGGAAAAACAAAAAACTCTTAAGAAGTGTTACATGTTTTCATTGATTATTTCTCATGTCCCTTTCTCCTCTGTGAAAGCTAGTGAAGAATTTTATTGTTTCTAATTTCATTCCTTTTTCAGCTTGACAACAGCTTTTACTACCAGATACTCTTTTTAAGAGGTTATTTCTATTTTGCACTGTAAATTTCACTGAACAAAAGAAATTATAAGTATATTCTTGTAGGCACTTGTCTTTATAGCACTAATTGAGAATATATGCATAGAACGAGCACAGAAAAACAGATTACTTTTATAAAAAAACATGTTGCTATATTCTTGCAAATATCAAAGCTCCCCCTCCATAAATGAATCTCAGTGGCTGCGCAGAAAGACACAGATTACCAAGAAAACATCAGAAAGGAGCTCTCTGCATGGAGATGTGCAAAGTCATTGCTCATTTCCTGCATTCATAGCTGCTCAGCAGATGCCTAGCCTCGGGCACTGGGCTGCTATTCTTCAGCTGTAGGAAGCACATGCAGAGAGGACCTGCTACTGAAACAGCCCAAAAGCACTTTTCAGGCCTAGCCACACTAGTTGTGCCTGAAGTGGTGTATTTTCTTGCTTCAAACCTGTCCCTCCCTCTGGCTACCCTTTATGCAGTTTGCTTCCTTACACCCGGTACCCCACCCTTCCCCCCCCCCACCCCCATCAATCTGGCACAGCAGACCACTTACCTTGTGAGTAACCTAGTTTTTTATTGTGTGTTTTATAAGTGAGCAAATACCCTCCTCCACATTCAGGAAATGAATTTGATGCTTGTGTGTCATAGCCTCCCTCTCGCGCTGTCATATCAGGATGGTCTGACCTCAGCAGCAGTATCTGGCTACGTCCAGGATTCAACCAAGCAAGTAAGCTACATTGTCCAGGTCTCAGCAGCAACTATTCCTTGCCTCAGTGACAAGCAAAGGTACCTGCCTACATTTGCTAAGATCTAATGCAAAAACCCAACCTGCTGAAACTGTCAGAAGTATTAGAGAGGAGGTAGCTATTATCTCCTCCCTCCTGATCCCAAAGCCCATATTCCACCCCTTCCCAACAGCCTAGATCTGTCAAAAGAGCAAGCAGGGTCATTCAGTGGTTTGGGCAACCTTTGCTCTTGCAAGAGGTGTTTCCCCGTCTGTTCTGTAAAGAAAGGAGAGAGACCAGATGGGTGTCCTGCCCAGCCCATCTGCACTGCACGTCTGGCCGGAACAGTTCCCAGCTGAAGGAGGCTCAAGTTTCTTCTCTCCCACCCACGTGCTTTCCTGAAATGTAAATTTCCCCATGGATTTGAGCTCAAAGGATGGGGACATAATGCAAATTTAGGTTTGTAAGCACAAAAGGTACGCGGTCCCTAGCATATAACTTAAGTTTTCAGGAAGCATTTGATTGATGCACTCAGAAAGGTTCACGCAGACAGGCTTTACATATTTTCTAAGATATTCCTGCTGTTTCCTTATAGGATAAAGCACACAAAAATGCAGATCGGTAGAAAATACACTACCTGGCTATGACGTCCTCCCACTCTGCTCAGCTTGACCTGGAAGATGCAATGGCATCTGTGACAGCAATATTTAGAGAGACAGAATTCCCTTCTGTCACTGGATCTATTAAGTAGGATGGGGGGGGGGGGGGGGGAGAGTGGGGTGTCCATCTTCCTTCAATTTCTTTCACCTCAATTCATTAAGTGGAGATTAACTGAATCACCAAAAGCCACCTCTGACCATTATCTCCCAGGAGGGAGATTCTGTAAGAATACAGCAAGTTGAGTGATATCTTCTTGGTTCTCAAGCCAGAGATTGTAGCATTGCATTTAATAGAATTTGAGAAATCTTTCTGATGTTAATTTGCACAATTGCTCTTGCCTCTCAATTTCTGGAGTCCTGTGGAAAATCTTGCTGAGATATCATATGTAAAAATTCTACTTTGCTTTTGTTCATTTAAACCTGCTGCTGGATAGTCCTTATACTCAGCAGTGGATGATTATTGCTTATACTTTTTCACACATTCAGAATTGTATATCCCTTTTCTGCATCTACCTCCTCTCTTTTCCACACTGAAGACTCCTATGCTGTTTGAACTTTTCTCATGAGAAGAGGGGACTCAAACTGTGCGATGGATGAGATACAGTTTTAGAAAATGGCTTAATGATAACCTGAGATTTTCTGTTTGCTTCTTTCCTACTATTCCCTAGTACTTTTATTATTATTATTTTGTTATCATGAAGCCCTGAACTGACTCTTCATAGTGCAAAGAATACTGATGCTAAGATCATTCCTGGGTAGTAATAGATAGCTGAAAACTCCTGACCCATGCACAGAAAGTGATGATAACACAAAACCTGAGACTTTTGAGAGTCACTTTTCATCTGACTGCTTTGAAAATATTGTGTCATTGTTAAGTTTTGCCACATCACTGCTCAGCTCACATATGAGCACAATGAAATTATTATGTCCATGCACTGATCTTTCCTAGGCTCTACTTCTATTCCCCTCTACATTGTTAAACATGTCTCTCTATTTCTCCCTTTTCCTTCCTCTTTGTTAATTTCTTTCTTTAAGGCTCTTAAATAATCTAAAGATACCATACGACAAAAGGGAAAGTTTTCTCACAGATTAAGAGCTGGCTAAGAAACAGGCAAAGAAGAACTGGAATAAATGGCTGGAGCCTTCTGCTGCAAGTATCTGGATGTCTTCCAAGTACTGGGCTTTCAGCAGTTTGCTGTCTTAGTTCTAGCCCTTCCCTCAAAAGCATGCCCAAACACTTCAACCCGCCCAAACCTTCTGCTGTTCTTCCTTCCTTATTCTTTCTGTGAGCCCTCTTTAAGTGCCTCTTCTGTTAATTTAATCTGACTTTTTTTCCCCTAGTTGCTGATATTTTTCTACTCTTTTTGTCTTTTTTCTTCCCTCCTGAAATGCAGAGCAGTCATTTCCTTTGCATTTCCATTACCAGTCACAATGGAATAATCATCAAGGCTAAATTATCTCTCTTGCTCTGCCTGATGAGTACACACTTGAACCATTGCTAGTCAGGGGGAAGGATATTCACAGTACAGCAATTTTCATAGCAACAACTATATAATAGCAACAACATTCATAGGAGTACAGCTTCCTTTTATTTTTATGTTTAAAAAATAGTTTGTTTACTTCTACCTAACCCTATTATGTCATGCTCTGTCACTGATCTTTTTAGGAATCACTGGAGTATAATAATAAGTAATTTGGAGTACCTGTTCAACCCACAACAGAAAATCCTAAAACAGACATTGAAAGAAAGTTGTCTTCGGTGGCACACTAACATTAAAGTTCTGCTTCACAGCAAAGATGAATATGACAGAAAGGATAATTTGTAGCAGTCAATAATATTCAACCAGAACATATCAAGACAGCTATAAAGACCTCAGCAAGCTCTGATGCAGTTTGTTAATAATACAATTCTCACAGTTTGGAACAGAATAACTACATTTTACTTGAAATATTCCTCTCACATTTGCAATTCATGAGACACTAAACACCTTAACTGACACCACGCACATCTATTCTAGCGTGTTTTTTCCCGTCTGGGTATTGCAGAGATGGTAACTTCTAGAAAAACGTGCCTCAGCGTTTCCAACTGAAGGTCCTGTTTTCCATGTTGATAAGCTTCCTGAGCTCTAAGAGTCTGGACTAAAAGTGTGTGCCTTGGAATAGCATATGGAAATTTTCAGTTAAAACCATTCCTTCATTCTGAGAAGGAAAAAGTAGTGCCCCATTTAACTCTAATGCTTTCCTCCCTTTTGCTGAAAAAAATGCTAGCCCTTGCCTTGCCTTGAAAAAAGAAATCTCTCCAGAAGATGTTCCTCTGTTACAGTTACACATTTTACCATACAAATCTGCCAAGTACACAACTCTTGTGCATCAGCATGTGCCATCTTCACAGAGCAAAATGCCATCCCTTTGAAGGAAGTAAGCCTCTAGGAAAAGGAAGAACTGTACTTTTCCTGAAGCTTGTATTCCAACTAATGGGAGCGGCTCTGGTGTCTAGCATGAAAAATAAGAGAAAATAAGCCTTCTTATGGCTCGTAGCCAGGTTGTAGTAAGGGTACATATGACCGGTTTGATTAAATCTGGATTAAATTAAGAACTATGAATGATATGAACAAGAGAAGTCGAATTGAGAAAAATATCGAGAGATGACAAAACAGATGTACTGTCTTTGCTTAATTATACTCCCACTGTCCCAGGCCCAACAATTTGTGGGTCAGGGATTTTCTATGAACAGAAGTTCATTGCCTCTTCCATCCATACACAGCCCTTTTAAATCTGAGTTCACTACAAATGATGAATCACAATAAATGTGTTATGGTTGTCTGCAGAACATCTCTCTGTCTTTTTTTTTTTTTTTTAAAGCAGAAACTGAAAAATGCACACTGAATACTGTAAGCATGTTCACAAAGAGATAAATTGGTTCTATGGTTAAAGTAATTCAGCTACTGAAGCGTCTATCCCTGCCTCTGTCACAGATAATGCAGGCAAACCTTAAGCTGCTGGTATTCTTCCTCATTTTCCAAGTGCCTGATTTCAGACACATATATTGCAATTTTCAGAAGAACTATGTGCTCCAAACTTAAGTTAACAGAATATGTGTTATCATGCGTCATGCACATCAGGAAGCCTGAGGCCAAATACGTCCTGCATATCTCATGCTGGGTATCTCTGCTAACAGATATTAGATTGTGATCAAATTTTCCTATGAAAGTTTTAAAAAAAAAAAAAAAAAACCATAGTAATCACAATACTGAAGATTTTCCTGAAATTGCTGGTTGTCAACAGAAATGAAAAATCTTGCTTCAGGTTTACACAAAAATTTTGTTTCATTTCTGGTTCATTGTGTATCACTGTCAGCTGCCTTGGAACTTCTGTCCTGGGTGTTTTCATAATCCTACTGGGGACCCTTAAGCAAGTAACTGCTATCCCTGGTGCAGGCTCACTTATGCACTGCAGGAAATTTACTCCCACTACAAAATTTCCATAGACTTTGATGGGAGCCAGAATAAATGCATATAGGCTGGGATGTTCAGATACACTGAACATAGTAAGGATATACAGAACTTTCTTTGATTTTTTTTTTTTTTCCAGAAGGCCTTTCAAATGAAAGATTAAGTATTCACTGATGAATTCATAATTCCATTTACTGTAATAAACAGAGGTTCTAAGCCTCAGGAATATTAGATCACGGTCTTTGTAGTACTAAAAACTTTATCTTCAAAACCTTTCCTGGGTATTACACTATTTAACCTAGATTAAAATGCAAGAAAAGACTACTAAAATCACCTATTACACTAAAAAACTTTCAAGACCACTCCTTGCAGGAGAGAGAGATGGGGAAACACAATAAATAAGCTCTACAGTAGTCAAGCTAAAAGGAAAACAAGTCAGTATAATCAACGAAAGGTGGAAGACAGCATTTAGACTACAAGCCAGTGTGTTAAGTCTATAAGTTGTGGTACTTAGAAAGTATAGAGTGTCTAGCTAAGTACATAAAGGAAAAAAAAAAAAAAAACACAATAAAGAAAAAGTAACTGAATACATTATTTTAATTATCAAAATTTTTTTTCTCTTTTTTATTTAGGATAAATACTTTGGCCATATGGAATATATAATGGCTCGTATTGCTATGAGAAAGCAAAAAGGGATAAAACAAGTTGAAATTTAATTGCAAGATCTGGAAAAGTATAACCTTTCAGAGAATGAAAAAAATCCATTCAGATTAAGTAATTAGCTTTTCTTTACTTTTCTCTGGAAGAAACTGGTTTTGTTGTTTTTTTTTTTTTTTAACACATCAAAAATAAATCTGGAATAATGTTTGCTTTGTTGACTTTTGAAAGTACTCTGACAAAAGACATACTCATGTTAAAGATAGCAACAGGAATTTAATAGTTGTTACACTTAGATTGAAGCTTTGATTGAAATACATCACCCCTGGGTTCAGTCTCATTCAACCCCAATTCACAGGTTACATTCCACTGCTTATCAGCAGGAAGTCCTGTGAATGTAGATACAATCCACTTTGGTAAGAAAAGTGAAAATTTATCCTTTCTATGCAAGAAGACAGGAACCACCTCAACCAGCCTAAAAGACTCTGAAAATAGGCACCAAAAAAAAAAAGGCACAAGGAACAAACAGTGGTTTGGGCTCTATCTGCAAGGACAGAGGACTCTATGTATCCAAGAATCTATAGATTTATATGCAGAGGAGTGTATTTTCCCACATACAGAAGAGAGACCATTTCCTATATGTTCTCTTAGCAGAGCACTTTATTTTTAATTTTGTAATTTCTCCACTACTTTCACTCTCCCTTCTTCCTTTGAAGGATTTATTTTGGTTCTGCCCAGACAGGAAGAAGTGTCCTTGTAAGGAACTAAGATCATGAAAGAATCACAATAATTATGTTTCTGGGGAGGAAGGAGGCGGGGGATGACCTCAGTCCAACAACTGTTGAAGGAAATTGAGGAAGTTGTGTTGGATTTAGTTTTGTGATTTTCCAATATACAACTACCTTTTGGAAAAGAAAAAACAAACAAACAAACAAACAAACCCAACAGGATAACTTGTGATACACAATTAAGTTTTCATTAATGTCATTAAGGATCTGCTCTTCAGGTTACATATTGCAGTCTTTGCTTAATCTGACTAGCATCAAGTGTGCCATGTGTAAGCACACAAATATAAACCCATTTAAACAAACACACATCCAGGAGAATTCTGTCTCATATGATACAATATCACTGTCAGTTGCTATGATAAAAAGTCTTTTTCCTTATTATATTAACTTTTTCATGTATGCCTCATTATTTCTTTGTGCTGATTACTCAGTGGAAGAGTTGGATTCTATTTAAGGCTGTGGAAAAGGTCACAGACAAAAGGGAGCTTGAGTCTCTGTTTGCTATTTTAAAAGAAAACTACCACACTAGTGCTAATATTTGCTTTCACTTACAGCAGGTACGCTTTGGTTATCTGAATAGCAAAGCATGGTGGGCAGTGTGAATGAAAAAGTACTGAGGAGAAGTTATTGATCCTGGAAAAAGGATGTAGACATGTCACCATTGACTTTTTTCAACAGAAACTTCTGAAATATTTGGGGTTTTGTTGTTATTGTTAAAAGCTATTGAAAGACTCATCAGCTACCCACCGCAGAAAAGAGAAATGGCATTTTCTTATACCTGATATCCAGAGAAGTAAAATAAGTAATCAGAACATGCAAGTTAAAAGAAAAAGCTATTATAATAATTGAAACTGAATGCAAAGTAAACAATGACTATAAACAAAACATTTCTTTCAATAAAAAAATTACACGGGCACAGGACAAGAATGACTTCTGGGTTTGGTCAGCTGGTTGATTACTGGGGGGGGGGGGGGGGGGGAGGGGATTGAAAATTGTGAGAAGATTTTTGGCTGCAGTTTCACAATTGGCCTTAATTCACCAGCCAGACAGTCATTTTTAAATGCAAATATTACCACTGCTTTCAAGGGATGGTGCCAAACCAGGTTTTCTAACAGATAATAAAGGTCAGGATTTGAGGTTTGCTGCCTGGACTCATTTATAACATTTACTATGACTGTTCAAATAAATGATGCATTTTATATTGTGAAAAATGATTTGTTGAGAGACAATATTTCATAGCTTGTAGAAGTGTTTGTCATTTACCTATGAGAGTTTGCACAGACTGTAGAGAGGGGTCAGGCAGGTCAGGATCTTCCAAATTACACACTGACAGTCACAAGCGCTACTTACATCGCCTGCTCTGCCTTGACACCTCTCTTAGTTGCCAGAAGTGAACAACACAACATATCCCTTCCCCCAAAACCATTCATCCTTTTCCCATCCTGCCCATCTCAGCTGTAAGTGGGAGTCAACAGAGAACTGAAGCACGGGAAGACCAAGACTTTCCCTGCTTCCAGTTACCTAACTTAAGCACTACAATGCGTATGACCTAAACTAGCTGAATGGTAGTTGAGTGGTGAAGTTCAGGATGAGAACCACCATCCATCCCTTCTGCAGAAAGGCTGTAAGCATAATGAAGAGTGCACTGAAGGAGTATGCAAAGGACCATACTAAAAATGCAATTATGCTCCAGCTAGCAGCAGAATGGCAGGAAGCTGCATCTTTGAAAGGTTGATACAGGATGGCATTTCCTCCCACACAACTTTGATGCCAATACGCTAATGCTGTATATTTGACAGTAGCCTGCTCCAGCCTCTGCATCTGTGAGAGCCAGGGCATGAAACGGCATTTAAGATAGCATTTGCTTAGTATTTTAAAGTAGTATTTAAGGTTTCATAGAGCTATGGTATTAAAATCTGACGCAGACAGTAATTAGGTACTATCCAACCTAAGAATGCAGTTAAACTGAAGTTACTTCTATAAAAATGGAATCCTAAGGCATATTAGATTCTGCCTTTAGACATATTGTCTAAACACAGACATCCTGGAAATGATGCTTCACACATCCCAACACATCAGGAATGCTAAGAAAGCTTGTGATGTCTAAAGATTGCAAGCCACGGTCTCCTGATGGGATTTATGTAGGTGTTATTTTGTTTTCTTTAAACTAGATTAACTTCTTTCTTGCTTTTTTAAGCTTTTAAATA
The DNA here is from genome assembly GCF_965183815.1 of Platalea leucorodia. Classification (NCBI taxonomy): domain Eukaryota; kingdom Metazoa; phylum Chordata; class Aves; order Pelecaniformes; family Threskiornithidae; genus Platalea; species Platalea leucorodia. The sequence goes on along the minus strand of NC_138829.1, from coordinate 27,431,989 downwards.
TCTGTAAATGACAGCTTGGTTCAGCTGTTCACTGCAGATTGATTTACTCAGTCCAATTACTTCTTTTCTTATGTTATATGAAAGGGTTATTCACAAGTTCAATTTTACTGGATGACTGATCTAAAAATATACCTGCCTTTCCAGTCCATTTTACAAACTGAATGAACAGATAAACAACATAACTCACTTTCACAAAGGTACCATCTTTAAGAAAACTGCACCGTTCAGTCCACAGAATCAGTAAATTAAGTTGTACTAAGTGATTAAAAAGCACATAGATGTTTTTGAACTCTGCAGAGATTGAGAACATAGAAGGCAGTTAACAGAAGTTTCAGACGAGAACTACCAACCAGTGAACAACATGACACAGGGTGGTGGAGGAAAACTAGAATTCAGGATTGTGTCAGAGGCTTCTTCCAGTGACTTATTTGGATAGAAGAGAATAGAGTTTCTCTGTATTACTTACAAGTGCCTCTGATTTCACCCGGAACAGAGAACATTTTCTGTAAGCTGCCCAGAATGTCTTTGTCCACAGGACCGCACCCTGTTTCCTTGTGCCATGGCTTCCCCCAGAAGCACATTGTCAAAATGTACCCTACCCACTCAGCAGAGTACTCTGGAAAGCAGGGCATGGATGAGGAGAAAATGTCCATGCCCAAAGAGAACAAATAAAGTGGTGGTAACCATGTCATCTCGAACAGGAACTCAAAAGAAAACCAAGTTTCTGTACTGCCCCTTACATTCTCCATTCCCATCAACATATATTTTTTGAATTCACTGCTTTCACAAGGCATCATTTTCACTATACTCATATTCACGTAGGCAAAATGTGCAGGCTAGAGACACAGAGACAAAGAAGGAGCAAACACAAAGGGAGGAACATCTTCATGTATTTCTCAGTGTCTTCTCTTCATTTGCCATTATAACAATGAAAGAGTTCCTATTGAGCCAATGTAAGCGTTACTGGTTTGAAATATTTCGGGGTGATTTAGTAGGTCAGGAATAAGTATAATCTATATCCAAGATTCACAGTACAATAGCTTATATAATTTTGCTTCTTTTAATACCTCACAATACCTTTTATCGTCTAACATTTTCCTTCAGCCTATGAATATTTCCAAAAGAAATTTCAGCTTCCTTAGTGTAGTGCTGCTTTTTTTATTGTTTTCATTTCAGTTTTCTCCCTTGCACTAAGATCCCACCACAGAGATTACATGTTTTCATATTTTCAGTAGGGCTAAACAATTATTGGACAAATCCCAGACCATCTTACTGTCTGGGGGCTGAGCAAAGGAGTTTTCAAGTTTGCAAGACACAAGTTCTTAGCTTGGAACTACTGACCCCAAGAAAATTCATATAACGTCACCTTTTCCTGCTTACCGATTTCACTGTTCATTTCCAATCATCATGTTGCATACTGAACTACTTACACTCAAGAGAGAGATTAATTCTGCAGGCATGTGTTCAATCCCAGTAATTTCAATGACTTGCACTCATCGCAAACAACTTTGGCCCGTTCTTCATGTCATTGAAAAAAAATTCTTAGAATTCCACACTCTTTCCAGGGGCAAAAAAAAAAATTTAAAAAAGAAGGAAAAAGAAAAAAAAAAAAACCACACCAACACAAAACTGCTGAAAAGTACAATTCCTGCAAGTTGCTAGAATGGGATATTTCAGCCCTTCTCCTTGCTGACATTATGCAGACCATCCAGGTAAACATTTTGCAAAGGGGTAAGGGTAAAGAAGTGTCCCATAAGCCTAAAATGGTATGTGTACAGGGTTCTCCAAGAATGGCATGTGAAACAGCACATGGAAAACTCAGGAGACAGAGCCCTTTACCTTTGAACGTCTTGTAGTACAAACTACTGCAGTATCAAAGCACTATCGTTGTACCACCCTAGGAAAGAAGTAGTGTGTGTATATATAAGAACAATTTAAGCTTGTTTCTTCTACTAGCTAAAATGATTGCTTCCCTCACATATTTCAAAAACAAATGATATAGGTTGCAGAAGGACAGCAGTTTCCCATGCACAAATCCTGAAGCTGGACAGAATCCCTGTTTAATATTACAGTTGTATGTTCCAAGTCACAGGAAGCTCAGGATCACAGGTCCAGGATCACTGCCATTTGTGAAGTTCAAAACAGAAACTAGGTCTTCCCACCCTCAGCCCTGAGCTTGCCCTGCTAGAACAGTGTGTTCCTAGATGGGTGCTGGAAGAGGGGTTTCAATCATGAACACTGTCTGACTCAAGTAGGATACTTTGGACACTTGCAGTTTTACTGAGCACCACTTGCTTTCTCAACCAAGGATTTTCATAGAATCATAGAATAGAATCATAGAATCATTTAGGTTGGAAAAGACCTTTAAGATCATCGAGTCCAACCGTTAACCTAACACTGCCAAGTCCACCACTAAACCATGTCCCTAAGCACCACATCTACAAGTCTTTTAAATACCTCCAGGGATGGAGACTCAACCACTTCCCTGGGCAGCCTGGTCCAATGTTTGACAACCCTTCAGTGAAAAAATTTTTCCTAATATCCAATCTAAACCTCCCTTGGTTCAGATCTGGAAGGCACAATGGCAATGTGACACAGCTAGTAACAGTAGTTTTACAAAGTGGTAAGTAAGATAACTAGGTGTATTAAATACATGGTAAGTAAGAAAACTAAAGATATTAAATACAAACTTAAGGAAGTACTGAGCTGATATTTTGATTATCTCATGATGTGCAGACATGGGGAAAAAAATCATCTTTAAAAACTGATTTTTCAGCTCTAGGTTTATTCTGTATTTAGTTTCCTTTAAAAAGCCTCCCACAGAGCATGCCATTTATAAACTAGCATTACTATAAAGAAGAGATTATTTAGGAGGCCTTATCATACTACTGTATTATTTTTTCTTTCTAAACATATCTATCATAAGCCATTTTTCAAAATGAAAAAGTCTTCCTCAGAGTAAAAGTAGTGACCAAGGATCACTGCATTCTTTCAAAGACCATTGGAAGGTCTGAACATGAAGAAAATCTTTTGACAACCCTTGCAAAATGACCACATAATTCCCAAATTTTTTGTTTCTTAGCAGAGATAAAATGTTGCATCTGCACAAGACAATAGATACCTGAGGACAAAATCATGCAGCCTGGTACCTGCACCGCAAGCCAGCTTTCTAACCCCTTTTATGGCCTTCATCTTTCAACACAGTCAATACATTTAGACATTCAATCTGCTGTTGCAGTGTAATTTGTATATGTTGACATTCTTGTTCTCTGTGACATTTGCTTTTCCCTTCCTTTATATATTCTTCCTCTGTCATCCTAAGGCCTCCTTCACATAGCTTCCTTTTTCACTGCGCCATAAAATCACTTTTTTCTGTGATTCATTGATTTTAATTTTTTCCAGGTAGTAACTGCATATTCCTATTTTATATAAGAAACTCCCCACAGAATAGATTTCTGATTACATTTTCTGTTGATGGCAGCAGATCCTCCTTCGTCCTAATCCATTGTTTCTTTTAATATAGCTGAAAATTTGGCCCTTTATTCATATTTTTCTCCAAGAGAATACATTTATATCAATATTTCATGAGGTAGTTGACTTGAATTTTGGGGTTTGTTTAGGTTTGTCACAGTGGGTATCACTGTTCATTTCATGTTTAAAGAATGACGTGACAGGCCTGCTAGGAGTCACTGGCAGTTTCTGTTTATGCTTTCCAGAATAACAAGGGAAGTCATTGAAATAGTAGTAGAGCTGCAAGCAAAGGAGATTTTCTGAGCAAATGTCCACAATTATTGTAACCCATCTGATCCAAGCAGCTGACCAAAACAACAAAGATATATGGGTTGATTTTACTTAAGATAAGAAATTCAAAATGGAGTCTGGTATCTTTATTTACAAGGAGCATACAAAATCTTGTTTCTTCAGAGTGCAAGAGGAATCAAAAGGAAACAAAAGGTCTTTTCTCATATCTTCAGCTTTTTTCCATTAGTCAATACCTAATCCTCAACACTGAAACCCAAAATTGTTCTCAGAGGTTCTGGATTCTCTAGGTGTACTTTAAATTTTCTCCTTTCCTTTGTTATTCCACCTGACTCTTACCGACACTTTCTTACACCTCTACAACAAGGTGCCTCTGCCTGTACAGTCCCACTTTCTGAATGGCCTGACCATAGAACCACTGAGTGGTGACACATGTAATTTAAGTTGGAACTTGCTTCTGTTTAATGAAAAATAGGTTTTCCCCACCATACTATGCAAAAGACAGCATTTACTGTTATTTACAGACAGGCTGACTTTAACATCTTTTGTTGTTTGTTTGTTTTGGGCAATGATTTGGAACTTCTACATTAGATTTACAAGCGAGGACAGCAAAGCTCTTTAGACTTGGCATGAAACAGTGCAAGTATGGGAAGATAAACAAAATCAGCTGCATCCTCTGCCTGTTACTTTGGTAACAAACTCATGATTTAGCCATCATTAGTCCATCAGCATCAGAAAGCTAATAATAAGTCTTACTGTTTGCATTGCCGTAGTAGCATGGACCTTTTGTCGCCACCATGAAGTAATGGGAACACAACTGCCACACTAACTCACTGAAAGAATCCTAAAAATATTTTGTAAGGTTGGCTAAAAGGGTCATTTATGTTCTTGATTCAAGGACTGCAGGACTGATGTTTAGAAGTGTGTGTCAGCCAAATACAATATTCTAGAGCCATAACACAACTTTTTAAAAAAACATGTATTGTGTTTGGTACCACCAAGTTTCTTGCTCTTGTAAGCTATTAAAGATCTGTGTAAAAGTTTCTTTAGCAAAATACCTTGAAATCACTTGGAAAATGTTTATGGTTTCCTGTATTATTGCAACCATTAGCAAAACAGATATAAATTTCCATTTATCAGCTCTAGAGCAATACTGGATGTTTTATTCATCAAACTGCAAGTCAAATATTTGCCAGTTGTTAAACTACAGCTCCTCGACGTTTACCAATGCCATCCAGGGCTCCCTAGTCCTCTTCTATCCAACTGTTAGGTCCTGAGAACACATAAGATCAAGTGTTTTCAGTGCATGGCCTTGGGTTTAGGGAAAACATATGACAACAGGCTAACCCTTAGGCTATTTCAGATGAGATTATTGGCAAGCACCCTTTCCACCAAAAAAAGCAGATTTAATTACTTTTTAAGCAACACTCCATTTAAGAAAAAATAGTACACACGCAATCTGAATAGGTTCTGAAGATATCAGTTCAAACCAATATCAAGTCTAAATATCCTGTTTCAATGATAAAATGTTACATTCAGTTCTCCTCCCAGACCTTCAGTTATGAATCTTTTGGAAGAAAATCTAAATTGATTTCAGGGACATCTGACAAGAGAATGGTACTAATTAGTACTTCCTGTAGTTGTTCAACCTTGCAAACTGGTTCTTCCCTGAAAGAAAACCAGAATGACATGACTTGCCACAGTGCAGCTAACTATTTGACAGATGAGTCATCATGTCATAAGAATGAAGTAGTCCAAGTCATGCATTTACTAAACTTTCCAGACTCAGAGAAGCAACAAGACTGTGAAAGAAAAATCTGGAGGTAAAGTAATAAGTCAAAACTCTCCTGGACTATTTGTTCCTTAAATACCAAATATGATCACAGACATGATACGGTTTCAGATGTTCTGTTGCTTTCAATTCCCATTCCAATTTTGTGCAATTTCATTTATTGTAAATTTCTCTGGCTTAGCACATATTTTTCATCATGAGCCTCATTGTACAACTTTGGAAATATGCAATCTCATAGTTAGAGGTCATCAAGCTTTATTGCTTCTTTCACATCTATACAAGTTTGTTTTTATTAAAAAAAAAAACAACCAACCAACCAAAAACCAAAAAAACAACCACAACTATTTCTTCCCCAAGTGAAAGAAAATTGATTTAAGACATAGGCACTCAAAAAAAAAAAAAAAAAAAAAAAAGTTGTAGGGAATCTAGACTAGAGAAATAATGATTCCCTAGTTTCATAGTTTCTGACTCATTCAGCAGGATTTTCAAATTTTTCACAGGCCCCTGGGCAATGGAAGCTCATGCTATGAATTACGCTATGAATTTAAGGCATGATCTTACAGAGTACTTACTCTCCTATTCATCATACTGGAAAAAAAATCTGGCTGCACACAGTTACAGTAATTTTTCACCACCACATGCACAAAAACACAATCCCAGCTAACAGTACAAACTGAAAGAAAGATAGGAAAGCCAAGTGGAATAGAGACCAATTGTAAGTTGACATAAACAGTCAGCTTTTTGGGACTCAGGCTAGAGAATGGACACCTTCCCACCATGTTTTTAGAACACTTCTGCCTTAGATAACAAATACATCGTGTTCATTACCTATTTGAATTTCTACCTAGGAAACGTTGGCAGTGAAATCAGAACTCACTTGTTCCCAAGAAGGTCGTATGAGAACTACTAGGAACTTATCAGCTTATTAAACATTCTTGTACCAATAAGTTCTTTTAACATCTGTTGTGAGCTGAAACCCTCACAGTGCCTCATCGAGTTGCTTCTGCTTCATTGCACTTTTGTTTATAATACGAGGCTGTATTTTCAAGTTGCAACTGTGTCTAGAAACTCCATACTAACTAAAACTCCATATTGAAACTAAAAGCAAACCAAGCAAAACAGAACACTGATTTTTTTTAAAAAAAAACAAAGTCACCAGATTTCATGGGGGAATAATTTAGAAGAAAAACACTGTAATTTCATAGAAGTCCTAGAAAAGATGCACAACAAGACTCAAAACCACACATTTCTGCTATGAAGCGTGCTATATACCTTGTAGTATTTGTGACTGAATTTCTACAGAGCAAAAGCCAAATCACATCTGTGAGAAGATGACCCTCCCATTGACAGCGCAGACCAATTTTCCCTGTCTCTGCCACTTGATATTTACTGATATTTTGCCAAATCCCTTCTAGGTATGGCAAGTGTTTCTTTCTGTAGAGAAATACACACAAGCAGAACTCCCCAAAAAACTAATCAAAGCCTGTGTTACTCAACACAGGGTTATTTTTTTCAACAACCACACAGTATTTCTTCTGCACCGTAGCAGAGCTGCTTGCTACTTCATCGACAAGATAAAAGCTTCAGGAGTCGTGGACCATTTCTGATGGCCTGACTTTGCAGAGGATGTTCTGCAGGTCTGTTTCAGCAGCAGAGTTAGAGAGTCCTAAAGAAGTCCATAGGACAAGCTCTTGTACAGGACTGCAGCTTGCCCCTAGTGTTTTGCTGTCACCCTGGCACAGTTTTGGCATACTGGAACTAGTGCTCCCCAGTACAATGCACAGACATAACTCGGAGCTGGCATATCTAAGCCAAAATCCATTCCCAGTTGCCAGTGTGGACAGGCTGCACTAGGTTTGACTTCCTCCCATCTTCTAAGGCTATCCCAGATGGCTTTGCACGCTGAAGTGTACCTGCATGTCCTTGTGCCAAGTCCCAGGTTTTCATGCTACAAAGACATGTCATTTCAGAGGCTTTGAACTCAGCACTTCTGCCTTGGATTATGTTTTAGGGGCACAGAGGCTCTGCATGGGGCTTGCAAGAGATTTACAGCAAGTACTGCATCATCCAAATACCTCTACATTGTGGTGTTTGGCCGCAGTTCCCTGGGACAGTTCCTGGCTCCATTTCACCTGGAACAGGCATAGGTTTAGATTTCTTCATCCTTGCAACAGAAAGGCAAGCAAGTCAGCAAGATTTGCTCCCTCTTTCAGAGATGCTGACCTCATTCCCCACACCAGTTTTCACCTACACCCTCAACATACATGAAGGATGACAGACTTTATGTTCGTTGTTGTTCATACTTCCTCCTCCTTCATCTGTGTTGTGAACTTCTTTGTTAGGTCTCAGGTGAACTGCTGCAGTTTTGCACTGACCAGTGCAATTGCCTTTACTACTGTCATCAGATCAGCTATTCATCCCCTAAAGGAACAAACACATATGTTTGTTTTGTCCTTTTCTCCATCGATTGGGTTTTTAGCTGTTGAAGCACTCCCAAACACACGTATAACAAACTGAATTAATTTACTAAAAGCCTTAAGGCACAATCTCAGTATACCTAAGAAATCTGCCTATAAGAAAACAGATTCACCACCTGCAAAACAGGCAACAACACTGCCAAAACAAAAGGATCTATTGTACCAAAGAAAAAACATAGTAAACTCCAGTTACATGCTTCTACTGAGATTAAGCACAGCCACTGGCCAGCCAATGCTTAAAATGCCAGCGTGGAAAGTCCATAAAAGGTTAGAGTACTTCCTCCTTTTAATAGTAGTTTTAAAGAGAAATGGTGTCCTTTTTCCTCCCACCAGTACCTGAAAACTTTCTGTCCTAAAACAAAGGGGGAAAAAAACCCCAAGCACTCATAGAAAAGAAAAACCTGCCATCCATCTTAAAAAAATATATATATATATATATAAATAAAGCTTGAAACGTAAAGTGAAATATGTTTAGGGAACATATATTTAGCTGAAAACCCCTTCAGTGTTAGCTTAGCAAAGAAGTCTCTGACAAGCTCTCCTCCACCTAGCACCAGCTAATGATGTAAGGTTTCCTGGCTCCAGACAGCTATCTCTGGTCACAGCAGAAGTGGGGAAGGTGTACTCGCTCCATCTCTTCTAGCACATCCGACTGAACCTGCCACAGCTTGGCATTACTGGGGTGTTGACTAAATTTAAACAAATTAATATTGATTTTATCCCATTTTTCACAGCTCCACTCAAGGGCTTGTTTCCCTAGGTTCTGCCAAGTACACAGCTCTGCTTTCTGAATTAAGCAGTTTTATAACCCTATGCCATAATAATACAGGTTCTTAACACTGATCACTGTAAAAAGCAGAAGGAATAATGTGCTACTAAATGCCAGAAGGAGAGGAATTATGTTCCAATAGGTTGGAACATAAACCAACCCATTTTACTGGAAGGTGGGGAGGGCAGCTGGTAAGGGAGGCAAATGCCAATCCTGGCTAGCGCCCCAGAAAGTCCACCCCCAGAGCTCCCCAGCAGCGGCACAGACTCATCGCTGCTGTGACAAGCAGAGCAGGTAAGCCTACCTGCTTGCTCTTACACCGTGCCACATGAACGTGCAGTTACATTTCTACTGGTGCTTTGACAGAATAGACCTACCCGCTCCTGACACAATCTGCACAGTGCGCGGTCATTGCCAAATGCTTACACAACATTATCAGCCTAGTTACTAACAGAAAGGTCATTTCTGTTTAGCAAAGATAAAACCAAAGCTGTTTTTTAAGCATAAGTGAAGGGAAATGAAGAAACAAATATACCTTTTCTCTTCCTAAAACCAATCAGGAAAATAAAAGACATTTCTAACAGCATGATTTATAGATCACTTTTCCTTGCTTTTCTCGGAGGAAGATCAGAAATAGCCATAAATAGATTTATGGACAGACTAACCCATTTAAATGTTAAATTGCAATCCAATCTGGCATGAGCTAGAACATTAGTGTCTGGCTTTCCTATCTGCTGACACCCCACCCAGCAAAATCTTTAAATTATAATAAAATTGCTTTTCTGCTGGTGACAGGGAAGGGAGTTTGGGTGGGTTTTTTTTCCTCAGTGCTAAGGTTTTCCATTGGCCTGGGCAGCCTTGAGGAATTAACTTTTCAGTGATTTGCCTCTTCTGTTTCCATGAAGAGTTCTGCCGTAATTGATCTAATCAAAAAGGCGTGGATAAGCAACTTTCATCAATTGCCTTGCTTTGCTCAGGAGTGAAACTCTAGGTCAGAAAGTCTCAAGAAATTAAGGTAGGTATGTCTGATCAAGAGATCATTACAGTGAATGGGAGACCGCTCAAAAGGTCTGTCTCTTATGTGTGGTTCATGACATGTCATAATACTGGTCTTTCAGGAGCTTCATACCCTCAGTCGCTTCTATGAGTCAAACGTTTCAAACAGGCCCAGTCCCTTGTAATGCACCAAAGCACATGGCTTCGCACAGCTGACAAAGCACCAAGCTCATCACTCCAAGGGGGTACACAGGGCATTAGTAAGAGCATAGGAACATAAGTTACAACTCCCTGGATAAACTGTGGAACTTTGTGTCATTAAAACACTATATTGCATCTACCTAAAGTCAGTGGTTCCATTAAATATGTAATTTCAGGTTTTCTAGAGAGAAACCTAAATATTTCAGCAAAAGTGTCAATGAAATAAAATTCCTTTACAGCTCCTCCCTGTACTTCATTTAGAAATTCCCAGCTAGCCAGTGGAGGTCATGGAGGATAGATTGGATGTGTTATCTGGGAGGCTGCAGCTTTCAGCATTAGCTTTCTTACTAATCTACGGTGAAGACTAAAATGCCAATCAACACAGGACTCCAACATTTAGACCAGAAGTCATGAATCCTGGCAATGACACATGCAGATAAAAATTGTAAATGATAATAAATAATGAGTAGAACATGTAAGCAAAAAAACATGTCACTATGAAGCCAAGAACCTCAGCACATTCATGACTAGTTTGCTTAAGCAGTTTTATCAGACGATCTCTTCTGCTGTTGAGGGATGTATTAACTCAGCAATAAGTGGGTGCCCATTTAGATTTGATTAAGAATCTGCTAGCCAGCAGGCAGAAGATACACCCATTCACCGAGTAAGCCTTACAATACTCTTCAATTGCTTTTCCATCCCAACATCATCTGTATCAAGATGGGATAAGTAGCTTATTAAGCATACCACAACCCACATTTCTTCATCAATTCTCTTAGTGTTTCCTATTAAATTTTCCTTCTACGGCTCTCGAAGTTTAAGCACTCCTCCCCACTGTCCTTCTTGCCATTTTGCCTGGCGTCACTCGTCTATTAGAGGAAATCTCTCACCCATGGAGATTCTTCTGCTATCAAGTCCCATACTGGCACTTCCCTCCCACCCCCAAAACAATAAAATATGGATATATTGCATCTACCTTGAAAAATCACCCTTAAAGAGAGGTTATGCTAAAAAGTAAATAAAAATTCATTAAAATTAAAATATAGGTAATGTAGTTTCAAAAGTTTTATATCAATGGACAGAAAAATGAAACACTTCCATCTTCCTTTCCTTCAATCCAGTTCAAGAGGTTTGTCTCTTCTTGTGCCAGCTACCTTAAAGGCTATTTTGAAGTTAAACCTGCACACAGAGATTATTTCCACTCTCTTTCCACTTCCCCCTTGCTACTCAGTGCTCCCAAAAATATTAATATCACTTTGTATAGCTAAGTGCGAATATGTCCCATCCCAGCAGGAAACAGAATCTGTAACTAACCTGAAGGTTACAATGCTAGAAATAAACAATTTACACTCTGCATCGTTATGGAAGTGAAATAAACATAGAATTCAGTTTTCCGTCTCAAAATGGCAAAACATAACACCCATGGAATTAGTGCTGCCTGGTTTTCATTGCTCTTAAGTGAAGCTGCACAGTGGTAAACAAATACTCAGGGGTAGAGATGTGTTTCAAGTGACTGATCCCAAGTCACCATGAAAATGGTAATTATCTTTATTGCTTTGTAAACATATTTACTGTAACCATGTGTCAAAGATGTTAAAAGGGCTAATTCTAATAGAAGAGGAGAGGCTGAGAATAAAAAGGTCATTTTTCTTCTTAACAGGAAGTACTGGAACTGGGGGGGGAAGCAACCAGTCATGCAGGTAACCGGGGCCAACTGGCCTCCTTTGATGAAGTAAATGAGAAAGCACTAATTTAAAAACCCAAAGTGAACAACACAACATCTACAAATAAATTAAAAGTGCTGGTGGTGCCAAGTCTGACCTCACCATCTAGGAAGTCTTCCAGCTTCTGAATCAGTCCACAGAGGTCTGTCCAGAAACCTCCTAAAGAGCAGTCAACCATCAAAACACACACATACCAGTTATAACAAGGATACCATAGCTGCAAGGCTTGTTCTTTAGAAAGCTGTGTAGTACTTTGTGTGTGTATTCATTGAAAACTGATGGAAAAACAATGTACCTTTTTTGATTATTTAACTTGATACGCCACTCCATTATATCCGAAATCAATTTATTAAAATAAGTCAGTTGAATATTTATAAGCATCACAGAACACTTCCAAGAATAAAAATAGTGTTTCTATTTAATTCCTTGTAAATACGTCCTTAACCAGTGCCAGACAAAACATATCATTGTGTTAGCCAAAAGGAAATTAACTGGAGAATTAAAATCCTTCCTATTACCAGAATGCAATTCACTCTAACATACATCATTTGTAAATTAATTAACAGAGATATGCCATCACTTACAAAACACTGATCTACTTGACAAAATAACTTCTCTAGTGCTGGGCCTGTCACTGAGCTGTCTCCCAACCATTGTAATTAGCTCCCAGTCAAACATACTAACTTCCATTCAACAGCATACTTTAGAAATGTCTGACTCTGTGTACTTTGTGACTGGAAGTATGCTCCCATTTCTAAGGATACAAAGAAGAGCTGATAGGAAGAGGGAAAAGAGTGAAAAGAACATTATTAAAGCAGTTCAGTCAATATAGTAAACTTAAGACCTAATCTATTAGATCTCAGTCTGATCAGCACACAGGGAAGACTGCTGCCTTTTTTTCCTGTGGGAACTTGCACATGTGCAACTATTGTAGAAGAGATATCTTACCTGGTAATGTTGTGTTACTGCCATCATCTAAGCAAAAAGAGATTTTCCCATATTCCCCATGTGAGGGGATCAGTTTAGGCTACCAAGATGGTCAGAAATCTGTCCTGCATAGGCCAACTAGAAGGAAAAAAAAAACCACAATAACTTTTACAGGGACTTGGCTGAAGGCTGAAAGAGTTACAAGGGCAGAAGTAATTCACTTATTTATTGTAACAAGACTGTCCTAGATCTAGATGCATTTTTATAATGGAAGTTTCATAATACTGCATTTACATGAAAATTTACTCTGTCATGAATATTTCCTATCTTTGTTGCAGATTATCATAGGATTAGTTAATAAACAGGTCTGCTTCACTCACTAAAGCTTTAGACTGAAAAGTTCATAGAACAGCTTATACGACAGAGCTGTGGTCATGAATCAGTTAGTGTTGCTATTACAAGCAGTTTCAGAACTAATGTGAATATTTTAAGTCATAGCCTGAAATTTGGTGCAAGATCCGGGAGTCACACACAGATATCTATTCATATGTCATGTCACTGAAAACCCTTTGTGGTTACTGAGCAGTAATAAAAATGTTAAATAGCAAATGAAGTAAGCCTAGGTAGGAAAAGAGTTGAGGCTGGTGAGCTTAAAGAAAAGTGGGCTATATTTGAACACAGTAATTGCGGCTCTTCATTTTATCAGCATTAGTCAAACTCTTGCATAATAGACTGAGAACAGGTCTTCAGGAACATGGCAGCAACATAGAGTGGTCCTGGAGGATTTGTTGGTATGAATGATAACACACATTTTACCTCACCTTATCTTATCTCTGACAGCTAGTGAACGGGAGAGCCCAGGCTGAATCCCAGCACAAGTTAAAGTAATCTTAGGATTATTTTAACTAGCACCAGAGGATGACATTCCTGTTCAGAATCCTTGCCCACAGTGTTCAATAACAAACCTGGACTCTCACCCACACTCTGGAAAATTCATCCAGAAAGATGAAATTAGTGTGCTGAAGATCAAAAGATACTTGGGTAGAAAATCTGTTACTCTTAGAGGTAACTTAAAACCCCGTAAGTTTGAAAAACCGTTTCACGTTCACTGAGTCTGCTGTTGTACAGCTGTACTTGCAACAAATGTTTTTAAAGAAACAGAATGGTTTTGTGTTGGTGTGTTCTGAAAGGCAACTTTTTTTTTTATCTTCCCTGTTTTCTGTTCAAAGCCTTATGCTTCTCCAAGCATACAAAAAATCCCTCCAGAACTACTGAGTTATTTGGAACTATAATATTTTTTTCTTTAACAGAAATGCCTATACAGGTATGACACGATATTTTCAGGGCCTAAGAGGAGTTTGAAGATTTCATACATGTCCAGTGCCACACTATGAGACAGTTTAAAACATCATTTTATATGTGGAGAAGAACTACTAAATCTAAACAATCATTGCATAACTAAATTTGTGAGACAGTTCATTGAAACAAGCCCAAAAACACTGGGTAGGCAACACACACACTGGGTGATTTTGCTGCTGCAGTTGGGACAGTGGTCACCTGATCATAAACCAGATTGCAGGAAGATCAAAAGCTTCTTAAAACAATTTTGCCAATACAGCTTAAAAAAAAAAAAAAAAAAAAAAAAAAAAAAAAAGCCTAAAATAAGTTTAAAGCTTTAGGCCTGATACGGCTAAATTATTATCACAAAACCTACTACTAGCACCTGGCAAAACTAAATTGGCTGTGCCACAGCGCTATTTATGGCCTAGGCACAAGCTACAGTCCCATTTCGAGAACAGATGAGCTAACTGTATACCTTTACTCAGTTTTTAATCAATACAGTGACATCAGTTGAGATACATCTCTAACTGCAGCGGGCATACTCTAGACTATACCATTTCAAGCAGTAACAGAATTTCATCCATTCTCCAAAAAAAAGTCTGAAGGCAACCTTAGTTACTGTGAGTCTGAGGAGAGTAATGTAAAATATGTCAGTAATAATCCTATGAGAGCATTGTATTTGGAGAGGAAGCTCTACAGAGAATGACATCCAGCTTTGGTTTTGGGCATTTGAAGATCATTACTACATTGCCATACATGCCAGGCCAGAATATTGAAGTGTCACCCTTTCCCCTCAACACGTTGGGGGGCATCCACTTGGGATCAGATTATCTTCCTCTTGACATTAAAACTGTAGTGCTGGGAAAAATTGAGTTTACTTGTCTAACAGTTTGTTTTGGTTTTAATTCTACAAGACACCACCAATAAGATAGCCAAAGAGACTGAGGAAGATTTCTCTCCTCTTGTCATGTCAAGCATAAAGAACATGCAGTCATACCAGGGATTCCTCAAGGAAGATTATTTGGGAGCAGTTGCCACTTAGTGCTGGCTATTTTTTCCTGGCCTGCTCTCACACACCATACTTCCCTCAAGTCAGGGAATATCTACAGTGGCACAGATAAAACCCTCCCTGCAGCCTACCACATCATACTGTACTCAGAGGAATTTCCCAAGGACTGGTCTGCACTACCAAGCCAGAGGCAACTTGCAGAAAACACATGTGGTAGATTTCTAACCACAGCTGAGATACTGGACTCTTCATTAAATATGAAAGATTATCAGTGGAGTACACTTCCTTAACAAAAAGTTACACTGTCTTTAATTAAACTATTTCTGTTTCTGTTGTCATCAGTGGCATCTACCACTTGCTCTTTGTTTGATAAGTAATATCGTTTCACTTCCACTCCATCTGATCATTTTTACTTGCAGCTTTTTCAATCATCTTTAAGAGCACTCCAGATTTTTTGAAGGCTCCATGAATTCTCAAAGGTCCTACTTCATCCCAAGGTCCCGAACAGCAGTAAGCATACAGAACTGACTGGTACCTACAAATCTGCCACAGGAGTCACAATGTAAGTGTAAGGTGCATTTATTGCTTTTGTAATAGGAGTTGGTCCCTGGAGCATATGGACCTGAAGAGTATACTACAGGGATCACTGTTTGCCAGCAAAGTATCTTATGAAAAAATTAAGTGTTTTAAAACATTCATTGTTTTCCATGTGTCTGTGATTCCATGTACCTTCAGGCTAAAGAAAGCTTCAAAGAATAATAAGTAGGTGTCTAGGTGGGATTCACTTGCACATTTGAAAAGCATGTTCAAAATAAAACTATTCCTAGTAGTATGTTAATGTGCTACAATTTGCAGTCAATTTCTAGAGAAAGATACCTAACTGAAGTTTCTATTTCAGACCTCTTCCAGTTAAGATTTGATGATGAAAAGGATTTGTGCATATAGACAACTCATAGGCCAAGAAGAACATTCAAGAACATCCCTGTCAAAGCCTGTTTCCAGCAAACCTACTTGAATTTACATGCTCATTTATAAGTCAGGGAATCAGCTCACATTAGTATCCAGTTGCCTCCACACCACTTTGTGCCTAAGGTAGAGGAGAAATTGGAGCTTCTTCCTGACACCTCTCCTGGTGAAGCACCCAGGATTTGAGAGACTCTGTGGGAAGTACAGTGTCCTCCTGAATGGAGCAAATGCCAAGGACAGTCCAGTTAAACTGTTGAAAGTTTCCAACATAAACTTGAATCAATATTATTTGAAATGAAATCCTGTGCCCATTTCCAGACACTCACTGGTATTTTACTAGCAGATGCCAAATAGGAGATACACCGCACTCAGGAGCATGCAGAGTGCCACCCGAACCCACCTAAGTTCACATAAAGGTTATAATGAAGACGCAGCAATATTGTCTTCAGCACAGGCTGTGTAAGTAAGCCTGTGCTTTCCTTACCACCCACTTAAACAACACAGATCCAAGATGTACCTCTCCAGTGACTTAAATTGATTTGCCTGGAAGTTGTATTGTAAAAACTTACGATAAAATATGAAACAGAAGATTTTAATGAATTACAAAAAAAGCCACAGCTCAGGAGAACTCTATCATTTTGACCAGAATATATGACATATCCCTGAAAACAGAGTGAAATAAATAGCATCACAAAAAACAAAAAAAATCAGGTTATGATTAACTGGATATCAGGATACAGTGGTTAATTGAGTCAAAACCTTTTGGAAAGAAAAACAAGCCTTTTTTTGTTCAGTAGTTACAGGGCATGAGGTCCATACTCAGATCCCTTTAAAGGCATGCAGAATGAGAGGGACTGTAACACAGGAATGCATCACAGACAATCTCACGCTACAGATGGTTAGTTTTAAGAATCTTTTGTAGCTCAGTTTATTATTGAAGCTAGATTAGATTCACTGTGGGAGTTGAAGGCCTTTCTCAGAGCACAGTCCACATAAGGTCAAGAAGTATCACCCGAAGAAAGAGAAGCAGGAACTATTCCCTGTATGAGTTCATCAGTTTGAAGGACAAGGAAGCAGACTGCCTTTGCAGAGGATATCAACATCACCAAACAACAGCTTTTTTAATAAAGCAAACACCAGTTGTTTGCTTCCTCTTAAAGAAGGGAGATAATCCCTTCCCTAATCAATTAGAGCTCTGAGCTTTCTCAGCTCACTTTCTCAGCCTTGGATGGATCTTATAATATGGTTGTATGTGCAGATAGTAAGGCACTACGGAATTCATTAATGAGTAAGTTGTGCCACAAAGATACTGTGAGAGGAAACACCCATACTGGGTGTTAAAAAAAATCAATACGGCTGACAAGTTGAGGGGCAAGGGCTGTTTAAATCTTGCATGAAGATTTCAGCTAGGATAAAACTCCCCAAAACTTCAAAACAGAAGGTGGGGAGGGTGTGTACAGGAGGGACAAGAATTTCCCTTATCGCCAGAGTCCAGATTTGCAGTTGGAACATCAGAGGTTTAACATGACATTTCAGCCTGTTCTCTGGGAGGTTTGCTCTAAGTGCAACAAGACTGAAGAAGTTCACCAATGCTAACTGCGGGCTGTACACTGGCATGAGCAAAGAAGCACAAGTCTGAGAAGTTTCTGTGTCCAAAGAACCTTCCATGCCTCTGTCAGTGCCATGTCTGGGGACAATTACCCCATACACCCCACATGGTGAGTTTATCCCCTAATTTGGGCTATTTCCTGGACTCACACATACATCAGCAAACTCAAGAGCTGCAGAGCAATTGTAACTCAGGATATATAGAACACATTAAAACAGCAGCCCTTTTTGGCATTAAGGAGCCCTAGACTGTAAAGAGTAGCAGCAGTTTGAAGTTTTAAAAAGTGACATGATTTCTAACATTCAAGACATTTTAAGCCAATGCTTGTTCTTTGACCACTTATTCCGTAGCTAATAAAGTGCCTTTCATCTCTGCCCCTTTTGAGGTATCCTGCAATTATAGAGTTACTAAACAAAAAGGCATCTAAGACAATTAGTTGCTAACATTAAAATAGACAGTTTTCTCATTCTGAACACTGAGGCTGCTTATACTGGCAAGCCTCCCAGCCTGCCTGGATAGCTGAATTGATTTGACTCACATTTCCCACATATTCATGCATATTTCCCCAAGTTCACAGACACTTTTGTTCTCTAGCTACCTCAGCCTCACTCCTTGTTGTTGCAGTACTTCAATTGTGAACTCATAGCTTTTGTTGTCCTCTTTGATGCTGGAGGGGGAAAAAAAATGCATTGTACTCAAATTCTGCAGAGCCTTATGAATTTTTTTCACCTTCCTGCATGTCTACAACAGGTGTATTGGACCAATAGTCACAGGATTTCTGTGACTTTCAGGTAGCATCTAAAGTAATGAGAAAAAAGGTTTGTTTTCCCACACTGATGCTAAAGACACTATTGGTTGATCTTGCAGCTCAGGGGAAAAAAGGATATCAAAAGTCTTTGTAGATCGGGACTCCTGTCCCCACTTCTGCTGGGAAAAGTGTTATGAAGACTCATTACTATGTGGCGGATAAAAGGAATACCAGGTGTTATGGCCTACATAGTAGGAACACCCAGGATCTGACTTGCCACTCAAAACTCATACATACATGTGTCTTCAGTTATCTGTGTGTACTGACAGCCTGAAGAAGAAAACAAATCTTTTTCCACATTGAAGTATACACAGTCTTCAACCACACATGCATGCACAGTAAAAGCTACAAGGACTTTGCCACACCAATCTCAGACCTGCAACTCGTTGTTCTGAGACATTCTCAACACTCATCTGCTTCAAGAGTGCCAGGTCTCACAGGACTGGATGAATTCTGAGTAACTGTCTTCAGAGTCTTTAATCCTGCAGGACCTTTATTAGTCTCCTAGAGAAGCCAGCAGAAAGTAGCAGCATAGATTCAGGAACATGTTTCCATATTCCTTATTTAATTTTTGGTCAATTGCATAAATCCAATGTTTGGAGTAGTCAAATGCTTGCATAAGAGGATCCAGAAGAAAGACATTCTTGCTGAGGACAAGCTAACTGTCCTGGTTTCAGCGAAGACAGAGTTAATTTTTTTTTCCTAGTAGCTGGTATAGTGCTGTGTTTTGGATTTAGTATGAGAGGAATGTTGATAACACACTGATGTTTTAGTTGTTGGTAAGTAGTGCTTAGCAAGGACTTTTCAGCTTCTCATGCCCTGCCAGCGAGAAGCTGGGAGGGAGCACAGCCAGGACAGCTGACCCAGACTGGCCAAAGGGCTATTCCATACCATATGATGTCATGCTCAGCATATAAACTAGGGGGAGTTGGCTGGGGGGGGGGGGTGGGAGGCACTGCTGCTTAGGAACTGGCTCGGCATCCGTCAGCAGGTGGTGAGCAATTGCATTGTGCATTACTTATTTTGTATATTCTTTTATCATTACTATTATTTTCCCTTCCTTTTCTGTCCTATTAAACTGTCTTTATCTCAACCCACAAATTTTACATTTTTTTTTCCCCAATTCTCTTCCCCATCCCACTGGTGGGGGGCCAGGGAGTGAGTGAACGGCTGTGTGGTGTTTAGCTGCCTGCCACGTTAAACCACATCACTAACACTTGCAGCTCTGTCAGTGTTCCTGCTTTTTAGGAGTTTAGCTCCAAGATACAGATAAGACATTATCTGAAAAACAGAATAATGCAGGTAAAGGACTTGGAGGATACTGTTAATTAGTTCTCAGTAGAAGCTAAGGCTGATAAAGCTGCTGAAAAATTAAAGCTCTCTCATAATTATTAAGTTGTTCAAGACACATACCAAGACCACCTACTCCTCAAAACTGCATCTCTATGTTATAGTCGGAGAGAGGTTTGACACTGCTTTGAACAGTGCCTTTTGTCAGTGCACAGATTTACTTGACTAAATTTCTTCCCAGCTCTCTCATTTAACCAGTTTCTCTGGTTCACTGAAACCCTCTCTTCATATCATAAATGCCGACTTTACCAAGTGGAAAAGCCAGTCTTGGCAAAATTAAGGTATTCTTGCACAGACTCTCAAGTAAGTTTTCAACTAAGAACTCGGCGATAAATTAAAATATATCCTGATTTTACCAAGGAAAGGAGCAGTTGCTGCTTAGCACTGTCCAACTTTAAAAGACCAGAGCTTCAAAAGGGGCATTCCTCAACCACAGCAGCGTCTGCACTTGTCATTAGCTGTTAGATAGGCTATGGCACATGGCTACAACTGGGGGGTTCAGACTTTGTTGAGATGGGCCACTAACGGTGTAAAGATAAAAACAGCAACGGGGCACCTTTTCAGCAACAGCAGCAACAAGACTCTGCACTGGCTCTACTTGGTTTGATAGACTACTGGAATTCTTAGTGGCAAAAGAAATAAAATGAAAGGGCTTGATAATATAGCAGCAGATTAGTATAGGAGATCCAGGCTCATGGTAATCTATGCTTGCAGCTTTACAAAAGACTTTCTGTGGTGCTACATGGCATAACACCAACATCCACAGTGGGGTAGGGCTTAGGGTACCCTTGGTCAGATGTAATTACAGATCAACCGGTTTAGGAGCAATGATATTTCAAGCACAGCTATGATGCACACCGTAACAACCACAAAGCTAAAGGCTCAGTATGCATTTTAATTTTGCCAGCTGTGTTCTCTAGTGACACATGAAATGTTTAAATTCAATATAAATGACATCAACATAAAGAGGCAGTATGCATTTAAAGAGTTTTTTTTTTAAATGTACGAGAAGCTGACAACATGTCAATTGGCAAACAGCAGTAATAGCATTCACGGTCCAAGAAGAAACAATGGAACAACTATTTGAAAATAGAAAGTAGAGCCTACATCAACTGATTTTGGATCTTCAAACTTCCTCACTTCAGATATATGACTTAATGTACCAGTGGCTTTTCACCTCAAGTAAGCTGTGCTTGGCTGTTGATGAACACTCGACCTCCCAAATCCAGTAGAATTTATAGCACTTCACTACTTCTCTAAATAGATCTCTTAGTGTGTTTCCAAAAAAAGCCCAGAGAAACCCACTATACATCACTGTCACTATTATTATTATTCTTCTCTCTTTATGTGGCAGGCTACCTCTCCTTCCCAGTTCCTCCACACAAGCTGATTGCTTGAAGCGTCTTATCACATTTTGCTATTTGCTGAAGGCCCCTCCATGCATTTTAAATGGATAGAAGATGAAAGAGGTGCTCTCTCTTACCCTTAGTAGTTAATAGGATGCCCTCGGGGAGTCTAAAACACAGATTTTGAAAGAGGATAAATGCTCCTGAGCTGCCAGAGATGGTCCAAGCAGACATACAGCAAGACTGCTGACTACAGCAGTTGAAAGCATACTCTTAACACCACAAGTAGCTACTATATTCTTTAGATTCATTGTCCAAAGGTGTAAGGAGAAGCCATTACAGTTAGATGTCTTATATACCTGAAGTGGTCAACTACTCAAGAAAGCTGAAGTCAACTTTGCTCTTCAGTCTCTAAGTAATGTAAGAGGATTTGGGGTCAGTACATCTCCTGCTAGTGTCAGCAGGTGCAAGATTTTGCCCTTTATGTCACTGTCTCTTTGTTGTCTGCTTTTAGCATCACACCTATTACCAAGGGTATCTTTTTCCAGAAAGCTTTTAAAAAACTTTCTTAATGCAAATAGATTACAAACCCTTTTAGCTAGTTCCTACGAACAGGGCATTTATTTGAGCTTGTTCCTCTCTTTAAGTATGAAGATCATTGGATTTGCAAATACTAATACAATAACTAAGTTATCATGTCATCAAAAAGAAAAGTATCACTGTCTGTTTTACAATCTTTTTTAATGCCCTAGGAAAAAAAAGTCTGATAAAAACATACCCGTTGAAAAGTATAATGGTGAGAATATTACTTTTGTATTCATGTAAGTCATTTACAAAATACTATGAAAGACAAGCTAGCTGTATAGCCACCACCTTGCTTTTTTACATTTAATTTACAGTAGCTTTCACAATTTTTTTATTTCATGACTTGATGGAAAATTGTCTATGACAGATTCTTTTAGCTTAGTATACACAGTCAATAGTCTCTGAATAAATTAGGCACAAATCATTGCTAACAGAGGTCAAAGGAACACACACTCAGGGTGGTTCATAAAGTTGCCTATTAAATAGTTAATAAAGATTCAGTCTGAGAAGTCACCATGAAAAATACTTGTGTAATGTGAATAAGACAATTAAATCACAGGTTTATACACCTACCTTATGTTTCTAAATGAGGTAATCTTTCTTAAAAAACTTTATGTGAAGAGACCTATCTATATTGTTTCAGACTAAGAATCTCAGTTACCCACCTATATCTTTATCCGATTGTGCCATGAGACTGCTCACCTCAGGATATTACAGAGTGTGGACTGCAGTCATTCATAGAGGCTCCTGCCTAGAGCATGCTGAAACTACTGAAACCCAAAGGCCTCACTGAAGGTAGCACCCACCTCTCACCTTCCACTGACTGCAAAAGAACCCAGCATACCCTTGAAAAGTTAATATCCTGAAGGCATCTAGTGGCTGACATTCAGTTGTCTGAAGAAAGATTTTGAAATATTTTCCTTCCCTTACCATTATTTAGAACTCAGATTATAACTCTGTCCTAATGCGAAAATAAGGTGGCATAGGAAGAGCCATATTCCCAAGAAACAATGTATCTGCAGAAATGTATTCATGATTAGTTTTACTTAAACTGAACATAGGCAGAGAATCAGTGGTGACCCAGAATTAAGCTGAGACACTGAACTTTTTACACTACAGGTGAATGACTTTCCATATTGATATGTTGAATTGGATTGCTTCAACCTTTCGACTGGGTTATAGAATATAGAAGGGACAATTCTTTTAAGGTGCCAGACTAACATTCAGGAGATGAGAATGCCATGCCTGGTGATGCCGTGACTTGACATAGACCCCTAGTTAAGCCTGCTAACCTCTCAGTATCACTATCTATAAAAGAAGGATAACACTTGCTAGAGGCAGAAGGAAGTTGCAACACATTAATCAATGTTTGTAATATCTTCAAATGTTGATATTTTCTTTATTTTCTGTTCACTGTCCACCTAGATCATAACTGGAAGCTGTAGTCTCACTTCTTTCAGCTGGGTGTTGAACCAGTGACACAGCTTAGGAGTCTCCTCTTTGTCTTTCTAGTGTCATTTGGTGACTAAAACAGAAATTCTCAAAGCACTATAATTAACTGGCATTTGTAAGTGAAAACAGAACAGCAAATACAAAAGTACTGAGCCATAACAGCACCTAATCTGCTATTTTAGGTGTCTATTCTCCCAGTCATTTTGCTAATCTTACTGTCCTGTAACTTCATTTAACTCAAAAGGATTCCGCAGGTGAAAATGATAACAGTGCAAATAATCTAGCATTTGGTCTCTTGCAAAAAGTTGTTTCTGTGAGTACTCAGCTAGGCAGAAAGCAATAGAAACTACCCAGAAAACAACTATCATTTCTCCTAATATTGCTACCCTTTCATGATTTTATTTAGCTTCACCTAAACTTATGACTTTTGCTGTCCAAGCACAGGATTACTGCATTACAAAAATTACTGGGTTACTGCCATTTTGCACAACCTATTGGGAAAAATGAAATATAAATTAAGCCTTCATACAATCAGCTTTTGTCCTAATCAAATTTAGGGTTTTTTTTTCCTTCTGCAACAGTTTTTATTGCATAAAATAACAGTGCAGTAACAGTGACACATTTAACAAAGGTTTGTGATACGTTTTAGCACATGTATTTACGGGGGGGGGGGAGTGGAAGAGACTGATGCAACACAGAGGGCAACACTGTAAGCCCTAGTATTCTCTTGTTTAAGTATATAAAATACTTCTACCTACAAGCAGGTAAAGGATTTGATTTAATAAATGTGTTGTACACATTTTAAAGATTTAGACTGTTTCAACTCATAGTGGTAAAACAAAACAAACAAACAAACAAACAAACAAAAAAGTCCATCCCCTGAGCAGTTATTCCAGTGTGAATGTGCTTTACAACATTCTACAACTTGAATCTGGACAGAGAAACCCATTTCATTAAAAAAAGAAAATCAATACAAGGACACCACTTTTGAAGTTAGCATTTACTCCTTACTAAAGAAAAACTGGGTCATTAGAGCATTAACAGATCCCCAACAGCAATGTAGTACCCTTGGTTATTCAGCTAGTCTTAATTAAAGGATTGGTGCAGCTCCCTAAATCAGAAACTCTATTTAAAGTTTCTCCTCCAACAAAGAACATTCACTAGCACTTTCTCCTGAAATATTTCTGACCAACTTCTGACTACACAACCAACAAACCAATCCTATACTGCAGGGCTGTAGTCCTCTAACCATTTCAGTAAAGTACTATACCACCACACAACAAATAAATATCCAGATTAGGCCCAGAGACTACAATGCCAATCTACTAAGATATTCAGCATCTACAAACCAGAGTTCTCGAGACAATAAGCTTTGACCTGTTAGGAAATAAGACCGCAAACTCACATAAACTTTTTCCAGGTCTTCCTGGATAAAACAGCTTCAGATCCTGTCAGAACACAAAAACAAGCTTGCTGCCTGCTTTGCCCAACATAAATTTGTAGAATTCTGTTGAAAATTTACCTGCACAGTGCTGCTCCACAAAGCTGACAATGTCTCCAAGGACTTTCCAGCTACAGCTGCCTCTGATTCTCACACACCTGGAAAAGCAAAGGGAATAATACATCACTGCATGGACCATGTGGCCCCAATTAATTGAACTGCTTGAAGGAAGAAAGGTAATCAAGGAGCAACCTACCAGTTGCCCTGACCCATCTGTGTCTGAGACCTTGTGGGTTTCAGTTACTTCTATCTGCTACCATGAAAGAGTGTAGAGGCAACATAACATCATTTACCTCTATTACTTTTTTTGACCATCTCTATTTCCAGCTCATAGGCTGCTTAGAGCAGTAGCTCTAGGCAGGCAAGAGGTCTGTAATCCTAGATGCTTTGATTTGTTTTTTTATATGTTTTGTCCCATTTATTTCAAAAGCATCATAATTCCTGTCACTTATGGCTGGTGAAAACCCTAGATAATGGAGATTCAGACCTCCATTGGATGACTCTGCTTTTTATTTAATTTAAAGAAAAGCCAGATCAGGCTATGTTCCCAAAGCCATATACTCAATATTGAAGGAAAGAGATGGTTTTGATTTTAATCAGCATTGCACTTCAAACACGGTGTCACCTAATCCCATTTGAGAATGCAGTCACACTTGAACAAGGGAGCCACACAGAAGGAAGAGCAATGCTGCACGGAAATCTGCTGTAATGCTTCAGGCCACGGTTGTGAGGTATTTTACAGTAGTACAAAAACTACAAAGTTAGACTGTCAGTACTTTAGAAAGCACGAAATCCTCTCAAATTACTTCCTTCCTTCTCGGGTTATAGGATAACATCCAACACTGCCCTTATTTCTAGCAAATAACAAGTCAAGTGCTCTTTTCTGAGCTCTGTAATAGAAAAATCGCCATGAAGAGTAGAGCCAGGTTCTGCCTGGTGCTCAGGTGAGTAATGGCAGCGTCAGTGTAAGAGTGGCACTGTACGCAGACCTCGCAGACGTGCTTTCTAACCTCCCTCTTGCTGTAAGGTCGTAGGGCAGCTTTAAATAAAACCTTCTCTCGGGTCCTGCCGGTACATTTAGGGGAGTCTGGATTCACCAGAAATGTACAGCCATCCCACGTTTCCTCACGCATTTGACATTCACCGTGCCACCACGCCTGTGGCACCTGAAGCCCGGCAGGCTGTTTGTTTGGTGACCACACCCTGGGGAGAAAATGGCCGCGCCAGCACCTCACCAGTGAGGAGCCCTGTATCTGGAGATGTCCTCCTGGAGTAAACAGGGGACCTGGCATTTAGCCCCTGGCATGGCACCACAGTAGCTTTCCAACAGGGAGGCCGTTTTTGTGTTTGCAGTATCCACAGTAGAGCCCCAGACTCAGCCTCACAGCAGGGGCAGGAGCTGGTGTGCGTCGGACGTATCCACCGCAGGGTGTGCTGCGGGACTGGGATTTCCTGCATTTCGTGAGGGACTGAAGAAGCCAAATACCTCTGTTTCTGCCGGGATGCCCCAACAAATGCTTCTTCCACCTGAAACTGCAGCTAGAGCAGCCAGGCCTGTGCCTCCCTCACAGGAGGGAGGAGGGCGGGCAGCAGGTAGGTGGGCAGACCCCGGCAGGGCAGGCAGCACCGGCCGGCCTGAGGAGGAGCGCGGGGGTCGGGGCTGGGGCACGAGCGAGGGGGGTGAAGGCCGGAGGGCAGCAGCCGCGGGGCCGGTGTCTCAGAAGGGGGCTGCACGCAGGGATGTCGGTGCACAAAACCCAAGCTGGGAGACCAAACGGCAGCCGTGACTGTCGCAAGCTGGTTGCAGTGACCACGGCCTGATGCTGGCGAACAAAATCCTCAGACAGCTTCACTGCCCGCTCGAGCTAGCGGGCAGGCCAGTAGCAAATGGCAGCGTTTCTAAAATTCACAGGCTTTTTTTTTTTTTTTAATTAAAAACACACTAAATCTCCAGCTGTCTGTCGCTGAAGTTGCTATTGCTTGATGCAGAAAAATTCTTGCAACAGTTTTGAAATTTCCATTCACCATAGGCTTGCAGAAGGCTTGCCTTCTCTGGCAAATGAAGCTTTACTAGGAAACAACAACATATAAACAGCTTGATTTCAAACTGAGCTCTTGAGGCAATACAATAAACAGAAATGAGGTATTACACAAAGCAACTGTCTTACAGCCTGTTCCCATAGCTCTGTTGGTTGTTCACAGCTCACTCCCTCTAACAGATGTTTCATGCTGTAAGTCAAGCCTGAGCCTCTACGCCTGCAGCCACAGTTCATGAAATCAGCTAATTCAATTGCACAGTGAGAACTGCTGCTTCACGGCTGCAGCAACTTCTGCAGTCTGACCTTTGTGTACAATAGCTGCTTGGGAAGTGAAATCAAATCCTGCCCTCGCTGAAGTCATCATTGGGTGATGCTGTAGTAGAAGGTACTTTTACATTGCCTGGTTTTGTTTGTTTGGTTGGTTGGTTGGTTTATTACATCATTTTCTCTGTTTTGAATGATCCCTTAAAAAAAAACAAACAAGCAAGCAACTTTCCAATCTATTTCCCATCACCCCAGAACAGAGTCAACATATTTTGACTACTAGTAATGAATCTGAAAATTCACTCAATGATCACAAGTAACAAGATCATAGTAACACTATCACCTTGTTCATATCGATTTTTCCTTCAGTCAAAACCGCATCTTTTTTACACTGCTGAGCCCACTCTCCACGTTACTGTTATGGTATGGAACAAGTCTTGCCTTCATGCTACTCAGCATGCTACCCTTCAGTGCCTCCTTTTCCCCCAAAAAAAATCTTCAACTCTGTTTGACATGGGAGGAACTTCACAAGGTCTCTGAAGTCCTCATGTACATAAAACCTCCTATCAAAATGAAGTTCTTGTGACTTGAGCCTCCCAAGCTGACAACAGGCACTCTGAGATTTGTGGAACAAAGACTTCCTTTTCCCCATTAGTGTACCTCGAGTACTGTGTTTAAAGAGAAAAGCCTTGTTTTATCAAAAGCTGAGTCCACCAAACGTCATGCCCTTATGCAATATGCATGTACAGTAAACACATTCCATGGTGTATGATATTACAGACTTAGAAATATTACAAGTATGCATTAGTGATCCGAATAAAGTTAGGTCAGCTGGATCTGAGCTACATTTGCTTCTTGCAAAGGTTACAAGTGAATGTCGCCTTAATTACATCTGCATTGCGTTAAGGCAAAATTCCAAATTACTGAAAGAAGAAACAGAGGGGAATCATTCAGATTTAAAGTGGTTCCTGAAGGGCAGGATTGTCATAAAAACTGGGTCGCAAGACCTACAAGTTGGCCAATGGCAGAACTTTTAGTCTAAAAATAATAAAAATATAGACTTACTAACAAAATACCCTCTAATTCTAATTAAAGGCTGGGCTGATTTTGTATACCACCAGAAATTTCGGCAGAAGGCCCAATTGGCAAAGCAAGGAGCTGTTAATGAATTAAAATGCAAAAAAGAAAACATACAAGAAGCAGAAACAAGGACAGGCAACAAAGGAGGAGTATAAAAGCATTGCTTAGGCTATTAGGGATGGTATCAGGAAAGACAGAGCCCAGCTGGAGCTCAAGCTGCTGGGGGGCATGAAGGGTAAAAGGAAAAGAGTTCTGGAAGCATGCTAGTAGCAAATGGAGGTTCAAAGGAAATGTGAAGCTGTTGTTGAATGGGGGAGACAACCTGCTGGCAGACAATATAATGAAGGCTGAAATACTCAATGATTTTTTTTGCCTCAGTCTTCAAAAAGTTCCCAGACGTCCATACACACCTGGACAGTTTGAGAAAGGAGGAAATGCAAAAGTAGGAGAGTTAAGGACTATTTAGAGAAAAGGGGTGTATTCATGTCTACAGGGATAGATAGGACCCACGGAAGGATGGTGAAAAAGCTGGGTGATGTGACTGTGAAGCCACATCACCCTCAGAACATCTGATGATCCAGGGAGGTCCATGGAAAGGGGCTAAATACTACAGTCGTCTTTAAGAAGGGTGCAGAGGAAGATCTGAGGAACTAGGTGCTGGCCAGCTTCAACTCAGTCCCTAGAAAGACCATGCAGCACGTCTCCTTAGGATCCATTTCCAAACAAATGAAGGACAAGAAGGCAGTGTGGAAAAGTGTGGATTTACAAAGGGCACATCAGCCCTGAACAATCTGATTGCTTTCTCTAATGAAATGACTTGCTATGTGGACACGGGGGGAGCACTGAATATGATATACAGCCCTCAGTGACTACACATCAAAGCCACCATTTTTTTGACTGTAAAAACTTCTCCTGCAATGCCTACAAGTCACAAGTACCTTTCCTCAGCTGCAAAGACACCTGTGGCTGCTCCGGCCTTCCAAGATCATTTGCTTCTCTTTCCTGGCCCTTTGGACCTCCTCGCTCAGGTTTGCCTGGTTTAGCTGTTTCATGTCATGGGACAGCTCCCAGCTGAGTATTCTGCAGAGCTGCTTAACTCATTTGTACAACACCTAGGACAGTGATTAAGTGTGATGATCCTCTTGTTCTCTGAAGTAATAATTCCTTGTATGTTCCATGGGGGTTTTTTCCCAATTAGTAAATGAACCTGGAATTATCAGAAGCATTCATTTAACACTAAAAATCCTAACTTAACAAGTTTTCTTCTGGACAGTTTACACCTCCAAGATAATTGTCTTCTTACATTAGTTCCAGTTGGGTGAATGTTTTGGGCAAGTCTTTGTCCAGCCACATAGGTACAACAGATTTCATTTCCTTCAGTCAATCAGTCACACCCTGCTTTTCTCTTTTTACAGATGAAAAAAAAAAAAAAAAGCATGCAAATCAGTGCCTGTGTATTTAGTTTCTGCTTATTTCATGTTCTTTGTAGAAGATGAGGATCAAAAGGTGATCATTCTGCTGAATTCCCTCTCTTATTTGTGCACATTTTATCTTACAAGTTCACCTTCTTAAAAGAAGATGCTTTGTTACACTTAGGGGAGTTTCAGCTTATTCCATTGAAGTATTTTAAATCAGCTTTTGTAGCTCTTCCTTCTAGATTATTTCTTAAAACATCAAAAATGCTTATGACAGGTTGTTCACTTTAGAGGGTCGTCATTATTTTTATAATAAAAGTTTAAACTGAAAAAAAAGAAATAAAATATTGCTGTGTTTTTCTAAGTGAAGGTGAATTTAACTCAAATTCTACACGGATTGGGCCCACACTTATGCGGATAATCAAAGACACTTGCTTACACCAGTAAGTAGCAGAATTGGAACCAGAATCAGGCCAGAAAACCGCATGCATCTACTGCCCTCTCGAGGTTTGCCAGAGGTAATGAAAACAGGCCCACTGGCCGGGGAGCTGCCAATCCGCACCGCTCTGGTCTCTGTAGCCCGCCTGCTCCTGCAGTCCTGCAAAACCGCGGAACGGCAGCCAAAGCGTGGCAGGGCTTACCTGCTAGCATTAACTGCTGATACTCGTCTCAGAAGATAACATCTTCCTTTACCTAAAGCTCTGTTCCTGCAGGGGATTGGCGCGCGCGTTTGATCCACACACAGCAAAATAACCACTTATTCCATTGGGATCAAATTTGCAAAAGCAAATTATTCCATTGCTTTGTGAGATTGGAGGCAGAAGCTGTAAAAGTATTCTTTGCTTCTTGTGAGGACATGGGAACTTTCAATTGCAATGTGCAACGCGGTATTTCAAATAATACATATTTTTAATATATATTTCTATTAGCAAATAAGAAGTTGTGCCTAAGATTAACACGTTGCAGAAATCTGACCAAAACAGATGTCCTATTTATTCTGTTCAGCTTAATCCCAAGTTATTTCAAGCTCTGCTTAGAGTGGCATTGTCATGTATTACCAAATATATCATCTCAAAAAATAAATCCAGACTTATTTATACACATTACTTAACTAGGACAAAGGATATTTTTCATTCAGATGCAACTGGCCTACTATGAGGACCTGCCACTTCATGGATTTCAGATACTCAAGCGCAGGGAACAATTTAATTTTTTGTTTAATCTGCATTCAGTCTACCGATTAAGATGATTTAGCCTTTGAAAGTGTTCTGCCCACATTATCTTTTCAATTAAAATCATCTCTCAGAAAATATTCTCTGCGTGTTTATACATGTAGTTTTGCACAGTGCCACAGAGACTGACACAGGGAGCAGAGAGCTCTTGGTCCAGCTCCTGCAGCTTATGGGACTACTTCCATTTGGGCTACAATTATGCTGGATAACAAGCAGCATGTGCGAGGTCCTGTCTTTAAATTTGTAAATTTTCAACTCCTTTTTCAGTCAAAAAAAGCCATCTAGACAAGGTCCTGGGCAACCAGCTCTAGGTGGCCCTGCTTGAACAGGGGGGTTGGACAAGATGACCTCCAGAGGTCCCTTCCAACCTGAACCTTTCTGTGATTCTGTGAAAAGTAACATATACAGTAATGGGACTCTCTACCCTGCAGTCTTGGTAATTACCAAATTACAAAATGTCTTTGCAGTTATCAAATCCGTCTCATTTTCTACAGTTATCAATCAGGGTTGTATTCTTGCTTTCTCAAGGAAAATTCATTCAGATCCCTTAGCCAGAAAGAGGTTATTTTAGGTTATTAAGTTGCTTAAACAATCACTTCAGTCTGGAAGGCGCAGCCATCAGTTTGTGCATCTGTGCTCAAAAGCATTCTGTCGATGTGTGACTAACATACATCTGGTAAGTACAAACTAAAGCAATTTCAGTTATTCCCAAAGGAAAGGAGCATTTATGCACTAAAATTTCAGCACAACCATCTTTTTTCATTTTAGTCAGCCAAATTATAAACATAGCAATCACAGTGTACTTGGCTCAGTTTACCTTTGATGGGCCAAAAATCAGAAAATAGAAATGAGTAAAGATCTGTTCGCCATGAACATACTGGATAATCTATTCTGCAAAGGCTGCAGTAGTCTGCTCCTCCACACAGCCATTGCGCAGCTTTGCTTCTGGGGCATTTTTGCCTTCCTTGGAAACAGCCAGTAACCGCCGCTTGCTCTAGGATGCCAAACTGGTGCTCGGAATCAAATGAAAGCTCCAGGGTGTCTTGCTAGCATTTGGGGTTAAGCTAGCTTCCTGTTCGGAAGCTGGCAAGGATCTGTCTGCTCCAATTAGATCGGCAGGGACTGCCAAGGTACTGCATTTCACGTGGCCAACTTCATCCTGTCACCTGGGCATTTCACTTAAAGTTTTTCGCTATTGCAGAGAACCTCAGATGCTGTCATATACTTTTGATCTCTGCTGCTTTTTCTCCCATGACACAGCACAAATTTCATCTTGCATTTTTGTGAGAGAAGTATTAGTTCTGTAATAGATGTTAAAATACCTTTTGTGGCTGCCAGCTCCTTCACAGAGGAAATGGCACAAAGTAGACCCGCCTGAGCAAAGTGTCTGTTACACAAGTACGGTTGTGGGGGATTAGCTCTGATGGCCATCTCTCTTTCCAGGTCTGTCTTTACTCCAGTGAAAAAACTGTCTCTTCTGCAAACAGTTTTAGCTTCAAAGAGGCTGTGATAAAATCCTTATTTTTCTAAAGAACAAAATATACATTCTGTTAAGTTCTGCAACGAGTTAGCTCTCTCATTTTCTGCTTTTACAGGGACAAAAATGGAGTACAGTTCCATCATTTGGTTTGATGCCATCATTTAAAGGGTATCCTCGAGTACTGTGTTCAGTTTTGGGCACCTCACTACAAGAAGGACATTGAGGTGCTGGAGCGTGTCCAAAGAAGGGCAATGAAGCTGGTGAAGGGTCTGGAGCACAAGTCTCATGAGGAGTGGCTGAGGGAGCTGGGGTTTTTTAGTCTGGAGAAGAGGAGGCTGAGGGGAGACCTTATTGCTCTCTACAACTGCCTCAAAGGAGGTTGTAACGAGATGGGGGTTGGTCTCTTCTAACAAGCTGCCCAGGGAAGTGGTCGAGTCCCCATCCCTGGAGGTATTTAAAAGAAGGGTAGACGTGGTGCTCAAGAACATGGTTTAGTGGTGGACTTGGCAGTGCTAGGTTAACGGTTGGACTCGATGATCTTAAGGGTCTTCTCCAACCTTAATGATTCTATGATTCTATGATCTCCATTTACCTCGTCCTCCTATAGGGGAGTGGGAGCAAGTCCGAAATGAGAAGTTACATCCTCTCATGCTGTAGCACTGCTCACGCCACAGTGCCAGATCCATCTGGGCTATTTTTCCCCTCAGATCTGATCTGAATTGTCTCAGTGCCAGGAGGCACACAAGGCGCGAACATCGTTCTTCCACTTCGATCGGTCTGTGGCTGCGTGCCGTGCCGCTTCCCAAGAGTTCCAGCCTGCACCATTCCTCTCAACCTCCACCATCCGACGCCAGGTCGTTTTTGGGCGACCCCGCTTTCTTCTTCCCTCTAGAGTCCACCCAAGGGCCACAGCGAAGTCTTCTGTTGGTTTTTTCCTCAGGACATGACTGATCCCGTTCCATCTCCTCCTCCTCACTTCATTATTGATTTTCTCCATCCCCGCCATTTCGTTTTTTTTGAAAGTTGATGCTGGTTGTTTCTGCAACTTTTTTTTTTTTTTTTTTTTTTTCCCGGGAGGAGGTAGTTGGCCTCCTGCCCAACCCCCATGACTTGGAGGGCCAGTGGTTTTTCTGTCAGGGTGGCCTTCCCTTAGGCTGCGTTGGTTCGCGGCACCTTCTTCAATTTTATCCGGTGCACCCTCCAGAGAGGGATCCCCTATCCACCACCCAGGGGACGCGCCTTCTAGCCGTGCAGCCCCAGTCAAAGGTTTCCCCTCAGTGCAGTGCATAAATACCTAGAGTTGGAGGATACATTATGGCAACTTGCATGGGAGGGTGACATTTTGATCCTAACTAGACTGGTGGCATTGCTTGAAACCACGAGCTCCTCAGCAACTAACAGTCCCAGCTTGGCCCTTTGACTGCCAGCCTGGCTGGCTGTCGGTGCCTCGCCTCGCAGCCGTTCACATCTGCTCTTGGACAAACAGGAGGGGGGCTCAGCAGCTGGGCTTCCATGCAGGCAGCGACTGTGGTAACAAGAAGAGATCCGAGGGTCATTCACTGCTCTTTTAGCTGTTTCATGGCACGCTAGAAAAATGCAGCAAGTAGTATTTTGCCCACCTATAAACTTCCTGTGAGTTTTCTGGAAAAATTCAATACAAGTCCTTCTAAAAAGCAGCGCTTACAAAAATACACTTGCTCCAGGATGAATAAAGATCAGCAGTCCTACAAACCACTTATAACTCTACTTCATTAGCCAGGTGTGACATGCCTGCAGATTAGGATAGCTCAGTTTAAACTGTCCACATGTTTCAGTTAGTAATTTAAGCCATCCTGTAATGCTGACATACCTATCAGGAAAAAACAAAGGAAAGAAAAACCCCTCTCCCATGGTAGCACTCTCTTCAGGTCATACAGGACAGGGTCTTAAATGGTTCACATCAATTCAGAGCCAAGGCTCAAACATGTCTGTGCTGCTACAGAAAACTGAAATACGTACCAGCCCCCAGTATGCAGCTGAAAAAGAGCTCACAGTTGAATCCTGGAAATGTAATCTCCTCTTTGGTATGTTATTAATTACATGGGCTACTTCATAGCAATCTAGTGTCACCTAAACTTTTCTGGGTCTCCACCTAGCTTCACTTTTTCACACATGGCTATGCTCCCTTGCTAAACTTTTAGTAATAACCCTATAAAAGCAATACAGTTCCGCATGCTATCTGTAGACTATGAACTGTGGCCCATGAGCCACTGGCATCTCCCCGAGGCTGAAAGGCTGGCAACCAGAGAGGCGAGTTCTAACCTAGGGAGAAGTGCATGTTCAGAGACCTCGGAGGCCATCCCCACGTTATTTTGACCCCACTTCAACAACCATTATGGTTCCAAGTTATCCTGATAGCATAGTTTATACGCATGCTTTGAAAGTGGCTAATCCCTTGAGTGGCTGTCTGTTCCTAGTATTAGGGAAAAGCAGAAAATTACAGGGCTGCCATGCCTGGGCTTTGTGAGACACAGGCTCTTTTTCTAATAAGGGATATTGGTCTTTGGCCGTTCTCTAGCCAGAGAAACACCCCCTGAACGTGCACAGTTCCAACGCGTTAAACAGACGGTAGGCCATGACACGACACGTGTATTTCTCCCTTAGAAAGGCAAAGAACAGCCTATTGGTTGTTCCACACACGGTAGCTTCCAAGCAAACCCTTACCCCACTTCATGGCAAGTGTACCACACAGCCGGATTCCTCCAGGCAGTCATGGAAGCGGATGGAAAGACACACGCGATGGACAGTCTGCAAGCGTTGGGGACAGCCGCCATTGTTAATGTATGCAGTGATTATTTTGCTTCATTTTTGCCAAAAAGCAATTTATGGATATTGATGTAATTGTTTATCTTTTAGTGTCGCGGTCCTTTGGACAAAAGCTTACACTGTTAGGCACAATCTGCTATTTTAAACAAGATTTTACATTAAATTCAGAGCAGAGCAACAGCTTCATTATTTTTCCATCTGTTCTGTTCAGGCTCGTTGGCTTCCATGTAACATTTAACTTTTCTATGAACCCAAAATGCCAAAAATTAAACTAAGCTCAATTCTATTGTGCTTCACAGTCTGATGGGGATAATGTAGTTGTTTGCCTCAGATTCGGTAGAACAGGATAGGCTCCTGGTCACTGTTCATCAACTATTATTTTTAACCGAGGAATAGAAGGAATATTGGGAAATGCAATTTTCCAAAGATGCCATTGTGTGCTGGAGGCAGCCATGGGACCACTCATCGATGCCACAGTCTCACAGACTATGAGGTTCTAGGAATTTGACAGTATTTGTATTTCTAGGCAAATCTGCATGCCTTTAAGCAATTTAACTTCAACTTTTGATTGATCTTGTTAAATCTGTGTCTAAACCTGGTACCTTGTGAGTTATCCCATCTATCCCATCTACTCAACAGGAGACGAGTCTAAAGTTAACAATCCACTACCTTTTCCCAAGCAAGAGGACAGCAAATTAATGACAGTTGGTATTAAAAAAACAGAAAACATTAAATAAACAGAGTAGCTAAAAAAATCCTCAACTCTCCAATAAAGGAGATCCTGAAGCTCTAACGTCACATGGATTCAATTACTGTAAAGTATTTCCGAAGGTTCTTAACATACCGGCTGTGCCAGTCCCAGACCTGTGCAGCGGGGGGAGAGGAGACGCCAAGCCAGGGCATTGACCGCAGCAGCTCACAGTCGGCAAGAAAGCAAACGGCAGAGGCTTGCTGTCTCGCCAGTGAAAGAGCAGAGCCCTGTCAGGGGATGCTCCGACCTTCTTTCCGGCATACTTACACCTCTCTGTGGATGGCAAGGAGCCTGGTTTTGAGGTTCAGTCAGAAACACTTGGAGCGTTGAGGTTTTTATACCTGTAAATATGGAGTCATCATCCATGTTTTCAATGATGGCTTCTATTGCTCTAAATGGCTCATTCCAAAACAGAGCTCAAACACCATTTCTTTTCCTGAATGAAGGGCAGCTCCCATGCCTACAAGGTCCGGCAGACTTTTACCTAATCTTTAATGTGCTAGCAGCAAGAGCTTTGTGTTGTGGGCTGATCTAAACACATGGATGGCATGTGGACACAATAAATGGACTGTGAGTATAGGACGTAAGGCAATGAAGAGAAGAAAAATTCAGATGCTTGTGTAGCACATAGAGCCGGAAAAGCTGTCCAGAGAAAAAGACAGCAGGCTAGAAATAAGCGCCTTATAGACCAGGCACTATGCAAGGACTGCCAGTCACAACGTGCTTTTCTATACCCTGTCCAAACACCGGCAACAATACGTAAGACCATGAACAGCTGTTACACTGCTATGAGCCTCCATCTGATTTCATGATCCTGGCAAAACATCAACTTCAGATTCACCTCTGTTGCTCTCCGAGACAAATGTACTTCCCAGATGGCAATGCTTCGGGCACATGTGTGTCCAGGGAGGAAGTTTATATCAAGAACAGATTTTGTACTGTTCTAAAATTCGCAGCCCGCCTAGCAAAGCAGAGAAAGCAGCACCCGACTGCTTGCTCCCCTATCTCTGGCTGCTCATGGATAATTTTCAGTCTTCAACTTCCCAAGTCCTTAACAGAAGAGTCAGCAACTGTTTTATTCCTTGTCCTGCAGAAGGCTCCTTCTTCCAAGTCTAAGGCCATGTGTTTTTCACAAGGAGATCTGACCAACTCTTCCTCTGATTTACAATCTGTGTCCAGCCCAAATCAAATATTTAAAGAAATCACTGCAAAGCCTGCTATCATAGTTAAACAGGTCAGCCCTTGCGATAAGATGGCTGTGTGTCATTGATATTGCACAGATTGGTAGCATCTCTCCACCAAGAAACCTAGTAATACAGATGCTAGCCACGACAGCAAATAGCAGCAATTTATCTTTTTTTAAACCACTTTCTCCTATAGCACAACCCTACGACGTATTATTTTGATTCTAAATGTTGCTCAATTCTCAGTCATAACAAAGAGCTTCCTTCCCCTGGTGTAGCTCATCTGACCTATGTAAATGTGCAAGAGGTATTAGATCACGTAGACGAATGAGATGTTGACAAGTTACCAGGACTGGATGGCCTTTGCCCAGGAGTTCTGAAGGCAGTGAAACATCGAAGGGCAGAGGTGCCAGTGAACGTGTGTAGCCATCATTACAGACAGTCACCGTGCCAGATGACTGGCAGACTGCCGCCCACGGCTCGCTCATCCACAAAAAGGGGTGTTGAGGGACTCCTGCAAGTTACAGACTGATGAGTCTGATCTCTATCCCTGGTAAGAGGGCAGAGGCTATAGTAACGAGCAAGACTTATGAGCCTATGGATAGACGTGGGCTTTTGGGAAAGAGTCAGCGTTTTTCCTATAGAGGAAAATCCTGTCTCACTAACCACACAGAGTCTTTGGAAGAGGTGAATAAGCAGGAGGATAAAGGTAATACATCAGACATATTTGGATTTTCAGAAAGTCTTTGACAATGTTAAATACTTGAAGTTACAAAAGAAGCTAATGTTGCCAAGAGATTAGATAAAAGAACCTATTACAAGGTGAAAGCTAGTTAAAGAGTAGGAAGAAAAGCACAAAAAACCCCATCTGTTATCATAACTTGCTGCTGAATTGATTTATTAGTCAAATGGCATTTAACTGCCAAATAAATTGGACATATTTAGTGTTACGAGAAAATTTTTTTAAGCTGTTTATTAGCTAAAACAAAACCAAGTCAAGAGGGCTACTGAATTTTTATCTTGTAAACTGCCACTAGGGCGAACAGTTCAGTATTTCTAGAAGTTAAACAAGTTTGACACCAATTATTGCATGAATAAAAGTGGTGAAGTTATTCTAAATTTTATCAGTACTACCTTTTTTCCACATTTCATTTCAAGCACCAACAGAAACCAGCACAATAAATAAAAAAAGTGAGAGAAAAACATGTGTTTTATTTGTGTTGAGGCAACAGGAGGTCATCTCAAAAATCAAAGAACTGGAGAACAATCAATTTAATCAAGTTTTTGAGAATTTACAGAAAACAGAAAAAACCCTCATGCTTATCACACCAGTATGTGATTGAATTTCCTATGTCAAAACTCTCTCTCTCTTCCTTTCGACTTGGCACAGTTATTTATTGCCCACTACCACATTTCACATCTTTACTTGTCAAAATGTCATATTACCTATGTAAACATTTGTTTTATGTGTAAACTTCAATGGGAAAGCCTACTAATTCATCCACCTCAAAAAAATCAAGTATGAACTAAATATCAAATGAATTACATCATATTCTATATAATACTGTTTCAACAAGAACTATAGCCTGTTGAATTCATAACAAAAAGAATGCAGAAACAAAAAGCAGATGTGTAGTGTCATGCATTAGTGTAATAACATTATAAGGCAGTAACAAAAAAGGTAAATATATATAAATTTTTTAAAAGTATACCCGCCAAGAGAAAAATCAAGGCTGTACTCTTAGTCAGTTCATTTTGGTAGTGTAGGATTTCTTCTTAGCCCAAGCTAGAAGTGTTAACTTTTGAGCATATTCATCTGTTACTGTGTTTGATAATAGATACTTTTGCCAAAAATACACCATGTGGATTTAAATTTTGTGCAGTAACAGATTTTTTACTTTTTCAGTTCAAATTCTTTATGTGGAAATAAAGAAAAACTCTGTTCCCAAAGAATCAAGTAGGGTAAGTGGGAAGAAGTATTTGAAATTAAATACTCCTAAAATGAACAATACATGAACAAAAGTATCTCTGCAGGAAAGAAAAAGTTCAGCAGCCTAAGTCAAAAGACTGAGTTAATACTATTTTTATATGCTTTTTGTTGCTTCTTTGTTCACTTCGTGCTCAAACTGAGTAAGCAAAAGTAGTCATATGGCAGTCTGGAAAGCCCAACATCACCAAAGATTTCCTTTATTGTTCAATGTGCCTTTGTAGTGCAGAGCAGAGTCAACCTCAACCATTTAAAAAGGAAACTGAAATCACATCTCAAAGTTGTTATAAATGATCTCAAAGTAATTATAGCATCACAATAATCAAAATGACTGTTCTTTTTCCTCTAATTATAACTTAATTTAATCTACTACCTGTCATTTTTACAAACTGCAGTTCACATTAAAACGTTTGCTGATAACAAAAGCTTTTCTTTCAAAACAACACTGCTTTACATCTAGTCAGGCAGCTTGTGCATATCAGAGCATTCTGTCAAGAGAGACATGGAAAAGGGTAAAGGAGAAAAAACTGAAATATGGCTACAGCTTATCTGTGCCTTTAATGCACTGCAGAATCTCAGGCAGCACTAGAGACAGCAAGTTTCTTCAGATGATCCATAAATACTTGCAAGCTGACATCATCAGTAAGAATGGGTGCTCCAGACTCCTGTAAAATAAAAGGAAACAAGGCGACTTGATTATACGCATTGTGAAGAAAAAGCATTTTAAGGCACATACACGTTCCATTAAATAAACCCTTTATAAATTTAGAAAGACGTTGGAAGCGTATCATTGCTGAAATCCTCTGACAAAAAAAACAGCAGACTGTACATTTACATAAATTTTCATATGTTTGCATAAATTCAGGCATAAACCACAACTACACTCTCTTCCATATTAATGCATACGGCAATGAGATGCAGTATAGCAAGATATTTACATGAACCATACAAAACTCAGAGTATTTGACAGCCACCAAATACTAACTTACAAATTTTTAGAAGTAAATAAAGCTTCCATGCCACAGTTCCTGTATCATTCCTACCTCAGCGGAGCAGACAAAGGTGAGAGAAACAGAAACACGCAAGTGACACAACTAACAACTCAGGATCTGTCAGTGAAGCTCAGACATATCAGATCAGCGAAAGGAGGAAACAAATCACTGAGGGCCTCATTTGACATCGAGTGAAGGTCAACTAGCTTTCTCAAGGAAAGCTGGGCCAATTCTCTCCTACAGCTCTGTGCCACCTCAGAGGAACACCAAAAACAACATCTGAAGGTCATGCCACTGCAAAATCGGATCACAAAAGATTAAAAAAAAAAAACCTTTTGGGTAGATTTTTGCAATTTACTTTTTGACCTCAGAAGTAATTTTCAGAAACAGAAGAAGTTCAAAATGGTCATCTTTTAATTATTATTTTTAAAAAAATTTACAGTCTAAATAAAACAGCAGTTGGCAACTCTGCGAATGTTACATAGTAACTCTCTTAAGTCCTTGAAACCAATCTGTCATTACTTCCATTTACAGATGTAGGAGGAATTACTGTAAATCTCAACAATTCATCCTCTTCAAAGGTACTAAGCACCCGTACTTCCAAATGAAATACAGATGTCTGAACTCTTACAAAATCTTCCGAAACAGAGACGTGAAAGTCTTAACAAGGATGCTTAGAACTGGTGCCCCTTTTTGAGAACTGGCCAAACCCAGTTCTCGGTTAATGATCAAGAGACAAATCTAGGAGCAGTAAGAGTTCTTACATCACCACAATACGCAGTCACCCGCAGGGAAGGCCCACTAAATTATCTATCAGCTGATGGCGGCAAGATGAGAATAAAGGATGTTCTACTTCCAAGCCTGCCAAATGCTAAGCCTGAGCTCTCTTATTTAAGAATCCACAAGGGAATGACAAGTAGTTTAATTCTGAGGCAGGATCCGATTTGGCACCTTGTGTCTTACGCACAGAAGGACAGTACATCATCCTCTAGTAAATAAACCACAAAAGGAGCCAACAGACCCCTAAGAAAAGAGATCCCTCATGATGACCACTAGTGACAATCAAGGGTAATAAAACCAAGGCACAGACTATTCCTGAAGCTGAACACCTCATCCAACACACGCACGCAGGCAGCTGCTGTCACAACTGTCACCAACAGCAGTAGCTTTGCTCTGAAGACGGGGAACCCTTCATTCTAGTAGGAAAGGTAGCAGCGTATTTTATTTGCTGGGGAATAAGGTGAAAACCAGCACAGTCACAATGCACAAGTCTGAAAAGTACATGAGAATCAGCTTTGATTTTTCACAGACCACCTTAAGTTTTGTTTTCTGTTCATTCAAAATTTTGATCTAAGGCATACAATGAGAATTTAAATTTAATTAACAGTGATTTGGTGACAGCTAGCTCGGCATTTGATAAGATTTGTGCCACTGACGACTTCTTTTGTTTCAAATTGCAAATTCCCCATAGTTACCAAGACAAGAAAGATTAAAAAAAAAAGAGCTGAAAATAAAGGCATGCTCAAATAAATGTCATATCCAATATAATCTGAAAATTTCAACTGCTTCTTCAAAGACTAATCAACATAATAGAGCTTTATGAAAAGTTCACCATTATTTTCTGAAAATATTTTCTATACTATATAAGGCACCTACCTGGTAAAGTTTAAAAAAAAAAAATCCTTCCTTACAATATTAAAAACCGAACTAGTCAATTAATCACCTCCTGAAACATGGTTTCAGTGATGTGTGGGTGCCCTCTTCAGGTCAACGTGGACTAACAAATTTTTCTGTAGACTTTCAGTTATGCACAAAATAAAATTACATGAAACAATCCAGGAAGCTCATGAGAAAAAACAAGAGCAAAAGCATTTCAGTTTAAAATTTTCTCCCCAACAGTTACATTTCTCATTTCATAATTTGTACTTGGTTCAACTTTGTTCACAAAAACCCGTGCAAACACACGAGGATACTATGTTGAGCACACACAAAACCCTGCAAACACAGGCGGATATTATGTTGAGCGCACGCACCGCAATGCCAGTGGGGAGATTAACACACCATTTCTTATGTTACCCTAGAACTGAATTCTTTTCAACATTAAAAGGGAAAGCTGTCTTTTCCAAGATGTATCAAAGAGTCTCACTTGTCCAGCATAAACAATTTTCTTAGAGATCAGTTCAAGAATTGTTTTCTGTTTGCACTTGTATTTGGAATACTGTTTCATTTGCTTACTAATTAAATGAGCAGGTAACAGTTGTCCTGTACTGTTGGAAACGTCAAAACTTCAAAAATTTCCAGGTAATGTTTAGATAAAAACAAGACCTTTCCAACCTCAGGATTTGTGTGTATGTTGTAGAGGAAACGTGGTGAAGAGAGACACTAACAGATTGCTGGTTAGGTTATCGACTTTGGAGGCAAGAGAGCTGGGTTCAAATCGTGCTGTCCCTGACTCAGTACAGAGTTGTGAAGTCTTTTCGCTCGGGACCTCAGTGCTCTTCCCTGCCAGAAGTTTCATGAGAACCAATACGACCCTATGAAACGTGCCCTTATAAAACTTCTCTGACAAAAATCAGTGCCATAAAATTGCTACAGAGCTTTCTCACTCATGACTTGAACACTGTATGCCCTTCAGCAAAGTACTCTAAAAGTACAGTTAATATGTAGTTTCAACTGTCTGATGCCATTACATTTTAATGAAAAATGACACTGCACTAGCGTTCACCCACAGCAGTGTTTCTCTTCCCGCCATAAAAGCTGTATTTGGAAGGAGAACATGGAACTGGGATGCAACGTTCAAGAATACAATCTGCTCCAGAAAGTTTACCTTTTGAACTCTTACATAACTTCCTTCCTAAAGACAAGATTTGAAAAAACTGATTCCTGGTCACCTGGGCCACAAAAATTCTGGAAATCTGATGTACTTTCAGTTCTTGCTTATAACTAACTTCAAAATTTATTTTCCCTATTGCAAAAAGTTCCCTTAGTCTTTATGTGTGGTAACTGCTCTCATTCTAAGGAATCTGGAGGTATCTGCCCGAGAAAGATAGTTAGACATGAAAGTAGCGTAACAGAAGCTTAGAAGAGCAAACCAGATCATTTTTGTCCGAAGAAATGAAATCCATTTTTCTTAACTTTTGCAATTTTGGTGGCATCAGGCCAAAACTGCGTTACTTT
Organism: Platalea leucorodia; assembly: GCF_965183815.1. Lineage (NCBI taxonomy): Eukaryota > Metazoa > Chordata > Aves > Pelecaniformes > Threskiornithidae > Platalea > Platalea leucorodia. Next base: position 27,388,971 of record NC_138829.1, on the reverse strand, counting down.
TTCAGTTTTAGAACTTGGCATTATTACTTATATGTACACAACGTGTCACTTGATTTATGAAGCAGGGAAAAAGAACATAAAATCACGCATACGAGCTTCATCAGCAGATTCATACTTACCTGTCCCCATGCATACATATTGTTATGAGTCTGAGAGGGATTTACTTTTGAAAGCAGGAAACGAGCCTTTAAAAAACAAAACACAGGCAATAAATTAATCTTCTCAGATAGAAGTTTCTTGTACTCAGAAAAAATTACATGTGTATGAAATATACCATTTCTATTATTTGGAGACAAAAACATGCACAGATACCTATTTAGAAGAGAAAGTAGCACCTCTGTAAATAAAGTCACTCCCTGGATTCTATAGCTATAATGCAGAACTGCTAACAACTTTTCAACGTAGCAGAAAGTAAGCTTTTGCCTTCTTCTAAGCACTAGCAAAGCAAATATGAGTATCAATAAAATATTAATTAAGAAGTTTTTTAAAAATAACACAAAGAATACTTCTGGTATTGGTTCAGAGAACCTGACAAGTGCTATCTTTTTCGTCTTACCTCATGCGAGGAATCTGAGTCCAAGTCAGTATAGTAAATATAGTAATAAATAACACGATTCACAAATTAGGCAAAAAGCTACTATTAAATATCTGGCTCTGTAAAAGCTTTAGAATTCAGAGTTTTCACTTGCAACTTACATATATTTGAGCACAGAAATGCATGTTTACTACCAAAAAAATCTCATGACATTACTAACACATCACTTCCTAGATTATATAATGCATATTTTACCATACCTGGCTTCCTCCATGCTCTGTATCAATGTATCTGGGCATTGGAAATCTGGAATGGAGAATTTCTTGGGCATCATCTATTGGAGCTTGTAGCAAGTGATGGAAGTTTTCATATTCCGGCATATCTTGGTAACCTGATTTACGCCACTGAGCTATGGTCTGGGGATAGGGGGAAGAAAGAAATTTAGAACTGATTCACCAATCTTTCTTAGCAGATACACAGGGCTTTTCAGAGGAGAATGTGCCATTGCTAGCCTCTTTTCTATCACTCACCCCTTTCTGCCCTATAGTATGCAAGTTAATTTTTAAAAGCCAAGATGTGCAAGTAGCATGCCACTAGATGGTTTTTTTTTTTTTAAACTAACAGTTTGTGGTCCTTCTGTATTTCCTTTTTTTGTCAGCCTTTGTATGCTAAACGTTTAGTTCATGAGGTCAAGGATACTATTTACAGTTCTCTAAAATGCATGTCTATGACACCTAAGAAATAAATACTTACACTGATATTTAACTTTCAGGGCCTGTAGCGCTGCCTCCCCGCCTTCTAGGAGTGAAGCTGCTGCGCAAGGTCACTCACTGATACAGGCTGTTGTTAGGAAAGACCTGGAGGGAGCCTCAGTAGGGGTTCTCCCCTCCTTTGCTTGGCAGCTGCTTTTAAGCTGAGGCTCATTCCTGGCTCCTGCCTGAGCTACACCTCAGCCATGCCTGTACCTGGCCATGCACCCCACTCACCTGGACCCCCACCCGGGGACTTGACTACCCAGCAAGAACTGGGATCTGCCTCACCCCCATCAACTTGTGTGATGATCTGGACTGGTGGCCGAACCTGGCTACTGTCTGTAAACTGCTCTGCTTGCCTTGCCTAGGTAGTGTGGGGCCAGGTACTCACTGGTGAGGCCTCTGCCTGCCTTGCAATCATGCTCAGCTCCCCTTTCCCCTTCCCTCAGGGAGCAGCCCGCCCCTGCTGCTTTCTGACAGCATCTTACAAAAATACAGAGAACATTTTTCTACTTAAGAAGTGTTAAAGTTTAGTAACTATTTTAAACAGTGCAGCTATGAGGACATGATCCAGAACAGTATTTCTCAAACTCTCAGCTGGGAACCATTTACAGTTGCAAAGCAGTAAAAAGCAGCAGCTCAATTCCTCCAGGGCAGCAGAGCACTAGCAAGTCACAAGCATTTATATTTATATTTATATTACTAGCGAATGTCTATCTACTCAGCTGTCAGGAGCTGTTTCATTCCTCCAGGACAGTGCAGATGAAGGGTGACTATAGAACTTGGTGTTCTGACTCCGTATCCCTGAAGAACTAATTTAGAGGTCTAAAATAAATGAGTGAAAAGCAGGAGTGGGGTGCGGGGAATAACGCTCTCAAAAGTTGGAAAAATATTGATCTAAACCAAATAATCTGCATATTGAAGCTAATTCATCTTATACCAGTCATAACAAACAGCACCAAAACATCAAGTAATGACAGGTATCTGTGTATAGGCATGTTACGTCACCAAACTACAAACATGAATTAGGAGTCTGGTATCAGCCATGCAGATGAGAGGTCAAAACACTGGAGTGCTTTAGAACTGGGGCTTGACTTTCATAACGTAGCACTCCTACAGAAAAAGAGTATTTATGTAAGAAACGACAAATCTTACCTCTCCATGATAAATAAGGATCTGGAAAAAGGTGTCCATAAGGAGAATGCGATCTGGTAAAATGCTGCTGCTATCCAGAAGAACAGGCTAAGATTTAAAAATAAATAAAAAAATTACCAGCTGATGCAGAACTGAGCAATCAGATGGCATTACCAGCTTTTTCAATCAGTCACTCAATCTTAGGAACTTTTGCAATCACTTACTAAAGCTCCATATTTGCTCGTTTTCATGTTACACATCTGCAACCCACACAATCTCATTCTGAAGTTATCCAGGCTGATTCTGAATACATAACTTCAGGAAAGTAATAAAAACTGTATTCAAGAGCTGAAACCTCTTTCATTATTATGCACTTTTCTAGTCTTTCAAGCACCTCCATATTTGCCTGTACAACACCATTAACTTGAATGATATTTCAACGTATAAAGATTCAGTAGTTATTCAAGTGTAAGATTTGGGGGTTGTGGGTTGTTTGGTTTTTTTTAGTCTTGTCCTTGCAGCTATTATTACTGTGCATATATATTAATGAATACTGTATATAGTAAATACTCATGATTTATGAAATCTAATGTAATATTTAAGGTTTTAATTAATCTTTTTAAGGGCAGTGACACTATATTGGCACTATATGATTTAATTGAATCAGTACCGTATGATTTAATTGGATCAATCTTATTAGGGATACCAAAAATATTAACTATTCCAAGAATCAAAAAAAAAGATTATTACTCATTCTACACTGAGGTGTAAGCTCCCCCTTGATCATGCTTCTCCTCTGCATCACCCACGTGACTAATTGTTATTCATACATGGGAGAATGATCTTACAGCTGTAAGCAGCTCTTCACAAACCACCTCACTAATTTAAACTCCACTTTTAAAAGTCTTTTTTTTAATCCCTGTGACATAGTCTTAAAAAAAAAAAAAACAACAACAACTAACAAAAGTTAGAATTCCAACCTGCCGAGATCCCTGCCTACGATGTTTATTTTCACTGTCCTACCATTTCCTCGCTCTCTCTTATCTATCAGACTACTTTTGTTGTCTCCTATCTTACACTTCTTTCACAAGCTTCTTGGAAGATGACCTTTTTATTTTAGGTTTATACAGAATGTGCCAATAAGGTCAGCTGGAAGGTTCTGTAATCTGTACATAACGGTAACCACATCAAAATTAGAAGCTTTGGTTGAGGGCATTAAGATAGAGATAGAATTTTGCACATTTCAAAAAAAAAAAACAAACCAGCTTTTCTTTCAAACTCTACAGAAAAAGTACATTTTGAAATAAAAACATTTTTGTTGATGTTTACCTTCTGGCACCACAAAACCAAAAGCAAAACTCCTATAGCTCTCAAAAACTAACAAAAAACATTACCATTCCTTAGTTTAAAACATCACCTCTTCACAAACTGACTTTTGTTCTCAAGACTATGCTACATCAGAATTCTGAGATATGCCTTGTTCATAGTATGTTCTATATTAAATGAATAATCTTTCGCATGCAATAAATTTTAAAACAACACCTTTTATAACATGTAAAAGCGAGGACAACAATCATCTCTCTCTCAAAACAGCACCTTTTAACCTACTATTATGTTACATATAATGATACCTCTGGAGGTCCATTGAACGAGTAGGCATAAAGAATCGGCTGAACCATGATAAGCGACTGGGTGAGATCTTGACGCATGAAATGATGACGGTAGTATGAGCTCTCATCTGGACTGTTATTAAAAACTTGTAAGAAAGGAGATCTTCTCAAGTGAAACATAAACTGCAAAACAAAACCCATTTGTTTGAACTTTCACAGATAAAAAGGAGAGTTATACAAGCCGAGAAATGTTTTCCACAAACTACACGAGACCAATGCCACAACAAAATTGAATTCGAAGTCCTTTAACATTCCTAACTTGTATATGCACCTTTGCCAGTTTTTATATGCTCTCATGACAGTAAGACAGAGACATCAGAATCGATAAGCCTACAAAGCAGCTTTGAATTAAGAGAAAAGTTTAATATTTCTTCTTCTCCAGCACAAACTGACAAATAATATTACTGAATATTGCTAAACTCTTCCTTTACCGTAAGTTCTACTGTTCCTATGAGGGAGGCCGCTGGGCTTGAACACACAAGGTATGTTACAGCATGTGAACAGAAAAAAGAACGTTAGCCACAGCAAAGTTGAACTTCATTAGTAAAATGGAAAAAGCAAATCCTTTCACTGCTGAATCAGTCTCTCCACAACACACAACATATCAGGAGCTATCAGAATGGAGGGATTTATCAGAATGGATTATTAGCAAAGAAACTATTCAAAGTTTAATATCATCAAGCTCAAGTCCACTTCACCAGTGAAGTGCTTCTTTTCAGGTCAGTATTAAAAATCATATAGAAAGAAACAACAAAGCAAAACCATATCTTTTCTCATGTTTTCTGAACATCTTCATCAAAACTGCCCTTAAAAAAAACAGTGTCATTATCTGAACTACAGACTCAGGTAAGATGAGGATTCCATTAGAAGAGAAACAAAAAATACACACAGTTGGAGGAAGTTTAGCAGTAAGGACAGAGGGCAAAAGGGGACACAGCAGCACAGAGAACAGAAGTGATTTGCTTAATGTCACATGCCAGACAGCAGCTGGGGGCAGGGGGGTCTTTTCATTCTGGTACCCAGTGTAATGCCTTATTTTACTCTGTCCTACAGTGCCTCGTCCTTCACTAAGCATTCTCTCTTTGTCCCTTATAGACACACCTTCCTTCTACTCACCTGTGGGTAAAGTGAAAAGGTTTCTGAAAATCTGAAAGAGCTTGGATCATCCTTGTGATATTCTCCAAATTTCTGACACTGGAGTAAAAAGAAACATTTATCTAAATTAAGAAACATACTTGCTTGGCTATGCCATTACTGTAAATTTGTTTGTTTTTAAGAAACACATGATTTGAAGTGCTTACAGCTTTGTAAGCAAACAGAAACCTAGCAAAAACACTGACCTAAGTTCTTTTCTTAACAAGCAGTGATTTCCTTGCGTATGAGGCTTTAACGGCTTTTTGGTTTTTTTCTCTAAAATTGCTAAGCAGAGTTAGATGATTAAACAGCCCTGGAGAACATGTTTAAAATTAAATTATTAATAACTACTTACTTGCAAGTAAGAAATAAAAAAAAAAATAAAATAAAATCGGAAAACTGAACTTTCGAAAATAAAGAAATTCCATATGGCTTTCTAGATACTTTGACTTTTTTTTTTCCCTAAAAATATTTCACCTACATCATCATTATAGGCAGCAGAAAGTAGAGAAACCTTTAATTCCTGCTAATCTCATGCTAGACTTTCTCTCAATTGGTGGCAATTACCAACTGCTGAGGACTGAGCAGACATTAATAAATGAACTAAAAACATATCTGCTCTTTTTTCCATTTAAAATAGAAAATCTTAATTAATTCTGCATACCCACTTGTGGAAACGAAGCATTCAGTTCGTTTTTTGTTTTGTTTTATTTTTAAAGAAACAATCACTGAACACTAGTCATTTAAGAATGATACGTTTGGAGAAAAGAAACCAATCTAAGATAGTGCTTTTTACCAGTCGTATAAGTTGTCTGTCCAGCCACCTAAGCACATCAGGCCCCTCTTCTGTCTCTGCCCTATACACTGCCAATCTAGCCATGAGAATCGCAGCAGCCTCCTGGTCAAAAGATGCAGCAATGTTTTGAATCTGCGTCTGTGCATCTGCCCAGCTGCAAAAGAAAAACACAAGTGTTTGCATCACAGCGAAAGGTAAGATGTCCAAGCTCAAAATATCCCTTCAAAATTAAGGCAAAGAAAGCAGCGTTAGCAGTTTAACAAACTCATGCTGGAGCTTCAAAAAATCTACTGGGTGTAAACGAGCAGCCTCTCAGTTAACCATTCTTTAATTAGAAATGTGCCTTATTTGTACAGATGCCATGTAACCAGTGAAATAAAATATAATGCCACTTATAAAACAGTTACTATATTAAAAAAAAAAAAAATTATTTATCAAAGGTAAGTTACCGAAAACACTGTCCCTGAAGCTAATCACACATTCCCACACTAGCGGTTTTCTTGTGCACCTCGCTTGTTCTTTTCAATTTACAAGGTGAACTATTAATCTGTCCTTTTATCAGTCACCAAGAAGATTTTACTAACATAACTAATGTAAGTTAACAAGATATTCATATCAACAGTAAGGGCAATGCCTTTTTTTTTTTTTTATAAACTGAATCTTTGTCGTGGTTTAACCCCAGCCAGCAACTAAGCACCACGCAGCCGCTCGCTCACTCCCCACCGGTGGGATGGGGGGAGAATCAGAAGGGCAAAAGGGAGAAAACTCGTGGGTTGAGATAAAGACAGTTTAATAATTGAAGTAAAATAAATTAGAACAGTTAAATAGGCAAAGCAAAAAAAAACCGTGCACGCAAACAAAACAAAGCAAGGAATTCATTCACTACTTCCCATTGGCAGGCAGGTGTTCAGCCATCCCCAGGAAAGCAGGGCTCCATCACGCGTAATGGTTACTTGGGAAGACAAACGCCATCACGCCCAATGTCCCCCTCCTTCCTTCTTCTTCCCCCAGCTTATATATATACTGAGCATGACGTCATATGGTATGGAATAGCCCCTTGGCCAGTCTGGGTCAGCTGTCCTGGCTGTGCCCCCTCCCAGCTTCTTGTGCACCCGGCAGAGCATGGGCAGTTGAAAAGTCCTTTACCACTGTGAGCGCCACTTAGCAACTACTTAGCAAGAACAAAACGTCAGTGTATCCTCGACATTGTTCTCATCCTAAACCCAAAACACAGCCCCATACCGGCTACCAAGACGAAAATTAACTCTATCCCAGCTGAAACCAGGACAATCTTCCATCAAATTAACCAATCAATAATCTCCTTCAGCTTAAAGGAAATGTCATTAGACATTGAAAAATGCCTGCATAATATTAAACACGACTTTCTGAAATTGTGAAGTAAACTGAATCAAGGAAGCTGCAGGTAAAAGTTATACATGGAAGAACAGGTATTTACACCCCCCTGAACTGCAGCTAGCAGTCTCAAGTTAAGTTATGAAGTGATTTTTACCATTCCCTAAGTCTGACCATCTCTTCAGTTTAGGCCATAGAATTTAACTCAAAGCTTCCCCTTCATCTAAAATCACTTGGGTTACTTCAGAGCACTCCCATAACATCATTATAGAGCCACTGCAACCTCTCAGAAAATAAACAGCCCACAGAACAAGAAAGGCAACTATTTCAAAGGTATGATCATGCCTTCACCACCTGTGGCACTGCATATCCCAGAACAACAGATTGGTTACAAAATCTAAAGATTAAAAGGCAAATATATACCCTGCTTTTTCAAAAATGATTCATCGCAAGTAAAACATACTTTCTGGCAACTGTGGTCACTCTAATACGTCTCTGTCCACTGGAATGCTGGTACTGAGTCACAAACTGGATTGCACCACGTCCTCCTTGAGGAATGGGAGCATTGTGCTAAGTACAGGAGGAAAAAAAAATGAAATGGAGGTGAATCTCAAGATTTTACAGTATAATTCGAAAAGGTATAAACAAATTACTAGAAAACGATAAAATTCTTAGCAATAGGCAGTTCAAGTTATATAAACGCATTGTCTCATGCTTTTATTATGTTGAGTACCTTTACTAAACATGGCCAATAAACGTGGAGACTGTTAAGGGTTGTTAGATGCAGTTGCTGCCTCCACCAGATACCATTAAAGCAACCAATGCTCTCTCCTTCCACATACCCTTACAGAGACAATACATTCAAAGAGGCTCTGTTACAATTGCTGATTTCGTTATACTCTATTTGAACATCACGATTCACTAGAATTACAGTTTTAGAGCTAGTAATAAAATAAGACCAAAATAAATATGCAAAAAGTAAAATGAAAAATGGCTAAGGTAAGTTCAAGTTTTCAAGCCTTTGCATAGGTTACAGAGTATGCAATATAGCATACTAAATATATAGAAACTACAGTCAACTCACATAGATCCTGAGCTTCAAATATTTGGAAGAACGGAAAGTACTAGAAGGAAGTAACACATTTGCTTGTCACGTTTTTATCCTCTTTCCTAGTACCCCCCCAGGGAGACAGGAAACCAGGCATATAGCCCTGAGGCATTTCAATGAAGCCAATCTTTACTTGCAAATACTGAGCAATTAAAGCATATATTAAAATATAACATTATGGAGTAATTACCTTGTAACTAAAACATCAGAGAAATACTGAAAAGCACTTTTAAATATATGGATTACAGTATTTTCATATATTGCAACTGAAATACATTTTAATAAGTAACACTGAAAAGAAAAATCAGACTTAGATTATGAACGCTATCCAAAATTTGTAGAGCTCTTTGGTTCTCACTATCATATTGAAGAAGAAGATTAGCTCATCATTAAGCTGAGAGTGTCCATCTCTAAACTCTGACAACACAAAACGGCAACATCGTTTGTATCCCTGCTACTGTGCTTGAAGGAACCACACAAAAATACAGGCTTCAACAGTCACATAAAATAAAATTACTGTGTTTAGTAGACAAGTAGACAAATATTTATTACCTGGTTGACCACTTCAAAGTACAGTGCAAGTGTTGTAGTAGGACTAAGTCCACAAATCTTCCACTGACAAGTACCTCCTGTTCCAATCTCCTACAGAAAGATTTTATAATACTTTTACAAACCAGAAGTACTACCTTCCTTTGCGAAGTACAACATCTGGCCATTACAGGCAATTGTTTACGACTACTCTGTCACAAATTTTATCCCTGCTCACTCTGTCAGATTCTCAGACAAATACTCTTACAAAGCAACTGCAGTATTGGATGCAGGAATAATAAAAAAGGAGACGGTTGCGAAAGATTAAAACATTAGAAAGACAAGGAGATGGCATTAGAAAAATGGAAAAAGCAAGTCAGAAACAGGAAAAAGTACTCGACTTTGCTTAAACAGTCTCAAGAGAAGAGGTAAGAAACACCATGTAAGTGGAATGACACACCAGTAAAACCTCAAGTAGATAGCTTACATAGCATATAGTCTATAGTTACATAGTCTCTAGTAACTAACAAGGACACTGTATAAAGACAGTGATGTATTTCAAGTGACAATTCCTTTTTGTCATCCAAACAACATAAATATCCAGAGAAACCAATTAAAATAATCAGTCATCCATAATGGACCCAGTGAAACCAAACAAAACATTCAAGGAAAATTATACTGGCAATATTGTCACCGTGCTTGTGTTCACTGTTAAAAGCGTTGTGGCTAGATTAATTGTCCAGTTACCACGTGCAGTGAGCTGCACACATCTACATTTTATTCATATGTTTTACCTCAAAAAAAATTAATTCCGACAATTTCAACAAAAAGGTTTTTAAAATAGAAATTAATCAGGATACAACTGCAAGGCAACAGACACGAATTCACAATTAAATTTTCTATTACCTCCTATGATTTAAATATGTAGCTTAAATAAGGAGATGTACATTTAATTGTTTTTTGGGTTTTTAAGTTTTATTGTAATATATGCAACCATTCAGGTGACGAAATAAGAAAATCTGCACCAGACCACTAAGAAAGAAAGAAAAAAGTGCTGATTATATTGAGGTTTTTAGTTCACAAACATGCAATCATAAATACACAGAAAATTTAGGCATGAAAAATGCTTGATTAAAGCAGGCCATTTGTAAGCACTTTCATACTGGAAAGTGGTCTATTATGCAGATTGTTAAGAACAAAAGTGAGACTTTTCAAATGTAAGAAAATATTTGGTTACTTGCAGGAATTGTTTTTGATTAGCAATCAAATGCAAAATTAAACTGTAATATTATTTTATAAGAAAGTAAGTGATGATTTAAGTCTGATGGGAATTTAAAGGAGTTACTTCAGGAGCCCTTAATAGCTGGATATTCTAATCAATTAATTAAATGTGCATTTGGTGAAACAGCTATACAAATGGGAAGATGGGGTCAAGATAAAGGGGATGTTCCCATGGTCTTGTGTCCTCCTGTTCTCTCGGTCTTCCTAAACAATTTATTTTCATGGTTCTCCGTTTGGGTAAAAGAACGTAGCTCTGATTTTAACAATAAAGCATCCTAACTCACTTTCTACTTGGCTTCTGCTTTGCCAGCCAGCATGTAACTTCTCTGTAATCATTTTAAAGCAACCACTCAGTGGACAAACCTAACCAAGCAACAAGGGATCTGCAAGGTCTAACACAACTTGAATCTAATCTAGCAGTGAACAGGAGCTTATCCAAAAAACAGCCCTTGCATGTATTTAATTTAATATTGGTAAAAAAGCAAACATTCTTTGTTCCATTTATGGAAAAGTTTCAGCCTCTCTTCAAATCCAGAAATCCTAAATCCTATTTTTCCATAGTAGGATATTACCTTCATTTTCAGCAAAGCTAACTTACATTTTCTGAGACGCAAGGTCCTTTAGAGTTGAGAGAGACACAGGGTCCAATCGCTCCAGAAATCTTTACTTCTCTTGAAGTCTTCATATTTAGAAGAAAAACATACATTAATATGCCACACTAAGAACAACTCGGTCTTATTTTATCATTAGTTAATGAAAGCCTTAATGCAAATCAGACTCTTGATACTTTTAGGAAAGATTATACATATAATAATGCTTGATACATTTAGAGAAACTTTTCATGTGCTCACTTTCTACACCTAATGATGTTTGTTTGCTATGCCAATTAGTACATCTGAAACAACAGCATGAACATAAATTAAAACATGGAGAAAAGCTGCTGTTATTTGTAAGCCTGGGAGCCTAGAAAGTATACTGGATAATGTCTATTTTCTAGCAAAGTAATTAAATTATTCACAAGATGAGATTAAAACTGAAGACTGGTAAGATAAGCCTGCAGATACCCCACACTGAATTTATACTCTCTATCTCCTAAACACACTTAGCTAAAAGCAAAATCCAGTTATTTACATTCTTCCAATGTAATTTTGAAGTGATCTGTACATTCCTCTAGAACTGGGGCTCCCCTTTCACATTTTTTCAGGATCTTCCAACAAAATTCACAAGAACAGGTACATGAAAAAAGAGGGTTCAATTATTTGTCCTGGTAGTAAAAACTTAAACAGAATTCTACTGAACAAGAAAATAGCTCCATATTGTTCTACAAGGCCGGATTGTAACACTTTGCAAGAAACATCATGGAAGACCGTACCTGAACCTACAGCACATTCAGCTCTAAGCTTCTCAAAAGAGTGGAGGTAAAAATGAACATTGTTAAAGTGCCAGAGTGGATTCTGATAAGGATGGAAAACGAAAGGAAAGCTGTCCTGGACTATGTAGATAACCTGGACCTAAAACCAACAAACACTCACTACTGATACCAAAATCTACACACACAGCGTTGTGAGTTTCTAACAGAGACATTAATTCTAGTTCAGCCTCCCTTCTAGCTGTCACTGAATGCAGGGTAAGAAGGGATTAGCATCACACCTAACTCACGTTTACAGAATCACAGAACTGTAAAAAGATAGATAGGCAGTAACAGCTATGTCCAAGCCAACCCTGACACATCTGTTTAGTGTGTTCCCAAAAAATCCTTAAAGGGACGAGATTCCACAGTTCTTAGCCATCCTATTCCAGTGTTTCACTAATACACTGCATTTTTTATTCTTACCTTTATTTCTAATGTGCCACCAAATCCCATTTTAAATTGTCCTTGCATATCTTTTGTGAATACCCTCTGAAAGGTTTGTTTGAATAAAGATGTATTGAAAGAGTCTCCCATTACCATGTAGCCTCTAGACAACAACAACAAAAAGAACAAAGAAACAAAACCCTCAAGTTAAAACAGATTACTTATTATGCAATAATTTACCACATGGGATTTATATAGCTTATTTCTATTAAAGGCTAAAACTAATGACAGTTCACCGTGAGGCACATTTTTCCCTTCTTAAAATGGACTATCATTAAATTAAGATTTTGCTACAATGTTAGGGATTAATTTTCTAAGGAAACTTCTTGCCCCATCAGCACCTTAAGGTCATTGTGATTATAACGTATAACTAAATCTTTCACTGGGAAAATACTATACTAGACTTCAACACCACAAATGTCTCACAGACTTGTCAGGCAAAGTCAGTTAACTACTTTTATTATTCAATGTTCCAAACCTATTACCACGCCATTTTATTTTGAGTAGTTCACTCCTTATTCCAGGCTTAAATCCATGCTCAAGAAGCATGATTTGTTTTTATGCTTAGCAATATTCTGTGGATGTAACCGCAACGGTTGCCACTTATCATGAAATACCATACACTGTGTTTAGGAAATAGTAATGGGAGGTATTATTGTTATTCCTCCAAAAATATTAATTAAAGCATATTAGTAAAATATGTTAATAGGTCGAACATTACACCTGAAAGAAGTTATAGAAGTTTTCAGGTGGATACTCGAAGATAGAAGACAACAGACACAGGCAGAATCAGAACGCCCTCCCTGTATGTAGGATGTAACTGAACAGAAAATAGGAACAGCTGTAAAAGAAATGGACAAACTATACATTAAGGCTAGTTTTGCCGGAAGAGCAGAAACAGGGTAAGGTGAGTCACAAGAGCAGAGAGAAAGAGCAAAATTACACTGTAGTATATAGAAAAATACAGCTTGAGTTTGATGCAGAAAAGGAGTAAGAATCAAATGTGCAAGTGAAGTCATGAACTTTAGGATCCTAAGCAGTGGAAACTCCCATGCTAAGGCTATACAAACACACCTCTGGAAAGAAGCAACCCAGCAGTGACTAGCATGGCCAAGCTGGCCTGAAACTCAGCGGCATATGTTCATCATAGTCTGTGGCTGCATCTCTCATTCTTCTTGGTATGCCTAGGAACGGAGCATGTGCTTAGGATCCTCTGTCATATGAGGGTATTGACAGGCAACTAAGAAGGCCCGTTACCCACAGATACACCAGTTATTAAACGGATAAGCAAAGGTGCTTCATTTAATTTTAACTGCAGCTGGTACTGACACAGCTAACAATAACAAGCAAGAAAAATGAGCTTGGCAAAAGAATCCAGACTGAATACAGAAGTCTAATGTAAAAATCAAATGGTGTGCAAAGCAGGCAGCTACCTAGCAAAGATGAAATATTATGCGTGTAGAAAAGACTTTCAGAAAGAGAAAGAAAAGACAGACTTTGAAAAAATACAGAGAGAGAATTGGCAAGATTTACAAAATTAATGAGGTACTTAACACACAAGCAAGCGTCAAAAGTTATCCCAAATTGTAGATCTGCATAAGAGGAAGGGTGAGGGTGTCATCCACAGTGACAGAGAATAGGCGAGTGGTTTCATGAGAAAGACTAGAACTTGCTCTGATCCTGTTAAAATGAACTGATGGCAAGACAAGCTGCAGGGAATACAAGACCATGTCTGAAATGCAGAACTGGATAGAGAGAGCAAAAATCAGGAGCAACAGATGTACCCGATAATCACCTAAGACAGTAGTTGAGCCTATGAACAACAGTACACAGAAGAAGGGCATGAACAAGACAGAAGGAATAACACAGGGTTTTGTACCACTCTGAAGAGCAAGAAAAAGAACGATGACAGGTCCTTATCTTTAATGAAACCTGCAGCTTACATATACACACACTGAAAAAGAAAAATAGCAACAGTACGTAGGATAAATTGCATGTTTAAGAGATATCCATGTTATTTAAAATAAATCTGCCAGAGGCTGAGAAAATCCAAAATTCTGGTACAAATGCAACCGTCACAGTATATCAGAGTAGGTCTGTGGGGTTTTCTGGGGTTTGGGTTGTTTTTTTGGTTTTTTTTAAAGTAGAGGAATGGCTTTGGTAAGTGCTTCCTGTTAAACAACTTAAAAAAAAAATATCCTGCACCTTCATATACTACTTAAAAATGAACAGGCACATACCCAGTGTAGTTGGGACAACACTTCATCTCCAGAAGACCAGTCTGATCCAATGCACATGCATATATGTCAATAACATGACCATTTGTTGCAGCCCGATTAGCCAGGGCTTCAAAATGCTAAATCCAAGATGAAAATACAGTTCATAGCAATTTATGACGTGAACTCTCCTCATCTTCATATTAAATCCTAAACTCCCCAAATTATTCTAAAACAACATTATCAGACATTATTCACATCATATTCTAATACAAGCTAAAAGAGTATTTTTTCCTGAAGTTAAAATTAAGACTTGAATTTTCAACGCCTGTGGTTTTTTTGGTGACCAGCTGAGAACCTGACTCACACTAGGTAGACCAGCAGTTGCTATTTAAACTAAGAAACAACCTTGATCTTTTCTTTTTAAACTTTGCATTAAGTACTAGATCCAACACACAGAATTGAATCTACCTTTCTAATCTCAAGTGTCTATAACGACAGGCGCCCATGACTGAGCTAATCATTTAAGCTCCCATTATAATCAGTTAAGATGAATTCAACAGGTTTTGGATGCAGTTCACCTGCCCAAATGTACATTTAGGATGAAACGAACTATGCCTAAACTCTACTGCCTAACCCTCCCCCAACTACAGAGACAGTTCTGAGCAGCTGTCTTAGAAGCAGACAGCCTTACTCTAGATAGATCATTTAGTCACATGAATCTTCTCTGACTTAAACCAGGGAAATGCTCCGAAGAAATTTCATGTAAAGCTATACAAAGTCCTAACTCAATATACTGAAATTTCTGAAGAAATTCCTGAAGACATACCACTATTCAGAGACAGGTAAACAAACCCACACAATTCCCCCCTCTTTATACATTTGCTACTCCTGACAGTATTTTACAGTGCCAGGCAATGTAAATGTTTACTTACTGGTAAGATGCCTAAAATATCACCCATGATCATCTCTTACCTTAGTGCCCTTTTTAACATATTTAGCATTGTCTTTTTCAATGTCATGCCATGATCTTATAGGTAGCTTCAATTCATCCCCTACAACCATGCCAGGTCCTTGTGTAGCTGGTCCTCCAATGAACATCATTATACGTGCACCGGTATTAGGAAAAGTGCACTGCAGGAAATAAAGACAAATGAAACCATCAGGTTTTGCTACAAATTGAACAAAAGAAATAGCTATGCAGGTATTTATCACATTGATAGGATTCTAACAATAACTGTACTTTTCCCCTCTGAAAACTTAAATCCACTGTTAATTCAAAGTCTCAATTTTGCCTCATTAAAACGTGTAAACACCTATGATTAGTCTATGTATGTAAATAATGATATCCATCAGAATCATCATACAAATCTAACATGCATCAATTACTAAGGTTTTTACATATTGATTGTGGCACCTTTTCTGCAACAAAATGATCTATTTACATATTAGCACAACTGCAGTTAAAGCTGTTACCTCAAGGAGCCCTACAGCTATAGAAAGAGCCACTCCAGAAGAACGTAAGGGCCGTTTTCCTTGTGGAACAGGCCAAGGATCCCGTTGCAGTTCACCCAAAAGATCAGTAAGATTCATATCAATTTTCTGCACCGGTTGCAAAAATCTGTAAACAAATACATGGAATTAGTTTAGATTCAAATTGTTAAATAAAAATTTTATCAGTTGCTCAGTAGCAACGTATTAGACATATTTTAGCAACGTCTAATTCTAGATTCTAGTCTGGATTCAGAGCAATGTCTCTGCCTCACCAAGGTAACGCAGTTTGGTATTACCACATACACAGCACACTCAGCTTAAGAAGTTCAGCAAAGTGCTTGCAAAACAAAAACTTGCTAACTTAGAGATATCACCACTATCCAGAAAGAACCCTATCTAGTCAAAAGAACACAACAGACCATGACCTATGAATCTCAA
Source organism: Platalea leucorodia (assembly GCF_965183815.1). Classification (NCBI taxonomy): domain Eukaryota; kingdom Metazoa; phylum Chordata; class Aves; order Pelecaniformes; family Threskiornithidae; genus Platalea; species Platalea leucorodia. The sequence goes on along the minus strand of NC_138829.1, from coordinate 27,372,677 downwards.
AAAGAAACTCAAGTTTCACTACTTCAGTGAAAATCAAAAGATCAGAAGAAACACTAACATAAAAGGATTTTTCGTGCTCTCTGCTACAGGCTGTCTACAAATGCAGCTATTTACTGGAAGGCAGAGACTGCAAAACTGTCTCTCGTTTTTATCATTTTATCAATTTCTTCTATGACACAGTGGGATACACAGGAGAATCAAACGCCAACCCACAATTTCCAAATGAGAGACAGAAGGGGAGGGGAGAGGAGTGGAAGCGGGAGAAAAAGGGAAGGCAAAACTGGATATCCACATAAGAAAGAGGCACTAAAGCAGCTACTAACACTTTCTAGCATACGAACCAACAGAAGCATCATTATTTACATCTCTATAATATGCCTATATAACCTTCTCCCAGAACATTTCCAAAGCATCATCCAGATGATTTTACTGCCACCCATTAAGTCTTTTCATCCCAGTACAAACTGTAGGAAAGAAACAGGCTAGAACCATTAGTCTCCTAGTAAATCTGTGCCTGATCAAAAGGTTCAACTGCCAGTTGATTGTTTTCATTGTCATAAAACACAAGTTTTTCAGTAAATCAGTATAGTCAAGGTATGTTTTTTTAGATGTTTTAAACAGATTACCTGTTAGAAGGTGGTGGCTGTTGCACTTGAGGACCCCGACCGACTTGTGAAACAGCTACTTTTGTAAGCCCTAGCATTTCCTGCAGTCAAATACATAAGATTTTATTACAAAATCTGTTTACAGACTGTTTGAATTTCTTCATCGCCATCATCTTGATGACTTCTTTTTGTTCGCTTTTGTGCGTTACCTGGAGCTGTTTTGCAGATAGGTCCTTTGTTCCTCTGAAGACGTAACTTTTGGAAATTCCTTCACAGCCAAGCTCATGAACTTGCACCATTCGGCCAAAGGTAATGAGGCCTACTAACGCAGTTGGTGGCAGGAGACTAAGCGACATTTGCATGGATTCCTTCAGAGCTTGCAAGTCTTCGTCTTCCATGCACGTGTCCACAACATAAAGAAATATCAAAGGCATCTGAGGACCACGCTTTAAGAAACACAAATATAATCACATGAAAAACAAATCTTGCAATATTTACAGGATCAATAATGAACAAATAAAGTATATTTTGTAAAAGTTTTAATTTTAATCATACTAATGTCAATGTTCTTAACTTAGCTCCCTCTCAAGTAGTAAACAGTATCTGGGGCTAAAAGGGAATGAAACCCCTACCATAATGAACTCTGCACAAAAAAAGAAATACTTAGTACAGAAGAAAAAAAAATCCTTTCAGGATGTCATGATAGTTTTGAAGCATGTGCGAATTATATAAATCTTTTAACATACAATGAGCTTTTATTGCTACAAGTGAACGTAATAGTCATAAAGCTATTCACAATTTCACAATTATAAAATATTCCAACCTGATAACATTCTGTGGCATTTCACCTCACAATTTTACTCTAGAGATCATCAGTTCTTTTTATTCTTTCTAAACTAATTTTGCTGCACTATGAGCAAATATCCCTTTACTTTGCATTACAAGAGTTGGCAAAAAGTAGAGATTCCATTCAGTCTTCACTCTTCATAATCTGAGTGCCTCACTGAAGTCTTACAAATTTTAATCCTCAAAAATGGAATTTATAGATTACAAATTTGCAATTGCACATGTAGGTCCATTTATTATTTCCATTCAAGTAAATTCTATCCTAAAAAAGGATGAATATTAAAATTCAAACACCTGAATTGAATATGTATTAGCTGTTTTCTCTAAACCAGCTAGCCCTAAAACTAACTCATAATCATTCAATTACAAACTTAAATTCAAATGATTGAGAGTGAATCAAGTAAGTGAAATTTGAACTGAAATAGTTTGAGCAAGCAACAGCAGTAAGCAGACCCCCAGCACAAACACAAATTAAACTTCTGGTAAAGAAACAGACCTAACAGAAATATTGCCTTTAGAAGAGACCTCTTTTTTTTTTTTTCTTTTTTTTTTTTTAACCCATCTTATTAGCCACCCTTGTGTTCTTATAAAAAGTTATGTTTTCCATTTCCAATTGATGACATATATGTTCAGTCTACTAACAAGCACATATAGACTCACAGTCATTAAAACGCAGTGAAGAAATAAAATTGAAATTAATTCTTTTTGTATATTGCAAAGTTATAGATGTTAAAGATTTTGTTTAATGATTTTACCTGTACTACATATTCAATGCTGGAGAACTGAGGTAAAAGTTCAGCTGGCTGATTCATTTCAGATATGCCAGCATAGGTAGGAGGAAACTGCAAATAAAACCACAGAAATTAAGTACAACCAAAAGATTACAACTTCTACAAAAACAAAACATATGTATGGACTACTTTCCTCTGCAACAGATGTTCACTATTGCTGTCATGAAAAAAAATCTCAATACAATCTCTGAAGACACAGCTGCACACTCATGCTCTTGCTGTCAATTTCAGTTCGCAACTACAACTTGAAAAATGAGGATTTTCACTTTTACCTTATAAAAAAGATTTTCTATGTCCTGAACGTTTCGTTTTCTTACCTGATTTCTCTGATAACAAAAGTTGCAAGCCCAGAGTTTTGCTCGATAATCCACTTGGCTATAAAAATATAATAAGAAAAGTTTATATAGCATGAACAATTCTTTTTCCTCCACTGACCCTAGAATAAGTTTCTTTTAATTTTTCAAAAACACATGGACTTGACAAAGCTTCCTCCTGTCTCCTAAATACCCATGTTACAAATTCAAAGTAAGTGTAGTCTTACACAGACATATCAAGCAAATGGTTGTCTTTAGAGATGAAGAATGGTCTTCAAGGAAAAGAAGCAAGTAAGAAATTTAAGAATACAGACTCAGCACCTTTATTAGAGACTTTCTGCACGGTTTTAGGCAAATCATTTTAACTCTCCCTACCTTTGCGTTTTGCTCCTTTCTCAGCCTATGCCTATGAGCTGTCACAAGTCTGGGACTATCCTGAATATACATTATGCCCTAAAAAAACACGTTCCAACTTAACAGCTATCTCTAGTGAAAATAACATTTTTTTCAACTGATGAGCCTACCTCCTCTTATCTACATTTTTATTAGTATTCAGATAGTTAAAATAAAAAATGCAACTTGTACCTTCAGGCCATACAGATATCTTACAAAGTCCTACTCACATCTTAAGGGAAAGTAAACTTTACGTGTTTTCAATGTACATTTCTTGCTATCACATCTTCTCCTGTCTACAAGGGCAAAGGTCTTTTTAAAATATCATTAAATCTTTGGATAAATCCCAGCATGCCGTAAACACAACACAACTCTATTGAGATAAAAAGATCTATACCAATTTCAGGGTCTGCAGATTATTTAGCCCAATACACTATGCCACACAGGCTTCAAAAGGTCCCCCCAAATTGAGTCTCTAATCACACCACGTAAAGAAAAAATAAAAATCCAGTCACAACTTGCATACATGAGACAGGAAAAATGTATACAGTTCACTGTAATGTCAGGGATCTGACTGACCCTTTAGGGCTTTGTCTTTCCATTATTTTGCTTTCAGCCCCCAATAAAAGATAATGCTTCTGAAAAAGTTAGCTTCCACTAAGTCTGACTTCCAGTAAAATCAGACACCGTGTCTGTTTAATACTGAGACACAATTTTACATCTGCTTTGAAATCATCTTTTCTCCCAGGCAGGGACAAGTCATTCATAAAATTGAGTGAGTTCTACAGGATCTTTTACATCATGTCTAATCTCTCACTATCACTCAGTACCTTTCCCATGCCTATCAAACTCCACCTTAGAAATTGTTCCATTTCTTTTCCATACTTCTGTGATTCGAACAACCTATGAAACACTTCCTCTGCTTCCAAACTAAACTTATCCATGACTAGTCCACAATCATTTGTACTCGTGCCCTTTAGCTTAAACAGCTTTCACCCTCTCTCCTGCCTACTTCTGATTTATCTATCTATCACATCTTTCAGTTTCTGTTTTGGTAAACTAAATCAGCTAACCTGCTTTGGTCTACAAATGAACTAAGGTCAGTAATAAATGTAGTTTATTTAACTTTGAAATAAAACTATATCAGGGCCCAATAGGTAAAAAGATATAGCATAGTAACTTTTTACCCTAGTTATTTTCTAGAGGCAAAATGCAGGAGTATACTAACTCAAAAGATGCGTAGTTTCAGAAACATAACATACCTAATCATTAATTAAGTACGTTGAAAAGACTAGTTAAATGAAAGCTATGTTTTAAGTATATATGTTACATATGCAAATCTACGTGCAGAAATTTCTAAGATCTAGAAGTTTGAGCTGTATACTCATGAGAGCAGTACTTGAACTTCCACACACCAGATCTTTTGCATAGTTTAACTGGCACTATTCTAAAGATTGCTTATAAGGAAAAATACTGGTGTAACGTATGTGTTAGGTTTACCATAAAGGATTCAGAACAGCTCGACACGTGGTCCTGCTGCACAAAACTGGCTCATACTGAATAGGAGGCAAGTCTGGCCGTTCTTTTAGTGGCGTGAAGAGGGCAGCCACTGGGACTACCATTCTTGTGGCTTCAAGACGACTTGAAGGCCAAACATTCCAGCTGAATCTAACTCCATCTCTGTCCTCATTCTGCTGGATAAATTCCAGGAAGGTTGTCATGTTCAACTTCTCTGTTTATCACTATAATAAAGAGAGAACCATTAGCAGAATGTTGAAGCACAAACGTTTTTAACCACAAAATGTTGAATGTACTTAATGACAGTCACACATTCAAATACTGTAATTGAGTTACAATCAATAAACACTGAGTAGTGCTTCTAAAATCCTAAAAGCAACACAGAGCATTACAAGGTGAAACAGAAAGAAATTTAAGACTCCTAGGATGCAGCAACCTCTTCAAAATAACAAATATTTGACATGGTGCAAGTTAAATACATAGTGTTAAAACAGTCCATCTTCTGATCACTTTTTGACTCAAGCAACAAACTCGGGCAAGAAATGTTATAACTAAAGCAATAATTCTAGGGTAGGTCAGAGTAGAAAACATGCAGCACACTAACACACTATAAAAAAAGACTTGCTTACACAAAAAAAAAATACACCCTGCTTTAAGACCTTTCACTAATACATTTAATTATTCATTCTGCTCATTATTCAAGAATCATTCATTCTTGCAAACTGTTTAATCCTCTGGTTTCTTTAAGAATCAAATAGCAAAAAGTATTTCTAAGTGTAATTGGTTTATGTCTTCTGCTGTGTCCAATTTTGTAAGAATTTTGTAACCAAAATTAACCATTTTCAGTAACTCATCATGTAGCCTATATACAAATATAAAGGAATAACAGCACTATATTCCACAAGAGTACATTCCTACAGCAATGCTAGGAAATAACTTTTTAAGAAGTACATGTGTCACATTCCGCTACATTATATATCAGGATGCACCTTTCAAATATTGTTTGAACTCAAATTTACCATTTGGGCACCAACCAAAGGTTTTCAAAATTTTCAGCTACAGTTACTCAGAAGCTGGAGCACCGGCTATCACAGACACATCTAAAAAGCTCAACAGGAGCCTGTGAACATCTGGGAAAGCCAGCAAAAAGCATCCCCCACCCTACGCCCCCCCCCCCCCCCCCCAAAAAACCCAACACTCAGCTCTATCTACGCTGTCCCTGAATACCTGCTGTATGCTTCCCAGTACATTTTATAATACACAAGTTATACGGGTTTTTCCAGCAACTAGGATATCTAAACACCCACTGCCTAAGAATTAAGAATTTACTGTAAAAGCCTAAACGAACCACCTAAGAGGCAGCCTGGGAAAATACTCCTAGGTCTCATGTTAGACTGTATGAAGTTAATGAACAGCTTTAGACCTGCAGGAATCCCCCTGAATTGAGATTTAAATCAGGAATTCTCACAAACACACCGACAACCCTCTTAGCCCAGCAATTACATATGCTACGGAAGACTCCTGGGAAACTCTCCACTTCTGAAGACCTAGCTCTCTTTACTAAAATTATAATGACATTGCATCTTCAGTTTATATGACAGTTAGAAACTTTTCAAGTTTTTTCAATTGTAGTGTTAACTTAATAGTTTGATTCTAATGCTGACTTTTAACAAAACAGATTAACAACATCCATAAAACAAAGAGAAGCCCTACATTTCACAGTTAATATCGTTAGGAAATAATCAACTCAGCATGCGATGAAAGCTACAAAAAGCAGTCTCAAAATTGTTCCTAGAAAACAGACTGACAAGCAAACTTATAGAGTACCCTTCTCTTCAAGTTTTCCACAGGTGCAATCACTACCACTTGTCCCCACACTGTAACAGAAGTACTATGATAATTAGTCTGCCAACATTTCGATGGGCATGTTATCTTACTGATATTAGGAGCAGATCTACGTGTCATGGCAATTGCGACACAGGGTGCTACACAGGACTTTGTGCAAAAAACCACTTCCACCATCACTTTTACTCCAGTTGCTGCAAGGCCGTTGGGCTGAATGAGGCCATCAGGCAGGGAAAAAAAAAATGAGCAAACACAAGGGGAGAGAATACCTGGAAATCATAATTAGTACAGAGGGATGAGAGACAAAAGAGAATTCAGCTAAGAGAGCAAAGAACAGCCTGGTATCTGAAAAGGATCTAGAATTTAAGAAATTTCTCTCCTAATACATCAAAATCCATCAGTGTTTTGTGCAAAATGTGAAGGAATATTATCCCTGAAAAATGGGGTACTGAAACAACAACCTGCATGAGGCAACAATCTCAGTTATAACCACAAACTGAATAATCTCTCCTTTTAAAATTATCTCCTGAAAAGACAGAGAAAATTGCGACTTAAAGGCCATTTCAGTCATTCCATAGGCATCTGCTACGAAGCCCACCAACTCCGTCTCCATACACTGCAACATGAACTCCCACTTTCTGTGCGGGACTTTAAAGTCTTTTCTCCACATTTTACTCTAGCTACACTTTAAATGGTTTTATATGGATATTATTTTTACCACTCAGTTAGTGCTCCACAGAGGCCAATGTACAAACACCAGTGCGCAGTGACTAATAAAGTGCATATATATATACACACACATAAAAGATTTGTGGGATTTATAGAGTTAAATATTGTTACTTTCTAGTAAGGTATGTATTTCCTATGCAGAAGACAGAACCTGCTAATAATCAAATCTTCCTCCATCTTTTCTTTGTTTCCCAGAGCCAGTAACGCTTACATATTTCATCATACATCAAATGTGAAACTCATGGTCTGACAAGTTACATTCAGTTTCAATAGCATTGTTATAGCTATCCAGGTACATTTTCTAGGACGGGTGTGGAGATGTACTACATGAGACCAGAACAGCAAACCCTCCTGACCTACAGACTACAAACCAAACTTCCTACACCTGAATGCCACAAAATACATATTGCCCACCTCAGAAAAACACAGAGAAGTGATTTTCAGAACAGCTGAACAGCAACAGGTCCCATGTCGGGGTGTCACTGCTGTAGCTTTGCGGCAGGACAGGACACCCAGGCAAGACCAGCAGTCCTTCCCGGCTTGCCGCCTCCCTCCCGCTGCTGGGGGAGCTGGGGGGAAGGTACCCCACATCCCTGCGCCATGGCCATCTCTGTGTCACACAAAACAGCCACAACTGAATTGCATACAGAGTCACCGGCTGACTACACCTGACTACAAAGGCTTGATTTTCCGGTAAATAACAGTATTTATGTAATTATTCTGACTAGATGCAAAAGTACAGTCAGGACTTTCTAACCATTACACATATCAAACACGTTTGATATACCGTTCGGAAAGCTATCCTGTAGCTGAATAAACAGCTTTGAAATTACATTATTTTGAAATGTTTCTAGAAGCAACTGCAAACAGTAATGATAGTTTCTTCAAAACAGATTATTCTAAAAGCTTCATCTCAGCACCTTTAAACATTTACAAACCACACATAAATGCGACCCAATAAAGAAGATCACGCAAATCCTAGGAAGCACACAGAAACAAAATGAAAACATTTCTCTCTACAGTGTCTTAAGAGTTCCAGCATTGAGAGATCAGAGTCCCTCATATGACTATCTACTTAAATACCACTAAATTAGTGCAGTTCACTGTGCACTTTTCTTACAACAAACCTATTCTTTCAGTTTATTATACACTAATTATCTGGAAAAATAAAAGAGATTAGTAATAAGCCTGTAACTATTTTTTTATGCCAAAATCAGCATTTCAGATACAAATCCATTTCAGTTCCAAGGAGGAAGTGAAATATACGAGGAGAATGACTTAGTACTTAACCAAAGCAACTGCAAGTTGTCAAACTGACAACATAAGAATCTCATTTTCACTACTCAAACACAGCCATCCTCCAAACCTGCTCTCCCAGTTTTGTTGACTAAGGGCTTTTTTTTTTTTTTTAAATAAAAAGGAAAAAACAGGGTATGTAATAACCCACCTAAATTAAAAAAACACATATTCAAATGCAGCAGGGCCTGCCTAAACGCAATTTTTGCGTAGCTTTACCTATCTCGCAAGGCGCCCCTGTCAGAGCCCCTGGCAGCGGCACGACGACGCGGGTACAGAGCGGCTCCGGGGGCGGCGAGCCCCAGCCGCACTTTACACCCTGCGCAGCGGCGGCCGCGCAAAGGCCGTGCCCCGCCGGCCCTGCCTCCCTGCCGCAGCCCCAGCTGAGGACGGGGCTCCCGGCGGCTGCTCGCACCGCCCCAGCCGGGCTCCGCCGCGGCGGCCGGGGTGGGCGCTCCCCGCCTGATGAGACGGGGCGCACGTACCCCTGCCCCGGGGCCCGGGAGGCGGCGGGCAGCGCTGCCCGGCCGCCGGCGGTATCCCCGGCCCCTGGGGGCGGCCCGGCGGCCCCGGGAGCCGCGTCAGGCCGCCCGGGGATGCCCCGCCGCCGGGGAGGGCGGCGTGAGCGCCGAAGCCTCCGGAGAGCAGGCGGGGAGCCCCCCCCCGCTCCCTCCTGGCCCAGCAGGCGGGCCGGGGCCCCGCGGCGCCCCCGTACCCAGGCAGCGCGGGGAGCGGGGCTGCCGCCACCGCCAAGGACCCTCCCCCCGTGGCACCCCCGGCTGCCGCCGCCGGCCGGCTCCGGCTCCCCGCGCCCTCCGCTGCCCCTCAGCCCGCGCCCTGCCCGCTCACCCCGCGTCCCGGCCGCCGCCGCCGCCGCGCTGGCTCTCCCCCGCCCGCACGCAGCCGCCCCGGCGCTGCCGACGCAGTCAACATGGCTGATGGGAGAGGCCCCGCCACGTCAAGGGGCAGAGAGCGCCGGGGCGGGGGGCGGGCTGAGCTCCGCGGCTTCCCCGGCGCAGGGGGGGCCCCCGCCGCGGCCCCGCTCCCGCCGCGCCCGGCCAGCCCGCCTGTGCCCCGCGGCCCCCCCCCGGCCGGCGGAGCGGAGGGGCCCGGCGCCAGCCGTCCCAAGCCGCTGACCTTCGCTTCAGCGCCCTGACGGCTCCTGCTCGCCTGCGGGCGTGTGTCTTCTTCCCTCGCCGGCTCCCGGATTTCTTCCGAAGATCCGTTTGTCTCAATCTCGCTCTTACAGCCGTTCGGGAAAGGAGGCGTCCCGGCCGCCGGGGGGGGTTTGCCTCCTCTCCCCTGGGGCTGCGCCCGTGCCCGCGGTGACCGGGGCCGCCCTCGCCGCCGCCCGCGGAGCTGCCGCGCCGCGCCGCCGCCGGGCTCCCTGCTCGCGGGGGGCTGTTCCAGGCCAGTCCTCGGGAGCGGCCCCGCCGGGCTGCCGGGAGGCCTTGCCTTGCTTGTGGCCCATCTCCCACCGTGGCAGCTTTTTCATCTGGAAGATCGTTTACGTCTTCCTTCGGAGTGCCTGGGAAAAAATACACTGAAATTATATTCCTGGTGGTTTTTAGCCTGAGACAATACTTTATCACAGATTTATAAATATTTAGAAACATAACACGTCTATTTACCATCCGCACAATAACTTTCACGTAGCCATAAATACACACTTTGTTCAGTTTTTTTGTTAGTGTGGTTATCTTCCCCCCCCAAACCCAAGTTATAGTGACGCTTAGGTTTCAGGGCACTTCAGAATTGTTTTAAACAAGGCTGGCACAAAAGGCTGGAACAGTAACTTCTGTTTTCCCCGACGGACCTCAGTGCAACCAATCCGGGCATGGAGGAGGACTGAAAAACATCCTGCTGACTACCGCGTCCTCCTTACTGCAACTCTGAAAACGTGCTATGACCACCAACCAAATATAAATGACTCGAACATCCTTATCCTCTTTTCTTATATGTCAAATGCAATTATGGTAGAATTTCTGTGCCATTACTATCTCCACTATTGTTTGCCAGTCCTCTTCATTCTAAAAACATGAGCAGGTAAACAACAGCAGAACTTAAAGGGAGGGAATTTAAATTTCCACATCCACAAATCTCACTGCCAGTTGTGGGAGTATTAAGCAGGAGCTTGCCAAGGCCACGTAACCGCCTCAGTTTGTCAAAAAACAAAACAAAACCCAAAACCCACAACGGGGCAAACTTCTAACAGATGAACAGTGTTATAGTTTCAAAAGTACTCAAATACTCTCTGAAACATTTTCAGAGAGTTACACTGAAAAGAGGCAAGTCCCAAAGTCAGAACTGCGGGTTGAACTCTCTAGACAACAAGAGAAAAAGAGGCAACTGACACTTAAAGGTACTTAAAAGGGACGAAGGAATAACAGGAAAGTTCACTACAAATAAAAGGTATATAATATTTTTAAACAGTCATTAGCACAATTAAATTTCCTTACATAATGACTCAATCCAGTGCTCTAAACTTCAAGAAATGTCTTGCAGCTGTTACAATGGTGCAAACCACAGAGAAAAGCAAGGAGAAGCAAAAAAATAGAACAGAAAATAGGATCCTAACATGGTATATGCTCATTATAAGAAAATACTTTATTATCTCCCAGTATTAGAGTGTACAGTGAAAGCATTTCATTTTTCTTAATGCAGAATTTTTAGTGTTAGATTTTTTTTTAGTCAGCAGTGCATATCCACTGATGGCAACTCACCCTTTCTTTGGAAAAGGACTCTGCCATAATGCCTAGGCAGTCAAGAAGAAAGAATATTCATTTCCAGTTTCTTTTTCCTCTTCCTCCACTGAGTCATATTTGCTAGCCACCGCATCAACATCGTTGGTAAAACTTGTCAGGAACAATTTTGTTATCCTTGGAAGACTACCTGTAATAACTAAAAATGTTACTTCGTTTAAAAAGTGTCAGTGGAAAGTTCCAGAAAAAGTAATCTAAAGATAGGAAGTATATTTAAAGTATATTTATATCTGTGGATTCCCTTTCTGTTCATAGTTCTTGACTTCACGACAAATAGAAAAAAATAAGTTCTGAATATTACCAAAGTATTAGAAGAGAACTTTTTGCAGCTGGACTCACCAAAGTTTTTGTCTTGACCATTGAGCAGCCCTTCCAGAGATATCACTGTACTTTTAGCTAAGCAGGCTTTATTTCTAGTGGTGACTGCAATTGTTGCATACTCAACTAGGATGTTAGATCCGGGTTTCAGAATTAAAACTCCCTGTTACACGTAGGTGGCTTTGGGAACACCTTAAAACAAACAAAAGCCAGTGGAGAGGAGGAGCTAGGGTAGATGTTTGTTCAGAACTGCTAAAATACAGCCTTGCAGAAAAAAAAGCATTGGTTTTTTGAACTTATGTCAGAAGTATTTAGAGCTACTCTGATCTGCTAGATGGACTGTGGGTAGCACTAAACCGACTTCGCATGCAGCAGAACTAACAGGAAAAATAATATACAGATTGACATTTAGCGTAACAGGAATTTCACAATACACAATGTAAATGATTACGGGTTTATCCTTCCTCTTTTTATCTTAACTGAAAAGCAACCCCCCTTTATGCTAATGCTATGCTTTTCATTTGGCATGTGCATACTCCCGCATAACAGTATTTAGAAAAACCCATACAGCAACAAAATAAAAACTCAGGCGTTGACCCTTCCATAATGAGAACTGTTTAAATTCATAGCAATTGACTTTCATGTAACTAATTTCAACCATAGATCTGAAACCATTTCAAGGAAGGGACAACTATTGTTACTCCTGGATGTCCACACGTATAAAATACTAATGGATGAGTCTTAAAGGACCACTTGCAAGAACTACGGTATATTGGAATAATGGCACAAGGCCTAATAAAAATGGTTATTAAAGGTTTACACCGATTCACCACAGAAATAGGCCTAGTTTGACAGGCAGTCAATTGGCGCAACCACTTTCTGCGCTGCTCTTTGGCCAAATTTCCTTTTATTCCCCTCCCTGGGTTTTCGGGGCAGCTAAAACCTCCCGAGCAGGCCACCAACTCTAGGGGGGTTCCACATCAGAGCGCAACACCAGCGCACCCTTATCAGGGCACGAGAACCGAGAGGAGACGGGTGTTTAATGACGGCATTGCTCCCAGGACACGCGGGCCCCTACCGGGGTGTCAAGTCCTGGTCCAATTTTGGGCTCAGGGAAGGTTTGTAATGATCCCAAGAGTGAGATTAAGACACAAACGAGGTCAAATGCCGCCTATCAGGCTGGTTTTATTGAATAAAAGCGGAAGAACAGAGCGATAGGGAAGGCAGGAAATATTAGGAGGAAAGCAAGCAAGCATTGGGAAAGATAAGCAAAGGATAGGCACCGCCATGGATCCAGCGGCGTCCCGTTGGTCCTCGGTCTTCAGTTCTTCGGTGGTGGGTGCACACACGAGCAAGCTCTGAGAGAATTATTTGACGTTCCAGTCTCTTACACGGGGAGGCAGGGGGCACGGCGGGGAAGCCCCGGCGCCGCCGTGAGGGAGCGCCCGTTCCCGCTGGGCGCCGCTGTGAGGAACCAGCCGTTGGCGCTCAGCGTCGCCGCTCTCGCGAGAGCAGCCCGCGCGCTTCGCGGCGGCGCCCGCTCAGGCGGCCTCCGCCGCCGGGGGGGGGCGGGGCGGAGCTAAGCTAAGCTAAGCTAAGCTAAGCTCCGCCCCGCCCCCCCCCGGCGGCGGAGGCCGCCTGAGCGGGCGCCGGTGGGGCCGAGGCGATGGAGTCGGGGGTGGAGGAGCTGATGCCGCGGTTGCTGCCGGTGGATGACTGTGACTTGGCCGAGGACTTCGACCCCACGGTGCCTCCCAGGACGCCCCAGGAATATCTGAAGCGCGTCCAGTGAGTGGCGGGGCTGAAGGGCCGAGCTCCCGCGGGCAGGCGCGGCCGGTTGGGCCCGGGCCGAGCTTCGCGTTGGGGCGCTACCGTTAACCTGCCCGCCGCAGCTGTTTCCCAGCGCGGTGGGATCCCGTCCGGCATCGGGCCTAAACCCACCCGCTCCTTGCGAGGCGGCTGCTTCTCCAGGGCCGCGTAGGGCCCGCTGCACGCCGGGGCTCGCTGCTCCGCAGCCGTCCGCCGCCCCGAGGCCCGGTGCTGCTCAGTTTTCCGCGGAAGGATGGAGGTCCCGCTCTCGGCTCTCCGTGCCATAGCGGCGGCCTGCCCAGGTCTCGCTGCAGGACGCGTTGCCGCGCTTGCGGCAGGTTAGGATGCAAGCCAGCGTTGAGGGGGCCAGAGCGGTCGTGCAAAAACCGAGAACACGCCATCGGTAACTCTCAAGTCAAACCTTCTGTAAGACTCACCGGTATAGTCAGTGTTTTACGTACCTGAAGATTTCCGCAGGTGCAGTATTTCAGAGACATGGGGCACATAACCACCCATTACAAAATGGAAAAAACGTAGCCACTTGATTTTGTTTTGTAGGATTGAGGCAGCTCGATGCCCAGATGTGGTCGTGGCGCAAATAGACCCCAAAAAATTGAGAAAGAAGCAGACAGTAAACATTTCAGTAAGTGAGAGCTTTTACACATTTTGTTTTGAGGGAAAAAAAATTAAGGGGAAAGATGTTAATATCGTAATGCTTGTACTAATTTTGGGGAGTGGTTGGCATAACTAAATAGCACTGCTGCATTTTAAAAGCATCTACAGAATCAAATGTCTGGGTTTGAAGAAACTGCTGGCTAACAGCAGACTTTATAACTGATTTAAATTGATAACATCCATACTATTTGATATGCAGCAGACTATTTTACTGTCTAAGGAAATCAAATGTTACATGAAATTTTACAAATATTTAGTCATAAAATCTGCATAAACTTTAGAAGAAGGGTATCTCCATACCTGTATTTAGATTTAAATATGTATCTAGGGTACGGGTAGTAAGCACGGCTAAGCTTTACTAAAGTTAGATTAAATTCTAGCACCACCTCTTTCCTTTTTGGTGGAATATTTTATCGGAATTTTTCTTTACTGCCCAAGCAGATTTTTCTGTTGTCACATTGCCGTGCCAGCTTGGTTTTTAATCTACTTTGAAATAGTTCAAGAGACCAAGTTTGCCTTTCTCTGGTGAAAACTGTGTAATCTGAAATTTCACTACTAGGTTGCTCAAGAAAAGTTTCTAGTACTAACATATGACCATGTAACTTCTGCAACCGTTCTCTTCATTTGTCTCATCTCTTTGTAGTGGCATTCTTAAATATTTGTAGAAAGATTTTTTTCTTTTTTTAAGTAACTTTCATGCTAATCTTTAAAGATGTTATATCTACTTAACTGTCAAGAGTTAATTTCCTAAAAGATATTTTTGTGGTCTTCTGTCTTCCTCAATTTATTGTCTTGGCAAGTAGAATGCCTAAGATTCATAGCATCTGTCCAAGATAAGGAAACAGCACCTTGCTTTTTATAAAGAGGGAAGTTAAGGCAGAACAATTGCTAAAAAGATGACCTTAAAAAATTCTTTGACAATGTATTTTGAATACTTAGTTTTCCTTCTTATTTGCATATGAGAAGAGTCAAACAGAAGGAAATTTTGTCTAAACCAACTGTTAAGTCAGTCTTGGATGTAGTCATGAAATTACCTTTCTTAAATGAAGATTTAAAGGATATTGTTTACCTGATAGTAAACATTTACTGATTCTCTTGTTCTTAAGGATTCTTCTTATAAAGCTTTCTTTACATTATAATTATTGCCAGTGTTTTCTTAGATTTCCGGATGTCAGCCTGCCCCTGAAGGATACTCTCCAACACTCAAGTGGCAGCAGCAGCAAGTGGCCAATTTCTCAGCCGTTCGTCAGGTACAAAATGGTGTGTGTGAGGGGAATTGCACTGTCTAGATAGAACACACCTGTGCTTTACGGGGGACAACCTTATATCTAGTACAGAAATGTTATGACTTTATGGTAGGACAGATGTTTGCAGGTAAATGTTTTAAGTTCTTGAAAAATAACTGAGTATATACTGCATGGCTTTTAAACCTCTGATAAAAATCTTGAAAGTCATGTTTTTTAAAAAAAAAAATTCTTCAACTTCAGCAAAAATATCTGTCAGTATTTAGATATTTAGATAGATAAATGATGTAGGGTAGCTGAGGGAGGACAAAAATACCTATGATGTTATGCAGTTACATTAACACCTAGCGTTAGCCAGAATGTTCTGCAGAACTCAACATTAACCAAAAAACAAATGGATTTTAACCCACCAGGAGATTCATGTACGTAGAACACGCTGTCCATTTAGGATACTGTTGACAGTGGTGGCACCCATTATGAGGAGAAATACTGATTTGGTAAAATGTATTTATAAGGTTGTAGTGTTAGCACAGACTTAAATCTTTGCTACCGCATTTGCACCCTGCTCTTAAGTAACAGAACAAAAATGGAGAATTGAGCAGTCTCTCTCTATCCGCGGTTTGAACAGGGTGAAATGCAAAACATAATAAAGATGTAGGTAGAGATCATTTATGACTCCAGTGCTGCAGAAGGCATGTTGACAATGCATTGATACTGCATTGTAGGAATACCTCAAGTCACTGAAGTATAACCAACTGCACTGAAGCTGCTGTAGCACTGAACTTTGCATGAGCTCATTTGCCCTGTTTTTTCAGGGAGGTAAATCAGTGGAGATCTGTACTGCTGCATCTATATTGTAAACATTAACTGAACTAGCCCCTATTTCTACAAGGTATCACATTGTATACTGTATATTAGGCATAATCTAGGGTTTTAGTAGAACTAAGGAAACTAACATCTAAAGGCATATTCACTGAGCAGATATTTCTTTTATACACAAATCAGTTGTCCTCTCATCTGTGCCAGAATTAACACTGTGAAGTACGAGAATATTCTAAAAAATATTTAAGAGAAAAAAGAGCATCAGAAGTCACTTGTTCAAACACTATGCATCAGCTACTGTTACTTACAGCATTTTTAGTGGTCATTTATACTGCTACAATAACAATTGGATGGGGAGAAAAATTTCTTCTGTTACAAAAACTTTACACCTCTGGTACAGGAAACTGTCAAGCAGGCCAATTTCTCTTATATGGCATCACTGTCAGGTAGAAGAAATATACTAGGAAAGCACGCTTGCCTCCTTTCTAACAGTTCTGTAGACATCTGATAGAGATACAGACCACTGTTGGAAGCAGGATATTGGCTTTATTGTGCTTTTGGACTAATCAATTTTTTTTTCTTAAGCTTGTTATACCAAGAAAAGTCTGGAATACTATTGCAGCTTACTACCTCAACTTAACTTTATGTAGTAGACTTTAAAATTCCTTCAGCTTTTTCATTACCTCCAAAAACTCAGCATGAGCAACTTAGTTACATTTATATGAAGAGGCATGGGAAATACTTAGCCAGTTATGCCTCTACTGATTATATTATAGAGCATCACAGAATATACTTTTTATACATTTTAAGAATAATGAAGAGCAATTATGGCTAGGATAAAATAACTGCAAAGTTAAACTGTGATTTGGCTTTGTTTCAATTCCTCAGAGCTTGAACAAGCACAGAAATCACTGGCGGTCACAACATTTGGACAGCAATGTTACAATGGTGAGTAGAATTCATAACGGTGCTGTGGGTTTTTTCCAGTCATTAAATCCATGGTTAATCTTGCTTTACAGTTTAATGCAACAAATCGTGAATATTATCAAGTCTTTTCTTCAGTGTCTTCCAGATAGCAATATTTCACAGTTTTCATTTATTTTTATTTACTTCAGCCAAAATCAGAGGATGAAGAAGGCTGGAAGAAGTTCTGCCTGGGTGAAAGAGTATACTCAGAAATAGATGCACTATCTGATAATGAAAATCTAGGAATAGATTACATAAAGGTGAGTATAGGAATTCTGTCTAATTTTCAGCTGCTATTTTCAGGAATAGCTGCCAGAAACAATCCTACTGTTCATTACCACTTTGTACTAAATAGAAAGTAGGCTCTCTGGTGAGCCCAGAAAGTCCCATTTTCCTTCCCTTCTAAGTGAAAACTGAGTGAAGCAGAGAACAGATCTATCCCTTCACTCAAAAAGTTGAAGAGTTCCTTCATCTGGTATCAGCTAAAGCGCACTACTATGTTGCTCACTGAACTGAACGGAAAGCTTTCTGCA
Organism: Platalea leucorodia; assembly: GCF_965183815.1. NCBI lineage: Eukaryota > Metazoa > Chordata > Aves > Pelecaniformes > Threskiornithidae > Platalea > Platalea leucorodia. The sequence continues at coordinate 27,355,211 of NC_138829.1, read as the reverse complement.
TCGTCTGCTGTTGTGTTTGGTTGAATGGTGATATGGGATTCCTCTCCTCATACATGCTATCCTACAAACATGCCTTTCACTGCATCATTTTGAAAAAACAAAACTTTAACAAATAACTGTAAAAGTAAGGTTCTTTAATACCAAATTTGACTGGACCTTATCTTGAACTCGCTTGAAGATTTTTTTTAATAGATTTCTAAGCTCAGGATAGACTTTCAAATCACTACAAATGTCTGAGCATCACATTAACACGTTAGTACATTCTAAATTAGAACAAAAATGTTTATGATAATGTCTGCATTTTCCAACTTGATTTTTTTTTCCAGGTGGGCTTTCCCCCGTTGCTAAGTATTGTAAGCAGAATGAATCAGGTAAGCCTACCTCTTAGAACTGGATAGTGACATTGCATAAATTGTTACTTCTCATTCTATCTGTTGCAGAAGTCTTGTCTGTTTTTCTGTGCTAGAGTAGGCAATTGTTTATTACAACTGCTATTCATTGTACACTTACAAGGAAAACACGTAATCATTATCTCACCTTCAGCTACAAACAACTTTACTAGTGAACATTTATCATGACTAGTTTTAAGAGTATTTTGTCCTTGTAATTTCTCTGTAGAACATTTAATGTTTGAATTTTTGCTGCATGCCCCATTAGATGCTTGACAGTGTTTTAAGATTTCTCATTTAAAGTGCAGTCCTTCAACTTGATTGTGAACTCTTACGTACATTGCAAGGCTAGAAAAATCACACTTTCCTTTACTACTACGTTTCCCACTAGTCACCTTTATACAGGAACAACCAGTCTCAATGTGATGCCTCTTTCCTAATCTGTAGCTACTTATCCATAACTTTTTCTTAACACAGAAAACTACTTCATTTTATATAAAGTTCTTTCCAGGAACTGGTGCTTTAACACTTACTTTACCCTTATACGTAACTTCGACCTGGAATAAATACCATATAGTATCACAGTGGAGTAGAAATACGTAATGTATATATTTTTTAAAAAATCACATTGCTTTTTATATAATAGAATCCTCCTGGTAGAAGGACAGCAAAACAAAACATTGCAGTATTGTATCGTCTCTTTCTGTTCCTCTTTTGAAGGCAACAGTAACCAGTGTCTTAGAATACCTGATAAGCTGGTTTGGAGAGAAAAAATTTACTCCAGAACTGGTAATTTTTCATTTATTTTAACTACTTGCACATGAATGCATTAAACAAGGGATAAATTGTTCATAGTTTTCTATGAAATTATTTTAGTTTCTAAAGAGTTCTCTAGATGCGTGTATCATTTTCAGTTACTTTCAAAACTTTCCTGATTAGATACTAAAATGAGTATTCACAGAACTTTTTTGAAGGCTAATTACAAAACATAACAGATACAGATCTATCAAGTACTGCCAAAATCCCCTCCCCTTTTCATCGCTCCCCACGCTAACTTAAACCCAAGGTTAGATGAGTATGGGGAGAGAAGAGGGTCAGACTGCAGCAGCATTGGTCCTGACCAGTTTAAGCTGTCAGGGTGCTGCATGCTGTATTTACAGACATTTTCTGTTTGAGTTTGGAGATGCGTGACAGTGTGCTGGCAAAGACGTTTAATCTTTCCATGCGCAGCACAGACCAGAAAGCTTAGCTGCGTTAGCGCGGTGACAAATCAAACCTAGTAAGAAATTCTGATTGACAGGGTACATTAGCATGGAGTTTGGCCACAACTAGATCGTCTGGCTACCTAATGGCATTGCATCTACAAAAGACCTTGGTGGATGCATCTCATCGCATTCAGTACCAGAAAGCAAAAGAGCAATGAAAAATTACTTCCATAATACTAACCACAGTTTCACTTTTTCAGTCACTTAAAGGCCTTTCATGTTCTGTCCTTTCCTGTAGGACTGTTTTCTTTTTAACCAATATGCTGCAGAGAACGTGCACATTGACTTTTAGTTTATTCCCATAACGAAAGCCACTAGACACTGGAATTAAATTAAGAAGTTAGACTGGTAGCAGAAGGTACGTTTGTAAGAATGCAGTAGAATTCAGTGAAGTAAAATGCAAGGACATGTTTTCACAGCGGTGCAAATCTTAAAGCTGATCTAACGGCATTAATTCCACAAAGATCTGACTCGATATATTCACTCTTCGGGAATGTTTTTCCACGGTTTGTTAACTTAAAAATTCATAGCTAAGTAATAATCTTTAGATATTATATTTAGATAATCCTTCCCTCAGACTTTAATAGTGTAAGCTGTATTAATTTATATCTTGGCCAGTATTCCAAAAAATATCAGGAAATCCAGGAGTACTGCTCGTAAGCTTATCTAGAGGCACAAAATTGTACTGTGTAGTGTCTAATTTGGCTTTCAAATTTTTCAATTCCGGCAGTAGCACTTAAGTGCAATTTTGTTTTGAGACCTACACTCCAGGCCTGCTCTATATAACAAGAACTGCATGAAACTTCAAGGAAATGCTCATAATTAAAACTCTGTTATTTGAACCCACACAGGGTAGATGGCTTTATGCGCTGTTGGCATGCCTTGAAAAACCTTTGCTACCTGAAGCTCACTCCCTTATTCGACAGCTGGCAAGACGATGCTCAGAAGTCAGAGTACTAGAGGTAACGTTTAATATAACATTGCGCAAAGGACTTGCTGAACTTAGCAAATTATTAGGAGGATGATTTTTCAGTTCTTGAAGTCTTGGTAAGTAATTTTTCATGTCCTGAGTTTCTTCGAGAATGAAGGGAAGACTACAAGCATGTAACATGGCATGTAACAGCTTTTCTGTTTGCCACAGGTAACAAAAGACCTGTTGTAATATTTATTTCAGGAGAACAAGAATGAAGAACAAATGTCAGCTCTGAACTTGATAATCTGCTTAGTTAGCAGGTAATGCCACTTACATACCTAAAACAGTAAAATATGTCCAGAATAAATGAGTGATTACTCTTGTCCTAACCTAGACTCTTTTAAAGCAGAAGTCAATTAAAGTACCCTGGGCCTATGCAGCAAATATACTTAGTTAAAAGGACTCAAGATAAACCTAAGAGTAAAGTAAGCTTATTGGTTTCCTCAGATGAGCCCCCTGAACTACAAAGCTATAATTATGATAGAAACACTATAAGAAGAGCTAGAAAGCAAGGGGTCTAACAACTGAGAGCGAAGTAAGGAGTATGTTGCATTAGAGGTTTCTTACCGTATTCCACTTCTCTCCACCAGGTACTTTGATCAACGTGACTTGGCTGATGAGCCTTCCTAGACTGTTTTGAGAATATCAAGTATTTTGCGTTGCCATAGCACAAACAGCATTAGCAGAGTTAACAGCAAGACACTGCACTGTTCAGACCTGAAGTACTATACAACCCCTTCAGAACACGCTCACAATAATGCATTTGGGACAGCCATGAATAACTTAAGCTAAGCTTTAGCATGAGATTGTCAATGTCTCCGATATCATCGTCACCATAAAGCGGTCAATGAAGCGTCTGGCATCATCTCTCAAGCTACTGTCTCTGCAAACTACATTCGTGGTTAGAAATTTCTACCATGTGAGTAATCCTGTGAACACTGCTGTGAGGTGAAGTCTGAGGTTACATTACAAATGATTGTTCTTTGTCTTACACACACCTATTGACGGCTTTTTTAATAAAACTGAAGCATTTTAAAGAGAGTTCTTAAACATTGTGGCCTTTCTCATTCTTCATACTATTTAACAGCAGCCTTACTATAGGAATCTACACAACTAGGACTGAACGTGTTTTTTCAAGCTTTGGTTTCTGAGCTTAAGCACTGCTAAGCAGTTCAACTACAGCCAGTAAGTTACTGAAACAATTATTTTAGTACAACATAAAAATTACTACTTCCTGAGTAGTAATACTATTTTTTAGTAAACAGTTGCAGAAACCAGTGAAAATTACACAGCTGTATTCAATGCTTTTAATAGAAGCATTTATTAAACAGAATGAACAAATTTATTTTCTGTATGGTATCTTGACAAATACATTAGCTCGCCTATTTATATATTTAACATGGAGTGCTTTGCCAAGAGTATCAGCATCTGTTTGGTACATACGTGACTCTCTCTGGTTCTAATTATCTTCAACAATTAAAAATCCATGTTAAAGGAACTATGAATCCTGCTGATAGCAGCAAATTGATACACAGTATTAACTGACATCTGGTTTCTGTATATTGTAGAATTTAAGTCCTTCCCCTCGCTATTAAAAGTAATCATTAACCACAACCAGTTATTGATAAACCTTTAATATGTCCTTGAATGATTGGCACTTTTGCATCTGGAATGGTAGTCTTAACTGTCCAGCGAAAAATCAAAGTGAATTACAATAACTACTAGAGTTTTAATTCTGGAGATGCAAGTAACTGATTCTGAATATGCTGATACTGAATGTCTACCACACTGCAGATGCCTAAAATGCAATGACATTGAAATGTCCATCTTTTAGACATACAGTGCGAGTTTTTTTCTAGTCTCTTTAGTAGCATTTTCAGCATGTTGAAAGCAGGATGAGTTGGCAACTGAAGAACCCATGAAATGCAAGAATCCTAGTTAGCTAATTCTCTAGCGCTACAATTTCAAACAATTCTGAGTTGCAAAGCTGCACAACAACCCCAGCCTTCCTATAAACTACCAGTATAAGAACCCAGCCTTTTCAAGCAGTCGAACAGCTGATCCCCACTGCGTACCATACCGCTGTAGTTACTTTCATCTTTGCTAGTTCTATAAACAGTGGGATGGCATTCTGCTAGTTCGAATTCTGCTCTAGATGTTTCCTAGAACTGTCAAGTTATTCAGCTACAACTAATCTGAACAGTACCTGAAAAGATCAGAATTTGGTCACATCTTAAGCTCCGGTATAATAAATCCCTGGTTATCACATTTATAATCTATAGCTTGCCAGCTTGTAACAGCTCTCTAGAAAAGGCTTCATCCATTACAAACTTCAGACCTTCCCTAGAGCTTAGGGAAGAACAGCTTCTACTGTTCTTGCCCACCATGCAACTGGACAACATACACTTCTCCCAACACAGAAGGTAGTTATAACAATCAAAGGTGCTATTTTAACATGTTAGCTTTTCTAGATAACCTGTTATTTACCAGTATCAAAGTAGACACCGAATCGGTCACAAGGCGTTCTCAGATGTGGGTTGACCTTGGCTGGACACCAGGTGCCCACCAAAGCTGCTCTATCACTCCCCTCCTCAGCTGGGCAGGGGAGAGAAAATATGAGAGGCTCATGGGTTGAGATAAGGGCAGGGAGAGATCATTCACCAATTACCGTCACGGGCAAAACAGACTCAACTTGGGGAAAATTAATTTAATTTATTACCAATCAAAATCAGAGTAGGATAATGAGAAAATAAAAACCAAACCTTAAAACACCTTCCCCCAACTCCTCTCTTCTTCCCAGGCTCAACTTCACTCCCAATTTCTCTACCTCCTACATGGGGGTTGCGGTCAGTCCATCACACGTCTCTGCTGCTCCTTCCTCCTCAGGGGGAGGACTCCTCACACTCTTCCCCTGCTCCAGCGTGGGGTCCCTCCCCCGGGAGACAGTTCTCCATGAACTTCTCCAACACGAGTCCTTCCCACGGGTTGCAGTTCTTCACGAACTGCTCCAGCGTGGGTCCCCCACAGGATCACAAGTCCTGCCAGCAAACCAGCATGGGCTCCTCTCTCCATGGGTCCACAGCCTGCTCCAGCACAGCTTCTCACGGGGCCACAGCCTCCTTCGGGCACCCACCTGCTCTGGTGTGGGGCCCTCCACGGGCTGCAGGTGGAGATCTGTTCCACCATGGACCTCCACGAGCTGCAGGGGGACAGCCTGCCTCACTATCGTCTTCACCAGGGGCTGCAGGGGAATCTTTGCTCCGGGGCCTGGAGCACCTCCTCCCCCTCCTTCTCCACTGACCTTGGTGTCTGCAGAGTTGTTCCTCTCACACAGTCTCACTCCTCTCCCTGGCTGTAGTTTGTTGCCCAGTTGTTTTTTTTTTTTTCCCCTTCTGTTATCCCAGAGGCGCTACCACTGTCATTGACGGGCTCGGCCTTGGCCCGTGGCAGGTCCATCTTGGAGCCGGCTGGCATTGGCCCTATCAGACACAGAGGAAGCTTCTAGCAGCTTCTCACAGAAGCCATCCCTGTAGCCCCTGTCCCTGGAAACCCAATACATCACATTTCTGAATAAACACCATAAGTTTCTATTGTGATTCATTTGAAAGTATAAGGCCTGAACCTGCCAACAGAAGAGTCTTAGAGTAAAATTCATTATCAGTTTTAACAAGATGTTTTCATGCTTACCTACAGCAAGATATGTATTGTTATGCAAATCTTGTAACAAGTAGTATCTAGCAAACCCCAATGTCCTCAAGAGTCCTGGTGATGTCTGTATAGCTTCTTGCAGGCCTAATCATCTTCCTGCACACACTCATTACAGAAGTGACTTGTAGCTAGCAATTAAAAACAATTACATTAATATTGAGTTTATGCACAAGAAGCTAAAACAAATTTCCTTCTTTGGCCAGTACATCTGACCTTACCTGTAAAATTATTCTGACACAAAAAACAGCTGCTAACTCTAGGGAGGTAGGAGAAACCGTTTAACTATGTAGAAATGCATTCTCTTTTCTACTGCCCCATATCATTCCTACAAAGGAATTAAGCCTCCACTGAACACTGTTAATGAAGGCTGTTTATTCATGTGCTAATGGCTTCCTCAGAGCAATACAAAAGTAATTGCTGCCTCACAGTTCAGAGTGAATAGGGAAAGGTAGCAGTTGGACGTTCATCTTAGGTGACACAAAACACATCAGTGCCTTATTCCAATTTAGTCTTGGTCAGGCTTTTACTCTGTTCTAAAAACGTGCCTCTGGTCTTCCATATGTGCTGTTTTGGTAATTGAAATATTTTGCTGAAAACTTTCGAGTAGACAGTTTTTACCATGTGGACATTAATACCTTGGTATAGAATAAATTTCATACCAAGATGCAAGGATTGTGTTATTTTGATGAACATTTATTATATATTTTGGAATTGTGCTGCACACTGCTGTAATTTACAAGCTACATACAAAGCTGAACCAAGATACTGAACCCACACACAAAGGATTCTTAAGGTAGATACCCAGATTTGAATGTGCTCTACATCTTCTGTATCATCACCTGAAATTTACCTGCAAAGAAAAAGCAAAGTCAGATCAAAGTATCACTATTAGAGTTATTTTTCTGTAATCATTTTGTTAAAAGAAATAGTAAGGAACATTTCAATATTACGGTTTAATTGTGAAAAATTAGCCATTATTTAAATTTAGCATTTAAATTTAACTCCAGCTGAACAGCTTTTTCCTTCTTTTCTTTTTAAGTTGATCCATATCCCACATCACAACAGTTCCGTCAGCTAAATCTAAAATTTGTGCAAAGTCTGTGAAAATTTTTAAATCCACCCTACAGCTTGGGTAGTTAGAATGGACCTCACTTAATAACTTTTTTAACAACTTCCGTAGAGAAAAAGCATGTATCTAGTTGTTTTTATCTTCACTTGTTCAAATGGCCTTCTGGAGGTACATCCTTATGCATTTGATGCTTCCAAATGTGAATACAACTTTTTAGTTTTGCTTTCCACTCAATATCATGAAGGTTCACCCTCTGTTGCTATTTTCTAAACACTAAAGCATTTAGTGACAAGCCATATCCTGAAGTTCATACTGAATCCTATGGCCCAGCAGCTTCAAATTAATCCCACCTTGATAAATGCTTCTACAGTGATGAAGTCAGTAAGGAAAGTCGCCAAATGAGCTAATTATTGAATACTCCAAGAACTACTTACATGCAGGCATTGATGAAACTTCAGCTGTTACAATACTCTTTATTCCCAAATTCGATAGGCCTCCTCTGATTAGTCCACAGGTAAATGCTAAATACTAAATATAAAGTTGTACTTTAAATAAGTGTCAAGGGTGAAGCTTGTTGCTAAAGATTGAAACTAAGTACTCAAGAACAAGACTTGGACAATATAAAACTATGGAGGTTTTGTTACCGTGCTTAAAAGACTTTGTCATGTCTCTAATAGATGAAAGCTCCGATATTTGGCACAGCAGAGCTCACAATACAGATTTCTCTTGTTAGAGGCACTATCTTGAGTCACCTGTTTCTATTTCCATTAAACCTGTAGGAACTTATTGTCCTTAAAGCAATTATTCCCAAGACTTGGCTGAAATTAGCAACTGGTATTAAAGTCAACGAAGGAGAAACAGTCCAAGATAGCATTCTTGGACAGGCCACATCTTAGAATACAAGGGCCTGCAGATATTTAGAATGTGTGTTGCAAAACAGAAGAAACATCTCACCAAACACCAAAAAAAAAACCCAAGGACGGTAGCCTGCAACCATGATGACTAAGATGATCAAGAATTAAGAAACCATAAAACAGAACTGAATGCCCCATTCCTAAAACCCACCTGAATCAAAGTGCTTTGTAAGAGGTTCTGCAGAGACACTGATTTTACTTACCTAAACTATTACCCTAACTCAGCATCTACACTCAAAACTACTTTTAATCAGTGGAAGATCTTTCTGAATGTTCATAGAATCTCAGAAGCTTGTTCTAGGTAACAAATAGTGTTTTCCAAATACGTTTTGGAAATTTTAAGAAAGCTTCTGAAAGCGCATGCTTTCCAAAGAGAAAGAAAGAATGAATTTGTGTGATAGTGGCAGATAGAGGCAGACCAGCTCCTACCATCAAGTAACTCAAACATGACAACAGCAAGTTTCACAGCAACTATGACCATTTCTTGAACCATAAATCAAATCCGCTGTTCCAAAACAAGATGCATTTCTAAAAAGCACAGGTTTTAGAGGCTAAACTTTAGCTGCCCTTTTGAAGAGTTTGCATCCACTCAATTACAAAATGTAAAGTTATTATTAATAGATCAAGATAATTCAAATCAAACTGGTAGATCCCAAGGATAAAACTGAAGGGTACCTTTGGTGCATGTTCTAAATACTGCTTTCCTGCAGACATTTGTGTCAAGAGACGAAATTTATTGTCTTGAAGGACGTAAATACCCTGGGTAAAAATTTAAAAAAGGTGTTTTAGTTAAATATGCAGTAACATGCAATCAACATTTTATGTGAAGGGATTTGATTTGTAGATACAATATAAATGCTCTCAAGTTGAAAAATGAAATTTTAGATTAAGGCATATGTGATTTAAGTTTAAACTGTATTATATACTTACATAAAATATCAAAACAAAAGAAAAGATACTTAATTGTGAGTTTACAACAAAACCCCTAGATAATAATATGATCAGTTAACCTAAAAATGTTTATTTACATTCTTCTTGGAAGAGTTCTTCCAGTGCTCAGAAACAGTCACTCCACATTAGAAGGTCTTTGTTAATCTATCAAATGCATGCTGATTTTTACATTCAAATCTTAATCTTCATTTGGTATGCAATTCACTATTCTTATTCTCAAATTCAGTGAGAATTATCTACTTTAATGGCGATACAGGCAACAACACCCAGCAGATGATCAAATTATAAGTCTAGTGTTTTCTACATTACAATTGTGTACCATAATATGCATTTTAATAAATTACGTATGAACACAGTATAATTTAATCTACACCTGTAATTTTAATTTCTTTGCTAATGACCGTGCTACTTTAGAACTTCATAACCCTTAAATTAAGGCTGCATATAGAACTGAGACGTAAGCTCAATACTGCAGCTTTCTTTGAATTCAAAAACAGATTTCTAAGATAATTATTATCTATTAAAGTTCTTACTTGATAAACAGTTCACTGAAAAATAAAATGTATTCTATTTGGCACAATCCTTGTACAAATTCTCTTGTTTCTACTTTGATACAACAGGAAAATAGCCATAAGAAAACCAAGTCATTCAAAAGGAAAAAGATTTTTTACTCTAGCAAAATGGCTCCTTAAATTATTTTGATCTTGCTTTAAGACCTGCGGCTGTTGATACAGAAAAGGACATAGATACAACACAGTGTCACCAACATGCAAATCTGGGAAGTTTTTCAGCTGTTTCTTATACAAGTATGTTCAGTAGGTAGAGTGCAACTAAGTGTCTCAACTGCCGAAATCTTTAAATATTCTTCAAAATAAAAAAATTACTTCAAGGCAGACATTCTATTTAAATAGATGTTAAGACAGCAATATCACTTTCTCACACTAGTTTTCTACTAAAATTTATCGAGAGATATATAAAAAAGTTCCTGTTTAAGTGTTAAGCAACTGTAACCACTACTGTCCTGTCAGTTTGTAACTCTGCAACAGTGCATATGAAATTCAAAGCATTTAGTATTTTTATAATTATAATTATAATTGTGTTCTGAAGGTACACGCTAACATGAACCATAAAAACCTGCTTTTTAAACAAAACAAATAAAAAACATTTTGCGTTTCTTATCAGGTAATTAATTGTAGACCGAGAAAAACCAAAAATGCGCTAGTAACTCAAAACTGTTACCGATTTTATAAGTTAAATCTTACTCCACAGCATAAGTACCTGATGATTAGTCCTTAGATTATCTATTTGTTTTTTGAATACAGTTGTCCAAAAATCTTTGCAAATGAACTTCATAATATCTAATTCATCCTTGAATCTGGCAGTATCTTTTGTAAACCTAAGAGATAAGTGAGAAATATATCAATAACGAAGGTACACACAACTTGATGGATTAAACAGAAAATACAAAAAAATGGTACTATGCAACATTATTTCTGAGGCTGTTATAGAAATTAGTTTTCCAACCATTGCACGGTATCATTCTAGCATCATTCTGCATTCATCAAGTATTTTAACTATAGAGCAACACAGTGTTATCTTAATACCTGCAACATGACAGCAAAACAAACGGTTTTAATTATATGATTATTAAAACCAGCTGAAGTACAGAAAGATGCAAAGCACTCCATCAGTTTTATCTTCAACTAAATGTCTAAGTAGACGATAAACAAAAAGCTCACATCTATACTACTGCTTGGAAGGAGTCCTTCAAATATGCAAAAGAGCACTAACACATATGAACAAACATGTAAAACTTGTTCCTCATTCCCAAAAAGGGACCTCTTTCTCTTGCTTATTTCAGAATTCTGTCCCTTTATCCTCCTTGAGGGTCCTTATCTGGCACTAAAGCCCCGCTTTATTCAACGAAAGCATGACTTCAGAGGCTCAAGAGTCTCCACACGACCTCAGAACGAGGGCGCTGAAGTTGGATGTGCAGCAAGTCATCGTGCATCCCCAAAGAGCCTGGGGAAACAAGGAGGCAACGTGCTCGGTCACGAAGTTCCAAGGACTGAGAGCGCTTTAGAAAAACGAAATGGAGTAGCCACTCATAAAATTACGTTTAAGAAATAAATTAGAAAGAGAAGAAAATCATGAAACATACCAGAAGTAGGAAACACGCAAAAGTAGGTCTACAAAAAGTGCACTTAAAAAGGCTTGTAGGTATTAAAAGTAACCATATACCCCGACTCAAGTTTTCACGACGGAAAGCACGGGGAAAGCACACACTCCACAACCGTCCTGTCGTATTCAAACACAGGTCCCCGCAAGAACCAGATGCCAGAACGCGTAACCGGAGGAACACAGCCGCAGCGTGACCCCTGTCCACCCAGGGCGGCGAGCCGCCTGCCACCGAGCGGGGAAGGCGCCGGGCCCCGCAGGCCGGGCCGGAGGGGGCGTGGGCCCTCGCCGGGCCGGCGCAGGGGAAAACCCCCGCGGACGAGCACCGCCCGCCGGCCCCGGGAGCAGGGAGAGGGGCGAAGCTGCGGCAGCGGCGGGGACTCACCTCTCGATCAGCCCCTGCCCGACGCGGAAGCCCATGCTCTCCAGCTTGGTGGTGCAGCGCCCGTTCTCCTGCAAGACACAAGGCGCCGCCGCCGCTTTTTTACCCCGGCCGCTGCCGGGCGGCCCCCGGGGCGGCCCCGGCCCCACTCACCCCTTCGCCCTGCTCGGCGGCGCGGTACAGCCCCGCCACCATCTCGTTGTGCAGCAGCAGGAAGAGCGCTTCGTCCGCCATCGCTGCTCCGCAGCGGGGATACCCCCCCCCCGCCACCGCCGCCGCCTGGCCCTCACCCCCCGCCCGGCGCCGCGGCAACGGCCCGCCGCCGCCGGGGCCCGCCGCCGCCGCCGCACCGCCCCTTCCGGCCGGGCCCTGCCAGCCTGTGACGCTCCCCACCGAGGCGGAGCGGCTCAGCAGCGGCCGCCTGACTGGTTCTCCCCGTCGGGGAACCGGTCCGCCTTCCCGCCCGCCGCCGCCTGGGGAAGGCCTGGCGCGGCTGGCTGGCGCGGCCGAAGCCTGGCCTGAGGCGGGACAGGGCCTTTGGCGTTATGGCTTCCCAGAGCCCGCTGCCTCGGGCAGTGGCGCGGACCGGGGCTGCACAAGGGAGTGCGGTGAAGGGGAGACAGAGCTGGGGGGCGAGGGCACCTCTGCCCCGCGGGGCTGCCCCCCGCCCGCCCTGCCGCTGGGGGCCGAAGGGGGGTGTCGGGGGCGGGGTACTGCCTTCAGAACGTCACTCGTTCATTCGCCTTCCGCTTCCCGCCGCTGTGAAAGGGCAGCGGGCCCCGCGCCCGGGGCCCACCCCAGCCTCTCCACAGAAACGGCACCGGCTGCCGGGCGGGGAAGAGCGCCGTTAGAAACCTCGCCGCCCCAGGCGTCAGGAATAACGTCCGGTAACGGCGTTTTACAGCCGCTAAACGAGAGGTGGCTGCCGAAGCCCAACCCACGGAGCTCCGGGTGGCGGGTGGGAGGCGTGAGGGCAGGCGCGGGACCGCCCGTGAGGCCCCCACCGCCAGCCCCTGCCTGCGCGCCACCGGGCAGCGCGCCAGCCCTCAGTAACGTCCCCGCCTATTGGCTCGCTTGGCGCGGCGGCCTCTGTAGCGGAGCGGTGATTGGCCCTCGCCCGACTGCTTGCGTGCCGGCCTGTCGGCCGCATAGGGAGAGGGAAAGTAGGATGCGTCCTAGGTGGGTGGGGATAAACGTCCTCGAAGTGGCTTTCTGATTGGGCTGCGGGAAATTGACGCGTGAGTTCCCGTTAGCTCTGAGCGATGTCACTCCGGCGGTCCCTTTGGTGATTGGTAGAGCTGGCGGGCAGAGGCTTCCAGTAGTTGGTCGGTCGGGATGCCAGTCAGCCTCTGGGCCCTGTGATTGGTGGGCCCGCTCAGCGAGCCTTTCCCACAGGGCGTGCCCTTTCCCCTCGTGCCCGATTATTGGCGGTCGGAGGGGAGGGCCGAGGCGCTATTGGCTGCGCCCTCCCGGCCCGCGGCTGCCGGAGCGGAGGGCCGCCAGGCGGGCCGCGCCGCGCGTGGGCGGGGCCTTCCCCCCCCCCCCCCCCCCCCCGTTACCCAGCGGTGCCTTGCGCTGGGCCCGGCTAGGCCGCGCTGCGGGCGGGATGGCGGTGGCGGTGCGCGCGCTGCAGGAGCAGCTGGAGAAAGCCAAGGAGAGCCTCAAGCACGTGGACGAGAACATCCGCAAGCTCACGGGACGGGACCCCAACGATGTGAGGTGAGGCGGGGGGCGCCGGCGGGAGGGGCGGTGAGGCGGGGGAAGCGGCCAGGCCGGGCGGGCGGGGGGGTGAGGGGGCTGGCGTGCGCCCTGCTGGTGTCCCGGGGGGGTGGGGGGGGTGGCGGTTACGCGAGGGGCCCGCGCGGCGGGCGGCGAGGAGCTGCCCGCGGGCCGCCGTCCCCGCAGGCCGCCGCCTCCGCGCCCTTCTGCGGGCCGTCCCCGCTCCTCTGGCGCAGCGCGGGGGGGGTGGCGGGGCCCCGGTCCCGCTGGTTTGTTGGCGGCGTCTGCCCGTCGTGGCGGGGGTGGGGGGGACGCAGCCGTGGGGTGCGTGAGGGAACGGTCGTGGCCGCGGGCACCCCTGGCTGGGCGAGCTGCAGAGGCTCGGGGGGGCCGGGGCAGGCACCGCTAACAGCGCCCGCTGTCTCTTGCAGGCCCCCTCAGAACAGACTGTTAGCCATCACAGGCCCTGGTGGAGGTAGAGGGCGTGGGAGCTTATTGCTAAGGTAAGGAGCCGCACAAACGGGCAGGGGGGTTTCTTCCACCCTTTGCCCTGGCATTGGTTTGCTGACCTTATGCTAGGATGTTTTATATTTTTCGTCTGATCCTGTTGCTTGTCGTACTGCTGTTTCAGTAAGCAGGCTTGAAAGCTGGCCTACGGGGCATTTGGAGTTTTATGTCACCACCTGAAATTTAGAGTAGCTTCTCATTCTGAGTTATAACAAGTTTAAACTGGTGGTTTCCCCTAACCCTTTCAGCTGTTAGCCTGAAAAATAAGAGGAAACATCGGAGTTAAGGGAGGTGTTATGTGGTATCTGGGACCTTGTCTCTTTGAGAACGTTCAAAAGCGATCTCTCAGTAATTAAGAAACTGGTAGCTGTTCCAGGAGGAATAGAAAGAGTTGAAGTAGACAGGAATTTTAAAACAGGTGTAGGTAAAACCATTAGTGTTTTGTTGTGGATTTCCTTTTTTTTTTTTTTTTAAACTTTTTTTACCTCCTTTCCCCTGCCCCCTCACCTCAGTAGAATCAAAAGGCCAATTTTTGTTCAGTAGTTCTTTCTCAATGGAGTATATAGTGGATTTTTTGATTAATTTCAATATTAAACTGCTGGTTAAGACTTAATACATCTTGAAAGTTATTGCAAATATGAACGCTTGAACATAATGAGACTCCTTGTTTTAGTGTAGCTACTCAATTAAGTAAGTGCAGAAATTCAAGTTTAAATTAGTTGGTCCACAAGCAGTATGTTTAAACACTTTATTGCAGTAGTAACAGTAAATGATGATAGAGCCGAGTAAAATTTATTGTTACGTCGTGACCACAAAGCCAAAATACGGTTTGATTGTGCAGGTTTAAGCTGGACCTGGGGTTAGCCTAACTTGTTCTGAGATCACAAGTGTTTTCTTTTTAGGCGTGGATTCTCGGATAGTGGAGGAGGACCCCCAGCCAAACAGAGGGATCTTGAAGGGGCAGCCAGTAGGTGAGTGCAAAAACTGATGCAGTGAACTTGCTTTATCAGAATGAGAATTTATAACAGTAAATTTAAAATATTTAGATTCAATAACTGTTAATAACTGGTGACTTTCACTGTCTTCTTCAGAGATTACATATTCAAGACTTGTTGGAAATGTATTTGGATTATAGCAATTGACTGTGGTGAAATCTTTTTTTTTTTTTTCATACTGTATAGCAATATAGATTATAGCAATAATATAAAGATATAGCAATACAAAGACTCCTGGAATTTTCTCTTTTACTTGTTGTACAGTCTGCTATATTATATTCTGCTTAGTAGCCCAGATTTGCTTTACAGTAGACACAAATTGAGTTATGACTGAGATCTTCTGTTCAATAAATTGAATGCATACAGTCTGACAATAGACTCGCATTTTTAGCTTTCACATCTGGATGCAGATCTGTCAGATGTGATTGATTATAGTGACCTTCATTATAGTGAGATTCATTCTATGGGCACTTAACTGCAATGGCAGTTCTTGCCTAAAGCAAGGCTTGCTTTTGAATTTTTGAGTTATTGCAAAATTAATACTGTGAAACGGCTTTACCAGTAGTAAAGTGCTGTGCCACAAAGCTGAGAGTGAAAGTTGAAAATCACTTTTACTTAATACATGGCCTAGTTGTTCGTTGTGAAAGCCTCAGTTCATGCAAGTTCTCAGGTCCTAAGTGCTCTGCTCCTCCTCACCTGTTTTCTAGGTATTTGGCTAGGTAACTTAAATAGCATTTTCCATTTGAAAGAGCATACCAACCTTTATATCTTGATGCATTTAAATCTGTCTCATGATCCCCTTATACCAGTAGCCATTTTGGAGATTCTGGAAAAAGAAAAGTGCAGACGTTAAACATAAGAAATAAATTCCAAAGGTATTCTAAAAAGTCAAATATGGTAGTAATGTGGGCTCTTCTGTTTTACTTTACTGTGCAAGTTGTAGTAAAACTTAAACTGTTTTCTCACACTGATTTTTACCAACGGTAGATTGTCTGTAAAATGCTACTTACTGGTCATTGGAACAGCAGGGAGATTTTTACCGAACATTTTGGTTCTTCTGGCTAGATATGCTGACTTGTATTTTTCTCATGGTAGAACACATGCTGTCCTAAATATATGTTCTCTAGTGACCACTAATGCTTTTTCTTCCTCAGGCTGGGTGGAGAACGTCGGACAAGAAGAGAATCACGCCAGGAAAGCGACGCAGAGGATGATGATATTAAAAAGGTAATACATGATAAATGGAGCTGTGCAGGAAGAAACTTACTTATCTGGAACATGAACAAAGTAGTTTGTTTTTCTTTGTTGTAGCCAGCGTTGCCATCTTCTGTTGTTGCTACCTCCAAAGAGCGAACACGTCGAGACCTTATACAAGATCAAAATATGGATGAGAAAGGAAAACAAAGGTATGCAGAAATCTCTTCTAAGCACTAATGTGGTACTTCCGAGTGCTAGCATAGGAAGTAGCTTTAGATTTAAAAAGTATTATACAGGTGCTCTCAGGTAACAAAGATGATGTTGAAGAGGTGCCATAATGGTATAAAATTGATTTTAAAAAATACTCTCTCAAAATACTTCACAGTGGTAACAACACATCGTTCACTTCACGCAACTGACAGGGGTTCTACTTCTCAGGCCACCTACAGGACTAGGTTTGCTAGTGCTATTGTAACTGATGGTCTTTGAGTAAGACAGAAATATATATATAGCTTCATTGGTTACTTAACATTTTGGACTGTTACAACTGTCTTGGTACATAATTTATTTTGCTGGTTGAAGGAGGCTTTTGGGTGTGGGTTTTTCCCTTTTTTTTTTTTTAAACACAGTAGTTCCATCATGTGTTGCTTTTCTCTTACTACTTTCAGACTCATTATTGTGTGTACCGTCTCGCCTTCCTTTTGCCTGCTTCTTTTTAGATTCCTCCTATATATATCTCCTTTTTCCTATATTCTATTTGTGTCAGGGTAGCTCATAAAAATTCTTGCTGAAACGCAGTTCTATTGGGAAGAGGTGTTGGAAAAGCAAATTTGCACCTGTGTCCAACCTCTTGGACTCCATCCACTTCAGTCTGCAGCTCAACTGGTCCAATAATAACCCATACCTCAAATAAATGGAAGAATGAGAGCTGGAATAAGGAACTATAGAGAACTTCTCTGATAAGAACCACAGATCAGTTAGCACAGACAAGGCACTTCGCTTGCTTCTTTTACAATTACAACAGCCCTAACAGACTGCCGTTGTTTCCATCACCAGTTTCCAACTGCTTTCCTTGCAGAAAGACTTTCAGAATTCTTAGTGGACTTCCTAGAGTTTCAGGCACTAAAAGTTTGTTTCCTCAGAATTGTAGTTTTACTGTTTTGCGCTTTAGTAGTCTTCTGGGGAGATGAGAAAACCAGTATTGATCTCTGTGTGACTTGTGGTGGAATGAGGCTCCATAAGAGGACAGCATCCATTGAACTCTTGATTTTGCTCCATGTCTTCTGGGATGTCCTTCATATACAAATACACTTTGAGTAATCTCTAGCTCTCAATTGTTTATTTGTTCCGGTTTCTACTGTTTAATATACAAGTACCTTTACTTCTCCACATCAGGTTTGTGCCACTATAGTAGAGTGGTACTGAGTGAAGAGAGTAGCATTTCCTTTCTCTCTTAATTGGGTAAAAGTTCAAGGCGAATAAGAGAGTCTGCCTCTTGCTATAGAGGCTTAATTTGGGATTAAATGGAAAGAAAGACAAGATGAAATTCAAGAAATTAAATCTTGTTCAGAAGAAGGGAATTCCTTGAAGAATTTCGCTTGTTGAAGTTTTCTCAAAACAACACTTAATTGGATGAGAGGAATTCTGGCTTCATCCCACAGGGCAGTGTCTCATTGTAGAAGATACTGTTAGGCAAACTGTGACAGATAAGCTTTCACTCCCCTGTGGCTCCATTTCTCCTTAATCCTCTGAGCGGGGCGGGGGGGTATGTTTTTCAGAAAGCCCCATGACCTTCCAGTTCACTGCCTTATTGATAGCTCACACTGTATTTACTCAACCTTTTCTTCAGTACTCTCTACTTTTGGATTTTATTTTATTTTTTTTTAGTATTTCTTTAGTGTCATTATTTCCAGATGTAAAATGTGCAGGCTTCCAACTTTCCCAGTGCTAACTGCGCTGTGTTACGGATAAGAGCTGTGTCCTACTCTTAAGCAAAATATGATATGTCACTGTAAATTATATCCTTGGCTGTTGGCACAGTCGATATGTGTTTATTCCTAATGGCCTTTAGTAATACTGAGCCTTTAAAAATAAACATCTCTGAGGTGGAAAGTGTCTCTGATTGTTTATGCAAATAAAAATCTTAGTACTTGAACTGAATCTCAAACTTCTTTTTGTTTTTATTCAGGAATCGACGTATATTTGGCCTGTTGATGGGCACTCTTCAAAAATTTAAGCAGGAGTCCACGGTTGCTACTGAGAGGGTACTTATTTTTAGTTCTATCAGATTGTAAATAATAAAATTGTGTGGTTAAGCTGCTCGAAATAGGAATGGAAATTCTGCACGGTGTAGGTTGCAGGTGCAACATATTGGTAAGAGTGCATGTAGGTTTTCGTTTGGTTTAGTTTAGTGGAATTGGAGGCAGGGACTCCAGCAATTTCATGACTTTACAACACTATTTCTGACCATTGCGGAAGTGAAAAGGCAGTGTTTTGATGATGTTTTTTTTTTAATTGCTGAACATTTTTAAAACATGTAAACCACAAGATTATTATCTTTTTTCTTGTTTACATTATTTGGGGATCATTTTAAAGTGAATGGCACTTAATCACGTAACTATTTAATAGATCATAGGCTACTTCTGTAAATAACAGTGAATCAGTATTGCTGAAGCAGTGCCCACTCTGATGTGTTCCAGATGTTTAAATTAAACCAAGTATACAGAAATGTATGGTTGTATTATGCTATCCATTTGCCTACAAATGGTTTCCCCCTCCCAGTACAGATAACAAGAATTCCCATTTTTAATAAATGGACATGTGATTGTACTGAAGTGAAGGCTTTGCAGAGCTTAGTGGTAACTTCAAAAAACTTGTATACAGGATGGTGATAACTTTATTCTGAGTATACTCTTTTAAATTGTGGAGGGTATGGTATTTGCTTACTGTTGCCCTAAATGGGTTATTCAGTTAGTAATAATAACCTTTAGATTAAAAAGTGTTTGGAAGTTCTACTTTCAGCAGTCCAGTGGAAGCGGATACAAAGTCTTTCAACTTAAAACCTTTTCTGTGTAGTATTAGCATAGCTGGCTTGCAGTGTTGGTATTGATTACTTTCAGATTCAGTATTTGGATATCCTGCTGTTTTATCTAACTTGTCATGTGGCACATGAGAAAGGACCAAAGTTCTCTGTTGCCTGCTTGCCTTTAGAACAAAAAAGCTACTGATTAGGATGATCTAGAAATATGGAGTCCTTGTCTAATTTATAGTACTACGTGTTTGCATAAAGCAACTTTGAGGAATTACTGCTCTTTGCAACATTTTTCTGAGAATTTGTATAGGAATTGTTCTCTTCATCCATAAAAACTTATTATAAATCAAAGTTGAGGCCCGAGGAGTTTTATGACACAGCTATTTTGTTATCTAGGCACTAAATTCTATTTTTTTATTAGACAACTATTGTACAATCTGAGCATATTGCTGTCTAGGACATACAAACAGGGCATTCCTGGATTATAGCAATATATCTAATTAGTGATGAATATACTGGTAGTATTTGCAATGTAATTTGTTTTGTTGGTCACAAACAGCAGTCTGCAGTCCTTCATTTCTTTCTTGGGGAAATGACTTTTTTTCCTTCCAAGTGGAATACCTGAAATCTATTTCTTTTTTTTTCTGCCATTGGGAAAAGAAATGTGTTGAAGCTTGTATTGAAAATTCAAATCCAAATTGAATGATAGAAAAGCAGACAAAAAATCCACAGGGGCCCATAATTTTATAGTTAACCCACAAAAAATCAGATGCCAGCAAGCAATGACACTCTTTTTTTCCATTACCTGTAATTTAGGAGATATTTCTTAATGTCATTTTAGGAATGTCTTTAATGGTGTAAATAATTCAAAATTTTAATTGGACCAAACTAGAACACTTTCTTGATTTGGAAAAACTATTTAAGATACTTCTTTATTTATTTTAGCAAAAGAGACGACAAGAAATTGAACAAAAACTTGAAGTGCAGGCAGAGGAAGAAAGAAAGCAGGTTGAAAACGAGAGGCGAGAACTGTTTGAAGAAAGACGTGCTAAACAGACAGAGCTGCGGTTACTGGAGCAAAAGGTTGAGCTTGCTCAGTTGGTGAGTTTTAGTTTTGCTCTTGATCTTTCTCTTAATC
The DNA here is from genome assembly GCF_965183815.1 of Platalea leucorodia. Taxonomy (NCBI): domain Eukaryota; kingdom Metazoa; phylum Chordata; class Aves; order Pelecaniformes; family Threskiornithidae; genus Platalea; species Platalea leucorodia. The sequence goes on along the minus strand of NC_138829.1, from coordinate 27,334,795 downwards.
TTGTTTAAACTATTCTTGTGTATCTTAGGGTCACTTTCTTTCATTTCTCAGCAAGAAGAATGGAATGAACATAATGCTAAAATAATTAAATACATAAGAACGAAGACAAAACCCCATTTATTCTACATACCTGGTAGAATGTGTCCTGCTACGCAGAAGTTGATGGAAGAGTCACAGAAAAAGATGAATGGTAAGTGGCCTTTGTGATACAAAGGCCCTTGTTCATGCCTCCCTTTGATGTTTGCTGTACAAATTTCTTTTAAGTCTCTCTGCTTAAATACATGAATTTCATGGTTCGGACAAACTGTTCGTGCATGGGTGTTCATCATAAGCGAACATTACTCTTTCAGTGACTTATTTTTATGTTGGATGTGCTTTGATTCTCTTACAAGAAGTCAAAAGAGGTGTATGCATAATCTCAGAGGTATGTGTTTAAAACATAGTCTTTTTATATTAGCTTTAGTACCCAGATGTATGCCAGCGCAGCAATTTAGTTTTTAAAAAGGCAGATTCTATGGATTGAAGACCCAAGGAAATGCAGGTTTTTGCAAAGGATTTGAGAAGTTTTCTTAAGCACAGCACTAGAACTTTATGATGATTTTTTTTTTAACCTTAATGTGTGTTCATTTCTGTTTCACAGGATGACTATATTTTTCTTTGGAAAACAATTTAAAATACTGCGGTTGATGGTAGTCCTACTGTTCTTTTTTATTAAACTGAGAATGTATTGGGTTTTTTCTCTTAAGGAGCTTGTCTTCATTGTGTGGGGTTGGGCAATAAGAGAAGCTAGCTCACCTGTCTGAATAGCTTACATTATTTAAGCTTTCTTAATACCTAACCAGCTTTTTGCTGATTCTTACTGTCTTTTGTTTACCTTAGGAAGTATAACCTTGTTAATATATAAATACCAGGAAATTAAGGTATTATTTTGATATACTGTTGGTTGGATTGATTTTAATGAAGTCAAAAACTCTTTTTGTTAGTGTAGATTTAGGACTTTACTGTTCTGATACTCAGCTGAGCTGACTATCCTCTTTGCTTTGTTTCCTTAAGGTAACTAGCAGTCTTTTTCATTATGCATGAATGGTTTGCTACTTCAGAATGAATAAGGATACAGTACTTATAAGTTAAAGCAATTTAATAACTTATTAGCTCATAATTAAGGGGGAAATATACTTCAGTGTCTGTAGATATCTGAAACTTATATATGCATTTATTCCCTAGCACTCTTTGAAAGCAGGCGAAATGAATTTGCAGAGCAGATTAACAAAATGGAGGCCAGGCCCAGAAGACAATCTGTGAAGGAAAAAGAACAGCAGGAGGTGCAGAATGAAGAAAAGAAGGAAGAACAGAACAAGGAGCAGGAAGAGGGTAAGGTGGCTCAGCAGGTGGAAGAGTTGGAGACAGGTAATCAGCACAATGATGTAGAAATGGAGGAGGTAGGGGAGGAAAAGGGAAAAATAGGTTCAGGGCATAGCGATGCAGAGAAAGAGCAGGAAGAGGATGAACAGAAACATGAAATGGAGATTAAAGTAGAAGAGACTGCCGAGGTGAGGGAGAATGACAAGCAACAGGATGGTCAGCATGAAGAGGTCACAGTTGTAAAAGAGGAAAGTGAAAACATTCAGCCAGTGGATAATGAGCAGGATGTGGCTGAAATGAATGAGGCAGATAGTGTAGAACCTGTAGAAAATGAAAATGGCAAAGAAGCGGAACCAGAAACAGAGTGTGATGCTCAGTCAGAAAAAGTGTGTAATGTTCCTTCTCCCGAGAAGGAGAAAGGTATTAAACCGGAAATGGAAGCTGAACCTGAAGAAAAACAGGAGAAGGCACCTGAAGCTCAGCCAGAACCTGTGGGTGAGGCTCTGTCTCAGCCACAGTCTGTGCCGCTGCCACAGTCACCTCAGTTGTCTCAGTCCACTCAGGATACAGAGCCCCAGGCAGACAAGGATGAAAATGCTCTGGTGTCTGTAAAGGTGGTCGAGGCACAGACAGATCAGAGTCAGACACCAAGTGTAGAAATTAAGAGTAAGACTAGGAGTAGAAGCAGGGGTAGGGCAGGGAACAAAACTGGTAAGAGTCATAGCCGTAGTAGCAGCAGCAGTAGTAGCAGTAGTACTTCGAGCAGTACTACTACTGGAAGTAGTTCCAGCACTGGCAGCAGTAGCAGTCGGAGTAGTTCCACCAGCAGCAGCACTACAAGTGGAAGTACTAGCAGGGACAGTAGCAGCAGTAGCTCTAGCAGTAGTGAAAGTAGAAGTCGAAGCCGAGGAAGAGGGCATAACAGAGATAGAAAACGCAGAAGGAGCACAGACAGGAAGCGAAGGGATCCTTCAGGAGTAGATAGAAGTCACAAGTCCTCAAAAGGTGGGAGTAGAGATGCCAAAAGCTCAAAGGATAAAAGTTCAAGATCTGACAGAAAGAGGTCTATATCAGAAAGTAGTCGGTCAGGCAAGAGAACTTCACGGAGTGAAAGAGACCGTAAATCAGACAGGAAAGACAAAAGGCGTTAACAGAAGAGACCAAGCTTCCTTAGCCTAATCTTTGCAGCGGAAGATTATTTGAGTGAAAGGATTCCTTGTAAGGAGGAGGAGAAGGCTGCCTTAAGAATTGCATGCTGTAAAAAATCTTTTGGAAAAATGCAGACTGTTTACCAGGCATTCTTGTACTTTTTACATAATTTTGTAAAAGGTTACTTACCAAAATTATGTGAAGTTCCTGAAAATGTAAAAATAAAAGATTAACACTCCTTTGCATCTTTTTTTAAATATCCTGTACTCATTCAGATCCTCTGTATATTTTAATAGGTAAACCTTTAAGTAGATGTGATCACTTCTTCTGTATCATACACTTTTTTTTTTTGTAGAAATAAATGTGCGTTTTAAATAAATTGTTTGAGATGTCCTGTTGACAATTAAATTCCCCTTTTAGATCATATGTAGGGAGGCAGTGTTGCAGGAAATGTAAAATTTTGCTTTTCCCCTCTCTTCCTTGCAAGGATGGGAATCTTAAGACCCAGTAAAGCGAGTAATCTCTCCAGTGCTGGGTAGGAAGGGAAAATAATTGATTTGGATCTATACCTTTTGTTTTCTTCTGTAATCACAAGCTCTTACTCAATTCTATCTTCCAGTTTTAGAAAGCTTTTTCCTATCCATAGGCAAGCAGTGATCAAATGGGAATGTTAACACTGGCCAAGATAGCTCAAGTCAGTCTGGAATACCGCTCTTACCTGCCTTCTGCAGGTGCTTTGGTAGTATTTACACCTATGTTCTGGTCAATCTGTTTAATGATGTTCCTTGCTTTGATGGCCAGTGGGGGAAAGACTTCAGCTTGCTTCTCAACCAGGATTCTTTTTATTTTAGTTGCAGACTAATCTTTGATCCCTTCATACCACTAGGAATAATTACATTGCAGTGTTGGAGTTACCTGGGACTACCTAATACTAATGTTGTGTGCGTGCAAGAATGCTTTCTGAATGTATTTAATACAACTTAAAGTGGTATGGTGTTATCTATGAAGGTGAATACTGTTTTTATATAATTTTGTATGGAAAACAATAACATCTGTCGCTCTGTTCTGTACATGTGCAAATAAATGTGGCTTTGTAGACTACTCTCTCGATGTCTGTGGTGTTTTCTGTAACACAGGTGTATTACCTTAGTCTGTCTACATTTAAAGCATGAATCCTAATTGCAGGTGACTGTACCTTAGAAGCTCTGTATCCAAAATTGTTCTTAGAGGCTTTAATTAATGCCTATTAACTGAATATGAAACACTGCTCTAATCCATGTTGTCTTGGCAGGAAGAGAATTCTTATATGCCAAATGACAGACCAGGAAGTCCTAGAAAGATTTTGGAATGAAAATGATATGTAAGCTTATTTTAGCATACAAAATGCCATATATACCCCATTTTTCTGGAACAGAGCAGACTTTTGCAAAGTTCTAGTTTTGGAGGGTGTCAGGTTTTGGATTTTTCGTGCAACAGACTTCTGTGTTCTGAAGTGCTGAACTTCCTGGCGTAAAGAAATGGGTCTAGGGAGGGATGGAGTGTTCTTTCAGCACAAATAGATGCAGTGGGAAAGTTCCTCAGGCTTCTCTAACAAGTTCAAGACTTTATGCTGATTCTTCAGTCCATTTGCTACTTCAATATTCTATCTGCCTCTGCGTCTCTACAACAGAGTGGTTGTGTAAATGTTACTGGTTTGCATGTTTCAACTAACTTCACACTTCAAATTGCCTTTGGAAGCCATTTTAATTTTGTCGATTCCCCCCCCCCCCCCCAACATGGAGTATTTTTAAGATTTCTTATTTTGAACTTAATTGAGTGATTCACTGCTGTAGTGTATTTACTGTACAGGTTTTAAAGGCTGATACTGTAGTCATCATGCAAAGCTAGAGACGTAGGTTACTAGTCGGAAGCCGCTGTTTCAGAGGAGCACATTCACAGGGTTTATAAAAACAATGTGGTGGCTCCTGGGAACTGAACTAAGGATTGGGTGGATTACGTGGTTTCAGGTTATATTACAGGCAGCAATGTATTTTTGACAAGGTGAAAATACAGGGGTTTTGTTGAGCTGAGTACAAAGCTGGTGATGTGTTTGATAGTTTAATGTTTGTTAGAAGAAACTTACTGCCATGGTAATAACCGTGTCGTTAATTAATAGTTAGCCTTGCTAAATCTAAGCAGCTCAATGCAACATAAACATCAGTATGTGATAACTTCATAAGAATGAAGTTTTCTAAAAGCTAGATATTCCAACCAATTCCACTACAGAAATAGTATAAGGTAGCAGTGTGCTATTAGCGCAATATTACATAAAGACCTGTGTCTCTATAAAGCAGTAGTATTTTTAGTAATTGTTACATTTGCCCTCAGGGTCCCATCCTCTTACCCTGAAACAATTTCAGAGCTGTGGATAGGGCTGAGACCACGGGTGCAATTTCCTTCCTCTCTTCCCAGTCTACTGTTTCAAAGAGCTGGCCATTTCAAGGCTGAATTTGCTGCAATGGTTTGGGGTTTCTGAGAATTAAGTGCAGATAGCATCGGGGTAGGAAATGATTAAAACATTTTCTTATTTCCCTTCCCCATAGCGGTGAGTGGACATCAAAGGAAAAATACCTTGTTCTCTTTTCACTCAAGTAATGTGGGAAAAGGAATGATAGAAAAGGGGCAAAACTAAGAATGAAGTAGAGATGCTTTATGTGAGCGGGCAACATGCGACGTGTGCTCTATGCCTGTCTTGCGGAGTGCTTCCATCAGATGGTCCCTCCTAGCGTTAAGTGTAACTTTAGAAGGCAGTTGTTTGGTTTGGGTTTTTTTGAGCTTTTATACTGTGCACTGACTCTATACCATTTCCTTGCCTTTTTCTTCAGTCCTGATGCACAGATAAACTGGAAGGCTCCAAGAATGTGTTTTTTCCATGATGCTCCACTAGGAGTCCTTGTCAGAGTAGATTTTACACAGATTGTTCATTAATTATAAGCTGAAATGTGACTTTGCATAAAAGGTACACCTCTCCTAATTCCTGCTCCTTTGCTTAAGGTGATGTCTTTGTGCTTAGAACAACTTCATTGCTTCAGAGGAAACCTGAACATATTTTTTCTGCGGAAAGTAGGTATTAGTGAACTAAACACACCCCTCCAGCAAAATTTCCAAACCCAGTAAATTTGCAAATAGATTTCTAGAGCATCTTTTGTTTATCTGGAAAGTAATGGTCTTGTGGCTAGGTCCCAGTTATAATTTTGGGATTCAGGTTGAGCTGCTGATTTTGTAGCAATTACTGTGGTACAACAGGACCAACCTATTCATTTTATGTCTGTCCAGGACCTTTAAAATGAGTTTCCCTGCTCAAAGAAGTATTTCTCTGAGACTACATGTACTTATGATGGGATCAAATGTTGTGGCAGTGGTGTATGAGTAGCGTACAGAGATCTGTGTTTTGGAGGAGGATATAATTTTGCTCTTTCAGACTTTTTTTTTCCCCCCTTCATCTCAGTTTTATAGCAAACCTGTATTTTACCGCAAACCTTCTTCAGGCAGTTGTTATTAGGTGACAGTGTTCTATTATATGGCAACATGTGAGGCATTCAAAGCTTGGAAACATATTATCAAAATTCAAAGTAATATAAGTCACGAGTTCCCTGATTTTCTGGAAATGCACTGCTGGTTGTCATGCTTGTAACCGTTTTTGTAATAGGGAAGCAATAATGTTTTTTTTTCCTTGCTATTTGTTGTTCTGGCTGAAAAAGCTGGTTTAAATCTGGATGACGAATGGCTGTTACCTGTTTAGATCTGTCTAACTGGAAGAGTGAATTAGTGTTCTTTTCTTTCTTTGACTTATTAATTTTTAAAAGATATTTGTTTAAAAAAAAAAAATCATTTTGGCATGACATTTGAGTCAATGTAAAAGCTGATCTGTATTTTCATCCAAACATCCTAAGTCAAGAGAAATACATTTTTAAAGTGCTTTTGCCATGGACTGTATTCTTCTATGTACTAGTGCAATATTCTACACGGTGGAACCCTACATTCAGTATGGAGCCTTTTGGTGCTATCATAAGAATATAACCAAAGCTGTATATACTGTTGCTGTTATAAAATAGATGTTGACTTTAATGTACTTAGGAGAACTTTTACCAACTTATTATTTGCTTTGGGATCTTTACTGTTAATGCAGATACTGAATAGTCGAGGAAATGCAATCTCTCTTTTACTTATACAAAGCCATGTCTTAAAAGAGCCATCCCGTGTGCCATACTACTCGGTTTATTTAAATTACACCATTCATTCTGAGTTGATCCTTCTGTGAATTTTAATATATCATAAGGGATCTCTGCATTTCTAGCTCGGTAGTTAAAGTCACTAAGATGTCATTGCAAGTAAAAGTTAATAGTTTCATCCGAGCAAAAGCTGTTGGAAATAGATCTTACTTTTTCATTAGCATTGTTTGTCTTCACATTTGTGATAGTACTCACATTTGTTGCTTCAGTTCTGCAGAACAGAAATTAACTGGAGTCTCAGTTTATCTGCTATAAAGCTTTCAACTTTGTCCTTTGGAAGCCAGCTATGATAAACTCCATGAACCTTTATCGTTGACTTTAGTTCAAAGGTGATTAGAAGTTATGCTTGTATAACATCCGCAAGCATAGGATTTACACCCAGAAGAAAAGAATATTTGATATAAATATGATTTATTATTGAAGTTACTAGAGGAACAAATATCACAGACCAGAGACCAGAGCAGTGCTCATCAGCCTTTTAACAGCTTCAAGCCTAGAAGAATGCTTGTTGAGACTAAGCTACGCAATGAGCAGTGCCCAGAATAACTTGAAAATTGCAGATGTAGCTTAAACTGAGTAGCTAAGATGAGCTGCAACATTTTATCTCCATATAAAGACTTGAGAATTAGTTTGGGTATCCATATGAAACTGAAGTCAGAGCCATTTTCAGAGCTATTTTGACAAATACAGTAATAACATGCAGATCTCAAGGTGTGGGTCTGATAGTTTGTTCACCCACACAAACTTGCTGAAGTACTTAATTTTAGGCATCAGAATACCCGGCTTTTCCATTTTTAGGTGAATCAGCTCCATGTTACCAGGCTGAAAAAGGGACTGACAACCTTTCTAGGCCCATTATTGGTTTTTCTCCCATGTTCCATGGTTGGTGTATGTTATGAAAGACTCTTCTGACCAGCTGTTAATCTTGGTGGGATAAAAATGTTGTCCTTTTTTTGATTTTGTACAACACTTAGTATATAGAGAGAGTCCCCCCCCAATATAAATTTATTGTATATTCCTTCTCACTGATCTGACCTAATCTGTAGAGACTTGGGAGTGAAAAAAAAAAAAAAGCCCATCCTATCTGCTCACCAGGTTTCTTTGCATTTGTCATGTTTTAGCTGCTTGGTATTGCATTTCTTCCCTTTCATCTCCTACAGATAAACTTAGAGGACCCCGGGGAAAGTCCCAAACCACTGACCCTCTAAGCAACACAGGATCCAGGGGAGCGAAGGGGAGAGAACGGTGATGCTGGGGATGGGGCTGCACCGAAGCTAGCCAGGAGCGAGTGGGGGGGCTGATCTGCAGTGTATTTTCCCTGGTGCACGAGAGGGCTCTCCCCTGGCTTACCTAACAGCAGAGGCAGCTGCTGTACTGGGTCATGGGATCGGCCAGTCTGACTACCAGGTCATGTGGCAAAGGCGGGGGCCAACGTGTTAGATTGCAGCTGGAGGACGTGTCATCTGCTGTGATTTTTTTGGTTGGCAGGGCATTGCTGGTTAACGTGGCCCTGCCTCGCTTTGTGCCCTCTCTCCCAGCCCCCGGTAGGTGGGCTGTTTGCTGGCGCAGTAGATCAGCTAAGCACCAGTACATCAGCCAAGCACCAGCGTCCGGCAGGTTTGAGTTGTGGAGCAGGAGGGAGGGGAAACTATGCTGCAAGTAGGAGACGGCTTAGGTTCACGGAAAGAGAAAGCAGAGCGAATTCTGCATGAGTCATGCTTAGGACTGAACGAGGGGTAGGCCTGCTAGGAAGCAGACAACTGCAAATATTATCAGGCTGGGAGGGAATGCAGATCCTTGGGAGCTATCAAAAGGGAGAGAGAAGAGGCTGCCTCGTGCAGGAGGGTGGGAAAGGAAAGGCGAAGCCCCTTTTGCAGGTGCATTAGCCATACTGCATTTGGGTCACCAAGGAAGTGCAGGGCAATGATGTGGCCTTTGAAGCAAAGCTTACTTCTAACGCAAACCTCTCTGCAAGATTTCATTCATAGCACAACTTCATACCTATATAACCAGTGTACAACTCCCTGCATAATCACTACTTTAAAGCACAACCTGTATTTGAGAAAACATTATTTATAAGTCCATATTGGATAATAGGTTGCTAAGAAACAGAGAGTATTCCTTAAAAAGCAGGACATATCATCTGCTTAGGTTTGGTATATTGCCCTGTGATATATGATGTAGAGATAGCATATGGATTTTCTAGCTGTCTTAAGAGCCTGAAAACTGCCAAGCACATTTAAAAGACTTGGGAGTCGAGTAGGTATTCCCCATGCTAAAGGATTGTACTTAGCATCGAGTGCATGAGAAAACTCCAAAAGAGCATGTGGGAAAAATGTCTGTTCTGAGTTCCCATTGACCACCTATAAATAATCTAAAACACATCAGTGCACACAAAATACAGTTTATTCAACAAAAAAAGCTAGAAAATTGTCAGTAGCTATATTAGCAATCATGCAAATCAATATAAGCATAAAATTGATAGTCCATCTTAAAATTGGATGGAAGACATGTATTAAAAATCCATTCATAATCCAGAAAAAATCCTGATACAACTCTCGTTGAATTTCCCCCACCACAATCTTCCACAAACTCAGTACAAAAGAACCTGTCCGATAGAGGCTGAATTTTGATGTGACCAGAACTAGTTTCTCTGCAGTCAAAACATCAGCCTAGCTATCAGAACATAGTTAATTATTAAACGTGTGTGTCTAATCAGGAAACCTGACTTTGCAGATTGTTAGCAGGTTAGTATAGTGTACTTCTGTTTAAGCAGATGAGAGAAGAAAAACAGGATTATAAATTTATTTGCAATGTTTTGTTAGGCTAAGAAAAACAATGTAGAATATTCTTGCTAAGCGCACATCGATGCAGTTTTCACAGTTTCACTGCATTCTAGAGTTAATCTAAAATGTCAAGGATCTTGGATCAGAGAATTTTGCTGTTAGTGATTTCATTTTTAACAAGTCTGCAGAGTACAAAGGTACTTTCAGAATGGAAGAAGTGTGGTGATCGGGAATGTGAGAGTAAGTAAAAAAACTTTTTTTTTTCAAAAAGAGTCTATGATGTATGTGCAGCAATTACAAAGTTTTCAAACAAAAAGAGAAAAAAACACTTGCTGGACTGCATTGTATAAGTATATAAAGATCAAAGTTCAGTAAAAATACTCTTGAATAGCTTTTTTTTCTCAGGTTTCCTCAAAACGGGCAGTATAAAGCTGCTTTAAAGTATTTTTAACTCATTCTTTACAGGTACAAAAGAAATTTAAAAAAAACCCAAAAATGGTAGGCTATAAACTGAGAAAGAAGACTATATATCTTGTGTTTATAGCACATTCACAGCCCATTCTGCAAAACTCTATTTTTTTTCTACTGTAAGCAAACTGTTTGGTTTGGGTTTTTTGTAATCCTTTTTACAAAAGACACTGTTAATATATCCTCTTCACTTATTTTTTCTTCTTTAACGTGAAGTAAGAGCAGTAACTAGTTCTGGAGTTCCTGGGGCAGTAAGCAGCTCTGCAGGAGGCAGAGCCACTGAATCACAAGTGGGCAGCGATAAATAATGCCCCATTTATTATCCATTGATTACCATTGTGAAACCTGACATAATCACAGGTAGTTGAAGCTGTTTCTAAGCTGTCTCCACTGGTTTGGCAGCCTTAGTTGTTGCACTTTCAATGTGGATAGCTTGTCCTGAAGTGGAAGGGACCTTAGATTGCCTCTGCTGATGGATCTTTATTTTCCTGGGGAGCCATCCTGACTTCAGTGGGTCCTGGATGCTCCGAGATGTCTGTCTTTGTGGAAGAGCATGTGGAATGGGCTCCAAACTGACCAGAGCACATCAGTAGTGGTTTCTGTGGGGAGACAGGGGTGGAGACAAAGAGAATTTAATTCAAACTGAATTGGAAACTTTGTTTTTGACAATGTGTTTAAGGTTTATATTGCTTATACTTACCTATTTTCTTTGTAAGATAAATGTATTCAAAATAGAGGACAAAATCCCTGAAATAATTACTAGATTTAACTTAAAATTGATAACATATACAATTATAAATAAGCCTAGGAAATATTTTTTAGCTGGTTAGGTCTGGCTTTAGTAGTTGAACGTGCTAATTTGCCACACGCATTTCAGCATTGAAAGCTTGCCTGAATAAGGACTGAAAAATGCCCATACAGGACAAGAGCTTTTCTCCTTGATGTCTATAGTAAATAGGAAAGAGAACAGGATAGGGCTGCTTTTTGCATTAGTTGCTTTCCACTTGATGATATAAATGGATTAGTATCATAACAAAGCACATATTGATGTATTAACAAACATTTGAATGTGTTTATATATATCAGACTTCTTCAGTAACGTATCAGACTTCCTCAGTAATGTATCTGACTTCAGGTAAAATGGCTGCTATACTTATTCGTTTCTTTTTTTCTACATACTATTCCAGCAGCAATGAGCAGAGTTCAAGCCACTACAGACTACTTAGGGCCTGACTGCCGGTATCTTAACTTCAAAACAGGGGAAGAGATAATAGTATACTCCAAACTTTCAAGGAAAAATGAAAACTTGTGGACAGGAAGCGTAAGTACCTCAATCTGAAAGACTTTCCCCATAAATAATTCAGATATAGTATAATAAGAGCGTGGTAACTGCAGTCGGCTTGCTTCTAGGGATCTGCCATCTCTTTTGTAATATTAACCAGTCATGGATCAATATAGTATTTGGGAGATGAGTCATTATTACTATCTTCCTATAGAAAGGGAAAATCGAATCTTGGCAAAGATCACTCATGGAGAAACGAAGTCACGATCAGAATCCCAGTTTCCCGTCGTCTCCTTCATCTGATCATTTGGCTATAATGATTTCATCTGGTTCCCTTAAACACATCCAGGTCTATCAGGTCAGGTACATACCTACAGGTCTGTGGGTAAGAAGGTTTTACAGTTGCTTAATCAGTGATCCAGTACTGGGACCTGACCTCACAGTTCAGTGCTCAAGGAAAGTTCCCAGAGAAGTTATCACGCGTATTTAACGATTTGGAACAACTGACAATGTAGTTATGTTGTAGCTAAGAAGGAATAGATGCATTGATCCAAATCCAACTGCTAGCAAAACTGTGTAAGTGCTTCAAAACCAGAAGATATTGGTAAACTTTTTTTTTTATTGGTAAATGATCTGTCACATTTATTGTTTAAGTGAAATTCTGTCTTCCTTTTTTTCATCCAAGAGTATCTTTGCAGGTACCTCACTCTTCCTTGCCTTCCAAGACGTATTCCTCCATTAAAGGCTACGTGCAATGGTTTGACGTAAAGCTAGTGGCGGGTTTCTTGGTCAGACTGACCCTTACTCGATTCTTTTGGGCATTATCATCAAAGTATTTTCTGTAGTGTTGCCATCTTCATTGCCATTTTCTCTTCAGCTGCAGCTGGCCTCGTACCTGAATTTCATATCCTACTTTTCTTGTAACTTATTATGGGCCATTAGTTATTAAGGCACAATTTTTCTCCCGCTTCAGTTAATGGAAAATTTGCAGCCAATTTTAGTAGGAGCTGGCTGAGGCCATCTGTGCACACAACACTGTCTTCAGTTGAAGCAGTGTTAAAGCTGCTGGTTCGGTTCTGCAAAAACACACGTTTATAAAAATAATACAGAAAATAATAGTATGGAGTAATATACTTCCCCTTGCTTTCTGAAATGGCAAAGGGAACACTTTTGTGAAGGAAAAATAAACCAATATCTTTTGACCAAACGATATGAAGGGGGTAGGAGGCAGTCCTATAAACTTCTTGTTTATTCATACTTTTCTAGCATATATGCAAACACCTAACATATTTATCACTGAAGTTTAAATGCTCTCGTTCCTTTTATTTATTTATTTTTTTTTTTACAGAAAGGAAAGGATTTTGGCTATTTCCCAAAAGATGCTGTGAAGGTTGAGGAAATTTTTATTGTAGAAGAAGTCGAAGTGCTCACTAAGGTAAACCAGCATCACCAGATTTTCCAATGTAGTTCACAGCAACTGAAAATCTAATACCTAGTTAGAAATTCAAGTGTCGATGCATATTTTATTTCAGATAATTCAAAACATGGGGTTTTTTTTCATTATTGCTCCATTTATGTGTTTATTGTCCTCCAAAATAATTTTTATCTAATAAATGATATAGAACCATTAGGAATGATATAATTACAGTCCTTTGTGTGAAGTTATACACACGAATAACTACACAGAAAGAAAGAGAATGAAGATATATTGCTGTGCTACACAGTGCTGTAGAAAATTACACAGGAAAACATTTTAAAAGTCTATATTATTCTTTTAGGAAACTGATTTCCTTTGTCTTCATGGAGATAAGTACGCTTTTGAAAATGAAGATAGCGCACTACATGATCACAACAAAGAAAGTGAATATTCATCTGATGTAGAATCAAAGCTGCAGGAAAATGAACTCTTAAAACATTCAAGAGACTCCATGCAAAAGGAAGAAAGAGTTGAATCGGTTTCTGAAAATGATTCCAAGGAACCTCACACTGAGGAGGAGTCTGCAAGCAAAAAGTTGGTTAGAAAAGATGATACTGAAGAGCCACAAATGCAAAACAGTCTCCCGCCAGAGCCCAATCCAGCCCAGTCTAGTTGGATTGCAGGATGGTTCACCACAGGAACTAAAAACAATGAAGAGCCCTTAAAAGCCGTTACTGAATCTTTAGAAGAAAATACATACCGAGGCAGAAAAATAGTGGTAACTGCCGAAAATGACTTTCAGGAGCCAAATGAGGAGGAGGAACAAGAAGCCCCATCATCTGCTTGGTTTCAAGGTGGACTGACGGACTTTCTGTATTTTGGTGAAGAGAATGTGGATGCTGGTTTGGCATCAGAAGAAGACGATCCACAAATCCATGATGTTTCTGCTGTGCCTGGACATTCCAATGATGAACAGCAAACAGCAGGCACAGAGTTACTGACAGAAGAAGAAAAGAGCGAAAGCCAAGAATCCAGATCAAATTGGTTTAATTTGGGTTTAAGTAATGTTCTTAATTTTGGCCGTGCTGAGAAAGATACAAATGCTGTGGAAGACCAGCAAAGCAGAGAAACAGAGGATGAAGCAAATAAGAATGAAGAAGTGCAGACTTTAGACCAGAAAGAATCACCCATAGACAAAGAATCAAAGGAGAGAGTTGAAGCAGTGACAGATAGAGAAGATGAAGAGAACTATGCACAAGAAATAATAGATTCAAACAGTAACATGCCAAATCCCGGGGAGATACCAGCAAGTGTGCGTACTCTTAATGGCACCAAAAGCACCTCAAATAGCATAGAATCATATTTTGATATACTAACAGGTGGCAAAGAGAAGCCAATTGAACCTTACAGTTCAGAAGAAGACTTGGTAACAGAAAGCCAGCTGCTGAAAAACACTGAAGCTAAAAAGAGAAATCAGGAGTCAGAAAGCAAACATCGCCAGTCAGGTTGGTATACAAATCTCTCTAATAGCTTTATTAGTTATAATATGGACACATATGATAATCAACAGGGACATGAATCAATCGCATCAGATCAGATTTCTTCTTCTCCTAGCCCACCTCAGAACTGTGATCCCTCAGGCACAAAACATACAGACAGAAGTCCTGACATAGCTGAAGAACAGAGCCATTTCTTCTCTTTTAGTCATTTTGCAGACATACTGAAGTTTTGGAGTTCAACAGCCAAAGAAGAGCGAGTGCAGAGTTTGCAAGATGATGTGTTTTTTAGTGAAGAAACCCCTCAAACTGAAAATGATGATGAAACGTTACAAGGAAATAACAACAGACCAACAGAAGTACAAGTCAATCAGAGAGTTAGCGAGGAGCTGTCTGAAAAAGGTGAGGGTGCAATCCAAGAAAGCAATCCATTTTCCTCACTAGCTGTGCAAAATAAGGAACGCAGTAATGAAAAAGCAAAACGTTTTGTCAAATTAGTTAGCGATAGTGATGCTTCACAGATTTTATCTGTTGAAACACTAGCACAACCTGAAGTATCTCAAAGACAGTATGTACCCTTCTTTAGTTATTCCAATGCTGAAGAACATGTTTCTAAGAGTAGTGAAAGTCAGGAAAACGCCAGTATAAAAGGTTATTGTAATGACCCTGTCTCCAAAGATTCTCTATATTTACCTTCAAAATCAAATTTTGAAAATACAGTGGAAATTGGAACTCATCTGCAGGGAAAATAAAAAATGGGAAGAGTTGAAACAGTGCAAAAAGAACAAAATAACCTGAACACTTTTATTCAAGAACCTGGAAATTCAGAAAATGAATTACTGTTTTATGGGGAACTACCAGGAACTGCAGATAATCATCTGGGCATCAAGACGACCCCATGTGACAGTGAACCGAGTCTTACTCTGGAAAGATGTGAGAAAGGCAGGCAAACCAGTCGAATGCTGTGACACAGAACAAGCTTTGGCATCGAAAAGCCAGTTCAAAAGGGATGGTGAGGTAAAAGACAAAATTCACAAACCAGAGAATAAAAATTACTCACTGGGTTTTTATGAAAACAACATCAAAGAGTTCAGTCAGGATATTTTTTCATGATGAACAGGATCAGAAATCTGAGGAGTCTCAAGAATTTACTCCAGACCAACCTTTCTCTCCTCACCCCTCATCTAGTGGCTTCAGTTTAACAGGTACCAAAACTTCCAAAGAAATTGGTCACTTGGAAGACATATGGAGTTTCAGAATGGAAGGTAAAAACTGCTTGCTGAGAACAGAAAAACTAAGCTTCCATAATGAAAAAAGGCCTCAGCATAAGCCTTGGCAAAGTACTATGGGGAAAAGAAACCGAGGGCCCCTCAAATCAGAATGTTAAACATAAAGAATCAGGTAACAGTAATGCAGATAGATACATCCAAAGAGAATGATTTCTCTCTTCAGCTGGCAGTGCAAAATAAAAACAGGGCAGCGGAGGAAAAAAAACCAAACATCATCTACCAGATTAGTAAAAGATAGGACAACACTTGATGCTCCTGCTGATAGCTTGTCAGGAGAGAAGCTACAAACTGAACAAATTCCTATGAACATGCAACATCATCAGAAAGGTGAAGCAGAAATAACATGGGTAGATTCCTGTTCCCAGCCTGAGCTTCTGGTACCAGAGAATGGGTCAGAGGACAGTCCTAATCCAGATCTTAGAAAGAAATATAAAAATCACATGTGAAATCGTAAAAGAAGATTCTTCTGTATCATCAGATTTAGGCCCATCAATTCAAGCCATTATAACAGTGCAAGATACAAAACCAGAGAAAACGAATCTGAGTTTTGGAAGGCATCATCAAACACTACTTCAACAGGCACAGTAATACCAAAGTCTTCAGCTGAATCCAAGTCCAAAAAAAAAAATTTATAAAGAAAATTTATTGACAGTAAAAGCAACGGAGCAGTCATGTGATATTAGTCTGACTGTGAACTTTTACCCTAGAAGCCCTCTAAAATAGAAGACAATTTTAAAGAAAAAAAAATTAGCATTACAGTTAGTGTCTCCTAGAACCCTCAAACTAGAAAGCCAGACTGCTATTAAAAAAAAAAAAACAGATTAATTAAATTCCGGCAACCTGGGATTGCTCAGAAACCTGGCTGATAAAGTATATGTTGAAAAAGAAGATACTGTTGTAACTGAAAGGATGGATAATACTGAAAAATTAATTGCTGCTACTAAAACAAGATAGGAGAGGGAAAGAAAAAAAGAAAGAATCTGAAAATCAGAGAGAGTAAAAGTCCAGAAATATAAATCATAAAAATGATATTCTAACAGAAAGGGTTCCAGGTAGTATTTTTACCAGACCATCATGGTTCTTTCCAAATACATTTAGCAAAACTAACAATTAAGCCTGTACAAAAATAGTCTGAGGATACATGTTTTGTAAAAAACAAACAAACAAAAACAACAAAAAAAATGAAAATAGGGATGACACTAGGACTAGCAGAATTAAATACTATGCTGAGGAATGAGATGGAGTTAAGAAAAAAGGAATCTGAACAAGAAAAAGATACTACTAAATCTGTAGAAGGTGCAGAAAATTATGAAATCAATTTAGAAATCATGCAAGATAAATTTGAGGAAGGACAGCTTGGCGTTTTGGAAAAAATACTGCTGCAGAATCCAGCGAAAACAAGGAAATTGACAAGATCACAGTAGGGCAGATAGAGTTCATGTCCCAAAAAGCAAGCAAAACCAGGCAAATATTGTGTGATAAATACCCAAATTTACCGAACCCATTGATTACGTTCCAACAATTTTATTTGAAGTTAAAACAAGATGTTAAGCAACCCGTAGAGCATCTCTGTAAGGGAAGCAAACTGATGCAGCTGCACCAGCAATTTGAAAAGATTCAGCATGAAATCACAGCTTACTCATGTAAAGACAATGTTATGCGGAGGAAACAAGCGATGGCGTCTGTACAAAAGGGGCACAATTTGGACATTGGGCAGGAAAAATGTATGGAAAAAAGGAACGTTCTTCTAGAGCTGCCAGAGCTTTTGTCTGCTTAACAAGTCAGTGTGCAGCCCAAACCGCAGCTAAAGGTACTAGACTAATGCTTCACTCACAGTGATTTAGCAAGAACAAAATATGCTTGCTTTGAGGAAAAAAATTACAATAGACACAACACTGTCTCCTTCTGGTGATTTAAAATCATAGAGCTATTAACTCACAGTAGTTAATGCCTGATTTCTGATATTCTGAGGGTCTGATAATACAGATTGAATTAATATAACGGTAACAGTTTAAGAGCCAGTTACTCTTCCTGACTTTTGACTATCAGACTATTTGTGATGGGTATCTTTGGCCAGCAGTGGCTTGAAGCAGAGAATTAAAAATTAATCAATTTGTAAATGGTATTTTTTTTTCGACATGGGTAAGCAAGGTGTGGGGGTTTTGAAAGCAGGATTTTATTTGCTTCAGGAAACTTACTCTAAGTCACTGAAACTGAGGCAGCTAAGTGCCTTCAGTCATACTTCTGCATGAACATGCCTGTGGTTTCTTGTAATTTGCAGTGAAGTTTGTTATCTTGTGGGAAGTTGTTAATCCTTCATCCTACATGGCATTTTTAATTGTTCTTTTTGTAAAGCTTTTCCCACTTGTAATTGGATATAATGTAAGAAAGAGACATACTAATCCTGAACAGGGAATCTATAGGCTAACTATCAAAACCAAGCATATTTTTTCCTGAATGTTGATTTTAACTACTTTACTACATCACCAGTTTTGCTTAAAGCTCTATACTCCAAACTCTGTTCTGAGACCATTATTTAAACCAGTATTTCTTAAATCATACATCTGTAGCACATTTTTACTCTGATGTAGCACTCCAGTGTTAGGCTTTAAGTTGAAGAAAATAAAAACAACCCAACAAAATCTCTATTGAGGTTAATATCTTATAAAAGTGTGTGTCTGTGTCTAAGTTGAATCCTCTGAAAATAAGCATGATTTCCCTTCATGATTATTTGCAGGACTAGGCAGCAGAAGAAAGCTACTAGAAGAAACACCAGAGAAGGAATATGAAATGAATGCAGCTGTAGACAGTGAATGCGGCAGTGACCAACATTCAAAAGCAATAGCGATTCCTCCAGTAAATTCTGAAGAAAAAATGGACAGTTCAGTAGTTGACTCTCCATTTGATGTCAAAAAGCCTTTCTCAGATGCTATCCAGAACTACGTTCCAAGTAACGGTAAGTGTTAACTGTCTTAATTTTAAGGAAAATAAATTTGCAATCTTAGAAAAAAAATTTAATTGGAATTATATTAAGTTGACAATTGCAATGTAAAACCTTTTTTTTTTTTTCCCCCTTATGAACAAACCAGGAGGCTGGATATATCAGATACTTCTGTGCTTGAATGCTCTTGAGATCAGGGAATCGATAAAATCTGCATTTTCAGCAGTGACAAGTATTATCAAAAAGGTAAGAATTTTTTATGTGATGTTGTTGACATTAGTGCAAAATTAAGCCAGTTATTGGTTATGTTCTGCAATGAAGCTCCTAAAAAAAGAAAGAAAGACAAAACAGATCCTTAGAAAGAAAGACAAAACAGATCCTTTTAAAGAAACCCTCTGCAGTCCCCTTGCTTCTGGGGGTACCTGATGCTAAATGAGATAGAGATAAAACAAGAAAATGTCAGGTTAGCTGCTGTTCATCTGGCTCTGTTATTTGCACTGCAGAATCGGATGAATTTAGTGTGGGTTTTTTTGTTGTTGTTGTTGTTGTTTGGTTTTTTTTACACAACAGCCAGGAAATACCTCAGTGGTGAAAATATCAGCATTTAGGGCTTGTTTGTTTGTTTCTTTTTAAACGAAACTTACAGCTCCCTCTAGGTCCTGTGACAGTACTGATTAAATTTGCTTGGACTTGGAAAGTTTGGGTTAGGATGAGTAAAATAATCAGAATACTTCCGTTGTTTTTAAAAAGTAATTTCAAAGCCTTGATTCCCAAATATCCCCATACTTCATAATTGCATAAGAAATACTTCTCTAAGCAAATATATAAAATACAAAATGGGATTATGATTGCTATGGGGATGTCTTAAATATCAAAAAGTAGTGACAGAGTGAAGGTTGACCTTACTGGACATAACTGCACAAGAAACAATGCTGCCAGAGGAATGCGAGAAAAGGTAGATGGTGTTGCACTGTCCCCTCTACACAGAAGAGTAGTATCAGGTAAAGTGGTATATGGTAAACTGCACTAATTTCGGTACTTTGGTTTAACTTTGTTTAGATTGGGTAACTGAAGGTTAAGAACCACATAAATTTGTTCCTGATTTCCAGTGCACTTAAATAGATTCTGGCTAAATTGCAGCCTAGAAGAAAACGGAAGGGCTTTGCTTTTTTTTCTCATGAAGAAGACTGGATTCCAATGCTCACTGATAGTTCACTGCTATGGCCAAACTCATTCTTTTATTGTTTGATACAGCTAAAAAAGCTGCTTCCACCTTCTACCTGTCAGGGTCTCTTAGGTGGTACCAGTTCCACAGGCAAGTCACTCACCTCGCATTGTGAAAACTGAGTTAGCATACGTTAAAAAAAAAAAAAAAAGTGTAGTTAGGTACACGGAAAAAAATATAATACAGAACTAGAATTAGTCCTAGCGAACGAGATAAAGAACCCATTGCCGTGCGGCGCTGCAGCTACCCGCTTCTCCCATCTTCCCTGACACTTGCGCACCGGCAGCCCCAGGACCATCAATTTTTAACAAAAAAGCCTCAGCTGCAGAGCCCTGGTCCCGGTGCCGCGGGACGCCTCCGGCGCAGAGGGCGGCCCCGGCCCCGGCCCCGGCCCCGGCCCCGGCGGCAGCCGCCTTGCGCAAGAGCGGAGGCCGCGGCCGCCGGGCCACCTGTCGCCCTCCCCCGCCCGGCAAATGTCAGCGCCGGCTCCCTCCTCGGGGCGGCGGGCGGCGAGGTGGCGCGTCCCCCGGCTCCAGCCGGGCCCTCCCCGAGGAGCCCAGCCCGGGCCGGTTTATTTTTGGGAAGAGCGCCGCGGCAGGGCTGCCGATGGAGAGAGCGGGCGCCAAGGGGGAGGTGAGTTTCCCGGCGAGTAACCCGGAGGAGCAACAGGAGGGGGTTCGCGGCCAGCGGGGCCGCGCCAGTACCGGCGGCCGGGGGGGCGGCGGCGGGCGCACGCTGAGGGGAGCCGCCGGTCCTTCCCGCCCGCGGGCCTGATGCGGAGGGGAGGCTCTGCCGGGAGAGGTGCCGGAGACCTGCGGCGCCCTGGGCCCGCTGCACCGCCCGGCCCAGAGCCGCCGGGTGCCCCCCGCGCTGGGAGGGCGCGGAGAGGGGGCCCCGGCGCTGCACCCGCCCCTCGGCCCCGCAACTCGGAGCCGCGTCCGGAGGCAGCCCCGCTCTGCGCCGAGGCGGGGCGGTCAGGCCCGGGGCCCGCCGCCGCGCTCCCACCTCCCCCGGCAGTGGTATCTCCCGCTCCGTCCCCCCGGCGGTGGTGTTGCGCCCCCACTCCTGCCGCGGTGGTACAGCCCGCCGCCGCCCCCCTCGGGCTCCCCCGGCTGCTCCCACCTGTGCCCGCGCTGTTCCGGCCCCCCCCCCGCCCGCGGCAGCAGTGGTTCCCCCCCCCCCCCCGGGCAGTGGTACAGGCCGGTTGTCAGGCGGCGGGCCGGAAGGGGCCGCGCGGCGCTGGGCCGGCGCCGCCGCTGCCCGCGGTAAGATGGCTGCCGGCGGCCGCGGGGATGCTTTGGACGTCGCCACCGCCAGCCTGTGGCTGGGCCTGCGGGAGAGCGCGCAGCGCTACTGCGGGCTGGCCTTGGAGGGGGCGCGCAGGGTGAGTGCGGGACCCGCCTCCGCCCGGGGCCGGCTCCGGCGGACCCCCGCGAGGGCCGCGGTCCTGTTGCCGCGGCGTTGGGGGAAACGGCGCTGCCGGCGGTGGCGAGGGTCTCGGGTCTGAGAGAAACGGCCCCGCACCGGAGCGCACGGCGTCGAGCCGGGCTGTGCCTGGCCGGCGTGCGGCGGGGCCCGGCAGCCTGCCCGGAGCCGGGAGGGGGGCCCGGGGGCGACCCCGGGGGGCCCGGGACCCCGGGGGGACCCCGAGCCCGGCGGGCCCTGCTGAGGCTGGCCGTTCTTTCGAGAGTAACAGCGGTCTCGGAAAGCCGAAGCAGCGAAGGGAGGGCGCCCTGATTCCGCACACAGGCGCGCCCACCCGGCTTGGCTTGAGGTGGGGGTCGTCTGGCCGTTCTGTTCAGGAAATCGAGACGAAGGCTTTCCTGCGCGGTAACGCGTTCTTGGACACGCGCCGCACGTAGCAAACGTGAGCGACGTTGGGCAGGTTATATTTTTGAGAAAATAGCGATACCCGTTTACCAATAAAATGCGGGTGTATTTAAATGTTTTAAAACGTGTTAAATCATTGACTCTGTTCAGTACGTTATTTTAGCATGAAGTTGGTTCAGCAGGTTTTTCTAGAAGACAAATCTTTTACAGGTAATTAATAAAATACTTATTAGTATTGATTCTTCTAACAGTGAAATGTGTAGACAATTCAAAGGAGAATTTACCATAATTGATAGGTCTAGAAGGAAAAGTTTTCAGGGCTTTATCTAGCTGTCATCATATCTTGTTGGAACTTTTCTTATTTTTTTCTTCACTTGGTAAATGTGTAATTTAAAAATCAAAGGCTTCTATTAACCATTTTTGTAGAGTTTTGGAAAAAAAAAAGATGTACAAGCCTGTTGCAAGCCTTAGAAGGAAACTAAGTCAACAAGTTGTGTTTATTTCTGTTGAAAATATTAGCCTCTTTGCTTTAGTTGAAGCTTTTTACTTTATTTTTCAGGCTGTGGCTTCACTGCCTGAAGATATGAGACCTGGTCCTGATCTGTATGGTTTCCCCTGGGAAATAGTCATTTGCGCTGGCATTGTTGGAGCCTTTACAATTCTCTTGTTCCTGTATAGAAGTTATCAATCAGTAAGTGTTCAAATTACATGCAGATACGTAGAGTGCATTAATGGTTTTAACTGAATGGTTTGAATTGAAATTGTTGTTCTATTCAAGATGTATAATGCTTCAGAGTTTTAAATCTGTTGTGATTGAATTTAGAATCCCTCTGAAAGTGAAGTTGAGTAGACTGTTTTGTCAAGACAGTAAGTGTTCGTGTGTGTACTGAGCGACTGTTGTCATTAGAGGAAGCTCAATGAAACTCGCTGTAATAAGGCTTCCTTTTTACTTCTCTTCTTAATTTCTGCACCAGACTTTCAAAGTCAGCCCTTAAATTATTTTCACAATATATAGAGGTCTTCCCTAGAGCATACGTATTGCTATGAGTATTGATAGCTCTGCGACTGCCCTGGCTATAGCCAGGCCAGTTCAGGTCTTTCAAGGCAATTGTAAGCAAAAGGAATCCAGATGGATCCCATCAAGGGAGGCATTTTAAAACTCTTTGGACAGTGACCTTGATTCTGTTTATTGGAACACTGAACCAATTTTACTGTGCACTGTTTGTGAACACTAAGCTGATGACTTTGAGAAATGCAGTACTGAAACTTTTTAATGCACAAATCAGGTTATATTTTTGAGGTAAGGATTGTCTTCTATTGTGAATAAGTAAGGATATGAATAATAACAACTGCCTACCATACTCTCCCTACTGATGAAATGGGGCTGGTGTCCATAATTCACTAATCTAAATTTCTCCCCATTTTTTCATTCTCTTAAATAAACAGAATGTGATTTTGGTGGTAGGTGTAATGATGCTCATGTTTGAAGGTAGGTTGCATAGCAGTTTAGTTTTTCAGATACGAGCAACTGCATTTTTAGGGTTCTAATATCAACTTAGATCTGGAAAAATGCTGCCTTATTGTGCATCAGCGATTCAGATTGTCTGGAAGGGGATCTGTATTTGTATAAGTTAATGTATCTATAATTTGGGTCATTCCTTCTGTTTTCTAGCAGCATCCCTCTAGGTGGTATGAAGGAGGTTTCAGCTCAAATCAGTCAAGCAGCAGCTCTACTATTGTTTTCCTCCTGCACATGCCACTAAGGGATTAGATATTACAGAAGTTATTGATAGCTTTTTCAGTCATCCGTAATTAGAACCGCTCTGACTGCTCTTTGAAGAATTAATGGTTACTTAATTAAAAATAATGGGGTTTGGTTTTGGTTTTTTGAGGGGGATGATCGGATAAGGTGTGCTTATGACTTTCTTCCCCTTTTTCTATTACTTGGACTCCTTGGGCATCCCATGGCTTTAAATGAGGAGGAAACAGGGAAGACCTGAGGGACTCATTGTATGTTAGGCACGTGATCCAGGCCCAGCCTTGAGAGGAATGCTGTGTTGTAAAGTTTTTGTGGGTTCAGCCAAGTTCTGCTTCTCTTGTCCAGGCCATTTGTGACAGACTTTGTCCCGCAGTTTGTTAGATTTTGATTCTAGGGCACTAGACTCCACAAGGCAGCTGCTGGTTTGGCGCTTCCCACTGAGTTGCATCTGGGCGGGATGCCCATCAAGTAGTGCCCTTACTGCAGCTCTAACTGTTACGTATTATAATGTGTGGGTTTTTTTTCCTCGTAGGAAGTTAAGTCTGAGCTGGCACATGGAGCTTCTCCCTCCCTCCCTCCCTCCCCTTTCCTACTCTTTTGGCTGTGCATGTCCACTGCCACTTTGTGTTGGCGGTCATGGTTATATGATGACTATACAGAGGTGTGTTATAAAAGTGATTCAGGTGAAAACTAACCTCCTTTCCCCTCTTCTCTCTGTTTAATTAGAGTGGGAGAAGGACAGGGCAAACACACAGCCATGGAGGGCATAAGAGCAGAGGATGTAACTGCCCATTTTTAACAGCAGCCTGTATTTATATTCCTTCTTTTAAGTTCCATGGTTAAACTGATCGTGGAACTGCAGCTTAAAAGATTAGTTTTCAGATACTATGCAAGAGTAATTGATCAGACATTTTCAGTATTTATTCTTTTTATTTCAGGTTAGAAGTCGACTTTATGTAGGTAAGCTTATTTTTCATACTGTTTCTTTGGAGTATGACTTTTATTCTTTTTTACTCTTATTCTTTTTTTTTTTTTCCCCTCCTAATTATTTGGATGTTGCAGCACTTAATTGTCTGTCTCTTTTTTAGGAAGGGAAAAACAGCTTGCCAATAAAATTGCTGAACTACTTGAAGAGAAATGCAAAATTCTTGAAAAACTCAGCCTTTGCAAAAAAGAGGTAATGGTCCTTGTTTATTGCTTTCAGATGTGTCGCAGAAATGGGCTCAATTTATCAACTATTTAAAGTATTAAACTTATCTAAAAATAAGATGTTTAAAACCTTTTAAAGTGATTCTTCAAATGCTTTTTCCTGTCAGTGCAATTAAGATGTTAGCAAGTTCAGCCTTTAACTCTTAACATGATATATTTCACTGGAAGCAACTTTCAAATGTCTTTGTTTTATGCCACTGGGATAATCATCTAGGGCTAAGGCTTTCCTGATTTCCAGCAAGGTGCATTTGTGAATATTTGGGTGGTGGCTATGTTTCAGACTAGAGCATCATAAATTAATGCTATTATTTAAGCAATTCTTTGCATACATTCTGACATAAAGTATTTCCTTTTCAGTTTGAAGATTTAGAATTGTCTCTGAAGGATGATAACATTATGAAAGAATCAACAGACACATCTTTTTTTGAGGTAAAAAGATAAATGGAAGTTGTTATTTCTACAATTTAATGCACTGTATCAGGAAAAT
This sequence comes from Platalea leucorodia, assembly GCF_965183815.1. Taxonomy (NCBI): domain Eukaryota; kingdom Metazoa; phylum Chordata; class Aves; order Pelecaniformes; family Threskiornithidae; genus Platalea; species Platalea leucorodia. The sequence goes on along the minus strand of NC_138829.1, from coordinate 27,309,824 downwards.
GCTGCCCATATTAAAAAAAAAAAAAAAAAAAAAAAAAAAAAAAAAACCACCAAACAAAAAAACGCAAAAAAACCCACACCGAAAAACAACAACAAAAACCCCAAAGCAAACCCCAAAAAACCTTAATTGTTTTAATTGAAAGCATTGTTATTTTAGTCCTGAGTTACTGAAAATGACACAGAAGCGAGGCATTTAAGTTAAGAGAAGTTTTTGTAACAATTGCATTTAAAATTATTGATACTAGAGCAAATGGCATATTAGACAGTATTTAATTTTTTAAAAAGTAAATTCTTCCTGTTTCTAGGGGGGGGGAGAGAGAGAGAGAGAGGGAGTAGTGCGTGAAATATTTTTTTCTCACATCTGATTTAATTCAAATATATTTTATAGGCTGCTGGAGCATAGTCGTAAACAAAAATTACCACTACATTGTTTATATCCCCCAAACTGAGAATATATTTGTAAAAGAGTTCCAAAAAAGTGAATCAAATACTTGACGGGCTCTATAAAATTTATGTAACAAAAAAGCGAATAGGTGTATATCATTCTGCACCTCAGATCCGATACAGCTAATCGTTACAGGTTTTGTTAATATGCAGGAGTCTCTAGAGTACTTTGAGATTTATCCTTGATATGGTGAAATTTGTTAAATGTATTTTGCAGTCATATTTAAAACATACTTGTGTTCATATGTAATTAATGTCAAATGTTTTATGTTAATTGTCAAAACAACTTGATTTAGGAAATGCATGAAAAACTGAACAAGTCAAACTTGGAACTCAAGCAAGAAATAGAGAATCTAGAAAAAGAACTGGAAGAAGAAAAATCTAAGCAATCAGAAAATGATAACTTGGTAAGAATAAATAGAATCTTGTCTTTATTACTATTCACTAAAACAAAAAAAAAAATCCCACAAAAAATTTTCTATGGAGAAGACAAACTATTCTCTTTGGGTTTTTTGAAACAAAAACTACATTTCCCATTTTATCTCCCCTCATACTCCCTGTATGTAGCATATTAGAAAAATGACACCCATAAAGGAAAATACTCAAAAGAAGAAAAGCTGTTTTCGCTGATTCAGCTGTAGAACCTTCTCAGTTGGAAAATTAAAATAACTTTATTAATTGCCTAGACCTTTTCAGTCAAATATGTGGAAGAAGCTATATGACAACTAATAATTTTCAGGTGGCTGAAATTCAGAAGAGAGTGGAGTCTTTAGAGGATGAAGCAAAATCTATCCAGTCACAAATTGATGAGGTATGTCCAATCTTCATGGTTTCTGTTTTCAAATCTTTGCAATTTCTCTGTTCTCCATGTAGTTACTCTTTTAATTTTTTTTCTGTTAAGGGTGCAGAAATAATATGCTGTGTAAACCAAAAGACTTTGTAAGGCTTAGTACTTTTGTGTGACTTGATTTAGTAACTTCGAATTTCATATATTGATTGCCATTTATTGGGAAGTACAGTTACCTTGTCGTTTATTTGCCTTCTTACTCCACAATGATATATAGTGTTGCAAAACTACAATCAGCAAAAACTGTTGAAATTCTAGGGAATGTGAGAGTACATATGTAGCACAGCTAGAAAACCTAGGAATAAGTCCGATGATACCGTCATGACCCCACTTATATCTTCACCTATACCGTTGAAACAAAACACTTTTTTATTTCACTTAGGCCAAGTCCACCCTAAAAGTATATGAGATTAATACAGAGAGACTCAAGACTTCCATTCAAGATGCAGTAGATGAAAACTGCCATCTCCAGGAAAGTGAGAAACAGGTAGGTTTTTCCTAGTTATCCTTAGAAATACTGTATTTTCTTATACTCTGTAAATATGATTTCTCCAAGGAGCTCACCCTCAACGTGTTAATACCCCTTGCGTCTTCTAGTAAATGGAATGAGGACGAGGATATAGCTTTAAAATGATTTTATGTTGGAATATCTTTGTCTGAAATAGTCCTGTTTTAAAAGAAATTTAATAATTGGAGTTTGTGGAGAAACGTGCATAGAGTTCCGCGAGAGAGTATGTGGTAACACAAGACTAATAAGAATTTTGCTGAGACCTGGAGGAAAGCAGAAAGATTTCAGCAAGTCCACAGCTAGGATCCTTTACAGAGGCAGAGAGAAAATGCATACACTTGATCCAGAAAACAAATGAAATTAAGAAATTGCAGAGTACGCAAAAGACAGGTAAAAAACTTATTGTAGTACAACTATAGATGAATTCATGGAAAGTCGGGTAAGTAATATGAAGGGACAGAAAAGACTGTTACTTCCCAAATTTTAGCTGTTCATTTTTCTCAGTGCTGTAGCCATATCCCAAAGAATGCTGATTATTTTAAAATGTTCAGCATATGCAATAGTTGTCCTGTGCAATAACTACTTTTACAATTAAATTATTCTATTTTTTTTTCTAACAAAAAGATATTCTTTCTGCACATTAAATGTCCTATGGAATGTTTTAGGGTTGTTTATTTGTTTTAGTGGATATGTGTTTCTTTTCCTGTCTGAATGATGATCTCTTTGTTGTCTGAATAGTAACCTGATAGATACCTTGGGGTGGGGGGGTGGGGAGTAGAAGTACAGGCCTGTTGGTTTTTAGCATTCTTATAAAAAGCTGGGGAGTGCTTTAGTCCTCTCTATCAAAACATTGTGTATATCAGACTTAACTGATTCAGAAAAAAGAAAGGTTACTGGAAGTAGAAAATTTTCTGCAGGAGGAATATTTCGGTTCTGCCCAACTCTTATCAGTAAAACTTCATATTTTTCTCCAATTTTAGAAGGAGTACATGTTTGTGACTACAAAAAAAAAAAAGGAAGACAATTTTATTAGATGCTGTGAGTGGAGGAACAGTATATTTGGGTGCTGTCACTGTGAGATGAAGTTGCTTGAGAATTGTTTTCTTTCAACAGTCTTTTTTGTCTAATCTATACATGCTTTTTGTTTCTGTGAGGAGGAAGAGTCTGATCTCGGTGCTTTATTTCAAATGTGACAGTATACTTGTGTACAGCTTCTCAAATTTATTACATAAAGTTTTAATAGAGAGGGATTTTTTTTTTTCCTCTGGTAATTTCTTGGGTTCAAACAGAAATAATCCAATTATTTGTGTGTGTGTGTGTGTGAGAAGAATCTTTTTCTTTCCTTTTATTAAAAAATAGTATCTGGGGTAAGATAATAATAAGCGGTGACAATTACTCTACATTTTATAGGGAATCATTTTATATCAAGCAAAACCAGGAAAAAAAATCGGTAAAAACAACTCCCGGGATGTAATTAACTTGCCACGTTCCCAGATGAAAATAGGGTTTTTTGCATTCCTTCCAGATAAGATAACCTGGGTAAAGTAGTTCCTTAACCACATTATTTAGGATGAATTACTGCACTTTGTTGTTAACTGAGCTTTGTTGCAGTTTTTAGTAATTTGAGAACATTTGTGTATATTGTATTTTGCTATGCTTTTTAGAAGATAAATAACCTAATAGGAGTTGATGGAACCTGATAAGGAAAGAAGAGAAAGTATCTACTTTGCTTATTTGTATTCTCTTTTATGAGGTTGTTGTAAGCATGTGAGTTAGTTTGCTATATTAGAATATCCATATCCCTTTTTTATTTTTCTTTCTTACTTTTTTTTTAAAGATGGAATTTCACTTATGCTCAAAAGGTAACAAAGGTGTTATTTGTTCACAGAAACTAGAGTACTTTCTTCCTCTGTCCATTTGCACTAATCGGTCATAATCTTCTGGCACATCATAGCTTAAACATTATAACAGATGTGCTGTCTCAGAGTTATGATGTGTCAGAGAGAGGATTGGGCCTTTTAGTTTGAACAAGGGAACTGTTAATGAACTCCAGACTTTCTATGCTTTGGTTTTTGCAGGAACATTAGAAATATATATTGCTTTAGCTTATTGCAAATCCTTGCTATTTCTCATTATTGTAATTCTTACAGGTATATAAAATTATGTCAATTTATTTTCTCTTTGGCTTCATGAAGAAGGAGTCTCTTAAGTTCAGCTTCCCTTTAAGGATGACATTTAATGATAAAAGTAGTTGCCTGTGTACGTCTTCTGAGCAGTATTAGCATAAAGAGTATTTTTGTTTTATCTGTAATACATAGTTTGCATGATGCTGCAAATTCATACATGGCTTTTACTGCTTGAAAGGTGTAGTTCCATGCCAAGTGAGGTTCATCCAATTCTAGTCATATACCTTCTGTTTTGTGCCTTCTAGTTTATCTTTGATAAGTAGTGCTCGCTTGTCTATTTGCATGGCAGTTCCCCTGTTTAACTACCATTTTCTGGTTTTTAGTATAACTGGCTGTTATGTTCTTGTTGCTCAACCTAGTTACTCCTTTCTGTACATTAACTGCTTTTACATTGGTTGCCTGTTGTGCAACTTTAAGCAATATTCTTTTGACAGACACTAAGACTTTTTTTTTTACCATACCCCATGTTTTGTAATGCGTGTTTTGTCTTAACAGAAATTTGAATCAGTTCAATTTCATTCTCACAATATGAAGGCGTGGTTTAATTAGTTAATATCTTGCAGTGGTTATTTTTAATGAACTGGTGCTTAAGTGTACTAATCCCTTTACTGCTGTAAAGTATTTTTGTGAAATGAGGTTTTACTAGGGGATGTCTGTAAAATGTAACCTTGGAATCTACCTGTCTTTTTAGTTAACCATAGTTAATTACTAAGATACATACTAGTAGGTGCTGATTACATCCAGTTGCTGTGACTTTCGTTAACAGGGAAGCTTTTTTAAAATAAAATTGAAAAATTACTTTTAGAGGTATGGAGGAGAGTAGGAGAAATAATATAGTTTTGCAAGTCACGTGAATCTAAACAGCTGTCTAAAAAGCTTCCTGGTTTTCCTTACCTCACCAACCTCTTCTAGGTTGAAAAGACACGGGTGCAATTTCGGAAGTGTGTATGCATATCGAGGAATGAGTGTTCTCTCCATCCATTTCCCAATGTTTGTAGCTGTTACACAAATTGTCACTATTTTATATGCATTGTTATTGTCACATCAGGGTTTTTGAACTGAGTGGAATATTAACTGAACTGTTCTTATAAATGTTTAAAAATATCCTAACAACTAATTACAATGGAGAGCTATTGCAGCTAAAGCAATTGGACAATAACATAGAAGTCTTATTTTTCAGCTCTCGAGGTTTAACCGTCTTGTAGTCTTTCTCTGTTAATTCTTACTGATGAGTGAGAGGTTAAAATTCTGTTTATGTATAGATAATACACATAACAGGCTCAAGTGCTATACATCCTTGATTCTTGGTTGTAATACAAAATCATTCTAATCTGGTATTTCCCTTTTTAGCTTTTACAAGAAGCTGAAGGATGGGGTGAACGATTTAGCGAACTAAATGAACAAACTAAGATGTCTGAATCGTCTAAAGCAGATATAGAAGAAGTATTGAAAAACAAAGAGAGTCAAGTCAAGGTAAATTATGACAGCTAGCATTGAATCAAATTATTCACACTGATGCTAGTCGTTGAGTTCCAAGAAAGTCTAACAACCTCTTCTTGTCTTAATATGCATTAAGCTGTTCTGGGTTTTTGTTTGCTGTCTCCATCCTCTAATGTCTTGTTTCCTGCTAAGCAAAAAAGGTTGCTTAGCAGCACAATGGAGCAGTCTGATAGCCTTGGAAGCCAGCACGTTAAATAAGGAAAAACTCTTTTAGCTCTGATAAGAGTATTTGCATTTTTTTTAATTTGGAGCATGGGAGTTGGGAGTGTATTCTTACACGAGCGTACCTTATACACAAACCCTGCTAAAAGCATGCATACTTGGCTATCTGAAAAGTCTTCACAAGGGTACACCTGTTGACCTGCAGATATATGTTGTAATAGAAAAAGTATCAGACATCTGGAATCCTATATATGGGGCTCACTTAATCTACTAAGGGAACTAAATAAAGGACAGAAATCCTGAAGAAGTAACTGTAATGGTAACTACATTCTCATTGCTTGTATTTATTTTACTGTTTGTGTTTTGTGTGGGCTTTTTCTTAGTCGCTGACACAATACTTACTGAAGATGAAAGACTGGAGTTCAGCAATAAGAGAAGATGATGATGCTGAAGATAATCACTGGGACACGGATATAAAGGGTGAAACGGAGAATGGAGAGCATTTAGGTATGGTTTGTGTAGCTTCTCATCTTAAATATTAATTTAATAGATGTTTTAGAAATACAGCTTCAGGAAAGTCGAAAGATCAGCTTTGTAGAAGTTGGGTTTTCAAAACTCACCCAATGTTGTTTATGTTGGACAGTTAACTGATGCTTGGATGTTTCTGGAATAAGAGCCTATGCTACTATTGAGCAGTGTGTGGATATAGCTAAAGCATATCATAGAGCAATGTAAAGACTCGGTGCTCAGTCTCTTGCAGAATGGCTTTAGCCTATGTTAGTATTAAGTAGTGATTCTGAAACATTTTTAGGTGGAAACCTTGCTTTCATTTCTTCCTGAAGCTCCTCCCAGCAGTAGCACTGTGGGTCCTTAGAGCCTAATTTCTGCTTATGCAGGTGTTCCTTGTTGCAGGCAGTATGGTAGCAACTGGAATCCGATGGGCGTAGATGTGGGTCCCCTCAAAACAGCAGCACAGAAGAGCCTTTCTTCCTCCTTTTTCTTGCTGCAGCTTCTTTTTATGCTGGTGCTGATTATACCACAGGGCACAGCCCAGTGAATCTTACAGTGTGTGTATTCAGTATCTCACTTTTAACATGAGCATTCCGAGTCTGATCGATTGGCAAACAAAGCACTAGAATATAGGCATCCCCCCACTTCCCCCCCCTGCAATATGCTATGCCTATCACAGTATGTTGGGGATTGCTTTTTTATAAAAACAAAATAAAGTAATAGTAGCAAGCTCTGTCACAAGCCTTTTTGTGCTTTTTATGTAATGTATTATTCTATTCTGTCAATCAGATGATCAGCAAAAACGAACTGTGAAGAAATTGATCTATGCTGCAAAGGTGTGTGATTTTAAGAAACTTGTGGATGGAAGGGGGGAAACTAGAGGGAATACATGCAATTTTTATGATAAGTTTAATTGCATATAGATATCAGTATCACAGAGTTCAGCATCTTTTAATGTTTAGATATTCTTCATGCAAACAGTTTCTGGTAATCTTAAAATCTTGTTTTTTGTTTTTGTTTGTTTGTTTTGGGTTTTTTGTTTGTTTTTTAATTTTGATTGTAGTTAAATGCTTGCTTAAAGACCCTGGAAACGGAAAGAGATCAAATGTATTCAAAACTGTCTGATGAAAATAAAGTTAAAGGAGAACTTACAGGTAATTAAACATTGTTTTGCCTTTAAGATGAATAAGATGCTGCTTTTGTAAAATGGTTTTGCAGGCTGTAAGTATTACTTCTAGTAAAAACTGAATTAACTTTGCATTAATAGCTCTACTTGATTTTTAAATAGCTCTACTTGATTTTTAAATAGCTCTACTTGATTTTTAAATAGCTCTACTTGATTTTTAAATAGCTCTACTTGATTTTTAAAATGCCTGTTTGAGTTTAAGTTGCTTAGCTAGTTTAAATATTTTATTTTAGAGGTAAGGCAATTGAAGTGTAGTGATGTATAATGGTTGCTAAAGCACCATTTGCAAATTTTGTTGTACTCTGTTGGAGCGTTCTGTAACTGTTAAGTTATAGAATCTTAAAATACATGGGCAAAGTGATGTTAATAAGTAAATAATCCCTTCTTTACATAATTTCTGGACATGAAACAGTGGAGTTGTAATCTAAATTTTAAAACCATCTGTTAAAAAGGGTAGCTTAATTGTAATTAGTTTGTAATGGGTGCAAACTCAATACCTCTTAAAATCCAAAATACTGCATTTAGACAATTGAAACTAAAAGCATCTTGCTCTGTTTTTTTCCTTTGTTGTGTAGGACATACTGAATTAAACCTTATGAAATGAAAAAACTGCCACTTTAATTCAAATTAAAGCCTGTAATTAGCTATTGCTTTCATAGATAGCAGCCAGCAGACTAGTTATCACATTTGAATGTACTGTGCTTTGTTATTTGGGTGATGAAATGCTCTGTAAAACTGTATTTTTCAGTTTTTGATAGTCCTTTAAACTGACTCTTTGTGCTAGTGTGTGTTCCAAATTGATTGTAACTCTGTCCCATAAAGATATTCATACTTACTTGAAACTTTCTTTGTTTCTTGAAGAGAGGCATAGGAATAGTAAATAGGAAAAGAAACATGACTGATTTTAATTTGGAAAGATAAAGTAGTTTGACAAATATCCCTTCAGGCTACTCAGCAAGATCTTGTCTGAGTAAATCTGCAAGAGTATACGATGGTACTGATTTTACTCCTTTAGTAGAATATTTACAATAATAAAAGCCCTAAATGAAAATTTATATTGTGAATTACAAAACTGCGTTGTTGTCAAAGAAGCTATACAATTTGGAGCAAAGGCTAGATATACAATCAGAGCTGCGCTTTGTGGCAGGTAGAGAGGATATTTGCTGGCTTCCTATCAAAAGAAGCAATACTGCTTCTCAATTTGTGTGATTCATTGAAATATATTAACATATTATTGCTTATATTATTAAATCAACATAGGATCAAAGGTTTTTGCAGACTTCATTTTAATTTTGTAAATTGTGCATTGTCCCAATATAATTATCTCTAAATTTGACAGAACGCATAGAAAACCTTCAAAGTGAACAAGCTTCCTTGCAGTCTGAAAATGAACGTTTTGAAACTGAGGTTCAAAAGCTTCAGCAGAAACTTAAAGTAATGACTGAGCTTTATCAAGAAAATGAAATGAAACTACACAGGTGCTGGTTCCTCTTTTTATGTTCAATTCTTACTGTTTCATTTGAAGGTGATGCTTTGATTTGGGGGGGCTGAAAATTATTGAAAATTTGAATACTGCTTTCTAGAGTTTTCTGAATTGTGAAGACCCTGTTTCTGAATTTGTGAAGACACCTTCACGTACATTTGTGATCACAGTAATTTTATAGAAATTGTTTCCATGAAAGTAGTGGTATATTATTTTAGGATTTTCACAAGCAAGTACAGAAACAAAGGTAAAACAAGAAGTAACACATTTTTAGTCTATGAAATAATGTGGGTAAAGTTGGAAAGCTTGTTTGTTTTGCTTTGTTTTGTTTTTAATTAAGATATGATGTAATATAGCTATCAGTGTTGCTGAAAGATAATCAGTAGCTGCTTTAACTGTGAGGTATATTGTATGTAGTAAAGAGAGCTGGTAATGTCAGCAGAGAAGTGTTGCTATATATAAAACTAAGCTTAGAGTTAAAACATGGACAAGCTAACTATTATCAGTAAGCAACATAGAACCCCTGTGAATCAGGGTTTCCCCACCAAGACAGACAGAATATGAGGGCTGTACTATCGGCCTCACAGTCAGGGTGATAGTAGGGATTGTGACTTACTGATTGAAATCAGAACTGTGCTACAGGCTAGAAATAAAGTTGATTGGGATGGGATTGGGCATGTAGTAACCTTCAGAAGTGTGTGTGTATGGATGGGGCAGGGAGGGAGCAGGAGTCATCATTCTAGGGCATAATGGTAAAATTACAGTTTACTAGCCAGAATTTATTTCTTCAAGGAGCAAATGTAATCTTGAAGGCAGCAAGAGAAGCAGCACAAGTCTTGATCCTGTACTGAGCAGTATGCAGGACCTTTTTAAAGAATTACTTTCAATAACCTGCTCTGTAATATATATATTTGTATAGATATTTGGCATCCTTGTAGATGCAACAAAGCCCAGAAATCCACTACATTAACATTTGATTTTAAAAAAGAGGAGGGTGCTGGGGCGGGAAGGAACCTGTTAAAAAGAAGCTATGATGGGCAGTCAAAAAGGAAAAATGTTTGCAGACTGTGTGGATGATATTTAAAAATACCACACTGAAGCTCAGCAAATGTGTGCTGCTTATCAAAGATTTTGGAAAAGCCAAAACAGAGTGGGGAGAAGCTGGCGTGATGAGATAGCAGAATAAAAGAGGCTATTAGTATTAACAAGGCATCTTTTAAAAAGCTAGGCGTGTTCAAACAAGGGAAATAGAAAAGTGGGAAATGAAGATTGAGCAGAAAAGAAGTTTAAATCATGTCCAACAGATCCATGATTTAAGACAGTTTGACAGCTAAGGACTGCTGATTACAGGAAAATGACCAGTTTACCCATTGGGGGCTGTATGCAGCAGGAGTATCCATTAGTGTTCTGCAGAATTACCTTGTGCATATTCTGTGGTCTGGAATATGTGTTTTCTCTTTCATAATGCCCAATAAGGCGTAAAAAAAGAGGGATCTGGAAAGAAATGTTTTTTTAATAACTATTTTTTAATAGCTAATAACAACCTTTTTCTTCTCTGGAAAATTACTTTAAAATGTAAAAAAGTACCAGAACAAATCACTGAAAGTTAGTGTAGTTTGGGTTTTAGTTTGTTTGATTTGAATTGTGGCTGCTTTCCTCCCCCCCGCCCCTAATAGAAATATTCTTTGGGAATATGGATTGTCTTGTAAATTCCTTTTAGGAATAGTGGTAATCTAAATGTTTCATATACAGCAGTTAATGAACTGAATAAACGAATATGAATACAAACTAGTGCTATTTATGCCACTTCATATGTTGCCTATAAAACTGTTTATCTGAATAAATATCATGTACTCTTCATGCCTAAAAAATTTCAGAAGTTTTTCTGGACAGACCAACTACAAAATTGTTGATTTGAAACAGAACTAACCACAGTTTTTTGAATTTGCTTAAAGGAAGCTGACAGTAGAAGAGAGAGAACGCCTACAGAAGGAAGAAAAGCTTTCGAAAGTAGATGAAAAAATTAATCACGCTGCTGAAGAACTAAACAGCTACAGGTAATTACAGATTTTAGTTGCTGTAATCAGTTGTTCCAAAGTGAACAAAAGGCAATAGAGAATTAATAAAAACACCAGCATAAGTGAATGTATTTTCTTCCAGTTTCTTTGTTCTGTGTGTGTGTATGTTAACATGCTAGTTTGTGTGTAATAATACGTACTAAGGTAGTTTTTGCTTTGTTAAATAATTTGGGTATGGAAGATAACTGGCAACTTTTCTTCCATTAGAATGCTAATTGTATTGACATATATTAGCTTTCATGGAATGGTAGAAGTGGGTCTCTAATCTAGTTCCCTTTACTGAACAGAGATAAAAATACGAAGTTAAGAGAATGCGGTGAAATAAATGCAATGTTCAGTTTTCCTATAGATCCTAACATATTTATGTTGTATAGTTATAGTATTCTATTTCTGTATTTCTAAGCTTGTCAAATAGTACTGTTGTTTAGAAATTCTTTACTAAAATACTGTGATGTGGCAGTATTTTCTGTAGTTGTTTTTTAACTGCTTTGCTCTGTTTTGTGTTACACCAACGGTGTACTTCTGGTTTCTTTCTGTGGTTTCTGAAACTATGGCATAATTCCTCGATCTGTAATGTATATTCCCCATCTTCCTTCAATGTTTATGGGACTATTGACTCTAACAGAACGATACTGATCAACAATGCTTCCTGAAGAGTTAATTAGATAAATTCTTTCTCTAGAATGTAAAGTTCTTGTAGTCATTCTTCAGTATTCATACAGGAAGACAAAATTCACCCTTCTTGATTTACGCAGACCATGAACTTTGTAGACATCTTAATTTTAAAGAGAATATTAATATTGCAAAGGGAGTATACCTAAACAATGAATGTGTCTTTGGCCCACCCACTGAGAGAGTGTAGAACCTAGAGAGGCTGTGCACAGGGCAGCTGGCAGCAAAGGTGGCATCATACTTTCTGTGGTCTTGAAATAACTTCAGTGCAAGTGACTGTCCCTCAGGACTGCGGTGGCCTGTGACAGCATGATGCTCCAGCCACATTGGTACATTTGCTGAGCTGGGTGAGGCTGGCTGTGAGGGCACAGGTGGAGGGATATCCTTTATATTGGAAACATCGCAGACCACTGAAAAGTTGGGGAGATGTTGGGGTTTTTGTTTCTGTTCTTTTGTTTACTGTCTTGTTTGCACTAATCTAGGGCCTAGAATTTCCACTGCTACTGTAATTTTTATGTATCCCATGGGCCTAAGTGACAATACTGTCTTTTGGATAAAAAATTTTGATTATACCTTGTGTTTACCATTGTGTTTACTCTATTTAAAATGACTTTCCTCAACATTTTATTACAATGTCATAAATCCTTATTTTGTTACAGACAGCGAGCAAAAGATCTTGAAGAAGAGCTAGAAAGAACCATTCGTTCTTATCAGAATCAGGTATGTGCTTTGTGTTACTTGCCATCTATGCCAAGTAGGAGGGATGTTATTGCAACTGAAATACCACTTTCAGCTAGGTTGTGATACTGTATTTGGCTTGGTTTTGTTGGGTGTTCTTTTTGCCTTCCCCCCTGCCTTTCTAAATGCCATCTGGTTTTGACTGACACAATTTCATAGCACAGATAACCAGATAACTTTATTAAAAAGCTAAATTTTAAGTTTAGATGCCTCATTATAAATTATCCACAGACAAATTTATGAATAAGAGCATATACTCAATCTTAAGTTTTCTTTTTTTACATGTATAATGATCTAATGAATCTCTTTCACAGATTACTTCACATGAGAAAAAAGCTCATGATAATTGGGTAAGTTCCAAATACTGAATTTTCTGAACTCTGTGCATCTTCCTTTTCAGCTATTTGAATAGCTTGCTTTATCACTTTTCTGTTTCTTATTAAAAACAGATAATAAAAATTAACCTGTCACCTTTAAAGATGCGGATTTCTTGCAGAAATACACAAAACCACATTAAAAATACTGCTATCATATAAAATAGTTGGAATAATTAAGACAGATACCTATGAGCACAGTAGAACGATATTACAATATTATTTGCTATAGCAGTACATCTGCTGGAATAACATGTTACTATTTAACAAGTGTGTGACATTTTGCTAATAATAAAAGCTTTTGGCCTTGTTTTCAATGCCATTTTAATATTTTCCCTGGATGTACTTCACTCCTTTTATCTACTAATAGAAGACGTTATGTCCTGTGAGAACAGTATGTTCCACTGACAGCTTCCTAAGAATGCTTCTACCAAATCCATTTTTACCTTTTTTTCCAAACAGGAATCTTTAAAATATCTCCTGACTAATACATTCTTTAGTTTCACAGAATGGTCTGTATAAGATAGAATCATGTTAAAAGCTATGGCGCTTCGTGGTCATAATTTTACAGTTCTTAGCTATAAGATTTTAAAATAAAACTTTCTTTTATGAAATTTGAGACTTTAAATCTTGTACATATTCTGTAGATGCTTCAAAGCAGCTATAGCCAAAGAATTTCATTTCTGCGGTTTTAAGAACCTGCAGGAAAGCCATATCATTCCTCAAAAATTTGGGTAGCAGAGCTGCTCATGTAATTTGGTGACGTATGTGAGGATCTGTTTCATATGCTTTATACATGAGTCATATCTTGTGAAAATACAGTCCGCACGCTTAAGATGGGAAAAAAAAAAAGTCTTGGATCTAGGACCTGTGACATATATGAAGCATTTAATTAATAAATAGCAATATCTAAACATCTGATTTTTGTCCCTCCCCAAAGCTGACAGCCCGAGCAGCTGAAAGACATCTCAATGATATAAAAAAAGAAAATGCTCATAACAGACAAAAGTAAGTGCAATCCTGATCTAATTCTAAACAAACACAATTTGGCATGTGAGTATGTTTTGGATTTATGCAATTTGGTGTTTTCTAGACCTGTGTTAATCCATTGTGGACCAAACAGGGCAGAGAGAGCACAGTGTTCCATTGGAGTTCTGACAGAAAGGGAGTTATTTGAGCATTCCTGTAATGATAACATGCAAGGAAGTAAAAATTTAAGAACTATGTAAAGTGTTGAAAAGTTTCAAGAAAGAAGCAGAATGTAGTACTAGAACTCAAAGGTTTTGAGGGTTTGTTTTTTGTTCGTTTGTTTTAAATAGATATGTATCAACCAGAAGTCATGGTTACCTAATGATTTTACAGCTTATCTCAGAAATTAATACTGAGCTAACAGATCAGGTGGTAGTGGTTGTGAGGAACCTTTAGCTGTGAAGTTAACTAATACTTGGAATGCAGTTTAGAGTACTCATGAGAGTAGTGTCGTGCTAGGAATTGTGACATCTGACGTGCCACTTCAGCTTCTGAATTACAGTTTAATTACAGCAGCATAGAGAAATACTTTCAGGACTTCTTAAGTTCAGAGTTAGGGAATAAAATACCTTGCTTTATTAACCCTTTAAGTAGAAAGCCTAGCAGTAAACAGTGCAGTCCAGTAAAACTTTTGCACTTCTTTGTTATTTACTACTTTTTTGTTGTCTATTTGCAGATTAACTGAAACGGAATTTAAACTTGACCTTTTAGAAAAAGATCCTTACGCGCTTGATGTTCCAGTTAGACCATTTGGCAGAGGTACAGTATTGAATTGTAAAATAGAGCCTAATTGTTTTGGTTTATGGTTTTGTTTCCCAAGACCACACATATGTAATTGTTTGAGAACTATCTTGGCCATGTGTATGTACAAATAACAGTCATTTAAAAAAATAATTGGGTCATAAGTGACTCTAGGTCACGTCGAGTATTTTGTTGAAACTAAGAACATTTGTAGTATCGATGAGAGTAGACTGGGAATATGATACACATGGTAATTAGAGCACAACTTTCATTTCACTTACACAATTTAGTTTTAAACTTCACCTGAGAAGTTAATTACTTTATACAGTTTGCTAAACTAAATATTGTGAACTTGAGTATTTTGTTTTAACTGTTCCAGAGCATTCCCCATATGGACCCTCACCAATGGGCCGGCCTTCATCTGAAACAAGAGCTTTTCTTTCCCCTCCAACTTTATTGGAGGGTCCTTTAAGGCTTTCACCTATGCTTCCAGGTGGAGGAGGAGGAAGAGGTACAATTCTTAAACTTGAAAATATATTTATTCTGGATTTCTCTCTCCTCTACTATGAACCTATCACACCTTTTCCTCTTGCTGGTGACAAAAAGTATTAAAACAACCAATTCAATATAAACAGTTAATTGGACAAACTCTTCCTGTTTTTCAACTTGCTTCTAAAGCTGTCTAATGTGTAACAGTACAATGGAAAATGTCATTGGTATTAGTGGGTTGGTCAGTGGATTCACTTTAGAAGCATAGATTGAGAAAAGTGAAAAGCCAAACTTTATCAGTCTTGTTTTTTTCTTGGACAAATGGGGTTCTGCTGAAAGAAACTTACGATTTTAAAGTAAACAAAAGTGATTAGTTTTCTGAAGAAAAAATGCTGCCACTTTCATCTCATTGGTCTACAGTTGGTGAGAGAAGGAAGGGGTACCTGCATTGTCAAAAACACGAGACAGTTTTATTGGGGGTCATGATACGAGAAAGTTACTGATTCAGTAAATTGTTTTCCTCCCTTTGTTCTAAATCGGAGGCAGTCATTATACGCGGGGACAGTTTCTTCCCTAGTGATAAAAGGGACCAGGAAGGTTGTGTGTAAGGAGTAAAATGCAGAGACTGAGGAGTAGGTGAAAGCAAGCCATGGTGTCATGGGTTGTAAGGGAAGAAAAACTGTTCCTTCATATTTTTGATGTTGATGGAAATAGTGTAGATAAATGCTAGAGTGGAGTTCAGCATCTGTTACAGGTAATATAGAAGCTACTATTTAATTTACTACTACTATTACACCGGTTGAAACCTGTACTTATTTCATGGGAAGTACGTCTTAATGTCTCTTCTTATAAGGATTTCACTAATCAACATTTTTAAAAGACCAGCATGGACTATTTATTCACTTGTTTGTAAAAAGCATATCCAGGTGCATATGAAAGTTGATTCATTTTCTAAGTCAGAAAAAAGCTTGAGATTGAATGTTCAACTGTAGCTATACCACGTACAAGCAAAATCATACTTGACTATTTGTATAGAGACAGTAAGTAATAAAACTGAGCTGTCCAATGTATCTTTAAATTGTAGCTCAGCTGTTGCTGGTGAGGAAGAGTAAAAATTGGATTTCAGGATGCAGTATTAGCAAGGAAAGAGACTATGCAAAGGCATGACTACTGCCGATTTCACAATGGAACAGTAATGTAACTTGGGCAGATTAAGTAATGTTTAATGTTTAAGTAATGCCAGCTACAGTGCAATTATAGTGCTCATCTTACTTTGCACAAGGCATGAAATGGCTTCAGGTTTTAGGTTGAATTTTAGGATAGAGTATTAGAGAATGATACCAGAATTCAGTATTTCTGTGATTTTTCAGACCAAATCTATTTTAAAGGAAGCTTGCAACCCAAAATCACTCATTGTTACAGTTTCTCTTGCACTTGGTTATGTGTTGACCTGGTCTTCTCTTTTTTTTTTTCTTGAATAAAGAATTAGAAAGAACCAGAAGAGCATGGAATGTAATGTGGATATTTTCTTACAATGAGGGCATCAACTTTCAGTGTGCTAATGTTTTAGTTTGATTAGCAGCAGGTTTTTTAGCACTGAGAAGATTTATTGTGAGGGCACGAGTTTCTCCGATTCAAATGAACCGAAACTCTTAAAAGGATTGATTTTTTTTTTTTTTTTTTTTTTTAAATTGCAGGTACTCTAGATTGCACTCTTGTTGAACTAAGACTTTTTCATTCCAAATAAACCTTTTAAACACTTCTAGTAAACATAACTGGTCATCAGCAAACAGCTGGAGAGTCCTGTGGAGCCATGCACCTCTCATATCTTGACAGTGTTGGCATTCCATGATTTATTTTACTATTTTCAGACTTAATGAAGAAAGCCATAATAGAGGATTTAAAATACCTGGGTAAATAGCTATCTGATTTCTTCAATTAGGATCCAGAGGACCAACTGGCATGTATGAAGCTGGTAATGAAAGAGGAGAGCCGAGTTCTGACAGATTAACTGATCCCCACAGACCACCATCAGATACTGGATCCCTGTCCCCTCCTTGGGACAGGGAACGCAGGATAATTCTGCCTCCACCAGGTATAAAAATCTGCTTAGCTACTGTACCTATGGAAAAATGGAGTTACTGACTTGTGTATATATTTAAATATTTTTTTCTTAAAAATATGAAATATTTTCTTGGAACCGCATATGCAACTGCACTGAAAAGTTGGTTGTTTTGTTGGTTTTTTTTTTTTAATAGTAGGGTTTTTTCCCCTTCTTGAATGGTACGGTTCACTTGCAGTTCTTCTATGCTGTCTTTTAAATGTATATTGGTCCTAGCACTGTACAATCAACTGTTCAGTTTCATCATTTTAGTGGGGGCTTTTTTAGTGCATCAAAAGACCTGTCTGGGCTGGATAATTAACAGGAGATCTGAGAAAGTAAAAAGTTTTAATGGTACATTAGCCTTAAATAAATAAATAAATAGAAGCTAGCTAATGTTGAAAAATACTGTGATTTTAAAACAAACAAACAAACAAACAAACAAAAAAAACCACAAAAAACCCCACAAAAAATGAATAGCACAGGAGTATCATGGTACAGTCATCCTGTTTGGTACATATTTTGATGTTGATACTGCTTCTTTGATAATTAACAACAAAATCAGTCTTCGCTCTTACTTCTTCAGCTAAACATCTGTATTGCACACTATTAGTCAAGGAAGACAGAGATGAATCAAAGAGGATACTATGTAAACAATGCAGGGGGAAGGACAACCTTCCTGTATACCTGCAATAAAGAAGCAAAAATCCTACAAGTTAAAAAATTAAAAAATTAGGTAAACTACACAGATTAAAGCACCTCAATTATTAGATACAGCAAGCAATATTGTAGTTGCTACTTATCTGTGTGAAAGCCCGATTATAAAACTCAAAGTCCACTCAGGATGCAGTTTCTCATTCACCAGATCCAATCTTTTGACAGGGTGCTGCAGAGGGCTAGTCTCGCTTGCTTGACCTGAGCAAGGTCAAGACCTTTTCTTACCCCGTCTTTGCACTTGGATCTCACTGATGCAGATTGTCTTGTAGCTGCATGGTTGCTAGATCTGATGCAAGGAAGTTGGTGGAAACCCATTACAGCACTATGAAACACAATGGGAAACAGCACTCTGATGTAAGCGTGGCTTAAAACGTATAGTAACTGGTTTTGCCTTTGACCTTCATTTCTATGCTGAACCTTTGTTTCAAGGCCCCGCTGTTTATAACTTAGGAAATCATAACTTTCAAATTCTACTGTATGTTAAACCAAAAATCAATGAACTTCTATTTTTTGCAGCTCCTTAGAAATGTAAGCTGTAGTACATACTTGGTGGGATTCCTATGTTTGGGGTTTTTTAAGATTGTGTGCTCACCCTGACTAATAATCACTTCAGATATTTACAAGAGCATAAGATATCCGGAGAATTTTGCTGCTCTAAAATTGTATGGAATAGGGGGAATAAATATTTACTGACCTGTTTTGTGATTTCTTCAATGTTAGTTGAGCCTTACACTGATCCAGTTCTTCCTCCTCGAAGACAAGAAAGATTTTTCCCTAATCCTCCAAATACTGGAAGACTCTCTGGACCAGCAGAACTACGAACTTACAACATGCAGTCTTTTGATAAACCAGGTGGGAATTACTTCTAATATCTAATATACTCGATAATATCAAATGAAGAATCTCAGTATAGGTTGACTATATGTAGTAAGCCATGGTAAGAGGACAACTTCATAGCTACCACAGACCCGATGTTCCATTGCGTAAAAAAACAATTTAATACTTGCTAGCTTTGATGCAGTCTTTCCCTGTTACCAACAATAGCGGTCTCTTCTGTCAGGTGGATGGGATTCAGTGAATGGTAGTCGTGAGGTGTTTCCTTTGTCCACCTTCACTGTTCCGTGTGTTAACTATTCAGGCTTGGCCTTGAGTCTGTTTCGGCCCCTCCCAGGAGGCTCACCACAGCATTAAAATATCACAAACCTTTACTTGCATTTCCATGCCACATTTGGCAAAGTTAGAAAGAGTTAGAGTCAGTAAGACTGAAAGAATAACAGCAAAATTTTCAAATATCCACGGTCTTTGCGTACTGAACTAGAAGGTCCTCAGGCCTCCTCAGTCAAACTGTTTACGGTACTTGCAGCTTTTTGTAGTTCATAGTGCAGTTGCCCCCAACTTAATGACATATTTCACTGACCCAAGTACCATTTGTTTTAAATTGGCCAATGATGTAAATTCTAGTTTGTGATGCTTAGCAACAGCCAGAAGCTCAGAGGCAAAGTTTTGGTGACTTAAACCTTATCACTGAAACAGTTTAAGAGCTTAAACAGTTTAAGAGCTTAAAGCCTCAATACTTATTAAACAGTTTTCATCCTTATTTAATGCCTCATAAGTCACATGTGTCTGAGTCATCGGCTAGGTTGAAGCCATTAAACTCACGACAGAAACTTGGTATTCAGTTACGCATAGATTGGTATTCAGCCACCTGGTATTCAGTTACGCATATGATTAGTAGTAAGTTGCCATCTTTGTTGCCCAGTTTCTGGCGATAGGAGAGAGAACCTTTGTTACTTGGTGTCCTAATGTGAGAACTGGGAATGCTGCATTCTGTTTCCAGTTTTACAGGGAACTGTTCTCTACTGGAAGACAACTCTGTTCCTGTACAGCCGCTCACCTTCCTACCCCCTTTCCCAAGCCTCTCTGCATTTCATTTCTGCTTTCTACTAGTTTGTATTCCACTGAGGTCTTTCAGCATCCAGGTGCTAAAAGACTGAAGGACAGGAGAAGTGCACTGTCTTTGCACTCATTTCTTGTATCCATTTTTACCCTTTTCTTCAGCTGCTGGCAAACAACAATAAAAAAAAAAAATTAAAGAGCTGTATTCAGATCTTGGGCAGTTCAAAACCTACTTAATGGAAACAGGGTTTTGGATAACCTTGCTGCCAGCATTTAGCAGGTTCTTAAGCATATGTGAGTGTTGCTTTTTAGAGGCATATAATTTCACTAGACTTGGGTGAATATTTGTAAAAATAGCAACAAAACCACAACAAATTAAAAAACAAACAAAAACCAACCCACACCATCCAGCACATAGCATCTGACTTCACAACAGCAACCTGTCTCACAGTACTGAAATCAAGGCTCCAACTCTAAAGAGTGAATGAGCTACACTTTCTCAGCAAGATGATCAAAATGTTATTTAAAGTGAACAAAATAATATGCATTTTCCTAAGCTGAGGTGGCTAAATCTACAAAAACGTTAAACCTGAGGCAGATACCTGAAGCAGGAAACTTCTTGTCAGAAAGAAGGGTTAAAGCTTGACAGAGTTTGTGAGCAACTCTATAAGGATTTAAAGTGGAAAGCATTATGCAACATATGTATCAAGGCAGGATATTCTGTGTGTGACATAAGCAGTTAAAATGCTTCAGATTCTTAAGTAACAATAGGTCAGCAAAGGCAGGGCCTGCTTGAAATGTTGTGTAATTTAGATTTTTTTGAAAAGACCTATCTCTTCATTGAGAAAATAGCTTTGTTTGCTTCAGAGGAGAAGTAGTACAACGTAGATGAAAAATCTGTCACTTGTTAGAAGTACTGTTTTGGTCTTGTGCTTTTTCGTATTATCGTCTTCATTCAGGCAGAAGTGTAAGAACGCAGTATTTTTCAAATCTCAGGTTTGCTTTGACTTTTTTGGTTGTTTTTTGTGCGTGTTGTGTTTTTTGTTGGGTTTTGGTGCTTTTTTGTTTTTTTAAGAAAAGAGTACATTTAGTGTATATATTTTGTATATTTATATCCTGTCAGATTCTCTTCTGACAATTCCTTTTAATATTTTTCTCCAGTTGTTACTGAAAATACTTGTTCTCAGGGAAATATAAAGGTAAAAACACTGAAGATCCTATTTATCTCTTTATAAAGTGAGCACAGCAAATATGAGGATCCTTATTCTTATTTCTGTCTCATCCAGAACTGATGTAGTTCTGAAAGTCTCCTTGATGTTTAGCAACTATGGAAGGAATCAGTTTTTGTCAAACTTGAATAGGATTGCTGTCGAGCTCTATGGCAAGAGCATATCACAGTGCGGTCATTCCCAGAGTGGGACTTACCAAAGAAATAAAGTATTAACAGGAGGGAGGAGAAAAACGGAACTACTACGGTGATGTTAAGATGTATCACTAGGAAAATGCACTTTTAACTTCTGAAAAAAGTAGAAATACGGAAGAAAAAGCCTTATCTTGATACAGGAAACTTTGGTAAAAGCTGCAACCTTGTAATTCATGTCCAACCTGTACAGAAGATGGAGGAAATACTCGGACATAGCTTTGTGTTCCTCAGTTGTCTTTCAGTCTGCCTGCAGAACTGGTGCTTGGTGCAGTGATACTTTTTTTTTTTTTTTTTTTTCCTTGCCTATATATCCTGATTGCGGAAAAAATACTGAAATTGGTGGTGGGGAGAAGGAGGTCAGCACTGAATAACTTGTTTATCTTTTGGATACAGATGGACAAACATCTTCAGAAAATAGCCCACAAACAGAACCAAGTGGAAATGGGATGAAAGATCATTCTAATGTTAGCGTAAGTAGCTAAACAGAAACTTGATTGAAACATGCTTTAATTTTCTGCAAAATACTTAGGA
Source organism: Platalea leucorodia (assembly GCF_965183815.1). NCBI lineage: Eukaryota > Metazoa > Chordata > Aves > Pelecaniformes > Threskiornithidae > Platalea > Platalea leucorodia. The sequence continues at coordinate 27,288,210 of NC_138829.1, read as the reverse complement.
AAATTTGTCCCTAGTACGTTGGTCACATATTGCACTGTGCAGTCCACACTATAAAATTGTATGTGTACTTGTATCACAGCGCTTACCGTCTTGTGAACTAATTCTGATGTGTGACTACTGTAATCCCTGCTGAAAATTAATTATAACCCAAAAGATGAAACTGTGGTCAGGCTGATGGCCAGTGAACATCGATAGCCTTGCTCAGGATTATGCCGTAGCTAAGGCAGAGTTGGAACTAGCTGTTAGCTGGTGTGACAGCCTGCATCAAAGTGGGCCTGGTGGGATTGGAGGTGTTCTTGATTGGAATGTCTCCTTATCCCTTTCTCTAAGCCAACTCCCCTGTTTTCATTGTGTTGCAGAACTCGCTACCTGATCAGTCGCTGGCATCTGAAAGCGAAGCCATCAGTTCAGGGTTTGCTCCTCCACCTTTCCCTCCAGTCAGACCCCCGTTGATGCCCGTGGACCCTAGAGCACCTTTCATGAGACGAGGACCTCCTTTTCCTCCCCCTCCTCCTGTTGGCATGTATGGACCACGCGAATGTTTTCCAGTCCGAGACTTTGGGCCTCCACGCCCTCCACTGCCAAGTACGTAGCTTTTGTCAGCGTTTCCTTCAGGTTGATGAACACGAGTGCTTTGTGCAGGTAGTGATTACCACACTGGGTGAACACCAAGATCTTTATTTGCACATACGACTTCTTAATTCAGCTAACTGGGAGCATTGTTTCTGATGAAGGCTAACTGCGTCGTACGCTTTCTTCCTCACGGTTGCTTGTATTGATAACGTTTTTACAAATACTAGCTTTGGCTGGAAAATACACACACACACACTGTTCAGCATTTAAAGGGTTCTTTTTTTGGGTAGGAAAGCAAGTAGATGCTTACCTTAATCCTTTTCCTCCTACGAGGTTGCATCATACATAAATCTTAGAGTTTCATCCTTTAGCTTTGAGGGATGCTGGTGTCCATACAAAGACATGCATTTGGGATGTACTTGTTAATGGTTTTTCCTTGGAGTTTGCATTAGTGGAGCAAGATACAAGTATGAGACTGAAGGGCTTCCTTCTGCCTCCTGCTGTTCTCTGATTAACCTGTGAAGAACTAAACAGTTATCTTCCCAGGTCCCCGTAAGGTCCCCGTAAGGTCCCCGTAAGGTCTGGCAGCCGCGGGCTGCTACAGCAGACCAAAGGTGATGGTGGCAGCAGCAGCCCATTACCAGGCACTGACTGGTGGCTGCTGTGAGCCAGTTGCAGGTAACTACTGAAAAAAGGGATCGTTTTGTCTTCCCCCTTCCTAGCGTCTGTGTCTCTTTGGAGCGTAGCCCCTAACCTAGCTCTGCGTCCTGTCGTCTGTGTAGGTGGGGCAGGAGGAGCAGGTGTGCGTGTGCGGTCGTGATCGATATTAACTGCACTGCTCTGATTCTCTCGCAGTAAGAAATCCATTTCCAATGAGATCTTATCCTCACTATCCACCTCAGCGACCGGGATTTTTGCCTCCACCGCCACCTCCTGAAAACAGAGTTGAGCCACCTCAGCCAAATCCATCAGCTGTAGAGCAACCAGAACCCCAGCAAGAGACTTGACAGAGTCATTTGAGCAACGTGCGGAACCGTTTCTGTACTCTTCTGATGGCGTTTTTCCTTACGTTAAGTAACCGTTGTTACTTAGGTATATATAAACTACTTTGCTCAAATTGAAGCTTAATAGAAGATTCTCAGGATAGTATTTTGTAAATAAAGAATGAAATAACTATGAATATTGTGAATAAGCGATTTCCATTGTACAGTAGTCATTTTAAATTAAGTATTTCTAACTTGAGTAATCTCTTCAGAGGTGTATAAAATTAAATCATGTGAATCATATTTTAAAAGTCCAGCTGCTTGGTCCTTGTTTAGCTGTACAGGGAATCTCTCTGCATGCCAAAAGTGATGCTTGCTGCTTTACGAATAGAATGTGAAAGCAAATTGAAACAGTTAATAAAAGTCTACTGCAAACGAAGGCACTGTCGCTGTTCACATGGTACTATAGAAGGAGGCGAAGAGGAATTCGTATCGTTCCCTACTACGTCCATACTCTGTTAACGACCTCGGAGGTAGTCTTTCCGCTGTCAAACCGATAGTGTGGGCTTGTGCTTTACTGAAGATGTGTAGATGGGTTTTTAATGACATGGGAGGAAGGAGTCGGAGCGAAGCGATGCTTCAGCACCACCGCGTCCTTGCCGTTGAAGATGCACGTCTGCAGCAAACGAATATTTATTGTCTCAACATAGATTCAGTTTAGTAGTCTTCAGATTTTAACACTGGCATTGGGGAAGCTGGGTGTGACAAAAAAAACAATTCCTTGAGCTCTAACTTTGGAGAGCACTCGGGATTTATCAACAAAATGGCAGGAGACTTCTGTAAGCGCGCTCATCCTAACACAGCGTACAGGTGATTACAAGGGCAAGGCAAGGCAGAACTTCTTGTCTAGAACAAGCAGGGAAGCAAAAAAAGCAACAAAAGCGGTCAAGAACATGCTGCTGCAGGGAACATTTAAAAAACCCAAACAAACATACCATTTTAGACATGAATCGCGTCCATGCACATTTTGTAATGGTTGCTAGGCTTCACAAAAAAGCAGAATTAAAAAATACAAGAAAGACGTGACAAACAGCAGCGTTAATAATTCTGTGCCTATGAAAGCATTTGGTGCGTCGTCTCGTCCACCTCTTCGGGGTACTGCTTGCTTCTTCCCCTGCGGTAACGGCCGCGCTGACCTGCAGCCAGGGCACGGGCGTTTCGGCACCGTGCTGGATCTGGACAGAGCCTAGCTCCATTTTTACCGACTACTGTACAATGTAAACACTTGTGCTAGAAGCTCTCCTGTCAGTTTAGCTTCAACTTGCAATCCATGTCATTAATTAAAGCGGTGCAGTCATTTGGTGAGGGGCACTTTAAGATAAATAAAGAAGGAAACTGTTTTGAGCGAGCCCCCCGTGCAGCAGCAGCAGCAGCAGCTCAGCTGCCGTTCCCCCGCTCTCTGCAGGCACACCCCCCCCACGCCGTTTCAGCCTGTAATGAAAGTGCAGCCACCGCACCCCGTAATTAGAAGCTACAAAAAAAAAAAAAAAAAAAAAACAACCACAATCTCCAGCCCACTTTTTTTGTAATTGCTTAGGTCAAGTCTGCCAAGGGAGCTTTTTCTTTCGCGGCTCAGTACTTGTGCTCCTGCCATCGTTTCCACGTAGGCTTATTTCAGCTGCAAAACTCTTCCATGGCTCATTCCGGCCATTTCTTTATTCTCCTTTCTACTAGTTTAGTCCTCAAAGGCCTTTAGATAAGCCTTTGTACTTGAGCTGTTCAACGACTAATTTGACAACAGACCTTTTAAAGCATCATCCACATTAAATCCTTTTAACTGCTATTTAGCTTAATTAATTCAGCTGTTGTTGCATCATTTTTAGCCAATCGCTTGCTTTCGAAAGGCTCCGAGTTTGCCTGAAGGACTTCACCAGGATGCCAGACAGCACCATTCGGTGCTACCCTTGCCCTTGCTATCAGTCCTAGGAACAACCAGAACTGCCAACTATCAATTCGCCCCGTACACAGAACCGGTGGAGAGCACAGAGCTCCTTCGTTTGATAATACCGCCACCATAAAAACCCTTTTTTTTTTTTTCCCCCAACTCCCATTAAGGGTTGCAAACTACTTACCTATAAATGTAGCTAGATTTGCTGAACAAATACAGTATTTTCTCTGTGTGGGTTAAATATTTGTTCTAGCTTGTAACTAAGTTAACTGTCTGCAAAAAGCCAATTCTTCCTCCACCAAAACAATCTGCTCTATGCCCACAATGACATTGGAAGCTGCAGGCAAAACAAAAGTTTGCTGGACTAAGATCACGCAGGACAAGCGCGGATTAGATCATCCCGCAGAGAGAACAGAATGATTTCAGACATTTCCCCCCCCCCAGTAATAGCACAAAATTTTATTTGCAGACACACAATTTAAAAACGAGCTCCGATTTATGCAATAGGAAGCAGGGTGTAGTAACCTGACAGCCGTACTGAGATGTTTAACCAAGAAGGGTCACACAAGCGCTTACGCGGGGAAGTCCCTGTTCCCCCCCGCAAGAGAAACAGCAATCCAGTTCTAACCACCGAGGGCCTCTGGTCCGAGCTCCTGCTGCTAAATCTAGAACGCAGCCAGACTAACTTGACATCGCTGTCTCTTTCTTTTGGAAAAACAAAGAGAAACAAACATCAAAAAAATTTAAAACCCCCTTTGGGATTATGCAAGCTCAAAGTAATTTCACAGAGTTTGGGAGGCCCCACTCCCAATACAAGTGCGCTTTCCCCATTAGGGCCGTCTTAGTTTCCTAACACTTGCTTTCAAATTGTTTCAAGCTTGAATCCTTTCATCCTGGTATCACTAATTCAGATTATTATTGCTAAAAATACAAACAAACAACAAAACGAACTTTGATTTATTTCTCAGACAATAAATCAGTCAGTCAGTCAGAGGTGTTATCTGTCTACCTCCGACAGTGCTCAAGGTAAGGGCTTCACCCCACACTCCTGCCTTACCGGACTCCCTGTAGCTGTAAAGTAAGAAAGATGATAGTAGTCTGTGCGTAGGAAGTACAGCGTTGACTTTGCACCTGCAACACGGGCCGCCCCAGTGATCAGATTTCAGACCGTATGGAAAATCGATCCCACAACGGACAGCCGTCGATACAGCCTATTTTAAACACTGTCACTGCAGTAAGTGGAAGGACTCCAGCTTAGTCAAGTGGCCTGTCTCTCCTGCTCCTTATCTTTCTTACCTTTCAAGATTAAGGTAATAAAAAACAAAGCAGAACATAGGTTAGACTAAAAAGAGAAAGTCATTTATATAACAGAAAGGTAAACAATATACTTCCCAACTGCGTTAAGTAAGGCAGTCAGTTATCCATAGAAACACAGTAGTCCGCAGAGATAAAATTAACATCCTGCAACTCTGCTGAAACCAGAGGATGCAGCATTTTCTTCAGGGACTTGCACAGAAAAAGGCAGAAATCCCGATCACTTTAGGACCAAGTTTAAGGTCCAGATGATGCTGAACAACCCCTATCAGAGTTAACTGCTACCTAAACCTCCCTCCTGAGGCCGAGCCCCGAGAGGCACTGAGACCAAGTCCCATGATTTCACTTTACTGGAACATGAAAAGCTGCCTTTGCCTTATCTTTCTTACCCACAGCATCTCTTCAGTAAGTCGGTAAATGATCTTGCAGACCAAATCTAGAAGACCTAGGAGACCGCTTCAACACCAAGCGGCGCGATTCTCACGCTTGGAAGCGGTTTGGACTACCATAAAATGAAGTTCAGAAGCTCAAATTAAATCCGTGCTCGGCGCGCACACACTGAACAGCCACTCCGACAACTCTCACAGCGCAATCAGCCACTGCAGGGCATGGCCGCTCCTCGGCAGCTTACCAGACATTTGCGGTTTTCATTCAGAAGGCACAGCTACGTACTCTTGAGTACGGATAAAAGGTCAAACTGAAGCATTGCAGGTATTCATAATCTATTTAATAGTGGGACACCAAAGAAGTACTACACATTTTTCTTGAGCACATTAGATTTGGATTGAAGCAATTGCAATGGATGCAGGAATTTCTCAAAAATCGTCGTCTATATTCTACAATCCACAGTTTACTGTATCAGTCTAGTAAGTCATATCATGATATACCGTTCGTGCTAACTGGTCTGATAGCCTGATCTTTAGCAAAGCGTCCTTCTCCTTCCTCCACCCCCCCAAATGTTGACAAAATTCAGCCAAATTAAAAAAATTACCGTACGACTTATTTTAGACTCTTTTGTTGACCTAAACACAATGGGAGCTACCAGTTATACACAGCTTATGAACGATGTTGCGTTTTAATTCTAAAAGTCTTCATGCTGATACAATAAAATATTTTATACAGCGATCAATTTTTAATGCTTTATTCATTGATTAAAAGAATATACATTTAACATAAACCATACAACATCAGTCATCAATTCAAACATTCAGCTGGTTTCCTTACATTTTCTGTCAGGATTTTTTTTTTTTTTATCTGATCACATTTATAAGATAAAATCTCACCACATCTGGCATATACACACACTGTGCCAGTGGATTCACTCTACTGATGTACATATAAAATCCGCATGGTATGTGCTCACTGGAGACAAAACAGCGCACACCTGTCAAAAGGTCATTTTAATATAAGATGGTAAAACCATTTGTAAAACACATATAAACTTTTTCCATAAATAGAATCATATCTGGACATCTGTTGCATAAATTGTGTTTTCCAAAGCTTACAATATAGCAGCCAGGTCTCAGCACTGCTGGGCACCCACGTTGGCCACTTACTTTATTATTGCAGACTGTCCTTTAAACATTAAATGCACAACATTCGTACCACTTAAAACTGGGGTCAGGTGGAAGTCTCACAGAGACCACGTCTGTACCGCGGTTGCCCTGAAACAGTTAAATCGGCTTTTAAAGCCTCTCAGATATAACAAGATTTTAAAACATACTTCATGGAATGTTCTTCATGCATCATAGCAGCTCATACCTGTGATAGAACAAGCTTTGTATTTGTTTCCTTTCCTTCCTTTACATTCACTATTCACAGTGAAACAGGTGCATGTTTGTTAAGAGTTCTGAGGTTGCTGACTGAGCCACAGCACAGCTGTGTACCACAGGTCGAAATTCGACCTTATATATTACAATCTAGCAGTATCTGGCTGGCCAGAAGTTGGCCTGCCCCTGCCAGCATGTGGGCACTTCTTCGTTTTTAATCTATTCTTTGGCAGCTGACACAGGCGCTGACAGAGAAAATCCAGTGACTTGGTTGCTAGGGATTTCACGACTAATGTTTGTTTGCAGGTGTATACCTTTGTATTGAAGTCTTCACTGTTATGTTTTTACCTCATCGGAGTGCACATTCTTGTTTTTTTCTTTTAAACTTTGGCCCAAAGCTAACTTTTAAGGAAGATGACAGAACATGAGAATAAACGAGGAGGAGTTTGCAAAGAATCCCAAAGACTACAGCTTATGGAGCGAACCTGTAATTGCGGGTACCTGAAAAGCTACTGTTTCACACCGCCGCTTAACAGCCAAGAAAAGCTGAGAATGGTAGTTAAGTCATGCTTCAGAATCTGCACGTGAAATAAAGCAAGGTGAGAGTCTTACAATGAACAGCCCTGGATAGACTTCTCTTCCTTTTAAGCCTATTAAGTAGCATGCTACCAGATTAAGCACACAATGACAGCATGGAAATCCACTGGGCTATGGATATGGGTATTAAAAAGAGTTGGCTCCTGAGCACAGAACTCCGATATAATAGTAAAATCATTCAAAATGCAGTTACTCGATAAAAGTAAAGTTAGCCGGCAACCTCAGACAGCCTTTGGCTGTATCTCTGTAAGGTTTGGTAGACAAGTCCATTAACCGTGAAAACCCTAAACACTGCCACTTTCAGCTTCTAAACCAATACCCGACTACGTTCTTTGATCAAGAAGTAGAATACACATATATAATTCTATATAGCTAATACTGATTAAACACAGCACAAAAAGGGGTTAATTCACGCTACTGAAAAAACATAATAGGACCCTACTTGCATATGTAACCACAGGAATTGTAAATAAGGAGCTAAATGCCTTCACTGAAGCTTTGCATCTCTCTGTAAAAGTGACGGGTTGGCTCAGTGAAGACACTGAGCAGCTCGATGTCCATGACTGCGTGCCAAGGTCGACCCAATCCAAGAGATACTTGCTCAATGAGATTGTGTACTGGATCCACATCCTGATCAGCCAGTTCTCCTTGGTCAAAATCAATGCTTTCTTCTGTGACTTCGAGAACTTTCAGGTCAGAGCCACGAAGACGAGCGATTGCAATAAGATTGTGAGCCCAAACTGTGTAACCTAGGGGGGGGGGGAAAAAAAAAAGAAAAGTTGCTCTGTCGTTTTGCTACAAGGCATTTTTCTACTGCAGTACTTAATACCAGAGCATCTCAACATCCTTCCCAACCTATTTTTGTCATCTTCCATCTGGCAGAATCCCCCTACAGCTTTTTTTTTGTTGTTGTTGCAAGTAGTAAAGCCCCATTTTATATTCCAAATAAGGAAGTATCAAAAATATTTCAGGTAGTTTGACCAAGCTTTTCTAGATCTAATTTTTTCACCAGTTGTAGAAAAGTGGACTTCTTTACTCCAAGTTAAGTTGTATCTACAGTTTCAAACCTCCTGTGATTTACTTCGTAGTATAAATAAATAGAATGAAAAAAAGTGAGTAATCAATTATTTTAAGTGAATGTACAAAAGGACTGTTTTAAAACTGTGTTTGTGCTAGAGAAAAAAAAAAAAATGAAGTTGGCTTTTGTTGCATTAGAGGTAGACTTAAAAAAAACAAACCAAAACAAAAAACCCCAAACCAAACAAATAAAAAAAAAAAAACTCAACACACAAACTAGAAGCCTCTCCAGGAAATAGCTCACACCAGTATTAAAAAACCCCCAAACTGCAAATATCTTGTTATTCTATCTGAGATTAAACATAATTACAAAGCTTCCCTCTCTTCCCACTAGTGTATACTGGCATCCCTCTTTAAAAACACCTACTCCCCAGTTACCTGTTAGCTTTCTGTACCCTGGCTAAGGCAAATGCTGAGCTCCTCCTTATTCAGATGCAAACCACAGATGATCTGGGAACTTCCCTTTTGGGGAGCTCTGCCAAGTCAGCCCTTCCACTGCAAAAGGAAAGGCTCATTTCTGCCTTCATCATCACTCTCACAGGTGCTAAGCCTCTTGGTGAGATGCCCACTTAGATTCCAAGTAAAGCTGCAGTCTGCACAGTATTTGAACTGGGAAAGTTAAGCTGCTGGAGAGATAAAAACTAACTGTGGTTTGGTCTTCAACAACGCAGTTAACATGCTCTACATCATAATGTTTCAAAATAAGACAGCTAGTTAAAGAATGAAGAAAACCAATGTCAAAGTAATGAAGAAAGGAGAATTTTTCATTCTGTTTTACTTTTTCTTACTGTTTGTCTCTAAGGTTTCCTGTAAGTATGCTGCTCAGGGTAGGTTTTCAACAAAGAAGCCTGCACACATCTGTATGGCTCATTTCTGGTACATTAACCATTAGGAATGCATGAATTTCCACAATTTTCATCTGCTGATACCTCACCTCCAGCACAACTGTCCAGAGAAGATGAAGCTGTCAATAAGGCTGTAGGACATTACACCCAATGGAACCCACCTGTCATCGTACCCACCTGTACGATGACACCACCCTATATCAGGATTTGAAGGCGCTCACACCACCTTCCAGTTATCTTGATCATAAAGGAACTTACTAAAGAAATCCTTGACAGAAAGTGCAAGAATAAAGGGAACAACAACCATGGTCAAGTCCCCTGTACCGTCCTTGTGGTTCAGGTACACGGCTTTTGCTAGAAGTTTTCATGGTCAGATCCTCTATGCTCTGGAACAACCATCTTATTCTCAACTTAATCTCATTTTAAATCAACTTTCCTTTCAAAAGTTTTGCCTGAAGTTTCTCAGTAACCTTCCAGCAGCCAAAAAGCTTCTGCCCAGCTAAGTACTGAGAGGTAACAGGCAATGAACACTTCATTACAAGTATCACAGAACAACAAATTCACCATGGGCACACCATAATTTGTTTTTCCTTGCTAGTAAAAATTTCAACTTTCATTTTGCTCGTGGACAGAATAAACCCAAGAATCTCCTAGGTAACACAACATGTTTACAACACAAAGTCTTGAAAATCCACATGAAGTGTCCTCTTAAGGAGGAGGGGGGGAGGGAAAAAAAAGGCTTCAGCCCCCATAGAAGAGCTGTGCTTTTTAGTCACAGTGCCAGATCATACCACTCTGACTATCCCACTGTCCCCATCCCACCCCAAACGACCACACACTCTTCACACCCTTCCTTCATTCTGCGAGAATGTATTTAATATCCTTCAATCACCTTTCCTCTGCTCCTGAAGATGCTGCCTTGGTGGAAAGATGATATGACTTCCCACAAAAGACAGAAGAGAATCTCGAGGGACCCAAGGAAAAGAGTGTCCTTAGGGTATGTTTTCCCCCTCCTCTTTTGGTTAGTGACAAGTGGCAGCCAAAACTGTATGTAAATCAAAGCCTTTTTCAGAGCAAACTAACAGCAAAAGAGGGAAAACCAAAAATCCTGAGAAGTATTGGAAACTGAAGAATAACCACTTTAGGAGACAGGAGAAGAAACCTGAGCACTTACATAAAAGGCCAATTATGGCACCTTGAAGAAAAGCACCATTTTTTCCTGAAGGAAGCTTGATAGTATCATGAAGAATATGACAAGTGGAACCAGAAACCATTATTTGGTAAACCTCAGAAAATACAAGCGTGAGGCTAAGACACTGTACTGAAGCATCACGGCATTCTAGATCTTTCTTCCTCGTCATGTTCTTCTCACAGTTGCTACACTGGAAGAAAGATGCTTATGCTATAGTACCAGAGGAGTCTCATTCACAGCTTAAAAAAAAGATCAGGAGGCATTTATAAGCAGCTTAGCTAGGTTCTGCTGCAAGGAGAAGAGACAAGGAGGGGACAGAATCTGAATCCCAGCATCAGAGCAAGGGTGATATCTGGCCATTTTCTCCCCAGGTATAGACAGCATCTCTCCAAACAAAGAAGATGCAGCAACAACCATTTGCTAGACAGAATTGTAGAAGGTGTTTGCTTTCCCAATGCTCAGGCTAATACCTTCTACTGAACAGACATGCACTGATATTAAATGATACTTACGCTAGCTTATGTTCAGATATTTTACCACTTTTTAAGTTTAGATAATATATTGGAGGACTTCCCTGTAGTAGGAGGATAATTTAAGGCAACATGTAATTTTTTTTTTTTTTTTTTTAAAAGGTCCTCAAACTTGTATCCAAATGTTAAAAGAAACTGCTAAAATCCACATTTAGAGTGGTAAGGTCATGTGCCAGCACCCAAAATCTGTCAGACCTGGAAACCATAAAGAAAACACAGCTGAACTGGTTCCCCCCCCCCCCCCCTATGATTTTTCAGTAGAAGACAGTAGAAAAACTTTTTCTAGCAAATACAGCAGGACCTTCTGACTTCAGCCAACAGAAATCTGAATGTACAACCTTCACTGCTGAAGGTCTCTCCTGTTTGTGCTGAATGACTGGAGATTTACCCTCCCAAGCAGCCTCAGGAAATCAGCATTCATTCTTATGCAACACAATACAGAGTCATCACTTAACTCCTTCATGCATCGGCAAACTTGGTCTTGGTAAGCTGATTCCAGCACAAACAAAAAGAACTATTCTGAATTATTTCAGTTTCGGGTGCCTTAAAATTTGCCAAACAACTGTAACTTCTAGCAAGTACTGTACTGATGACAGAGCTGAATACAAAAGCATGCTTTTTTTTTTTTTATTTGCAGTTACATGGCAAATAAATAGGTGGGATAAACCTTGCTCTGGTATTACTGGTGAAACCAATGCACTGAGCAAGGCAACCTCCTCCACATTGTATTTTTCAGCTTTCATCTGCTGGCAAAGTCTTACCAAACTGGTAAAAGACTTCCTCCCCTCAGCCTCGGGGCACTGAACCCATGTTATTTACAAACAGGAAGCAAAATCATCTCATCTTGCCAGCATATGAGCTCACAGTAAAGCAGCAAATGTGTTCACGTTCACGTAACCAGCCACTTGGTAGAAACTGCACACTGCAGACCGCTTTCAGGATAAGCCTCCTGGAATGCTCAGTTCTTAGTTATCCTCATTTCTGTGAGCAGTCTAATAAAATCCTACGTGACTTCTCAATAGAAGTTAGGAAGCTACAAGTATGTTTAGAACTCATACACAATAAACACCTTCACATTTTCAAACATGAAAATACCAGTATAAGGTACAACAGCGTATATAGCAACTGTGCAGCAGACTTTTGAACGCCACTCTACTAAAACACATTATGATTAGAAAGGCTGAAGTGTTTTAAGTATTTCAAAGTCACATCCTATGCCTGTGCTATGTATTACCTACCATGAACAGCTAGGAGAGACAGTCTTGTGCACCTCCAGGCTAATAAGACAAGTGGATCTTCATTCCGGTTGTCGCTAAGATCTGGGAAGCCAGACATATCTATCACATCATTCATTAGTATAAAATGAGTGAGGAACTTGTCATACTGCCTGGATATGAGGTCAACAACAGCCCCTGAAACACAAGTGATGTAGCTGTCGAAGTGAATCCTCTCTAGGGGGATACTGGGCTTAAGAATCCTTAACATATCATCACTCTTGACATCAAAAGCCATTATATAGACCCGAAGATTAGTGCTGTTGCGAGTCAGCGCCTTCCAATTCTCATCTTCTGGCATACTGTCCAATGACTTGTGCATTATGGAAACACTGTGGACCAGGAGAGACAGTCGATGCAAAGGCACGTGGTTGCTGTCAGCCAGGACTCTTGCCATTTCAGCTGTAAAATCACAGAAATCCAAAGCAAGCGAACGCAGATTCACAAAGCGCTCCAATTCAACTGCAGTGATAAGAGTGGTATTACCAGGGATGTGGTTGTCCAATAAGCTCAGATGTTCCATGGTGTTGGCTATGGGGTTTGATAAGGAGGACAATGATGTGGGAGTTACTATTTGCAGCATAAACCCACAAGACAGCCATTTCAATTGCCTGCTATTGCCTAATATCTCTTCAAACAGCTGCTGGATTCTGCAAGTAAACAAAACAGACAATGATCCTATTAAACATGGTTTAGTCTTACCAATTGCATACCATTCTATTTTTTTTTTTCTTTGAGAATTATTCTTCTTTCATTTATGGTCTTATTCTGCAGGAAGGTGCTATTATTACAGTTCTTGTGAACTACAAATGTTAGAAGCTGACTCTGCAGACCTCCCACAGCAATTTAACCTTCACTGCACTTAAAAGGTTAAAACTGTAAACTATCTTGAGAAAAATTATGTACTTTGTCTTTCAAAAAACAGTGGTACACTATGAACCTTCATTTCATGTATTTCTCAGCGCGTATTTAACACCCTCCCACATACATTTTAAGGTTATGCAAATAAGAAAGCCTGTAATGCTTTTAAAACATGGTTGTTTTTAAAAACAGCTTTTCATATTTGCTAACCTCTCCAGAACTGCAAACTCAATATGGAAAAAAATAAGTCGTTTTCAATGAAAGGTTGCAGAAACTTGACTTTGAACATAAGTTAGAATGATCTGAAACTACTTGCTTGACTTTGCTCATTAAAGGGTAAAGAACAAACATATACGAATATCTTTTAAATAATTCTGAATGTATAGCTAACTGGGTTTTCCAGTGTCAACATGTTCAAGTTTTACCAAAACAACTTGGACCTGGTAACATTTCGATCTCAGATTATCAGTGCCAGATGATTCTGGCACTGCCAGAATCTCATGCCATTTATTACGCTGTATGATTATTATGCACTTATTCTGATGCATCCCACCTCTCCTACCCCTTTATTTTTTTTAATGAAGGTATGTTCTTTAAGTTAGATATTTAATTCAGGAAGGCAACAAAAGTATTTTAAGATAAGACTTTGAATACTAAATTCAAATAGTACAGTCAAACTCTACAAACTTTCTCCAAATAAATATTTTTCCAGTCTTCATCCCACAGCTGCTAAGGCCCCAAAGAGTCCTCCTGCCCAGACAGCAAAGTGTTCTTTGAGCATACACATTCTGGGACACCTGTGTGGATGAGAGTTTGACCTCAAACCCTGGTCAGCCAGAAGGAAAGATCAGCATTTAAGGGAAGCAGTTGAGCCAGGCTATGACAGTTCCATGAAACGCCAAGAAATAAGATATAAACACCTCCAGTACAAAATTTGCAGAAATCTTTGTGCCTCAAATCAGGTAATGTTTTGCATAGAACACTTTTTCCTTTATTGTTATGAATATCTGTATATTTTATACATCTAAGCAAAACAATGTTACAACGTTATTATTCTCACCCACGTATCTTTAATCGAGATAATGTCCAGATAAAATTAAAGGCTTATTGAGCCCACCATCCTGACTGACAGCAGAGAAACACAAACGCCTGAAGCGTGACAGAACAAGGAAAGCACGTAGGGATATTTCTCAAATATCTCCTCAGTTCCCAAAAACTTGTAACTCGGACCTCCTGAGCCAGAGGTGGCTTTCTGTATTTAGTAACCCTCAGGGACCTCACTTCTACAAATTTACCAAGTAAGCTTTTAGCAGCTGTAACATCCAATAATAAAGAACTCTGCAGTGCGATTCCCCCCTCTTCTTGCTTGCTCTGAACCTGTCACCTACTGCCTTTGATGCCCCATAATCCTTCTGGTGCGAGAAAGTTAAAAGATCAATCCTTATTCATCCTCTCCCTCTGCAAATCCTTATTCATCCTCTCCCTTGCCTGCACATGCTTTCTTCCTTCTCCTAAGAATGTACTGGGTTTGCAAGGCCTGACTTCTCTTTCTAAGTGGAAAAGTTGGTGTGGTTACTGTATTTATCTATTATACACCTCAGAATAGTTCCTAAGGTTTTGCCTAGTACAGTCATCACGTTTAAAGACTTCAGTTCTTCCAGATCTTCTCTGAATTTTTTTTTTTTTTTTTTAAAACTGAGGACTGGCAACTGTGACGCAAATTAAACGCAGTTTTAAACAACAGGTCAAGAGTCACAGATAGTGTAGTTTTGCTATTTTATTCCTAAATTCTTTTACAGTTCAGATGAGCCCTGTTTGATCCTGGCAATGTTTGTTTCATAATTATTCCTACCAATGCTTAAATTGAAGGCAGATTCTCTGACAACCCGCCAAAGAAAAAGGGTCTACCACACGAACCTCTCTGATTTCTTCCAATGAACAAAGACTCTTCCCTCCCCCCTCTCACCATACACACCCACGAAAGGTGCTGTAATGGTTGCAGCAATGGTACAATTTATGTTGTAATAGTCCAAGTAGTCAGTCTTAATAGTGCTTGTAATATTTTGCAGAACAATTGAAAAGATAACATATCAATTTTGAGATGCTCAGTAGAATACTACCATCTATATACCTCACTGCACTAAAAATCTGTTTAAATTGTTTCCGATGCGACTTAAAACATCTAAGCTCAGACGAGTACTGGTCTAGTACTCGTACAACTTAATGAAAAGAAACATGATACAGAACTCTGCAGCTGTAGGGTGGGTTTTCTTCCTCTTCCTTGTGGGAATTGCACTAAGTAACTTTTTAAAAGAGAGATACTGATTTAATGCTATCTACACATCAACATTTTAGTGCAAGCACCGAAGTATTTATACAAGTATTTAGATTTGTGCTAACAGTCTACCAACCCGTAGGTCCTAAGAAAACTTTCCAGCCACCTTCCTCCAGTTCTTTGCCAATTTAATAAAAAGAGATCAAACATGTCAATAGAGAATATTTAATAGTGATCAGTTTTGCACTGTTTTTAATACCTGCTTTATATAAGGCCAGACAGGAAGCACAATACAAACCACATGCCATTAGTTTTAACATGTTTCAAGTAAGTGTTTCAAACACCCTAACAGGGGTTTTTCCTCCCCTGCAAATTCTTATGTACATCCTATTTTTTACAAATAGACTGCATCTAACCGGAGTTTGCAAAAATAGTCTGAACTGTGTTCTAGAAATTTAGACACATTAAGTGAGTTCTTCGGAATTAACACCTACTTTATTATCATATTAACTTTTACTTCAACTGCCTAGCCTGTAGTACAACGTTTATCCTAACTTACACACAGTCATCTTAAAGCTCGCTTATAAACCTGAAGTTTAAGCACGGTTTAGTAAGTATAACACAAAATATAAGCAGAGCTCAGCACATGCCAGAAAGCAACATAACCTAGTGATGCCTCAACAAGCGTACTTAATCAGTCCTCATTGCTCCCTGTAAGCAGCAATTACGGGATGTTCACCATCAACCTGAAACCTACAAACAATCATACTGGAGCAAACTATTTAAAAACCAAAAAACTCAAAATAAATTACTTTCACAATTAATGGCCCAAATAGCGCTTTCAGACAGAGGACAGACCAAAGCCTGACTAGACAGGCTGATTACTGCTGAAGCCCAAGCAACAGTCCTGACCAGTACCGAAGCACATCCATGGCCCTGGACAGGAAACAAACATATTAATAAGGTCCATATGGAGCCTGTTCGTTTAATTAAATACTATCAATCAAAATGTTTTGTTTAATAACAGCGGCTGCTAAACTGGTTCTTTTGGAACCAAACTATCTGAACCACACGGATCAATCACGGGAAGCAGATTTCAGAAAGCCAAAATTTTAAACAATTACCCTTTGTTCAACTCAAGATAAATGTATTGTTTATGCTGAGCTTCCCAACAGTAATGAAATAAGTTGTAAAGAGAATTTTAGAAAATAACCAGGGACACATACGCTATACAGAAAAAGAACAAGCATTAAAAACCCATGCTGATCACTGCAAAAGTACATTTTTGAAAACACAACCCAAAGCCTTAGTCTTAACCTGGGGGAGCGTTCTAATGGTTCTGTGCTAGCTGAGATTTCACCCACAGTCTGTTACACCCAGCTGAATGCCACAGACTTAAGGAAGCGTCACATTTTCTTCCCTGACTGCTTTAATTGCAGGAAGTTCCTGAAACAGCCAGTAAGGTTTATCACCATACGGGTTCCAAAAATCCGCAGCTACCAATAACGCTGTCTCCAAAGGTTGCTCCATATCTTTCAGTGTTAGTTATCAGTATCCATGTTTTGCAACTTAACTGATGCAAACCCCAAGTGCAAAAGACAAGACTAAGGAGTAAATCTGCTGCTAGTGCTGATGAACTTGAGAACACTGAATAAAACACTGCCAGCTTTCCTTTCATTTAGAAAAAGACTAGCAAGTTTCAAGTACATTGTTTTATTTTAGCAAAAAGCCCACCAAAACCAAACAGACAAAAAAGAGGTAGCATTTATTTGCTCAGTCCAAAACGTGCTGAAGTCAATATACACCTAAAAGACTAACTTCAAATTAGATAGTAAGCTTTGAATGGTTTATGGCTCTGAAATACACATACTTAATTTTGTTATTTGTTTGAATAAATGTTTAACCATGCACTCAGCTGAGTAAACATCTGCTTAGATGGCTCCCTTCAAGCCCCTTGGCAAAGATTTGATTATATATTTGTGTTTTCACAACAGAGAATATGAAAAAAGGAGCTTTTACCAAATCAGCCTTTTACCTGCACTCAGCACTACGCTACATACGTTAAATAGAATCCCAAAGCGCTCCAAGTTCTGCATTCTAAGCATAATGGATGACAAAGACACAGTATGTGACACACATCTGTATTTGCACTGTTTTGCAAATTTAAGTCAGGCCCAAGCATTTAGTTCAATGGTTGTTTTCACCTACACACATTGATCTGGTAACATACCTGCACTAGTTCTAAAACGACTGTAAAAAATAATAGTAAAGATCTAGAGTAGCTGTACTTATTCCACTCCCAAACTCCTGGAAGAAAGATGTTTAAACTGACACAGATTAAAATGACGGTATTCAGGTTTTATCTATATGGAAAGTTTTAGCAGAACTGCTAAAATAGTTAACTTGGCATCACTTCCTCTGTGATAATTTATTCCAGAAGTCAGTAGCTTTTTACACTGTATTTAACCTTTTCCAAAGAAGAACTAGCTATTCTGATTATAAGCATTCAAGGACTGTACCGTAATGTAGATCTGGCAAGCTAAAATACACCTCCAAACTAAACAAGCACATTGTGAGCTATGATCTTCCAGGAATTCTGCAAATACATAACCTAGTTTTGAGATGCAACTTGAAATAAGTTGACTGTGTTTATGTTCTCGTTTCAAGTTTACTTGCTACATCTCTTCAATTCTTGTGAAATGCAACAGATTACTTCCTTTTCTAATTTTTCATGTACAGCAATAATAGAGGTGCTGGTAACAACCCCCCGTCCCTCCTCCCCTTTTGTGCCATTAACATAATATTGTTTCTAGAACACAATGAAAAGAGGAAAGAAAGGATTCTTGCCCTGCTGAGAAGGGGGAAAAAAAACCCCACAAAACAGACTACTTCATGTAAATAGTAGGAACAGAAATCAACTCAATTTAAGAATTTAGATCCTCATCCTATTCAAAAACATAAAGTTTTCTCAGTCATGTATTTCAGGCATGAAAATCTAGTGTTCTTTTATCTGTTTTTATTATTTTAATGTCTTTGATCATTTACAAATATAACTTACTGCTTAATTTTCTTGCCATCAGGGTCGACCTTGCCGAGGTATGTATTTGATATACTTCCATGTTGCTGCAGAATGCTAATATCCCCGAAGAGACTTAACTTCTGGAGGTTCCTGTGAAACGACAAAATATAAAGGAATCTGTACACAAAATTGAAACACTGTGAGGAATCATTCTGGATAAGAAAAACACGGGCAATGAAAACACCTTATTACATGGAACACACAGCCTGTTTTGGGAAACATCCTACTGAAACATCCTGGAATACAGGCACATATGGAACTACAGAAAATGAGACTGAAGTATAAAGGGGAAGAGGACTACACAAACTGCTGAATCCAGCTGTAAAAGCAAATGCCAGTTTTCAGTCACCACAGGAGTATTTTCAGCAGGCCAGTGCCATAAAGAAAACTTTTAGCAGTGCTTTCATGCACTTTTTAATCCTTGGAACATGTGTGTTAAGTGTCACAGATGAAAACATCAAATACCTACTCCTTATAACATTTAACGCTGCGTTTAATGCCCAAGTAGAACACAACCACAACCAACCTTGTCTGAGCACTTACGTACGGCAGCTGGGTTACAAACGGGAGCCCAAACTTGCCTCAATCGAGGCAACGCAAACCTCAGACAGGAAAATCGAAAGCTCCCCACACCCTAATCAGTGTCTAATTTCTGTTATACCAAAGTAGGGGAAGCTGTTCTAATATTTCCCATCAGTGACCAGAAGAGGATTAGTGGTCCACCATGACATATAATTTTAATTTTTAGAAGGGATACCTAAAAAGAAGTGAAAGAAGAACCTCTAGGTTTATGCTGGACATGACTCGGTGTGCTAGACAGTCCCTGGTACAGTTTATTTCTCCAACTTGCATCTTTTCTATTCCTAAAAAAGATCAAGCAAGAGATAGGAAAATGACTGCAGTTTTAGAGTAGCTGTATGGCATTTACTTTTAAGATTTTTATTTTTTTAACTGACTAAGTTTCAGGTCAATGCTTTTTTATTTACACGTGCTATAAATTAGATTTACTCCTAACATGCAAGGACTAGTCTGCACTCGATAATTAACATGGCAGAAACTCCAGTTTCATCACAAATGGATATATGAGTTAAATTCATCTTAAACAGTAGATGCCAATTAACCTGTGGCTAAGAATTAAGTGAGTTACATAAATCCTTATTTCTGCTGGCTTACAAATAATATGCTAATATTTCAGATCAGCTTCGAGGAAAATGCAATACAATTACAATGCTCAAAGCGTAGGGAAGCTCTGGTGCCAGTTCACTAACCTCCACAGCATGAGCTGATATTCTACCAAGAAGCAGAGGGAGGGGGAGAAATATGAAGTAATCAAGTTTTACATTTTTTTTAAGTATGAATTGCAGTCTCCAGTCAGTATCTACCATAAGTCATAATTTACCTGTTTTGAAGCTTCTGTATTCAAGAACCGCACACTAGTTTCCTGAAATCTATCCACTGTTGCAACCTGCTATTTTTCTTCTACAGGCGAACAACAACTTAATAGCAAGATCCACAAGCTTCATATTGAGTCAGACAACTACTAGAGCAAAACACCTAGATTCTACAACTGTTTCAGAAATTCTAACAATTTAACATTTAGTCTTTTAAATACAGGACTACTGTACTAATGATATGTTAACATAAACTGAGCCCTGACCACATGCTCAATATTCTATAAATGTGACTAAGACAATGCCTGATCGTACTGAAGAATAAGCTTGGCAGGGAAATCTGAAGACACTGGCATCACCACCGAGAGTATTTTGGGCTCTTCCTTCCTCAAAAGCTGTTAGAGATAGTCTGGTATGACAGGGAAAGCAGCAGCAATCTCCACCTGGTGTGAAAGGCAGTGTTCAGAGCCAATGCTATAATTAAGCTTTTACCTTCTGATCTCAGTGACTTAATTCTGAGACCTAAGAGACAAAATGCAATCTTCAGAACGATTTTGAATCACCTGCGTACTCACATCACACACAGGTCTTGTTTTGTGCTCCTCATACCCGCAGTGACCTATACCTACCTACTGTAGGCAGGTATTAATTTTAGAGCCACCGAACTACAGGACACATGAAACAGTATTTACTAGTATCCCACACATTTTTACTACATCTGACTACCATTTCATACGCTACAGAGACACACGGAAAAGTCCTCCCTCTCAAAACTTAAGCAATGAAAACATCCAATTATTTTTCCATTTGCAGCACAGTTATTACCATCAACAAATCTGATCACAGTTCAACACAAATATTAGATTTTTGCTACTATTTGCAGTGCCATATAACGTCTATGGCATTCAGCTCACATCTTTATTTCAGAGAGTCAGTAAAGTGATTGCTATTTAAATAAAATTATTTAGAAGTTAATTGTCATCTTTTGCTAAAAGTCATAATGGCATCTTAATCCTATGTAGTACCCATACACACACAGCTGGGGAAAATCATGTGTTTTTTGGGGGATTTCTAAACCATTTATTTTCCACTAGCTCAAAAAGCATACTAAAAGTAATAAGCTTATTACTAGGCTCCATCTTCAGTTTTGGTTGGTCTTTTTGAACACCCAATGGAAAAAGAACAAAATGGCCTTGCTTACATTCAACATGAACAACGTGATAAGGCACATATTGTATTATTATACTAGTTTTTGCCAGTTTCAGCTGCCTGCTCAGACCAATAGAAGAGAGTCATTAAAAACCCTCAAATACAGATGCAGTCTACCGCTTTGAGCGGTTCACCAATTTTTGGCAGCTCCAAGACAGATACCATACTTCAGCAAGGTACCACACTTTTACTATAACCTGCATTTTTGTTTCCACAGCAAAGATCAAACAAGTCATACAAACTAATGTACGGCAAAGGAAAGGGTGGGGTGAGGGAAGCACTACCTTCCTATCTTCCTTTGTAAGCAGCTAGAGGAGAGACCATACTTTGGGATTTCAGAGTTACATAAAAGAACACAGAATTTTCCTACGGAATGATCAGCAGTTGCTTATTAGCTGCTGAATGCACTGAAATGACTCACAGAAAGTTTGTCGCCCTCCCACCTGCCTTCCAGAACTTAGTTTTAGAAGATCAATTTGAGAAGGTGCAGATTACTAGGATCTCTTAAGTGCCACTAAGAAACAACTTGTCCCTCCTGATATTGCTACAGAACATTATGCCCACCCATCCCTTTTTTTTTTTTTTCTTTATTAGGAAGTAGAACATCAACTGTTTAAACAATAATATACTTTGTTATTTTGCTTCATTTACTGTCATAACAGCTGATGGAAAAGTTACGGATCATTATAAACACTACTTTAGTATCTTTTAATTAAATAAATTACAGATTTTTAGAGCTCATCATGGTCCCAGCACTTTTTAAGCAATATTTTGGGAGTAATATGCTGCCACCCACAAAATAAAGTTTATGGCAACTTGAGCTCTACCTCAAATATGCGACAGCCCTGGAATGTACCTTTTTGGATGATAACTGGCTGCCAGCAGTAACACTTGTCAGAATATTATCAGTTGTTTTTAAACCAAGTTGCGGACAAGTAGTTATTTCCTTAATTCCATCAGAATTAGCAAAGGTCACTCCGAAATATTTTCCTTCAGACTTAACATGCAGATTTGCTTAGAAATTGGCAATTTTGTGTTGTACAGAAAGTGTTTTTATTAGCAAAAATACACATCATTCTCCTTTACCCAAGAGAGCATCTAAAAATTGCATTACTTTTAGTCATTACTTTTCTTAGGTCTTGCAGTATTGTAAATCCTCAAGGAATTCTAGAGCCATCTAAAGAACATTTTTTTTTCCCTGCAAGGGGCGGGGGGTGTGTTACTGTCTTGTTTAATACTAGATTTAAAAGCCTACAACAAGATTACACAGTTAAGAAACAGCATACCATTTCACAAAAGTAGATTTCTTCCTCCCCAGTTCTGAAGTGTAAGATGGAAGTTCTTTGAACTTCTCTGCCAAAAAGCTATCAGGAGGGCTGACAGGAGCTATGAAAGAACCATCCTGTTTTAAACCTAATTCCAAAACGAGTGCATTTACAGTCATTCAGCCACCATAGAAGTTAAAAACGCTGTTGTTTCTGTTATTTTGGAAATTGCAATAGCTATCCCATGTACAATGGCATATGGCAAACACAAGAAGGAATTGTTAATTATCCTTGAGTTACAGATGAACAAGCAGAAGCAGAGAAAGTGACTGGACTGCAGTCATTCCTTAGACAAAACTAGGCATCAGGCAGGTGACAAAGCCTCCAGTTTAGACATGCGGTCACAGTAAGAACTAAGCAGCAATTTGACATATGTTAATGCTCTTCCCACCTCATTTCAATCTCAAAACTCTACTTAAAGAGCTAAAAACCAACGTTCTACATGCAAACCGATCAGTTATCAGTAGTTACCTTGCAAGCAAAAAAAATACATCAAAATAAACTAAAAACCTTGTCTGTCCAAGGGAAAAAAGGAATCTATTCAGGAAGTAAATCTGAATAAAAAGTCAAGTGTTTAATGTAAATCCCCCCCCACCAACTTTTTTAAAATGCTCGTTAAAAAAAAAGCCTGCCGCAATAAGCAGGTACCCTGTGTTCCCCAGTCATACATTATTCATTTCAAAACAAAAGAGCAGCATGCAAATTATTTGAAGACAGCAAGAAAGCACAGTAATGCAAAATCCTGTCAAAGTTGGTAACTTTTCACCTCTGGCTTACCAAAATTATACTAATCTGCCAGAGAACAGGTACTGGAGAAACAACTACTTCTATGCAGTATTTTACTGCAGCCCTGAGCCACACCATGCATACAGAATCTGAAAAAAGAACTTTAGAAAGCAAGTGTCCTTGTACAAGTTTCAGACAAGGCCATGGAAAATTAATCTTTTTCAAACGCAAAAGTGTACCAAAAGCCTTCTCACAATGCTTTTAATTTTGACAGCCTCATATTTTAGTGGGGGGAGGGCGGGGGGAAACGTTCTAGTTTTTCCAATGAAACCCCAAGGCAACATCTCCTGCAGATACTATTTATTTTAAGATTCCAAGTCCACGTAGTGATATTTGTCTCAGATCAGATAATCACGAACATCGCTTCAACATTTTTTCCACTTATGACATTAGCTGGATTTCCCAAAGATTCAACAGTTAAGTGAAAGCTCGTTAAAGGCAAGAGAAGATGGACGAAGACAAATGATCATGATTCGCACACTGAGGATTCAGAGGGCAAGAAATAAATTAAGATAAAGGTGAGCTGGGAGCAACGAGCTGTTGTCAGAAGTCAGGTTTGTCACTCCCGGCCAGGCCGTCGCAGTTGCACCACAGGAAGTACCTGCTGGGCACAACAGAGCAGAGGAACTGAAAGTGAGACTTCACACACCACATTTGCATTCATCTCAAACCGACGAGGAATTACATTTAAAGTTCTCTTGCTACAACTCAAAATAAAGACGCAAGGAAGGCCTCAAACTACTCTCTAATCTCTGGAATCAAAGAGGGGCAGCGACCAGACCACGACTGAGATGCAGACAGTTTTCCAAAGGCCATCCACAAGGTTTAACTCATCCTAAAGATGCCCTGAAATACTTGCCGCTTTTTTTTTCCTTGATAGGTGAAGCTATGCGCACACAGAGGGGAAACAATATTAACCATTTCCTATCCTAAAATGTGCATGGCTTTCCAAACATATCATAACCTAACTGGAATATCCTTGCTTTCCTATCCTAGGTGCTGACTAGAGGCCACGTATTAGGATATCTGATTCTTATCTTTTTTTAAAAGATATTTACCTTGATCACATCCACACACGGTAAAGAGAACGCAAGCATTTTCGTTTTAAAGAACTCCAACCTGAGGAAACGATCTAACCAGCCAAAGTAAGTCTGTGAAAAAGCAGGATCTAAACACATCTTAAATCCAAACCACAGGAAAAGATTTCTATCAATCATTTAAATTCAATTTGGTCAAGAAAGTCCTACGACTGAAGTATTTTTTTCAACAAACACACACAAAAGCCTCCTCCTAGTTAAAGCCGGGTCACATCTCAGTTTAGCAGGTAACACGAGAGCCGGCATGAAAGCTCAGCTTTTCAACGGCAAAACCCCTCAGAGCTGCAAAGATGAAAGTGTTTTATCGGGGCAGTAATCCCTCTCCCTCCAGAAAAACACCACTGCTGCAATTTTAACCCCCCTACTAATTTCTCATGACGTTAATTATTTTTTCAATCGTGCATACGAGGTCTGAAGCCCATCTGTCGTAAGGCTTACATTTTAAAGCGAGAAAGGTGCCTTGCCAGGCACCCAGTTCAATCCCCCCGCTGTCGCTTACTCCACCGGAGCGGCATTCCCCCTGCCTTCACACGGACGAGGAAGTTTCCGTCACGGCAGCTACTCCCGCTCCGCACACCGACCGGCCGCCGGCCAGCGAAACGCCTGCCTTCGTGTTCTCCACCCAGCGACAGACCAGGACGAAACCCGGGCAGCCCGCAGCAGCGCGCCGCCGTTCCCGCTCGCCCCGCAGCCGCCGCGCACGCACCGCTGGCCCGGCCCGGCCGCCCGGGTCCCTCCCCCGCCCGCGGAGCCGCAGCCCCGGCGGGACCCGGCCGGCGCGGGTCACCCACAGGCGCCGCTGCCGCCCGCGGAAGCGGCCGGACCCCGGCCCCGGCCCCGCCGCCTCCCTCAGGCTCCCGCCGGGCGAGGCGCGGCCCTCTCCCCCGCCGCCGCCCCGGGCCCGGCCCGGCGGCCGTACCTGTTGTTGCGGACGCTGCTCAGGACGCACAGCACCAGCTCCAGGTAGGTCCTCAGCAGGTCGAGCCAGCGCGGGCACAGCGGCGGCGCCTCCCCGTCGCCCGCCGCCGCGGCGCCCTCGCCCGCCGCCGCCGCCCCCCCTCCGCCGCTGGGGTAGTTGTCGGCGGCGAACTGTACGCGGAGCTCACGGACGAACCAGCCGCACTTGCGCATGAGGAACTCGAGGCGCGGGCGCTCGGCCGGCGAGACGCGGAGGCTGAGGCGGAGGCGCGGCCAGAGGGCCGGGTAGAAGAGGCACTCCCGCCAGTGCGAGCAGGCGGCCGAGGCCCGCAGCCGGTCGGGGCCCGCCAGGAAGGAGAAGATGTGGACCACCAGCTCGCTGGGCAGGGAGCCGGCGCCCACCGCCTCCCCGCACACCGACATGCCTGGCGCCGGCCCGAGCCCCGCTGCTGCTGCGGCGGCGGCGGCCACAGGCGGCGGCCCCGGCCCCGGCCTCGCCTCCGGCTCCTGCGACAAAAACAACAACATCAATGACAAGGCGGAGGGGGCGGGCGCCGGCCGGGACGCGGCTGCTGCCGGGACGCACCACCCGCGCCGCCGCCGGGGGGGACGAGGGGCGGAGCGGGCCCTACCACCGCCCGGCGCGGCGGGGAGGGGCGCGAGGGGGGAGAGGCGGGCCGGGCTCCCCCCGCCCGCCCGGCGCCGCGTGGGCCCTACCACCCAGCCCGCAGGGGGGTGGGGATGAACGCGCCGCCGGCGCCGCGCCCTCTTCCTGCGGGGCGAGGGGGGCCGCGGCGGCGCAGGGAGGAGGAACTGCCCCGCGGGGGGAATGGAACGTGCCACCGGGCGAGGGGGAGGCGGAGCCAGCCCAACGGCCTCCGCCGGGGGGTGGGCGCTTACCCCAGGCGGGGAAGGTTGCCCCGCCGCGGAGCCCCCGACCCCCCGTGGCGGGGGGGCTGCGTGCCTCCGCCCCAGCCCCGCAGCGGGACCCGGAGCGGCGGGCTGAAGCGCTGCTCCGCGGCCGAGCGGGGCGGGAGTCTCTGGGTGCCCAACCGGCGCGGCGCCCTGAGGGGCCGGCCCGGCCCGGCGCCGCGGGCCCCTCTCCTCCCCCCCTCCCCCCCCCAAGGGCTCCTCCGCCCTAACGCAGTGCGGCGGGAGGCCCGGGACCGGTCTCTGCGGGAGCGGCGGGCGCTGCCGAGGGGCAGGAGGGAGCCGCCGGGCTCGCCTGCCCCGGGCGCCTCCTCTTCACGAAAACGTGGAAAGGGTGTCGGGTGTGGGCGGCCTGGAGGCCCGTATCCCACCGCACGTAGGCCCGTATGCCAGCGCACGTAGGCCTTCCAGCCGGCGAAGTGACCTCGGCAGCGTTCCCGCCGCCGCCAGGGGAAACGCGCTGACTGCGCAGGAAAGGCGAAGCGCGGCGGGGAGTCCGGCATGTGACGGAACTGGATGTGAGCCCGAGGGGAGGCGGGAGGAAACGCTCCAAGTCTTGGCGCCCTCCGTTTCCTAACGCTCGTCCGCTTTGTAACACCCGTGCCAGCGTCAGCTGCAGGTGTAGAAAGATAGCTTCTGGTGTGCAGACAGACTTTTGGGGGAGTTTAAATACCCGTTACGTTCTGGTGCTGCAAAGGCCGAACCTCAAAGCGATGTTAATTGCAACTGTACGTGTAAGTTTTACAATTTTAAAAGCCTTACTGAAAAAAAAACTGATTACTGCCAGTATCTTGGAATAACGCACATAAATTTATATAACGATGTTATATCTGAGTGTACAGAAATGTGTACACATGAAAGAACAAAAGATGTGCTAAGAGAAATAAAGCCTAGGCTCCTCCTTGCATTCAGAATAGGGTCCCATTACAAGCAGATTTATCAACAACCAAATCTAAAACACCACTCTCCCTTTACTCCATGACTAGACACTTTCTCTGTCTCACAGCTGGGACGAAAAAACAGTATAATTTCTCTTTTCCTGAATCTGGTCATGGTGGAAATGTGACTGAGTCTTCTGTTTCTCCTTGATTAGAGAAAAGGATCCCAGAGGGGCAGATGTTATTGAGAAGGTGAGACTATAGGAAATTCCCAGCCGGACAATTCTTCTCCCATCAGGGACCAATGCTGCTTCACACACCTGCGCAAGTGATTTGGACCTGCATAAACAACTGAGGTAAGCGCTGTGCTACTCCCACTGCAGATTCCCCTATTAGACCAAAATTCCCCAGGCAGTCAAGATGCAAGCTCTGAAGCAGCCAAGCTCATCTAGCCTAGAAGGATGCAAATGAAAGGAACTTACGCGCCTACACGTCTCCATATTTTAATACCTACTCAACAATTCCACATTGTTGGGCTGATGATGAGTCAAACGACTTCCGAGATTACCAAGTATCTTAATGTAACAGAATCAAGCTTTACGATTCAGTGCCCTGGGATTACCGAAGTGGCACCAAGAAAAAATGGTTTATGAAGTTAGTAGTTCTGCCTTTCTGGTTACCTTTGTTGGACTGTATTGGGTCAGCAAATGTGGCACGCTGGGATCGTGCCCGTGATAATAAACACAGTGGAATGGTCTTTTGCTGTGACCGTTGAATGGTCGTTTACTCAGCTCCAGCTTATCGGGGTTATGTTAAAAAACTCAATCTCGGGATCTAGTAACTTCGGTTTTGTAGGCTTGAGCGAATAAATGGGTCTGTCTAAAGCTTCAGGTCATCACAACTATGGCCAAGTGGTCCGACGTGATAAACGCCAGACTTGGTGAGGTTCCCTGATTCAATCCACCTGCATGGCCAGTATGGCACTGAGGCAACCAGATCTCCCAGGCTGCCGATTCCGGGTGTTGAATCACAGTTTTCCGTGCCTTAGACATCAGAAATGTGCTTCAGCTTGACTGGGACTTGATTTCACAGTGCAGGCTTTTTTTAGTACTAATGCAGTGACTGCAAGTTGATGGGATAATGCCTTGGAAAAAGACACACATCTAACTTGATTGCAGACGTTAGGGAGTTACTGGGTGGCTCCAGCAGGTAGCTGGTCTTTTTGCTGAAGCACTGGGCTGTCAGTATGACTCCAGAGCACAGCCCTCCATGAAGCCACTCGCTGAACATTTAAAGCCGAGGCGGGTAACCGTGAATCTTCAGGCTGAAAATCAAAACCTTCACGTGACTGAAAGGCAGAGGAGTCGTACCGCACCTCTTAGAGGGGCTGAAAAGAGAAAATCATTCCAAAGCAGTTCACAGGCAGGCGATGACAGTAATTTCGCGGGAAGTGACCGCAGATTCTTGCACAGTCCACTGTGGATCAGAACGGGCTGTGCGCCCAGGGAACCTGGTTTTGCCAGGCTCGACTGCTCCCATTGGGTTACTTCCGCATCGCTGGGATTCTCATTGCTCAGCAGCACCAACACCAGCGCCGCCCCACAAGCAGCCATTCTGACGTGGGAGTGAGGAATCACACGTGGCTCCAAAGCTGCGGACTAGCCGTAACCAAGTCAAAATTTACTGGGCCTGAAGGTCACCAGTTCAGCAGCTGTGTCGAGACCAAAGGCTGCCAGCCCCGCTGCTTCAGGAGCTCTGTCCTGCTAACCCACAGATAAGGCTAATGAGCAAAAACCAAAGTAGATTACTTAGTCCCTTCTTGGGTTTTCGGTACATTGTTAAGACACGTATGTTTCTGGAGTTACTAACTCGGTGCGTGTCATCGGTGAGCTGCTGTGGACTCGGGAGTTCTCCATCGCCAACTGCAAGAACAGGCACACCACGTCGGAGCAAGGCTGAAACAGAAACCAACTACTAGTAGGAAACCACTGTTTCCAGACGTGCTGTAACAAACTGAAATAACGTGTCTTTTGCGTTGACTTATGTTGAAGAGGAGTTCAGCAGTTAAACGTTGAACTTGACCGTAAGCTCCCTGCATAATCTTCACCTGTAAAATACTCTCCCGATCAAAAGGTTATTTTAAGAGGAACCGGGCTGCAGCTCAACACCGCAGCCCCGGTAACGATCCCGATGGCACCGGGGAGAAGCCCAGGCACCAGGCCGTTACCGTGCCGTCTTTCGGGCTGAGGGAAACCGCAGCAACCCCGCTCCCGGGGCAGGCGGGAGGTTCCCGCACGGCACAACGCGCGTCCCCGCGGAGGCTCCTCGGGAAGGCCGGGCCCAGGCGGGCACCGGCGCTGCCCCAGCCGGGCGGGGACGGTGGGAGGCCCCGGGGCGGCGGCGCTGCCGGGCGCGGGCGCCCGGTAAGGGCGGGGGGCGGGGACAGGGACACCGGCGGCGGCCGGAAGCGGCGCTCCTTACGGCGCTTACCATAGAGCTGGAGGAGCGGGACACACCCCCCTCCCGCGCCTTTGGCATTTCCGGCCGGGTGCTCCGTCACATCCGGGCGGCTGAGATGCCGGTAAGGCGGGCGGGGGGAGGCGGGGGCCTGGGCGCTGCTCTAGGACTCGCCGCCCTCTGCGGGGCGCGGGAGCCAGGCAGGCCGGGGAGCGGGGGTGGGCGGCCCGGCCCTCCCCACCGCCCGGGGCAGCCCCTCAGGGCGACGGACCGGCCCCCGCCGGGGGGGAGGGGTGGCGCACCTGCCCCGTGTGGGGGAGGGGCGCGGCCCTAGCCGGACCTCGGCGCGCTGCCCCGCCCCGCGGCGCCGGGGCCTCCCTCTGTTCCCCCCCCGGGCTCCGGCCGGTGCCCGCCAGGCTGCCCCCGTGCCCTCTCGGCCGAGGCGTGGGCAGCCGGGCCTGGCAGCTCCGGCTCTCGTCCCCGTGGGACGCTTGGGGCCCGCCCTCCCGGGTGCGGGCTGGAAGGGGGCAGCGGCTTAACAAGCGGGAACGCTCCCGAGCCCTGGCTTGCGTGCGTTGGTCTGAGTTACTCTGCTTTCACTGTGTTTATTGTATTGTCCCTTCACGGCAGAAGGTGAGGCTCCTGTACTGAGTATCTTGTGTCGCCCTGCTTGCTGTCAGGAGCACTAGAGGAAGGCTTTTAAGTTCTCTTTTTAGCTGATCCGGTATTCTCATCGCTTTTTAATATATTCAGTAGAGTTGTAATTGTGACGGAAGTGGGGGAAGAACTGTACATAGTTCACTTTCTTCTCCCATCGCTAGTGTCCGAGTGCTTTCTCGGTAGGCAAAAATAGATACAAACTTGTTCTCATTTTCCCTTGTAGGCCAAAGAAGAAACGTTGCATGGGTAGTTGTGAAATAACTTCTAACCTGCCTGTGTTCATGAAGATATTTCTCATAATCAGAAATGTAACATCTTAACAGACAGGAAAAGCAGAGGTTTCCCGGTGACAGGTCGTTTGTATATGGTTGCCTTTCAGCAACAACTGGGATAATTCTACTGTTTTGCAGGCTAGGAATTCAGTCTCCTTGTCTCTTGTATGCTCTGTGTGATTTTCAGTTGATCCCATAATTTCCCAGGACAAACAATTGAATTTTCCATTGAAAATGAGCTGTTGCAAAGAAAATGTGGTAAATAGCCTTTGAAAATTAATTTTGCAGTGTTAGGATGTTATTTTGCTTACTCAGTGACAACAGAAATGCAGGAACCTGGGTAAATGAGTTTTCCCAGTACTTGAAAGTGTATTTTACAGTTGCATGCAACATCTGCTCGCTTCTTTTTGCTTTGCACTTGTTTTTTGGTTCCTATCTCTTTATATTTCCTTTTTTGTTGTTTTAGGTTAAATTGAATATTTGCGCAACACAGCTTCTTGCAGAAGGACCACCACACTGTTTTACACTTAGGAGAATATGAGAATAAGCAGGGAGTGTTGTTCTCTCTGAACTAAAAAAAAAAAAAAAATATCTGTGCCTTGCTGAGGACAGCTGCAGGAATCGGACACTTGAATCAATGTTATCGGATGAGTTAGAATCCAAACCTGAGGTGAGCAATTACGAACTGGGTTTGGTTCCCAGGAACGTTTATGGGAAACACTTAGAAAAAGCTCAATGAGTTTACTCAGTTTGCTGCTTACATATTAATTCTCAAAGTCTGTTCAGTGGCATCTTCTAATGCGTCCATGTTTTGATTTGAATGGTAAAAGATTAAAGAATATTGCAGGTTTTTTGCCCTCCTTTCAAGTGTCGGCCAATACTCTTGCCTGTTCTCAGGTTACGTTATTTTTTTCACTATTATAATGTTCTTCCTGTTACAAGAATAAAATAAATTACTGTATTGACTACTTCTTTCCCTCAAACC
The DNA here is from genome assembly GCF_965183815.1 of Platalea leucorodia. Classification (NCBI taxonomy): domain Eukaryota; kingdom Metazoa; phylum Chordata; class Aves; order Pelecaniformes; family Threskiornithidae; genus Platalea; species Platalea leucorodia. The sequence continues at coordinate 27,256,985 of NC_138829.1, read as the reverse complement.
AAATTGACTTTACTCGGTTTTGGGGAGTCTGGATTATTCTATTAGCATGAGCCCGTTCTGTTTTTTAAAGTACTCGTGTTCCCATTAGCAGTTGGCAGGAGTGGTAGGCAGCAGCACCCAGGGGATCCTGGTTGCTCGGTGTGAGGCTGCTGGACCGTTCCCAGGTTCAGCCGGTAGCACGGCTGAGTAGGAATTGCAGTGACGTGTGTGTGTGCACACAAATGCACACAGTGCACGCACAGCTGGCCACAAACAGATTAACATGTACACAGGTTAAGTACCTTTAAGAGGTAAACACAAACAGCATGAACGCCACAGAAGTTTGTTAGTGGAATATATCTGTACCCTCACTCAACTCGTGCATACTCGCATTCACAGGTGTCTCTGGTCTCTGCCAGGCCTAAAGTCTTTCTGGTATCTGTGCCCAGACCCATTTTTTTTTAGCCAGTTTATGGCTGGAATCTTGGATTTTTCCAGACTGTGGTTGCCTCTGCCTCACACATTAGTAGACTAGAAGTTCACTAGCAGTGCACTCACTTGTGGGGCGAATATTTAGGAATATGTTTAGTAAGTAGATAGAAGGGACTGCAGTGACCAGACACAGCAGTGTACTGACCAGCAGCCAACTAAGATATGACAGGAGTCTCTTCTCTTCCCCCCCTACCCATGGTTCTTTCTCCACTTACCCACCTCGATTCCTCCTTTGATCCTCCCCCTAAACATTGCATAATAAGTTTTACACGTCCTGCAGTCCCTATTGCATCCAATAATAAGTTTGGTCTTTCCTATAACCCGACAATTTTGTTTTCTTACCAATTACAGAAGTTCTGGTTGACCCTCCTCAAGATTTCACTTCAGCAGTGGCCCCTTGATTAGTGTCTGAGGACTTCTGGTCTTTGTTACTCTAACCTGTAATTTGCTAGATACAACTGCTGCAGTTTGTTACATTCAACACAATTGTATCAGCATGTTGCCTTTATTACCTCTCCTGTTTCTTGCCTTTGAGGCCATTAGCCAGCTATCTGTACATTCCCCCACTTAAAAGTGCAGAGGGCTGTATCGCCTTGTGCCCTTGCTTTTTTGATTCTCAGCTTTACCTCTTCAGAAGGCTAAGGTCCTCGAGCAGAGGACTTAGTACTGCTAGGAAGTACCTTTTGGGGAAGTTCACGGGTGTAAATAGGATTGTTTTTATTGAGTCGTCTGTTTCTATCCCTTTTCAGTCCATATGCAATACAGCAGGTATCTTAAACTGGTACTCTAAAGAGAACGATTACATGCTGGTAATTCGTTACAGCCCAGGTGATGTGGTAAGGTATTTTTTTCTTAACGGAGCAGCCAAAGGCCTTCCAATCGCACCATTCAGGAAAAGTAGCTGCAAATTCATAGTAGCCCAGAGCAGTCTCAGCATGGGCTGCAAAGAGTTCATTTCTCTTGCCTTGTGGTTGATATCTCACAACTTCTATCAAATTTTCTCCCAGTTCTGAATGATAAGGTGGGGGACTTTGTTACTTCAGTCTGTGGGCGGGTGGATTCCCATAGATTCTTTCTGACAGCTAAGGACCAGGATAGTTGGAATGATTGTTCCCTGCTCCTCAAATAGGAGCTGTAAGTGGGCCTTGTCTTTTCTCGACTTCAGTAAGGTATTTGTTAATTAGGTGTGTTTACATAATGGTCCTATTTCCCCATAGCAGAGTTGCATTTCCTTCTCGGCAAGCTCAGAACAGAGTAGGCCACTCTCAGTAGGAACAGGCCTGATGCATGAAAGGTACGGCAGTTGGAGAGGGCGTCCTTTCCATAGATGCTGTCTTCTAAACCATGTTCCTCAATCTTGATCAAGGCTATTTTATACTACAAATTGGGATTAATTTGCATTGTGGATTGTCAGCTCTATACACACCCTCATTCTGGTTCTGACTGTGGAAGTCGAGTGTTAAGTTAGTGCTATTTTCTACTCCTTTGATGTGAAACCGGTAGATAGCCATCTGTGTATAAAAATACCTTTCCCAAATAGCAGTTCAAGTATCTCTGAAAGTCAATCATTATTTTATATCCTCTGGGGAGCCATGGCACCATAATTCTTAGAGCCACAGATGTTTTTTCATATCCCCTACCATGGGAGAAAGGTATTAATTAAGAGCTAACTGTATTTGTGTAACATCTAGATAACATTAATCAAAGCACTATGGATGGATTGCATAAGCTTCTTTGCTAATGCTTTTATCCCTAAAGAAGCCACCGATGTGCCAGTAAATGTTAAATACTTGAGTAGAGGTGAATCCTCCTTTCATAAGAAGTTACAAAGTTGCTTGGAGACAGTTTGTAGGGGCAGATGGATCTGCTTTTTCTTCTGGGCTCCCTGCCCCCAAAGCTGTGTTACCAGCATTCCTCAGGGAACGGATAAGATCTGCATTTTGCATGCTTTAAGCCCTCAGGGTGATTTGTTACAATTGCAAATATTTCCAGCCACACTGGTCTGCTGCAGGGAGCTTTCTGCTGTCAGGGGTAGCTGTAGCACAATCAAGTGAACTACAGCTCTGGTCTCTATGTTGAATTGGCTATGGAAAAGGGACTGAAGGGAGGCATTTTAGCCTCTCCTTTCTCTCCTCATCAGCACCTCACAAGGAGAGACTCTTGTGAATGAATTAATTGCCCAGGGGTTGTATGGGAGGAGGGCATCCTAGTTTCTAGCTAATGAGCCTCCTGCCCTCCACAACCTTCAGCTCCAGCCCCTCCTTTCCCCTCCACCCCTCCCTCTCTGCTAAATGTTCTTTTGACCTCTTTATTTTGTAGTGGTTCACTGGTTAAATTTAGAACAGAAACAGTATCGATTAAAAACATAGTCCCTGCTGCTGTGGGAGTCTAGTCTAGCTCGCCAGCTGTCCAGTGGGACAATAGCTCTGAAGGTTAGTACTGGAGCAACTGTCCCCCCCTCTTCCTCCCAGCCACCCCATCTCAAACAAAGCAGCTGCCTGGCACTTCTTGGCTTTTGAATCATCTGATGAAGGGGGTCTGTTATGGGACACAAACTTCAACCCGATCCTTCCCAGATGGCCATATTTTCATTTGTTTCTGTTGTGGTTTTGGCTTTGGTTTTTCTTTTTAGGATGTCTAGGACGGGTTCCCAGTTCTTTAAACAGATTCCCCCGCCCACCCGGGTGAGGGACATTATCCAAGCCTTCTTGGTAACAAGCATTCTGTACTGCTTGTGATAGAGCCTGGGATCATCCTGTCCAACCATCTCTTGTTGAACAGCAGGGATGACAATTATTTGTTTAGTGACAAGATCCAAGAAATATTTTACATTTTTAGTACATATACTGTCTACATTACTTACAGGATTTTCAGAGTTATGTGGTGTTTCAGCAGAAGGAGTAAAAGGAGGGTATATTCAAGAAGTTGGTATGGCAGAGCCAAAAATAAAATTCTTCATAGCAAGATGCAGCTGAACTTTGCTCATTTTGTCCCTCCAAGGCTTATAGATTCTCTCTGTATGACTGTCATCTGGCCCAGAAAGTTTGAATCTCTTAAGTTGAGGATGTCCCTTTACAATTAATCAATATCGGAATTTGAAACAAATTCCAAGGGATGTCTTGGCTATAGAGTAAAGCCACTTTACACCTTTTAGCATTTCTTCTGTGTTCTGTTAATATTCTGTACATTCAGTTTCCCTAACTATTCCTGTTCAGGTGCCCCAAGATGTTCTGTCTGCTTGGTTACAAATTCCAGCACTTTGACCATATTTGCAGAAGGATCAGTCTCCTCCTTACGTAGAGGTTCTATAGTCACCATCTCAGGAATACTTACAGCCCACCTGGATCCTGTTTCTGATGCCAGATATTATATGGTTATGAGATCTGACAAACTGTAGCATCCAGGAGATTCCTCCCCTTCTGGTCCTTCAGACAAGAGACCACTGGACTGCTCCCAGGTGCAGGCAGAAGTGAGGCTGAGCCTGAACTGCAAATATGTGCCCATGCACACATAGACCGTACAGACATGTATGGCTGTAAACACTAGCAGATGGCAGGACGGCATCTTTGCAGGCACCCACAAACACAAATGGCATTCCCATGGAACAGGAAGACCACAAATGGCCTAATTCTGTTCCTACTTGCCAGGTAATCAGGCGTGAAATTTGCTCACGTATCACACGCGTGCCCTCTCTCAGCTGACATGCGTACTCACAGTTGTGAATCTGTCCAGTCTCTGCCAAACCTTGAGTCCTTCCCGTATCCGTCTCCAGGCCCTGGGCTATTTAATCCAGCCTTTGGCCAGGATCTTGGGTTTCGAGATTGTGGTTTCTTCCTATTCACAGGCTAGTCTAACTTGAAGTTAATTAGATGAATGTACTTGGAAACTATTTAGGAGCAAACAGCATTTGAGAAGAAGACGGGATAGACTACAGTGATGAAGCAGAGTGAGAGGCATACTGACCTGCAGCCTGCTAACATGTGGTCGACCCATATTATTCCCCACCCCCTTCCTGTACACCATGGTTGTTCCTCTCCTATTCACCTTGATCCCTCCCTTTCCCCACCTTTGATCCTTCCCTTAAACATCCATAAGTTTTTCCACATTCCCACAGCCTCCTCTTAAGACATCTTAATAATAGGTTTTTATGCGGTCCCAGAATTTCCCCCATATCCCATAAGAAGTTTGCTCTTGCCTATTAGATGTGTTCTGGTAACCCATGATAATATTGTTCCTCTCTCTTACAAAGTTTCTGGCTGAATTCCTTCAAGGTCACACTCAAGTCGTTCCTGTAATGGCCCATCCATCAGTGTCCCAGGAGTTCTGGTCTTTGTTACTCTCTCTTATCTGCAGTTTGTTAGAGTTTGTGTATCTGCACATTTAATATATCACCTCTGCTGTTCCTAGTCTGTCTTTTATGCTGAATAGCCAATTACCAGATACCCTTACAATTTCCTATTTGCTTTCAGCTGCAAAACCAAGTTAAAAGAAACATAAGAAAGCAGCACACCGTGTTTGTGGTTAGTTTTTCCCCATTTTCCAGTTGCTGTAGCTGTCACAAAGGTATTCAATGATTTTGAACAGGAAGGAAGGTTTCTGAAAGTACTTGGCTGTCAAGATACAACTGTCACATGAGAATTTTTATTTTCTCTGAATTATTTGATGTAGAGTTGGGAGGGATATATTTGGTGATCGGTTTGCTTTAGTTTATGGGAAGGGTTAGTGGTTTTTATTCCGAATTTTAACAGTGAGCATGATTCATGTCCTTTTGTTTATTTCTTCTTTTGCCCCCTTTTAATGCTCTGTACTAGCTTATTATTACCTTATGAAGAAAACTAAAAGGATCCATCTTCTTTTGAGCATCTGTTTGCGGCTGCTGCATTTTGCTTTTCCCTAGTGCCTTAATGTTGTTCTGTGGAAGCGGAGGGTTTGAAGCAAAGCTTTGCTATTGTAGGAGGAAAGTTTTATCTAAGGCTTTCTGTATAAAAATAGAACAGTCCATAAAACAAGTGTTTCGTGGTGGAGTAGGCAGCAGTAGGGATCATGAACAGCTTTTAAATGAAAGACAATCCGGTAATTTAGAAGCATCTTGCTGCTGACATGTTTTAGTCCCACTTCTTTCTTCTGGTTGCCTTGCTCTGTTATTTCTAACTCCCTTCTCTTTTTACCCCTCTTTCTCCTATTTTTAATCTTAAATTAGAATGCATGGCCTTGAGGGAGGCACTGTCTCTTATTGCCTATGTGTTTTTTTTGACAACATAAAAATAGTTCCCTCTTCTGACTGAGGCCTTTGGATAATCTTATACCTAAGAGGAAAAAATGCTAACCTTTCAAACTGCAGCCTGGCTTGTGGCCTAGTTCAAGTGGCATATTGCCATCTGAACAGCTTCAAGACTTAATTTTTGCCTTCATAATTGTCAGTGAGGACAAGCTGCTCCTAAGGGAGGGTGAGCTGGGAGCCAAGGGTGATCCCAGCCCAAGCAGTGTCCTCACTGACCAGCGCACGGCCCTGCAGCACCTGCACACAGCAGACAGAAATGGGTGCTGGAAACAGGACCCATCCACAGCCCTGGACAAGGCAAAGTGATGAACCAGGTCCAGGGTCTATCCAGAGAGCCCAGTCAGGAGTAGCAGGAGATGGGGCTGGAGACACTGATCTAAAAGTCTGAAGTCCATGCAGGAGACAGAGCTTGAGACAGGTAAACCTACACACAGCTCAGGAAGGAACTAGGGAGCACAGGCTGAGCTTAAATGGAGCCCCTGGGTTTAAATGGAACCCCTGGCCAGAGGGTGTGGGTGGGGGCCCCAGGTGAGAGCACTCAGGGCAGTTAAGGCTCCAGGGCTCTCACAGCAGTACTTTGAGGTAAAACTGTTTGAGGAAGCATCAATATTTCCAGTGTTTTCATGAGAGGAAATCAGCATAGAGAAATCAGAGCCCAAACTATTAAGTTTTCTTTGCAGTTGCTGCAAAAATACTAAGACAATCACAACATACAAAATAGGAATCAAATTATTAGTGACTGTTGGGTTTTAATCACAAATATACCATGGGCGTATCATGCTTTTTTTACTCTGTTTCTTTTGACACTGATGAACCACCTTGCTGTACAGACAACTCTGTCTGGGCTCTGCATGAATGCATACTAAAATGTGTCACAATGAGGGTAGCAGCTTTTGAATAAGTGTCTTGTACAGTTTCCTTCTAAATGACAAAGATAAAGGAAATCTGTTGCATACAGTTGTTTGCTAGACAGCAGCAGAATGCAGGATCTTTATGTCAAGGAGTTTCCTAGAGACAAGGAATAGTGACTTGAGGGTTAAGTTTTTGGTGTATTGTTATTTTCCATATTTCTTTCATCTGTGTTTTTAAAAATATTTTGAGAATGTGAGTATAGGGGTGTCTACTTGACAGAACTTACAGCCAAATAAGTAGATCCTATATATGGTTTTTGAGGGGCATTCTCTCTGAAATGTGGAGTATGTGTCTGGGTCTGTTACGACTGACCCCTTTCAGTGTTTCTGGTCTCCAGAAGTTTAATTCCATACAGGGAAGGGATTTGAGACCGTGTTTGTTAAAAAAGCTTGTGGAGTTCACCGAAGAATTAGTTCAGTCCGTTGCAAAAGTTGGGCTGTCATCTCCTCGCTCCCAGCAGCGCTTCCTTTGTTAAATCAGAATATTTTAGTATGGGCTGCTGTGGCACTGGTAATGGAAAAAAAAGAGACTCTCATTTCTGTGTCTGTGCCTTGGAGGTAAAGAGGAGTCCAGCATTATATCCAGTACTCTGACAAAAGCTTGAGATGTTGTCAAGGGGACAGAATGAGTAAACAAGAGACATGCTTTGCTCTTCTGAACTGGGTTAAATATGGGAAGACTTTCAGGGGTGAGGAAGGGCATTTCTTTCACTTCCAGTTCCTTTTCAAATGTCGGGTTCCTTTTTTATAACTCAAGATTTTTAGGAGTTAGCCAGAAGTAATTTTTGCATTGCCAGAGCTGACTGGTGTTAAGGATAGCTGAATCTGCTGGACTGAATGACCCGGGCATTTCTCACCTCCTGGGCCCATCAAGATGAGGTCTGCTCTGTATTTCTGATCTTAGATCCAGCCACTAGTGAGGGTTAGTACAATTTTCAAATAGGTGTGCACACACACGCACTGTACAGATGTGACTGGCGCCAAGCAGATGAACACAGGTAGGACGCTCACAGCTTTACCCACATGAACACAGGCAGCGCAACGTACGTGATTCTGTTTCCAAGGGTTGCTGCCTAGGGCCAGCCTTCATGGGTTTCTCCAGGATATGTCCCCACACCTCTCGTTCTGCTTGCCGACTAGTCAGGCTTGGAGTTCACTAGCATGTGACACGCACACACTCTAGAGAGCGGGATCACACAGGAAACAGTTAGGAATGGAGTTTAATAAGCGGGCAGGACGGACTGCGATGGTTAGGCTGCGCCAGACTATTGAATTGACCAACTTCTTGCTTAGATGTGATGGGCCTCTTTTATCCTCCCTTCTCCATTTTCCTGTGTTTGTTCTGCCCTGATCCACCTTGATCCCTTCCTTTTCCTGCCTTTGGCCTTTCCCTTAAATGATGCGTGATAAGTCCTGTGCAGTCCCCCAGATCTCTAGTTCAGTCCCGAAGTCCTCCCCAGGGAATGCATCCCAGTATAAATCCTATACCTCCTCATGCAGTAGTCCCCCTTATTTTGGGTAGGATTCTGGAGAGGGTTTCTTCTGTTGAATCCCTTAGTGGGTGGGTTTCACACTAAGGACAGTGGCTTTAATTGTCCATCTTTGATGGTCTTAGGAGAAGCTGATTTGGATGGATAAGGCTGTGTTCTCCCTTTGTTCCTCTGATCATTATCTGCCTATTTTGAATAGCCATTAGCTAGACATCTTTGCAAATAGTCTTTTGCTTGCTTTTATATTTAAAAAAGGTCAACTTTCTTTCAGTTAAGTATTTAAAGACAAATATTTAAAAAAATACCTGTAGCAAAGGCTGAGCATGGAAAACATTTACTTGGAAGGTTACAGCATAGTAAAGTACTAAGTGGTAAAAGATGAATTAAAAAGGAATATATGCCTTAAAACATGGCATATATTGGTAAAACTTATCTTGGTAAAAGATTTATTAAAAAGGAATATAGCCTAAGTAGCCTTCAGAGTAGTCTGCAACGATCCAGAGCTGTTTATTGTATGTTAAAGAAATGATGACAAATACAAACAATTCGTTCTTTGTCATTAATGTAAACTGAAAAGCTTCCATTTACTTTGATGTGTATTCATGGGATTATATTCAGTGTCTCCTACAAGACAGTAGTGGGTAACAGACTGGGTTTAGTACCTTTTTAAATGATTGGTGCTGCTCTTGACCTAATCCTCAGTATCTTTTTTCAGCTGCTGGTTCAGTTTGTTCAGAATACTTCTATTCCACTGGGGCAAGGGCTGGTGGAATCGGAACCAAAAGACATCACCTGTCTTTCTCTCCTTCCTGTAACTGAGACCTCAGAATGCAACAGACTCATGTTGCCAGGTAAAATCTATGCGGCAGATCTTTGTGAGCGTACAGCTGTCTTTACTGCGCCACTGTGACGCACTGCCTCTTGCTGATACAGCATTCCAGGGACGGAGGAACAAGTTCAGAAGGGTGGCTGAAGCTTTTCTCATTTAACAGTGAAGTCTGACTAGTTAGAAAATTCCTTCCTCCTCCCATCTCTCTCAAGTTTTATTTTTTTTCCTAGAAAAATAACTTCATAGATATCTTTTAGTCATAGTGTATTTATACTTTTATTTACTCTGATTTCACTTTGTTCACTAGATGATGAAAGAGATCTCACTTCTCCAAGTCACACTAATTCTTCCAAAGATGTTTCTTCATCTGCTGTCTTGAGAAGTCTCCAGGTAAATGTGGGCCCTGATGGAGAGGAAACAAGGGCACAGAATGTACAGAAACCATCCGAACTTCTGTCAACTCCAGAGACTTCTAGTTTATTGCAAGACCTCCAGCCCAGTGACAGCACTTCATTTATTCTTCTCAACCTAACAAGAGCAGGTAATTCTCCTTCTGTTTGTCATCTGGCTGGATATGTCTCAAACAACAGAATGCAGGAGATACAAGTACAACTCTGTCCCTGCTGCTTATGAAGGGGAAAGATCACAAAATTTGCTGGGCATTATTGGATATTTCAGGAGCATTTAATTATCAACAGCTTCCTATAATGTAGAGGTCAGTGAAGACTTTTTCAGTGCAGCTATTGCATCTATGCCATGAACACCAGCCTCTGGGAAGCAAAAGAAATTTCCCTCTGTTACATTATCCTTCTGTTTCATGAAGTTGTCTTCTTTTCTAGGGCTGGGGTCTCCAGCAGAGCACTTGGTGTTTGTTCAAGATGAAGCAGAAGATTCTGGGAATGACTTTCTCTCTCATGATAGCACAGACAGCAGTACCCCATGGTTCCTACGAGTGCAAGAATTGGCCCATGACAGTTTAATTGCTGCCACTCGGGCACAGCTCGCTAAGAATGCCAAAGCAAGCAATAATGGTAGGAAATCCCCTGCTTCCGTCTCGAAAGTTGAATGTTCCATACAAGGCCCCTAGTTTCGGCTTGTTTCTTCCTCTCTCGCTCACTCTCTCTTGCTTTTAATCTATTCTGACATGTCTTCAAATCATCAGTGACAGAATTATACAGAACAATCATGTAATTTTTCTGCAATATAAATAGGCTCTTCAGTTTTTCTCAGGCAATGAACTTCAGTGGAACCAGCAGTTCCATTGTAGTCTGCATGTTCTCTGGTACATGTAAAGAGTATCTTCTTTCTGACTGCAGCTGCTTGTATTTCAACTTTCATTTTCACTTTCAAGTGTCTATTTTTAATGCATACTGTAATTCATACTTTCTTCTTAGCTCCACTGGGTTTGGAGATCAGCTTTCTGGAGAATACATAATTGGATTTAGTCACATGCTTTGTGACTGAATTATTTTAATAAATAATTGCAAACAAATGCAATATCTCTTTTTTAGCTAAGGTGTTTTTAAAAATAGTTATCCTGGCTGGTACTTAAAATTGGTTGGTTGATATTGATATACAGACCATTTTTATAATTTTTGATGCATTGGCTTTCTATTCTACTTGTGATAAGCCTCATCTGGTAGCAGCTGATCTGATACAGATAGCTTGTGGGGAGTAGTTTATGGGCCCGGTAAAGTTTGCAAATCCGTGTCTGATCCCTGTTATGGGCTAGGCAGCAGCATGTAGGACATAGTAAACAATTAGTAGCCAGGCATATACTTGCTTTATAGTCCTGTACCATATATGATGCTGGTTTTATGTATTAAATTTGACACATTATAGTAATCTGTATCTTTTTTTAGATTTTGCTGGGCTTTTTCTTCCAGGTGAAAATGTTCATCTTTGCTCAGGAGATGGGCAGCCAAAAGACTCTAGCCCCATTCCTCATTTATCTCGCGTGGAAAGGAAGCTGAAGTGCACAGTTGAGGGCTGCGATCGGACATTTGTGTGGCCAGCTCACTTCAAGTATCATCTGAAAACACACAGGTGAGCAGAATAAAGCTATACGTTGTCATGACTTTGAAAAACTGTGCTCTGTATTTGGGATAGCATTAGTTTTTGGCATCAACAAGCTGTGAAAGCCTAGTATTACTCTTAGAAATACTAGGCCTGTTGCTTGCTTTAGGTCATTTATGTTGAAACACTTTGACCAGATTTAGATTATTTTTGCAGGTCCTTGTTACTGTTTGGTTTAGAACATTTGTATTTTAACAGGTGCTTAGTAAAGAGGATCAGTATCACTTCTGTGGTATGGTGAGCATTGGAACTTGTAGGATGCTATCATATTTTTATATATCCTTGAACAAAGTTGCTTGCTCTAACAAACGACCCTCATCTTTTTTAGCTAAGAAATTGGCAGTCTCTAAGGTAAATTGTAGACGAGAAGCTGAAAAACTGGGAAGGACTCCAACAGACACGAGCCCTGAGACAGGGCCTGCAGTAATTGCATATGCTATATGCACACATACAGTCATTTTTGATCCTCCAGTGACTGAAATTCCACAATGTTCCTATATAATCTGTTGCACTGCTTTACTAAATCATTCTGGATAGGGAACAGGCAAGGTAATATGATGAAAAGATATTACCTGAACAAATTCTTCCAGTGGACCACCCAGACTCTAGTTCCTTAGGACTTAGGTCACTCACTTTGGTTGAGTCTCTCAGTTTTCTGATATAATTAATTTTGGTTTAAATGTTTCTGCTTTTTATTTAATCAAAAAAAAAAAGTAGTCAAGTGTTCGTGAAAACCACATTGCAGTAGCTGGTAATGAAACAGCTTTTTTGTTGATTTCCAGGAACGACCGCTCCTTCACCTGCCCAGCAGAAGGCTGTGGAAAAAGTTTCTACGTCTTGCAGAGGCTGAAGGTGCACATGAGAACTCACAATGGTGAAAAACCCTTTGTGTGCACAGAGTTGGGCTGTGGGAAACAGTTCACAACAGCTGGAAATCTGAAGAACCACCTACGAATTCACACCGGTGTGTTTTAGACCTCACCTATTTGTGGTCTGCAGAGGTGGGGTCTTTACTGAGGGATACACCACTTCCTCCTCCGTCCTCAAACTTTTGAGAATATTATGTTGTTTATCTCTGATGTTCATGAATGTCCCTTTTCTATCAATTCACATTGATCTATAGGTCAAATCAATCAACTACTTACCCCCTTTACTTTCCTATATAATTTCACACGTTTCTCCCTTCCGGTACTATATGATGATGCCGTACTCTGCTCAAACCCATGCTCTGAAGATTCCCTTCCTCCCTCGAAGTTGTTTGAGGGAGGAAGGGGTGTGTGTTGTTTTGGGGAGAAACTAGACTATTCCCAAGAGAATAGTTAGTGAACACAACTGCTGTAACTGTTTTTTATAAAGAAGCTATTTTAAATTCCTGAAAGGTACAATAGCTTAGATACTGCTCCAGTGTGGAGTCCTGGTGGACACAGTTGTAGCTGTACTGACATCTGGCTGAATCTGACTAGCTTATGTTACCTGTGCTGCTTGTAGAGTGATTACATTTGGGAAATTTAGGAAAGTGAGGAATACAGTGGGATGAGTAGCAAAAATATAGAAGCAAAGTCTAGTAGAAAAAGGCAATGATTAGAACACAGCATTTTGGCGTGCCAACTGCTCTTTTTGTGCTAATGCTAATTTGAGATGTTACCATATGCTGGAGCCTATGTACTTTTAACTCATGCTCAGCTTTTTATATATTAAATAAAACAAGAACCTTTATTTCACAACACTGTATTTTATACATGGTTTGTTTATGCTGTCTCCTCTGGAGAATTTGATCCTGCCTTGTCAATATTTTTAGAGTAGCCAGCCAAAGTTTTGACAACTGCAGAAAGTGCTTTAGGTGTTTTTATCCTAGAAAGTTGCTTGAGAGAGGCACAAAAGTTACTGCTGAAATGATCAGCAATTTAATAGTTAGCCAAGTTCATAGTGTATATGCTGGTGGTTTTGTTTGGTTGGTTTTTTAAGCCTCAGGGTTATCACACCACTTAAACAAATGACCCAGTTCAAGCCTCTCAGGATATTGTTAGAGATTCCCTGATGGCCTAAGAAGGTAGCATTGCATTACAGTTGGTGAACATTTCAAAATAACCTTGACAACTGTGAGAGCACAAGGCCTCTCTAGTAAAACGAAATCGCAGATTATGTGGGCCGCCAGCAGCTGTTTATGCCTTCTGCCTTACTTAAACACTACCGTATGGTATCTACTTTGTAGATACACACGAAAAAAGGTTGCTATTTTAAAGAATTTGCAGTCTAGCTAGAACACATGGTTTGGGGGCAGATGTTGGGATGTAGTTAAAAATTATATATACCAATAATAAAATTTTGAATGTGTAGTAACAGCAACTGTGGTTTTTACAGTTGTCTTTTGCACTTACATCTCCCAGCCAAGACGCAGATAAAGTTAATAGGCCCGCTGACACATCCACAATCCTCCATGATAGAGTGAGTGTTCTGTAACCAATGGAGTAGTAGCTTCTGGAGGAGTAAATAATAACTTTCTTAACTGCAAATTGCTAATGTGCAGGCAAAAGTTGCCTCTAGTTTTATTTAAGGCTTTATTAAGAGGGTGTTTAGAACAGATTAATTATATTGCGTTGCATTAGTGTAGTCACCTCCCAATTTATCATCATTTAGACAAATACAAAAATAGCTGTGGAAATACATAAAAATAACAAATTTCAGCCTGTAAGAACAAATTGTGCCTTGAATTACTGTTCCTCCACACATAAATATAAATGACTGACACATCTCTCACGGGATTTTGCCAAGTTCAGCCTGATCTGAAATAAAGTATAGAATCTGATATGAAGGGAAATACAGTTAATGGGATTTTTGGCACAGAGAGGCAGAAAGGGAACAGGATCCTGGGAGTGTGTGAAACAGCTGGTTGTTAAGAACTGCATGTAGAAGATATATCATAGTCCGGGCACTTTAATATTACTCTTTTGGTATTTATATACTTGGAAGGTCTATTTAGAAACAGTGGACCCTTGCTTCACTTTCAGTGAATGATGATCTAAGAATATTTCAGAACGAATGTCAGTGTTTCCTCTTGAAAGCTGACGATGAGAATGCTTTAAAAGCCTTAGGAAGCATATGTGTAATTTCTGTTGAACTTTGTTGCATCTAAGGCCAAAAGGGAGAATGGGGTAGAGATCGTCAGAGGGACTTGGACCATCAGATCAAATCATGATCCCAAAATCTAAGAGCTTACTTTTCCCTTGTAGGGGAAAAACCCTTTCTGTGTGAGGCACAGGGATGTGGTCGCTCCTTTGCCGAATACTCCAGCCTTCGGAAACATTTGGTTGTTCACTCAGGTAAGAGTCTTCACCTGACATTCTGTGACCTATCTGAGAAAAGATCTGTGTTGTAGGACTTTGATTTGATTTCCTTAAGAAAAATCCCCTGGTTTCTACAGGACTTCTGGTCATTGTGTTTCATAGCTTCCTTTTTGGTGCCTGTAGCCTATACACTTTTATCTTTTCTGTTGTTTATGTTTCTAAATTTTATGTTTCTAAATTCAGATTGCATTTTTTAAATTTATTTTTTAAATTGTTTCTAAAATGTCACAAAGTTGGATATCTGTTTCATAGCTGCCATTTTCTTATTTAAAAGAGAGAATCTAGCACTTCTATATATTAATCAAAGCCATTCAAATCTGAAATCTCTCATGAGTGGGTTTCTGCTATAGGTAGGGTTTTCCTTTATTTTTTTAATACTACATACTTGTAATTGGACAAAGCATTACATGGAAATGTATTTCACAAGTGTTTCAAAGCTTCTGCCTTCTGTTTTGATTGATCTATCTTAAATATCATCAGCACGTAATGAATATGGCTTTTTTGGAGAAGGGGAGATTTTATTGGGGTAGTAACTTTTGGGATTACCTGATTGCTCCGCGCATTTTCTTTCTGTCTCCTTGGCTTCCATGCTATTGAGCTCACACGTATGGACATCATACTTGTATTGTGAAAATGATAGACTGCTCTGTAAAATGGAAATCCTTTCGCAGTGACAAATCATCATCCAGAGTCTACTCAGTAATGTAAACCAGATGCTGCAATTTGTTGTGTGATGGCAGGAGATAGCGTCCTTGCTTCTGCTTCCTTGCTTTTGGTCATTTTATTCTAGGTATGGGACATCAAATATTTCCATGTCACTGAGTAAGACATTCCAAATAACTTGTTCCCTCTCATAAATCAGACTTTAAGACTTTATGTTACTCTTCAGACTTGAGATTTGCAACATCTGGTAATACTGGTACCTAAAACTCTTCTGTTGTGGAAGGTTATTGCTCTCCAGGAAACAGGAATATTTCTCATTTGGTTGGGTTTTTTTTTTTTTCCCCCACTGATAATTAGCACCAGTGGTGTCAACAGCCATTTCAAAACAGTATTAGTGGCTTCTGGGTTGATGAGGTCTTTATTCCCAATTTGGTAATTCTTGGGATATTTTTTCCCCCTTCTACTGCAAGGAGTGAAGCCCCATCAGTGCCAAATTTGTGGGAAGACATTTTCCCAGAGTGGTAGCAGAAACGTGCATATGAGGAAACACCACTCCCGAATTGGAACAGCTGGCAGCAGAGACCGAGAACAGCCAGGTAAGGAACGGAGGGCACTCTCTGTGGGGGAGAAGTGCAGGAAAGAGTTAGTGGATGGTCAAAGAGAAGGGAAGATATTTGTCCTGAAAATACGAGACCACAAGCCAGTAAGGAATAAAACTGTTCCTCTTGGAGATGAAGATGGATTGCTCACCCTCCCCTTTTCTAGCATAGAAGACAAAGGTGTATTTCTGTATTGTGGTCAAGGGGCAGATAGGTTTATTATTTTCAAAATTGGCATGAATCTTGTATCTTTTTTTCACATGGAATTTGTGCCCTTTGTTATGTATTCTTGTTGTAAGAAGCCTGTTTTTTTTATGCAATGTGAATTATTTAAAGAGAAAGCCAAGCCTGCATGAGATCCCGCCGTACTAAGGCTCAAAACAATAAAGACAGGAGTTAGCATCCATTGGAGCACTGGATGCCCAAAGAGTAGGAAGGGGTAAAGTAGGTGTCTGGGGAAGAAGCCTGTGTGACTTGGAGGTGGGCAGGGATTGTATCGTATATTGCGGTATCATTACATCATGAGAATTTTGTGGTTTGTGTTTTTTTTCCCAATAGAGTCACTGATGGGCAGCAGTTTGCTGGAAGAATCTACAGTGCATAGCAAGAATCTCATCTCCATGAACTCTCAGCCCAGCCTTGGTGTTGAGTCTCTGCACCTGCCAGACACAGAGTCTATTATTGGAGTAGAGGAGGGTGAGACCAGCTGCTCTTTTTTTCGCCCTCTTATATGTGGTGACTGAAGCGGGATCGATCATTCCTCCTAGAGGCTGACAGCGTTGCAGTGGGATGAGTGAACATTGCTTTAACTGTGCACAGAGCAGGTGGGTAGATGGAGAATGAATCGTAAAACTGGAGTTGGAGAAGACCTACTGGACCAAGTTTCTCTCTTGCAGAGCTTAAAAGGTGAAGTCTGCTGCTTAGGTGTCATTTAGCCCATGTCGTGGAACGCCATTTCCAAACTGTTTATGCAGTCCATTCTCCTAAAGCCTAATGCGTTTGTTTTGCTGGAGCACCTAGGAGCCCAGCTCAGGACCAGGACCTCATTGTGCTAGGCACTGTACAAACATCCAGTATCTTGAGCAACAGGCCCTCCTTCCATCCTTTACCTTCAGAGACTATATTCTAATACATCTCACTGTCAGAAGCTGACTTACTATCTGAAATAAATGTACTACTTGATATCATTTAATTACCTTTGCTGTGTTCTTTTCCTGCTTTCCCCAGTCACTTTTTCCTCCAAAATTTGCTTGGCACATCGGGCTCTTTAAATGATTCTACCATGTAGATGTTTTGAATTTTTGTTAACTTAAAAAGAGTTTCTTCAGAATTGGGATTATTAAGAATGCAGACTTCTGCTAAGATACTACGTGTCTATAACAGCTCCTATGTGAAGAGAATGCTTTTAGTTTATATTGCTCCCTAGCTGAACGTAAAGGTAGTGCTGCTGTCATTAAAGGTATTGTAATTTGGAGGTTCTTGCAGAAGCTCCACCAGGTACCTGTGAATCAGGATCTGATGCGGTTTGGCTACCATCTCACAAATTGATGAGAGATGTTCTAGTGAGATGCCTTCTTTACTACAGTATTTTTATAGGTCAGCTAAACAGGCTGTAATTCTTATAACTAAAAATAATAAAATGTTTTCATAAAATGCAAAAATCCAGAGCAAAAGTGGAAATTCTTTATTTCCGTACCATTTTTGAGATATATTAAGAGATTACGAATCTCTTTTAGGATTACAGAAATGTAATCCTACTTTCAGAACAACACTTTGTTTAGCAAGAGAGGTGCTAACTGAGTTTCAGTTACTTAGTTTGATCTTTTTACTTTCATCACCATTTCAGCAATTTCTGTTTAGGGACGAATATTAAGACTTGGATTTATCTGTTACTGTATTCATGCCTGTCACCTTAATATTTGTTAAAGGGATATGGCATAGTATCATATATTAATTTAAAGTCAAGCCTTTGTTCCTCCTTTCTTACGGTTTTCTTTTACACTTCGCATACTTGGAAATTTCTTTTTCCAGCATCATCAAGTATTATTATGCAAAGTAGCAAACAGTTTTAGTAAATACCCCTTAAAATGTAGGTATTAAAATTTCCCTCCCGCTGCTCCGGATATATCCGCACAAGCCCAGTGGGCTTCAGACCACAGACTTGAACCACAGAAGAAATCTTCTTTCCTTCCTCTTTCAATGTGACAAGGCATGGAGAGAATATGATTACATCCCTGCTCTTTTCCAGGGGTTACAGCAGAAAGAACAGCCTTTGTGTGTCCTACACGACTGAACCTATGTAGAAACTGGTACACTGATAACAGCCTTCCTTGAATCCTCCCAGGTGCTTAAGCCTCTTCTCAGTGTGGAAAGTCCCTACGGTGAAGGAAGTGTTTCCAACCCGTTGGGAATTTCTCTAGCGAAAGGCTGCATTTCGATCTGTGACACAGCACTCGGCAGATGCATTGTGTAGAAAGCTCTTCAGCTGGAAAAGGAGGAAATAAGGGAAAAGCCTAAACTTAGATTTGTTGGAGATTCTTTGGGTCAGTGAGGAGGACTGCTGCAACCCAATGCATTCAGCTATGTATCGGCATGAATTGGTCTCTGTGGCAGTGTAAGATAGCAGCCTGAAACCCTGGGACCATAAATTCTTAGATCTAGTACTTTGTTACGATCAAAAATGCCATGATCTGGGTTTTATATCTTTATCTAATGTGGCAGCTCTTACAGGTACTGTATTTCCGAGTTGATGATGAGGTTTTGTTGTTACAGTGTAAGGAGAAATGGATTGAGGTAACAGGTGAAAAGAGACACAGCTTCCATTTAAAAAGTGAGGAAAAGATGATTGATAAAGAAATTGGACAATGCAGAAACGCTGATAGCCAGTTAAAAATCTTTTAATCTCAGAGTGCTTTGATATCATAATTCACAGAAAACATTCCAGGTGGTAAGGGTTTGTATTTTTGAGATCGTTATTACTGCCAGGTAAAGGAAGACCACTAATGGGTGAACTAAACCATTTTAAGATGCCCCAGGCATTTGCGTGCAACATGCTGACAGGTAATACCTAATCTTTCTTCCACCAAAGTCCATTTTTTGTATCACAGTAATTGTAGAATTAGGACAACAGCAATCCAAAGTGATGCATTGTTTAATTACAACCTTCTTCATAATTTTGGTTGTTTTTCAGGCCAAATTAGTGACCTAAATTGGTAAGATGTTAAAACCGTTTCAAATAACGAAGTATGGGAGATATTTTATTATAGAAAGACTATTGCTTCTTCCTAATGGGAGGAAGGAGCAGAGCTGGTAATGAGCGAATGAGGAGTTAACACCAGAGAAGGACTTCCCTCTAGTCTTCTCCCAAGGTAGGTCAAATACTGCAATTTTTTTTTTTTTTTTTAAAAAATACCTTGTTTAAAAGCATTCTACCACATATATGTGTAAACTAAGGTTTAGCGCACTGAAAGGCATTCTTCCCTTTCTGTGTGCTTCTGTGGCATGAACACAAGGAGCTGACACTAGAGGATGTACCTCTTCAATCTTTCATATCTACTTTTATCGAAAGACAGTGCTTCAATCTTTTTAACTTGTTTTGTTGCCCATTAACAAAAGAGAAATGGCTCACACAGGGAACGTTTGTGAAGACTGAGGAAGGCTGCAGGGTTTGCTGGGTTGGACAAGACATGCTCTAAACAACAGTTGGCCTTTTTTTCCTTTACTAAGTTCTCAGATCTCACTTATCGCAGAGCAATTCTTAGGTGTCAGCCTAAACCAGAAAGTTCCTGAGTATTAACCTGGAGAATCTTGAATTTAAAAAAATCAAGAGATGATCGATAGATTCTTCTGCTAGATCTCATGTTGCCGTTTCCTTTCTACTCTGTTCCTCTTGAGGTTCTCCTTCCTGTACAGTACAGTCGTCCTTTTCACCCCGAGGCTTGGGTGCTCTGCAGAAACAGTGATTGTCCAATACCAGAAATGCTTTGCAGTGCTCACTTGCTGCTTTGCCCCATGCATAAGAAACAGAGTGCAGTCACAGGAGTTAAGATAGAGAAGCCATGATGCTTAATAAGAGGAGTCAGGATGATTTAATTTTGCCTGCACTAGATGATACAAACTGAAACGCTTTCATGAACAAGGAAAATATTTCTACTCAAAGGCAAAAGAGCTGTATTGCATTGTTTTTATTACCTGTGAATGTCAGATTCTTCTTCCAGCAAGTCAGTGGCATCTTTCCCTTTTTTCCTTACAAATTCTTCGCTTAGCCCAACCTGCTGGAGGGTGTGTCTGTAGCGACGCTCCGCTCCTTGACGAGCATCATGCTATGAAATCGAAACTTAACAGTAAGCACGTAGAACTGGGGCTTCCCCATAATGGTCAAGTTGTTTTAAAGTTCGTGGCTGACACTCCTAATGAGAACAAGAGGACAGCAAAGCCCCCATCCAGAATTTTGTCATCCATACAGTATGGTACCAAAACTGAACGCTAGGAGAATGCCTCACGTCTCTCAAAGCCAGAGCTCACCTTTTCCTGCTTCTGTTCTTTTTTTCTTTCTTCTTCTGTTCTCCTGCTTCTAGTCTGGTAAGACTGGAATGCTGTAGCATACTTGTGTCTGAGTCCTGACTCTGACACTCAGATTGAGAATATGTGCAAAAGGCATTGTGAGAAATTCTGGAAGCCCGTTTGCTTGTAATTTGTAAGCACTAATCACAGTGGAGTTCAATAAACAGAGAGCACCTGTGAAATAGCTTCATATCAGCTCATCTTCAAGAAACTGAAAACCAAGCATCCTGGGTCCTATATCCCCACTGCCTCCAAATAAACCTTGCAGATTAATGTAGTCTGAGATGACTGTTCTCCAGAGGGGCTGGCCAGTTCCTAAAGATTCAGGTGTTCTGTGTGGAAGGATAGAAATCTAGTCTCCACATGAGTGAATTCTATCAATACTGGAGAATTCTTACCAACCTGGCTACTGGTTACCAGTATTCATCATACAAATGTGTTCTCTGCCTCAATTAGCCACTCATCTGAATAGAAAGTCTGACCCAGGAGGGTACTTTCTATTGAGAAATCTTAAATCAGCATGTTGTCAATGTGTTGTCACTATGTCTCTAACCAGATATCCTCCCTGCAAGGAGACAGAACTGATAGAGAAAACCCAGGGAAAAAGATACTTTGTAGAGAGTAAAGATTGTATCTACACCTCAAGTGCAATATAGATTTGCAGATGGTACTGTGTGATGGATGAAGGGTGCTGAGCACAACCCCAGATAGCAGAGCTTGCAGGTGATATAAGCAACGTAACTGTCAGTAATGTTTTTCTAGTAGCACTAGAGGTACAAAGAGAAAGTGCTCAGCTGGAGAGGGTTTTAAGAAAAAAAGTTTAAAATTTCTAGACTGTAGGTATTCAGGTGCAGAATAGGTATTCATATAATTTCTCATGTGATAAGCCCTTAATTTTGATCAGACCATATATTTTGATTGCAGTATATACTAGGGACTGGAAAGCTTTACAACCAAGAAATAAGTCTGAGTGTGTTTTCAGGTGGTGGGAAGTAACTGAAATTACACTTGGGTGGCCTTCCAGGTGTTATTTTGAGTGTAGTCAAGAGACTATGCAATCATTTGCACCTTCTTACCTATGAATTAATTTAAGACTAGATTTCTTAATGCCTGTCTTAAATGAAAGACAATGTATCCTGTCACCCAGAAACACCCTGGAACTTTGACCAGTTACCTTGGTGACCTGTTCAAAGAGGTATGGTCTGTTCTTGACTCGCAGCTGCATTTCTTCCAGCTCCTTTCTGTATTCCTTTGTTCTCTCTCTCATATTTTGCCTGAAATAATAGAAAAGTTCCCTGTCTAATACAGGTTCCTTCTGACTGTAGCTGAACAAGGAATTCTCACTAACTGTTTTGTCCTTTAAATAGCTCTGGTAATTGTCTTGATTCTGAATGCTGGGCAAAACACTGCTATTGCTGGCAAGTTATAGACCCATTAGCAAAGCTTTACTACTAGAGTGTAGGCAGAGAACTAGCGTTCACGTTTTTAGAAAGCCTTATGTATGCTTTACCAAATTATACATTTCAGTTGGCTTGTTTGTACAAATTAGTTTCTACAAATGTTAATCTAAAGGAAACTGTTCTGTATGGAAAGAGAGGTATGGAATTGTCAAGAAATCCAGACAATGACAGCCAAAAAAGTTAGGCTAGGAATGTTCTTAAACCCAACTCCTCCTAAAGATATAGCTGATGATCCCCAGTTGGTAGAGCAAATGGTTATTTCTGTGCAGAATGGGATACTGACCAGTTCTGTTTCGACTTCTCCTTGTATGTTTCCTCCAGACTTTTATGCGGATCCAGGGCTTTTGCTCGGCTATTCACTGACTTTTGGATAGCTTGACATTTCTTTTTCTGTTTCTCCAGCCAATAAATTCCTTCTTTGTCCCATTCCTTTTTGTTGTCTTGGGAGTATCTATATAGAAAAAAGTTATTAATGAGCTCACTTAAGACTGCTAGACTACGTGCTAGCGGGGAATTTCACTTTTGTAGTCCTCTAAGGAGAAAAGCAAAATTTCAGACATAGGAGTGTGCAGCTCGCAAATCAACTGGGAGGCAGGGCAAGAATTAGCAAAGAAAGAAGACAGAGAAACATTTAAGAAAAGTATTGTTGCTGTGATGAGGGAAAACATTGACTTTTTTCCCTCCATTTTGGTCATTAGTTCGTGTATGGTCTTGTAGACAAACTTCTACTTACCTAATCGCAGATTCCCTTTTTCTAGTTGCATCTGTAATATGCACTGGAAGGGTGTTGGAAGAGAGAGAGGAAAGTCCGGTCAGAGAATGACTTTTGTGCACTGAAACCTTGGAAAGTTGCTGAGAATCCTGAAAAAAATGGAATTACGTTCAGTGTACTTATTGACAGTACAGAATCTCCTCTGTTCTTTGTCTACCAAAGAGAACAGTTAAGAGTATGTGGGCAATGCACTCATTCTTCTCTCTTCCATCAGTAGGGATCAACATGGGGAGGGGCTGAGGGATGAGGGGAAGGAGATGCGATTAGGAGTATGGAAGAGTGGCTGAGCCTTAGCTGTCACAGCTCATCTCTTTGTGTAGAATTTTGTCCTCTGGTTTGTCCTAGAATTCTGCAGTAGTCCCAAGACAAGGGCAGAGGTCACAGGACATTAACCATCTGTAAATAAATGCTATAAATTTAAGAAGTTGCTATCTTGATCGGAGAAAGCAGTATGACAGAAATATCCAGTCATCTCACCTTTATCTTTTCATTTGCCTGCCTCTGCCTGCCACGGAGATTGGAGGTTCTTAGCTTGAATGGTTTATTACGTGTTGCCTCTTTGATTTCTTGTCTCCTTACTGCTTCCCTCTGAAATGCCCAGTAAAGTCCTTCAAAATCGGGTATTGTTGGATTAATCCTTGGCTTGAAGCTGAAACTTGTATCCTGCAAGAAGCCAAGTCTCTCCTGCTTAGTTTTAGCGGCCGTTCGGGACTGAGGCTCCCTCCGACAGTTGCTAGTATCTATAAGAGCTACGGAGCTCTCAAGCAAATCCTTGGCTCTCATTTGAATGCGGATTTCTCTGTAGAGTTCAGCTTCTAATGAATCAAAAGCAAAGCAATGAGAAGAATATGAGTGACATAAAAGGCTGTGAAATTGCCACTGCACAACTCTCAACTTTTCTTTATGATGGCAGCTACACGCATAGGAGAGACCAGACATCCTGTGTTCTCTTTCCCCACTTTCCAGCCTCTCTCTCTTCTGCCTCCCAGGACAAAAAAAATCAAAGATACCAGAAAAAAAAAACCATGGTGGAGTCTCTTTCTTAGGCATTAATCTCTAGATATCTTGTTCACTTACCAGAGTGAGTTACTGAATGGGCCTTCTCCTCCTACTCCTGTTCTTAGGGGTACCAGATAACTTGGGGCCTTTGACTTGCACACGTGTTGTGTTAATCAAGGTTCTACTTTTCACATGGGACTTTATGTCATTATGTTGACTGTGTGATCCAAACAGGCTGTTCAAATATACTTGTAATGGATGATGGCTTTTCTATGTAATATCTAGCAATGTTTGTCTATATTGAAAAAGATTTTAAGTAAGGAGCATTTGGTGGATGGATCATGTCTTGTGACTTCTGTGACAAACTTTCCATAGAAAGGATGTGTTTCAGGGTATAGGGTCAGACTGAGCTCTTTCCTGTGCAGCACTAAGTATTTGAGAAACTGCAGACAAACAGTTGGCTGTGGTTTCGTTTTAGGTTTTTTTGTTGTTTTTTTTTTGCTTTTAGAAAAAAAATCAATACTGCTGTTTGCAAGATAAGACTTTTTTGAGTCTATTTATAAGTTTGCATTGACTGAGGGATGAAATGTTCATTCCTCCTCCCTTCTCATATACCAGATAGAAACAGAACAATGGCTTGTCCTTTGCTGTCTTTTACCTTTCTAATCTATTTAGTTTTGTACACCACAACAGAATGTTTTCTGATGAAAACTGAACTGGTGTATACTCAAGAAGAAATCAGTGGGAAACAGTAAAAAAAAGAGAAAGGGGTGAGAAAAGCAATGACGATTATCGAGGACTGGCTTAATTCCTGTATTCAAGCATGAAGTCTGTCTTGCTTACCTCAAACTTACAACTGTGGGGGCTTACGCCATCTGAAAGAAAGCGAACATCAGAAAAAATTTCCTTGGCTGTCCCTCTGACTAGAATGGTCCTGGCACCTACCTCCCCTGTTTTAGCACTTACTAAGAAGGTGGAGAGCGAGTGGGGAAGGTAACTGAAAACATCAGAGAATGGCAGGAGAGACGGGACCACTGCACTGTCACTTAGAACCAAACGAGTTGCCTGATTTGGGCTCAGGAAATATTTTTCTCCTAGGGGTCCTGTGCAGCACAGATCACTTGAGTGGGAGTAAAATTGTAAGTTCCAAGATACTGCCTGGACCTTGGACACTTCTGGCACTACATCTGTCTTCACGTTTGTGCCACAACTCATTTCAGTCCCTTTAGCATAACCAAAGGTATGGAATCCAGTGCAGGGAAGGATCCCCAAACTGTGATGGTCCGCAGCAAAAAGGGTATGGAAATCTGTCTGAAGAGCTCAGTGTACCCACGTGTGCTGGGGAGTGGTACAGAACTACTGCTGCTGACACTGATACAAGACTACTAAATTTAGGACACCCTGCTGTAAGGGTATCTAGCTGAAATGTAATGACCAGTGATACACAGGAGACTAGACAACACCAGGGGATGTAATGGTATTGGCTTTATGCCCCAAGTAACGCCCTATGGGCCACGATCCTACTTCCCAGCATGGAGACAGCACGGGACAGGCAGGGAGTTGTTTTTACAGGAAGAGCCCTGGCATTTTACCTTTGAGTTTATCTCCAAGAAGTGGATCGTAAGTAGATTTAGGAATTGTTTTACTGGCTTGCTTCTGTTTGGAGCTCTCCTTTGGGGTTGCTGCTGCCAGGAACTTTTGTCTGATAGCTTCTTTCTTTTTTTCCTCCTTCTCCAGGAAACTGAAAGGCCGCTGGGTTGAAAGTAGCAGCTCCTTTCTTTTCTGTGTTGCTATTTGCCTGCGAAGCTCGTTCTGCTCCACTATTTCCTGATAAAGGGGCAGAAACACATGGGCAGGTACAGGCTGTGCCCGGAATTGTTTCTGACATTCAGCTTCGTCCTGGCTTTGCCTTTCGTCTCTCTGTTTGTTTAGTTCAAGAAACATGTATGACTTCATCAACTGGGACTTTTTGCGAGCTTCCCGCAGTGTCATTTCGAAGGGCTGAGGGATGGTGATGGAAGGAATCCAGGGAGACGAAGCGCTTTTTGGCCTCAAGTGGGATTTAGGAAACAAGTGAGGCTTTTGCTGATCCCAGGTACTGTCTGAGGTGAGGTCGATCAAAGAACTGGACTGCCTTTTGTTACCAGATGTATGACTAAGACAAAGACATTATGAAGGGGAAATAAGGGAAATTATTAAAAAATAGAATTAAAAGAAGGGCGACACTGTTGATTGAGAGAGAGACACCAAAGGCTGAGCTGGTCATTAAAACACAGACCTAGGGGTTATCATTCTCGGGCTCTACATTTTGCTTTACTACCAAAGTTCACGAGCAGAGCTTTGCTGCTTTTCCATTTTCCATGTATAACATGGCGGTTATGCCTATTTAGCTTTGTAATGCAATTTATTACGCTGCTAGTAGTCTATTGCCAGCAAGGCCACACGGAAACCAGAAAGTTCCAACTTTAGGGATATCTGGCTGATAGCTACTCAACATAAAAGGCAAACTCAGGAGAGGCAAGAAATTAAGCACACAGATGCACAAATCCTAACAAACAGTACCAAACACCAGAATTCATAAGAGGCTGATGGAAGGGCCATTGCAAGGAACTGCTTTAGTGCAACACCTAAGAGCTTCAGCTGGAAACTTTGTAGCTGATAAGAAGACCATATAATTAATAACAAGAAAAAAACCCAAGACTATCATGGGTCTCATTGAAATAGCAAACTTCTCATAGGATGTTTGAGGGTGATTGTGAAACTGAGTAAAACTTACGAGATATTTAGGAAAGAAATAAATGCAGGTAAAAGGAAGGATCGAGGTGGATCAGGGTGGACCAAGAACAGGAAAATGGGAAAAGGGGGTGAAACAGAAGGTGCTGATCATGTGTAAACATGCTCCTGGTCAATACACTTGCCTGGTGATTGCTGCAATCTGTTCTTCATAAACTGTTTCCTTTGTAAGAGCGTGTGTGCGTGTGATCTGCTAGTGAACTTTGAGCTGGAGTAACCACAGAGAAAGACAAGACGTCTGAGAGCTAGACAGTGGAGACACCACAGCTCTGAAGACGGGATGCTAGATAGAAAGCGCGTGATCTGTTAGCAAATTTAAGTGTGATTAGCTGACAAGCGGGAATGGGTTTTGTGCTGTTCATGTTTAATGTGAATGCTGCTTACATGGGCACCTGTTGGCCCCATCCTCCCATCTGTGAATACGTTGGTGGCCAGCGTGCTGGTACTGTACATGTGCACCTTGGGACTTCACGCTCCGCCTCGTCACTGGTCAGAAGCAGCAGGAATCCCGCATGCCATTTTGCCATCCTTACCTGGTACCATCTTACCTGAGAGCCTCCCACAGCTTGTCACGCAGGACTGCCGCCTCCCGCCTGAAACCCTCCAGCTCCTCATCCTCTTCGGATACCCCGGCGTCATCCCTTAACTTTGCCTGGGACGGTAAGCCCGGTTCTAACGGAGACCGCCGGCCTCCCATCCCGAGAGGCCGCTCCCAGCTCCTCGCCCGGTGGCGGGAAGCACAGGAGCTGGTCCGTTACACAGCCTGAGGGGAGGCCGTGTCACCTGCAAGAAAAATCAAACAATCGAGAAGTGCTCGTTTCGGGGGTGCGACCCCAACCTCCATGCCCGGCCGCGGCGCCCCCGGCTCTACCTCGGCCCCGGCGGCGGCGGTCGCCGCCGCCGGGGCCGAGGTAGAGCCGGGGGCGCCGCGGCCGGGCCGCTCCCCTCACCTGCAGGCCGCCGCCTCAGCCCTCCGACGGCACCCATCCCGGCTCCCGCCAATTAGCGAAGCCGGCAGCGCTCTAGGCCCGCCTCCTTGCCCTAAAGCAGCCAATCATACTCCAAGACGGGTGGCTCCCGCCGCTCGCTCATTGGTGCTCGGGAAGAGGTGTTTTGGGGGAGTGCCCGCCCCCAAGGTGAGCTGCGTTGTCATGGTTTCCCGGAGCGACTTCCGCTCGGAGGCGGTTGGCGTGTCGTCACTTCCGCAGCGATGGCGGTGGTGTGCGGTCGGGGGCTGCTGGCTCCCTTCGGTGGGCGGCTGCGGGCCGGCCCGCGGGCCCCGCTCCGGTCTGTCGCCGCCGCCGCGCCGCTCTACGACGTGGTGGTGTCGGGCGGGGGTATGGTCGGGAGCGCCATGGCCGCCGTGCTGGGTAAGGCTGTGACCTTCTCGCCCGCCCCGGGCGGCGTCGCAGGTCCCCGCCCCGGCCCGTTGCAGTCACGGCCTCGCAGTCGGCGGCGGTCTCTTCCTCCTGCCCCTGCCGCGGTGGTGTGAGGTCTCGGAGGCCTCTGGGTCTCCCGCACTGTTTTGTGAGTGCAGCAAGTCGCGAGTTTTGTGTCCCGCTGCCCTCACTG
Organism: Platalea leucorodia; assembly: GCF_965183815.1. Taxonomy (NCBI): domain Eukaryota; kingdom Metazoa; phylum Chordata; class Aves; order Pelecaniformes; family Threskiornithidae; genus Platalea; species Platalea leucorodia. The sequence goes on along the minus strand of NC_138829.1, from coordinate 27,229,162 downwards.
TCTGTCTCACCGGTTGCACAAAAACTTAAAAATGGGAGTTTCCCCAAAACCTTCATGTTTCAGTGTGTGGAGCATTGCATACTTTCATAAGTCAACGCTATTCTCTGTTGGTGACAGTGTGAGGTAACTATGTGGTTACCGTTTAGGATCTTAAGATTCAAGATCCTGTTGTGGAATTTCCTTATGCCCTCATCCTCTTGTGACAGCACTCTAAGGTTGACTTAAAGCTGTTTGGATACCTGATTGCTTTGATGAGCCTTACCCTATTTATTTTTTTAGTGTAGCCATTACTTTAAATTCTGTAGACTACTTGTAGCATTTCTGTCAAACAAACAAGGGTCACCCTTAAATCACTGATGGATAATTTCAGCCATAGCTGAAAACGCTTTTCTGATCCTAAGTGTCATTCTCTAACCCTGTATTTTAAACACTGGACTATCAAGTTAAAATGGATTTGTGCTTGGTTTGCATCACTAGGGATCCTGAGAGTACTGGCTGCTGCTTTGCAGCGTTAGTTCAGAGGGGTGTAATAGTGACAGAAGCCTAAAGAAGGGAGTGCAAAGGAGAGCAAGAGAGCAGAGGTCCTAAGCAATAAGTGCTGTGCCAGTATAAGGATTTACCTTGCAAACTTAGCATTGTTCTGCTTATGTTGTTAAAGAAGACCGCAGTGGAATTGAGACAGCATAAGGATCCCCTCCAGCAGTGGTATCTAAAGATAACATGTGGGTTTGGGACCTTTCAAGAGATGAGGTTATGATGTTGTGCATAATCTAGAAAATATGTTCAAGATACCGCTGTTATTAGGGCTGCTGTAGTAGTAAACTCTGGATGTTATAAGGACGCCATTTCTGGTCTCCGTACCTTCCGCAACCGTAGCGGTCAGATGTAACGACCATGGCTAATTCAGCGGTAGCGTGATTTACTCTTTACATGACTTATCTCTTCAATTTTTTTCAGTTCTCTTTGACTGAAAGTTAAAGTCTAAACTGCCTGTGCTATTCCGCTGTCAGAATATAAGAATAAAGAAAACATAAGTGTGGTTGCTAAGTATCATTCAAGTTTTATGTTGATCTCTTGTTCTAATTAGTGAATTTATGTTTAAGCTCTGAAAAATGTGTTCTGTGCTTGGAATAAACATTGCAGATTTCACACGTTAATACTTCAGTAATGAACTTTCATAACAAAGTATGCACAAATTTGTACAAAAATGTAAACTTTGTACAGAAAGAAAATGTTTAATCCTTGCTTTAACTGCAAAAGAGTTGTCAGTCCCAGTAACAGGATTGTAGTCATAAAGCTTTAAAATACAAAAGTTTACCTGCCTAGTCAAAACCTGTATTGTAAATGTGTTTCTTTATTAACTTTGCATCTACTCTATCTTATTACAAAAATGCATAGGCATTACTGATACAGAAATAAGAAATGATGTTTTTAGCAGGAGCGTTGTAACAAAGCATATATTTGCTTATTTTAGGGCATGATATCCACTTCCATGACAAGAAGATTGCTTTGCTGGAGGCTGGTCCTAGGAAAGAATATGATCGCATGCCAGACAGTTACAGTAACAGGGTCAGTTCCATCTCCCCAGGATCAGCAACCCTCCTAAGCAGTAAGTATTATTTCTGTTGTTTGCATTTTTAACAATATGTTTGAGCTGTTTTTAATTTGTTTAAACAAAACCCCTTTGAGCATGTGCTGCCTTCATCCTAAACTCAACAGAATTATTTGCCTTTGTCTGTTAGTATTCTGTATGCTGAATTGTGGTGATTAACTTGGGCTTCTCTTGATAACAGGGATCTGTGTTCTGGTATCTTGGTCTGATTTGTTATATAAATATGTGTGACATTAGGCTAGTGAAAGGTTATAAGGTGCTCTCTATAGCATCTGGAATGTTCTGTTCACAGAAGGAGCATGTACTTAGTGCTCTGTAGCCTGGTAACTCACTTCTGATTAATTTTCGTTCTAAAGACAGATTTGAGCCTTGATTCCTTATGGAGAAAGAATGTTCTAAACAATGATGGCCGTGCATTTCTGTGTCTGTTTTATTACTGAGTGATAGGACAGTGAGAGTTGACTGTTAAGTCACAGTGTTCATGGAAAGCTCTTGTTTCTTTTTTACTGGCTTGTGTTAACAGTAAAATAATGCGATGCTGGAGCTGTGAAAGTACTGAGGCAGACCTGGCTCTGTCTAGGGATGGTGCAAGCAGAGTCGGGCGTTGATAGTCAGGGAGGGAGGAGGAGAGTGTGGAGTGAGCGTCAGTTTTGTTTGAGTCTCGATGTCACGTGTGAGCCTGCATCTCCATGCGTTTGTGTCCTTTTTCTCTTTTAGGTTTTGGTGCCTGGGATCATGTCTGCAGCCTGAGACTCAAACCGTTCCGGCGAATGCAGGTGCCTTACTTAGGGCTGCAAATACACTATGTGTCTGTCTACTCTGAATTCTCAGAAGTACTTACATTAATGATCCAAAGGTTTTTTTCTTTGGTAAAGGGCAGGTCACGCTTATGATGATTCCTGTTACTTTTTTGGGGGTAGCAGTCTACTCAGAAATACTCGTCCTCAGAGTCTTGATGTTACAGGATGAAAGGTTGATTCCTAGTGGAAGCTGTAGATATTGAGGCATGGGTACTAGTCAGGAAATAAAGGTAAAGCTGTGTATTGGTTTTGGCTGGGATAATTTTCTTCATAGTAGCTTGTATGGTGCTACGGTTTGGATTTGTGATGAAAACTGTTGATAACACAGGCATGTATTAGCTATTGCTGAGCAGTGCTTACACAGCACCAGGGCATTTTCTGCTTCTCACAGCACCCCACCAGCGAGGAGGCTGGGGGTGCACAAGAAGCTGGGAGGGGACACAGCTGGGACAGCTGACTAGAGGGATATCCCACACCATATGACATCATGCTTAGCATATAAAGCCGGGGGAAGAAGGAGGTAGGGGGGACATTCAGAGTTATGGCATTTGTTTTTCCAAGTAACTGTTATGCATGATCAAGCCCTGCTTTCCTGGAAGTGACTGAACACCCGCCTGCTGATGGGAAATAGTGAATGGATTCCTTGTTTTGCTTTGCTTATGCATGCAGCTTTTGCTTTACCTGTTAAACTGACTTCATTTCAACTCACAAGTTTTTGCACTTTTACTCTTCCAATTCTCTCTCCCATCCCACTGGGGGGCAGTGAGCAAGCGGCTGTGTGGGGCTGAGCTGCCTGCCAGGGTTAACCCACAACAAGGCGGTAGGGTAGCTTAATATGTTAATTATGTAACAGGAAAGGAGGGATAAAAAACTTTCTTTGCAATTCGTTTTTGAGATGCAACTAGATCATTGTATGAAAGGAATTATGTGATGTACTTTAGTAGCTGGGAATGGACAATAATCCAGGACGTTTCCTCTAGTTCTGTATTTCTACTGTCCTTTTGCTGTTAAGATGGATGCATTCATAGTCCCTGAAAGAAACAGCACTTATTTATCATGTAGCTTCATGTCATGTATTTTTTCTTTGTAGGTGTGGGATGCTTGTTCAGAAGCCATGATCGTTTTTGAGAAAGATGACTTAGATGACATGGGTTACATAGTGGAGAATGATGTCATTATGTCTGCTCTCACAAAACAGTTAGATGCAGTAGCAGGTAGTGGACAACTTCTTTAATATTTTATTTCCTGCAGAGAGCTTTCAGTTACTTGCCTTCTGTTGTGTGCGCTAAGTTATGAGAGGGAGAAAGATAATTCATCTAACAAGTAACTCTGGGACATGGGCAGCTTCTTGAATTGGGGAGGGGAGGGAGAAATCCGTCTTCCGAAGGCTATGCAGCAAGAAAACAGTTGCATATGTAGTTCTCCAGAACATAGTCTCTCCAAAAATAGACTTAATGAAAAGATCTTTAGCCTTCAATCCAGAGCAGGCCTTGCAGTGACAAAGGGTTGGCCAGATCTGTTCTTTCGGAGTGCCTTGAAAATTGTAGGGTCAGCATTAAGACATGTGTGGCCTTTGCTGTTGTAGTGATGTTTCCTTTTTTCATGCCTGTATCATGCTGTGACCATAGCACTTTGTGTTCCCATCAGACCGGGTGGAGGTTTTCTACGGGAGCAGAGCAGTCGGGTATACCTGGCCCCTTCCCTCTCACAGCTGTGACACAAGCCCTTGGGTCCAAATTGAGTTAGCTGATGGACGCAGACTTCAGACCAAACTGCTGGTAACTAAACTTTTTATTTCTGTTGATCAGGCGTCATCTCTCACCCAAGTCCTTTCCACTGGATTTGGTTCTGATTCCGTGTGTGCCGCTCCACCCACGTGGAGGGCTTGAGTGAGGTGAGTGGCTAACTCTGTCAGAGCTGCTATGGGACATGGTTCATAGCCTTTTCTGTACCTGATGCAAGAACACTGTGCTGAATTGGACAAGAGCAGAACGGGCCACCTCTTCTGGTTTTTGGGGAATCTTTTTTTTTTTTTTTTTCCCCTGAATAAACAAAAAATGTACATGCAGGCTGAGACTTGTAGACTGGAATATTGGCTTTCTTAGGAGCTGCTGAAGAGGTTGCTTTTTATCTCTCTGTTTTTCAGATTGGTGCAGATGGTCATAACTCTGTAGTCCGTAAGGAAGCTGAAATTAAGACCATTGAGCATCGCTATGACCAGTCAGCTGTGGTGGCAACTCTTCATTTGTCTGAGGTGAAATTCTGCTAATTGACTTTTCCATAAGCAGCAGAACAGCATGAGCAGGTGATCCAGGTCACTAGTTTGTAACTGTCCACTTGCTTCTTTCCACTGTAGGCCACAGACAATAATGTAGCATGGCAGAGGTTCCTTCCCACAGGGCCAATTGCACTCCTTCCGGTAAGATGAGTCGTGGTGGTCTCTGTGGTTTTTGGTTTGTTTTTTTTTTTTTTTTTTCCAGTCTGTTCTTTTCTAGTAACTTGATTTCTGTCTGTGCCTGTCTGCGCTGGCTCTGTCTCTTAAGAATTTGTTCATCTGCCCTTTGCTTTTCAGTTATTGCATTTGTTTTCCCCTCCTGCCCTCTCACTTTATCCTTGGTATTTCCCACTTGTAGCAAGTTGGGCTGGCAGAGTAATGTGCAGAGGGACTGGTGTGGGGCAGGGCAGTGGGGAAATTTTGCACTGATCGTTTATTTTTGCTGCTTTTTCTCTTGATACTTACCCTTGACATTCTCTTAAACCAGCTGTCTGACACTGCCAGCTCTCTGGTCTGGTCTACATCTCATGAACATGCATCGGAACTTCTCGCTATGGATGAGGAAAGTTTTGTGGACAGCATCAACTCTGCCTTTGTGAGTATCAGCTTTGCGGCGGGTATGAGGCTGACTTTGTTGTAATCACGAGAAATACAATGGAACCCTACAGCTTAAAGGATAGTAATAGGACAGGTGGATTCTCAAGTTCCTTCCTCTGGTGAAGATAATATTAAAAAGGCACTTAGCAAAGAAAGGATGACCCTTTGGGACTGAATTAGGTTAGTTCTGAAAGCCACAGAAGAAGTTGAGCTAAATTTCCAAAAGGTGGGAGGGGTGGGCTCATCCTAGTTGGAAATTTGTATGTCCTAAAACGATTCAGATAGTTTCTTCTACTGTATAGTTTTCTACACGTAGTTAAAGTTCAGTATTTGGCGCTCCTTCAGATTTTTTCAGCTGGATTCTTATATATGTCTAGTTTGGGTTTACATCTAAAGATTTGTTTGTTTTTTCAGTGGAGCAATGTAAACCACTCTGACTTCATTGATACTGCTGGGGCCATGTTTCGATCTGCTATTTCACTCCTGAAACCCTCGGGGACTGCAGTCCGTCAGCTGCCCCCAAGCGTTGCAAAAGTAGATCCAGGGAGCCGAGCCATGTTCCCTCTTGGAATGGGGCATGCGACAGAGTATGTCCAGCACCGCGTGGCTCTTATCGGGTAAGGTCCCCAGTGGTAGCCCTTGCATGAGTGGGTGGCGTGTGGTTAGAAATGACGCAAGTATAGCGACTCCCAGTCAACAAATTAGATGGTTAGAAATAATTTATAGTTTCAGTTTGACTTTATCCAGGCCCAGTTTGTACCGTGTGCTCTTGTGCCAACAAAGTCCTTTTGTATGAGTAGCTCTCTGTCCATTGTCTGTGCTTTCTATGTAAATTGCGAGATAATTATTTCTCTTTTCTGGTTCGTGTAGTCCAGTGAAATAATCCAGTATCTCATGCTGGACCTGTACTTCCCCAAGCATTGTAGCAGCCATTCGGTGTACCAGTTTGAGCTTTGAACTCGCCTTTCTTTAACAAAAATGACAAAACTTAAAAATTATTCCAGATGAGATGTCATAGGCTTTTGTATGGTGGTCTATAGAAATAGGAAGATATCTCATCTTTTACGTTCTAAGGTTGTGTGTACTTTTTTTCTCCACCACAGCTGCAACACACTGGTAGCTTATAGTAATTCTTGGGTCCCTTATTACACTTCAGATACTTTTCATCTTTCCAACCTGTGAGCCACTCTGTGATTTACAGCTTGTTAAAGTGCATGATCTTACATTTCATACCCAAACTTCGTTTCATTTCTCTAAGACTCCCTTATCAATATGTCTGGCTTTGTCCTTTACAGATAAGTCTGCTCATAAAAGAACCCAATTTTGTTTTTATTCAGTGATATCCCACTTCTCCTCTGTATTCATGGTGTCTGTCTACTTCGGGTTTGTGAAACGTGCCAATGATATGCCTCCTGTTGTGCTGAGGTCACTTACAAAAACATTAAGGCCTGTTCCACACGTGATCGGAGAGAGGACTTCGGCTAGTTACCTCTTTATAATTTTTCCTTTCAGAACTGCTTTTTGTTATCTCCCCTTTGTCTTGCTTCTTACAACTGGAGAGGCAGTCAGGTAGTTCAGCACAGCATGCAAGGAGGTACTGGATAAAGCGTATATGCTGCTGTAAGGTGGTGTTCATTGCGAAGAGATGAGGAGTGCTATACTGATCCCTCCTGGGGTCTGTCAGCCATTATGGCTTTCTTCAAGAAGGGATACAAATTTCTGTCTTCTCTTGCTCCAGGGATGCAGCGCACAGAGTCCACCCGCTTGCAGGACAAGGTGTAAACCTGGGCTTCGGTGATATTGCATGTTTAGCCCATCACCTCAGTGCAGCAGCCTTCAATGGGAGCGATCTGGGTAAGGATCCAAGACAATGAAGTGGCAGTAAGATGACCAGTCTTACAGGCCTTCGCTGCTAACATCAGGACAAGCATTATCTCTGTTTGCAGGTTAAGCGTGCTGCTATCTTGTGTTGGAAAGGCACAAGCACCTTTGAAGAAAAACTGTTCTGACATCCATTGGCTGTGGAGCAGTTAAAGATTTTTGGATGCAGTTTCCATCCCAGAAATCTCAGAGCTGCTTTAAAAGAAAAAAGTTCTGCAGGATTGTAGTTAGAGAGGTGGTGAGATGAAGACCAGTAGCTGATGGAAGGACGCCTTTATTCAGATGGGCCATTTCTCTGTCCTTTTTCTATGTTTTCAATTGTCAGTGGAGACTGCTATATAGATAAGATGCACAATTCTTTTGTGGCAAGTAAATTTTAATATGACCATTCAATTATCTCTTCTAGGCTCCTTAAAACATCTCTTAAAGTTTGAGACAGAACGTCAGAGGCACAATGTCTCCTTGATAGCTGCTACTGATGTGCTAAAGAGGCTTTACTCCACGAGGCTGGCTCCCTTGGTGTTGCTGAGGACATGGGGATTGCAAGCAACAAATGCCCTGCCTCCTGTCAAAGTAAGAATCGCACTTTAGTGAGGGCAGCAGGAAGAGTCCAGAACTGTTTGTGAAACATATGCAAGCTGTGAAGATTTTTTTTCTTTTAAATGAAATATTTTTGGTTGGAAAATGCTACTTGTTCAAACTGAGGTTTTGTGTCCTGAAAGAGCCTGAGGAGTTCCTAAATAACTGATGGCTCAGTAGTAGCGGTTTCTCCTGCAGTGCAAAGGAAGAGGAGGATCTAAGTGTCTATACTCTGTATCAGTAGTTAGAGGTTAGAATTCGTTAGAAGTCTCTGATGTTATTTTGCTATGGAATGAAAATGTGGAACCTTGAACTGCATTCCAGAAACGCACTATGAAAAACCAGCCCTATGAAGACACAGCTTCACTAAGAATAGGACATCAGGTGACTTGACAGACGTGGTGTGCAGCTCAAACGAGTTATCTCTTTCTGTCCTGTTTTGCCTTGTGAAATTGATCCCTCATGGCAGAAGTGCAAGTCTCTATAATGGAAATTACTCGAGGAAGGCAGTGGTGAGGAGGTTCAGTCTTAAACACAGACCCTCTATTTGCAGCCTGTCTGCCTAAATTCCGCACTGTCTTGACCCAGTTGCCTCATTTTCATGAGGTTCCTTAAGCCACCTGCTCTCAAAGCTGCCAAGCACCCACAAATTAGATTCCTCATTTCTGGATTTGAATGTTTTATTCTACAAATCAAGTCATCTTCTTCCTATTAAACACAGGTGGCCTGTTTCCTTTGTGTTATGGTCACAGTTAAGACGCTACCTAAGTAGTGGTAAATTCCTAAGGCGTAGTAGCTGCCACTGGCAAGGTGGTGCTTCTCTGTTTATAGCAGAAAAACAAATGAAGACCTCTTCTCTGAGCATAGAACCTGTTGGTAACACCTCTGGTTTTTGCTACTCAGGAGGCAAAGGAATGCTGTAACTTCTTTAATTTTCTAGCATACAGGGATAGGTGCTCTGCACTTGGCTAAAAAGGCTGACGAAGAACTGTTTTCCGTATATATTAAAGGGAAGGAAACTATAGCTGCTTTCTAGAGTGTATCCGTATTACCAGTTTATGAATTACTTCTTTTTCTTCCCCTCTTTCAGGAGCAAATCGTGGCCTTTGCCAGCAAGTGATCTGTTGTCAGTTTGGAACAGCAGCTTGCCAGTGAAGGCATTGCCCTTATAAGGACTGTGACTGACTTGAATCTTTGAATTGTGTTATTTTAATTTAACAATAAAACTGAGGGATTGAGCTGTGTCCTACATCATCCACTGGTGTCTTCAGCCACAGAACTATCTGTACAACGTGCTTTTAATTTGGGCCTTCTGAATTGAAGACTGAGGTGGAAACAGCTGTCTGTCTTTTGGCAAATGCAGTGCTGAATTTTGCCAGCTACAACTTCTGCTGCTTAATTACCTTCAGTTTTCTCTGACATGATTTCTAGAGCTGTAGTGTCACTCCTGGGTTCTTAGCGCTTCCTGAACTCAGAAAGGAGGGGTAGTTTTCAGTAGAGGAGAGCCAACTCATCATGGCAGATACGTTTTGAAGCTCTAATCTGTCTCTCTTTCACCCTCTTCCCTGCCCTTCTCTTGGTACTTTATTTAATAATGGTGTGTCTTGTGGAACAGGCTAGTCTTAAGGGCTCCATGAAAAAGAGATGCAAGATGACAATAATGTCTAGGAAAGAAAACTGCACCACGATGTCTTGAATATTGTTAAAAATGCTTTAATTACTAAAATAGACATTCAAGATATTCTGTCTTAGGTTCCAAACACCAGCCTCCTGCATTAGACTTTAGACACTCACAACATTAAGTGAGTACTGCCCACAGGCAAGATTTACATATATGGTTAACCAGTATCAGGAATTAACATCAGAAAGAACGAAACATAAGTTTTGAACTGAAAGCCATTACTTGTGCTTCTTCAGTCACTCCTATTAGGCAGTTCCTGTTAGTGACTGGCTAAAAGACATTACAAAGGAGATAAAAATCAGGGCTGCAAGGAGAACTCTTCTCTTAAAAGGCTGCTTAGTCTTTAGTTAAGCTAATAAATAATCTCATTGCACTAGGGTAAGTGTGAGGACTTGACTGGTTTCTCTAGATCCCCCACCCACCTTGAGTAGTTCAGATGTAAACAGCAGGGGCTCAATTCTGCAATTTCTTGCAAAAGAAACCTTTGAGCTGAGTTTTTGTTTCTCTCATGACTGCAGGACCAGGCCCCTGATAGAGAGCAGCAGTTTTGCTTCAGGTAATGAATTGTGCCACTGACAAATGAGGGCCCTGAGCATTCAGATTTAATGCAACTTTGGTACTGGGAAGCAGATGCTCCCACCTAGCATTTGTAGTACCAGAGTCTGAGGCAAAGAACACAGAAAAGAAACTTGCTCTATGTGGTACCTGTCTTGTTTGAGACCATCCTCCCTTCAGACAAAACCAAACCCTTAAGTACTCCTCAGGGCTAGCGTCTGTTCAGTTGGCAGATACGCTGCTGCTGCTGGCTCCTTACATACAACATCCCACCTTTCCTTCCTGTTTCAAATACAGCCTCGCTGCTTATTGCTCTTAGCCCCAAGAGCTACTAAGAGTTTGTCATAGCACTGGCTCAGACGGAAAGAAGACTTTTGGATTATTAAATTAGCTAGGTCTCAGGAGTGATGCAGCCTGGCTAGTAACCACTGCATCCTACTTTGTGTTCTCTGAGAATACAAAAGTGAATACAATTGTTCACTGACGACAAAATGAATGCACGTGCAGTCACCTTGGTATGCAGACCAGACCATATACAAAGCTTTGCCAAACACTAGGAAGGGGAATGAGAAATGCTTGTGGTTGAGAAGAACACTACTTTCTTTGTGTTCAAACAGAAGCTCCTAGTGAGGAAGGAACATGAGTTTGGTGTGACACTGAGGAATTTCCCAACATGGATCTCAAAACAGATTCTCGTAAGGAGTACAGGTAGGATGAGCATTTCATATGTCAGAGACACAGCCTGAGTTTACAGCAAGGTGCCAGTGGTGGGACAAGTACGGGTAGCTCTGTCCCCATCCCTCAGGCTCCTGTTGCTGACTGAACTTGTTCAATCAAAAACACACCTTGCACCCTAGCGCCGTAAAACCTGAGATACAAGAAGGGGGTAGCTTAATCGGGCACAGTCAAACTTGTGCTGCTAACTAGAGGAAGTGGACTAATGTTCACAGTAAGGCAAATTTCTAAGTATCCAAACGGCTTGGCAAGATTAGTGAGGGCATGAGCATGCTACTTCCTCCCCTTGCTGGGAATTACCAATTATTTTCAAATCCAGTTTGCTGAGAAGGTAGCGTGAGGGCAGTCTTTGGCTTTACAGAATTGGGAAAGGTGTTATAGCAAATAGGTAAGTGCAAATGCCTGACAGGAAGGTTCATCACAAGAGATCAGTGGATAAAAGCTTCCCTTAGTCACGTGCGTAATACCTCTCTCTTCTTATGACTGGGATAAGTTCATCTTTATGTTACACGTTCCACAGGGAGTAGAAGATACTATTTTTTTGCTAAACAGGAGGAAACAGATGAGCTAGCTGCCAGCTATTTCATGGGGTGGAAAAAGTTGTTTCTACAGCCGTTTCTATACAATGCAAGGTCTGCACTTGGAGCCTCCAGGTATTCAAGGAATCCTGATGTTCTCTACAGCCAATTAAACAAGAAAACCAGGATCCTACAGCCCAGCTTTCTAGCCTATCTGACAAGATGCTTTATTTAAAATATTGATCTTTCATTGCTTCTACGTGTTTGGTGTGAAAGAGATGGCAAGATTTACTTTAAATTGTTACTCAAATAGCTTCATGCTATCCTGACAGAAGTTTTGGACTTCCTGAACAGCTGCAACTCCTTCATTGGATGCACTGTTCCTAAAGCTCTGCTGTATACATTAAAAATAATTCCAGAGCAATGCAGGGCTGCACACACCATTTTATGGGTTAAACTCCACTATATTAAAGAGAAATTAAGTTTAAAACAATTTAAAATGAACAAGGGATAAGCAAACAAGGGATAAGAAAGCAAAGCTACTTCCACTCTTGTTCTCCCTCTGTTTCTGATGCTAGTTCTGCTCTCTCCCTTTTTTGTCTATTAAACAACTGAAAAAACAACTTGTTTCACCACAGCTCTGCATTCGGAGGAGGTTCCTAAAGAGAGCGCAGGAAGTGATAAGCCCAAATTTTCAGATGGGAAACCACACTTCAGAGCTCACTCAGTAAAACAGGCTGTGTTGTTCTAACAGCTCACCGGCTCAGCAGGTCTCTCCAGGCTGTGCAATGCCTGTCTCCCTTGTGCTAGCACTAGACTTGACTCTCTGGTGAGCTGATTTAACTCAAGTTTGGTGTCATGAATTGGTTCACCAAAGAACCTGAGGAGCATCAGCATCAGAGGAAAGAAGGCTGCGGGAGTGCCTTGCTGCCTACTGCCTCTCACGGCAAAGTGAGCTATCGGATCAGCCATTTCATCTGACTGCACCCTTAATTTCCTTGTGGGTGTAATGTGACAAGCATTTCTTTTGGCAGCTGAGTTTAAATAGCTGGCACTGCTGTCTAGTTGTGCCAGCACAGCTATGTGTTATGACTACATGCTAAATGAATGAAGTTACCGGGTCTGGTAGCCAGATGCACGGTATAGCTGTACAGATTTGTAAAGGGCAGCAAAAAGGAACACAAACAGTCAGGCACGCGTTCTGCTTAGGAAATGACTGCTGCCTAAATAAACGCTTGGTAAGTTACAACCTATGTTTTAGCCAACACCTTTCCCAAAACCATGCCCAAAGTGTGCTCTTATAGCAGGCCCCTTCTTGAAAGACTGGAGTCTTCTCGCAATGTATTAGCCAGGTACTTTGGAACGCTGAGGCTGGCAGCGTCCAGAGTTGTTCACTTTTCTCAGAATGACCGTCCATGCCATCTTTAATTTCTGTATTTAACATCTCACAAGCAAACTTAAGTTATGGATGTTTAAAATAAAAGGGGGAGGGGAAATCACATGTCTGTAGTCTGCTACCACATGCCAGGTATTCTGTGCTTCTAGCAATGGGATGCTCTACAAACGTGCTGGTGAAAGCTGGCTTTGAGCCCCTTGCGGATACTCTGCTGGAGTTTAGGCCTTTTGACTTTCAGAAGGCAGCTTCTGGATCATTTATGGCAATCACAGTTATAAAGCGTCCTGTGGCAACTCTCATTATGCACGATGCCAATCCAGGGTGAAGATCTGTTCTATAGCTTTGGTCCGTGTTCTGCTCTGTGACCAACTCCAGGTGAACAACGTACCTGGAGATTTCAGTTTGCTTTCTCAGCCTTTCAGAAATGCTGAAGTCCACGGGAATGTCGCAGCTCAATAGGTTATCCCCAGAGACTGCAGTAGGTGAAAGGTAGCACCCAAAGTCCAGCTTGTCTCTATGTTGTTCACTTTCTTTGTTAGCTGTAAAGGAAGAAAAAGAAGTTGTTCCCAACAGTTCTCTCGATTCATATGTTGTGCACAGATGACAGCAACTACATGTAATGACACTGGAAAGACTCATTAGATAATTAGCCAGAAAAATGAACTGATGTATGTTGATTGATAAGAGAAATTTGGGAGCTGGCTTTGGGATTTAACTGTTTTTCTCACCTGTAAGAGCGTGTTGTCCCTAAATCCAAAACCTTCCTTTAGTAAAGCAGTGATGTAAGTGAGATCCATGCAGAGGAAAGGACTGGCTGACTTGTACCTCTCCATGTTATCACAGACTAGAGAAGGAAGGAAAAAAAAACCAAACCCAGATCTCAGCAAAATAAAGGAGCTTTTATCCACATTATACATTTGAACTGACCTCAAGCCAAAGCCTATTAAAACAACCCACCCACCTATTAAGGGGTACATATGACACATGGTACATGCTACACAACTGTTCTATAATGTTGGAGAACAAACCATATAGTACTTCCAGTTTCTCTTAACTCCATCATAAGTGCATCTTTTATTACAGCAACATAATCCACATAGCTCTTCCAAAGTCTGAATCTCTGCTCAACTGATAACTGGCAGGGAGCTGGTTATTACTTAGTCTTTCAAGAACACAGCATCGTTTGTCTTCTTTGTCTAGTCTCCAAGGATGGCTCCAGTAATGGACTCCACCTTCTAGGTTGGCAGCTGCTTTTATTTTTTTTTTTCCAACCACACATGTCCAAGGACACGGAAGAGGCTGTTGCCCAACCAACCACTCCCTCGCTGCAGCTAAGTCAAGATTCCACAGTAAGCATGACAGTGACCTTGTCTTCTGGACCTACTGTTACCGCCCTGTTCTACAAGCATCAAGAGCAGAGTTCACTTCTTTTTAGAAGCTGATAAGCAGCATCCTTCTACTACTGAAATGAGAAAGAGGAGCATTAATTTAGGATCACAGAATTGATCTCCTGATGCTCTAAAGCTAAATAAATGGTTTGATGATGCTATATAACATCTTAGCTGCATCTTTGGAAATAAGCTCTCTCAGTATCCAGGGAAACAAAACAAACCAAACCAAAGACACTCAAACTTTAGAGCCTAATCCCCCTACTCAAAACCATCTGAGTTTCTGGGGAGATTAAGTTTAACTGAAAAATCATTAGAATTTAGGTCCTATTTTAGAAAAAAGTCAGTCCTGAACTACATCATTAATCATCTTCTGGTGACAAATACAGTCTACTAATCATCATGAGGATGATTACCACAATTCAGAGGTAATGATGTGCTCTGTAAGCTAAAGTTTTAGCCATCAGTAGCATGGCAAGGTGGGAGATCTTTTTTTCACAGGAGGAGGTACAAAACTAGAACAAGCACTCAGGAAAAAAAGTCAGGGGGAGGGAAAGGAATGCAAAAGAGGCTGTCAGGCTTAAACAACCTCTGCTCTTTCCTTCCATTTTGTTAGAGATTAGAAAGGATTTAAGGTGACAGACTTAGAGAAGTCAGCACTCTCCTAAACTCACAGAGTTGCAGTTTGACAGAAGGAGCTCTTGATAGAACAAATTCATTTTCCTGTGTACTGACATTTATGAACTATCTCCCTCCTCTCCTGAACAGAACCAGGAAGCCGCTAACACTTTGTTTCCCCTCACTGCTCTTCAGTACTTTCTTCTGCAACAGTTACAGGTGTTGGCTAATAAAAGCTAAGTAACATGACACCGAAGGTGTAAGTAAGTGGAATAAAGGCTAAACAAACTTCTTTTAAAAAGTCAAACTCACATTATGTACTGCTTATAGACATTCATATTTTTGTTATTTCTCATCCCCACCAGTTTCCCAAGTCTCATGACTATTACCTTCTTTGGCTTTTCTTCCAAAATCTTTCACTTCCAGAACACCTCCCTGTTCATAATCTGAAAAGGAAGAGGTGAGAAAACATCATCATAGACCTGAAAGCATTTGTGTTCTATATCTAAGTTGACCCTAGGGTGCAACTTGGTGATGCTGGGCTGGGAGTGAGATCTGTTGGTAACAGAGGACAGAGCTGCAAGTGTAACTGGAGCTCAGAGCACAAGTCTCATCTGCTGAACTCTGAACATCAAACTGCACTGACAGATACACGTTCATTCCCTGAAGGCATTTTGTATATTCCCTCTTTCTCACCACCATTCCTTTTCCCTGCTCTCCGTGGCTCCAGCCTCCAGGGTTCCCCTGTCTACCTTCTGGCTGACATGCTCACACATAGTAGATTATCCCAAACCAATTTACCAATTAGGTTGGTGTCAACTGCACGATCATAGTAATAGGAGAAAGCATAGAAGGAACTTCCACGAATCTCATCTGGTTGGTGCAGTTTCCCTTTGACAACCTTGAGTACTTCCAAGTAGCAAGGCTTGAATCCTGTTTCTCCTGTCAGGACAAACACATGGGGTGAGCCAAAGAAGCATATCCAGGAGATGGAAGAATCAGTGGCAATAGGATGAAAAGGGAAGATGGAGAGATTAAAGCATCAGAAGATGTGAGAAGACCTTAGATATCCCTTCCGTAATCCAGCATGGCACCTGCATGCAGGCAAGGACTCAAACACCATCATCGAGTGGAACTGGTTAGAGCAGATCATAGCAATGTCTGAAAGGTGCGCTGCACAAACTAGCGGAGGTGCATGAAAAGCTTCCTTCATACCAGGCAAAACTCCCATTGTTATATTCTGTGGTAGCAGAATCTCATTTACATTTGCTACCACCTGCTAGCTAAAACGTTACTTTCCCTCTCCATCACACTGTAGTTTTATGAATCCACTCCACACACACCAAATCTGCAACTCAGCTCTCATGTTCCCCACTGTAAAACAAAGCAACATCAGTCACTGAGGGGTCTGTTGTAGTCACTGATGGTAGCAGCTTCACCCTCTGTATGCAGCATTAAGGACAGCATCTTAAGAAATAGTTCCACAGGTGAGATATACTTTGGCCTACCAGTTATTGTACCCTAACACAGCCACAGTTATTGCACTTTTAGCTCAAAGCCTCAGAAAAAGTACAAGTAACTCTTAATGTTTCCTATAAAGTTAGCATTTGTAATAAGAGATCACAGAGAATGCAGGCCAGCTACTCTTACAGCTTCAGATTTTTCTTTGGCTCTGTCAGAAGTCCACACTATGACTGGACAGGTGTACTTCATAACCCAAAGTAACTGATGGAGTATTTGCCAAGGAAAAACTCAGATTCTGAGGACAAGACTTATCTTACAAGAAGCAAGAAGTCTCCTTAGTTTACCTTCTTTGTTGCCACCATACCGGTATTTCACTCCCCCGAAGTGCCACTCTGCCTCCAGTTGCTTTGGCAAACAAGAACTGCGGAACATTTGTCCATCTACAGCTGGAATGAAACCAGAGGGGAGAGTCAGAAAAGATAAAATTTAACACAGTTATCAGTCAATATGCAGAACCAGAAAAGAAGAGGCTGAAAGATCTTCATTAAGGTCTTTAAGCAAAAGTATGGAAATCTGAATTGATGGATGCTGCACAAACTGATTATGAATTAAGGACCAGTCTCAGTCTGCAAAATTTGTGTCCATTTTCTCCTGCAGGCTGCAGGGCAGCTGGGCTTGTCATTTGTTAATGAGAGATAAATGGTAGAAGGGTATCTGGATAATGGCTGTTCACCACAGAAGACAAGAAACAAGAGAAGTAATTCATTAAACACACAGATACACAAACCCTAACAAACAGCAGATAACCAAGACAAACAAAGCAACTGGGCAATGAAGACAAAAACTCCTAAGACACTGATCAACAGTCACTACAGGATCCACTGAATGTACCCTTGAAGGGTTCAACCAGAATACTGTAACTGATAAGAAGAAAACACGATTATTGTGGCCAGCACAGATCTTTCAGAAAAAGCAAACTTCTTACAGAATGATTGAGGGGGATTGTGGGACTGTGCAAAATTTACTATGGGATGTTTAGGGGAAGGCTCAAAGGCAGGGAAAGAGGGAATCAAGGGATCAGGAAGCATAAGTGTGGGAAAATAGAGGGGACGATAAAAGAAAGTAATCACAAGTAAGCAGGCAGGTGGTCAGTATGCTTTTCTGGCTGAGCCTTGTGACCAATCACTGCAGTCTGTCCTATCTTCTTCTTAAACCCTATTCCCAACTGTTTTTGATTTGAGTACATTCCAGTAATTAACACAAGTCCATCTATCTGGCAAGTAAGAATCCACAAGGCGGAAAGACCCCAGGTCCTGGCCAGAGACTGGACAACAGGCCTAAGGTCTGGGCATGAAGACTGGAGGGAGTTAAGGTCTGGATCAGAGACTGGAAAGACTCAGGAAAGCGAGTATGCATTTAGGTTAGTCAGTGAGACTGTGTGTGATGTGCTCGGGGACTTCAAGCTAGACTAGTCAGCGAATGCAGCAGGAGGTCTGGGGGAACACAGCAGGCCACGCAGATAACAGAGAGACCTATAAAGTGGGTTTGGCCTAAGCAGCAATCCTTAGGAAAAGGATCCATTCATGCTGTTTGTGTTTCTGTGGATGCTTGTAAAGGTGTGCGTTTGTGGCTGGCCATGTCTATACTGTGTTTGTATGTTCCCATGTGTGCATTTCTGGAATTTACACTCGGTCTCACTGCTGGCTGAACCTGGAAATAGGGAAAAGCAGCTGTCTCACAAGACAACTCCTTAACAAGCGGTAGCCTGTTTCCAGACAGATCTATATCAGCGAAAACATAGCAAAACACAAGATACAGAAGTGAAGACATGGGAAATGGGCTGCTGACACAAGACTAAGTCTAACCATCTCTTCAAAAATCTTGGATGTTTTATCATATGAACATACCTTCCATATCCAAAGCTCCAAGTGTTGCTAGTCTGGCAGCTTTTAGTCCAAACCCCAAATAGCTGCAAACAACAAAGACAGACATGACAGTTTTAATTCTTGCACATCTGGTACGCTTCACCCATAGCCTCTTCCTAAATCCTGGAACACCCAAACCAAATTTCCTTCCTCTGCTTCCCACAGGTCTCCCCTCTCTAAAACAGAGAGCTCCCTTTGCCAGAACAATTCCAAGTACCAAAAGAGTGACACAAACCCAAGAATTACAAAGAGCTGTAAAATGGGTAAATCTAAAACTGCAGAAAGTGGTTAGAGCTGATGTGATTTCTACAAGACATTCATGAAAAGCAAAAATGCACAGTCTTAAAAACAAGGGAGAAAGAAGAGTATGTGAGGAGTGCGGGGGAACAGGATGGCCATTCTTATGTCACACACATAAGGCTATGTGCTCTTAGGGCAGAACTAACAGGAGAACTGCAGAACCTCCCACTAAATGGGAGCTCTGCCTTTGTGTGAAACTCACCTCTGTTTCACTCCACAGATTACCACTATACTCATTACAAGCTAGGATGTGAACAACATTTATAAGAATGTCATTATATGTTGCTGGCTTCAGCAACACAGCTAGATTAAAAACCTGCTGGCCTTTCATTCCCTCCTCTATGTTTGGCTACTTATCCCTTCAGTCATGTCAGTACAAACATTTACAGAATAATCAGAGTTAAACTAACCTCCAGCTCCCTCATTTTTTAGGAGATAATTTTCAATCCTAATTATTTTAAGTGATCTAATGGACTGTATTGGTGAATACAGCAATCAGTTACATCAGTAAATGTAAGCAGTAGGAGAGGAGGACTATTGAACCAGCTTTGCTGTCAAGTAAGCATATTCTGTAACTGACTGAGATGATAATCTTCACCCCACTAGTAACGGGCTGAGACCAACTCTCTATTATACATGGTTGAGTTCTCATTGGACTGTAAGTCATGCAGGTAAACTCTCTGGATTTCACTGCAGACATCTCAGAAACTTGTTAGCTTAACACAGTAAGCACTTATGTTATTCCAGGCCAAGTATCCCCTCCAATTGGTTCAAGAATCTTTTGTGCTCCATGGTCTGTATCAGCTGCCTGCGGTTGTCTCTCTTTGGTTTACATCAGTCTAGGTTTTACTTTTTGTCCGGTTGCTGATGAGATGTGCCATTTCGAACTAAGAAGAAAAAAGTGTCAGGAAAGACCTCTTCCCAAACCTCTGACCAGGTTTAGTTCTGACTACTGGCATCATATCCACCTTTCTGCTTGGTCCAGAGTATTTGTCTTGAATCCAGTAATAAGAATTCTTCTCCTTAAATATAGTGACTCATAGTGCTTCCTCTTCATTTGACAGACTGACTAATATTCCCTTGCAGTGATATTAACCATGAGCCTGGAACGTTTCCAGTCAACTCACGTCATGTTCCACTTCAACTAATGTTTCAAGCAGATAAGAAAACTAGTAAAAAAGTCATGGTCCCAACAGCTGCTAACAGGATGACATGGCCATTGCCCATTTGTGGTTAGCTCAGGGGCTGCAGAAAGACTGATTTTCCCAGCAGAGACAGCAGCCTTTTTGCTCCTCACCTGTGGGTATAGAGCTTGTAGGTGCTATTAAACATTTCAAATGAGGTAAGAAAATCCCCAGGTGTTTCCTTCAAAGTTTCCTAAAAGTTAAATAAAAGAAGAAATCTTTTAGTTTCTATTATGCAATAAAAAATAACCAACTTTGATGTAATATCACAGATATACACATAGGGTTTACTGCACGCTCATCTGATCTGCTTGGAAAACAAAGAACAGCCTTCCAATGGTGCCCACTGCTGTAATATCTGCAGCTTTTAACACTGAGTTTATTTACATGCATCTTTGTGTTACTTCAATGTATAATAAGGAAGCGCAACAGATCAGGATGAAACTACTTTCTAACTCAGGATACCTGAATTTTTCAGAGGACTTACATGCTAGTCTATATATACACAGTCTCCTTCAAAATCAACTGCACTAGAAGCACTATGAACTTTTGCGAGTCAGACCAGACATCTCAAATCAGGAACTCGGAAGAATTAAAAATGCAAAGTAAAGTATAGGCCACATTTTCACCATGTTAAATGCCATGCTGATACTCAAGGAAACTCTATGGCCACTCACTCCTAGTCTTAGGGCTGCTTTACCTCCTGGTTTAAGTGCTTTCCTCCAAATTAACCTCTTGCCTCAACACCTCCAGTTTTCCTCCTTTCACAGTCTTCCCTCTGTGTGCACCTCTGCCCCACTGGTACTCAGTCCCTACCTTCTTGCCAGACTAACTGTCATATTCTTGTAAATCTGAACCAGTTCAGGGCTCATTTACTGTTCCTTTGTTTCCAGTCCACGAGATCTCAATCCCAGTTTCTGTCTTTCGTCTGCTAGTGACCTCATTCTCCCATCCTTTCTTGGCCCTCTGCATTCATATCAGACACTGTTACTTTGGGCCAAGCAGCAGAATCTCAGAGAGGACTGAAGCTGCAGAGTCTCTGTAGTTACCATTCAAGTAGGCAGATACAGCAAAAATAACCCAGATCTGGAATTGTAGAGTCCTAGAGAGAAGCCTGCTCGAAGCTGAAAGGGATTTGGCAGTATTCAGCTTGAGTTTCTCCTGAACAAATACAAACTGAAATTTGTTTTGGGCCTCAGGTAGATTTTCACTGGAACAGCAGTCACATCCTTGACCCAACACACCCAGACACTGCCATATTTTGAGTTCTGTTCCTAAACCTTACATCACAAAAATTTTTAAAAAGGAGAGATCCTGAAAAAAAAAAAATGTTTGGAGAAAACAACTGGCTTTTTTTCATGCCTTATTTTCACAAAAATGTAGAAATCCTCACACCCCTCCCAAAAGAAGGCCAATAGGATGCCGGGCTGCATTAAAAAGGGCATCACCAGCAGAGATAAAGAAGTCATTATCCCTCTCTATTCAGCGCTTGTCAGGCCACACCTGGAATACTGTGTACAGTTCTGGTCCCCGTGATGCAAAAAAGATGTGGACAGGCTGGAGGGGGTCCAGAGAAGGGCCACCAAGATGATCAAGGGCCTGGGAAGCCTGCCCTATGAGGACAGGCTGAGAGAGCTGGGCTTCTTCAGCCTTGAGAAAAGGAGGCTTAGAGGTGATCTCATCACCATGTACCAGTACTTAAAGGGGAGCTACAAAGAAGATGGAGACTCCCTTTTTACAAGGAGTCACATGGTGAGGACAAGGGGTAACGGGTACAAGTTACTCCCAGGGAGATTCCGATTAGACACGAGAGGTAAATTTTTCACAATGAGAACAGTCAAATCATTGGAATAATCTCCCCAGGGAAGTGGTTGTTTCTGCTACGCTGAACACGTTTAAGACTCAGCTGGACATGGTGCTGGGCCATCTCGTCTAGATTGTGCTAGAAAGGTTGGGCCAGATGATGCTCGAGGTCCCTTCCAACCTGGTATTCTGTGATTCTATGAAATGAGGCAGGTACCAGATAGACAATTTCATAATGATTGTGATTGATTGGTTTTCAGTTGCTTATCACTTTGGCAATAATACCATGAGAAGCATAACACTAGCTTAAAAACAGCTCCATGCAGTTACCATTATATGTCCTCTGTTTGCTTGTAATCTACATTTCATTAATGAATCTCTTACTATTAAGAGTATTTTGTTCAAAACGAATACAAGAGCAAACATGACTGCCTCAAATTGCAAGAAGGGAAAAAACCCCTCTGCAAATCAAAGGGGGAAATCCCTGCTAATTCCATCAGATGGGAAAAACTCTTCAGAAACATAGTGAGCTATGTATGTGCTTTTTTGTATGAACTTGACAATACAGGCAAGAAGCAGACATAGCGTACAAGCAGGCAACGTGAACCTTGACTTTCACACCATTGGTCTTGGTCAGTAGCAAACCCTCGAGACATTTTCCTGCAAGGCTCTAAGGAGACGTTTGAATCCTGAGCTGCAGTTCAGCCTACTTCACAGCTCTATTTATTCTCCAAAACCCTGACATGCAACACCCTTTCCTGTTGGTCCAGTGCCCGCTTCAGCAGGTGTTATCAACACAAAACAGAGGGCAAGCTCAGAGTACTTGAGGCTTGGCTGAACAGGATAAGGTTGCATGTCATGTTTCAACATGACACACCACTGCAGAATTAAAATATCCTTCTATGAAAACCATGTGTTTTGTAGTCCCTAAACACCCTTTGAGAATCTCAATTTCTGTATAACAAAAAAATGTTAAACAAAGGACTCCTTCAGAAAAGAGGACAAAAACAACTTCACAATACCAAGGTACAGAATGCTATAGCGCCCTTCCAATACCCATGTAATTTTCCCATGCAAACTTTAGGTTTGGGTCCCAGTTCAAACTGTTTCTAAAGAACTACAGAATTCCTGACAAATCCAGCAGAGATGGACTGAGGGGCAGAGAGGGGAATTCTCAAAGAAAATTAGAAGAAAATGATAAGAAAGCAAAGAGGGATTGGCTGTGCTATTATAAAAGACATTTGCCCCGTGAGACACCCCCTTCCAAAATTTAGTAAGGATCTGCTGTCAGACTGGAAAGGGGGGAAAAAAAAAGGTAACTCAGAGCAGACCCTAAATTTCTTGTAATATACAAGAATACTCCCTGGAGATGTTCTACATTTATTGAATACAAAATAATTGTCTGCATTAATGGGGCTTTCCCAGCCTGGGTCTAGAAAACAAAAGCTGTTTCTCTTTGTTTTTACCCATTTGCTTGCTTTCTTTTTTCTTTCTTGTTATCCAGGCTCCTTTGTTTGCAAGTGCCTATCAGCCAACTGCTGATGTCAAAGGGAACAGAAATACAGATGTTCTGTACACCACAGATGTTCTGCTTGTGCCAGCACTGACAAAATGATATCAGAGAGCACAGCAGTGCTCAGGTCTCTCCACTGACCCTGCAGTCCCAACCCGCGCACTTTTAACCACTCCTCACCTCAAATCGTGGCAGGAATGTGATTTGGGTTGAGGCCCCTCCCAAGTCCAGAGTCCCAACAGTATGCTGGTTCTGGCCAGACAGCTGCCCTGCAAACAACATCATGCTCAGAACAGCCCCAAGTGCAAAATACTGCGTGCATGTTCAGGCAGCCACCAAGTTATCACATTATCACAGCAATACAGGAGGGCTGAGCTGGCCTTCAAAGACAAAAAACATCACAGAGAAAAGGCAGACAAACAGAAGGTATTACGAAAAGAGTCATAGGACTTTCTTCCTTGATTCCAATTTCACCTCCAAAGAGACAAAAGCAGATAAATCTCTGGGTATCCATCAAAAGCTGAAAGTAAGAGACAAAGTATCTCCTGCAGAAGATGGTCAGGGACAGTACATAAATTCTGTAACCACCATGTAGCTGGTCAAGAGCAGTAGGAGAGGAAGGATAGTAAGAGCAGAACCAACTATTATCATTTCTCTTCACCCACAGAAGCTTTTTTGCTTGCTTGTGTACCTACTAGAGTACTGATTTTCTTTTCACTAGATTGCATTCCCAGAACTTCTTAGAGGCAGGAGGGCTAAGGCACCAGTGCATTCCCTGTTACACCATTTTAGTTGCATAGTTCACGCTGGGATGAAGAACATCATTGTTCAACCTTGTTTCCCACCTTCTAATAGATTAGCAGTACCACTCCCCTACGTACGTTACAGAAGCCAGCTTGCCAGGGCCTCCCACTCCTGAGTAAATCCTGGCACCTTCTGGATTAAGATTCCTCCTTCTGACTACAGGTGTGGCTGACCCTCTGGAACGCAGTCTGCCCAAGATGATCGACTGCTTTAGCACTGGTGCCACAGTGGGGAGGAGAAGCAGGACATGGCAACCAAGGCAGAGGAACTTAGGGTGATCACCTCCACAGAAAAGACTCGAGTTCATATTTAGAGAAAAGTTATACAGAATTAACTACCTGTCAAAAAGTTCACAGTGATCCAGGCTAAAATTCCTGCAAAGAGTGAAAAAGGAAAAAAAAAAAGTCACCACTGAGTACTCCCACAACCTCCTGCCCACCCTTACCACCCCTCCACAAGTTAGTTATTTACCTGGAAATCATTACTAACTTAACATAACCGCCCCATACTTCAGAGATTAATTCAAACTTATAATTAAGTGATATGATGTGTTATTGATTCGTTAAAATCTCATAAGCTGGGATAGGTAGAACATTTGTAATATCCATGCAACTGCAGCATGCACAAATCATGTCTATTATCCGAACAATATGCAAAGAAGGAATAAGCTGACACAGTGCACAAGTTTCCTGGGGCACCTCCCCCCCACAGCATTTCAATTCCTAATCTGCTAATTGCATACGCACCACTCTGTGTTTTAATGTTGTGGTTTCTGTAATTACACTACATAGTAGCAACCAGTAAAACACAAACAACTCCTCTTTGACTCCAGCGGCTTGCTTGATGCTGGCACGATTCTCACCCAAACACAGACAAACATGTGACAGTAGAAGAGGTGGGACTTTTAAATAAACCTTGGAAGGCTACACTGTGCTCTCTTATGCCTCATTGTTCCTGCTCCCTGTCAATACAACACTTCTCCCTACTATACAATTGATCCGTTAATCCTAGTGACATACTGTGCGTTGCACCATACTTCATCGAATACTTGCAGACTTCATGTTATTTCTCCTTTTCTCTTGGCACATATGGACAGATTTTGCTCTTTAATCTTCCTCCATTTATTAGTTGTTTAAGCGTCATGATAATTCTTTTTGCTTTACTTGAACACCTTGCAAACTGGCAATATAACTGCCATAATGAAGTGTTCAGAACTGAGTGTAACACCACAGCTGGCTCTTTTCAGGCACCCATACAGAAGGATTATTACCTGCCTATTCTCCAAGGTAATATGTCTGGAGACATAGTCAAAATGTTACAGTGGTCTGTTCTGCACTGCAAAATCATCACTTACTCCAAACCTACAACATATTTCACCTTTTCTTGTATTTTAGGTTACTTCCTTTGCTACTTTACTAGCTGCATTTTTGCAATCAGAATTTTTTTAAAATTTATTATTTTATTATTTATTTATCTGATTTTTTAATACTTGCCAATTATCCTTCATTCTCCTCTAATATTCCCAATGCTTCCAACTTTAACCTGAAAATTGATGAGCGAATCATAATAGATTATTTTTAATGCTGATATTGCAGAATTTACCAGGCAGTTTCCATAAGCTTCCTAGCGTGCTATATATCGTCATGTAGCCTTTCAGAGGTGGGCACCATCTTTTTTCCACCAGTTCCCAAGAGCAGGCTTCAGCTGGTTAGCCTGCATTAGCCTGCATACTTATTTCTGAGATGAAGTTCTCTTCTGGAACCTCAGAAGGTTTTGGATGAACCTTCATCTAGCTAACTGATAAAACTCTTTGTGTATCTGCATTTGTAGCCTAACCGATGACCAAGTAATCGACAACTCCTAGGAAAAGCAGGATTGAATAGTTTCAAACAGGGCTAGAAACCTTTTATTTTTTCCCTCAGTTCAGTGACTATTTCTCTTTCCCTCTCATGTCCCTAAGATCTCTCTCTCCCCCCCCCCCACTCCTCTTTGCTTTCACTTTTTCCTCCTTCTAAAACATACCTTCATAAGACCCGTCCATGATGCTAACACTGTCCTCTGGAACAAGAAATGGTGATTCCTCAAAGACTTCTCTCACCTGAAGAAAGAAATAATGATTAGATACCTTGGTCTTACGAGTCTTGTTCTGCTCTGATGGTGACAGAGAAAGTTTTCTTTTTCACAGCGGTATAAAATAAGACAAGCGTATGGAGTAGACAAAATTCTTCTTCTTTCAAGGGCCAGGAAAGAAAGAAACAAGTATTGTAGATCTCTCTCCCCATGCCTTCTATCCACATCAAGACAGAGTATTTCAGGACTATACAAGAAAGTCTGTAAAGTCTGTGAGCTTCATACTATCATGGGATTACAGTCACTTTTCACAGCTGAAATTCTCTTATGCTAAATAGAATGGAGAACTGAGTCATGAAAGACGAAACAGGAAAACAATACTAGTGCATCCAACAGATCTTAGTATTACCTCTAAAAGCAGAGCCTGAGCTTTCTCCTCTGACAGCAAGCGCAGTCCAGCTGTGGCTTTTAACACTACCGGGGTCTTCTTCCAGAGATGAGGTGGCACAGCATCTATGGCCATGTCCAGCAATCTTTTGACAGTTTCAGCACCCTAAAAGGAAAAAGGTGTTGTTTTTCTTATGGTTTCCTCCTACAGACCATCAGAAAATAGGCCTCCCAATTCTCCCTCAACACTAGTGAAACCACTATTCAATAGCAGAAGATACCTCACCCACACCCAAGATACGGATAAAAACTGTGCTAGACATCTCATAAGAACCTTAGGGAGAATGTCTGCATTGGAAGGATGAGTGTATTCAGATTTATATCTTAGGCAAGAGAAATGTCATTGTTTGTGGAAAGTATTATTTGAAAGGATGGAGGGAGGCGAGGGAACTGAGTATCTGACAAACCTAGACATCTTGCAGTATGATGAAACTAAATGGTACAATTACTGACTGAAGCTGCAAAGGTCAGGAGGAACGTCTGTAGATTTCACTAAATGCAATATAAGAATTCCAAGTGCGTCCATAGCAAATAGTGTAATTAAAATGCCAGCTGTAGAATGGTTACTACACGAGGTACAGGCATCACTGCTGGGCTCTCAATTATTTACTCTGCTCTAGCAATTACAGTTTGGCATTAGCAAGAAACATTCTCCTGTGAAATGTCTAGAAATTTCTCTTGGGGTGAATTCTTCTCCTCTCCTACCCAACAAACAAGACAATTCGGTGAAATAATGAGAGATCTCATCAAAGTTTAAAAAAATCCAAAAGCCATTCACTTTTCCATAGAGTTTCTCACTCAAATTCCTGTAGCACTGAATGAACCGAGCAAACTGAGAAACGTGAAACTCCCCTTATGCTAGCCCCCAGCTCCAAGACTGCTGAAGCACACAAGGTAGAGTATCTAATCTATCATTTCTCTGGCACCTCATTTAGCCTGTGAAAGAGCTTACTGTCAGCACAGGGGATCTGGAAAATGGCAGCTTACTTCAGGACTGGCCCCGTGTATCACAACAACAGGATTATTTTAGTGCTCTCTGCTCCGCTGCTCATTTCTGACTCCTAATCCAATAGAGTGGCATGGAACAAGTGTAGTGCGCACGTATTCACAACCACCCCCATTTGAAAATAAAGAGGATTGCACCTAACTTCAACTTCTTATTAAATTATAAATTCATATGTTAATTAATACATCTGATTGTAGAAGATGGAACTGTCCAACTGTGTTTTGAAAAACTCTGCATATAAACAAAACAACAAGTCCTGAGGCATTAGATTAACTGCCTGTACCTAAATCATTATTCAGCTACAAGTGTAACCAAATATTTGAACTGAGCATGACTGAAGCGAGTCCTGTGTATCACTGAGCACTGGCTTCCAAGCTATGGCTCCAAAGATAACAGCAAAGAATCAAAACAAACAAATTATTGGAAATCTGATGATAGAAGCAGAGAACACACTTAGAGAAATATTAAGGCCTGATGTAACCTGCTAAGTGCATCTTTATTCTTCCCCTTCTCCATAACTTATTAACAAAAATTAACTTTTGTAGATCTGACTATACACACAAAAAATTAAACATTTTTAGGAGTCAGAGAAATGAACCGTCTTTGCTTGTCAGTGTAACATGACTAAAAAAGAACCCCCCCCCCCGCAGTCTTAACCCCCTTACTTCTAAACTAAACAAATCAAAACAAAATATGCCCATTTTGAACTGTGACCTGCACTGAAAATTTCAACCAAAAGGAAAAACTGAGAAAATTATTAGTAAATGAGACAGGAGTATATATTTACTCAGGGGTAGCTATAGGGGAAATAAACATTGAATATGGATGCTGCTAGAGCCAGAAATCACTTTGTCTTTGAAATTCTCAAAGGCACGTAATCTAGTTGTATATACCATTTAAGCAATTAGTTAAGCCATTGTTCCATTGATGAAATATGTAAAACAACAGCTCCTATTTCACTGTGTAGAAATTAACTCACAAAAGTAGAGCAACAGGTTTAGAGAGCCAGCAGTAGAACCTTTACATTTTTCTTGACTCTCTGCAATTAAAATTAGTAATACTTGAACTGCTTGGTAGAGTCCAACTGATATTAACAGAAGCAAGACCAACTCACAGGGAATGGAAAGCCTTACCTTTTCAGGCTGATCAGCATATGCAGAAAGTCCTGGCTTCACAGACTCAAAGATTTCCCCTTCCAACTCTGGAAGGTTTTCTGCACAAACGAAACATTACATGAAACGGTCAACAACTCAAATCTTTTTCTTTAGTTTCAAGAAGGTTGCCTGCAACCCCTGTAAAGTGACTATCCTTGATTTCACCTTGCAAACAATACTATTCCCCTCCTAAAACAAGCACTGCTCCTTCACTTCAAGAACATATTTAACAGAATATTGCCCTTGTATCCTCCAAGTTCACAAACAATTTTTTAAGAATATGTTGTTATAATTAGAAGTATGTTCATTTTGCATTTGTGAACTACAATGAGTTATAGCAATGTAGTATGACTGATGCCTAATCTTAACAAAATTCCCTTCCCTTTCTGTCCCCAAGCTAATTGTGAAATACTAATTCATATTAAGACACACACAGTCAACTCCTGATTATTCTTAGGTGATTCATCCAGCTCACAAACACAGAACAGAGCTGACTGGGCTCAAGCACTTGGCTGCAAAGCCAAACAAGTGTGACCATTGCTCCCAGAGCAGCTTGGGTCTAGAAGCTATCCCTGGGTATTGCATATCACAAGTCAGGCTGAGTCCATCAGAGCTGGATGTTGTACCCA
Source organism: Platalea leucorodia (assembly GCF_965183815.1). Classification (NCBI taxonomy): domain Eukaryota; kingdom Metazoa; phylum Chordata; class Aves; order Pelecaniformes; family Threskiornithidae; genus Platalea; species Platalea leucorodia. The sequence goes on along the minus strand of NC_138829.1, from coordinate 27,200,228 downwards.
ACCTTCCAAACTAAGGTTGAAATGATGTGAAGCCACAGAGGTACTATGCGTGGCCCTGAAGGGCTTATTAGCTGAGTCCCGTCAACCAGCCTTCAATCTTTGCAAATTTGCTGTCTCACTGTACCCAAGCTAGTTCACCCTCTTGAATCCTGTTGCACGTGCAGCCAACTTGGGTACCTCTGCGCTGTGTCAGAAGCAGATATACTGGAGTGTGGTGCATCTGTGCACAGGAGTTCTCCCAGAAATGGCTCAGACCTTCGGTGCTTATAACTCTTTAATTTACTGATTTTAATTTGCTACAAAATGTGACATATAAACATATGCAGAATTTAAGTATCTCTTGATATAATTCAAGGTAACATGCAACTTGACAAAAACAGTGTAAGCCTCCTTCCAACTTAGTGAGACATTCCTTTAAACAGCCGCATAAATGAAAATCTTTGGAAATTCAGAACTCTCCAGTATACCCAGAATTAAACCTTTGAGTTTCAAAAGATCTACAAAAAATATATTTTCACAGCAAAACACCACCACAAATGGACAATAATCATCTGCCAGAGGACCATTTGAAGGACAAACTGTAGAAATCTTCAGTTGTTCCCAAATGCTGTGCTGGGACAAAATCCCTCTTTTGGGAAGTTGGAACCTAAGTCAACATAATCCAAGTGCACAGACTGACACAGGGTCTTACCTGGGCTCTTCTGCACAAAGGTGTAAATGTGAATCCGGGTTCCAGTGCTTCCTGCGTCAAACATTATGCCATAAAAGGTGTTGGCTTTGGCATTTATAGGGCACATGTTAGGTGGAAAGAAATCCTGAAACCACATCTCCCTGTTTGAATGGGAAAGAACAAAGGACAAAGAGGAAAATCCCAATGCTAGAAGGATGAGAAGTCTGGAAAATGCCATCTTGCCAGGACCCCTTGAGGCAGTCAAGCATGGATCAGCAATCACAGAGCTGCAGTAGGTCCTGTAGAGAAAAAAAAAAAACAGCAATGGAAATTACCAAGAGCCCTCTCCTTAAAAAGTCGGGGGGGGGAATCAGTCTGTACACATATATTCTGCCCTTCAGATGTTTTTCAACACCTCATCCAAAAGATGTGATTCATTGCGTTAAGTGATTTGTTCTTTCAGAGTAAAGGTTTCTCCATTTCCCAAATGCAGAAGCATTAGTTTGCTTCCCAGTATTTCTAGTTTTGACTTTATTTAGACAATTTTTTTCTCTGATTTGGCTTGAAGGTTCTCAACGTTTAGAGTCCCCAGAACCTTCAAAAAAGCCCAACTGTTATCCGAAAAGAAGCATCACCAAAGGGGAGCTCAGGGCAGAACTGCTTTGCCCTAACATTTACACACTTGAGATGCTGTGGCAGAACACAAGCATTATTCAGAGTCACAAACAAAGAGAATTTCATCTTGGGCTAAGAACAGCTGCTGGGACAGATTAGCGCACAGAGAGAGCAAAGGCATAACCTTCCAGCAGCATCCTCGTCCCCAAGAAAAGCCTGTGCTGCACAAGAGGGACTGAACTGTAAGGTGCACCTGGGCTCTGCCTCTCAGTATTTTTCATACTTTTCCTTTCTGTCTTCATTTTGGTTTTTCGTCATTTTCTCCTGACACAGTTTTCATTTTCAGAATTAGAAAAACACCCAACAAAACCCCACCACACTCCCACATCTAGACCAGTTGCCCTGAACACTCAGGTTGCTTACACAGCTTCTAACAACAGCTTCCAGAAGCCAAGGCCCCAAAGCTGTGTGAAGCAGTATTGGATATGAAGATACAACTACACCTCCTCTCTGTTAACATGTATCTCTTTGCATATATTTTTCCTATGAAATGCTAATAAAGGAATGATACAGAAAATGGGCACAGAAATGATAGGGTTCACTAGGTGCCCAGGTAAAAAGGAGGATATATGTATTATAATATTATATATAATATTATATATAAATAGATACATATATCTTTGTTATTTGCATTTTAACAGCAGAAAAGACCATGTGGCCAGATGCCCAACCATATGCAGTATCGCCTGCATTGCTATACACACAGAGCACTCTGCATACAAAAAGTGCAAACAGCTCCTTATCATTCTCCAGACACTTGGTAACGCATCCATCTGCCCCTAGCACTGAATATTCTACTTCATATGCCTGTTCCTCTCCTCTGCCCGAGACCCTCGCCCACCTCTAGCGCTTACATTTGATTGTCTTTTAGCCATCTGCTCAGCCCCACTATGTTCATTCTCTCAAAATCTTTATTGACCATCTCTATCCTACATTTATGCATTCCTAATCCTAACCTCTCTCCTTTCCTTTCTATGTGAACCTGACACAGCCTCTATTTCCACACACCTTTCTCCCACGCCCAAAGAACTCACTTATCCTCCACTACCTTTTATCCCAGATTTAGCCCACGTGTGACTTCTATTATTTCCATCCTTCACCTTTGTCCCCAGTTACAGCAAAGTGAGATTAACTTTTACCCATTCACACATCACATTGGGTCATTCCTCCAGTGCCTCTCTAACTCACGCAAGCGTTCAGCTATCTCTCGGGCAAACAAAACGCACAGCCCACTGCAGAAGGGTAACCTTGCCTGTCTTCTGTGACCTTTAGTTGTATCCTCCCGTTCCCAGCAAAGGCAGAGCGCTGCAGGCGGAAGCACAAGCTCTTGACCCACTCTGCCTTAGAAGCACATTCTGAGAAGAGGAAGAAGTGACTTTACAGTTCCACCAACAGGCGATAGCCCTGGCCAGCCTCTGTGACAGATCAACTCCAACTGTAATAGTTTCTAAAGCATTCGCATTTTATGTGGAAATGGGTAAAAACTTAGTTCTAACCTGTAACAACTTGAAAGACCTATCCTGAATAGAGTCCATGAAACGTGCTGAGCCGTTTGGCAGCTTCATAGCTATGGATTTGTACTAAGATGCAGCTGGCATTACCCACGTTTGCTTCACCACAGCAAGGAGGTCTACTGAAAATCCAAGAAGCTGTGCCGTTTTAGCAGAACATAAGCCGCACTGATGAGTACTACCTTCCAGCTGGTCAGAAGAGGTGGTGTTATTCTCATGCAATATAGGGATTTTCCTTACTGAACAATCACAAATACAACCCAAGCACCTGCCTTAAGAACGAACTCGAGAGTCCTGTTACAAAGGGCACATGTGACACTTAACACAAGCCTCAGAATCTCCGATGATCCGAAAATATCTGAGCAACTGCCATTATTAACCCATACTTTTCTTGCCAGATCTACTAGTGGATGAGCCTTAGCCTCCCATGAAAGAGTCCCTCACTAAGCTTCTCTTCTGTATCCCTTCTGTCTCCCCTGACTTTTTTCCTTTCCACCTTTATACTCATAATGACAAAAAAAAAAAAAAACAAACCACCTTGGGATTTTATTTTTCTCCACCCTCATTAAGAATGAAAAAAGCACACGGAGCTTGATGAGTGGTGCAGATCATTTAACCAAGCGCACTAGCAAAACAGTGTCCACATGAAGCTTAAAAATAGGTGAGAGTAAAAAATCAGAGACGAGAGAGGGAAATGGGCTGAGCATAACAGAAATAGCAATGGAAAAGGAATTTGGAACAATAAGAACAGACGAAAGAATGGAAGAAAAAATTTAGGGTAGAGATAGACAAGAGATCAGCTACAGAGAAGGAAAAATATTTCCAAAAAAGTTCCTCTCAAACAACTTAAAATCCTAGCTGCTATCAGAATACAACAGGAGGCATAAAATGAACAACAAACAAAAAGGAAAAAACAGGGTAACAGTAATATAAGCACAAGTTCATTAATATAAGCAAGAAGGTAAAATGCACAGATCACCATCATTAGGCTCCAGTTACTGCCTTTATAAACGAGCAGCCATAATCAACATCAATCGTGAATCCGTTAGGCACACACCTGAAGCAGGATGGAAGCAACAGCTATTCCACTCCAGAGATTCCTAATGAAAACCACTTCGGAGCGCTGCGACAAGAGACACTGCGTCTGCACTTCTTTTCTTCACCTTTGCTTTCAGCTAGTAGGAGTGGACTATGTATCAGGCAAGTTATAAGGTCATGGAGGCACATAAAACATCAGTCGAGTTGCTTTATTCAAATTTGAGTTTATCATTGCTCAACACAAGCAGTGAAACATGCTGAGATAATTAAGCAGGATAAATTTCAAGAAGTTGAAAGTTAACCGAGTTCAACAAGTTAGTAAAACATTTACACAGACATTACAGTCGACCTCAGCAGCGCTGGCCTGAGTCCAGTGACACAAGGCAGAACACTCATTTCCCAACACAGAGAAACACATGTAAACACCATCTGTATATGGCAGATTTTAGATACTAAGCCAAAAAGTTCAAGCACATCCAATGTAAAGATTTGGGAGCTACAGAGACTGTACAATCCAAAAATACTGGGATGCTGCATAAACTGCCAAGACTGAAAGCATGAATAGGAAGCAAAAAAAACCCAAACCCAAACAAAAAACCCCAACCAAACTCTTCTTAAACAACAAAAGTAAAAACAATGCCTGAATAACAATAAGAAACCTTAAGACAGCAAAACACCACCTTGCTTAGAGTTTGCTATACACACAAACACTGGTAATTTTCAAGACAAGAAAGTCTCACCCACATTCTTGAATATTTTTGACAAAAGAACACGCAAAACCCAAAATACAGCAACAGGAGCACCTCCCTGTAAAATGAGTCTCTCTGATCTGAGGGGAAGGAAAAGCAGTGTACTTGAGATACACAAGAATTTCCCTTCTGTTTCCTAATACACTATTGGGAAATATTTGGATATAAAGAAAAGTATTAGAAAATAATTAGAAATATTTATGAGATATAAATATTTAGGCAAATATTTTAGGAAACAAAATAGCCGAATCATGTAATTCAATTCATAGTGTTATTTATTGCTCAAGCACACCAAAATCATTCAGAATGGAAGGTCTGTTTTCTGCACTAAAACAGCAACAAAATCTGTTTCCCAGATGAGCAGCTTTTACACTTAACACTCATGACTAGATAAATACATTTTTACTTTTTTTTTTTTTACAGAAATAAAAAGTCATTACATTTTTTCCGGACTTATTTTTACCTAGTAAAAAAACGCTTTCTTGGATTGTTTTGACAAAAATTTAAGCTTCTTAAAAGTACACAGTTTAAAAATCACAACAGAAAGAATAACTAAATTCATTGGCAGAATTTCCCAGCATTTCCATAAAGATAATGGCTCAATTTTCTTTGCACACGTACATTTGGGGGTAAATTCTGGATCTAGAGCTTTAAATGCTAGGAAAAAATAGAACCAACTCACAAACATGCGTTATCAGCAGTTTTAATCTTCCTTTTCCCCGTACTGAGGCTCCAAATACATATTATTTATTTATGCTCATTTCTGGCCAAGTGAGCTTTCAATTTTCCTATTTAATTAGACCAAGGCAGCTTTGCAAGAGGCTGCTGTGTTAGTCTCACCCTCCTGCAGCGTGCCAGCGAGTGTTCCTTTACAACTTTGTAACTGTATACCTACAGGGGCTGTAAATAACATCTTTATTGGACCAGCCGGTATTCTTAGAAAACAGATTTTGGGTGCCGAGAGGTTTTGGGTGCAGAGGGCTTTTGCTTCAGTCTAAGCTTGGGGAGAACTCCAGTGCAAATTTCAGCACGATGCTACCAGTTTTACGCCTTGAAAGCATTCACCAGGGCTTCACCAGGAGTGATCCGGGGACGGGCACCCTCACCCCCCTTTCCAAATCTAACCACCGCGAGGGCTGTAGGGTTTTTGACGTGCGCACACCTCCAGGCCGCAGCATCGTTCCCGTCTCCACGTCAAACAGCTGCAGCCTAAACCCTTACGCTGAGCGCGCCTACACAGTTTCCCCTGCCTTCACTTTCCCTCCCCAAGCCCGAGTCCCCGCGGCTCCTGCCCGCGCCCCGCCGCTAAGGGCGGCCCGGGATGCCGCCGCCCGCGTCCCGCAGCGGGCACCGGTACCGCTCAGCAGGAACACCGGCAGCAGCCCTTGCTGCTCCCTCAGCCCCCGCCCGCAGCCGTTACTCGGCCAAGACCGCGCGTCCTCCTGCCCGCCCCGGGCGGCAGCGCCGCGGGAGGTAACGGAAACGCCGCCGCCCTCTCGGCTTCCCAGGGTCTCACGCCGCTCCCCGGGGCCCAGCGGAGCTCCCTCCCGGGGCGCCGGCGGCGGGGGGGTGACCCCGCCTCGCAGCGGCTCCCTGCGCGCTCCTCTGCCGCGCCGGCAGGAGGGCGGCAGCCCCGAGCGGGGGCCTCCGGCAGCCCCGCGCTCCCGGCCCCGGCGCCGCTGGCACGGGGCGGCGGGAAGGGGCGCGGCCCCCAGGGCAGCGCCGCGCTGTCGCACACCTCCCCCCCGCCCCTGCCGCCGCCGCGCGCGCTCACCGGCCGCTCGGAGCGCCGGCGGCGCCACATCTCGCCGGCCCTGCGCGTCACGTCAGCGCGCCCGCGTGACGCGCCCGTCGCGTGAGTTGGGCGTCGCGGGACGGCGCCGTCCCGTTTCCACGGGAACAGGCCGCCGCGCGCTCCTCGCTCCGGCTGCGGCGGGCGCGGGGGGGGTCCCGAGGCAGGCCGCGCGCCAGGCGGGCAGGCGACGCGGCGGCCGGTAACCGCGGCAACGGGGCGGGTTGCCGTGGAGACGCGGCGGCAGCGGCGGTCATGGCGGGCGGCCGCTGCAGCAGCGGCTCCTCCCGCTCCCGCGGGCCGGCGGGGCAGGCGGCTGGGGCGGCTGAGGAGAAGCGGGACGAGGTCGCCGCGGCGCGATGGGAGGCTCGGCGGGCGGCGACCGCGGCGTCCCGGGCCGAGTGCCGCGAAGCCACCCGCCGGCCGGCCGGGAGCAAGGCGGCGCTGCTGTGGCGGCAGCCGGAGGCGGAGAGGGAGGCGGCGGCCGTGACGGCCCTGCTCACGAAGCGAGGCCGGGAGAAGGCGGAGGAGGTGCGCGCAGCCGGGCGGGCCCCTCTCCCCCCCGGCCTCCCCGCACGGCTGCCCGGCGCGCAGCCACCTGTAGCAGAACGCGCAAGGGCGGGTCCTGCCCCCGCGCTCGGCGCCGGCGGCCGCGGGCGGGACGCCGTTCGTTCCCTGCAGCCAGCGCCCGTCCCGCCCCGGCGCGGCAGGCGCGCGGGGGCCCGGCGGGCCGTGAGGCAGCAGTGCGCCCTGGCGGCGGGAAGGCTCTGGGCGGGCTGCGCTGCGAGGGGCAGGCCCTGCCCCCGGTGCCCTCCTGCCCCGGGCCCGCTCCCTCGCACGGGAGCAGGGCGTCCGGTTGTGATCCCCCTCGGCACAAGGGGGGAGAGCAACACACCGGGACGAGTCCGGGGGAGGGGCACCGAAACGGTCGGGGGCTTCAGCACACGGTGGACAAGAAGAAGCTGAAGCGTTTGTTCAGCTTGAACAAAGAGAAAGCTAAGGGAAATCCACTGGTTTTAGCTACCTAGAGAAGGTTTTAGAGAAAATAGAGCCAGACTCTGCTCAGAACACAATGAAGAAAAAGCAGCCCTACACTGTAGCTTCCATTTCCACTATCGCAGATTATTTCACTTTAGTCCTATTCCTACTTTTCTAAATCCAAATATCAAGCAGAACCCTTTTTCAGTTGGAAAAAGAAACTGAAAATGGAATTTTCAGTTAAAAAATTTCAGTTTAAATAAAATTAAATCAACATCCTATTTATTGAATAAGAAGATACAAAGCTCTGATCCCCAGGACACAGGTGAGGTCAAATGGTGGGAGATAATTTTCTTGCTCATATCCCATTGTTTTCTTTCAGCCTATCCAGCACAGAAGATCTTACTCAGACCTTTTTCCAGCTGCCGGTTTTTCCTTCTGTATGTGTCTTTTTTCTCCTTTTCTAAACTGCTTCTCTAGCACTGCACCACTATCCAAAACAGTAAGGAAGAAAGCCCTCTGTCCACATAATTTTAATTCTTCAGTAGAGTCACAGACCTGTTTGTATCTAATACATGTGGGTTTTTATAGTTTAAGATTACATTATTTTGTATGCTTAACACATATCAAACAGTTTTAAAAATGGTTTAATTGACCTGAACACTGCAAACGAGGGACCTTTCCTCCCTTTCTGTGTCTTCTCATAATTAAATTTTAAGAGAAGAAACAGCAAAGATCCCACAGTTACTGTTTCTTGATTTCTCTTTTCACAGATTGAGAAACTGAAGCAGGAGCTGATTGATTTGAAAGAGCAAGCGCAAGAAGAGAAGAAGAAGCTGGTGAACGAACTTTTCTCTTTGTCCTCAGAACAGTGGGATCTTCTGAGCAGGCTGAAAAGTCATCCTGATTTTAGTATGAGGAACAAGCTAGGGCAGTTAACTGTTACAGGTTTTGATGCAAAAATATTGCATGAAGAAAGAACTTGAAAAAGCCAATGGTGATGTGGGAGTTATCCCATGACTCTGCAGTATAATTTCAGATAGTAGTAGGAATATTTTATAGCATCTGAAATAGTATCAGGAACCAGCTGGGTAACGGTGAGGCCAGAGGCACAGCAAGAACATGTTTCATTTTTAATGAGATAAACAATAACTACTTTGAATTCTTTTATAGTTCTCCTTCATTCACTACTGTTGAACCAAGAATTCTTAAAAGAACTGAGAAAATGATTATTTGTTAATCTGGCTTCAATAAGAAGCACAGAACTGTGCTCATCTGCACTTTAAGACAGTTATCTCCCATCAAGCAGACTCCACAAGGAACTTTCTTTCACCCTCAGATTATAAAGAGCAGAAAAGGCTATAGATGATAGCTGTGGTGGGTTGACCTTGGCCAGATGCCAGGTGCCCACCAAACTGCTCTGTTATGCCCCTTCTCAACTGGACAGGGGAGAGAAAAAAATAAGACAAAAGGCTTATGAGTCGAGATACGGACAGGGAGAGCACTCAGCAATTACCATCACAGGCAAAACGGACTCAACTCAGGGAAATTAATTTAATTTATTACCAATCAAATCAGAGTAGGATAATGAGAAATAAAACCAAATCTTAAAACACCTTCCCCAAACCCTCTCTTTTTCCCAGGCTCAACTTCACTCCTGAGTTCTCTACCTCCTCCCACCCCGAGCAGCGCAGGGGGACGGGGAATGGGGGTTGCGGTCAGTCCATCACACGTTGTCTCTGCTGCTCCTTCCTCCTCACACTCTTCCCCTGCTCCAGCGTGGGGTCCCTCCCACAGGAGACAGTCCTCCATGAACTTCTCCAGCATGAGTCCTTCCCATGGGCTGCAGTTCTTCACAAACTGCTCCAGCCTGGGTCCCTTCCACGGGGTGCAGTCCTTCAGGAACAGACTGCTCCAGCGTGGGTCCCCCGTGGGGTCACAAGCCCTGCCAGCAAACCTGCTCCAGCGTGGGCTCCTCTCTCCATGGGTCTGCAGGTCCTGCCAGGAGCCTGCTCCAGCACGGGCTTCCCCCGTGGCCACAGCCTCCTTCGAGCACCCACCTGTTCTGGCACGGGGTCCTCCACGGGCTGCAGGTGGATATCTGCTCCACCGTGGACCTCCATGGGCTGCAGGGGAATCTCTGCTCCAGCGCCTGGAGCACCTCCTCCCCCTCCTTCTTCACTGACCTTGGTGTCTGCAGAGCTGTCCCTCTCACGTATTCTCTCTCTGGCTGCAGTTGCTGTTGCACAGCAGTTTTCCCCCTTCTTAACTATGTTATTCCCAGAGGCGCTACCACAGTCGCTGATGGGCTCAGCCTTGGCCAGCAGTGGTTCCATCTTGGAGCCGGCTGGCGGTGGCTCTGTTGGACATGGGGGATGTTTCTAGCAGCTTCTTCCAGAAGCCACCCCTGTAGCCCCGCTGCTACCAAAACCTGGCCACGCAAACCCAATACAATGAGGGTAGCTTCTGCTGAGTTTGCAGCATTTCTTCTAAAGATGAATTCCTGGTGTTTTTTAAAACACTGCAACTTGGTATAATTGCAGACATTCAGTTCGGTGTGATCTGTGTTTTATGTTACAATATTTGGTGATTGGTTTCTCTCATTTTGCTTTCTTCTTATTGAGAATTTCTGATTTGCAGGCAGACTATTATGCCCAACAAATAAAAGAACTGGAAGAGAAATTTCAGAAAAAAGTTAGAGAAATAGGCGAAATTCAATTAGAACTGAAATTAATAAAGGAGTTCCACAGACAGAAAGCAGCTGTGGAGAAAGAACTGGAAGATGTAAGTTTGTCATAAATAGGCATTTGCAATATTTCTGTAAAAAGCAACCTTTCTGCGTGGTAGCATAGAATTTGGGAGTGGAGGAGAACAGACATGGCCAGTCTGCTGGATTGTTTTCTTTACAGTTTACAGAGAGTGAGGAAAAGCACTAGCTGGGTAAAATGCAAGTTCTGAGGCCAGAACTCGCTTCTGTAATGGTCCAGTGCTGCAGGGTTGGTTTTGGTTTTTTACACAGTCACATGGAATCATACAAACATGTATGTGGATGGACTAGAACATCTAGTACACACTTTAAAGATATGTATGGAAGAGCTAGTAATTGACTATAAGCAGTTTAAGTCTGACTGATTTCTCACTACTCGGCGCAGTTAAGATGTGAACGTTAGTATTGTACCATCTTCTCAACCACATAAGCCACTTAGAATATAAAACTAGGGACTGTCTTTCACTAAGCCCTTATACAGCACATGACCTAATCAGAGATACTTTGGAGCTATAATACAGATATTAAGTAGAAGTATTGGCTGTAAAACAGTTCAGCCTGGGATAAAAAAGTATCCCATCTGACTGATGACATGAAAAAAGTGCCTCGAGCAATTCAAGTGCCTTGCTGACTCAGCTTTACTGGGATTTTTATCAACCACAAGAAAGGGTTTAGAAACAACACCAAATGCTTTCCGTGGAGACAAATGATTGGTCAACAGCATTTGGATTATTAATATAAAGCTACTTTTAAGCTAAGATATCAAATGCAAGTTAGTCAGGCATTTTTCAAAGAACACTTGAGGCGTTGGACTTTGAATGATCTTGATGACTGAATAATAGACTAAAGATTTCTAATAGATAGTAGTCTAATAGATAATAGTCTAATAAATAGACTACAGATTTCTAAAACTGAGCATTAAACAGAGTGACAGAGTGTGTGTGAGTGACTGGCAGTGATGTGACAATATGGGCACAGGTGAACTATGAAGGGGAAGGAAAGCAATAATACAAGTCAGAAGGTTAAGTGAATTTTATAAATAGCGTAAAAATTTGATGAAGACCATGGGTAGTGCCAGGAAAGACTACCAAATTCCTCCTTGAAGAGTACATCCACACTTTTAGTTATATGGCTGCAATAAAATGCCATTATTAAAGACATTTTATTTTTTATCATAGTTAAAAGAGAGTACGGAGATTTCAAACAGGAAACATCAGGAAATGATTGTGAGATTGGAGAGGAGGTAAAGACTGACAGGCAGTTAAAGAAAGTTTTATTAGAACAAAATGATTTCTGCCACTGACTAGTCTGGTTTATATAGTTCTCACAGTTCTTCTTTACTGAGCATTTTACAATTTCCCATGTCAAGTATGGGAACACAAGTATGATGAATGAGTTGGAGGCTAGGTGCAGCTTTCCAGGGAAAAACATGGGATGCCAGGATCCCAGAAAGGCCATATTCTCCACTTCCATCAGGTACTTCAGTGCCCTCGGGGGTTCATTCTTACTGTAGCAAGAAGTCGGGTGAGCTGAAAACTGCGGGTGTGATTTTAGAATTTACACTGTTTCAGGTTTTAGCTTCAGTGCCACAGGTCCCATGCAAAATTTAAACAGGCTTTTCTCCCTTTCAGAAAGGACTGGAAGAAGATGTTGAGAAAAAGCAAATAATGATGCCAGAGACTGCCCAGCGTGAGGCTGTTCTGTAAGAAACACTTGCTTTTCCCGTTTTCTACTTTTTCTACATTTCAGCGCTGTGTTCTAAATAAGTTGCCCATGTTGCCTTTTTGAAGGGCAAAATCAGTGATGACCTAGGCTGTTTTTATATTTCAAATGTCAAGATGATGTCAGCACTTACATTTAAATTGTAAGACTCATGCTGGTTCCAGGGCAGAACTGGAGGTAATATTATCACAACAGTACTGCTGTTTTCTTCATTCTCCCAGTCCAGACGTAGGACTAGAAGCAAAGCTATGAAAACTTGGTACAGACCTGTAAGAATTTTACAGCTTAGCTCTGAAATTAGGACACTGAAATATTGATTTTAATATAAAAAAAGCAAGAAAGGTGGTGATTAAAGCTCTTGGATTTTGTTTCTCTCTGTCCAGGCAGCTGAACAGCACGGGGAGAGAGGTGTTTAAGGAGAATGTTCGTCTTCACGGTGCATTTGCTTACCAGTTGAAAGAGACAAGGGAATTGCAGAAAATCAAACAGAAGTTAGAAGCAGACAAAACTCTTCTGTTACAGGAGAAGGTTTCTGCTCTGGTTTTAATTCTGTTTCATTCTCCAAGACGGGGTACATCTGGATACACATATAAATTTACTGAGGCCAACCTCTCCCCAGTCAGACACCTCCGAAGTTACTGAATTCGGAGTTGTCTGAAGAAGAGCTCTTATTCTATCTTAATTATGGAGGAGAAAGAAGGAAGGGTTTCCTATGCTAGCCCATTAAGATAGGTCTCTCTGTAATTTATACTACATACCACGCCTTCTTTATCTGGCTTCTCCTGTTAAACAAAGAATTGATCCCAGAGAATTATTCACTCTTCAATGTGAAGGTGCCAGCATGTTTACTACATTGTCAGTGTTGGGGGATAAAAAAACAAACCTCCAGATTTGGTGCAAATGAAATAAAAGCCCAAATATTTTCTTCTCATCTTTTAGGAAACCAATGAGGGTTTGATTAGAAAAAAGATCCTACAGATCAATCGCCAGAAAGCACAGATTGGAGATCTGCAGCGTAAAGTAGAAAAGCTGGAGGTGGCCTTATGTCGCATGACCAGAGAATCTGTGAGGGAGACTCAGGAAACACAGCATCAGGTGCTGATAGAAAACCAGGCAAGCATGGTGGAGATCAAGAAACTGCAGCAACTACTAGAAATGAAGGATCGGGAGATGAACCGAGTGAAGAAACTAGCCCGGAATATCTTAAATGAGAGGACTGAGGTGGAAAGGTTCTTCCTAGATGCTCTGGAACATGTGAAGCAGGAGATCATATCCAGTAGAAAGCACTATAAGAAAAAGGCCCAAACTGCCTATTACAGAAAAATGATGGAGGCATGTGCAGGGAAGGAAGAATTTCCCAAAATAAAAACATTCAGAAGCAACATAAATAGCACAAATAGTGTGTACAGAGACCTAGAGGAAGCAGAGAAATGCTACTGGTATTGAAACATCAAAAACTAGTGTCTATCTTCCTAGCACACCTGAAAAAACCCTTTGTGCGATAATCTTGTCTAGATTTGGAATGCTTGTGGAGGCTTCTGTAGCGAGAATAACTGTATGAGGTGTAATATCCTATCTATCAGTAATGACTTTGCGGGCACCTAATTTCAATTCAGCTGCCACTTTTTGGTCATTATTTCCATGGACTAAATTAAAGATAAGCTCAAAAGAGTTCTTTGCATATCCTGCCATGTGCCATGGAATTTGATATAGAATTTCCAGTATAGATGTTCTTCTGCAGTTTCCTTTCAATAATTATTGTTGCTTCTCTAATCTTTTTGGTTTTACAGACATTGCTCTTCTGGCATCGCTCTTTTGCTTTTTACTCACTCCAGTGAGCTAACAACACTGAAGCCTAAAAATTACAATTAAGATGCTAACAGCTCTTTGCTATGTTGCTGACCACTTTGACAGAAACATCCAGTAGATGGCAAATTCAGTCTTTTTTCAACTGTTCTTCCATATGTCAGAAGCCCCTGCTTTGCATTGTGCTTTCAAAGGCTGCTTTCCTAAAGCTTCATAATAATCTAAAAACTAAGCCATTACATGAAATAGACACTGACATATCAAAAACAAGATTGCATGCAGTACAGTACTGATTGACAGGATTACATTTTATAGTGAATAAAACAAAATCTCAGATTTATAAGTGTGAGTATCTCAGAATTCGTATTAGGATGCAGCTTAGTTTAAATTAGGGCTCCACATGCTGCAGTAGCCGGGATTACAGATCTCCAGTCTCCTGCTAGAAATCCGTGCCTACAAACTGCAGCAGTGTCCCAGCACTTGGATTTGAAGCCATAGAGTTAAGGTCCCCCATAGCTGAAGCTTGCATACATCCTTGGTGAGAGATCAGAAGTATCCTACTCCCAAATAAAATGCTTGCTTAGTATGCATTGGTTATTGAATAACTTAGTGACACACAATCAGTCAGAATGCTTTGTTCAGCTCAGGTTATATCTTATCTCAAAAATAACACAGCAGAAACACTTCATGAAAAATCAGAGGTGAAAGTAGTTACTGAGATCTAAGGAAGTTTCTCCTTCGAGCAAGAGAAGGGGGAGACTGGAGCCAAGAATGAAAATGGGTTATACGTATTGACCGTTTTATGTATGAACAGGAGAAGCAAGGGAAGGACAATGTACTTGAAACTAACACACGTTAGTACTAACCCTCCCTCTCCCAGTATTTATAACCACTACACGTGTAACAGAAATCATTGGTTTTCTTCTACTTAGTTTAGAGAGCCATGGATTTAGTGGTCAAAAAGACAGCACTGTGTGCTCAGATTTATTTTTTGAATTTACATGCTCTGAATAGCTGAACAAGAGCAATGCAGAGCTAGAATTTAAAACCTGTTTTATACATACAGACTCCATGAGAGATATGCCTTTGAAATTTTCTTCTAATACATTGATCTTTTCTGTGTTTTTCAGGGAAAAAATCCAGTTTGAAAAAGTGGATATCAGTGAGTTGACATGGGAACAAAAAGAACGTGTTCTGCGATTGCTTTTTGCCAAAATGAATGGCAGAAATCCATGGTAATATTCTGTTTCTTCAGTAGGTGAATGCTGAACTGTCACTGTTACAGGAGCTGGGCTGATTGATAACTCCAGGTCAGGGGATTCCAAGAAACTCTGCATCTAACATAAAAATCTAGCTAACTGTGTGGCTTGGTGTGAGATACTTTAACCTTTTGAAAAAATTGATATACTATATACTAATTTTGGACGTGCACCAGACTACTGTTAGATCTTTGTGTGTAGTATCAAAAGAAAAGCAAGTGGAAGTACATTTTGGTAGTGCTAAGGAAGAGAGGAGAAGTGAGGAGAATTAACTTTGCTCAGTGCAGTGGGATTAATTTTGTTCAGTCATTAATAAATCCCTATCCATCTTTACCAAACAAGTAAATAATGTATATTGTGGCAGTACCACTCCCCACATGTATTTCCTTTTAATAAGAGTGCCATAAAGCAATCTGCCCAGTATTAGAAAGTACAAATATCCACAAGTGGATTATTGAAAGTGTACTTATGCTATGGCTCATTGCTGTCTGCATAAGAAACTTGGGAGCATGACTTCAGAGATACCTAAAATATGGCTTACACTGGAAATTCAACATTCAAACAGCATTAAATATATTATAAGCCATGAACTGGGACATAAGAGGGCCCAAAGAGAAATCTAAAATGCTATGATTTTTAATGTAGCTTGGGAAGACCTAATGCTTAGGGTGGAATATCAACTTCTCTGTGTTAGAAGAGTTTATTTAATTTTTTCAAAATTAAATTTATGTTTTGTTCGCAAAAGTTACATTAATGGAATTTTAGCAAATTTTGTTAAGGTTATTACAGTGGAAGTAAGAAACGTATAACTAAATGATTCACCCATCAGCTTTTATGGTTCCAATTTATGCATGGATCTAACTCCTTTTATCGGTATTTGCCAACATACAAGAGCACACATAAGGCTGTAGAGTATGAAAGCTTGAGGAATGGAATACAAACACTTCATTTTAAGTTGACTTATGGTTAAACCCGTTTTTTTAAAAAAAACTTTTTGTTTGTTTGTTTCTCCTCATTCCTCTTTAATTGTAATGATTTTGCCACAGAATACAGAACTCCATAGTGAACTGAACTCATGTTTGATTCATAGCGCTGATTTTGGAGAGTGTACTGTAATAGCTCAGGTGCCCTGGCATTTCTTGCTTGCTGTTCATTTTAGAAAACAAGTTCGGTGTGGGATTGGAAACCTGGCTGAGCGTAAATCACCGTTAGATGATGATTACTTTGCTCTTGTGTCTTCCTCACAGGAAATACACCAGGGTTTTGGCTACTTCAGCTCCAGCTCCTGATGATACTAAAAAAGAAAGCAAAATGGGGTAAGATACTAAATTATAACACACTATCTAACATCTCCTCATTCCTGGTTATATATAAATGGATGCAATTGTCTCTCTGTCATCCTTCCCACTTTAGGATTGTGGGAATGTCTTTCATTTGTCTGAAGATCTATATTAGTGTGTCTATGCACAAAAAAAAGTATGTGTGACAAGAGAGAGGAATTTTTTATTTATTTTGAAATTTCTGGTCATGTTGATCTTTTAGCAGCAGGCATTTACACTCAGATCTCATGAAAAAAATGGATCTCATGCCCCCTTAATGCCTTCTCTTATTGAAAAGCAGCTTTATTATTTTTTGAGGATTCTCTTGTGAAGGGCCATGATCATACAAGGAGATGCATTTTCAGCTAGCACAGCGAGTTTTTATTAAAAGGCAAAATCTATTAAGCTGATGTTGCGTTCAGTATAGAATCACTTAGAGAGAATGGACCAGGATGAAGATTCATATGCCTGATTTCCAGATACAGACTCAAATACAACCATATAGCTAATTATAACACTCCAAGGCAAGCAATATCAACTTACCCTGGAGGAATAAGCAGGGAGGGGTTCTGGCATGCCATCACGTCAGCCATGAAGCAGTCAAGCACATAAACCAAAATGTAATACTCGGACATCAAATGACCAGATAAAGCTCATAAGCAGGAGCCCTGGAGGCATTGCTACGGAAAGACGAGAGACACCTCCTTTGGACAGGCAGATCGCTGCTTCCAGAAACAGGAGTGGAAGTGAGTTGTAGCCTTTTTTTTGTACAGACAGGGGAAAAAAAACAGAAGTGGAAGTCACGGGGCCCGATTCTCAAAGGTGGTTAAACTATTTTAACATAATTTTTGGACTTAAGAGTATCAAATAGCTTTAAGAATCTAGACTGCAGTGCCTTCTAGGCAAGAAACAATTTTTAATAGGAGACAAAGGGTCGACTATAAAATTGTATTTTAATAGAGTCTAAAGAAATTTATTATGAGATACTTTATACTTAGATTATACTTTTGTATAATATAGAAGATATTCTTTAGCTTGATTTTTTATAGCAAATGTTGAAATAAAAAGGAGAATAAACAGATGGGTAGAAAGCAGTAACAGCAGTGAGATGAGGCAGGTACATCATGATCAGGCAGCATCTGCAGCTTGATCCAAAAAGGCATTTCATTAACTAAAAAAGGCAGATACAAGATTTGTATTTCTAAACCATCGGTTTAAAAAATGCTGTTGGGAATGCAGATAATCAGCAAAAATGTTTGTGCACAAATGAAAAGACTATACAAGTGTCTCGAACAGGTCTGGAGAAAGCGCAAGGATACTCCTGCAATTCTTCAGGGAGCAGGTAAGCTTGATAAAGACTGCTTTTGTTACAGGAGAAGCTGGATTTTAGAATTTTTAAAGGAAAGATATAATGGGTTTTAATAAGACAACAGAAAAGTCAGAATAGCAATACTGATTAGGAAGAAAATTAAGGCATTTTGAAAGTGAATGACTGTAGACAATATTAGAGAATGTTAATTAGGATTCCTTTCTGAGGTGCATGAATGAATGCCAATGTCTTAATGGTGATTTACCTAGAATATTTTACCTTTGCAGCACAGAAAATACTTCTCCCAACCAAATATTCATTACACAGCAGGCTGAATTACCAGATTCATCATCTTCTGCAGTAATCCTTCCGCATATTCAGATGTTAACACCACAGACAGAGTAATGCAGCTGTACACTTTGCGTGAACAACAGCCACAGCAATTACCGACTCATCCGCACTTTTCATTTTGGAAGTTATCTTGTGAGCAAAGCTGCAAATTCTAAATCCCCTGTCTGCTGCACTGCTGCTTTGACTACGCATTTGAAATCCATCTGAAATATAGTTATTTTCCTCCTTCCTAAAGTAAACATTTTATTCTTTCCCAAGCCAGGAGCTCAGATGACCCTGTACAAAGCACTAGGATTTGGACTAGTGGTTAGAACTCTGTATATATGTGTTGCTATAATTTGATGAAGATATATTTTCCATTATAAAGTCATTTATGTGAAACTTAAAGAGTTTTTGTGATCAAATGAGGTGTATGTGGAAACAGAAACAAGGCATTCCTTGAAATGCTGTATGAGGAAACTGGTACAGAGGTCCTTGAAATAATGTAAAAAGGAAGATGTATACAGGGGTTACGGGAGTCACAGGCCAGCCTCTGCAAAGAGGGGAATAAAGTCAACATCACACCTATATAATGTCTTACCAAGGAACAGTCATATTCTGCAGAAATGCATTAGCATGTTTTTAATTCGTAATCAAATTGCATGGTGAGAATTTCCCTCTAGGGTGTAGCAGAGGAAAAAAACAAGATAGATACAAACATTAGTGAATGCACAGCAATTGCACTAATACATATCTGTCAGTTACAAGGCATCTTTACCAGAAGGCAGGATACAAAGTGTTCACATTCAGGTTGTTTAATTAGAACAAGTAATGGTTATGATCATTAGCATAATATTATTTTCCATGGGTGCTTGAATGAGTTCCCTGCAGATCCCTCATGGCTACATCATCTTCCAGGAACCAGGAATAAAAATACAGGCTCTCCAGCTCCAAATGCACAGATTCTTAAAAACAGGGTATAGTATGCCAAGTCTTATTCTTCTCTAGTAATGGGACCTGCAGCCCCTAGAGCACGTGACTGTGTTTGAGCAAATGTGACAAGGAGTCAATCAATCAACACAAGAAATACAGCTACAGTCAGGAAAAGAAACCAACAGGCCTGGCTGCTTTGTGATTAAAAAATGTGTTCTTTTCTTCCAACCGTCCTGTTTACTTACTCTCCCTTCCACCCAGACCCACATGATGCTGTGACGTGAAGATACATATACATGCTTACGTTTCTGCTTCCACAGTTTCATTATGCTACAGGACCTGTAGGCACATATCTGTCAGCACAGTATAAAGGCACCAAACAATTTTCAGGTATAACAGCATTGACAGCAAGCTGGAGAATACAAGCCACGTGCACAACAGGAACAGAAGTTTTCAAGCTGTCAGAGGCACAGTGAAGGTCACTGTACCGTATAGGAATTTCTTTCATCCTCAGACAAGCAATCAAATATGCTTTCCTGAAAAATCCTTAGAAAGCTATTTCCCAAGTGTTTTGGAAACTGCTCAACAGATGAAAGACTGACATTTTCCACTCCCAAATTTGCTGTCTTCATTGTATGTAAAGTCACTTCTATGAGACACCCAAGGTGTCCCAGTAATGTCACTCAAAATGAGTACTCATCTTTGAGTAAGGTGAACTCAAAATCTTAAGATGTAAGATAAAGAGGTAAAGAAAACTGCTACAAGATGTAGCCAGGAGTGAGTCACTAAGGCTAAAGATATTGAAGTGGAAACCAGAGTAATGTTCAAGTTCAGAGGGTCTGGAAAGAAACACAAATTAAGACCAATCTCACTATCTGCTCTTTCAGTTAGATAAGGTTGTTTCCTCTGTGATAGGTTGTAGGAAAAAAAATTGAGTTCAGCTAGCCAAAAGCACTGACAGCAACAGAAAACCCAGACTGTGCGTTACATGAGCCTGCCTGATCTGCACAGAAACAGAGGTCCTTGAGAAAATGGAGCTTTCTATTCATTCCCAAGGAAATGTCGGTAGTCAGGACAAAGCTGGCAAGTGCAGCATAGAAGGAGAAGGGCACCAGGAACAGCATCTGTAAAGGCTGATTTAGTTTCCCATAGTTGGCATAACCACAGCAGGCTTGGTAACGGTGGCATCTTCCTCCTTCCATTGAGAAATGATAGTTTTCAGCTGTGTATAGAACTGCACTCCCTGGAGGAAAGGAGAGACACAAGGATCAGATGTTTGGCCTTATGAATCCTTCAGGTCTGCACTAGTGGTGTATCATCAAACGGTTTTTGCTTTATCTACAGAGCGTTGAGTTTTCCTCTGTGGGAACAATTCCTGTCAGCCCGTTCCTTTTACCAGTTCCCCAAAGATTCTGGTTCTGTGAGAAAGCTTGCTACTTAATTCTTGCTTCCTTCTCAAATCTCCTAAAAAAAGACTTGCTTTTTTATATTTAAGAAAAAAAATCAAAACGGGAATTGGCTATTGTAACATGCATTACGGTGGCTGTGATCACTGGCTGGTCTTCAGTTTCCTGGTTGAGACGGCTTCAAAGTCTCCTTACTAATGAGGTCTGACGACCATCTCCCCATTGCCATTTATAATGTGATTTATCACAATTCAACCCAATAGAGTACTCTGAATCAGTAAGTTACCTGCTTGCCATAGAAATTGGTGTCTCCTCTGAAAGAGGCACGAGAGCCGGTGAAAGAGAACATGGGCAGAGGTACTGGGATTGGAACGTTGACACCCACCTAAACCAAAGGAAAGCTGCCACGTTAATCACAAGAAGTAGCAGATTGCAGAGCACTCTCCAAAAGCTACCGCATTTTGTTTCCTTAAATCTGAGGCTGGGTACTGTTGGCTGAGTCGTCAGTGATTAGTCACTACAGCCGGATGGCTACCCACTGAAAATGGTGAGTACTGGTAGCAACAATTCTAGCTTGAACATACCTGCCCCACATCTACTAAGTGAGAATATTTCCGAGCCGTGGCTCCATTGGTGGTGAAGATTGCAGTTCCATTTCCATAGGGGTTATTGTTCACCATCTTAATGGCATCATCCAAAGTGTCCGCTTCCAGGACCACTAAGACGGGTCCAAAGATCTCCTCCTTGTAGCAAGTCATGTTTGGCTGCCAAGACAAACAGCAGAAAAAGCAGCTTGTACATAGGATATAATAAACAGGATATAATACAAATATCCTAGTAAATAGGATATAATAAACACATATAAAACCATAGAATATCCTGAGTTGGAAGGGACCCCCAAGGATCATCGAGTCCAACTCCTGTCCCTGCGTAGGACAAACCCCAAAATCATACCATATGTCTGAGGGTGTTGTCCAACTGCTTCTTGAATGTTGCTATGCTCAGGATATTCCTAGGATCACCCATCGTACTGCACTGCCACAGCCCATCCTTCAGTCCTCCTTGCCTTTTTCACCATTTCCCATGCCCTGCCATCTATCTAGTCCACTAAAGAGGGTATCACGTTTCATCTCCAGAGTGATTTCTGCTTTCACTGCCTGCCTAACCTCACTTACAGGTCTGCTCTGACCAAGGCTGATTAAGACCGGAATTAATTCAGGATAGGTTACTTCAGTTCTGGTTGACAAAGTGACTAGAACCTGCTATCCTTTTCAACTCAGTGTCCAGGATTTATGTCTGATAATTAGCAACATCTGACAAATACAAAAACACCAGTTGGAGAGTACTTTAATCACTAATAGCTAATACAGCAAACCACAAAACATTAATTCTACTCTGCTCTGGTGAGACGCCACCTGGAGTACTGCTTCCACCTCTGGGGTCCTCAGCACAGGAAGGACATGGACCTGTTGGAGCGGGTCCAGAGGAGGCCACAAAAATGATCAGAGGGATGGAGCACCTCTGCTATGAGGAAAGGCTGAGAGAGCTGGGGTTGTTCAGCCTGGAGAAGAGAAGGCTGCGGGGAGACCTGATTGTGGCCTTTCAGTACTTAAAGGGGGCTTATAAGAAAGATGGGGACAGACTTTTTAGCAGGGCCAGTAGTGATAAGACAAGGGGTGATGGTTTTAAACTAAAAGAGGGTAGATTCAGACTGGATATAAGGAAGAAATTTTTTACAATGAGGGTAGTGAAACACTGGAACAGGTTGCCCAGGGAGGTGGTAGATGCCCCGTCCTTGGAAACATTCAAGGCCAGGCTGGATGGGGCTCTGAGCAACCTGATCTAGTTGTAGATGTCCCTGCCAACTGCAGGGGGGATGGACTAGATGACCTTTAAAGGTCCCTTCCATCCCAAAGCATTCTATGATTCTATGATTAATTTGACAAGTTGTAAGTTCTCCGTGGCTTATCATATTATTAACCACTGTATA
Organism: Platalea leucorodia; assembly: GCF_965183815.1. Taxonomy (NCBI): domain Eukaryota; kingdom Metazoa; phylum Chordata; class Aves; order Pelecaniformes; family Threskiornithidae; genus Platalea; species Platalea leucorodia. The sequence goes on along the minus strand of NC_138829.1, from coordinate 27,177,974 downwards.
AGAAAACTAAGAATCACAAAATCTCAGTGAAACTTTTACTTTTGAATACCTAACAATATTTATGACACATCACAGGAAAGTGAAGTATTTTAAGATGTTTAATGAAAATAAGGCAAGAAAGTTCTGACATAGATTAAAAGCCTGAATTATATAATAGCATAAAATCAATAAAATCCCAAGAATAAAGTACAATACCAGAATTATCAAGATTGGTTTGCTACCATGGAATCACTCACCAAAAGGCCCACGAGGAACTGAATACTTGAATATTACGGAAATCATACCAGCTAATTGCATAAACATAAAAGAATAAATTTAGATATGAAAACTCACATGGATGTGTACCTGGTAAAGAATATTCCCCCACAGTAGTGTCCACCTGTTGCACACCATGCACTATATTGAAAGGCTGACTCAACGAAGTTGTGAATATATTCAACTGTGAATATCATTCTCGTGAAGATTTCCACAAATATAACTTTTGTTTCTGCAAGTCCTTAAATTGCAAACTGCAGGAACGTATTACGGAGGAAGGAAAATTGCAAGCCTGGCTGTTCATCACACTCTTCCTTAGGCATCTGCTGCTGGCCATTACTACAGACAGTACACTACACTCAATGGACATTTACTTTAACTCAGTACAAACTGCCCATATCTTCTTTTAATTGGCTGCAATCCATTCAAGTTAAGATCATTAACCTCATTCAGAGTATGCTGCACTACTGCAAATTCTTTTCTCGCCTCCACAACAGCATTACAATGAGCACTTCGCTGGAATTGTGCAAGGGAAGGCTGAGCCATTTATAGGCTTTCTACCTGGTGATTATTGATTACTGACGGATTTGGGTAACCCATTTTTCAGTTGACCCTGCAATATATACTATCAAGCACTGGTTTTGGTCATCTTACCTTGACATTGGCAAGGATCGTGGGCCCAACAAAATTGCCATTTTCATAGCCCTTCACTTTGATATTGCGTCCATCCAGAAGAAGGCTGGCACCTTCTTTTACTCCTTTCTCAATCAGATGGCAAACCCGTTCCTTAGCTTGGGGGCTGATTAGAGGCCCTAGATCTGCTCCAGGCTGGTCTCCTGTGAAGAGGCAGAGACACCAAGTTTTTAACCCTGACAGCTTCCTCTTCGCAGGCATCATGGAGATAATGACACTGGCAGGAAAAATCTGAAAATCCTGATGTCTCTGAGACACAGAACATTAATGAACAGGAGTAATAGCCTGCAACTCTCATCATCAACAAATAAGAGAAGTCGTAAGCATAAGCATAATTTGAGATCACCGGGAAGCCAAATTTTAACAACAGATTCTTCTCAGAAAGGAAACTTTTCCCCTTTGCAGGACTTTATTGAACATAAACAAAAGATAATTCTCCTGGAATTAATAACAGTCTAGTTTTTCCAAAGTACTTGTTTCCATTTTTCCTTTTTATTGCATGCTTACTACAAATTGGAAGAATCTCTGAGGTTGCTATATAAATGGTAGGTTTGAGTTAAACATGGGACATAACTTCAAAGTTCCAGTTAAAGCAAGACTGATCCTGTAAACCTTGCATCACAGTCATACTGCCAAGCCTTCCTACATATTCCTAACTCCAAGTCTGGGGCTGTGTTTCCCAATCCAGACAATCTGCTAGATCCTACCCCTACACATCAAACCTATGGTGCCAGTAGCTCCAAGGGACACACCGATACACCGACCTAAAAAGCTACAGTTGTACAGAAGTGAAGTACCTCGTCAGAAATTATCACAGTCTGTACCTGCATTTACACGTAGATTTTTCGCTCTGTCCACAAGCTCTGGCAGCCATTTCTGAGCTTCTCCCACTAGAATTGCTGTAGACAGGGCCATGCAGCGTTGGCCAGCTGCTCCAAAAGCAGCCCCAACCAGCTGGTTCAAGGTGTTCTCTTTATTGGCATCAGGCATCACCACACCATGGTTCTTGGCTCCCTGAAATATAACACATACACAGTCTCCCACTATTAACCACCCCAACCCACTTCTTCTCTAGCTCTCTGACAATATCTTCATATAGTAGCTATGACTCTGCTACCAACAGGCTGGCAAGAAGGGCAGCCCCATCACTTAGCTATCGGTAGCAAAGGCAGCTTCTGCTGCTGGGTGGCGTGGTCTCTCTTAACATTCACAGGAGACAGAGGCAGTCTATGTGCTGAAGCGTACTGCATTCAGAGGCATTACCATGTTGGCCTGGACTCTCTTGCCATTCCGGGATCCTCTCTCATAGATGTACTCGCCAGCCTGATTAGATCCCACAAAGCTGATTGCTCTGATATCCGGATGGTCACAAATGAAATTCACAGCTTCAAACAGGAAAGAATACATTATAACTGTGGTGCACAAATGCTTCCCTCTGTTCCCATCCCCACAGTGCTAAATCTATTTATCTTTCATCTTATCGAAATTCTTGCTTGTGTTTCCTACATCCGAGTTCCCCCACTGCCTGCCTATGCATCTCCCCACTAATTTCTCAGCACGTGTACTCCTGCCCCTGTCCTCATACACCTGGCTTTCTGCCATCTCTTCACGCTTTGGGCTTCTCCCGAGGTGCCTGAACAATGCCGAAGCTACTGTTGTCTATTTGTACCCTCATGTTCTGAAGCTACTTGTATGCTGTAAAAAATATCCTGTTAAGAGCTAGAATATTGGCATCTACTGCATATTCAGTGAGGCATTTAATTCTTGTTTAGGCTTCCTTGGGAAACCAAGATGATTTATCTACTTATTTCAGTTGGAGCTTAGGTTGCTAAATAGAATGTGAGCACTTACATGCCTTGGGCACTCTGACCCCAGCCCCCAAAATTTTGTCCACCACAACTCTTGAAAGATTTGGTGCAAGATGGCAGAGAACCTCCCAGCCACCTCCCTTCACCTCCATCAAGAGGGCTGAAGCATCTGTCCAAACCTATCTAACAGCCGCAGTATCAGACTCTCCGAACGGTGCCTCTACTGAACATACACCACAACACTTGCACACTCCGGCCATCTCTCAAGAAGAGCTATTATTACCTTCATGTTGTCCATGGATGATATTCAGGGTCCCATCGGGGGCACCAGCATCCTGAAACAGCTTGGCGAGGAACATGAGTGCTCCTGGTACACGCTCAGATGGTTTCATCAAGAAGGTGTTTCCACAAACCATAGCCATGGGGAACATCCAAAGAGGAATCATGGCTGGGAAATTGAACGGTGCGATTCCAGCACACACGCCCAGAGGCAGACGGTAGGTATGAGTGTCCATGTCTTTAGTGATGGAGGGCATGGTCTCTCCCAGTATGAGGGATGTCACACTGCAAGCGTGTTCAACCACCTCTGCAGCAGAAAGGGCAATACGCCACTGGATGATCTGTTAACAATTAGTCCCCGAACTCCCTTCTCACCACTGCTTTGACCCACGTCTTTCTTCCAGCCTCTTTTCCCACAAATTAAAACTCATTGTGCTCCAGAAAATCCCTTTGCTCTGCCACGCACCGTGAGCTCATTGTGAATGGATTCCCTCTTGAGTGCATTATATGTCATTACAATAGGAGCACAGACACAAGAGCCCCAGTTGAAGATGCACAGGTAGAGTATTATTGTACCACCTGGGGCTCAGCCTTAGACATCTGAGCACAAGCGAGAAGTTCTTATCCCTTTACAGCAATTTGTAGTCACACCTAGGAAAAGGAAAGATCTAACAACTTGGAAGTGATTTAAGGAAACTCTGTCTAAGGGAACTTTTCAGGTTAGAGTTACCATTGCCCCTTTTCTTTCAGCAGGAGGCTACGAAGGGAGCTACATGTGCAGACTCCCAGAGCAATCAGTTGCTCAGGAGACCTCCTCCCTTCCTATGGGTTCTCAAAGCCCCTTTTTTAACAGGAGGAGCCAGCAGCTTACGGAGGCCTCGGAACACATCTCCCTCAGCATCAGCCAGGGTCTTCCCTTGCTCAAAGGTGATGAGTTTTGAAATTTCTTTCTGGAAATGGAAAACATGAAGTTTATGAACGTTAGAAAAGTGCCTGCCCATGAAATAGGGTGCAGGGCTAACACTGTTTAACAGAGTTGAACATCACAATGAACGGACTGAGCAGAACCTGGAAAAGCCTACACTGACTGATTTGCTCCTTGTAGACAAGCCGATAAGCCACACAGGTGACATTTTAGAAAAAAACAACTGTGGGTTGGCTTGTACTCTACAGCTTTCAAGTGTCACACCACAGACACACCAAAAACGCAATCAGAAATCCAAAGACATAGTAACATACTTCTCCCACTTGTCTTTATCAACTGGCAAGTTCTCCATCAAGGCTGAAAGTTCCTCTTGTGGTCTTTTGGTAAAGGGACAAATGCAGAATAATATTGCCTAAGAAGCACTGCCTCTCCGTCCCCATTTGATGGAGAGTGCTTTGCTACAACTCTTAATGACAGTGTCTCAGTTGGCTCCTCAATCATGGCAACAACGCCTCATCAAGAACTCTGTAAACCCTGAGTCTCAGGTTTAATTCCTAAAGTCAACGGCAACGCATTCAGCAACAGCCATCACACAAAGCCGTGGTGTCTCACCAGATTGTCTTTGATGAGTTGTTGATAACGCAGGAAGATTTGCTGGCGACTCAAAACAGATGTTTCTGACCAGTTCCAAAAAGCCTTTTTGCAAGAAGCCACAGCTGCTTCCATCTCACTGGCCGTGGCTTTTGGTACACGGCCAACCACTTCATTTGTGGCCTGAAGGAAAAAACAAACTGCATCAAAACTCAACTTTTTCCATCTGCCCCTGCCGACCACTCAATGGTCCTTTCACACCACACACCTCATATCTTTGTTCTACAAGAAGCTGTACTTCTGAGGGGAGAGCACAAAAGAGACTCCTTCCTTTGTGCACACAAAAGGCCTGGGCTACAACTAGAATAGTTCTGAAAACCTGCACTCTACACATCTCAAATTAGGCACCCAGAAAGCTGCAAGTACAGTGCTGATTTCCAAGTGGGAGTTGAAGTGACTTGTCTATCTTGAAACTTCTAGTGAGCATAAGGCAAAGGTTTCTGTGGACTCTGGTCTCTTCCCTCTGCATCATCTTGGCCCATCTGCTGCCCCTCTTGTGCATTAAATGAGGCAAGGTTCCTTTGGAAACATCAGTACATGACTCTGCAATTGGCACTGATGTTAGTTTACCTAGACTACTAGGCCAAAGTAAGATTTTTACAAGCAACCTTAGTTCTACAGTATATTAACTTTAAAAGCTTTTCTTTGCCAGTTTAACCTTCTTCTAATGCACTCTTAAAAATTAAGTCTGCTTTGACATGACAAAAACATCAGGTACATCACTAAAAGAGAAACTACTCAAAACAAGAGAAAGTAAATGAAACACAAACATTGGTCACCCCATAGGGACCAAATGAACTTCAGAAACACGGTTCGCTGCTCTGATCGCTTCCACAAAGCAAATCAAAATAGGGCTTTACAGAGAAAAGTTTTAGAAACTGCTGTCCAAATGCGTACTGGGGGAGCCAGAAGGGTCAGAATTCCGAGTGCAACCTCATTTCCATTTGTCTTTGGAGGAGGATTCAGAGAAGTACAAGTGCTACTAATCTAAGATTATTTTGCACTGCATAGCATCCAACCTCTAAATTCACTGTGAATACTGTGGCTCACAGATAGAAGCTCTCTGAAAGGAGAGGAGCTTCAGCTGTCAGGGTTTTGTTACCTTGGTCTGAGAGTGAAATCAGTCTCTATCAGGACTCCACATTCAGCTGTCATCAAATCACCCCTGGTTGATTTCACATACAGGGTGACAGAAACCCTTCAGAAATTAGACATACTGATCACAGAGGCTTTCTATGAGCAAAAAAAATCTACGTGGAGTTTAAGCTTCCTTTCCGGAGATCAGGGTTTTACTACACAGGGGACATAAAGGAGGTCATCACTTTCCTAAGACTGACATTTCATGTGAAAAGGAAATTGAGAAGCAATTACACAGTGCTAAATCCATCTTAAGCTCCAAGCCTAAACCTTTCTCAAGAAATGTATGTACTTTCCCCTTTTGCCAGATGCTTGAACAGAGGCACAGACCCTTGTTGCACAGTGATTGCTAATATATAAGCTGAGACTATGTCACTTACCGGATTGTGGATATCAATCCATTCAGTAGTTTTGGACTCAACAAACTTCCCATCAATGAAGAGTTTGGTTGTTGGCTGTGGAGGACAAAACACCGGACGGTGAGTGACCTTTGTCTCAAAGTGTCTAAATACCAGTGTGCCTTATTACAGGAAAGCCTTCATAATTTACCGCTATGCTGCCCACGAGAGAGTCTAGATCCAGTATTTACAGCAAGACCCAGCTAACTGCTTAGGCTGAAATTTTTCATGCTCTCTGCCCCATTTTTCTCTCACTTTACACCAAAATGGCCAAAATTCCTTCTCAAAGCAGTTATAGAAAAAATACATTGCTACGCTTATGTGCAAAACTATTTCAATCTACTTAATCACCCAATGTTTACTAAGTTAGAAAACTGAAAAACCACAATTCATAAATGTTCAGAAAAAAGTTAGTAATCCACCTTGTGAATTCCACGTACCCAGTGCACGCTGTACTATGTGTTTCTTTCCCATCAAGCCACTAAGTAGGTTCATCTCTCCAGCTTATAGCTACAGGCAGAAAATTGGACTTTCCCTGCTCCCCACTTGGAACCTGCATCTGCTGAGTTCACAGTGACTGTCCTGGCAGGCAGCAGAGAAAACAGAACTTTCCAACTCAGATGCAGAGGAGAGAAAAGGAAAGTTTGGCATAAGGAGTTCAGGTAAACGTAGGGCAGAAGGAAAAGCAGAGGTAGAAGCTACAACTAGCACTGGATAGGCAACAAAACTGTATCATGCAGGAAAACAGATTGGGACTGTATAAATTAAGAAACTATAACCTAGGAGCTGATATCGGGAGGTAAGGAGAGAACTAGGAGAAAGCAAGAGCCAGTTAATCATGCCACAAAACAGTGGCTTGGGGACAACAGATAAGAGGAACGGGAAATGGATCTGCTGTGTGAAGAACAGAAATGGGACAGATCAACAGAAATGGGATATAAACCCAAATATATCAGGGAACTCTGTGAAGAAATTAGGGTGTGGAATGATGAGAGGGAAACGAGGATTGGGATGCTAAAGGTGTAATGAAGGGAATGAGATCAGAGTAAGACTCAGGAATATAAATGGTGTTGGCTGGACAAGTAATGACAGTGAAAAGTGGATAAGAGTGAAAAAAGTGAACAGCAATGAGAGTTGGGACAAGCTGAGAAAGCTTAGAGATGAGAAAGCTAGGATGAGAAGTGTAAAGTAAGACTGTTAATGGATAAGCAAGACCTAGTGATTTGGGAGGTAACACCAGGAGTGAATCAAAAATAAAAAGCTGCAGATGACTATGTAGCTGGAATTACACTTGGGAAAGAGAGGCAGAAGTCTGTGCCTACGAAAACACAATCCCCTCTAGAACCTGGAAGGAAGCACAGGAAATCTGAGTCCCTTGACTGAGTCTCCTGGCTGTCAGAAAAGGTCTTCTAGTGCTGGTCTAAAGAATGACAGACTCCTACTGCTATCAGTCGCTCCATTAGCCCAAGTGCCACGTATCTGCAGCGGACCTACAAGCTCCAGTGCTTTATGACCCACGTGGAACTTCAGTGCAATGGAATTTATGTTTTTTCAAATTGCTTAAAGGGGATATCTAGAAAATTGCACATACAAAGAAAAAATATTTTAAGCAAGCCAGGAAATGCTGAATTAAGATTGATTGCACTTTTTCTATAAGATCACCACCTTTTTTCTGTAGAGAATGAGCCTGCTGTGGGAACAAGGACTGTAGTAAAGCAGACTATTCGGAGAATCATGATTTAGCTGTTCAGAACTTGGAAAGCGTACAGCCACGGACACCGGAAGAAAAAAGGCACTCTGACAGTTTTGTTCGACACTGCCCAAAGGAAGCCAGATCCTCTCTCTGCCATAAATAGATGGTATGAGGCCAGTCCACACAGCTTGAAACAATCTTTTTCCACACATTAGCATTAGTCATCTATTCTATATTCATTTTTGCTGATCTTATTGAAGAAGTATTACACACGGTAAAAGAAATCTAAAAATCGAAAAAAAAAAAAAGGCCGGTGTCTATGTGGCACAGTGCGTGCTACTGAAGGAACACGGAGCACACGAACCGGGACGCGACTAACTGAAGCGCCCTTAGGTGCACCTGCCGGGGCCGGCCGGGCTCGCTGCAAGCGGCGGCGCGGGGGGCTGCCCCGGCGGCCGCTCCGGAGCTCCGGGCTCCACCAGACCCGACGCCGGCCCTCTCCTCCTCCCCTCCCGCAGAGCACGGCTGCCCCCCGCGCACGGGCCGTCCCAAACGTCTGCCGCAGAAATACCAGCCCGGAGCCGCCGGGAGGGGAGCGGAGCTGCGCTGGCAGAAACCACCCTACAAGAGCAGCGCCGCGGGCAGCCCCCGGCCGGCTCCCGAGGGCGGCGGCGGCGCCCGGGGCCCTCCCGCGCCCTCCCCCCGCCCGCCGCCTCCCCTCAGCCCCGGCGGGGCCGCCCTCCCGGCCCCGCGGCTCCCCCCGCCCGCCGGCTCCGCTCCGCGGGACGGGCACTCACCACCGAGGAGGAGGAGAAGGAGGCGGCGGCTGAGGCGATCCAGGGGGCACCGGCTCTCCGCGGCAGCTGGACGGGAGGGGAAGCACAGAGCGGCCCGGTTCCTCAGGGCTCCCGACCGCCCCCGACCCCCCGCCGCGGGTCCGCCTAGCGCCCACCCACCCACCGCCGCCGCGGCGCCGTCGGCTACTCCCCGCTCCGGACCGCCCCACCCAGGGGGCCCCGGGGCCGGGTGGGCCGCGACCCCCTCGGCCGCCCGCGCCGCGGCCCCCCCCGAGCCGCGGGAGCCGCCGCGGGGCCGGGGGCCGCCGCCTCACCCTCAGCGCCACGCGCCGCCGCCCGCCCCAGGCGCCGCGCGCCACCGCCGCCGCTGCCGCCGCCATCCCGGCCGAGGGTCGCTGCACCGCGGCCCCCGACGGCGCCCCCCGCCCCGCCCCCGCGCGCCCCAGGCCCCGCCCCCGCGCCCTCATTGGCCTTCCGCGCACCCGCCTGGCCCGCTCCGCGCCCCCCTCCGGCGGGGCCCTCGCGGCCCGCAGCCAATCCGCCGCCAGCACGCCCGTCGCCCCCGCCCCCCGCGGCCCCCGCCCCCCGTGCCGGGCCGTGGATTGGCCGCGAGCGCTGAGCCGCCCACCGACCGCCAGGGCCCGGATTGGCCGAGCACCGCCCCGCGGCGACGCCTCCTGGCCGTGGCGGCGGGAGAGACACGTGGGGTCGGGGGCGTGGTTTGTTTTTCCTCTCCCTCTCGGGCTCGGCCTCGAGGGCGGGGTCACGTGCGGCGGGGGTGGGGGGTGGGGTGTACCGCGGGCAGCGGCGGCGCGTCACGTGAGGCGGGCAAGATGGCGGCTCCCGCGGACGGTAAGGCGCGAGGGTAGGGCGGCGGCGCCGCTCCGCTCCCCGTCCCGCCGGCGGGGCCGGGCGGGGCCCGGCGGGGCCTCACCTCACCGCTCCTCACCCGTTCTCTGCTGCAGGCGCCGACCTGGAGGCCTCGCTGCTGAGCTTCGAGAAGCTGGACCGCGCCTCCCCGGACCTGTGGCCCGAGCAGCGTAAGTCCGGCGGGCCCGCCGCCGTCTGTCAGCCGGCGGGGGGGGCGGCTCGCCCCGCCGCGGCCCGGCCCTTCCCTTCCTCGGGCAGCTGCGCGGGCCGGGCCGGGCCCGCAGGGGCCCGGTGGGGGGGTGCTGCCGCCGGAGGCGCTCACCCGCCGCCGCCCTCCGTTTTCTCTTCGCAGTGCCCGGGGTTGCCGAGTTCGCCGCCTCCTTCAAAAGCGTGAGTGGTCGCCGCTTTGCCTTCGCGGTTCCCCCTCCCCGTGCGATGTTAGACCTGCTGTTGCCTCTTGTTCTTGCTCTGTAAAGCATTTCTCAATTGTAACTTCAGTATACGCTAGCATAACACTTTCAGTTTTAATATCTCTTATATTTTTTGTTATACCTTATGCAACTTGCCGTGAATGAGAATTACACCTTGGAAGAAATAAAAGGTTTTAAACTTTAGGAGATCCTGCTTTTCATACTGACTTTGGCTGGTGAGTGGTAGCGTGCTGCTTTTAGCTCTAAAACCTCCAGGAGAATGCTAGAAAACAAGATTAAACATAAAAATATCTCTACAGAGCACCTGGAACTCTCGTATTTTTACTGTCAGTGTAACTAGTTTTCAGTAAGAGATCAGACTTCTTTGTATTATTCTAAAAATGAACTTGTCTGAGTATGAACTGCTATTTTTTTTCAAAACAGCCTATTACAAGTTCTCCTCCCAAGTGGATGGCTGAATTAGAAAATGATGATATCGATATGTTAAAGGGTGAGTACGGACATTGTGGGTAGGAAGTAAGGTTGCCAAAGCAGATGGGAGTTCAGTACTTAAGAGGCTTAAAACACTTGTTCTTTAAATGTTCTGGAGGTGGCCCTGTGGCCTCAGATCTCTAGCCCTCACATTTGCAGAATCTCCAGCTCAGGAGTCTCTTTATCTTGTTAATGATATACATTTTTCATTAATCGAGTTATCTCCAAGAGAACGTCCAGATGTCAGTGGCAGGCTGATTTTTCAAAACAAGCATGCAAGAACTAGTTGAAGCAGTGCAACGTTACATATGTTTCGGTTACCTTGCTTACTAGTCTCTTACTGCATAAGTATGGTGGGTGTCTCCTGTATTTTGGTGGGCTTCAGCTGATCAGACTTGGTGAGCAGCTTAGACTTGGTGATTGACTTGTTCAGACATGCTCTGTGCATGTGTCTTCACTCGTAGATCCAAGATCTCTAATCAAACGGTAAGGCTGTATGAGCACGTTACGGAAGGGTTAGCTAGCATGTAGATTTGCTGCATGTTAGAGCTGTTAGTTTGCAGTAAACATCCTTGAGCATGCTCTGCCTCTCATGTGAATTCCAGATAAACTGTTCCAAAGTGAAAGTGGGACAAAGTAGCTTTGACTTGCTGCAAGAAATGTGCTTAAACACACACTATTAAAGTATAGTAAGCCTATTCCCTTGCATACTCTTTTGTAGCTTGTTCACGTAGCAGTGTGAACTTACAAAATACAGGACAAGTTGCTCATTGCAATGGTGGCACATTACAGTATGAATCAGATCCGTGGCTGTCTTTTCCAGTAGAGAAAACTGCTCTTTTCTCAGTATGTTAAAATCAGGGGTGACATCAGCTTCAATTTCAAACATACTCTGGTCACTGGAAATAGACGTTGTCAGAAGCATGACTTGAAAGTGCTCTGTGAAGTAGTAAACAGGTAAACTGTCGCTAGAGGGCTATAGGCAGTGCTCACATTCACGCTTTTCTCTCTTCTTAGAGTTGGGGAGCCTCACTACAGCTAACCTGATGGAAAAAGTTCGTGGCCTGCAGAACCTGGCTTATCAGCTGGGACTGGATGAATGTAAGTGCTGTATGCAGATGTGACTGACTGCGTTGCAGATCTTCCCACTGAAGTGTGAGCTCATGGTACATTTGTAGCTGGAAAAGTGTGCTGGCAGGTTTGGCAAGTGTCTGACAGTCCCAGTTAGTGACCTTCCAAAACAGGACGAGGGAGCGAGCTTACATCTCCGACTTACAGCCTACCTGCACAGGGGAAACATCTTAGCAGAAATAACAAGGGGCCATATGTCAATCTGGTGTTGTCTAGTGGCACATAGACTTCTGTTCCTGACTTAACGCTGCCTTAGATAAATCAGGTCACTTTGCTTAATTTCGCACTCAGATACTGAAGCTGTTTCTCAGAATACTCGTGGCAGTACTTCTGTCAGACTTCATGCACTGCCTCCACAGTGAAACTTTCACTTGTGTATGGGATTCTCCTGTCACTTAGTGTTCATACAGTTTTCTGCTTCTGTAGCTGTTGGGTTTTTTTCTACACTCAATTGTGGCAGGAGGTGATGTCATTGAGCACTAAAGTTGACCTTCATCCCACTTAAAAACTGATAAAAATTGGCTGTTTGTTTGAAGAAGGAGCTGCTTTCGTCATCCCGTTTAGGACTCTGTTGTTAACAGGTTGATCCAGCTTTGAGGATTTCAAGTGTTGTGTTTCTTTTAAATGCTACCTGTACATACTGACACATTTAGTTTTTTCTGCTTAATTTTGCTCTAGCATAGACCTTAGTTGCAGTTACTCTTGGGCTATGCAAAGCACCAAAAGTTTTAAAACTTACAGGTCTTTCACCTTCCTTTCAGTAGATAACAAAAAGCGGTAACAGACCTTTAGAGTCTTCCTGACTGTAAACCTAGGATGCCCTAATGCTTTCTTATTAACATATCATTAAGCCTATTTTAACACGCTCCCTGCAAGTTTGTTTTACTTTCAGTGCTAACATGTGTTAAGACTGTGTAAAGCATTTAGTGGAGTAGAACTTAAAGTATAACAATGTAAAACCGAGTCAAACACAAAGATTGGCTGATGATTGGCTTTCTCAGTTAAGTGGTAGGCTTAAATGTCAGACAGCTTTGTCCTGCTAAATGGAGTTTAAGCAGAGCCTGAGTTACATTAAAGCTAACAAGGTGGTTGTTTCCGTAGCAATGTTTGTTGCATGCATTTCCATTTATTTTTACTGCGAACAAATAAATATAGAAAGAAGACAAAGTGAGCAAACAGTGAATTATCTGAGGTCCAACAGTTATAACCTTTAGTCTGTAGTAACAGAAATCTTGACTTTTCAAGCTTTATGGAATCTCTCCGTGTTTGTAACTTCTTGTCACTGAAGTCTGTTTTCCTTTAGGCTATAATACATTGCATGCTTTGTGTGTCATAATATACATGTAACTTAGGAAAATTTTCACAGAAAATTAGATGCGGAGTTTGAACAGAGCTTCTCAGGAAAGGTTTTCCTAATACTGTCTTTAAGTTATTTTCTCTTACAGACTTAGATAAGTGAGAGAATAAGAAGAAAAATCCAAAAGATCTGTTCATTAAAGTTAAGGGACTTGTGGTTTTAGTCCAGAGGTATTGGATTTGATTTTATCTTTGTGTACTGAAATTTACTAGCCCCCTTTTGACTTCACTGTTAATTGAAACTGGCTGTGAAAGAGGATTAAAACTGCTGCTGACCAGTCTCCTCTAGATGGCAGCATGAGGCTTCCTGTAGAAGTCTTGCTGCTTTTTCCTAAAACTGTACTGTTTCAGTCATGATTTGAAGTTCTTCTTCCTAACATTGTTTTTTGTGACATATTTCCTGTTCTGAAAGTGCATTGTCTTTTTTTTTTTTACAGTATTTTCAAATGTTTTATCTGTATTGAGTGTGAGAAACAATTTGCTTCCTTGTGTTAGCAACTTTACTTTTCCTTCCAACTCTCCTCTTCTACATCCCATCTCAAATCCTTTATATTTTCAAAGACTTCTGTTTTCATCCAACTTATTGATAAAATAAGTGTGCAGGACCAGATGATAAAATAATGTGCAGGACCAGAGTGATTTCTGCAGCACTCCATGACGAATGTATCTATTGAGTGACTTTGTAGTTATGTTGTGAGGTCTGTTATTGAACCAGTTCACAGCACGCTTCATGTTAATTTTGCATTAGAATTCATTAGGCAAAGAGACGTGTGGGACTGGGTACCTTTTGAAAAGTTTATTCATCAAGGTACTATTGCAACACTAAAAGTGAAATCTAAGCAATTGATTTGACATGATGTAGTTTGATAAATTAATAATTACTGAATTACATGCCTTGTTTCTTAAATTCATATGAACTGTCTTACTATGTTGTCTATATAAGCGGGCTTTCTTGACAGATTTGGAACAAATGCATTGAATGCTTTGTCCATCTTCGCTGCTTTCATCTAGGAACAGTTGAATGCTATTACCTGGATTCCACATTTTTACCATATATAATTCCTGCTGTCCCTAACTTTTTGGCTGTGAATTTCTCAGTTCCTCTTTTGGTTGCTTGCTTCTCACAGATTTCTGTTCTTTACAACTAACTTTCTCCCCTTTTTCTCATAAGGTTACCTTTACTTTCTGTAACCCTGGCTATTTTTTTGAATGCCCCATGGCTTCTGTGAATCAAATTAAATTGCTAACATGTAACTTACGCTTTCTTTCCAGCTTGGTGACATCTGCTTTGATTTACAGTTTTCCTTCACTTTTAAAAGTAGGCAGTTTTACAGTCATTGCTATTTCACTGGTGCGCACTTTAAGCTGCGTATTCTTATGTGATTTAAATGATTATATCTTAATTAGTGCCAGAGTTCTGTGAAAGTTTTTCTTTATCAGATGAAACTGAATAGGCTTGCCCTGCTTGGATTGTAACAGTAAGTTCAAGGAAGAGTCGACTAGAAACTTCAGGGTTGAATTTTACTGTTAGACGTCTGAGATACAGTGCATGTCGTTCAGGCTGGAATAATGCTAACAGAGCTTCCTCCGGTATTTTATATGGGCATCTGAGGAGTCGGGCTTCTTGCCCTCTGTTATGATTTCTGTGCCATATAGCACGTACCTGTTCAGACTGCAGTAGCTTTATCTGATAACACGTCAGTCTCTGAGCGTGTAGGATGATAATGTCAAAGGAGACCTTTGACAACTGAAATAGTTAATGCTATTTTTGATAATGCCGGCTCCCTCCTCCTTGTCTGGGGGTTCAGTTACTTCTTTCTGAATAAGGTAACTGTTGATGTGTCCAGCCGTGTGTCTGATTCCTCTAGCTTCGGTAGTACCTAATACATTTAGTTCCTACTCAGACAAGATAAGTTGCTTGGTTTTGGTGTTGTTTTACCTTTGTAGTTTAAAAAGACTTCTGTTTGGCAGATATTTTGCAACTTTGTAACTTTTTTTTAACCAAATGGATAAGTGAGCACCTTGCTTTTTTAAAGACGTATTTCTGACTGCTGGCTGCATGATTTCCTGTACTTTCATTTTCCTTTTACTAAGATGCAGGCCATTAAACTGCCAGTAAAAGATGGGCTCTCTTCCATAAATCAGAATTTCTTATTTGCACCATTTAATTTGCTGGTGACTTACACTGAAGATCTTTCTTGTGGATCAGAAAGGATCTCCGAGGTGATCATGGGGAATCCCTTCTTCAGCTCTCCTCCTAGCGTGCTAGTAGGTGGATTCTTGCTCACTTATGTCCGTTCGTTGCAGAATATTCTTCCCTGCCTTAGCACAGAATTCACCTAAAGGATAGCCTTCCTTGAATGAAGCAGGATTTTTGTAGCTTTTTTTTTTTTTTTATTTATTTTTACTCTCCTCTTAAAGGATAGGCTATCCTTAGGTCTCTGGTTTGTGTATTTATTCTTTGCTACAAGGTGGTTCTGGAGTTCTCCAGCAGCTTCCAGGCTCAGGATGTGGTATCAATAATAATAAAATCTTTTAAAAATAAATTATTTCTTAATGCCTCTTCTGAGGTCTCAGCTTGTGTTTCCTTGCCTCCTTTTTGAGCTATGTAAAATTCTACCTCATCCTCTTGCTTGTTACTGCTTTTCTCTTTTTGCTTCAGTTCTCTCATTAGAGCTTCTATTTTCCTTCTGTTAAAGAGTTATTTTATTGGTTAGAATACATTTAAACCATTTTTAGTATTAAAAATCCTGCTTTGTGTGGATTTTGCTGTTCCTGTTAATGTGGGTATTGCAAGGTTGGGAGGAGGAACAGGGCTCAATGAACACACCTACTTTTAGTTGTTCGTGTAGTCAGGGTGACTTTGGGAGGCACAGTATCACTGCTGAATGTGAGCTGGAGCCAGCAAGTCTCATCTCTGCTGTTGGCAGAACCCTGGGAGGAAAAAAAGGGATATTGCCTTGTTACGGGCTTTTTTTGCGCTGTGTGTCCCTCCAGCTTTGCTTGGAGCAGGGTAGTGGGCGCCACAGAATGAGGAGACCCCAGCTGCTGTGGCGAGCAAGAGGGAGGTCGTTCTTATCTGGGAACCCAGTCACAGATCCTGACTCAATGTTTGTGGCCCACAAAGCAGCAAGTTTCAAAACAGTTTGTGTAAGTAACTGCAAATTTAGATACCTAGCTCTGTTTTTCCTCTGTATGACCCACTACAGCTTTCAGAGCAACTGAGTCAAAGTTGACTTTAGAAGATTTTTAAAGTCTTGGTTTCATGCCTTGTCATCTGTTTGAAAATATATATATAGAGAGAGAGAGGTGTATCTGAGAACTACATACACAGAGAAAAATGTTTTTCTTAAAAAAAAAAATCTTTTGAAAAAAGTAAAATAAAAAATTTATTTTTTTCCAAACTTTGGAACAAACCTGTGTGTAAAAGTAACAGATAGGTAGGATGGGGAAGCAGGGAAAGCACCATGTCACTGAAGGAATGTGGTTGTCCAGGGACTTTCTGAAGGCCCTGCTATTGCTTCCCTGTGAATCTCTGATATTTTTCAGGTAATACCTGCTATACTGCTTCAGAAGTCCTAAAATGTGTGTGTGTATATATATATATATACCTGGTATCACAGCCATGTTTATAAAATCTCACTGATGCCAGAGAGATTATCTGGCTGCTATGCTATCACAGTATAGCTTCGGTGATATCGCTAGTGCAAGACTTCCTGAAAAGCCTATTCTTTTTAAGCCCTGACACGTTTGTGGAGGTAATGGTGCTTTTGTGCACTGTCTGCCTTAAATATTAGAAAATGTGGGATAACTGACCCCACAGATATGAATACCGTTTGTAATTTCCCTGTCAGTGATTTTTGCTAATCTGTTCTCTTATGTTAGATTAAATTTTTATTTGGAGTTCAAGCTGTTTTGTGCTTTTCCTTCTGTAAAATTGGGAATGTAGGAATGACTATATTATCCAATGTCAAATCCTCACACTCTTTAAATGAGACAGTTACTGCCACGTGCTCAACCAAGTGTCCCTATTTATAGTCCCCCATGGTTTTATGTGCTCTGGCTTTCACTGGACTCTCGCAACTTTGCTCTTATTTTCTTTGTAACACTGATTTATTTTCCGTATATGTTCAAGCAAATTAAATACCAAGGGTACAGTGGAAGAGCTATTTGATGCTAGCTATCAAGGGCCCAAGAATTAGACCTGGATGACCTGGGAGATGTCAGGTGAACAGCAAAAAGTTGTCCATCTTGTAGCACCACAGACTGATAAAGGAAAAGTCAGCCAGGGTTTAGTCAGTCAGTGATAAGTTTTCCTTAATATGAAGAATGAGTAAATGACTAGGAGTTTTTAGCCTGGAGAGTGACAACTGGTGCAGTATGTGAAAAAGATCTGCAAAACTGATTAATGCGGAGAAAGTGTGAATAGGGAATGACACTTCACTGTTTCTCATAGTACAGGAGCCAGAGAGAATAAAATAGCGTGTCAGGACAGACACGAGGAGATACTTGCGCTGTGCATTAAAGTCAGAACTCATCGCTGCCGGAGGTTGTGGGCATGGAGTTTATCTCGCTCGATAAATGAGACAAATTATTGGAAGATAAATCCATCGAGGGTGTCTGACCACAGAGGAGTCACCAGTGGCTTGGGAATCTTGGAGATGCAGAAAGCTGGGGGAGATTATTAGGCAGGTACAGCTATGTGCTTCCCTGCTCTTAGTCTTCTATAGGCATTTGCCATCGGCACGTCAGGATGGTGGGTGGAAGAACCTTTTGTTTGACAGTGTTTGGGTTTTTTTGTTTATTTATTTTAGTAATAGGCTAGACTGCATGGTAGTTAAGCAACCACTACCAGAAATCACTAAGGTGTCCCTGTAATGGAGATACCCTTCCAGAGACAGCAAGAGATGGATGGGCACGTGAATGAGGAACAGCTACCTTGCTACCAAGTTAAGCTGTCCTTGGTTGTGAATTGTAGTCCTCTGCAGCCTCAGCAGCCTCTGAAATTTCTGGAAAATCATAAAGGAGTCCTTCTGAACTCCAAGCTATTTACAGATCGCCACTCTTTCTCAGATTGGTAGTCTTCGGTTTTTCATTTCTGTCAGATAAATGCTGTCTATCGTGATCTCTTGCCTGCAAGTTCAGCTTTTTTGTAGGTTTGGAGGGGTAAAGCAGTTCCATCTTTCTCCTTCAGCAGGATTTAACTGTAGCATGTTTTGAAACACATATACTTAGTTCTGCTTGTGATCCTTGGAGGTTACTCTTGACATGGATAATTTCAAAGATAGGGTATTCCTTCCCTGCATGGTTGAATGTGAATGCACTCACTGAGTTTGTTTTGGTTTTGGTTGTTGTTTTTTTTCTTCTTTTGTTATGCTGATTGTAGGTAAGATATGTTTAAATCAGGAGCTCCATCTTTGGTGGACTCAACTTGTATTAACTAAACTAAAAAACAGGGCATGACACTTAGGTATTGAACTTGAACTTTGTGTAAGTTGCTGAATTAGACTCAAAGTAAGGAAAGGAGGGAAGACAATGTATCCTCTTACCGAAACATCTCTTTCCTTTTCTGTAACGGATTGTCTTTTTCTAGGAGTGTCTACATGTAGTACCAATATGCAGCCTTTAGGCTCCATGCAAAACACCTGGCCTTCATACCCAAACAGGCTTATAGCAATGATGTAATTGATCAGATAAAAGCATTTCCTGACTGTCACCACTTTTTCCCTGAGTCAATCAACACAGAGGCTTTTTAAGCTCAGAAGCCTTACTTTATGTTTGTGAACATGCCCCCACTTCTTGCAGTCCAGTTGCCTAGTGCCTTTTCCAGTTGCCTAGTGCCTTTTCCAGTTGCCTAGTGCCTTTTCCAGTTGCCTAGTGCCTTTTCCAGTTGCCTAGTGCCTTTTCCAGTCAGTATCTACGCTTTTTTGCAACAAAATGTTTCAGATTCTTACCTTGGTAGGAAATCAACATATCAACAGGTATGTGTAAGTAAAGAGTGTTTGAATATTCAGGGTGTCAGTGGGGTGTCTGTCTCATGGCACCTTCTGAAATCTCTTGTTGGTCCATTTTAGTAAAAGCTGTGTGTCCACTCTCTGCAGTCTAGGAAGTTGCATGAAAAAGTGAACTGGATTCTTATGGCTTCTTGTTAGCCAAAATGAGGTTTTGGAATCTATGTAGAAGAGCAGACTCTTTCCTGAACATGAACTCTTTCCTTGTTTCCTTGGAGAAACAGACTCCCTAAAGTGTTTTGGTGGAGCTGGAGAACAGGACTGACTTTTGGAGAAGGAAGAAGGAAAAAAGGAGGATCACGTGATGTGGATCCAAATCTAGATCCCACAGCAGGAGTCTCAGTGCCAGTTACTAGAAAGATATAGCAGCGTTCTCAACATCTTGACTGCTGACAAAAGAGCAAGGAGGATGTTCGCCTTTTCTTTGTTAAAAGCTGGCACCTCTAGAAGTATAGTGGTTCTAGCACTAGTGTGTCTGTATTAGTCTGAAACAAGAAGGAAGAAAATATGTTTTGGAATTGGCTGCATTGTTCTAAATATGTTGGGCTCGGAAGAGAACATTGTAGGCTAAGTCTAGTGCTCATTATGTCCTTAAACTTAAAATGCACAGTTTATTTGCTCTTGCAAGGTGAGCTGTCCTGCATAGGGGGAAGCAGTTTGAGGTGTGTGTACTTCGGTTATTTCTGCTCTGCTTAGAATTTTCTTTGTAGAAACTCTTTTGGGTTTTTTTTTTTTTTGTTAGTTTCTACATTCCCTGCCTTGCTGAATGAATCTTCATCGTGTTTCAGTTTTGCCTGAAAGCATATTTCTCCCTTATTTTGTTATTTAGTACTGTGTTTGGCAAGGACTTTATGTGAAATAGTATACTTCATGTGCTTCAAAGCTTGAAGGCAGAGTTTTATAGCTGGACAACAAAATTATGCTCTTTGGACACTGGATTTCTGTAATATGCAGTTAGCTTAAGGATTTACTTAGCAGAGTAAGTAGACTTCTCTCAGAAAATGTCTGGGTGGTTCATTTGTGGATTAGGAGATGATCACAGAGTTTTTCAGGACCTACACAATCAACTGAAATGGTTGTTCTTGTTTTCCTTAGTAGAAAAAAATATGGAGGCTGTTTTCAGTTTACATTCATAGTAATCCTTGGTCCTTATTCAATTGTTTCAGAGAGGCGAAAAGAACGCTTACATTGTCCGTTAAGGTGTTTATATGGCCCTGTCACCACGATGTCCAAGCTGCTATGATTTCCATGTGAAACCTTGGCCTTGCTCCCAATTCTCTTTATACCCTCCTCCCACACTGTAGATCTGTTTCTTCATTTTAATGCACAGCGCTATGGTAAGAGATACTCTGCATCTGCAGAGGGACGAGGAAATCACCTTTCCTTATACTGCTCGCTGGGTGGCTTATTTACAGGCAGGATTCTTCCAGGGCAGCTCCTGTTGGAAGAGCGAGACATCAGAATGCTGGCTTGAAATTGCCATTCATACGTGATCTGTGAATTGGCTAATTTTGACATGTAGGTAGTTAAGAAATGATTACAGTCAGAGGAGTCATGACCTCAACTTTTCATCATCTCCATTGGCTTGTGCCCCAGTTTGGAAGTGAAGAAGGTATAGGAAGTTTTAATTGTACCTGTGTGATTTATCCTCAGTCAGCTCTTTAATTTCTTCTGGCTGTCTGAGGTTTCCGACACGCTGTAAATTTCTCCAACTTTTTCATTATCTGCAATTTCTTTATGACTCATGAATCGGAGTGGAGAGAGAGTGTGGATTTACAGCAGAGATAAACATGTCCATAAAGTCTGTATCTGTGTCAGTAATTGTACTGCTGTCAGTGACTGTCCTGTTTTACAGGTCTCTCTTGGGAGAGGAACACGCTTTGCTACCAGTGTCAGAGAAGTGTTCGCTTTGATTTGCATTAACTTGCCAGGAGATTAGGTTGCAATGGTGAGGATGGAAATTGAGTCTGGACCTTGGCTGCTATTGTTTTTTTTTTAAGTAAGTGGGTGTGTGGTTGAGTTACCCTCTATGTGCATAAAAAAAAAAGCAGGTCCAGACTGTTCTTAAATACAAAATCAGGGACATACAGTCTACTGATGATATCAAATGTGATACTACCCATATGCATAAATCGTGCATTCTTACCATAAAACAAATGCTGTATCTAGGTAACTGTCATATGTGGAAAAAATATTGCATGGATCCTTAGGGTGTTCTCTGTCTGCTGGTGAAGTAGAATAAATATTTCTCTAAGCTTCAAGAAATTTCTGCATCTTCGCCTTCTTCCCCCTCCCTTACTCTGAGGGGAAAGTGCTATTGTGGATTTCGATGGCGAGTACTAATACAGCGTCCTAGTCTCCAGGCATTGATGACTCTGCTTGCTGCAGAAGGAGGTGTACACTGTTGGAGTTTGAGAAAAGGGGAAAAATCTCTAGAATTCTCCTAAATATGTCAAAAGTTGAAACTTCTGCAATTTCTCTTTGCTTTTATTTTCTGTTTGATGCTTGTTGTTGATATTTGTGTATGTGGAATCTCCTTTTGTTAGATTATATAGTTTGGGGTGGATTTTTTCTTTTGTATGTGACTTACTAATTTTTTGTCACAGTAAGAAGGTAATTTTTTTCTCACAGAATTATTTTTAAATATTCAAATTTCCACCCCCAAATTTCCATTATGTCAAGTATGCATTGAGACCCCCAAATGCAGCTGATAGAATTTTTCTAAGTCTGCTGGATACCTTTTACAGAAAGGAGGTTATCATAAACAATATAAACCCTGTGATTGCGTAGATAGCTTTTGAATCATAGAAAGTCCTGAGTTGGAAGGGACCCACAAGGACCATCGAGTCCAACTCCTGTCCCTGCATAGGACAACCCCAAAATTTACACCATATGTCTGAGGGTGTTTTCCAAATGCTTCTTAAATGTTGTCAGGCTTGGCACCATGACTGCCTCCCGGGGGAGCCTGTTCCAGTGCTCCACCACCCTCTGGGTGAAGAACCTTTTCCTAATGTCCAACCTAAACCTCCCCTGGCATATCTTCCTGCCGTTCCCTCGGGTCCTATCATTGGTCGTCAGGGAGAAGAGATCAGCGCCTGCCCCTCCTCTTCCCCTCGTGAGGAAGCTGTAGACTGCAATGAGGTCTCCCCTCAGTCTCCTCTTCTCCAGGCTGAACAGACCAAGTGACTTCAGCTGCTCCTCATACAGCTTCCCCTCTAAACCCTTCACCATCTTTGTGGCTCTCCTCTGGACACTCTCTAGTAGCTTCGTATCCTTTTTGCACTGTGGTGCCCAAAACTGCTCACAGTGCTCAAGATGAGGCCACACCAGTGCAGAGTAGAGCGGGACCATGACCTCCCTCGACCAGCTAGCAATACAGTGCTGGATGCACCCCAGGACATGGTTGGCCTTCGGGGCTGCCAGGGCACACTGTTGGCTCATGTTCAACTTGCCGTCGGCCAGAACCCCCAGATCCCTCTCCACGGGGCTGCTCTCCAGCCTCTCGTTCCCCAGTCTGTAGGTACATCCAGGGTTGCCACGTCCTAGGTCCAAAATCCAGCACTTGCCCTTGTTAAACTTCATACGGTTGGGGATTGCCCAGCTCTCTAATTTGTCCAGATCTCTCTGCAGGGCCCTCTGCCCTGGAGAGTGTCAATGGCTCCTCCCAATTTTGTGTCATCAGCAAACTTTGATAACAAACCTTCAAGTCCTGCATCCAAGTCCTTTATGAAGATATTGAAGAGCACTGGCCCCAAGATGGATCCCTGCGGAACCCTGCTGGTGACTGGTTGCCAGCCCGACATAACCCCATTCGCTGTAACCCTTTGCGCCCGACCTGTCAGCCAATTGCCCACCCATTGCATTATGTGTTTATCCAGCTGGATGTGCATAGATATAGGAGTGTTAGAAATGCTAAGACGACATCTGCCATTGCATGGTTGTTAATTCTGGAGCCTGATGTTGGAAATACAGAGGGGAGCTTTTAGGGTGTTAGACAGTGTCCGTCTAGCTCTGGTAACTGAGTTTCCAAAGTTAAGTATAAGGACCACGTGCTGAGTGGCCCAATAGCTGGCAGATAACTGTGCTCTTAAAGCTGCTGTTGATCGTAATGAGTGATGCTCAGTGCAACAGCAACATTCTAAATAAAAGCTGAGTTACTATGAGATGCTTTTTACCTGGTCTTTATTGAAATGTCTGTCCTTTTTCCTTTTCTCTCATCCTCCTCCTCTCCTTATCTACATCCCCATACCTAGTTTGTGGATCTGATTTTGTTAAAACAAAGGTCACCTCTGAAAGGTACTTGAACCAGGACGCATTACGTGCTTTATTAAAACAAAACCGAAACAAAAAACAAAACAAAACAAAAAAACCCCACACAAAATATTTGTGTTATACCCTGGTATTCCTTTCTAAAAATGTCTCTCTTCTGAAAGTCCCCTTTGGCTTTCATAGTTTGTGTGATAGTAGGAAGAAATGGTGCAATAGTTTAATCCTTTCTGGAAAAGAGTTGTTGAGTTTATGTTGATAGAGTGAAGGTACTTAGTGTGATTAAGAGAAGTGAGCCTTTTCAGTGTTAGTGGGGAAGAAGAGGAAGAGATCTGATTAATCTGGAGACTAACTGACCAAACTGCTTTGAAGACTGTGAAACCATTCACCTGATGCATCACCATTAGCTTCTGCAGGATTTTTGGTGTGCTACTCAAAGCAGTAATTTGTGCTTTGTGAGGACATCTGGAATATTAGCAAGCAGTGGAACACGTTGTGCAGCCACCAGGGTGGTTGTGCAGTCTCTGTTGTAGGAGGCTTTCCAGACCTGACTGAATAAAGCTTTAAGCAACATGATCTGACCCCATAATTGACCCTACTTTGAGTAGGAGACCTCCTGAGCCCTTGTAACCCAGATCATCCAGTGATTTGATGATTCAGTGATTTAAGATCCTTTCTAGAAGTAAATTAATTCAAAGCCTGCATTCCCCGATCTCAGCTGAACACCGCACCAAACACTTGGTTCAGCTTATGACTTTTGAGCAGGAGATCTCAGGTGCAACTCCTCCCTGTGAGGTCTGAGTCTGAGGTCTGAGTATGAGGTCTGAGTCTGAGGTCTGCCTCCCTATGAGCAGCCTGATTAGGAACAAGCAACCTAAGGATTCTTGTATCGCAGTGATGGCTTTCATGCTTCTGGGGGATGATGAATGGACTTCCAAATACTTCCATCCACAGAGCTGATTATGAGTCTATGCAACTTGGACTGGGAAACCTGTTTTTCTGTGTAGGGAGATAACAGTCCATTCAGTATCATTCTTCAAGCAGAGGAAGAGAATGGTTCTCAACATACACAGAGGTTCTTGTGTGTCTTGGCTCAAATGAACAGTGAAACCACCATCATCTGTCTAGACAAGCAAGGGGTCAATGGGGCTTGACTGAAGAGCTTTTAGCCACAGAAGTAAAGGAATGGGCTGTCACATTAAAGCATTTCTACCTGCCACATGCTTGGCACAGAAAGAAACATGACTACAAACAAAATGTTCTTACATTACACTGTCAGAAGCCTATTTTTTGCTACTCTCATTCTGACAGGATAACTTGTAGACTACTGTCAGTGGAGGAATTGAGGATGGGGAAGAGTTTGATCAAGCATAAGGTTATGTGCATTTTTGCATTACTGTTTAAAACCACAAAAATGCCAAACAAATCTCAGGAGATGTTCTGGCAGGGACTCTCAAACCTTTGCAACTGGTCTGTATTTATTATTTAAAATTCTTTTGCCATCTATACCTTTATCCAATTAAAACTTTTCTACTTCTTCTGCGTTAATAGAACATTTCCTCTGTATTTACAAATATTGGAAAGATTATCCCTGTATCATGTCTGTCTGAAATGTTTTCCTGTAGATTTTGGATTCTGGCAGGAGCGAAGAGAGAATTTTCTTCCCAGTATGGGTAGCTGGACCTATTTGCAGAGCAGCAGCTGATCCCAGTGAAAAATCACACTAGAGTGTGACTTTGGAGACCTTTGTTCAGTTTCTGGCACTACCACTGTTCTGCTTGGTTGATTTATTTGCCTTCTCATGTGTCCCTATTTCCCCAACTCTAAGGTGGAATTCATGTTAATGTTCTCTTGCAAGATACTGGAAAAATCACAGATTTAAAATAAAGACATATAAAGCCTTTATCATTAAGTATCTGTGGTGGGTTGACCCAGACTGGACGCCAGGTGCCCACCAAAGCTGCTCTATCACTCCCCTCCTCAGCTGGACAGGGGAGAGAAAATATAATAAAAGGCTTGTGGGTTGAGATAAGGACAGGGAGATCACTCAGCAGTTACTGTCATGGGCAAACCAGACTCAACTCAGGGAAATTAATTTAATTTATTGCCAATTTGAAGTCAGAGTAAGATAATGAGAAATAAAACCCAAGTCTTAGAACACCTTCCCCTAACCGCTCTCTTCTACCCAGGCTCAACTTCATTCCCGAGTTCTCTACCTCCTCCCACCCCGAGCAGCGCAAGGGGACGGGGAATGGGGGTTGCGGTCAGTTCATCACATGCTGTCTCTGCTGCTCCTTCCTCCTCAGGGGCAGGGCTCCTCACACTCTTCCCCTGCTCCAGCGTGGGGTCCCTCCCACAGGAGACAGTCCTCCATGAACTTCTCCAACGTGAGTCCTTCCATGGGCTGCAGTTCTTCACAAACTGCTCCAGCCTGGGTCCCTTCCACGGGGTGCAGTCCTTCAGGAACAGACTGCTCCAGCATGGGTCCCCCGTGGGGTCACAAGCCCTGCCAGCAAACCTGCTCCAGCATGCGCTTGTGTCTCCACGGGTCCTGCCAGGAGCCTGCTCCAGCACAGGCTTCCCATGGGGCCACAGCCTCCTTCGGGCACCCACCTGCTCCAGTGTGGGGTCCTCCACAGGCTGCAGGTGGATATCTGCTCCACTGTGGACCTCCTGCCTCATCATGGTCTTCACCATGGGCTGCGGGGGAATCTCTGCTCTGATGCCTGGAGCACCTCCTCCCCCTCCTTCTTCACTGACCTTGGTGTCTGCAGAGCTGTCCCTCTCACGTATTCTTGCTCCCCTCTCCACTGCTGCTGTTCCGCCGCAGGTTTTTTTTTCACTTCTTAACTGT
The DNA here is from genome assembly GCF_965183815.1 of Platalea leucorodia. NCBI lineage: Eukaryota > Metazoa > Chordata > Aves > Pelecaniformes > Threskiornithidae > Platalea > Platalea leucorodia. The sequence continues at coordinate 27,151,948 of NC_138829.1, read as the reverse complement.
TACTCCCAGAGGTGCTACCATGGTCACTGATGGGCTCAGCCTTGGGCAGCAGTGGTTCCGTCTTGGAGCCGGCTGGCGTTGGCTCTGTTGGACATAGGGGAAGCTTCTAGCAGCTTCTCACAGAAGCCACCCTATAGTCCCCTGCTACCAAAACCTGGCCACGCAAACCTAATACAGTATTTTATCCTGTATGCTGTTTGTTGTTGTCCCCTGCTTGCTCCTATTATATGCCACAGGAAGGCATCATTAGAATATTGTGTATGTCACCACTAGAAGTAAAATGAGAATGTGGTGATGAAACAGATCCTAATATTAAGTGCTCTTCAGCTTGGGGCCCAAGCAAAGTAACTAAGAAAAGCAAGCCTATTCTCAGCTGTTTACAGACATTATATATACAAGAATTTCTATTTGCAAGCAGCATAAAGGCTAAAAATGATTACTATGTATCCATACTAATACCAGGGGTTATTTACCTGTTTGGTGGCACATTTACCCTGCTAGCTGAGAGGCAGTGGAGTTACGCAGTACGTAAGGATCAGCCTCACCGTTTCATTCAGCCAGCATTTCTGCTTTGAGAAAGGAAATACAATGTATTTGTCAAATAGACTGAACATATGTTGGTAGGGTATTGCTATATTCCTTTTCAGTTTTCTCTCTTTTGGATCAGGTGATAATGCAAACAGGGCTATGTGAAAAATCTCCTAGCGTTTTGTCACTTTATTGAGTGGTTTTGGTTGTTCTGAGCATGAAGTCTTCTGTAAGATCGGTAATGGACTTGCCACCTTCCCTCCTGCATCTCCAGTAAATGCAGCTCTGAACATCCCGTCTGTATAATGTTGCTAGACCAAGTCTGATAGTATCTGTCTCTTATTGCCTCATTAACTTGTGAGCATTAGAACAAGATAAAAATGCCCTGAAGCCTCTTATCTGATGATTGTTGTAACCTTCTGAGTGCCATTAGTTTAAGTTTGCAATCAAATGCTTCCCCTGAGTATAAGGAGCACTGATTAAACCTGAAGTGTCCCCAGAGGCTTTTACAGCTGTCATGGGGGTGGTGGCTGCCCCTCTCCAAAAGGAAAAGGGGGGCTGGAGGTCCCGGTGGGGCGGCCACTCTGCAGACCTCCACGTGGCTGCCCCAGCTGTTCCGCTTTGCCTAATGAATTGTTTTACAAGGAGAGGCTGGATATTGTCATCACAAGCTGCCTTCCCCAGGGACCCAAGCCAGCCCGATAATGACTAATGTTAGTGATAGTAATTGAAGTGTGATGGCTCTCCAGGGACTTGCACACGCGTAGAGCTGTCAGGCACTTGTGGCTGGTACAGTCCCATGAATACCTCAGAAATGCTTTTTAATTGCTTGACTTTCATAACTAGTTCCCATATATCTCCTGCGGAAATAGGCATTTTATGGGGGGAGGGACAAGAAGCTGAGGACTCTGCTGTGACCCTCAGTTTATACATCTAGTTCACTGCCCTGAGGTGTTTCTAATGAGGATGGCTGTGTGTTCCTGCTCCCCTCGGGTCTCGGTGTGGGTCTGCTCGGTGTCTCTGCCCAGGCGTATCCAACTGATTTCACCTGAACATACCTTTTCTTCTATGTCTAAGCCCTTTCTTCTGTGGTGCTGATGCTTGGTGCATAGAGATTGTACTTGATTATAAAGGAACACAGTAACTTTATTTCAGAATATCAAAGGATCACTGATATTAATAGTGTGGAAGTAATGATAGCTATTTGCATTTTGTCAGGTATTGAAAACTGGACATAAGGTAGAAAAAAATCTTGTAAAAAACCTAGCATATCCATATGTCCCAAAAGGACTGGAGTTTATAGCTATGAGCTTTTGGGGGTTTAGGACATAGAACTGAGCAATCTATATAGAACAAAGTGGGTTTTTTTCTGATAATTTTCCCCTTTAGAAATGCATTATTGAATATAGCAGTGGGCTTGAGAGAAAAATAGCTGGAATGGGGAATTGTACTTCTGACTTCCCGGGTAGCGGGGGGCGGGGGGGAGCATTTTTTGCTGGGTTTTGGGGTGGTTGTTTGGGGGTTTTTTGTTGGTTTGTTTGTTTGTTAAGTGCCATGTTGGGATTGGCAGATGAAGCCTGTTGGGTTAAATGAATGTTTTCTGCCAGAAATAGCATAGATCACAACATTATATCAATTCAGGAAACAACTTGTAACAGGACCATGAGAATTGCCGTGCTCAGACCCGTACTCTTTCAGTGTCTTGCCCCTTGACAGCGGACTGTGTCAGTGTGAAGAGCTACTCACCGTTCTGCACAATTACAGAGGAGCGGGCAAAGGGAGGTTTCTTGCCAACCTTCCCCAACAGCAGCTGGTGTATTCCCTGAAACATGAAGGTTCTATAGCTTTTCCTATTGAAAATGTACCTATTTCTACATTTTTATGTAGTACTTCTTCAGGATCTTGTTAAATTTAATAATATAATGTCATACGATTTTTAATTAAAGAGCTAATAACTTGAGTGCGTGAAAGCTTACAATTCCCCCCCAGCTATATCCATTAGTCTAATAATGTAAGACTTTATCTCCTTGCAAATTTTATTTTGCCTTTATTTCCTCTTACAGATTTCTTTAGACTGATTTCATTATTGTTCCTCTGGGTTTTTTATTAATTTCTATACAGTTTGTTTTCATTAAGCAAATGTAACTAATGGTTATAAAAGGACTTCTCATGTGTGAATTAATTGGATCAGGTGCGATATGGTTGTACTGGACTGAGAGCTCTTGTGGCTTACTTTGCTACTTATAAGGCTGGTCTTTTCTGAGAGTCTATAGAGTGAAAATAACAGGTCTCCTCTTTCTCAGTGCTGGAGAATGGAAGGAAGAGGAAGAATGGAGGAAGAATGAAATTCATGTTGCTGCTACTTGAGGAAGCGGTGAAGGGAGAATGGATTTATTCACAAAGCTGAGTGACCAAGAGCGGGAGCTTGGAAAAGAGATAGGAAAGGGGAGACTTTGCCAAATGGCAAACATTTTCTTCGTCCTAGTTGTTGAGGGTGCTTGGAAGTATATAGTCACCAGATGCCTACCAGTTGCATAATACTGAGAGATAAAAGGACAGACTGGCTGAAGGTAGGGCTTTTAATACTAGATCAATCATGAGACTATGCAACAGCTGTACAAGGTCAGACGATAAAACAGAAATGTGCGGGTAGGGGAAGGGAATGAACCTAATTTTTTGGTACAATATCTTATTTTTGTTTCATCTCTGTTTTTAGGTGACTCAGTTCAGCCCACTCTGAAGTCAGTGTGAAGTATCTTAGTAAATTTAGGAGAAGTTAAAATAGGTCATACTAATTTGTTCCAGCCACTTTATGGATGTAAGTGTTGAAAACTGTGTTTTGTTGCCCTTACTTGTATGTTATTCTGTAAGCGTAGGTCTGTCTGGTTTCAGGCCTAAGGGCAATCTTCTGAGAAGACTAGAATTTAAATAGAGCACTTCTCTTCAACTCTTCCAGAGCATCCTGAAAGTCCACTCTAGGAAATGGAGCTTGTAAATGAGACCCAGCCTGAGCTGTGGAAAAGAGGTACAGTTTAGAAGGTCACAGGAAAAATTTTGATCATCTGGCTAGGAAGTTTCTTTGAATTAATTTCTTGCCTGAATTCCCTTGTTTAAAAACTGTCTTTTTTAGGAAAAAAAAAATCCTGTCTCACTAAAACAAATTAATAGTGATGAAGAATTTACTACGTATCTATTGCTTCTCTATTAAAAATCCAACACTTGATTCTGATGTGAATTTGTCTGGGTGCTGAGACATTTTTAATTGTCTCTGTACAGGAGGGTTTTGCTGTGGCTTTTTGAGTTCTAGCTGGACATCAAAAAAGGGCGCTTAATGCCATTGCCAGCAGAGTAAACATACTACCTCTTCTCATCATATTCATTGCAAGTTTGTTCTTCACCTCCCCCCTCCAGTGAAGTGCTGGCTCTTAGAAATTTATTTTGGTAATAAAACATTACTTTATACTTGCCCATGAAAGCATGTTTGAAGGCTGTTTGTGGATTCTTTAAAGTGTCCAAGAGATTGTTGTTCCCTGAGCACACTGCAAACTGATATCATAATTAAGCCTGATGAATTAACACGCGGAAAGTTAAGCTCATAACTTTCAGTGGTTAACTTAGGCTCTTAAAATGTGGAGCCAAACCTGTGGTTGGTGTGCTTAAATGCTGTAACTTAACTGACAGCCATTTACACACACAGCAGAACCATTCAGTTGTCAGTCCCAAAATGTTATGTATTGATGGGTTTTGGTTCTGAGAAAATGGGTGGGTTTATTCTTTCAGAGTTTTATTCTTGCAGAAATTTTTGGTCACAATGAGGAGAGAATAAAGTTGTGTTTACTGCTTTTCACAGTTGTAAGTCTTGACAGTAAAGCTAAAGGATATAGTTCAATTATTTTCCTGTGATTTATCTTACAACTTTTGACTGTAATTGGGGAGATGGGAATAGGAAACACCATGCTGCATAAGTAGAGATTTTCAGTTCGTAATTTAATTTTGAGGACATATTTTTACTGATTGGTTACTACAGCACAAGCACAAGCATGGAGGTAATTGAAAGGCATCTAATAACTGATTAAGCAGATTTTGCTTGTGTGTTGTTTTGAGCACTGTTTTAGTGAAAGCTAGTGAAGCTTATTATAACAAAGTTCAGCAGAATATATTTTCTGTGTAGAAATTATTTTTCCTTGATAGGGCATTTCCATATGGAGAGCTTTCTGTGCTACAAAGCATACGCCCACATATTGTTTAAACTGCACAAAGCGCCAATTATTTTGGTGTCAGTATACACTGTCATGTAAAATCTGGCTTTCCAGATATTTGGTGATGTTTTACAAACATCTGTATTATAAATAATTTAAGCATCTCTTTAAGTCCTTGCATGACATCTCTGAAACCTATTGTTACATTTTAAAGCTTTCTAGGTTCAGTGGCAATTCAACAAATATTAGGTCCCATTTTCTTCAAATTAAAATGTGACTTCTGTGACTTCTCACTCTAGGTTTAATTCTACTGAACCAGGTATAATCAGGTTTGGTCAGCAGCTGGAGGGGAATTAGTGAAGAGCCCAGGTGTTGCAATAAGCCGGCACTGGTGCCCTTCTCCCAGTGGGTTGCTGAACTGTTATCCTGTGGTAGCTCTAGAGGGCTCTCTGCTGTTGGAAATGTTACATTTCCAATGAGTTATATGACAAAGGTCTTAATAACCTGTTGGTCATTAAGGAACTCATAACAGTTTTTTTGCAAATGCTAACCTCATTGTCATCAGCAAAATACAGCATATGCAATTAGAATCTAATTTTCTCCAGTGTCAATTAGAGATTCTCATTTTTATTCTGAACTGTGTTATGCTGTGTGTGTAAATGGCTGTCACTTAAGTTACAGCATTTAAGTAGCGTAGGAAATAATTTTTCTGTATGCGGTTTGCAGAGTTCCTTGTGTAAGCCACTAGAAGTATGGTGTTATCAGCAATGACTATATGTGCAAGAAAGACAGGAAATAATTATCCCAGCCTTTATTGTAACCATGCAGTTTGTTACTGTAGTAACCTTAGAAGTATAGGGGCATTGTTACGGGAGTGTTAGAAAATAAACGTATAAGATGGAGGACTAGATGAGACAGGATGAAAATATGAACAGTAATTTTCAGCAGAGTAATAGGCATTTGTCATCAAGTTACATGAAGTGGCATTTAGAAAGGAAGGAATACCTATGTAATACTTTTATTTTTTATTTCCAAACCTTTCCTTTGGGTGTTATACAGGGACATGAATCCCAGTTCTGCCTTGCTGGGTGTGCAGTATCATGCTGGGTTCGACTGGGTATTCTGTGTCAGACTTGGTTACATTAAAATGGACTTTGCAATGGTTAGTTTAAAATGAGTCAAGCATTTCAAGATCATAATGCTGTGCTCTCTGTTGTAATACTAAATTCTATTCTCTTACAGTTTTGTAGGTTTGCTTTTCCATATACATGGTTTTGTGCTGACAGTGCATTGCATAAGGGAAGCCAATGGCTTGGGAAGCTAGCTGGTGACATTTGGGGGGGCCGACATGTGGATAAGAATGCAAGGCAGCTGGGTAGGTAAGCCCTTTCGTTGGGTGTATGCGCTAACATAAGCAGCAGTGTGTAATAATTCCAGTGCTAATGCTGGTGTCTTAAACACAGCCAAGGAAGAAACATTTACTGACATGAATGACAACAGCTTGCATCTCCTGGAGCAATTGTCTTTGGTTTCAGAAAGCCAGTGCTACGTTGCTTTCACTCAGTTGTGTTTCGAAAGCTGTGAAGACTAGAAATAACTAGAAATAACATCTGTGAAGACTAGAAATAACTGCAACATGATTACAGCTTGTATTCTCCAGCACGTTTGGGCAGCATGGGCTGGATGTCTGTTATGGATGGTGCTGCAGTTTTCTGTATGATAAGGAGCTTATGTATTGAGGGAGTGAAAATAATGTTGAGTTTGATGCTCAGTGAGCTCATGTGCAAGTGCCCTGCTTTACCTGCTCCGTGGTGAGTTCTTGTGTACTCTGCAAAGCCCTCGCTTGAAATCACCATTGTGAACTTACTGCTGAAGGGGGAAAAGCTGAAGTATGGCTAGATTCAGGAAGGGAAGAGGTTGTTTTATTTTCGTTGGTAGCATTTGCAGTTCCCCAGGCAGTGAGGGCTGGAGAAACTGGCTGTTGAGTGCCACATCGTGATTAGATGTTTGGGCCTGTTGTCAAATCCTGTGATGTCTGCTGGTTGTGCCAGCATGGAATCCTCCTTATACAGTGGTGGAGAGGTGTTGAGAAATCTTTCCTGTAAATTCTGTTTTTTCCCTTCCTCTAGGAGCTACTTTTCATAGTAGAAAAATACACTGAATTACCCTTGTCTGCATGAAACACAAACTAATAACAATTAAGCTATTGATTACTTTTTCGGGCAGTGAAAAGATGCTTCATCCAGGATTCATTTCCCCATGCCATCCCTGACTTCAGATACCTGCAACACACGAGTTCTGGTCGTAGATGAATTCAAACGCTCATTCCTCCTAACATTTTGGATGTATTTATTGCATGTACTACATCTTTTCATGTCTGACCACTGTAATTTGAGAGGAAATCATATCTTTTTTATTGAAAGGTATGGGTTGTACTAGTTTAGTTGAAGTGGGGATTTTATATCAGTTATAATACACTAGTGAAATTTTTGTGTAATGAGATCTTAAGCAAATTAAAACCTTGTATGCAACTGTTGAGCTTGTGCTTGTAAATTCAGAGGGTAAACATAGGTGTAGCCAGTTGTAAACTACACAGGATTTTGGATTGTTATTTGAAATATGTTTTCAAGTAGTTGTAATTGAAGTGAAATAATTTCTGTGAGATATAATATTGTGGAGTGGCATCTGCATCCTCCATTATTTATGCTTTGACTTGTTAGTTTTGAATACTTTCCTAGTTAGTTAATAATCAGGGTATTGAAGTCACTGAACAAAATGTCTGATAACAGTGTCTCAGAATTAATGTTACAGAAATGCTCTCAATATGTTTAAACATGCTTCTGTCTATATTCCATATAGCACTGTACATTGTTAAACCCTGTCAGTTTTGAGATCTAAATAATTCAGGAAAAAAATGAATTAAAAATACCCTTTTGGCTACTGCATCTGCCTGAGGGACATCCTCCTTGTTCAGAGGATTTAAAAATACAATCCCTATGTTTACTTCCCTGTTGAGCTGTTCAGAAAAGTCACTAAACGCAGAGGGGGATACAGTGAAAGTTACTTGGCACAAATTTGTATGGAGAAGAAAAAGGAAATAAACATTTTCTATAGTCTTCCATTCCTAGTTGTTTTATGGTTAAGTAACTATGGTGGGTAAAATTCAGGTGAATATGAGTTTCAGAGATCGCTACACAGCTGAAAGGAATAAAAAGAAAGTGTTTTTCACCAGTGGTGGCCTTGAACCTTCAGAGGTCTGTATATAAGCTTTATGTTATCTGAAGCTGTATCCTAATTGCCTTAAGATGTATTAAGTGCGTGTATAAGTCTTTTCACTTCAAGGTCTGCTTTTTACCAAGTTTTCCATTTCACTGTTTAAAACAATAGAGAAGTGGCTTTTTTTTCCTGTTGTTAGCCATCTTCACTTTCTGGTAATCCAGCAGCATCACTGAGCTTCTGAGTCTTAGTTTAAAAGTACAGTGGCACTGTTTGTTGCATTTGAAAACCAGTTCAGTTGAAATTATTATAGCAAAAATAATTTAATGGTTATAACAGTCTGTAGTTTTCAAAAAGCTGAACTTTATGTGTAAATGCTTATATTAGTGTTACCTGGCAGTTGTTTTCAGCACTGTTCTGAATGTTTTATTGGAACTTTTTAAAATGCTTCTATTTTTTTTTAATTATTTTGACCCAGTCTCACCACATCACCTGCTCTGTTTAGGGAACTTTGTTTAGCCAATCCACACCCTGAGCCATCAGGATGGTAATTCTGTAGTTACGATGGGTGGCAATGCCTACTCTCTGAAGAGCTGGCTTGTGAATGCTTGTATGACGTTCTGGCCCTAAATCTATTGATCACATTAGGGTCACTGTAGTGCATTTCCCGGGCTGAAGTCGCGAAGTCCCCAGTCTCTGGGTTGCCTGCTGCTTCCCTGTTAGAATTCAGCGTGCCAGACCCACGGCACCCCTGTCTTTCATGAATGGAATTCAAAAAGACACTTACATTTCCATAAATAAATTAGGAATTCAGTGGCTTCTTCCGGCTAATCAGGGCAGGCTGATAAACCTTGCTAGCTGTTTAATAAATGAATTGTGACTGATTACCTATTAATATGGACGCCTCAGGAATTCACCCTGGGGGAAGCAGAGCAGTGAAATAGAGAGGGGCATGGCCCCCTGGGAAATCAGGGCTTCATGTTTGCAGCTTAAATATCTCTGTGAAGTATCAATAAGGAGGTAATTGAATTTTGAACACAAACATGAGCGCCGGATGGATGAAGGAGAGGGGGGCTCTGATCATCTCTTCATGCCCCTTCATACTCCCCTCCCCTTTCCCTTAGAGACCACTCTAGTGAAGATAGATGCTAAATCCATTAAATAAAGATTAGACTCTGTCGTGGTAGAAAATGGCAGCTTAGCTAGATCCCTGGGCAAATTGGGACCTTTAGCAATACAGAAAATTAAAATATACATTTTTAACAAGTGTGCTGTCGACACAGTAATAATGACTGTGTGGCTTGTGGGGTTTGCTCACCTTTCAGATCTGCTTTTGTTTGGTTATATCACTTGCTCTTGTTTTGAAACCAGCCTGCTTGGTCTCTCTGAAGCAGAGAAGACTTAGGGGAAGGTTTTTTTCCCCACCTTGCTTTCTGTCTTAGGCACTTTTTCTTGGCTCTTATGCTCGTAATAGTATAGAAGATCAGTACTCTTGTATTTGAATATGGAAATAATTAACTTCAGCTCCAGCATGCTCAGTCGCATGTCCTGAAAAGTGGCTGGAAATAGTCTAGAGGAAGCATAGGGATGATATTGGAGAGTGAAATGTAAATGTGATCAGGCTTTTTTAAAATGGGTTTTATTCTCTAAACACATGGCTTTGTTTTTTATTTACTCCAGATCAATTTTTCTGAGTTCTGCCATTAGAGGAAAGATTAGTATAGGGGTGGGCATTGTAAAATGTCAGTGTTCTTTCTTGTCATGCAATGAATTGTAGGAACGGCTGAAGTGGCCTTTAAATGGGTGACAGTCTTTCTTTATAATACTGTGCTAGACGTAGAATGCGATCAGGCCTTCACAGCTTCACATGCGCTGTCCCCTGTTGCAAAAAGTCAGCAGATCCTCCTGGGTTTTGCAGGCAGAACCTCGTCTGCCTGTACAAGTAGAGGACCAATTGCCATATTAGAGAGACTGCTCCTCTTTTTCCAAATAAGATGATCATTCTGCAGAACAAAATCCAAAATTGTTTCTGTGTAATGTTTCTTAGCAAGAAATGAGCCTAAACTAATGTGTTCCTGGGGAAAATCGGTGTTACTCCTTCTAGAATTTTTTCTCTTTAGATAGTTTTGAGAATGCAAAGAGAAAAAAAGGATTTGTGCTTTGCTGAATTATAGTGGACTGAGACAGTAGTAACATGGGGACTTCCGTCTATTCTTCCATGACATCTCCCTGATAACATGATTTCCCTCTTTTCAGACTCCTCTCAAATTTTAGCAGTTGTGCCTGGAAAACCCTTGGTGCTGCATCCTCAGCTTCAGCTGCTAAGAACTGAACTCAGCATCATCATCTTTGGTATAGGAAGAACAAAAGTAGCTATTATTAAGTGTAAGAAAAGTATTAATACACATGGGTCCATTCCAGGGACAGTAAGAGTGTACCGGGAATGCCTTGGCTTCCTTTAACTCAGAGCTGCTGCAGACACGGAAAAGGTTTTCCATCTGTTTCCCAAACTATCATCTGCTTCTACATCCCAGCAGTTTACTCACCTATCTTTTTTCAGAGGGTTTTTGGGTTGGGAATATCTGTATTCTATGCTTCTAGCAAGGAAAAAATTTTCTAAGCTAGCTCAGCCTCAAGGATTCTCTTTCATGGTGTTGGCCCAAATTGAAAATGAACAGGTACCACCCCTTACCTAAATTGCAGTAATTGATTGTGTATGTGCTGTAGCCTGTCTCCATTTAAGAAGCAGCCAGATCTCAAGCCTCCCTTGGTAAAGGTAGATTCCAGCATTGGATTTCCCTTCGGCCAAGCACGTTGATCACAGGCCCCTTCTGTCTTGGGACTTCCTGGCCTTTGTCCCCTTGCAAGGGGACAGTTCCTCTCCTGAACCCCACCCCTCTCTCTCCATTTCTCAGTCTGCTAACTATTTATAACCCATCTAGTTTCATTTAACCTTGTCTGGCCCCTTTCAAAGAAGTCACAGTGCCTTGACAGCCTATGTCCTTGTTTCTCTCATGCTGCTGGCATCCTTAGCTTTACTGTATCACCTGTCCTTCTGCCTATTTTGGTGATTTTTCTGCTCTCTTCTCCCTGCATGTAAACTTAGACTGATTTTGTAGCTCAGGAGTCTTCTTTTATGTATCCTGAATTAAAAAGGAGACTCTTGGTAGTTTGTTCTGTAGCTTCTTCTGAAAGCAGGCATGTGCCAGGAACCTCACAAGCTTATGGCTTTCCACATATTAAGGCACTTAGTGATGCAGCATTTTAATTAAATTAACCAGAATTCGTAAATTGTAGATAGACAGATTTTCCAGATCATCTCAATATGAGCTTTTAGAGTGATCAACACTCTGCTGGTGTTTAATCCATCAGACTGCCATATGGAGTGTTGAAGAACAGAATATCTGTTTATTAACAATTGTTGTTTTTTCACGTCAGCAAGTATGATTTTCGTATTTGAGGACCTGGGAGTGCAATCTGTTGCCACATCTCTTATACGAATTATATCAGCCTTGTGCCGGAGCCCATTTCATGTCTATCGCTCTTTTTTACTGAATCCAGGTGATCCAATAGGTTGTCTAAATGGCATGATAGACCAAGAGGGTCATTCCACCAGAGTCTCCGCAAGTTCTTTGGTTACAGTATCACAGGAGGAGTGTGTCCAGATGTCCTTTATGAGGAATTATATCTGTAGCATCAGTGGTTTCTGCAAACAGTTGAGACACATTTAATGAAGCTTTGCAATTTGAACAACCAGAATATAAGATATAATTCACAAAAGTCAGAAAGTTGTTCCTCATCTTCAAGATCAAGCTGACCTTTTATTCACTCTGTACTAATAAATACCTGTCCTCAAATTCTAGGATATTTTCTATGTTGGACTTCCTTAGCAATAGAAGTTACCTGTCTCTTCAAAGTAGTGGTCTGTTCCGTTTTATTGTGACACACAAGTCTGTTTCTACTCTTTTAGTTGAGTGAACACTGCCAGTTTTTGTTCTTTCCAATGGGAAAAATACTCTTCAGGCAAGAGGGAAAAACCTGCCTGTCTTGTGACTTTTTCATTGCTGTCTTCAGAAAGAAGTATTAGCCGTTCTAGGATGGGAGATGAGATGGGCCCACTGCAGAAATATGTTTTGCAGCCTAGGCATCAGGCTTTTCTCATCAAATCTAATTTAAGATATTTTCCACTGTCAGAACCCCCTGAATTCTCAGCAGGAGTAACATGCAGTCATTTTTACGCATGCGAACATTTTCATAACTATTGGCTTATTTGCTTTCTTGGATGCATTGACAGAGCACGGGGAATAAGAAGTGCTTATTAAGACAACTTTAATTTTGATCTCTGTTTAGGTAAGGTATGAAGAAGAAACTGTTGGTGTGTGTTGATGATGATAGATGGAAAACAGTGGTTTCTAACCTTTATTAGAGTTGTCCATCTTACCCAGCAAATAGCATTGAAAATGTACCTGCTGCTCTCTGTTCTTGATAAGCAGTGCCTTAACTGGAATCTGAAACCCTTCAGGCTGTACTCTTCCTTTTTCTCTGGTGCATAGCTGCAGACCACTTCCTAATGAGGGTTTTGAGTGCCCCTGCCTAGTGGGTAAAACAAAAGCCAACACATCCATGGATCAACAAGAAAGGAATTTAAGGCTGGTGTGCTGCACCCTGCAACAAAATCCATTTTCAGGATTTCAAAGTATTCCTTTAAACATTTAGTATTTGGGCAAGCCCTATTAGTAGTCTTCTCTTTCCTGACTTACGTTGTTTGTCTGTCCATCTGCTTGTCTGCCAGTCATCTTGGTATTCGTGTCATGTGGGCAAATAAGCAGTGATCTTTCAATAAGCTCGGCAGCAAAGGCAATGTTAAGCACTCATCCTTTGGAGTAGTCCCGCGGTACTCACTAGCTCAGACCCGCTGCTGGATTCCCAGAGAGGGCACAAGTTCTCAAGCCAGTGGCAGCATCTGTCCCAGTCAAGGGCATTTCTTAGGCTGGTGGCAGTGGGAGTTTGTGGGCCCTTTACTTCTGGGTCCTTGGGAGGAGGAGAGATTGTGGATGTTGATGATAATTCGAGTGGGTATCACTTAGCTTCTAATTAAATCATGAGGACAGTGGGATGTGGATGTAGTGTAATGATTCAAACAGTAACTGGCTGTGGCAACGAAGCTGAGAAGTGAAAAATGTTTACTTTGCATGAACAGAATGTCAGTTCTGTAGTACTTTATCTTTGTTTCCTGTCTTTTCTGTATTCTTTTATCTTTATTCTTTCTTTTCAGTAAATATGCTGTTTAATATCATTTCTGTACAAGCATTACTGTACTCATGCAAGGTAGTGTTTTATTACTCCTGAGCAGCCAAATAATTTGAAAGAAATGATAAAATTTATGTATATGGAACACAACTGTCATTTGGAGTTAGCATGAATGCCCACGTCAGAACTATGTAGCATGGCTGTTTGCCGCATATTGTTTATATATTGTTCCATATTGTGACTGTAAGTTAGCAACATACCCATTTCAGATTATTTAGACCAAATTGGGAGCTAATGAACATTGCTACTTTTCTAGAACCTTTTCTCCTTTTTAATTTGGGATTAAAAATGCCTTCTACCAGCCCCTTTGTTTCCTTTATATCTGAGGACCTGAGCAGATGTGGAAACTGGAGCTTTTTACTCTTTTCTCCTCCTATTCCAAACAAATTGTCTGTGATCCCTCTTTTGATGACTGTGAACGCTGCTGCTGTTCTGTCCCTCGTTTAGCCATGTGACCAACTATAGTGCTTGACTCTCCAGTAAGTCCAGGCATCCAAGCTATAATCTACATCTTCTTCCATTTTTCTATATAACACCTATGGAATAAAACCTTTCCTATCTATCCACACAGCTCTTTTCCAAATTCTTATAATATTACACCTTTTCCAGAATGTTTTACTCTGATCTTAACAAATCTTGTTCCACTTGCAAAGATGAGCTCATCCTTTTGACTGTGATCAAGATCTCCACACATTCCTCCACACACTTCAGTATTCTATCAAACCACCTTTCTTTCTCTTCATGTTTTTTTGGCGCTTTATCTAATATACTGCATCCAGTAGCAGAAAGACAACAGACACTTCCAGTCTGTCAAGAATACAAACTACTATGAGCCATTGCTGTGCTTTCTAAGAAACTGGTTTCCCTGCACACTTTGGAGGCATAATCTGTAAACATCCAGGGAGCTAGCTCATCCTCCTTCCACCTGCTGTACAGTATGTATAGAAATCTTGATAACTGTGAAGATGATGTGTTGTAAGTGTGATACTTTTCAGTGTTGTCTCATTTAACTGTGTACCTCTATTGTCTGTCTGTATTTATTTAGTGTCTCTCCTAAGCATCCTAGGGCAGAAATAACTTGTCCTGTGTTTGTACACCATGTAGCAGAGTGGGTACTTGATCAACACGAAGAACTTCCAGGCATCAAAATAATTATTCAAGATGTACATCAGCGTTGCTAGCTAGTGGTATTCATTTAAAGGTATTAGTCAAGCTAGCATCCTGGCTGCTTTCTTCTCTTTTTGTTGACACTGTTGAACATGTTGGCTTCCTCTACTTTGGCATTACATGTCTTAACAGCAGATATGTTTGGAATAAACTTTGTGGAGTATTCCTTGAAGAGCTTTGATGACATAAAACTAGTCTTTTGCAGGAGCGTTCAAGGCTTTTTCGACCGACTGCTTAAGAAAGCAGTTCTAGGAAATGCCACAAAAAGATATGCCTGATGTTTGGGACCAGTGTCGGCAGCTGTTACCTTTTGACACCTACCTGGAATCTCCAAATAGGAAATAGAATCACCCTCAGCTGTACATGCAGACAGATCTTAAATAAGCTGAACTGCTGTTTTGGAGGCATTTGTATCTTTCTGCAGATTTATATGAGGTTCTCAACTTAGACACCTCAGTCTGGAACCTTAATTTAGTTGGCATGGATCTAAGCCTTGGATCTAAAACACTATTCATGAGATTAAAATGGGATTTCCTTGTTTCATAACAATTTTATTCCCTCAATCTTGGAACTTGACAGAGAAAGACATATGCCAATTCATGGGTGGGGGAACCTGAGGGATGGATGGAGAAGTCATACAGCAGGAGTGACTGCATCAGAAATAGAAACCAGGTTTCCATTTGCAGGCTAAAGTGCTGTCTACTGGGGCATGCTATTGTTCTAGCCCAATAATTGTATCTATCAAAGAAAACTTTACCTATAAGTAACACAGCTCTTGTTGGATTTGAGATAATGCTTTCTGACACCAAAACAGTGTTGTTCAGAACTATTATTAGAAACAGAAGAGGACATACTTGAAGTTCAAACATGGCAACAATTAGTCACAGCCTTTCTTTTTCTTCTATTATAAAGTAGAAGGGAGAGAATGAAGTACAATTTGTTTTCTGGATCTTCACTTTCTGTATAAATTGCAGGCTGCTTGAAAGGCCATAATATCTTTAAATGTTTTATGTCATGTACCTAAATAGCAAAATCTTTTTTTTAAGAAGTTGTAGTGTAATTGTAATTTGCTGTTACTTCTGGTTAGGTTAAGTCTGAGAAAGTTAACAAATTAAGTATGATGTTTGTATGCATTTGTAACCACAAAGTTCTAGTTAAACTACACTGATGTACTATTTTTTCCTTAAAAAAGGTTTGTCACTTTGGTAGGTTTGTAAAGAGTATGTTTCAAAACAATTGGCATAAGTTGAGTTGGATAGAAGGTGGTGACACAAGGATCTGTACTTGGGCCAACTTCACTTGATAGCTCTTTATACTTGGACTGATAAGAATAGTTATGCTAAGTTGTTCTGATATTCTGTATGTTGTTTTTTTTATAGGATTTTGATGTTCCTCAACTAAAAACTTGCTGTTTGACAGAATTTTCATGACAAATCTGTGTGAACTTGCCAGAGAATTTACTTAGACAAAGTAATTGGAGTTTGTGTGCAGTTGGTGAATGTGGCAGCATTTAACCGTCTTTTGCATGTACCCCTCAAGCCTCCTGAGCTCCTGGGATCGTCCAGAAAGCCAGGTGGAAGCACAGTCCCCAGCATGGTGAAGCAGAGCGGATTGCTCTACCCCTGTATGTCTTCAGGCTTGAGTGAATCTCCAAGTCACAGCAAATTATTGTGCTGTTTCCCACCTCTTCTGCTTGACTTCAATAATTGTTTGCGCTTTACAACCCATATTTCTGCATAAGATTTCATAATCTTTTCCCAGAAAGGAAGTAAGTCTCATTCTCTCTTTTGTAACTTCAGATACTCTGTCACTTCAGGCAGTCTTTTGGTAGGAATAATTTCGAGATAGTGTGAAATACACCATTCACTTCTAGAGAGCTGCTTATAAATCAAGAGATTTCTTCATGAGAATGTGAGAAAGTGGGTCTCTCTGATTTTGAAAGGTAATGCGGTTGTTATTTAACATCTCTACAA
Source organism: Platalea leucorodia (assembly GCF_965183815.1). NCBI lineage: Eukaryota > Metazoa > Chordata > Aves > Pelecaniformes > Threskiornithidae > Platalea > Platalea leucorodia. The sequence goes on along the minus strand of NC_138829.1, from coordinate 27,135,555 downwards.
TTGAGAAGATAAATTGAAAATTCCTATTGACTCCCAACCCTGAAAAGAATAAAAGGGGGGGAATTCAGAAAAAAGTAATGGAAGCCAGTCAGATTAAAAGTAGAAAAAGGAATGCTTTTTACACAATGAATAATTTGATGTGGAACTTTCTGCCACGCTGGGATTTTTTTTTTTTTTTTTTTTTTTTGATCAAGTACTTAACAGCTATTGAAAAGGAATCACGCAATTAAATGGATGATGAGAACATTTCTAGTTATAGCAGAATAAAATATAAAATGAAGTAGGAAATATCGGCTGCTTCAGGATATAAAACAAGCATTTAGGAAGAAGAGGAATCTTTCAGAGACGATTATTCCATATGTCTTCATAATGGGGTTCCTTGCTTTTTTTTTTTTTTTTAATGTGATGTTTCTGATATTGGGTGCAGTCACACAGGATACCTGACTGGGTGGATCACTGATCTGCCCTGCTCTATCAATGCCTGTGTTCATTTATGGGTTTTATGACCACAGACCTGACAGATTCTTGTTTAATAGGAAATAACATTTCTACAATATACTATATTACTCTTCTTTTAGCGACTAGTCTTAGATCCTACCTATTGATAGGATTTTATATACAAGATTTTAGTCAGTGATATAGAATGTAAATTCAGAGTATGCTCTGAGTTGCATCTCTAGAGAGAACATTATTATTAAACCTTTTTGAGGGTGTCCCCGGTGGCAGCTCCATAGAGCAGGTGGCCTGCATGGCAGAAGCACACAGGGAGTCAGGAGCCTGTGTTTTATCAGAGCATATAATCTAAAAATCACTCAGCCTGTTTCTCTCTCCTGGGGAGATGACGACGGTGACACAGGACTCTTATGCTAAAAACTAATTGTTAACCTGCAGAAGACGTCATTCAACACAAATCCCAGCAGAAAAGGGCTGGGTGATGGATGCTTCTGGGTAGCAGGCCAAGCTGTCATTTCGTTTTCAACAGAGAGTTCTCTGGGTTGCCTCAAGATTTTCATGCCTAGTACCTGGCTTACTTGAAAATAGAGAGCATATTAATTAAAAAATAAAAAAAGGCTTACAATTTCTGTTTACTAATGTATGCATATAAAACTTGGAGGAGAAAATAGTTCCTCCTCTGTCTCGGAGCACGAAGTGCTCTGACGCTTGACTATGGCGCTCGGGTTTCCTGGAACAATAAGCAAAGCAGTGGCTGGGTGGAGGGTTAGAGGCTAGGAAACAGTGTTGAACAGGAGTATAGCAGGTAGGTAATATTTGGGAAAGGAATGTAGGATTGCATATACATCTGTTGATAGAACCATGGCCAGTAGATTGAGGGAGGCGATTGTCCACCTCTACTCAGCAGTCATTAGACTGCATCTGCAGTGCCACATCCAGTGGTGTCCTCCATGCCGCAGCATGAGGAAGACATTGGTAAATTGGAGTGAGTTCAGTGGAGGGCCACCAAGATGATCGGGGGCTGGAGCACCTGCCCTGCGAACAGAGGCTGATGGAATGGGGCTTGTTCAGCACGGAGAAGAGGTGAGTTTGCAGGGACCTGATAGCTGCCTGCTAGTACCTGTGAGAAGGGTATTGAGAAGATGGAGTCAGGCTCTGCACAGTGCTGCATGGTGGGAGGACAAGAGACGACAGTCATAATTGAAGCAAGAAGGTTTCTGAATGGATTCAAGAGAAAACTTTTTCAGCGTGGAGTAGTCAAGTATTGGAAGGATTGCCGAGAGAGGTTGTGCAGTGTCCATCCATGACTTGACTGGCTAAAGCCCTGAGCAGCCTGTCTGTTCTGAACAGAAGGTTGACTGGAGACCTGCCAAGGTCCTTTCAAACCTGAATGATTCTCTGATTCTGTACAATTTTCCTCATATGATATTGTACTGTGTACCTTATCATTGATCTGTTCTGTTCTCGTAGATTAAATTTTCTTCACTCATCACTTCTTCCTTATATCCTCTTTTTACTTACACCTCTTTTACTCCACTGTGCCTTTCTACCTCCAAATATGTCTGATAGTCCCATTGTCACTGGATCATGGAGTCTTCTGGGTTCTCCTGGCTTCCAAAGTTTCTTCAATGCCCCTCAACTCTTAGAGCGATCTCACCAGTCACTAAATCTATGGAGACTCCTCGTGGCCATCACCACCTTCTGCTCTACTTTCTGAGCTGTGTTGTAGATGGTTTGCCATCTACTTTACTGCAGTGCCTCTGTTCTTGGTTTCCAGTAATGGATGAAGAACACTAGTCTGCTCATTAAAAGATACCTGTGGCCCTGTATTCAGCTTTTATAAGAGATTAAAGTAATGGTAGACATCGCCTCAGACCAGCGGTGTGCATGGGCTGGGAATAAACATGAAGAGATTTTTGGAAGCAAAAGAGTACCAAAGCTTACTAGGCTGCTCTCAGTAGCCCTTCTGGAGCAAAAAATAATGTTTGGTTTGGTTTGGCTTGGTTTTTTTAGGAATGACAGTTGGCTAGTATGCTTTATTTCTGGGTTTCAAGAAACTGGAGTTTCTTCTGGCTGCTACTCTTAGGAGATATCTGCAGACTCTGATAGCTCTGTATTTCTTGTATTTGAATCATGTCTTTAAGCTTTTCTTCAAAACCCATGGGTCCTAGAAGTGTGAGGGTGTTTATGAAAAATGTTGTCACATTTCTTATGGGTCTGGGAGGGTTTATTTTTGGGTGCATCTTTTATATCTGCTTTTATAACTGGGCCTTCCCTAGTTGCCTTTGAGCTCATTAACAGCTAAATTGTAATAATTGTAGCAGAGCCTGCAGTGTTTATATTTTAATATCTATTCCAAACAGCCCTGAGTGGTATTACAATTTTGTTATCAAGTAGGTCGGATTAAAACTAGTGATAGTTTTTCTGAGTAACAACAGTTTTCCCGTGATTTTTGACTCTTCCGAATAGACGTTTTTTCTATATTCATTTGAACTTGACTCTAGTAGCATTTGGATGCTGTAAAAACTGTGACATTTCCAAATCCATGCATTTCCTCCGATGTCTTGTGACCAACTTGAAGTTGGTAAAGACGGTTTTGAATTCCCTGAACCCTCTTCTGGACTTTCAAATATTCCTCAGCTCAGGGTATTGTTGCCAGGAGAAGAGGATTGTGGCGGGCAGGGCGCATGAAACTAGTCAGTAGTATAACTGAAAAAGCTGGACTAAAGCAAACAGTGAATATAATGGGAAGGATGAGGATAGGGATAAGGGTAGTCATTAAAGAAAGTGCCTTTGATTCATGTGGAAGAAAGAATAAAATGGTGGAGGCAATTGTGAAAGTTTTCTTCTGCAGCCCACAAACTGCATATTGCTGCTCTTCCATAATTCTGGTTCAACTGAGGTTGAGACTTTGGGCTTGGAACACTGAGATTTCAATCATTTACTTGTATTTGCTTATACAGATTTTTACTTGGATCTTTTGAAATTATGGAAGTCCTCTATGTAATTTCATGTGTTGTATCATTGTGCTAATGCCAAAAGGAATCTTGGTTTACTTCGTGGGTAAATCAAATAATAATGTTCAGTCATAAAAAGCATGAGTCTTCTTTTCATAGAGACCTTCAATATTGATAATTCATTGTCATGTCAAGGGCTGCAGTCATCTACATGGAAAAATGTTTCAGTAAGGAATCCTGGGATTAGAAAACATTTTAAAAATTTAGTCTGCTTTTTGAAGTAAAGACATACCTCTGGACAAATAAATACAGACTACCATAGTATAAACTTCTTTCATCCAGGTGTCTCTTCCCATGAAGCTTGTTGAGAGAACTTAAATCTAAAAATTCAGTTCTGCTTCACAGCTCAAGCCATTAGCTAACCTACTGACAGGGGCTTGTTTCAGCCTTTTGAAGGTCAAGGAAGCCGTACCGTTCTTGAACCAGAGCTGCAAGCCTCCCCGTAAACATGCCTTGATGTCTTCTGATTGGATTTGTGTGCCCTGGCTTGCATAACCATACAGCTTGTATCCCAACATTATTAGCCAAAAGGAGTATAGGGACTTACATAATCATTACACGATTATTTTTCAGTAAATATGTAATTCTTCCTACTCCTAATAACTCTTAATCCCTTTGTTCCTATTGGCTCCTGGGCTCAGATTTTGCTGTGGCCTGCGTGCCCTGGCCACTGGTAAGACTTGAAAAAATTGTTACTTTCAAGGTTCACTTGCTTTGCTCCCAGCCAGTAAATACCTGCTCCCCAGCGCAGGCAGGGACACCGCATCATGGTGGATTGTTTTGTGGGAGCCTGGGCAGCGCTTCTGCCCGCGTGCCTTCTGAGAAGGCTCCGTTCACCTCCAGAAACCTCTCATACCCGGCTGTGTGCGTATGTTCAGTGCAGACCTCTCTGCCTAGCTTCTTCGTGTGTTTTATCCTCAAGAGTTCTTGAGCAAACACTTTTGATCTCATTTCTCTGTGTTGCTCAATAAAGAAGATTCCTCTTTGAGATACTGTCATGAGAAAACCTAAATCATCAAAAACTCTTGGTCCTCCGCAGGAGTTGGGAGGCCAGGAAGAGATTATTTGCCTTTTGGTACAAGCAGGTAGAAAAAAACCCTTTAGAGTGCCTCTTGTTAAAACGTGCCATGTTTCTATCCCACTATTTGCCTCCAACATCTGTGGGACTTGGTGGTCAAAGCTCTCCCAAGCTGTAGCTGTTCCAGTGATAACTTACGCTGGTGAAGTCCCTTTCAGGTATACTTGAAAATATCCTCAACTTTGATATAAAATTGTCTTTCATACTGTTTTTACTATTAGAAGCATAACTTGAATTTCTTTCTTTAAGCCTTATAAAATACTTGAACATCATTTTTCTGTGTTTAATTAGCTTCATGAGCCAGTGCCTGGTCTTAGGTCTTGACATTTTTGGCTTGTGAAATTTTTTTGTGTATTTGACCTTGGCTTTATTCCAGAATAAATATTTTATGCTGCTAGTTGTGTGTGTTTTTTTGTCTTCGGTCTGAGACTAGGGGGCAGACATAAGCAGCACTGAGAGAAGTGAACTGTATAAACCACAATTAGAATTGCAGTGCACAGGTGTCTGAAGATCTTACACAATTGCCAAGCTATTTGTTTCTCAAATGAGAGGGGCTTTGGGAGTGTATTTGGGAGAATAAAGGGAGCAGAAGGCCTTCCTTTTGGATGTTAGGGTTGTGGTTTTGGTTGTTTGTTTTTGTTTTTTTTTTTTTAATCCTAGTTTAAATTCTTCCAGACTTGATACATTTGATATCTTTACAGAACCAGTGTAATGAATGGTTGAAAGTGATCTACTGTGGCTGGTGATGGAATTTATAACTGCCTTCAGATAGGAATCAGCATTTAAGAATAAAAATTTCTTGCATGCTAGCTTTTCTTTGAGCATCAAGTCAGATCTTGTGGTTTAAAAATCTGAATGCCAATGTTCAAAGTAAGATGACTTGTAATGATATTAAAGGAGAATGGCTTTAGCATCAGGGTTATGGGTGAGTTCTGTTGCAGATACTTGAGGATCTTTTTGGGAAGGTAGGCATCTTAAATCTCTATGCTAGTCATATACAAAGTATTATTGCAATGAAAAAATAGTGAAGTGAATAAACAGCAGCTCACAGTACAAGACACTCGATGCATCTAGAGTCCCAGTGTTCACTGTATTTTGCAATTTAATGCACAATAATTTTTTAGTTCTGTATTTCTGTATGCTCCACTGTGTCAGATCTGTATTCTTGGGATGTGAGGTTCCATTAAAAAATAAATAATAATCGCAGCCCCTGCTCCCCCCACGTACACTCATTTTCTATAATATGGTAATGATATCACCGTAGCAGTAATTACGGGTCATCTTCATTTCTTTCATCTCTGCTGGTTCTGATGGCTTCATTCCTTTGACGGAGAAGATTTGGCTCTGGGTGCTGTGATTATTTTGTTAAGCATTATTCGAATAGACAGGAGTGAGAGAAATTAATCAATCCAAATGCAATTAGCATCATGTTTAACCCAGTGATGGACGTCTCAAGGTGAAACAGCCAGGGGAGTTTCAGACATTATTATTCAATCCAGTGGCTCTTATCTAAATTATAATCAAGAGAGGTTTTTATTGGCTTCGCAGAGAGAAGATGTAACTCTTTCCCTGCTTTGAGGGTCAAAGGGATCAGGTCTTTGGCCCCACAGGGTGTTGGCCATAGGCAGCTTCTAGAAGTGGGAGGTACTGTAAGAGTTTCTTTTCATATGGGGGTCACTCAGGGCAAAATATCTGTACATCCTAATATCCGTGACCTGGAACATAAGTTTAGTAGCTCCCTGGGCATTGGCAGGGATGTCATTGACCCTTGCTTCAAGTGTTTTCATTGACTGGCTTTGCCCATCTGTATTTGAATGAATACTGTTTGTAGTTTTTGCATTCAAAGCTCTGTGAACATCATTGTTTGCAACTGAGTGCAAACAGAATGGTGCTGCCTTGCAAGGTAGGGAAATCTGATTAGGAGAACAAGGTAAGTTATTCTGCAGAGAAGGAACCTAATTTTTTTTTAGAGCTGATATAATTTTAGTATTTATTTATAGTAACAGTGACATTTTTGAGAATATCTCAATCTGCGGCAGATCTGTTATCACCATTCTGGATAATCCTGAATGATCTCTGAAATCTCTTATCAGGTATATGATAAAACACCACTACCATGGGTGGAGAAAAACGAGGTGGAAAGAGGTCACATGAGGAATTCATGATTCAGGAAAGCATTAGGTATTTGATTCCAATTCTTAAGGCTCTAGCTAACACTCACTAAGCTGTTTCAGTCGTTTAAAACATTATCGGTCTCAGCTTCTCTGTCAGAGATAACTTTTCATAGCACACTGGGGGGAGCAGTCCCTGTGCCTCACCTGCTCTGGTTCACAGCCTGGTTTTGTGCAAGCCCCCACCTTTGGCATTTCAAAACAAGTCATGCCAGACTCTGAACTACAGCTGAAGTAAGGGCAGATTCTGCTGTCTCATTCACCAAGGGAAGGACGGTGATGTTTCCTACCAAGGGTGGTGTTAATATTTTAAAATGCTGCAGCAGGACTTGACAGAACTCATCTTTCAGAGCCTGAATTCTAGCACGGTTGCTGACTCCTTTAGTATACATCTGTACATCACTCCTTACTGAGGCTGTGACCCCATCTGTAAGATGGGAATTAAATCACTGTAGGTCTCAAGAATATTGTGAAGCTTGATAAACTTTGCAAGTGCTTCGATATTGATTATTGAAAGATGCCATGGTAATGCAAGCTTATTTCACCTGGAGGTTTATGCTGATTCTGTCGTCTTACCTGAAAAATGTGTTTCAGGAGTGCTAGGTGATTACGCTGGTTTTCAGTGTACACGTAACAGTTCCTGAAGCACAGGTCTGAGTATCTGCATGTGCCAGTTCTACCTTCAGTAAAGGCGACTGACATTGCTTTTGCTAACCACTGCTCTCCTGAGATGGCAGTTCCAGCTCTTTATGAAATTAGGCTTGGTGTAGCATTCACTGATAATTATTTGTCAAAGGCCCACAGTCATCAAGTAGCAGTTCATTTGACAATTACGTTAAGGAAGTATGCAGTTAGCAGAGTAATTGGAGCTCTTTTGATGAAGGAAGAGGAGCGAGCTGGTGCCAGCAGGCATCCAGGTGGTGGTAGGATTTTGGGGATCTGGTCTCGAAGATAGAAAGTGGTCCATACAGATCTCTCTCTCTGATAGAAGTTCAGATTATGTTAGCTGGGTTATAATATTCTGTTGGTCTTGTCTGAAATAAGCCTCTTTTTTCTTTGAGGGCTGTTTAGTAACAATGTCAATCTTGAATATTTTTGCTGTGTTTAGATCGCCTTTTTGCCTTCACTCCCTCCCACCCCTGTAACTGATATTTTTATTTCCCTTCGAATGCAATACTAGTTGACCTCAGCCAAAAGATGTGGCTTTGCCATTGGCTTTCACAAGTCCAGTCAAGCTAGACTCCCGCGGTTACTCCCAGGCAGATTCCTCTAGGCCTTTTTTATGTCCTACCAACTAGGAAAAAGAATGGTTGTGTCTTCTTATCCTAACATTGTATCCCTGGACAAAAGAAATAATTTCTGATGCAACAGGCCCTTGTGATAGAAGGGTTAAAAACCAGAGGATTGTTCTGCTGTCCCTCTGCAATTCGTGTTCTTTGCCCTGAACTGGTAATTTCCACTGATAGTTCTTCAGAAATAAACCCTTTTAGTTTTGTTTTCTGCATAGTGCCAAGACACAGCAGTAATTTGAAAGTGCATGATTAGTACTTTAAAGGAATCCTTCCATGTTGAAAAACAAGTTCTTTAGTTACCCTAACTACAACTGAATGGGAGGAATAACTGATAAGCTAACAAAGTATGACAGTGCTTAAATTAACCTTTTTGTCGTCAAGAATGTAGCATTCAAAGTGTGATACTACAAGACATTTCAGGGCTAAAAACATGTTCTGTTCACAGGGCATTAATTGTATTTCCAGTTCTTTTTAGTAGCAAGACCTTTAGATTTCAACACGGCTACATTTTCAGGTCAGAGGAGCAGCGCAGCCAAATTTGTCCCGTAAGTTGTACATCTGGGGGAGAGGCAGAGAAGTGTTTCTTTGGCAGGTGACTTCATTTTAAAATATCTGTGATTTGAAGATGCTCACAGGCTTTGTTTTGGGATTTTTAGATAAGCCCAGAAGTAGTAAGCAGCGGAAGGTGTAATGATCATGATAAATACAGTTGGTCACATATATCTTTTACATAGACTTTATCACCAAGTATGTTGCGCTTTTGCATTTAAGTGTATATTATGTTAAAAAAGTGTGTACATATGTGTGTTGCTTAGGGATTCTCCTGGATGAAAGTTGCTTATATAAGTGTAAATCACTGTTTTCATTGCTGATTTTATAGCAGTAAATCCTTCCATTATTTCCTGGCTGTCCAGACCTTGTGACACAGTATGTCCTGTGCTGTCATATGTGTGAGAAGGCTTTTTACGGGGAGCAATCAGGCTGGACCCCAATCTCCAGTGCAGTGGTTTTTTCTAATTAAATTGTCACCGGAAGGAGTATCCAGAACAGCGGTTTTCATTTTCAATCAAGGAAAAAACATTATGAGTCTTTGTCATTTGATTAAAAGTTACTTAACCTTTAAATTGCTACAGATGTAAAGATAGCTCTGAGTTTCCAATGTAATCGGCTCCAAGTTAAAATCAGGAAAATCTTTGTGTAATGAAACCCATATGTCATAGTGAAAGGATGCAAAGCACTGGCAGAGTGGGCTGCTCTAGCAGGAGATTCTGTACCCAATCTTGTTAACCAGGACTGCTTTTGGTAATCCCTCATCTCCTCACTTGTAGGAAATCAATCTGTACTACTGAACCTTTTCAACCAGCAACCACAAAATTCACTGTGGAGAGGCAGCTTGGGGACAATTGTAGTAGAAAAGGAACCCTGGGCAACAAGGCTAAATGCGGGATTGAGGGATTGAAGTTCTAAAGAGGAGATTATATTAAATCTTATTCTGCTCCCCTGTCAAGTAGAAATCTCCCCTTCTCCTTTCAGCCCCAGCCCTTCCTACCCACTACCTGTTCTTGAGATCTGCTTGGCAGATCGTGCCAGGCAGCAAACTTAATTCATACAGTACAGCATTCTCTGTTCATTACAATAGGCTGCTACTATTTTTCAATACATTTCTCTGCAAGAGTCTATTCAAGCACTCAACTTCCATTGTAACCAGTGCTGATAACATCTTAAAATGTTTTTTCTATGGTCTTCAGTATCATCTTCCTCCTCCCTAGTAGGTGAGATTAATTTGTATCCAAGCTATTGCGATCGTATCCATTGTTGATTTTTCTATTGTAGTAGACGCACAGTGTAGGCAAGGTTGTAAATCGTGACTTGACGTGGAGATTCATGTTTCTGTTTCACGCTGCACAGCCTCTGTTGTGTCTGTTTGCTGGTATGATGAAGCCTGCGCTCAAGCCCTCTCTTCACTTGAAGTCCGTGGTTTAAGCAACCATTTTAAAGAAAAAAATCCCTAAGGTTTTCACTACGGTTTTGTCCAACCTTTTAATTAAAAAATCCACCTCTATCTACTACGCAACTGGCTTCTGCTGGTCCCTTGGGTAGTTGCTTACGGCAGGTTTTACCGTCTCTCTTAGACTGCAATCATATTTAGAATGTGGGTGATGGTTTCTTCATTCACAAGCTCTTCCCTCACTCCAGCAACCTCCAAAAGGCCCCGTCGGAAATGATATTCCCATTATTAAGAATTCATTTATCAGAAGCAATACTGAGCAGAGGAGTCAGTTTAATTAGAGGTTTTTCTGTACAAAACCCAAGCTGAAATCATACTCCAGTGCAGATTAAAGAGGAACAAAGGGGAAGGAATAGCCAAGACGTTTGAACACAGTACCATGTAACATGTATTTGGCCTGTGTTTACCACGAATACACAGAACTGTGGTTCTTGGGCAGATAAGAGAAGCGGCTGAAGCAGGGAAAACAAGATTGTTAATGTTTGTGGAAACTTGCCCTTAGTTTGGCTGTGATTTTTTTTGTGATATGAGGATGTTATTTCCTGGCCATTTTCATACATATACAAAGATGTAAGGTCTTTTCTTTCAGTTTGGCATCATATCTTTAAAAATAAAGCCCCGCTGCAAGCCTGAGTATGTGAGGAGAAGAGGAATACAGAATAGCAGAAGGCTGTCTCCTGCTCCTAATGGGATTTTGTAGCAGCATGTGCGAGTTTGTTTCAGAAGTCAGAAATGAACAGATGTTGGTATAAATTACCTCTGTGTCTGATGTCTTGCAAATTAAAAGCGCGGTTGGCATCACTAAACAATTTCACCAGGTTGGGGGGGGAAGCGGGCGGTGATTATTGTAGCAGGTCGGTAAGAATCTTTAAGCTGCGGCAGAACAGGATAGCAAGGATAAAGGAATGAAGAATAAAATGAGAGGTCTGTGAATTAATCAGAAATGTTAACATCTCCGATGACAAGTGAACAGGAGGGCACGTGCTCTGGAGCAACCCCCAACCCACAGTAATTTCACTCAGCGCACAGAAGGAGTCTATGCTCTCTGCCTGATTTATAGGGTGCAGCCCTCTTTGGGGGAACAGAATTGTCATGCATTCGTATATCTCCTATATGGGACTTGCACTCCGGAAAACTTTCCACTCTATCAACTACAGTTCGGCTTTGTGCTTTCTTGGTTAAGAGTGTTTTAAAACCATGCACTGTTGAAGGTGCAAGGCAGGGAGGTGTCAAAGAACTGGTGCTGAAAATCTACTGCTAGCTGAAATTTGTAAAAACTTGCTTTTTTATTTAATCATATGCTTTGTGCATAACAGCTTAGTTCCTGACAAAATAACAATCCACTCTGCCCTTCTGCAGCACGTTCTGTCCATGTGTCACCTCGGCAGCACTTAAAAGATACAAGCTCGCTTGCGGATGGGGAAGTAGAGGTACAAAGGAGTACTTTTGTGGTGGTACACGCTGTGAATCAGAGTTGGGAATGGATCCCAGATGTTATAACTCACAGCTGGAGGCATGAACCAAGCGAATAATGCAGTGATCTGCTTGAATCTGCAGCCAGTCTGAAGCGTGTTCCACTCACGGCAATGGACTTTGCAGCCTATGAATATCAATATGTACCAGGCAGTTCATAATACCACTAATTGTTTTACAGGGATCTTGTTGATAACAGTACCTTGTGGTACAATTTTGGGTAGACAAATTAGAATGTAATAGTTTAAAGAAGAGGCTTTAAGACACAAATTCTAACCTTTAGGTAAAGAATAACAAAATGTCTTTACCTGAGGGTACGTATTGAATATTTTAAGCTGAACATTTTTATTACATTTTAGTTCTGTTCTAACAGATAATCAGTAATGTCAAAAGAAAACCCAACATCAGCAACAAACCCACCTCCAGTTTTTATGCTAATTGTAATTTCTGTTGTTCCTCTCAGTAGAGAGGTCAGGAATTGAATGGATAAAACAGAAAATGAATTCCCATCTCTTTCCAGAGTCTCTCTAGGCTAGGTGTGGGAAACATGCATGCTTTCATCAGTCCTGTGAATAAAAACCTCCATGTTTTGATGCCTGTCAGTCCAGCACAAAGCTTACACCTTTATTTAAAGGAAATGAAGGGAAGCACTGGTGGGAAGATTGTCTTTCTCCAGGACTCAGTTGCTAATCGCATTGTCTTTGATGCATTATATTGTTATTGCAAGACAAAGATAGTATTAGGGCTGCTCTGCCAGCTTGTGGGCTTATGGGCTCACAAGTCAGAAGTGTCTCGTGCAGAAAAGTGGCTGTGTAAACCCTGCTGTAATACAGCTACCAGAGATTGATGGTGCCAAGAGTGAGAGAGAGACATATAAACCTTGCCTTGCTGTATTAAACATCGAAGGACTGACAATGCAGAGAGAGAGAGAAGACCAAAGCTCTATAAACTTTACTTTATTACACCATCCATAGATGAACTGCATTGAAGGAATATAAACCCCATTATATTACAGCATCCAGGGACTGACACTGCTGAGAGAGAGAAAATGCTGTCTAATTTCTGTTCAAGATCATAGCATCCAGGGACCAATAATCCTGAAATGGAGAAAGAGAGAGTTCCATAATCTCTGACGGATTATAACATCCAGGAACAATTGCTCTGAGACAGAGTGATGGAGATCTGGATTACACCGTTAAGAGATGGATAGTACAGAGAAAAAGAGATGCTATGAGAGCATAACGCAGTAGGAATAGAAAGCATAGATTGTATGTAATGAGACAGCCTGTGGGAATTATTGCTGAGGTTAGAAGATTCCAGGCCCTGCCTGCATTTCTAGGATGTCAGGAATTCAAGCTGGAATGCAGTTTTATTTATTTTCCACTTTAAAAAAAAATAAATAAAATAGTCCTTACTCACTGTTGGTATATGCACAAATCTAAGTGAATTTCTTATCCTGTGGTTAAAATCCGTAAATTATACAATTGTTTGGGTTTCTTGGCTTTTTAAAAAATACTAATCTCTTTTTCCTCCCTTGTGATTTCAGCTAGAGAAATGACTCGAGGGAAATTCCTGAACATCCTAGAGAAACCCAAAAAGTAGCTGCCGCATCTGGAGTTTGGACAAAAGTACCCCAACTAGATCATTTTACGTACTGCGGATCCAGATGAACCCCAGAACTTCTAAGAAGTACAAAGCTCTTGCTCTAGACCTTCAGAAGGAAACATCTCTTTTTGCTTCCACAGCTCATCTCTTTACAGGAGAGATGTATATTGCATACACAGGTCACAAGGACTGCAATTGGTTGCGTTGGAATTCGGACTTCATCTGACCATAAGATGTCCAATAGGAGGACTCAGCCCTGACGTGCTGTGGCAAAGTTACCTGTTCTCATCAGCTATTCAAAGTGAACAGCCATAGTGTCCTTATTCAATTGCTCTCAGGGGCAGCACCTGTTTGAAGCACACAGCAGATCTGACACTGGCCAGTGCGCATCATGAGGCATTGACCCTTTTGCTTGTCTTTTGTCTTAGATGCATTGATTTCCTATGTGCAACTTCTGTGCTGAAAGGTTTGAGCAGAGTTTGGGGTGCGGATTGACCGATAGCACTGGTTCAGCAGGAGCATATGCTTTTAGCCTAGAAGTTGAGTGCAGTCAGTGTGTTAGATTCCAGTTACCCACTGCCTTCAGAGAAGCATGTCTGGTCCTCCGAGGAGGACCTCCAAACCTTTGGTGTACCAGGAGCTTCATCTCACCACTAAACATTTCTCTGGTGCAATCAAGACTGACAGACCATAGGGAGTAAGAGGTATTACTGTATCATGAGGGAAGATATCCCTACAGAAACTTCGGCCAGTATGCAAAGAAACAGCTTCGTCAGTCCACTGCAGTTCTCTGCTTTTTACAGAGCTAGAAACTGAAGAAAGTTATGAAGTTGAAAGGTGGTAATATTTTCAGTTAGCGCTCTAAGAAGGGGCAACAGGATTGTTAGCCACATTGCAAGGATGGTCTGCTTATACAAAATCTTAACACTTCTGAAAATAATATTTTGTGATATTTTTAATTCCTTATAAAACAGCAACCTCAAAATTTTCTTCCCCTACAAACCCACAATTTTTAAGAGAGAATTTTCTGTGACCTGGTCTCTTTCAGCACACAGTTTTGGGCTTTATTCATCTTAGAGTTTAATGTCTTTTCCTTCTGTTAATGCACTTCTGCATGTTCACCCCTGAGAAGAGGTGAAGAGCGTGTTCAGACTTTTATTTAAGAGAATAAGGTTTTTTCATTTCATCCTCTTTCCTTTTCCTAGAAAACAACATTTTAAGCATTAGTAAACTTGTTCTTTCTAGGCTACAACATAATATTGAAACATTTGATGAAGAGCAGGGCTTTTTCTCCATTTAGAAATGTTATTTTTAGCATGGAGACTTTTCAAAACTTGTCATTTTCCAGGCTGCACTCACATGTGAGAGGAGAAATGACTTGGAAATAGGCTGTCCTTAGAGCAGTGCGTTTTTCTGTCTTTGCAGAGAGAGGAGTCTCTTTTCAGGTGCATGTGCAATAAAGAGGAGGAGATTTTTTTAATTGAATAGACTTCTCTGAATTTTTACTAAAATGCTGGTGGCCTTTCGGTTTGCAGTCTGTGGTCTTGGCTATCACCAGTCAGAAGTAGGCTTCTTTTGGACAGCTCCTGTTAACTGAGTTTAAGAATTAAAAGCCACATCCCGGAAAGACCCCTGTACAAATACTGAATATTTAGGAATGCTAGGAGTCTGATTTTAAACTTAATGGATTTATTTCTTCACAGTTTATGCAGGGCTGAGCTTAACAGGAACTCCATCCCTTGAGAACACAAGAGTTAAGACAGATGAATGTGAAGAGAAGCTAAAAGCGGTAATTCAGAGACAGAGAAAAAACCTGCTGGTGCAAACTGATGTTGATGTAGCTTTAAGTATTAAATTATACATTTCAAATGCAATTTTAAGTTTGTATACTATATACATAATATATATACACATATATGACATAATGGGATACTTCGTCTATATCACCAATATGAGTTTGTGCATTTTATAGAGGTTTGTTGATCCAACACATTAAGAAATGGAGATCTGAAAGGAGGAGGAATATAGGAGAAGATATGAAAGCCTGGCATGGAAGTATATGTATATTTTCTGGTACATTCAGTAAGGAATTTCAAACTGTAGGTAGTTTTTAGTAACATACATGTGTTTTAAAAAAAAACCAACCAAACAAAAAAAGCCTTTTACTGTATGCAGTACTTATCTTCTATAGGGCAGCCAGTAACGTATGCTTTAGAATTGTGATATTTATTGGCTTTGTACTTGTCATCTGTAGAGATGAGTCAGTGATGTATTTTTTTATTGGTAATATTTATATGTATTTTTGCATGTTAGCCAGAGAGTTGTAATCTGTCTGTTATTGCTTTGTGGTTTGATAGTAAACAAATGCAAAGCTCAGAGATTCATCTGGGTTTCCAAAATAGCCCTCGGAGATGCAAAAGCTTTTGCTTAGCCACCTAGGCAATACTCTTCCTCAGCCTTTTCTTCACGTGTCTGCATGCCACTACCTCAGGGTTTGGCCTGCGGATGCTCCATTCCCATCAGTAAATAAATATTTGGCAATATCCAAATGGTACTAAGGGAACTCTGTTTTTTTCCTTCAGTGATGTCCTTCCTGACATCCCTGCAGTATCTCTCTGTACAAGAAAATCTGAGTGACTTTTTGCTGCTGATAACCTTCTGTATATTGAAACAAAAAAAAAGTTCTGATAAATGATGGGAATGAAGAGTATAAGAAGATCAAGATTTGGTAATATTAATTGAGCTAATGCATTGCTTTATAAAGTGTTTTCATGAGTTGGTATGTTAAATGTTACTGTGAGGCTCTTGGAAATAAACCCAGTATGTATTTAGTTCCTTTTAAATGCCAGTGTTACATGTATTCAGTTGTAAAGGCTGTTCACTTCAATCTTGGAGTATCAAATGCTTTGCTGTTTAATCCAACTGAGAAGAAATTCGTGTTAGTTATAGTAATCATTATCAAAATAAAAATCTAGTTGCACTGGCAGTTGAAGAGCAGAATATTCCATTTAACTCAGTGTTTTGCCATTACAAAATTAACAGTTTTGGAACAATCCTATAACGACAGTTCTCAACTTTGCTTCGTATTTCCCTCAACAAGTCACCTGGAAATAACAGATTAGTGAAAACTGACTAATCCAACTCGGAGGTAATGTTTGAACCTTATTCTGGTTTATCTTACTGATTTTTATGTTACATAAAAATGTGAGGTGCTATTACAAGTCAAATCACAAGCCCTTCTGATCTGTAATCTTCTCTTTGATTATAAACAGTTGTAGGCTCATAGGGAAGGATATAAACAAAAGGCTTACACAGAGTGATTTTGCTTTAGGGTAACTTACCCAGCATCCAACAATCTGTTTTAGTTGAATCTCGTCCACAGTAGACCCTACCTTCCGTAAATTTGTCTTAGTCCTAATTTGTCTGTACTTCTGTCCCCTAAAATGCCCCTGGACAGCGAGTTCCATAATTCAGTCATACAAAGAAAAGTTTAATAAAAAAAGGAGGGGGAGGGCGAGGTCATTGTTTGTTTTAAACCTGCTTGCCTGATAATTCCATTTTGAACCTTCCATTTCCTTTATTGTCAGAAACAGTTGTTTGGTTTTTTCTTCTTTGCTGTCTGTGCACTGCTCATGGTTTTTCAGCTCATGTTATGTTTTTGCTTGCATGGTTATGTTCACCTTCCTTATGTTCACACTGTTCAATTGTCTGTCTTCTATTACAGCCTATCTGAGATGGCATAATCAAAATTGCAGAGTATTCAGATTGTGAGCATACTGTGGAGGCGTGTAAGTCCTAATTACAGCTTATATTTTGTTCCTCCGCTGTTTTCTCCCACATCATCATGGGCTAAATCCTGTTTTGAGTATCTCTGAGAACAGGATCATCACTTAGATTTGCAGTCTGTGCATGCAGCTGATCTCATCCATTTCATCTTCACCCGCAGTAACTTGTCTTAGGCAACACTTTTTCCAAATCGTGACGAGAGTTATGCCAACCACTTCATGTTGAGGAAGTGATACTGGGTAATGCCATCATCAACCTATGCAGTAGGTAAAAAAAATAAATTATATCTTTGTCATATGGTCTGAAATCCTGGCGTTCTATCCTACCACAAGTTCAGTAATATTGCATAAACATTTCTGTAATACATCTCAACTAATACCAATTTGTAGAGATACCCAATCAAAAGAAAAAGACAACTCTTAACAGGGAAATGTGTCACATCTTTGACTGAGCTATCTGAATATGGCCTGCAAACTTGATATAACATGAAAATAATCTGTAGTCCTTAATGTGATACCGCCATTTTCATATACCATTCTGTACTGACACTTTTTAAAAAGTCATTAAATCATCAGTCTATAGAAGGAGAAGATAATTCATTGAAAGAAAGTTTCCCAGAGGATCCTCTCTGTATCTTCAGCCCAGGAAAATCACAGTTGGACAGAAATTTCCCATGGACCAACAAACTCTGAACTGAATCAACATGATTAGAACAACAAATGCAAATGTTGTAAATGCATTTCTAAAATCACTGTAACAAAAATGTCCCACCACAGAAATATCAAAACCCATGGTTCCTACATGCACATCCCAGCATATACATCTGCCAGTGTGCCACATACTTCCAAAGATACTGTATGTGTGGTGCCAAATATGCATTGTCCTGATAAGAGGTGAGCCTTGATATTTTTAAAAGTTAAGAAAAGGGAAAAAAAAGAGAGAAAAAGGAGAACACGGAAATGGAAAAGGAAAAGACTGGATCCTTTTGTTTTCATGTGATACTGTGACTCTTGGAATCAAAGCTATTCTAGGGATGTGTTATCTCTGCAAGCCAGTCCTTACATCAGTGCTTTGAGTTTCTTTCAGGAGGATGTGAAATGCAAAATCCTGAAGTCAATTGTGGCCAATCATTTGAAGTCCACGTAAAGATACTTAAAAGCTCGAGTGGCCAGAGAAATATGGACCCATCCAGTTTCTAAAGAGTGTAATTCACATTCTGCATAGAATATGTGCAATAATGCTATTGTAATTTAGATTGTGCTAGATTTTCAGCACGGCGGGATCTCTTCACATTTTGACTTCATCATCCACTGAAACTGCCGATTTTTAGACTTGACCTTTTCCGTCATGTCCCTTTGAGCAGGATGACTGACTCCAGGCAGCTGATGCGTGTACAGAATAGGCGTTTTCTTGTTGGGTTTGTGTGGTTGACCTCTGGCTTGCCTGCTGATTCCTATAATACAGATCAGTGACCAGTGAAGCCAGAACGCTCCCTGCCTGTCTCTGTTATAGACACCTCAGTAAGGAACAGAAAAGAGGAAGAGGGCTGAGCTTGAAAGCCCTTACTTAATTGCTAGTAGAAAAAATGGGTAATAAGAATGACCTTGCACCTTATTTATTGACCAGATCTCTGGGGGGACAAAGTACTTGACTTGGTTCTGTATCACTTGAAAGGCTGGCTCTGTGGCCAATAGCTGATGAGTAGGCGTAATAATATAGGGTAATTAAATTTTGTGCTTGCAGGCACTTGGATGCCAGGGAAGATTCCCCTCCCAAAAATACCGTGCATGTCTAACAACTTTCCTCATAATCATATAATTTTAAAGCTAATTCTGAAGCATCAGAAATTGGCCATTTGCCATCTTCCACTGCCTACAATAGCCCAAAACGCAGCAGGTTATGTACGAAAAGGCAGGAAGAGGGCTTATCAGCTACATGAGAATGAAGAACAAGAGACCAGCAGAGTGACCCAAGTGGGCATGGATACTCAGGCTGCCTCCTTCCGTGGCCTTTATTTTGTTTTCCTCTCCCTGTATTAAAGTAATTTATTAGTTATAGCTAGTTTTAATTGATTTATTTATATATATGTACATTGATTATCCTAACTTGCTTTTCAAGGTAATCACCGGCGCCTGTTTTTCTCTTGTACTCTGCATGGATCAGTTTGTCACCCTCTCTTAAGTTTCTCCCCCTGGTTAGCACACCGAAGCTGAATAGCACATGTAAAACGGGGACGAAGCACTTCTGGGGAGGCCCGTTGGCCTGATTTGCAGGAGGGATCAGTTTGTAATCAGCTGCAGAGGAGGTAAAGGGATCTGCAGGCCCTGAGTACCCTTAATGGGATCAGCTGAGATATTTTGCTCAAAATGAGCTTGTCATCAAAAATTAGGGAAAATGTTTTGCTGAAAAATATTTGGTTGATGATGGTTTCTCAAGAAAATGTTGGATTCAAAGTTAGAGGGAGTATATGTCTTTCTTTGCCTTGTTTTGATCAGGGAGTTTGAGCTGGGGTCTCCTACCCACCTCACAGCTTCTGGAAGTTCTTGTGTTTTTAATCATTTTGTGGGCGTCTTTAGGAACCTGTCCTGTGAGACCCAGCACGTGTTCCTTTCCACGGGAACCAACAGGGTTTTGTTTACACCCGTGCTCCTTCCCAGCCTGAACTCTGAGGCAGACCCACAGCATGGCTTCACTGGAGAAGAGCCCATGCCAGGTGCTGCGTTTCTCTAAGGGTAGCCCCCAGTGAGCCTTAGCAGAGACTTAAGGCAAATCTTCGCAATCATATGTTTGGCTTGGATGGTACATTTCTGCGTGAAAGCGCAGGTACCTGGGTACTGCTGGAGACAAGAAAGGAGAAGGCAGGCCAGAGAGTTGAACTCGGGGTTCCACCACACAGGTGGACGGTGGCAATGGAGAGAGGGTAGAGAAGGTCCGTGTCCCCAGCAACAGGTGGCTGCTGCCCAGCCACCGGCCCCGTGCCGTGTAGCTGGGCCCCAGAGCCTGAGCTGCTTTTCTGGCTGTTTCTCCCTGTCCCCCTTCTCCTCCCGGTGCCCGAGAGGCGGCTCCCTGTCCGTCTGCGGCACAGGGAGCGCTGGCTGCCGCTCGTTAGAAGAATTCCCCCAAGTCAGACCTATGGTACAAGCCGTGTGAAGCGGAAGACAATTAGGGGCTTATTAGTGTCCTGGGGAGACGTGTAACTTGTGTTGCTGGGACTTACCAAAACAGCGAGAGTCTTACCGGCAAGCTCCAGCCGAGAAAAGACTGAGGGATTGTCTCACCTAATTACGGGGAATGGGCCTCTTTGTGTTTGTGATTCGGTACGGTTGTCCGATCGCTTTTCTCTGGCTGCTGGCTCAGGCCGAGCTGGAAGTGTGCTAATTAGAAGAGAAATGGACGTAGTGATCCTGTCAGCTCTCGTTACCGGCGTGGACAAAGCCGAATATTATTCTGAAGCAGTGTTTTGTGAGTGTCCCCCTTCCAGCTCTCA
This sequence comes from Platalea leucorodia, assembly GCF_965183815.1. NCBI lineage: Eukaryota > Metazoa > Chordata > Aves > Pelecaniformes > Threskiornithidae > Platalea > Platalea leucorodia. The sequence continues at coordinate 27,115,185 of NC_138829.1, read as the reverse complement.
TTAAGGGCAAGGTTGGTGGACGGGGAGGGGACTCGACCACATGGGTTGGCTAATGGAGCACAGTTACCGTTACTGTGCTAATTAACGGGCTCAGGAGGCAAATGTTTCTCCAACCAGTGGTCCCAGCAGCTGCACCTGGTGCTTCCAAAACCCAACCATCTCGCTGGGCAAGCCAGGCAAACACTGTGTGTATGAGGGGAAGGGGCTTTACATATGATGGGTCCATCAGCCATCCAAAAGTGCAGAAGACCCATTAAAATGGTCAACAGAGAGAGGGAAAGGGCATAGCACTGCAGCAGCAGCAGGTCGAGCTCCAGCAATCCCTTCTCCCCAGTGCCCCTTCACATAGAGTGCAAAGTGTCATCTTCTGCCCCGCAGGGGTGGAAAGTGGGCAGCAGGGAGAGACCTGAGGAATCGCCAGGGCCTCCAGGTGCCGTCAAGAAATCTGTCTCCTCTGAGTTGTAGTGATCATCACAGGTCCTGGTGTAGCCAGGAAGGGGAAAGCTGGAAAGATGAGAGGTGACATGGAGGTGAATCAGACTATCCCTCTACGCTGATGGGGACGCTTGTGGTCTGAGGTGAGAAGCAAGATGTACGTATGTATCAGGATGTTTCTTTTGTCCCATCTAGGCAAAAGTGAAATGATTCACATAGATTAAGGTAGGTGAAGATGATGACCAAAGGAGCTATAGGAAACGCTACAAAATAATTTGTGCGCTTTCATGCCATTAGCCTAAACGGGCTACAGTGAGAGTAGAGAGAGTGATGGGAAAGATGGGAGGCAAAACAGGAGCCAGACAAGGTCCCTAGTATCACAGCGGCTGAGATAGCCTCAGCAGAAGGGAAGAACAGTGGGTGCTGAGGAGGGTCAGTGGAAGTGAGCAGTTTTATTTACTTGTCACACAGATTTTCATTTTAATGCATAGGTGTTTTTGTAAAGGAATGTAGTAACAGAAGCAATTGCTGGTTGATGTTTCCAAAGTTATGGGAATGTATTAGTGATTAAGTCTGATTTGGATGTTATGGTCCTTTAAAGGGCCTTAATTAATCAGTGTCTTTGGGCTAGATGTAGTAAAACATATAATTCTGTCTTAAAGCTTTCAATTTTCTTTCTCTGTTTTAACAATGTGCTGATTCCATGCACTCATGCATGCTTGGGTACTGTTTTCAGACATATTTGGTAAAGTGTTGAAGTTACAAGAGGTTCCTTCCCTCTTTTCTTTCTTGGGTTGTTTGTCCCTGATGGTGAAGCTGTTCCAGCAAGAGGGTTAGCTGTGTCTTTCCAAGGCTCCAGCAACTGTCTCCTGTCATCGTGGGTGGAGCTTGAACTCTGCTCTGTGCTTGTATCTCCTTATTTTTCTGTCTCTGATAGCTGTGAACCCAGCAAGGACCCTTTCCCCGTGGCAGCATGTATACCATGTGCTAGCCCTGCAGTCCTGCAGAGCTGTAAAAGCCTTTCGCTTTTAACTGGGGTTCATTTCCCACTGGCTGCTGTGATGGCTTGAATCTTAGGAGTCTCGATGCAGGGACTGATCTCCAAAGAGGGCTTGAGAAGTAAGTATCTTCCCTGCAAAGAGGTTTATTCTAGAAGGAGGAGATATGTAATCCTCTTACTAAAACCCAGAGAGGAAAGGCGAAAAGCTTTATTGCTCCTGCCTTACACCAGTGAGCTGGCAGCTTTTGTGCTGCCTCATGAATAGAAAGAGGCAGAGAGAGAAACATCTGAATGCAATTGCTCCACCTGACCTGAGGCTCTCTGGTGGATGCTCAGTGAAACCCACATCACCACTGCTTTCAAGTGTCCCACCAGAACAGGTCCGTAACACCAGTTTCTGAAGAGGAAAAACTACTGTTACTGCCTGTTACACCGAGTGGCCACTTAACTTGCCTTCCAGATGCTTCAGTCTTGATCTAAGGAGGAGTCCCAAATCAATGGCAGAAAACTAAATACCATCATACCCACCTCCATTTTCATGCTCTGGAGCCAAGTGACCTCCTGGAGTAAGGGCTGGTGACACTTCCCATGGCAAGCCTCCCTTGAGAGACTGGACCTCACTGGCAGACACCAGGAGAAGTCTCCAAGAAGACACATTGCTGGTTTTCCCACTTTATCTCAGTTTCTTTGCCCAAGGAAGTATTAGGGTCCTTGCTTGTTACACCTCTATTTTACTGACCTGTCATCTTGCTGTATTAATATCATGCCAAATTTCTGACTTCCAAATGCAGACAAGGATCAACTGAGTATAAAAAAGTGTTGGTTCTGTGTCCTTGTGAAGAGGATGTTCTGGTGAAGAAGAAGAAGAAGATCCTTCATACAGATCAGCAGCAGTTGAGAATATTGTGAAGACAGGTGAAAAATATGCAGATGGAGGGAAAGGGTGCGATAGCTTCTTGTGTCCTTCACTAAGACCTTCTGGCATTCACGTACCACTTACTAATTGTATGGTACCTGGCCTGTGGGTTGGAGTGGTGTTTGCAGGACATCTCTTCGGCAGTTTGAGTTATCATCAGTTGCATTCCAGTAGTCATTTAAGTCACAGTGACCTCAGCAAGTATCAAAACTTTATTGTGCTGTCAATCACAGAAACACATAATTAGGTGAAGGTCTCTGTCCTTGAGAGCTTATGAACAGATGAAGCAGTAAAAGAGTAGGAGGAGAAAAGAAGACACCAAGATGTACAGAGACTCCTTAGAGGTTATCCAGCAAACACAGTTCAAACCCTGTAACTTCCTAGCCACAGTCCAGTGGCCCTTCCACTGCTTGCCATCTGCCTTGTTGTTTCATTAAATAGATGTGGCTTTAAAATAAATAAATAAATAAAAATGCAAACGCCTAAGCAACTGACAGGCATTAGCAATTTAAATAATAATAAATTACAGTGCAATACCAGACATTTTAATCTTTTTTTAAAGACCTGTAAGAACTATTCAGAGAATTAAATTTTTTTAAAAGTCATTTTAATGCAGTGTTAAAGATTGAGAATTAAAAAACAGAACACTAAAAATGAAGGTCTCTCACAGTGCTATTAGCTGCCATAGAGTGCACAGTGTACACACGCATTTAGGAGAGCTATGAGCGTTACAGAGATCCTAATAATAATTGAACATCTTCACGGATGCAAACACTTATTCTGACCTTCCCGAGCCTCTCACACTCATTCAGAGAGGGTGTAAGTGCTACTTTCCAGATTTCATGGAATTCTACACTTGCTCAGTCCAAATGTTTGCCGACAGACCAGGGCAGGAAAAATGTAATTTTCCTAATTCTGCCATGTTGAAATCCTTGCTCTTGCTCTGATGCTCTGTGGGTCTGATCCTGCCTTAACAGAGAACATTATGAAAATGATCACTGCAGCTCTCTAGGGAGCTTAAAACTATTTGCTCTAGCAAAAGAGAGATCACTTCTCTCATTCACTTTAATAGTTTGGAAAGGGAGGAACTTGCTACAACAAATATTAGTGTACCCCATTAGTGTAATGCTTCCAGGTAAGGTTTACAGGAGTTTCACTAGCAAGTATCAAAATATGATTAGCAAGCTATTTTGGTGGGAGAGGACTGTGGAAATGGAGTGATATGGAAGACTGAAAGAAAAATACAGGGAAGGGAGAAGAATTTAAAAGATAGGGACTTAAAAACAGAGGAGGGGAGACCAAGAGAGGTAAGAAAGCACAGTTGGGAAGACAGCAAGGCATGGGCAGGACGTTGGGGAGAATGCAAAAGAGCGAAGGCAGCAGACTGTTATAAATGCAGTTTAAGAAGAAAAAGAGTGAAAAAAGCAAAACAGAAGGGGAGCAAATAGGAATAGATAGTGGTTTTCAGCAAGAAGGAGGTCAGAGAAAAGCAGAAGTTTCATGAGCAGTGGAACCAGCCAGGGAAGCATGGTTTTCCTTGTGGATATGTCTCAAGATTGCATCATGTGTGGATTCTCTGATGCCTAACAGAGGGTACGCTCACACTTCAGTGAGGGCAGTCATTGGATTTCTTTCTTTTGTCAGACGGTTAACGTAACAAAACGTACAGAAACGTATTACCTACCCTCCACAAAGTTGTCTGAAATTGGCCTACAGGTTCCAAAGTCATTGGGACACCCATGTACACCTGTGGATGGGTGGTAAGATAAGATGGTGAATAGCTGAAATTGCAAATGGACTGAGTGAGTGACAGAGCAGGGGAAAACATTAGGAAAATGGGGATTTATATCTGCTATTAATGCATTTAATTTGTTTTACTGCCATTTTCTTTCCTGGTTTTACATTTAAAAAAATACAATGCATGAGGTCTTTTCTCCCTAGTAACAAGCGATAGGACGAAAGGAAACGGCCTCAAGCTGCACCAGGGGAGGTTTAGGTTGGGTATTAGGAAAAACTTCTTCACTGAGAGGGTGGTCAGGCACAGGCACAGGCTGCCCAGGGCAGTGGTTGAGTTTCCATCCCTGGAGGTATTTAAAAGAAGGGGAGACGTCTTGCTCGAGGACATGGTTTAGTGGTGGACTTGACAGTGATAGGTTAACGGTCGGACTCGATAATCCTAAGGGTCTTTTCCAACCTTAACGATTCTATGATTCTATGATTTTATGATTCTAAAGCCCTCCTCCCAAATCAGGCTGACTTCCCTGTGAGTGTCTGCACTGGTTATTTCTGGGGAGAAAGATCTCTTACTGCAGTTTTGTCTCCAGCATGCGATAGGAGGGACTCCAGGGGCTCCCCTACCAGCTACGCCACCAAAACCTGCCTGGGGCCTCATTGAGAGCATATGTGGGAAGAGATACTGCAAAAGCCTTCTGGTCTTTTTGTACTGGGATGAATTGCAGCTCTATTATTCAGACACTCCAGCTATTTTTCTGCTGTCCTTCGCTGCAAATTCCTATCTTGTTGGTTTCTGCTGCCGTGATTCTCATCTGGTGTTTTCTAGGGACTTCCTCATGACTGGATACTGTGGTTTGGATAATACTTGAATTTTTACTGGGATCCCATTTTATTTTCAGCTGGTCTATCCCATGTGTCCTTCTGTATTTCACTCTCTTATCAAAATTTCCTGATTTCCAGGCAGAAGGTGTCATGTCAAGAGGTGTTAAATAGAACAGAACTGACTGCTGGTCTCTGGGAGGGAGGGAGACCTCTCCCTCCAACACAGTACCTTTTTATGCATCATTATCCTTTATTTGTGGGTCTCCAGCCAATTTTTCATTCCATGTGGTGGTGTAGCCAAGCCAATTTGAATTAATTTTGAGTAGGATTTATGTATCAGATCTTTACTAAAATCCAAATTATCAAATCCATCGTGTTCCCTTCATCCACTAATTTTATAATTCTATTAAAAAAAAGCAATCATCAGGTTTCTCCAGCACAATTTGTTCTTTGTAAATGCCTAGTGCTGATACTTGTTTTCTTATCCCTAGGTGGTTAGTGATTTTTTTTCCCCAATTTTTTTATTCTATTATTTTACTGGCAATAGATATTCCTGAGAACTCTAAATTTGCCTTTTTCTTTTTTTATGATCAATGGCACAATTCCTTTTCTCTAATCCCTAGGCAGCTTCCTAGTTTTTGTAACTCAACAAAATTCTTGTCTGTGGTAAAAAAAGTAATGTTTGTCTTTTTTTCTTGTAGCGGATGGATAGATGTCTTTTTGTCACAAGCCCCCATCCTAAAAACTTGAATGTGCAGGCAGAGTGCTATATATTCAACGAGCCAAATGTGCTGTCAGTGAAACAAATGTGTGCAAATCATTAACTTCTTAAGTGAATCCAGTCAGGCTTTTTGCCTGGTAATATCCATTCTGGGCAATTGTTATTGCCTACTGAAGAAGTATCAGGAGGGTATTTGTACATGTTTTTTATTATAATGTTCATAAAAGTCTTTTAAACTAAAATGAAATAAAAATAGCATCCAAATAAGCTACATACATATTTATATACATATGTAAGCTATAGGTTATTATTGAGGTAAGCTAACAAAAAGAACACTGTCTTATCAGATCAGTACCTTAATTTAGTCTCAGCATTGGATTGGAGATCAGTCATCAAACTAATGCCAAAATAATCAACCTCTATAAATTCTGAGGAGCTGTCCTGCTAAATTGGTTATAAATCCCGGCTCGGAGTTATACCAAAGTAAACAGAATCTGTACTTTGAAGGGGTGAGTATCTGATGTCTTTTAATGTCTAGCACCTACACGACTTCAAAATACTTCTCAAGTTGGGAGAAGGTGTGGATAGATACTCTGAATCGGCTGTCCCCATACTCCTTTCCTCAGACTCACTTCTCCAGATCTGCAGGAGGTACTGTCCCACATTTACCAAAGTGCCCTCTTCACTCTGGACTTGCGGTCCTCACTTGGATGTACAGAGAGGTGGATCCTAGGAAGGAGAAGCTCGCTGGGTGGTTTACTCTTTCCAAGGTAATCAACCGCTCTCAGGGACTCCAGGAGACTAGTCCTGCCGGTGACTTGCTGATCTAAAAAGAAAGGTTTCCTTCTCTTTGATTCTTGTGGTTCACACTGTCTTGCAGCACCTTCAAACAAATTAGATATGAGGTCCCCCTTGGGACCCTTCAGTTTAATTCAAACAAGTTTGCAACAGGTCAGCACTGCTGTTTATGAACATAAAGAGTCTCATGTAAGCTAAGCGTTCAGAAATATTCTTTATTTTCTACAGCATGGAACCTGGTGGGTTTTGGTTCTCCTCTCACCCCAAAATGTTAAAATGCAGGACAGATAAGAATAAGGTCGTTTGTTCTTATTTGGAAAAAATTCCAGCATTTTATGGCAAATTTAATATAAAATTCCTACAGAAATAATGGGAAAAATACTAGCACAAAGGTCAGTCATTCAACATTTATTCATCAGCAAAATAAAAATACATTTGGTCTAATGATAAATTTCACAATTGCTATCTCTTCTGCTAGCCTAAAATGAGATAAACATTCTTATGCATTTGGGTTGGAAGTGTAGAATTTTGATCCCGAGGTCACATTTAAGCTTAAAATACGGGCTGGTTTGCTGGTGGTTGGGAGCTGTCGCAGGCAGCATCTGAAAAATATCTTCTTTGAACTTCAGAACTGGGAAGTTGACCTGGTTGGTGTAACCATGGGCTAAGGATATTTGTGGCAGTTTTTGAAGCTGTTTACCAGGATCTTCACCTAAAATTCAGTGATGCCACTACCAGTCTTCTCATTGATCTGGGAGAGTTGTCATTCCAGCCTCTGCAGAGTAGGTGCCAACATACACATGTATGAGCATGGACATATATACACATACAGTGGTTATGACCTGGATTTTAAAGCAACATTTCATCAAGCTGCTGTTGTTGGCATCACAGCCTTGTGTTAATTCACACAGACCCTGTATATCTGGAAAAAAATGACATCTGGAGCCAGACTCAATAGAAAGACCTTATTTTTGGTGGCCACTCCCTCCATATGTTACAAAAGAAATTAGGTAAGAAAAAGAGCTGGAAGTATTTCAGAAAACTCAGACCTAAGAAACCCTCCCTCCAGACATTCACACTCCTCGAGCTCAGAGTCGTCCTCCTGGCCTGTTGTATTATCTCATGCCACAGAGGTACCCAAATGAAATGAAGACAGCAGGTTGCTTTTTTAAAAGTCAGTGATTACAGAGAGTGGTGTGAATAGGTTCAGACGCAGCTTCAGCTGCAAATGCAGTTATGAGGTAGGCACCTGTGGCTGGACACGTGGTCCAGGGATGTTAGTGCTGAACAACGGCTTGTATCTGCCAAATCAGAGAAGAACAGGTGAAGATTCAAGAAAATCTTAGTATTTTAGATCAAACGCTCTTCCTCCTGAAACGGCCTGAGCTATGTCCAAAGAGGAAAGCAATGGAAAGGGTATCCCAGAAAGAACAAGCCATGTCACCAGTCCATATGTGAGCACAGTTCTCATCCGGGCAACACAAATGACTGCTTCACATGATGGCTGATGCAGCATTTTACCCTGGCAGGGGCATCAGCAACTGCATCCTTGCAACTGCTTAGGTAATGATCAGAAGCAGGAATATCTTATCCTCTTCCTTGAAATCTGCAGACTTTCTAAAACACTCCAACCTGCCGGAAGTCCAGATGGCTTTTCAAAAATGGTAGAGTTGCCTTCCATGGACAAATGATTTGAGGAGACCTTCCCCTCTTCTTTGGATTCCCAAGAGCCAGAGTATTCTAAAGCCAAAAATTCTGAGATAAAAAGCAAATTAAATTCAAACAGGTTACCCTGTCTTTGATGTCAGCAATAATTTCCATTCTGTCAACCTATTTAGAAAGCTTGCGTGTAGTTTGTATAGGGAGTTCTTGCACTTCTACTACTGTAAAATAGACCACCAGTATTATATGCTTCTCTTTGAGTAGTCTTTAAAGGTTGGACCAGATGATCCTTAAGGTCCCTTCCAACCTGGTATTCTATGATTCTATGAGTACTGGCGATTTTTCCAAATTTTTTTTCCTCCAGCATCCACAGACTTTCTATAGAAAGGGGATGGCCTAAATTTAATTAAATTCTGGATGTCCAAGAGACCTGTATTCAAATACCAATAAATTGTCATGAACATATACCAGTAACCAGTCTCTCCAGCTGAGTTGACATCAGTTGAAGTCAAAATATACTGCTATAGGGTGGATTGCTCTGAAGAACCACCTCTCAAATGAAGGATCCTACACTATCCTGATCCATCAATCTGCTGCGACAACCCAAGCGAGGCTACTTAGCACTCCCTCAAGGATCAGATCTGTTGCTGCCTAACCAAAGCTTTACAGCTGTGTAAAATTTCCTGCTACCCCCTAAGCCTGGACTCAGCAATTTTCTTATAGACAGAAGGAGCTCTTAACTCAGTTGAGGGGGCTTCTGGCTTCTAGAGATGACTTGGGAATTCAGGCAGATATTCAGCATGAAAAAGCTTAATTTTCCTAAAGCTTAGGCCTTGGAAGAATCACAGCCTCCACAAAACATTCCTTCTTCAGAAAAGCACTCAGCATCACAGTGCGGTGCTTGGTGGGTGAGGCTTTCCATAGCAAAAGAGAGCTCTAAAGGTTCAGTGAGTTAAAACACAGAGAATGCCCATTTCCCATCTAAATCTACCTCAGACATCCTGTTAAACGCGGGCAACCGCTTAATCTGCTTGGGTCCTGGTGCTCCATCTGTAAACTGATGATAACATTAAGCGATCTCATAGAAAATGTATATGGTTAAATGTATCCCTGTTTATGAGACTCTCATGCACTGTTGATGGAATCTGCGTCAACACAGAAAAGAGGAAGAAATTCACTACTAGGTAGCCCAGTGCTATACCTAATGGTTAATATCATTGCACCAACGTATAGTCTTTGTATTTACGCTAGAAGGCAACAGCCTTGTAATAGTCAAGATGAGAAATAACCAAGGTTTAGCCAATTTCAACAATGGATCAAGAGAGAAAAAGAGGAAACTACCTGTCTGGGCCTCTCCAAATAACTCCTCTCCCAGGTTCTAAGTGATAAATGCCATAATAAAAGTTGTTGGGGTGTTCTCCTCTCAAATACCACTTAAATTATGGACACCTTCTCCTGAAAGAGACAGACACAGGAGAGGTTCTGAGCAGGTGAGCAAAATTTATTCATCACATGGGTCCATTTGGCCTCCATACCATGAATCATCACTGAGTCTGGGTGTATTTAGGGTAGAAAGAAGGAACAACAAATGGGAGGAGGGTATTAAATAATATTTGCCATAAAGAACACTCAGCTTTACCCAACTCCATAAAATTTAAACAAAAGAGCTTAGAAAATGAAACCCCAGTACATTTCAAAGGAATAAAGGGCAGTGTGTAAGTTAGCCATGGCATGCAACAGCAGGATATCGAAGCAAGTTGTTTAGTCAGGTTTCTAAAATCCACTGTCAGCAATATGCAGATGAGACACCTCTAACTATATTTTATCCCTTCTGATCACACCAAGAATGTGAGGACAGCACAGTGCTTTCACAGGAGCCACAGGCAGAAGTAAGGCCAAAGCAAGGCAGAGGGATGATGCCAGTGGGCGAAGGGAAGCGTTTGAGAAGGCTGCAGTTGCCATGCAGTTTCCTTTGGCTGAAGAGCCTCCGAGGTCAGCTCAGACTGTGGTTTAAGATGATTTTGTGGATTCTTCACCAGACTTCCATGTGGGCACCCAGGAAGAGCTGTCTGCAATTTTGCCAGGAGATCCTATTCCTTCCACTTCAGTTATCCAAGCCTTCATTTCAGTAGTAGTGCAAAGTACCTTGGTATGGAGCCTGCGGCTCCTAGGACAGTCCAGCTATTACTGTGTGCTGTAGTCACTCTGCTCACAGGCATGGCTTACTTTTAATTCAGCCTCTCTGCCGTTTTCTGTACTGGCTTACCACTGAATCCTGAACCAAGCTTAATAATCAGTTGTTACATCCAGGATGCACCATCTCTGGGGCAAGACTTCCAAAAGATGAGATGGATTCTAAGGGTGGTGAGCACTCCCACAGCAACAAGAAGCCACCACAAACCTTGGCCATCCCTTTGTGACCATTCATAGAATCATAGAATCATGGAATCGTTAAGGTTGGAAAAGACCCTTAAGATCATCGAGTCCAACCGTTAACCTAGCACTGCCAAGTCCACCACTAAACAATGTCCTCGAGCAACACGTCTACCTGTCTTTTAAATACCTTCAGGGATGGAGACTCAACCACTTCCTTGGGCAGCCTGTTCCAATGCCTGACTACCCTTTCGGTGAAGAAGTTTTTCCTAATATCCAACCTAAACTTCCCCTGGCACAGCTTGAGGCCGTTTCCTCTCGTCCTATCACTTGTTACTTGGGAGAAGAGACCGACCCCCACCTCACTACAACCTCCTTTCAGGGAGTTGGAGAGAGCAATAAGGTCTCCCCTCAGCCTCCTCTTCTCCAGACTAAACAACCCCAGCTCCCTCAGCCGCTCCTCATAAGACTTGTGCTCTAGACCCTTCACCAGCTTCGTTGCCCTTCTTTGGACACGCAAGTGTCAAGTACATTTCTTCAGCCACGTCCTGCCTGACGTAATTAGACAGCAGCAAGGTATGTAGTTTAAAAAGGCCTCCTCTGCCCCTCTCCTCAGCATTGCCAGGAACATCCCAGACTTGCCAGTGCCCCACTGCAGCTGCCTGTCCCCTGGGAGAAGAGTGGCCGCAAGGCCAGACCTCTGGCAGGTGTCAGTCATGGTCAGGTAACCTGCCTTGTGCTTGAGGAATACGGTGAAGCTGGTTTTATGGTCAGGGCCCTGGGTTTAGGGCTCGAAAATCTGGATTCAGCTGTTAGATTTTCAATGTGACTTTGGTTATGTCATTTAGCCTCTCCCTATGCAGGGATCCTGCCTGCTCCAGAAGGGCGAGGTAAGGATAAATTTGTAAATCCAGAGGACATGCCCAAATTCTCTGGTGAGGGAGATCATATAGGACGTTAGGTAAACAGCTCTCCTGCTGTCTCATGATTTGCATGCAGTAAAGAGCAACTGAGAAAAATCTTATTGAAAAAAAATTCCCTGTTTTCAATCAGTAGTTGTACTCTCTGATGTAAATATGAAGCGGCTAACGGTGCCTTACAATGACCTGCCCTATGGCAAGCATGGGTGTTTGCAGCCTGCCAGCAGCCACCGTGCGCTCCTGTTGGGGTGACGGACCTGTGGCAGCCCTCCGCTGCCATGGACCCCCGCTGGGGCTGCGGGCGTGGTGGGGACTGCTGGCCGAGCCTACGGGGAGCCGCAGCCTGGGGAGCCCTCACCCCATCCATGTCCCCCTTCCCTCCTACCTGCGTGCTTGGCCGTTTTCTCCGCGAGCTCCCCACCCCATCACTGGCCTCCAAACCCCCTCTCCACCCAGAGCCTGCTTTGTCACGGTGGGGAGCCCTCCTGCCCCGCAGTGTCCTTCACGCCGTGTCCCCTCTGGGGGTGTTTGTCCCCAGGTGCCCGCGGCCGTGGCCCGGCAGCATCCCGGCTCCCACGGGGCGGCCTCGCTTGTCCCCATCCCCGGGGCCGCTCAGGTGAGCGGGCACCGGAGGGGGGCTGCACATCACCTGACCCCCTCCAGCCGATTCCCTCAGACAGGACGTCAAGTTAATGAGCCCTCAGGCCTGTAATTAGCTGTCAATTACCTCAAATTAATCAACTCCTCGCCTAATTAAGCATAATCGGCAGGTGGGCAGAAAACGGGCCATTGTGCGGGAGCCATGAGAAAAGCATGGCTGGCAAACTTGGTTAGGATCAGCGGCGCATTCCCTGACGCCGCGCCACCGACACCCGGGCGCCCGCCCCGCTCGCGGGCGCCCCGGCCCCCGCCGGCCCCCAGCCCCGGGCCTGCCGCCGCGGGCCAGCGCGGTGGCGGGGCGGCAGGGACGGGGGGCCACCGGGGCCGGGGCCGGGGCTTTCCTGCCCCCGACAGCGTGGGGCAGCCCCCGGGCGCTGCTTGGGGGGCCCAGCCTGCAAAAAGTCGTGGCGTGGGTGACGGCTGGGGGATTTTCTTGCTTAATATTTGTGCTGCCATGCCTTAATGTATCATCTTGCCACCTCCATTTTCTCTCCCTCGTTTGCCGTGCTTTCTGCACTTGTATGCTTTTAATGTCTGAGAAGGGGGACTGAAACGCACCTCATGTTCACTGACCCAGGCCCACCTCGGTTATGAGCACACCTCCTTAATGGCGTGAAGATATATGTAGATGGAAAATGGAGTTTCAATGGGTATTAATTACTACCTATAAAAATGAGTCGTACTGCATTAATTTTCATGTGGAATTAGCACAACCCAAAAAACCCCCATCCTCCAGAGCTCTGTTTGGCAGAGGGGAGCCGTTCCCTGCCGGGGCCGGGGAGGGAGCAGGGCTCCTGCCAACTTTCAGATGTCACCGGAGCGCCGGAGGCAAACTGCTCTCTGCTGCGCCGGGGGCCGGATCCTGCGCCCTGCGCGCTAAATCCCAGCAAGCACCAGCTTTATTTGAGCGCAAACAGAGCAAAGTATCTTTCTGAGCCACGGAGAAGAAGGGCTGAGGGAAATGCAATTTCATGGTAAAAGTATTGTGTGCAATATTAAAGTGAAAGGTTTTGATTATGCCTAGAAAGTCCATTTTTTTTTTTTTATGTAGCCAGATTATCACCCAGTGCACTGGATTTACACTGCATTAGCGATCATCAAGATTAGAGCAGAATCCCTGGATAACAAACAGGAACACAAGACGTCAATTTATGACATAATAGCAATGGTAATGCAACAATAATCATAGTTGAAAGAAGGATGCGGTGGAAGGTGAGTTGGATCCCTCGGTTCTGAAGAGAGAAGCTGCCTGCATTGGAGTGCCTTTGATTAAAAATCCCTCTGTTGTGTCCAGAAGGATGATTTTATACTTTATTCCTGACAGAGAGGAAAAGCAACAGCCCAGCACAGGTAAGGCAAAGTTGGTGCATGAAACAACCAGCAACTAGAGGGGCAAGTTAGGAGATGCAACCTGCCCCCCTGACCCTGCTAAGTGCCTATGCAGGTCCCAAAAAGCCCCCTGGACCTCTCAAGAGAAGGTGCACATCAAACGTGGCATTTCTGTCCCTGTAGCTATTTGGAGCACAACCCCCGAGAAGAGAAGCTGCAGGCAGCTCCTGCCCTGCACAGGGTGTCACTGGGTGACGAGAGAGGGGCTGCGGTGCTGCCATGCTGGGGAACGAGCCGGATCCTGGCAGCTGGCCTGGCCTGGGGGATTAGAGACTCCCCCACCTTCCCGGCTCACGCAGTGGCACATGCTGCAGCCGGGACCATGAGGCCCTTCTTTTTTTTCTGCCTGCCCTGTTCTCAGTCGAGTGCTTATTACCGCAGCAGGGGGTTTGGGCAGGGACCCCTCTGCACACATAATGCAGGAGCCCATGAGGTGCTGGGGGACTCAGTGTCCCCTCTGTCCCCTTGGCAAAGACACCACTTTCCAGAGCTTCCCCGGCACCTGCCATCTCAGGGTGAATCTCTAGACCCTGCTGGGAGGGTAGCTCTTCTTTTGGGAATCAGGAACCACCCCAGTATCCTCACGTTCCTCAATTTACGAGTGTTTTTCTTCCAGCCCCCCCCCCCCCCCCCCCCCCCCCCCGTGTTTTCCTTTGGCTGAAGCACTGGCCCCGCTCTTTGTGGGGTCCATCAGCACATTGCCGAGGACCAGCTTGGGAGGGATGCTCTGTGTGATGGTGTCACGGATGGTGACATGAGCTGCGGGCGAGCAGTGCTCTCCTGCAGCTCCCTGTTTATTTACGGGCATGCTGCAGATGCATATTGATTTCACCAGCTCATTCCCATTTAGATCTGGAGCACTCAAATGACTGACTTACATCAAGGTTGACTAAGCATTTCTATTATCACCTGCCCTCTTAATCACTCATAACTCTTTCGGTCTGGGAGTGTGAAGTTCTCCAGATCTGATCTCCACCCAAGGAAGCTGCGGTTGCTTTGACTGTGCTGTGTTTGAGCAAAAAGGGCTCAGGTGTTTATGAGAGTAAATGCCCAAGCCACAGAACCCTTATCTTATTATAAACAAAAACTCTATCTTTGTGGAAATGAAAAAAAAAAAACAACAAGGCCGTAGAAATCTGTTAGGGCTAGACTGATGGAGCAGCTTTCAATGATCCACTGAAAATCAATTGCAATAGGGCTGAGTTGTTACAGGTCGAAAAATCGTGCTGAGAGAGGCAGTGTTATTGCTGGTGGGACGCTGCTGCTGCTGCCTGGAGACCTCCCTGCCGCTGGGGCTGCATGGCAGGCGAGTGTGCAAGGAGCTGTATGGCCGAGCGCTGCCTCTCTGGGGAAGCCAAGGGCCTGGCTGGGACCCCACACAGCCACCTCTTAGGGGAGCACTCCTGGAGCCCGGCCACTGGCTGGGGATGTACGTCCTGGAGAGGAGGAGGAAGGGTACAGCGGTAGGGCCAGAGTAGATCAGAGGAATCCAGTGGCTATTCAGGTACAAGACAGAAAAAGATATTTATTTCTATCATCCCTGACGTGTGAACACTACTGGCTGCTCCAGATGTACCAGACTCTGCTGTCCTGCAGGTAATGCCCCAGCTGGGAAAATACTCTTCTCCCCCTTGGCACTGTCATAACAAACACAAAAAAAAGCTGGGTGAGCAATGAAGCCGTGCCATTTTCTGATTTTGAAAAAGCAAAAGCTATAACTATTTCATTAATTGTTTTGGCCAATGAGTTAGAAGCAACAGTAGGGACTTCACAACAACCCGCCTGTCATTCCGTCCGTATGCGACACCGGGTGTTTGTAAGGATCATGACCACCACCTGGTTTACTTTGCGCAATGCCATAACATTGAGGCCGGCCACGTTTTGGTTTGGTTGTTGCTTCCTGCATTGCCCTGGCAAGTAGCAGAAATGGTTTGAGGGGAAGGCACTGCTGCTCTAAACAGTCGATCCTACGAAAGCCGTGAGCTTCTCTGGACTTGACAGCTAACTGGAGCAAGGTGGAGAGTCAGCAGCTCTTCCTGACCAACCCTCTGTGCAGCTCTACCCCAAGATTATAAAAATACAGCACTCAGGTTAGAAAGTACTTACAACGCGCATCGTGATTCTCCTATGCCTGTTCATTACAATGCAATCTGCAATCACATATCTGCAGTGCTGCAGTCTCTCCCCGGTCATGCGTGAAACTAACTTCAGCGATAACTGGGTAACCTCACCAAAAACAACGGCCAGCCCCCTGGGCGAGGGGTTTTGGGCTAGCCTAGAGTGGGCTGCCCGTCCTGCGCTCCTGCTGGCCCTGGGCCCCATGGAAAGGTGCACAGCGGCCTGTCAACATCAGGCATTTAAGAAAATCGTGAAAGAAGGTCACAAATTTCATAACCATTCAGTGTCGTGTGGTAGCACCTGGTGAACAGCCTCATCCTGCCACGGAGGGTACGCCCACACGCGCACGTGCAAGTCTGCTTGGCAAGGTGCAAGACATGCTGCGTTCCCAGGTCCAGGAGCAGCTGTGCCTGAGCCAGGAACCTTGAGAGTGACCAAGACATGAGGCTGGGCGTGGAGGTGCTCCAGCACAGCTCCACGCTGCCAGGCTGGAGCCAGCTGCCAGCCAGAGCAAACCCGCATCTGTCCTTGCTTGCCTGTGTAGACACACACTTAATAACCATTACTGCTTCCCAGAGCAAGTTTCTAGTCTTCATTATATTTTCACTTGTCTTGCAGGAGATACAGCAAGTGCTCTGATAAATGAACAGAAAGGGCTGCTTGCTTTGCAGGGGATTTATGTGTCAGTCTCTTTCTCAGCCCAGGAAATCCTTTGTGCCGTTCCTCACGGTTGGCATCCCTAGCCAGCTGCAGATAGGGTGAGCCAGACCCGGGGAGCCGGTGGATGAGCGCACCGTCATTGTCCCTGCACTCTCACCAGCAGTGGGTCAGCACAAAGCCGCCTCCAAGCAGGCTCTGGCCAGCCCTGGGAAGATAAAACCCCAAACCGAAACAGGCAGAACAGCCCAGGGAGCAGTGGTTGTTGGTGCTGCGCCACCTCGGAGGTGCTGAGGGCACCAGTGGTGTTCACCTGGGTCTGTGGCAGAGTTACCCAGCTGAATCTGAGTGCTACTGAAAGACAGACACCGTGCCTGTCTGTTCCCAGTGTTGCTCCAGTGACCTGAGCTACCCTTCACAACCGGCGTGGCTCCAGGCATGAGGAGCCCTCGGTGCATCACCGTCCGTGCCCATGAGCGTGGCCGCTGCACCATCCCTGCGCATCCCAGTCCCTCACCCACCAAGAATGCTGAAGGCTGCAGGGTCTGTTGGTGGGGTCATGATGCTGGATGGGGACACTACTGCTAAGGGGGCAGAGGGCAGGGATGGCCCTGGGCTAGAGGCCACGAACGAAGGCAGCAGCTGGTGTGGGGCGTGCTGCCCAGTGTCCCGAGGCCATGGCGGGGAGCGAGCAGGGACCATATGGAAGGTGCCGCCAAACGAGGCCGTTGAAGCAAAGGCTGCAAATGAGTTTAGCCAGACCTTTTGAGGAGGGGAGAGGCAGAGGGGGGAGTGGAGGAGAGCAGGAGAAAGGGAGAGCCCAGCACCACAGCCGAGAAGGACCCACTGGGGCACACAGGCGTGGTGGGCAGTGCTCCCTTTTCCCCCACCCCACACCTTCTCCCGGTGCCCTAACTTTAAGACCCCCTCAAAGGGAATAGGGGACCAAGGTGTCGAGGCCTCTTCTTTGTTTTTAATTACTTCCCATTTTAATCTTGATTTGCACGTCGATCTCTCAGAACTGGGCCAGGGACTCTACAAAGCCCTCGTCAGCAACTCCCCCAATAATAAACAGGAAAAGGCTTAAGGGGCAAATCACTTGCATGTTAATGAGACTGTTTGCTGGAGTCAAGAGAGAAAACAGCAAACAAACAAATGGACTGAATTCCAGCAGCAGCTGTTTGCTCCTTAATCTCGGCTCGTCAGAGCTGCCCTTTGATGGGACACAATCTACACAAACGATTGTGCTAAATCTTCTAATCTACGTCCTCATTATTACATCCCTTCTTACGCATGTAAATCAGGGACAAACTCATTTTAATATGTAGATAGATTATGGAAGGGAAGGGGAGGGGATTGGAGGGGAAAGGAGCTGCTGGTGGTGTCTGCGCCTGCCGGTTGGGAGGGGTGTTAATGAGGAGCGCAGGGAGGGGACCTGCCTGCACAGACCCCCAGGGTGCCAGGAGGAGGAGAAGGAAGAGGAGGACCTGTTGTCAGGGCAAAAGGGGGGGTACAAAGGGGCAAGGACACTGGCGCTGGGAGGCTGGAGAAGACACGGGCGTCGGGCAGCACTGGCAAGGTGACGTGACAGGGCGCTGAGGAGGACTTCACCCTGGCATCCCCCCAAGCCCTCTGCCCGTGCACTCAGCCCCTGGCGTTGTTGAGGTGGGATGCTGGAGGAGGGCTTGGTGGTGTACAGGAGGGCTTGGTGGTAGCATAGCGAGAGGTGACAGGGCCACACTGTGGGGGCAGGCCAGGACCCTGGCATTGTCCCTGGGTGCCTTGCAGTGCAGGGCCTCCTTGCAGCACAGCACTGTGGTCTCCTGCCCCTCCTCAGCCCGCCCACTCCTGGCACTGTTAGTGGACTGAGGATCAGACCAACCTGCTTCACCCAGGTTGGAGTAGCAGGCTAACACCTCAGGCTGCAGAGTCCAAGGATGCAGCCTACACTGCCTTCAAACAAATGTCATTAGAGCTCTGGTTATGATCTTTAATAATGTTCAAAATAGTTGCTTTTACAACAAACACAACTGTGGGAAAAAGCACTCTCCTGCATTTCCCTGCCTCTGGCATCTCCTAATCCAATTGCCAACCTGCAACCTGCCCCTGAACCTTCTTCTTCCACTGGAACAAGGTGGGAGAACAGCAAGGTCGTGCAGCACCAGCCTTATTTATCTGAGCCACCTTGTCCTTCCCTTCTCCAGGAGGGGCAGCCTCCTGGTAAAATAGGAAAAAATATTTTAAAGACAACCTGGTTAGTTCACAAATTCCCCATTGACCTCACACCTGTGAAGGAAGGATGCAGAAGATAAGCAGTAGGTTGGAGCACAAAAGGTGTGTATAGAAGAACAGCAGAGGCATGCAGGAACCTAATCAAAAAGGCCAAGCATAAAATAAGTTTGCAGGTAGCAGGGTAATCAAAGGGAACAAGAAATCATTCTGTAAATTCATTAGTAGCAAGAGGAAGACTAAGCAAAATATTGGATCACTGCTCGACAGGGAATGAAAATTATTGACAGAGGGTAATATTAGAGAAACTAATAGCAGTGATAAAGAGGTAAGATCTTGGCATAGAATAAGGAAAGAGTATGGTAGAGGTAATGTTATTGAGTTAGATGCATTCAGATTTATTGGGTATAATGAGCTTCATTGCAGGTACTTAGAAATTTGACTACAGCAGTCTCAGAGTCAGTAGTGGCTGTCTTCCAGAACCTGTAGAGATGTGGTGGAGTACAGAAAAACCACAGGCATTGCTCTTTAAAAAGTGAAGGAAAGGCCAATGGGTAATTATGGACCAATCAGCTTAATTCCCATTCCCATTAAAATTCTGGAATAAATCACCAAGTTATCTCTAAATATCAAAGGCAAAATGAGACAATCAATCAGTTGCATTCAGTGCGGGTTTGTCAAGGATCAGTCCCTTCCAGTCACTCTAATTTCTTGCTGTCGCAAGGCCACAGGTCTTGTAGATAAGGAAGGAACAGAAGATGTTGTGTATCTTTACTTCAGTAAGCTGTTCAGGGTCCATTTCAAAAGCTATCTTTATGAGTAAACTAGGGAAATATAAATTAGCAGAAACTACTGTTAGATAGATAAAAAATTAGTCAAAAAACTGTGCTCAGCGAATAGTCCTCAGTGGTTTACTATCAAAATAAAGAATGTATTGAGAATAGCTCCACAAAGATCTATTCTGGGTCTGGTTCTGCTCACTGATTTAATTAACAACATGGATGACAAAAGAGACATCAGGAAGACACAGACCTGGAAGGCACTTTAAGTACACTGGAGGACAGGCTTAGCATTCAAAATCATCTTGGCAAATTGGGAAAGTGGTTGAAAAAACATAGATGAAAGTCAGCAAGAAACCATGCAAAGAATGTCGGTGATGCAGAAAAAATGAAATGCATAAACAGGGCTTGGAAAACAACTTGTTAGGCAGCAATTCTTCAAAAAAAGCAGGAGGGGTTATAATGGATTACAAGCCCTGTCAAAAATAGTATGCTGTTGCAAAAAAGTAAACCTCCTACTGTAAGGAATAAATAAGACTACAGCTGCCAAGACCTCTGGAAATTATCTTTCCTTCTAATCAGCTTTGGTGAGACTTTAGTTGGTGTTTTGAGCCCAGTTTTGGCATTGCCTTTCCATGCGGACCCATTGGAGTGTGTCTAAAGGAGGGCAACGAGAATGATCACAGATCTGAGACATTTCCTGCAAGGAACAACTGAAAGAAGTGGTGTTGTGTAACTTGAAGAGGGAAGACTGAGAGAGGATAAAAGAAAATCCCCAGGCGCGAAAGTTGTAAAGGGAGAGGGAAAAATCTGTCCTCTGTGCCCATGGCAGGCAGGTAAGTCCACAGGAAATGGCAGCAAGAAAGGTCTGTGTTAGGCAGTAGGAGCAAAATTAAGAAAAATGAGCGGGGGGAGAGAGAGAGAGACTGTAAGGGAGACACTGGAAGAGATTACTTAGGTGCTTGCCCATCTGTCAAGAATGAGACAGGTATAGCCGGTCACGCCACAAGGCAGAGAGGAGGAAGAGACGGCCTCTCCGGGTCCCTTCCAGGCCTAGTTTTCTAGGAGTCCATCTTCTGATTTCTGACATCCACCATCTAACCTTCAGCAATATTGGAGACGGAAGTACAGAGGGATGAGGCATAAGGGAGTGCCACTGGTTCACTGGCCACATCAGTGCTCTCCTCGCTCATGCCCCAGCATACGCTTACTAACCAGGAATGACGACAAGATGGAGACCTGAGAGATGACAGAGACCTAAGAGATGACTGAACCCTTGAGATGGACAAAGTGTTGGCCCCTACCATCTTCTGGGATCTGGCTAAAAGCAAAGGGCAGGGGCATGCCACCCAGATCACTGTCATGCCAGCCCATGACTGACTGAGCATTGCTGCCAGAGTTAAAACAGTGGTGTGAGCATCTCCTTCCCTATTACCACCAGATCACTGACCTGACTGCTGGTACTGCTCCTCCCTGCTAGGAAATCTAAATCAAGCAATGGCTTGAAGACTTACTATAAACTGTCTATATACCTTAATAGATGTATCTATTTCTGCAACGTTTCCTTGGGGAAATCTATCAGGCTGGAACAAGTATCCACCTCAAGTAATGGAGTTTCAAGTAAAGGTTGGAATTTTTTTCCTTGCCCCTTTCTCTCTATTCCCAGCTATTTTCAGTCTGTATGTTCATCCTCTATCACCTTCTTTTCTTGGCCCCAGGCATTCCTGTTCATAGAATAGAATCGTAAAATCATAGAACCATTTAAGTTGGAAAAGACGCTTAAGATCATCGAGTCCAACCGTTAACCTATCACTGCCAAGTCCACCACTAAACCATGTCCCTAAGCACCTATCTACCCGTCTTTTAAATACCTCCGGGGTGGTGACTCAACCACTTTCCTGGGCAGCCTGTGCCAGTGCCTGACTACCCTTTCGGTGAAAAAATTTTTCCTAATATCCAATCTCAGCTTTCCCTGGCGCAACTTGAGGCCATTTCCTCTCATCCTACCACTTGTTACTTGGGAGAAGAGACCGACCCCCACCTCACTACAACCTCCTTTCAGGTAGCTGTAGAGAGCGATAAGGTCTCCCCGCAGCCTCCTCTTCTCCAGACTAAACAACCCCAGCTCCCTCAGCCGCTCCTTGTAAGACTTGTGCTCTAGACCCTTCACCAGCTTCGTTGCCCTTCTTTGGACACGCTCCAGCACCTTGATGTCCTTCTTGTAGTGAGGGGCCCAAAACTGAACACAGCACTCGAGGTGCGGCCTCACCAGTGCCGAGTACAGGGGGACGATCACGTCTCTAGTCCTGCTGGCCACACTATTTCTGATACAAGCCAAGATACTTGTATCGCACCCTTGTATCACACTTGATGTTCCACACACCCTTGTCTGTCTGAGGAGCACAAAGCCTTTCATGCTTTCTTTTGAGAGGAGAGACAGACCACAAGAGGATCATGGTCCCTTGGCCAGATGGGCCTTGGACTTAAATTCACTATATCCGGGATTAAAGGTGGACACAATCCCAGGGTCCACCTTTCTTTGGGCTGCTATGAGCAGCTCACTGTTGTGTTCCAGCAGTTGTGCCGATTCTCACGTTGCATTGTCTGCCAAGCCAGGATATTAGCTCTGGTCTTCAAAGCTCTCTCAGAGTCAATTACATTTGAGTCTGCGTTTTCATCACAGCCCAGCTGCTCCTTTGGGAAAATGCAGTTGACTAAGTCCATGATGAAATGAGGGAAACTGGAGATGAAACTGAGATAAATGTCAAAGAGGTTTGGCTAATGAATAAGTTCGCAGAGGAAGTACACTACTCCAAACTGGATACGTTTAGGACATACAGCAGTGCTCCCTATCTTAAGAAGCTTTTCCACTATAACAGAAAAGAGGGCTTAATATTATAAAGTATGATTAAAACAAACAAAAAACTGCAATAGCCCCTTCTTAACAGACTATATTAGCAGTTACCAAAATAGTTTCATGGTCATAAGGAAAAATGGTTTGCGACCCTAAGACATTCAGCAGCCCCCAGTATGCTGAAGGAAGAGCAGTATCAGGTAAGACACAGAGTGTACAGAAGATTGCAGGAAAACATGTCAAAAAGGTTGGGGAGGGGGGTGAGGCAGGTTGGGACAGGATGTGGTACATGGTGTAGGCATTCCCTGCAATGCAGATGCCTTCACTGGGACCCGTACGAGCCAAGCATGCAGGATGCAAGGGGTCAGCAGCATTGCACAGCTCCTGTGTCTGGCACTGGTGGCTACCACCAGTAAGAGGACAAGTGTGTGAGAGTGAAAACATCTAATCTAGTAAATGTTCCCCATGACAGAGCTCCCACAGTCCTTCCAGTTACTCTGGGGAAATGTCTACAGTCTAATGTCATCCATCCCCTCTCAGCGTTCACCTTTATCCTGTGCATAGGTGATCTGCATTTCACTTAGTGACTACCACTCCTGTTCCTGGTGCTAGCCCAAATCTTTAGTCTTCCTCATCAGATTTTGTACTCTTCTGGTAGCTGAGCGATCGCTGCTCCCCTCCCTTTAGTTATCACTTAAGCAGGTCAGGCACATCTATGCATGGCTCACAGACCAAAACCACAAGTTCTCAGTCATTTTCTTTCCTCTTCTCTAGACTCTGTTCAGTTTGTCAGTATTTCCTTAAAAAACAAATGTGCAAAACTGCACAGAAAATTTGAGACTTAACTCAACATTAGAGCAATATAACATTAATGGGCTGCTCCACAGTGTCATGCTTCTGAACGTGGAGCTGTCTCGATCCTTTTTAGAGCTTCGTCATATTGCAAATGTACATTGTGATCACACCAAACTATTATTTCCAGCTGTTCTCACTGTCCAGCTGTCTGTCTCTCAGGCATATTTTTGGCTCTGGGATCTTCCCTCTGTGACAGTTTGCTGAGTTGACTCCCACCTACATTCTCTTTGCTGCACCATTCTGGTTCTCTCCCCCTGATGGGCACAAATTCTTCCATCTCAGTATCATCTGCAAATGGCATTAATATGCAGCTTGGTCTGCTTTCTCCATCGTTTATGAAGACTTGAAGAAGGGCAGATTTAAACTCTGCTTGCTGGAGAACTTCTGTCCCAGCCTGACAGTTACACTCAGAGCCTATCATGTACAGTCATCTGGCTGCATTCTCATTCCCACTGATAACTCCTGTCTGAAAATTCACAATAATTTTCCAGTGGCAATTTCACATTTTGCTAATTAGAACCTCAAGAACAGGCCTGAAAATGGAATTTTTTAATCAACAAAATAAACCACAGAGCTGAACAAAGCCCAGTGTATTTCTGACACCAGGCAAGAAGGTCACCTGAACCAGTTTCATTTCATTTGGATTGTGTCCTTGGCAATTCAGCCTGAATTTATTTTGACAAACAAATCTTGTGAGCAGCTTTCCCACACATTGAATGCATCTGTGGTGTTCCCTTCCTCTAACAGTTCCATAATGCTAAGACAATTCAGTATGCACAGCAAAATTCCTCCTCTTATGACAGAGTGATGGAAATTAGATTTTTGCCATTGCAATTGAGTCTAGCATTCTTTCCCCCTTTGAAAGATAAATTTATCTACCATGCTTCTTTCTTCAGCACCTAGCTCTGTGCCATCCAGATGTAGCAGAAAAATAATACAACCACAGCCCAGAACAAGAACTTGTTAATCTTCGCCCTTGTTCTGAGGCAGAGGAATAAGCATTTCTGCTGTTCCATTACTGCAAAAGCAGAATAATACCTTGTCTCCCTTAAAGTGGGATCCATCTCGCCTAACTTTAGATGCCTACACCTGAGGTAGTCATGGGCTACTTCTGTAGTCAATATCAATCTTGTCAATAAAGTCAATGGAGATGCAATTCCTCTAATCCAGTGTGGACAACTATTTCAAGATAAGATGAACTGTGCTCTAGGCTCTATTGAGCCTATTGACCAGAAACGTCTGGATAGAATGGGAATGGGCTCAACGTAGTCTCCCTGCACTGTAGATGTTCACTCTGGGCCTGATGAATCCCATTGCCACATTGTGTTCTCCCTCTGGACATTATTTGACTCCAGATGTCCATTCGCTCATTCTGAGTTACCATATAGACGACAATAAGCAGGAATTTTGGGGAAGTTCTTTCCTATTGCTGCTAACACAATGCTTTAGTCCAGATCCTCTGTGGTGCTCGGCTATTGCCTTTGATCATGAAAGCTCTCTGTGAAGGCTACCTTCATAAGTTTATCCTGATTCACAAATTCAGGGTTTGAGACAAGCAATGAGGGATTAGCTGATGTCTATCAAAGAGCACAGAGGCATTCTTGAGGAGTAAGAAATAGTCCCCGGGGTTAAGATCAGGCCTGCACAAGGTACTAGGCTTGGCAGCTGGCTGGTGTTCATCCACCCAGCAGCGCTAGGTGGCCAGCTGTTGAGAGATTTTAATTTTGCAAGATAGCAGCCCCTGGTCACAGGGAAATGGCACTCAGTCACTTGTGAAGCCTGATGTGCCTGTGACTGAGCCAAGCCTGCTCTGTCCCTCAGCCCTGGCTCAGGGCAAGCAGCTCCCCCGAGCGGGCTGAGCTGGGGGCTCACTCCCTGGGAGAGACCATCATCACCCAGGGCCTTTCCACAGGCTGCTGGACTCCACCTGGGATAACTGAGAGGGGGTAGCTCCTGCACTGCTGCCCCAGCCCCATGGACAGGTCAGTGCAGCGCTGGGGCATCACGCTGTAAATCGGGGTGGTGAAAAGATCTGGGGTAGAAACATCCTCTTCCTGGGAGGCAAGGGGTGTCTTCAGATGCCGATCTGGACATTGTCTTCAGCCTTGGGAGAAATGATGTTCAATACAGCTTGGTCCCTTGGGTCAAGTGAGACAGCTCAGGCTTGATGGCCTCTTGTACATGTATTAATATCCAGCTCACAATACCCAAATATCCCCAGCATCCCCCCTCACACCTGAGTCCTCCCAGGGAGCAAGGGCAGCTTTTGGAGACTCTTCATTAGGTCACCGGCCTCAGGAGCCGAAATCTCCCCTCCCCCACCTCTGTACACAACTGTTCTTCATTTACATAAATTATCTCTATTCAATTATCTGTCCAGATGTCCGAATTGTGCCACCAATGATCTGTGAATGAATTAAAAATGGAATATAATTTAATAATAACTGATTAGAAGGAGATTAGTTGTTATATAAAAAGGAAAAACCAAGAGATAGCTAGTTGCCCTTAATCCGAGCCAATCCACAGTAATTATAGAAATACAGTCTCGCTTGCTCGCCTTCCCCATTTCTCTTCTCCCCCCCCATTTTCTCTCTTTCTCCTTTTCCCTTTTCTCTCTGTCCTTTCTTTCCTCTCTCTCCCCTCTCTTCCTACTTTTTCATTTCTTGGTCTCTGTCCCTCCTGTGCCTTCTCTCCACTTTCTCCTGATTATACGTACCTACGTCAACAGAGTCAAAGCCCCTCCGGCTGCTGCTACACCCATGTAGCTGGGGATGTCCTGGCAGGTCCAACCAGCAAGAGCTTTCAGCTGCATTAATGTCCTGTCTTTCAAGCCATGTTAATGATGGTGTCTTTATACTCTCACTTTTCTGTTAAACATTTCTGGAATCGCTGCCTTTTCGCTGGGTTCCTAAGCCAGACTCTTTTCAGGTTTCCCTCTCCGTGTCTTTTGGAGTCGTGCAGAGCGATTTCTACATTGTGCTGGATGTAATAAAATCATAAACAGCACAGAGGCTCTGGCCCCTCCTCTTGCACCAGGCAGAACCAGCAGCAAGTCCCTGAGCCCCCACGGTGTCTCTCCCTGGAGAAGCGTGCCCAGACTTTTCCAGGAAATTTGTCATGGATTTATTTTTTCAGTGATATTCTCTTCTCTTCCAAGCATGCAGCCACAATACCCCAGAGCCAGGCTGAAAGAGAGAGTGCAGCACTTGTCTAGGTATTGAAGGCAGAAAAAAATGGAGAGAAAAATACAGCACCCTGCTACCTGAATGCTCTTGGGGGGGCCCTCACCTCATCTAACCGAGCTCCCTCCCTCCCTCCCTCCTAGCTGTCACCCACCTGTGTCAGCTGGGACTCCTGGTGCAAACCTCTGTCTCTCGCTGTGATGTGCAACGGCATGAAGCTGAATAACTAAAAATTATTATTAGTTTATTTTTACTCCTCTTGTAAATTAGAACAAGGAAAAAAAAATCATTTGCTGCTGTTCACTGCTGAGCTGGAGTGGACTGTTTATTTCAGGTAATTTCATAACATGATTTGGAAACTATCAGTTAGCAACCTAAGTCAAATTTACCCCCTAGTCCAACATGGAGCTTGTCAGATGTGGGCAGTGATGATTAGAGACATGGCTTAGAGAAACACTCTTTTACAAGAAAAATGAAGCCGAAAACCCAAACATATTCACTGCCATAGACTCATCTACCTGTACTAAGGTGCTAGATATTTAAAACCTTTAATGTCTTGGCTTACTATGTGAATGCTGTCTTCCCTGACACCCTGTTTCTGAGTTAAAAGCTCTGTTCCCCCTTCAGACGTCACCCTTAAGAGCACTGCTCACAGCAGCAGGTCCACCTTTCCCTCTTCTAAGCACTAAGCCATCTGTAGTCGCTACCCCTTCCCCCAAAACTCATCCATAAATGGCTGCTCCATCTCTCAGGGACAACTGCAGTGTTTGGAAAGTCAACTGAACCAGCTCCTCTGTTCCTCCGGCATCAATTTAAATTCACGCCTGTACTAAGATCTATCCTGTATCATTGACATTGGTGAGATCAGATCAGGCTCAGCACTTGCACAGGAATTTGAGGCCGAGATCTTGGCTTTGCTGCAGAGAGGTCTGCGTTAACAGGGAGGGGAGAAGGACCAAGCACGGCTCAGGCTCCAGAAGTTTCAGGTGCAGCAGTGTTGTGCATGGAAGTATTTGCATATAATATTATTCACAAGCATGTATTTGAAGTATCTAATCTAGACTTTTATGCTGTGGTCATTACCACGGCATCTGAGCATCCTATGAATATAATTCAGTACAAATCATTTTATATAAATAACACTTTGTATGCTGGTGCTTTTGTTATCTTCTACACCGCTTCGTCAAATAAGACTTTAAGGAGGACTTTCTTTTAGTGGTATGGTGATCAGTTCTCTGCCTTTTTAATTATTACAGACTTCTTCAGCTTAGGCAAAGACTGTAGTGCCAGCTTTACAGGAGCTGCTGCATTTTGAGGCATCCAGCCTGGCTCTGTGCAGCTGGAGAGCAGAACCCTGGTTGGCTCTACCGAGGAAGAGTGGAGATCAGAGAGACCGAAGGTCTAAAGCCCAGAGAGAAAACTTAATGTATGATTTCATGGGCTGCAGACCATTTTGCTGAGGTCACTGATGACATTGTGATAGCAGTTGGTGGATATTTTACCCTTTAATGCACCTTTTATTTCTTTAAAATAGAAGGGTATTTCTAGGCATAAAGGAATTTAATGTTAGAATTTAGTTAATGCTACAGCTGCACCAACAACCAGCAAACATTTCACAAAATAAGTTTCGAGAATGTTAGCATCAAAAAAACGCAACCGTTTAAAAAGTAATAGAAATTAATTACTACAAAACATGTAAAGTTTTGATTACCCTGTCATTCATCCCCTTTCATTAGCACAAATGTAAATGTGAAGATTTACTGTCATTCTGTTATTCTGTCATTTCTGTCATTCCAGAAACACGCAGTCTGGGTCAATTTATATATCAAAAATATTTACGAAGGTTTATTCTGGTGAGCTAGTCTGTGTAAGTGCTGGAAGCACAGGGTCTATATTTATTCCCTGTTTAGTCGGTAACTGCAGGATGGGCTGTCAGTTCCAAAGAAAGCTGATCAAAATCTTGTTCAGGTAACGTCTCCTTTACAGGTCACTGCAAGCAAAATAATTCATTAATTGTAATTTCTATGTTGTTGCCAAATTTTACGATATTGCCTTGCATCTCACTGTATTTGTGGTTTTCACAAAGACCTCTAAGAATCAAGAGATTACAAGAAAATTAAAGCTTTTATTAAAAAGTGTCTCCACCACCACTGCTGCAAAAGGTTTGACAACACCAACTGGAGCCATTCTAATGCTCAAAAAAAAGAAGTATAATACATTATTTAAAGCCTTCCATAATTTTCAACCTAATATATTTATTTTTTATGGACTTAATTAAAAAACTTTGGACTCTTGGGCTTTTGCGGTGAGCATTTTTATATTTTGATCATTAAAATGTTAGCGCTCTGTGGCTAGAAGACGTGTTCAGCAGACTTTGAAGGATATTATTTACATATGATTTAGCTTTGATAGTCTTACCTTTTTGAGTAGTATTTTACTCACAAGTAGTTCCACTGGCTTCTATGAGTATTATTCAACATGATAATATGAGGAGAAGTAGCAAATCTGCCCCTTAGGTTAATGCAAGACAAGCCACAGTTACTGAAGGTATATTAATGCTTTATGTTTTGCAAAAAGTGTTTTGTTCTGCTTTATAAATCCATCTCTGAAGCCCACATGAAAGCATTATGCACCTTGGTATTTCTGTTGCAGAGATTCAAAGTTAAAGGGATTACTGAAATGTTTCTCTACCGTTAATTTTCCCAGGTTTAGATTTATGTTAGGGGATGTGTGAACTGGAAGCATAATCAAACCCTTAACACACGTTACCTTTTCATTCTCCTTTTTTTTGCATTGTTTCCATCAGGGTTTTGGTATCTGCTTTTCTAATGTTTATTAACCTCTGGAGGAACCTCAGTTTGAAGCTGGTTTTGTTGATAGTTGTTATGGGGGTTTTTGGAGAAAGGATGTTCATTTACAACAAATCTAAGAACATGTTGCAATGCCCTGAGCAACACTTAGCTTTATTTTTCAGTGTAGGTTTTGTTAGGAGTCTGAAGACGAAGGGCAGTGCCACGGCATGAGCAGAGGGACCAGGAGCACTGCAGTCCAGTCCTACCCTAACTTCATCAGAAGACAGTGGCTTTTAGCACACCAAAGCCAGGTGACTTCTCCAGGCCACCCCATGTGCAGGACCTTCTCCAGCTGATACTCCCGCACGCTGCCCAGGAGAGGAGGCAGTGGCACCATCCTGCCCCATTGGCTTCACCCAGCCTCAGCCCTGAGGAGCAAATACCACTTTCTTTCCAGGGCCTCCAAACACCCTAGTTCAGTTCAAAGTACTTCCTTGGCTCTTTAACGCATTCCCATCTAACAAACATGCCTACGTCCTGGCTCATTCCCCTGGGCTCCACCTCTGCCTCGCAAACTAAACCTCTGGCAGGTGGCTGTGAGCCAGCTTTGCCCGTGCTCTGCCACACCAGAGCAGCAGCACTGATAGAGGCTTCCCCCATCCCAGACTGTCAAAATGCTCTTTTAAGTCTTCTCGGTTGGGTTGT
Organism: Platalea leucorodia; assembly: GCF_965183815.1. Lineage (NCBI taxonomy): Eukaryota > Metazoa > Chordata > Aves > Pelecaniformes > Threskiornithidae > Platalea > Platalea leucorodia. The sequence continues at coordinate 27,085,584 of NC_138829.1, read as the reverse complement.
AAAGAGCCTGGGGAGCGAGACTGTGGCATTTTCAGAAATCCATGCTGACTTGAAGGTGGGCTGCTCAGCTCCACACAAGGATGAAGGCAGAGATGCGTTGCTAAATAGAGGCTATTTTCCAACAGAACAGGACATATTTTGAAACAAATTGGGATGCATATTGGAAGCTACTACGCAAGGATGTAAGATGAGAAAGAGGCCTCGGAGTGTTCATAAACCATGGACCTATCCCAAGCAACCCAAGATTGGGATAGACATGAGATATCCCAGCTGCTAATACAGAGTCCGAGGAAACAAAAGCGCACCCTGGGCTCATTTTGCCATCTCGGTCCTTTGGGTCACCAAGGGGGAAGCAGGCGGCTGATGGGACTCCAGTGATTCAAACCAAAGTGGTGTAAGTGACACCTGCTGCTAGATGCCTGGACAGCTGGAGCACAACCTTCCTCCCTGCCGACGGAGCAAGGGTACCACGGGGGTCACAGTGAGCCTCCATGCAGCCCTGGTCTGGGAATATCACCTGTTTACACCTTCCTGGGGTTGCCCGGAGGAGGGATCTTTTGACTCCATCCCTCCACCCTAATTCTCCATGACCGCATTCTCTGCTGGCTCCATGGCTTCAGTTAGACATTTCGTGGCATTATCTGCCCTGCAGGTTATTAATTCATCAGGGGAGGCCAGAAGGCACTAACGACTGTTGGTGCTGAAGACCTGGCACCTCCACTGCAGATGTTTGGGGAGATTTCTTTGGATTAGCTCTTCCCTGGTGCCATGGGTTGAAGACCTATTAGCAGCTGGAGGGTGCTGGGAGGGGAGCCCGTACCACATCATCTTCCCGTCCTGTTTCATCTGCAAGGACACCAGGTTGCATCTCCTGAGACCCCTGCGCAACGCAAAGCGCAGCAATGGAGGCGATCGGGACCTTCACATCCCAGATGCACTCTGGATCCAAAAGCAGATCAATGTTCAATGTAGACAGACTCATTAGTCACCGAGTCCAACCTGTGCCAAGGCTGTAAGCTTTGCCTGTGCTGGAGCACATATTTTAGAAGGTCTGAGCAGGAAAGACCATTCCTCAGGCAAACAGTTTTAACACTGGAATATTAGAGGTGGCTGTAAATCAGGTTTTCTCATACTGTGGGAAATTCTAACATTTTAAAGTATTTTCTTTCCATGGAGAATTAATGTTGTAATTTTAAAATGCTGTTTTGTAACTTCGTTTCATTTTTTTTTTCTTCTAGTTTTACAGGTCATCAGCAACAGCTGACAGCAAGCGCTGCCTGCAGAATACACACACCTATTGCTGGCACCACACCATGACTGACAAGGGAGATAGTGATTCCTATTTTATATTTTAAAATCATTAAGGTCATCAGAAACTTCATGGCACATGAAATATTTCACACTTTTGGCAGCGTGAAGATTCTCTGCTGCGTTATAATGAAAGAATTTTCCATCAATTTAGTATTCACTCCACACTATGTAGCAAATGTACTTAACAGTTTGAAAATTAAAATGAAAATAGATTTCAACGATTTTTCATGATATAATGTGATAATAGTACAATAATATAAAATGAAAATGCATAAATTAACATGAGAAAATACATTTCAGAACAATTTTTCTAAAACAAACTGTTTCATCTATTGCTGTAGGAATTTCTGTGAGCAACTATCTATTTTTCTGTCAAAACCCCAAACATTTCCATCAAAACAGCTTTTTTCCAACAAGAAGCTCTTTCAAAAATGTCTCGCCTACTCTACTAATTATCCTCACTGTGAAAAATCCAGGCCTTATATTAATACTTATATTTAATTAAATTAATTAATTTAATTATGAATTAGTTAGCTTGACCTTCCTGTGCTGAATCCTGTTATGCCTTTGTCTAATAAATTAAAGAACCTTCCACCCTCTGAAAGCATCTCTCCTAACCACTTACAGAGGGTGACCAAGCCACCTCCTCATTTTCTCCCTAACAAGCTGAATAGATTGAGCTTCTTAATTCTCACTGTACAGCAGGTTTTCCAGCTCATGGGTTGTTCCTGAAGCTCTTGTCTGAATAGTTTCCAGTTCCTCGGTGTTATTTTTGGAAATGCAGACACTAGAAGTGGACACAATATGAATCCGTTATGGCATCCCAAGACCATCCTCATCCTGCTAGGTAATAATTTCTTGCCGATACATCCAAAAATTGCGTAGCTCCGATAGAGCAAATTACACCAAAAATCCACGTTTAGTTTTTATTATCTGTCACACGTCCTCCATCCTCCTCAGAGCCACTGCTTCCCATGACAGCATCCTGTGACCTTCATTTGCTGTTCTGAGATATATGATCTTGCATTTGGCTATATTAAAATCACATATTGTTCAAATGAGTAGAGCCTGCCAAGTGATCCAGATTGCTCAGTATAACTGACCTGCTCCCATCATTATTTATCACTCCACCAATTTTTATGTCAAGTAGAAATCATTACCAGCATTGATTTCGTATTTTCTTCTGAGTCGCCACAAAGCTATTACACAGTATGGACCAAGAACCGATCTCCAGGCAACCCATCTTCAGAATTTCTCTGCCTGTGGACGATTCCCCGCTGAATTTTTCAGAACCGCTAATTAGTCGGCTTTTAATTCATTTAATGTGTGTAATTCCGATTTCACCTCAAGCTAATTTTTTACCAAGGAGGTCCCGGGGTGCCAAGCCAAGCGCTAACGCCACACCTCCACGCGCGGTGACCACCGCTACCTCCGCACCGCTTCATTGCCCCCTCTCCTGCAAAACAAGCTGCGCTCAGAATAACGCTCCCCTTCGGGCACGCATCCCCCGGGATTATTGGGATTGTGGATTTGGGCACCTTCACTCCCCGCCGCGCGAAGCGGCACCGCAGCAGCCCGGAGCTGGTCCGGCTCCAGCGGGGCTCGCCCGGGGGCTGCCCCCGCGGGAAGGCGCTCGCCCGGGGGCTGCCCCCGCGGGAAGGCGCTCGCCCGGGGGCCCGGCTCGGCGCGGGGGGGCTGCTCCGGCGGCAGCCCGCCCCGGGGGAACCGGGGGTCCCCGTGCCTGGCATCCCTCCTCGGCCGACGCCGGAGCTGCCGCCGGTAATTAGCGGCATTAGCGGAAGGAAAGTTGCCTGCTCTGATCTCCCGTCCCGAGGCCGCAAGGTCCCCGCTGCCCCCATCCCTCCAGCCCTTCCCTTTCCTCACTGCTCTATTGCACGCCGGGGCGGCCGCCCCCTCCTCCCTCCCTTCCCCTCCCCGCCAGCCGGGGGAGGCTCCCGCTTGTATTTACCAGCAAATGATTAATTGCTGCTCGGCGCTGGCCGCTAATGCTGCTAATCCGGGCGGCGGCGTGTTCGGCCGCTCGCCCGGTGCCAGGCCCCGCGGGCAGAGGGGTCGCCGCGCCGGGCCGGGGGCCGGGGGCCGGGCTGCGCCCCCGGCTGTAATTACTCCCCAGACAAATCTCTGCAAACAGAGGAGCGGGGAAATCTCTGCCCATATTGCAAGGGGCTGCAGCCCCCACCCGCTGGATAATTTTGAGACTCAAATCCCAGCAAAGACCTGCTACAAATTGCTGCAAATTAAGCTGATTTTGCCCCGAATGAGGGATTTTCTGCTGCAGATCAGCCCTTCCCGGAGCTGATGAGGTGGGGATTAGAGAAGGGACTGAAATCAAAGGGACAGGATGGTGCGGGAGGGGGGAGCCCGAGAGGGGAGCCCAGCAGTGAAAGTCCTGGAGCATTAACACTTATTGATTTCTACTTTGCTGACATTTTATTCTATTACCAAGTTTCCGATTAGCCTAAACTAGGCTCCATGACAGCCAAGGCAGGGTGCAGAGCCCCGAGAGGCGAGGGGCGCCCGCTCTTTGGGTTTGCACCCTCCCAGCCCCACGAGCATCTGCTCTGAGCAAATGCCGCCTTCCAGGGGCTGCCTGGCTCCGGGCCCTGCAAGCGCTGTGAGGTGGAGCTGGGCTTGGGCCCCGGGAGGGCTGCGAGCTCCTGTTGCTCACCAGAGATGCTGGTGATTTTGAGGGGAGGAAGGGAGCTCTTTCCAAATTCTGTCTCCTTATAACCCCCCAAATCTTTAACATTACATGTGATGGGGGTAGCCAGTTCACCCCCTTTTCAACATCCGTCTGTCTGTCCATCTCTCCATCCCTTCCTCTCTCCCTCCCCACTCCCTCTGGATCCTCATTTCCATCTGTTTAAACAGCAACAGCAATGTATGTTGCAGGTATTTCAAATTGCACCATTAAAGATTTTATGTTGTGGATGTTAAAATTAAAAAGATATATGTGCAAATAGTCACTACGAATTTAATCAACTTGATTTACTACTAATAGGAAACAGCAAATGGAATTTATGACTCAAAAAGAAGTGATTTTTTCTAAATAAATACAAGTACTTTGTGCAAAACAGAAAAAAAATCCCAATCTGAAGAGTTTATTAGAGTCTAATCCCCCAACAACAACCGAAACCGGGGCTGCCCACCCAATAATCCTGGCTGCCATTAAAATATTAAAGATAAATCTAATCGTCTCTTTATCCAAAATAAGCGACTTTTATGTGGAGAGAAAATGTCTAACCCTTTGGGAAGAGAATTACTCCTAATGCATCAAATGGAATTCAGTCAGGATGGCAAAACTAGGTTTAAAAGCAAATGAGATGGTAATAGAGATAAAGGCCAGTATAACAAATTAAAAACACTCATTTACACGAATTAAAATCCCTCCTAAAAGGGTTCTGAGTAAGGAGGCCACTGGACAGTCTTGGTCTTTCTTGGTACGCAGGGACTTACACAGCCTCTCTGGAGCCGGGGGAAGGCAGGATGCGGTGCTGAGTAGCTGCGGGGAAGAAGTTTTGCTCCTGACCCCACCTCCTCGGGTGGTTTTTACCCACGTCCTACCATGGCCCTGTCCTGCACCCCCAAACCCATGCGCATCTGAGGTTATATCAGCCCACGTCTTCTGAATAATTGCCTCTGGACCCAGCATCCCTGCCCCAGCTGATGCCGAGTGCCCGGGATGTCTCTATTCCACCCACAATCTGCAGTTGGGATGCTGGATTCCCCCGTGCTCCATGACTTGTAACATGTCGTGGCAGCTCCCAGTGTCACCCTGAGCTCAGGCTGGGCATGGCAGGGTGCCCAGCTTGGGACCTGGGCGATGTCCGTCTATGGGAGCACCCTGTTGAGGTGGAGGGTCCCCAAGGAGCTCACCCAGCTGGCTTCCCTGGGCAAAATCACTGCTGGGACCTGGAAACCCAGCTTGCTGCACGCTGGAAGGAGGAGCTGCACCCAGGGTGGTTATGGTGAGTCCAGAAACCCCAAGCAGAGGTCTGGGAGCTGTGAGTTTCCTCTCCTTTTCTGCTACCTGAGCAGCTCAAAAGGAGTGGGGCAAGGCAGAGAGGAAACCCGTTCCCACTGCTGGGGCATGCTGCCTTCCCAAGCCCCCTGCCTGGACAGACCCAACGTCCCGGCCACAGTCCTGCCCACAGCTTCACGCCCCGCACATGGGAAAGCAGCTTCCAGGCATGACCTGTGCTCTGGACCCACAGGAGGGGCAGGACCCCATGGCGGGGGCATGGGTGTGGGCAAGGGCAGCACCGCAGCTGCTGGTGGGTGCCGTGGTGGGGGCTGCCGCGGCACCCTGCCTCCACGCACATGCTGCCCGTAGGCACTGGGTGAGGTGAGGAAGGTTGCAGCTGGTCCCACCACCTTGATAGATCATTTTGAGATTGTCTGTGTGCCTCAGCTTTGAAAACTCCAGCCTCTTTGTAGGTGCACTGGAGGAAAAAGTCCCACCGAGGTACTTCTTCCCAATGCCACAGCCACAAGTTAAATCCAGCCCTCGGCACACTCCCAGGCAAGATGCCATTTGCAATGGGTTACAGCCAAGCACAGTTGCCAAAGCTGGGAAGATGCTGAGTTTCCTCACAACCAACTTCATGAAAGACATCTGGTAAATCCGTAAGAACAAGCCTTTACCTGCTCAGACTTCTCCCTCCAGTATGAAATGCAAACTTGTTTCCAAAGTGAGAAAGTGAGACAGTGAAATTTGAACTGTCCCCGCTAGCAATATGTGACATGAATAAGAGCAGTTCTCTGCAGCGCTGGAGCTTCAGGCTGCTTGGATTCCCCAACATCATTTTATGTTCACTTTCTAATTTTAGGATTATTGATGCAATTTTATAGGCAAGATATTTTTTTCTTTAGTTAATGCTTAGGGTCTGGAAAACAAGACTGCTTCCTCTGGGAAAAAAAGCCACTCGTCTTCCCAAATTTGATCATTAGACTTCACCCTTGGTAGAAGGCTTCTGTCTTCTGAATGGCAGTGGAATAAGCAATGGTCTTGGCATCTTGACTTCTTATTCGTAGAAACATAACAATTACAGCTCATAAGGACCTCTGCAGGCCCTCTAGTCCTTCCCCCAGCTCTAAATGGGATCCACTATACACAAACCAATCATTTGAGATGTTTGTGTAATCTGTCCTTAAACCAATGAAGTTTCTCCAAGAGAGGCATCCTATCCTAATGCCTGTTCTATAGAGGATAGGCATCCTGTCCTAACACTCTCCTTACTGTTAGAGAGTTTCTCCTACTGTCTTGCTACAGACTAAGCCATCTCCCATAACTGTCCACTGTATCTACTATCCTCAGTAGATATAGTGGACAATTTTGGAAGCTCACCACTGCTACATTTTTTTAAATGTGTTTGAAGACTCGATGGTATCTCACGTCAGTCATCTTCTCTCTAGACCAAAGAAATCTATGCTTTCTGGACATGTCATTATTTTTCTTCAGTCCCTCACCAATTAGTCCAGATCTGTCCTGAAGCTCAGTACCCAGAACGGGTAGAGCAGGGTGCAACCTAGGCCATGGACTGGCTAGAAAGTTGCTTTAGATACGTGCCTTTGTCTTGTATACTGTCCCTAGTATGGATACTCACCTGTGGGCAGAAGCTGGGTCTAGTCATATTTTCCTACACATTTATTTTCATTAAAGGCTCCATGCCCTGGAACAAAACTGGATCTCCCTGGATTTCCCCCCAAACCCACACACACACTGTTCTTTAAACAAAGCAGACTATTTTGTCACCTAATGATGGAAACGACATCAAATTGTTTCCCAAATTTTCTTTCTCACAAACCAAGAAAAGGGAACACTTAATACAGTGAAAGGACAATGCATCAGAGAAAATCCTTTGGCACAGTGTATAATTTACCTGTGGTACTTATATGCCAAAACATTATTTAGAACTGAGCAGGACATCCTCACCCAAAAATTAATATTAGAATTAAATGGCTAATGAGGCGGCCAGCAGTCACAGTGGGTCAAGCGAATCTTTATATACGTTCATGGCAGCTTCGTTTAGGATGTCCAGGTCAAGCATCATTACTTTCCTATGCCACATTTTAGCTGGCTTTAAAATTATTTCTACTAAACAGATTTTAGTCCACTTGCTTGTAGCCTGGTATAGCCCATGTCTGATCGCTTTGTTACTTTCTAATGAATCAACACCAGAAGCACTTGAAGCTGGTTGAACAAAAATAAGCTTGATTGCTCCAGAACAGTTAAATGCAGTCTACACTCTGGGTCTAGCTTGGTACAAAAATAACTTTTAGTAAGCTTCTTTCCAAAGGAGATAGAAACATTTATTCATTGCGTATTATTCTCTTCTGGTTTAGGGGATGGGAAAGAGTGGCAAGGAACCTCTGATGTTGCCCCATCCAGCAGTGCCCGCTGTCAGAGGCAGGAGGTGGGATCAGATGTGGTGGGGCACAGAAAAGCTGCAGGACAGAGGAGCAGCCTCTGGTGCGGGGTGGTTGAGTCCCAGCAGCTGGATGCTCCACCAGGCATGGACCGAGGCACTCAACCACAGGAGAGAAACAACAGGGGAAAAATGGATGCATCTGTGTCAGGAGAAAAGAGGAGGTATAATGGAAAAAAAAGCAAAATGCCAGAAGAACTGCTACACAAAGTGAAATCCTAGCTCTGTTAAGTGCAAGTGACCAAGGTCCCGCTGACTTCCGTAGGACAAGGATTTTACCCAGGGGTTAAGAGGTGCAGCTTGAAACTCCCAGGCTAATTCAGAGCAGGCAGAAACAGAGAGGTCTGCTCAGGGCTGCAGTAACTCAGCCAGCAGCTGCCAGCTGAGAGCATTTCGCAGTGGGCATGACAGGTGCCGTAGTCTCCTTGTCATCATGTACTTTGTATCTCCAGTGATTATTTAGAAATCAATATACTGACATGTAAAGAAAAAGATATGTTCAACAGGACACTGGAATAGACATCAGAAGCTTCTTACACGTGAAGGCTCTTTTTTTAGACAGAACATATCTGACAGACAATGTGAACTCCATGGAGTCCAAGATTTTAGGGCCTGAAGGGAGCATTACAACCTTGTAGCCTGAACTTCAACATAAAATAGACTACAAAACTTCACCAGATAATTTCTGCATTAGGCCAATAGCTTCTGGATGAACTATAGATCATCTCTTAAAAAGACTTTCAGCCTTGATTTGAAGACTTGATGTGACAGAGAGAATCTACAACATCTGTGGTTAGGTAGCTCTAGTCACTCCTCGTGTCTCAGCAGTTTTTATTAATACAGCAAGTGTATATTCTTGTCATATTAGCATTATCATGTCCTATATTCATCTATGGAGCAACATATGGTGGAAGGATAATGTGAAAATGCCCAGTGCCTGTGACTTCAGTAGACCACCACTGCTCCCCAAAGTTAAAGAACACAGCTAAAATAAAAACATACTTTTATTCAAAGTATTTTTCCCCATATAGGATTTGAAAGGAGGTAGGCAGGAGCTGCATGGACATAGGCAGGAGCTGCGTGGCCACTTCCACTGGGAGAACATGCAGAGGAGACCAAGACAAGTGAGACTGTGCTGGAAGGACCCAAAAGCCATTGTGGAGGAGACTGAAGAGCACAGGGAGATCAGCCCTGTGACCTGTTGGTGTGAACCCACTGAAGTTTGTCTAGACGAAGGGCAAGGCAGCTCTGAACCGGGTGCTGAAAAAAATGACACACAACACGCTTATGTGATAGAAATGGAGAAGTGACACTTCTTTGCAGAGTGAGGGAGTGATGATAAACATTGCTTCTACTGGGATTCAGGATGTCCATGGACACAGAAGGAGGCTGGGAGAAAGTCAAGACTGGATGAAGAACTAAGTCAGCCCAACATGTGTGCCATGGATGAAGGACAGATTCGCAATATGTCCTTCATTTCCTAATTTCCTATGTCCTGGTTTCAGATGGGATAGAGTTAATTTTCTTCTTAGTAGCTGGTAGAGTGCTGTGTTTTGGATTTAGGATGAGAATAATGTTGACAACGCACTGATGTTTTGGTTCTTGCTGAGTAGAGTTTACACTAGTCAAGGACTTTTCAGCTTCTTGTGCTCTGCCAGGTGCATAAGAAGCTGGGAGGGAGCATAGCTAGGACAGCTGACCCAGACTGGCCAAAGGGCTGTTCCATACCATATGACGTCATGCTCAGTATATAAGCTGGGGGAAGAAGAAGGAAGGGGGGACGTTCGGAGTGATGGCGTTTGTCTTCCCAAGTAACCATTACGCGTGATGGAGCCCTGCTTTCCTGGGGATGGCCGAACGCCTGCCTGCCCATGGGAAGTAGTGAATGAATTCCTTGCTTTGCTTTGCTTGTGCGCGCGGCTTTTGCTTTACCTATTAAACTGTTTTTATCTCAACCCATGAGTTTTCTCACTTTTACTCTTCCGATTCTCTCCCCCATCCCACCAGGGGGGAGTGAGCGAGCGGCTGTGTGGTGCTTAGTTGCTTGCTGGGGTTAAACCACGACACCTCTATAGCCTGGCAGTGCTCAGAGCATTAACTTCGTATGAGCTACAGTGTTTGCTTCAAATCACCAGTCAAGGGGGCACAAAATGATAGAGGTGACACATGCTGTGGAGCCGACCTCAGGCTGATGGGCTTGTCAAGTTGGGCTCTGTGGCAGTACTGCTTGAGCTAGAAAATGTTGTCGTACTCAAATAACCCACACCCCTGTACCTGTCCTTGGGAAGGGATGCAGAGCTAGGTCTGAAGGAAAAAGGGGAGGAAGGGTGGTGCACAAAGAGCAATGAGAACATGGGCTCAAGTTGAGAAGCAGCCCCTGTGCATCGCTACACCCTGCGTGAGCCCTGGGCAGTTCTTCAGGCAGAGCCACAGCGTGCACCTCCTCACACCCATGCTGGTACCAGAGGTAGTTGCAAAATTTCAGAGGGCTTCAGACCTGGTCGTCTGGGTTCTGCAGCAGGCTGCAGCTTGGGGCCATGTAACCCAGATAGTGCAGAGCTGAATCAGAGATGTGTGGGGAGGAGCCATTTCTGGAGAAATTTGAATCAGTTCCTGGAGAACTTGAGAATTAAAGGAATAATCAGAATAAAGTTCTGAATAATTTATTGGCAACCTGATAGCTTCACTTTTTACCCAACAGACCCAGTCATGCTGAGGCAGGGTTTGTGTAACTCCAGGCTGAACGCTGGCGAAGGAAACCGCATACCATACCCGGGGAGCCCCAGCGGGTTGGGGCAGAGGACAAACCATGCATTAGCTAACACAGAAAAGACACAACCAAGGTTTGAGGTGGTGGGATGGCTTGTGGTGACACTGTCAGGGCCTGTAGCGCAGCCTCCCCACCTTCTAGGAGTGAAGCTGCTACGCAAGGTCACTCACTGATAGAGGCTGTTGTTAGGAAAGACCTGGAGGGAGCCTCAGTAGGGGTTCCCCCCTCCTTTGCTTGGCAGCTGCTTTTAAGCTGAGGCTCATTCCTGGCTCCTGCCTGAGCTACACCTCAGCCATGCCTGTACCTGGCCAGGTACCCCACTCATCTGGACCCCTACTTGGCTTCCTGGCTTGAACTGGGATCTGCCTCATCTCCATCAACTTGTCTGGTGATCTGGACTGCTGGCTAATCCTGGCTACTGCCCACAAACTGCTCTGCTTGCCTTGCTCAGGTATGGTGGGACGGGGCCCTGGCTGGGGGGATCCTGCCCCGATGGCTGTGTTATCACTCTTGGCTCACGGCTCCCTGTCCCTTACGGAGCAGCTGGCCCCCGCAGTGCCCTGGCAGCCTTCATTCACCTCTTATGAACCATTGCCACCACTGTGGAGACACGAGTCGCTTTACAGTCACGGCTGGGAATATCTGAAACGCCAAGTTGGTACATGACTCCCTCGCAGCTCTGACAGGAGGCGGCCTCAGTAATACTGCCATTGGGGTGGCGGTGCCCTTGGTTTGCTGAGGAAAGGCGTGATATCCAGCATCTGCAGCAGCCCCAATCCTTTGGCAGGCCAAGACTCTAAATCAGGATTCCCAGAGTATGCAGGACACGGCCCATGGGCAGTCCAAAAAACCTGTGGCCATCCTGGACAGATCCCCCTGATTTTGGAGACAGTTCCCAGCCCTCACTGTGCCATCAGGCACCAGACACTGCAGAGCCTCCTCCAGAGACCAGGAGAGCCTCCCCTTCAGAGGAAGGCAGGAGCCATGGGGCCTGATGGACCACCTCACTGGCCTGCAAAGCTGAGAAGAGGAGGAATGGGGAAATGCTTCCCCTCGGAGCTGAGGTGGAAGATGGGCTTTTTGTGCCGATCTGGAGCTGCAGTCCCAGCCCCAGCTTGGTGTCCCACTGATTAACTGGCCACCATGAACAGACCTCAAGTTGCTGTGGACTATTTACAACTATCAAGGTACATGTCGTGGTGGAGCTGTTGCCTCAGCTAGAGTGAAACAGGGGATGCCTTAGGCTTTCTCTTAATTTAATGTCTTTGGCTGGGGTAGGGCTGGCAGGGACGAGGTGTGTGGTATCTTGCCCATGGGTGGTGAAAGGCGCTCTCAGTCCCTGTAGAACCGTGTGGCTCAGAAACTGTCCTGATGGGCAGGGGTGTCCAGAGAGCCCAAGCAGCTGTTTCACCACCTCTGATGGCGTGAAGCTGGACGTTTCTCCAAAATACAACACTTCCAGCTCAACGCTTTCAAGGAACACAGCTCGGCTTTAATCCTCAGGTTTCCTCCGTGCACCCTTCTTTCCCTGCTGACCGTATTTATCTCAGAATACCGGACAAGCAAGAAAGCCGGAGACGCCGGCGTCTTCCTACGCGGCTGTTTGCGCATCTCTCCTCGGGGCCGGTGCCCGGCGCCGGGCAGGGCCAGGCTGGAGCCGTGTTTACGCGAGCACGGGTGCCTCCATCCCCCCTAGCCCCACCTCCCCCAGCAGGGCTGGAGGCGAAGCGGGGCCGGGGCCTGCCCCGCCGGGGCGGCCCTTCTCGGCTCGGGGGCGGGCGGCGGCCCCAGCCCGCCGGCGGGCACCGGCCCCAGCCCGCCGAGCAGCGGCCCCGCCGCCGCCGGTGCCGGCTTTTTGGCATCCCTAATCGCGGCTGGCCCCTGTGATTGGCTGCGCGGCTCTGACCCCGCTCGGGCTCCCGGCTGGGCGGATAAAAGGGGCCTGAGCCGGGGGCTCCCAGGCATTCCCGGAGCGGGCACCAGGGACCGCCGGCCGCAGCATGACGGGCAAAGCGGGCGCGGCGCTGGCCCCCAGCCTGCCCGGTAAGCCCAAGCCCGACGGCGCGGCCGCCGCCCCCGCCGCCGCGCCGCCGCCGCCTCCGCCGCCCCCCGCGGCGGGGGCCAAGCCCAGCTCCGGGCCCACCCCTCCCCGCTGCACCGGCTTCGGCATCCAGGAGATCCTGGGTTTGAACAAGGAGCCGCCGTCGCACCCTCGGGCCGCCCTGGACTCGCTGCCCGCCGGGCACCTGCTGGCGGCCCGCTCCGTGCTCAGCCCCGCCGGGGTGGGCGGCGTGGGCATGGGGCTGCTGGGGGCCGGCGGCATCCCCGGCTTCTACACCCAGCCCACCTTCCTGGAGGTGCTCTCCGACCCCCAGAGCGTCCACCTGCAGCCCCTGGCCCGGGCCCCCGGGCAGCTGGACAGCAGCCAGACGGCCAGCTCAGGTAGGCACGTCCCCGGCCCCCGGGGACCCCGCCGCGCCCCGCCAGCGCCGCCGCCCGCCCCCGGCAGCCGCCGGCACCCCGCGCCCCGGCGGGAGGCCCCGTGCCCGGCGGCGGGAAGGCGATTTCGTTTCGGTCCCGAGGAGGAGGAGAAGGGCGGGCGGGCGGCACCGCATCTCCCCCCGTCCGGGGCTGCGGCCGCGGTGCGGTGGCGTGGCCGGGGACGCCTGGCCCGGGGGTGCGCGGAGCCCCGGCGGAGCGGCCCCCCCGCCGCCCGGGCGGCCCCAACTCGTTGCCGGGAAATTAGGGGCCGCTCGGCATCCCTGTCCTAGACGGCAGCAGCCACCCGCAACCCTGCCCGCAGGCCCCGCTCCCAGGCCGCCTCGGGTCCCCGCGGGACTGCAGGCAGCAGCGCCCGGTCCCGGCCCCGGGGGCAACCCCCAGCCTCCTCCCGGGAGCGGCCGGAGCCGGCCGGAGCGGCGCGGTGCCGGCCCGGGCGGTGCCCGCAGCACGGCCCGCGGGGCAGCGCGGCGCCGGGGCCGGGCGGGTGGCGAGGCGCCGCGGGCAGGAGCGGGGCCGGAGCGCGGCCGGGTGGCGGGGCCAGCCCCGGCCGCCGCGGGGCACAGCGGCGCGCATCGAAATGCGGGTCCCGGTTCCGTCCCCGGGCTGCTCCTTCGGGGGGAAGGCGGCGCCGCCCCGCCCTTAGCACCCCCCGGCCCGGGCACCCCTGGGGAGCGGGGGGCCGCGGGCAGGCACCAGCTCTTCCCGGGATTTTTTTTTTTCCCTGGTAGCTCCATAAACCTCTATTTTTTTTCCTCCCCGCTCCGGTGTTTCTGCGGGGAAGCCCGGGATCCCCGGTCTGGGGCAGGCGGCCGCAGGTGCCCGGCCGCGGGGAGGGGGCTGCAGCTCCCCCATTTTCCTACGGTTTTGTTGAGCCTGCCGGGCTCCGCATTTTAGCAGCGCGACAACAGCAGCCCCAGGAAACGATTCCGGAGGAGAGAGGGGAGAACGAGAGCCCGGTCCCGGCCCGGAGCCTTCCCTGGCGGGGGTGGATCGCTCCGAGCCGCTCGGACCGGGGCTGGGGCCGGGGCCAGGACCGGGAGCAGCGCTGGGGCCGCGCCGGGCTGGAGGGAGCGGCCGGCGGCGGGCCCCGTCCGCGGCGCGATCGCAACGAAACCTTCGGCCGGAGCCGCCGGAGGGAGCGGAGCCGCCGGGCCGGGCCCTGCCCGGGGGTCCCCGGCCGGGAGGGAGCCCCAGCCCACGGCCGCTGCCTGTCTCTCCGCAGATTCCGAGGATGTCTCCTCCAGCGACCGGAAAATGTCCAAATCCTCCCTAAACCAGAGCAAGAAACGAAAGAAGAGGCGGCACAGGTAAGCGAGCGGCCGCCACCCCGCCGGCTCCCGCCGCCCCCCTCCCCAGGGCACCGGGCACCGGCAGCGCCGAGCCCCGGCGGCCCCGAGCCGCGCCCGCCCCGCTCCGGCCCCCGGCACCGGCCGCCGGAGAGCCCCGCCGCCCCTGCGGCTTCTCCTCCGGGCCCTTTCCTTTTTTCTTTCTCCCCGTCCAAAATAAATCGGATTTGGGGACGTGCCTATAGGGAGCGGGGGAGCGGGGGGATTGGCCACGGGTGTCATTTTATTTAATTTTTCTGGCTGCGGATCCAGGTATCCCGAGCCGCAAACCCGAGCAGCCCCTGAGCATCTGGGCAGGATGCGGATCACCAGTGTTCAGGGGGAAAAAAATCATCAACCTGTCCAAAACTGAAGCAGTTAAATAATCAAAACCGTTCCCTGCTCTGCATATAGCAATCTTAATATTGGCTATCAGCAAGGGACAATTTCTATCAATGATTTAAATATTTTATATACTTATAAATAAATGCTTTGCCAATAGATTAAATAGTTGGGAGTCAGACACAGCCTGCAGAGAAGCTGAAGAAGGCTGGAGAATTGCTTAAGGAGATGAAGATCCACTTTGGGAGCTCTGGAGGGGGTTTGGTTTCCCCTCGGGAATGGTCAGGGGAATAGACTTTGCCTGACTTCTCCCACAGTTAAAATGGAGTTGGATTGTCTGCGCCTTATAAACAGAAACGAAAAATCCCGTTCTGAGTTCTGGCATTGCTGTGGCCGGAGAGTCAGGACAAAGGAAGGCCAGACACCATCCACCGAGGGTGATTTAGGAATAATTAAATCAATCCTGCCACGATGCAGGAAGGGTGGATTAAAAGATGCCCCAGTGAAAGCTTAGCAGGATGCAGGGTGGAAGGAGACGGACTATCCCAGGAGACGTCCTGCTATTCATGCAACAGGAGGCTTGCTCTGGAGGGCTCATCCCAAACCTGCGGTCCCTCCCCAGGCAGATGCTCCCAGTTCAGGTGCTCTGGAGTAAATACGGGTTCATTTTCTTTGTGGACTGGACAGGGCTGGGTGAAAACACAGTAGGGGCTGGTGTACAGGTCAGGGTCTGGGTGGGAGAGAGGAAACGAAATTCGGATTCGTTTTATTTTAGTTCTAAACAGCAACAAACCTGCAGCATTTAGCTGTAGTTGTATATTCTGTACTAAATGGTTAAGACCTCTAGTTGTACCAGGAACGGGCTGGGAGATGACAGGCCAGTAGTTCGCAGATATCTGCAGGATAGAAACACCAAAAGGGAGAGTGGGTTGTGTATTGCAAAAGAGACAGGGGCTACCCAGGGACGAGAGCTAAAAGGGGAAAACTTCAGCTGAATGTCAGGCAAAACCCTCCTGCCGGTGAGCCTTGCTGGGCTTCGGCGCTCTGGTCAGAGGAGGGTGGAGCGGAATGCTTGAAATCTAAACTGGATCAAAATTGGAATAATTTTTCCTGTGGTCCCAGAGAGAGAAAATACACGAGTTAATGTGCCTCTGCTGTCCCTAGAGTTCACAGATTTGTCGGAGCTGAAGGAAAACTGTTTGAAAAGAGAATGGATTTAGGAGTGAATTTAAAGAAGGATCTGATTGCAGGCAGGTCCCTTGCATTTGCATGCTGCTTTTGTTAGTAATGTTATTGATCTGGTGGAATCCTTCCGATTCTGAATAGCGGAGGATATTTCTGAGATTTTTCTGTTTATGCTCTCTGGAATTGTAGGGCTTTTCTGAAATTCGGATGTATTTTTGAAAAAGACTTTTTTTTTCCTCTTTCCTTCCCCCTTCTGGGAGCTACATGTTTCTTAGATTAATAATATATTTATACATTTACTTTGAACAAAGGCTGCAATTCGTTGTTTTTTTGTTTGGTTGTTTGGGGTTTTTTTGCCATTGGAGTGTTGTTAGTTTTTATCGAAAATTGTGTTTTGTGTACTGGAGAGGGGTTGGAGGGTGGGAGTTTTAACCCTCGGGGGAGTGGAAGTGGTCCAAGACCTCTCATCCATCCCCTGGAGAAGGTCTTTCATCCGTCTCAGCTTTCCAGCTGCTGATTTTTCAATCTGGTTGTCCCGAGCTGAGAACTGGCTGCGCAGAGGCAGGTTGGGCTGCCGCCCGCCCAGGGCGGTCCAGGAGGATTTCCAGAGGATAATGGGGTAATGCAAACTGGCAGGGAGCAGCTAATGGGATATCGGAGTGGAAGCAAGCAGGGTAAAGGCAGAGGAAGGGAGCTGGCCCTGGCTCTCATAGGGAAGGACTGGTGAAAAGCAGTGGGGAGCAGAGTGGATAAAACCTTTGGAGGATTCAGCTGAGGACCGGGGCTCCAGGGGAGGATTATTTGCTCGTGGAGATTGAAGACGCTAAGGACCAGCAGCTGGGGAAGGGCTCAGCACCTCTCCACGTGGGGTGCTGAGGGGATGCCGCTTTATCTCAGCGTCACTACCAAAGGGTTAAGAAACCTCTGGATGCAAGAGGAGGAGGGGGGTGGTTTTAAGCCAGGCCAGGGGTGGGTGCACTCTCCTGTCAGAGAGGGGTGAGGGATAGGGACACCCGCAGGATCCTCACAACAGGCGGCAGGGTCTGAGATGTAAGAGCAGCTGCCATCGCTGTGTGCTCGCTGCTGGGGAGGGAGCGTCTCCGGAGGGAAGTCCCTAAAGGGAAGGTGATTTGTAACTGTTTAAAGCGCTGTCTTCTGGCATTTTCTGGTTCTCCTTTCACCCTGGCACTTGACCTTTCGTGCGCAGAAACACAGGAGATGGGGGAGAAAAGCTATGCGTTATCAGGTTACCCACGTTTCTGTAGCTTCTGTGTCCATTTCTCTGACTCTTCATGATCTTTGCTGCTTCTTCTTCTTATATTTTTTGATCAAAGAGTTTTACTCCCCTCAGGACAATCTTCACATCCTACCAACTGGAGGAGCTGGAAAAGGCCTTCAATGAGGCCCACTATCCTGACGTATATGCTAGAGAGATGTTGGCCATGAAAACAGAGTTGCCAGAAGACAGGATACAGGTAATCATATCTCTCAGACCCCCTTATCCTGCCCCCCTCAGCCGTGTTCATCCCTCCCTGAAGAAAAGGTAGCAGCATGGGAAGGCTGACATTGCTCTGAATAAACCTCCCTGGGCTGTCCACTCCCCTGCTCTTGATGAGTAGGTAGCCAGATCAGCTGTTCTTGGCAGATTTGTGTTTGGTGTTTGTATGTCAGCATGTGCTGTACGTGGCGTGTTGTACTGATGATTCGGGGTGTGTAGAACAGAGGGAATCCTAAATCATTGAAGAGGAACTGGTGTGCAAGGAAAGACCGTAGCATTTCGAGGTCTCGGTGGTACAGGCAAGAAGAGAGCCTCCCGGAGACGGGGTCTGGGTGGGCAGCGTGGGAGGGAAAGAGCTCATCTCTGCTCCTTCAGGCGCAGGAGGATGCGCAGGGATGGCGCAGGCAGCTAGGACCACAGTGTGGGAATGATGAGTGAGTCCCAGTGAGGTGTTTGCACTGTCTTTGCACTTTCACTGTATTTGCCTCCTCAAGTGAAGCTTCCCTGAAAGAGTCTGGGGATATTTTTTTGTTAATGATTTTTGATGTTTGGGGTTTAATTGCATGCCAGTCCTGTCGTGCCTCTGTGAGGAGGTAGAAGGAGGCTGTGTGGAGTATCACCGCTGTGTGGTGAATCCTCCGGCGGTCAGGAGCAGCCTGAGCCACAGGGCAGTGCCAGCACCAGCCTTTGGCGTGCATGGCAGCCAGCATGGAAGCAATCATTACAGCCCAAAAAGACGGAGAAGACTTAGAGCTGCTGTGTACAGTGTGGGAGGCACAATGGGCTTGGACAGACCAAACATGACATTCACAAGGGTGGCTTCCAGCAGCTTCTCTCCAGCTGCCTCCCTCCTCCCCATGCCCCACTCCCACCAGGTTGCTGCACAAGGCACAGGGCTGTAATGGCCAAGCCTTGAGCCCATTTTTGCTGGTGCAGGTGATGTTTCTTCGCTGGC
Source organism: Platalea leucorodia (assembly GCF_965183815.1). NCBI lineage: Eukaryota > Metazoa > Chordata > Aves > Pelecaniformes > Threskiornithidae > Platalea > Platalea leucorodia. The sequence goes on along the minus strand of NC_138829.1, from coordinate 27,067,247 downwards.
TGGGGGTTAAACTGGCCTGGTCCCGCACAGTGGCAGTGGCTGCCGCTGTGGCTGGTGCATAGCAGTTTCTACAAGAGGCATTGGCGTGAGTGCTATGTGGTGTTGGGAGGGTCTGGTTTCCTCCTTCTGCCCGGTCCCTCATGCATGCCCAGCACCCGCCGATCTGTTCCCTCAGCCTGTGCTCTTTCTTTGCTAAAGAGACAGCCCAGGAGACGGCTCCCTCGTGGGTTTGGAAGGTAGCTCAGAGGGCACTTAGGAAGATAACGCTGATGCTGGAAGCTGCTGAGGCATGACCCTGTGCAGGGACAGGGAGATCCTCCCAAACAAAAGTGCTGCACTTTCTCCCTCAGTCCTGAGCCCCCGCTCACTGCCCTCATTCTTGTGCTCAATCAAGAGTGACATTTTTATAAAAGCAAGTTGTGCTTCTTATCCTGTTGTGCTGGCAGGACTCCTGCTGACCTAGCAGCTTGTAGATAGCCTGCATGCTGACAGGATTTCCACTGGTCTTCAGAAATAACGGCCCGTCATCTGAAATCCTACCTGCCGCATTAGGATTTTGCTCTAAGCAACAGGCCCTGATGCTTTCCCTCTAGAGAGAGTGAGCTAGATGGAGGGTCACTTCTCCACTTGTGACGCTGTAGGACATCAAGTCAAGAGGGGAGAGACCTGTTGGGAGTTTAGTGCTGCCTGCGCTCACCATCTGATGCTGGGCTGGAAGGAAGATCCTTTGATTTCCCATAAAGGACCTTTTCAAAGACAAGGTTGATCTAGTGGCACAGTATATGTTGAACCGCAAAGGCACCATTTCTCTGGCCAGAGCTGAGGGCCTTCCCTATGGGTGAGGCGGAAGGAGGTGTTATGGCAGTCAGTGCAGAGCTGGACTCTGCAGGTACTGCTTCAGCATCTGGAGCACCCTTCTAGTGCTGAGACTCAGTGTTTTATCTGACTGGGGAGTGAAACAGTGGCTAATGTATCTTAGCTATGACTGACTTGCTGCCAGCATGTCATTCTGCAGCTGGCTCATGAACAACTGCCTACTCTTCCTGTACTGCAGAGTTTTTAAACCTAGGAGTGCTCCTTACTGTGACCCCTCTGTCCTAGAGATCAGGTTAGACTTGGACAGCAGAAGCACCCTGTGGTGTGGCTGTTCTGAACATCAAGTGTTGCTAATGGCACATGTATTCCAGGAGAAAGTGCTTGTGCGTAACACTTTTGCTCATCATGAAAGGGGAAATCATGAGGAACAGCAGAATTTCTGTGGCATCTGTTGTGTGAGAGCATGAGCACCCTGCCAGGGTGAGCATCAGGGTCACACAGAAGTCCCGAGCACTGCTGATCTTCCCAATGGATCAGCACCCAATTGTCCCTTACCACATATTCTGTTAAGTTTCCTTGTCCATACTTTTTTGTGTGTCACAAGCCATGACAAGATGATTCCCAACCCTGGTCATGCTTCTTGATATTTCACCTCATGTTCCATTTCAACTTTAGCCCCTTTTGTATGAGCCTAATTCTTTCCCCCTTGTTATGATGTTCACACTCTTTAAATAAATCTAAGCTATTTCTTCTCCTGGTCACTTTTAGTTTTCATCATTGCTTAAGCAAGCTGTGAAGATCTTTTCTTAAATCATTCTTCATAAATCACATGCTAGTCTCTTAATCATATGGTTTGTTCTTCTGTGAAGCCCATCCTGCCTGTCAGTCTTCCTGGAGAGAGGGGACCACATGCCTACAGCTGCACACCGGCTGTGTTCACCCCAGTTCAGCTGGACTTCAGAGTCCTTACAGAAAAAGCCTCAGATTAGCACTGGTCTACTTGCTTCCTTATTTATTTCTTTCTATTTATCTAGTTCAGTCACTTCAAGTTTTTTTAGACAGATTTTTTTTATGCTCAGGATTTTCCCTTCGGTGTTCTGGGTTTCATACGGCATTTTATTAACTTTGAACGGCCCTACCAGCTTTGACACTGGCAGGAGGTGGATGTTAGAGAAGAGTATGAGAGCAGGGCAGCTGTTTAGTGATACTTACTGAGTACTTTGACAGCTTCCTGGGATTTTGAACACATGTAAATATCTTAATATCTCGCAGCAAGAAGTTCTGCAGTAGAACTGCACGAGTGGAGTGAAGTAAATCTATTAGCATCATTTAATGCCCCTTGGAAGAGACAGCTGACAATGAATCTTTATTCCCTTCTTCATAATATTTATAATTTCAAGTCATCATATTTTTTTTCCTTGCATGAGTTTCTAACTGCTCAAGGGAGCTCTATATTTTTGCATTTTCATTGTAGCTTGCAGTTCCTCCCATCTTTCGACATTCCTCTGTCCCTCTTGTAGGTCATTAATGGAAGTGTTTTCTAAGATTGTTGTGAGCATCACATGCTGTGGACTTTCACAACATTTTATGTGGGTTCCCACTGGATCCACACCTAAGAGTGATATCCACCCCTTATTTTCATTCATGGAATTATTTCTCAGGAGGTAGTAGTCAAAGAGAAAGTAAATCACCTATGAAATTCAATATGAAAGTGAAATTCAAAGAGTGCCATTGAGGGAATGATATATAGGAACTGCTTGCCTGTAAAATCTTCAGCAGAACACTACAAATAGCCATCAGAGGCCAAGAAAGTTATTGGTTTGAGAGAACATTGAATTCAGGAAAAAATATTCAAATCCTCCATTTAAAGAGAAGATGAACGTGCATTTTTTTTTTCAAGGCAGCACTCTTTCACATTGCATGCATCTTCCTCCCGTATTGAGCTGGCTGCTCCTGGAAGGAACATGAGCATCTTCCTGTTGGGCAACGTGGGAAAAGAATTTAATTTTCCTGGTGAGACACTTTGCACAACTCAGACCAGATGTCACTGTGGCCATTTTGCAAGATACTTGAAAAAGACTACATTAATCAATGTATTTGAAAGAATATTCAGAAGAGTTGGAGTGCCGCTATTAGAATAAATGCAGACCATTCTGTAAAATCCAGGTGAGGTAAGTAGATTCCTGCGGGGAAGTATATCCTTAATAGACAATTTGAAGTATTCAAAATGGCCTCAAGCTGACAAGTATTCTGACACCTGACTTAAATCAGCGTGTTTCTCATAACAGATACCCTTAAGTGTAGATTTTAGATAAGTTATCCCTATTGAATTTATTAATGTGTGACAGTTCCAAACTTTAAACACCAGTATCTACAATATTAAAGTTCAGTAACAGTTTGATTTGGGATTATTGAAATGACTATGTGTGTTTGTCATTACAGTATGTCTCCTACTGATCAAACAAATCAATTAATCAGTTCAGTATTTCCCAGAAATAAGATCCTGCCTGCCATTGTGGGGACACTAGATTCACCTTTTAAGGGAACTTATAAATTAAAAATGAGAATAAAAGTGCTAAAAATTGTCAGTTCTTGTTGTTAAATAATTGCATGGTAGTTACGTGGATGAATAATTTTGGGACAAATAAAATTGCTCACGTAAGCAAAGGGAACACCAAGGAGATGCTGGTGCCATGTGTGAGGAGTGGGGGTTGTCTGTGTATCCAGCAAGCTTTGTCAGGCAGCTAAGAGGTCAATTTTGGCTAAAAACGAAACAAAGCCAACTAAAACTCTAATTGAAAATTTATTGTTTTAGCTGCTATCAGATTAACATATTTCAGTATCACTGTGTAGCCCCTTTAGGAATTGAATGGGGATGGAGGAATCAGGAGGGGGGTCATTTGGAGGGAAGCATTCCTACCAAGTGAATTTTTCCAGAACAAGAGACTTGCCTTGTTTCAGTTTTGCAAAAATGTTCTGTATTTAGAGGTGAATGTAATTTGGAAAGGCCTGAGGAACCTGTATTGCACTGAGCGGGAGCTCAGGAGTGAATCCACAGAGTCCCCTCAAGAAACATGATAGAAAGTGTGAAGGAAAAATTGGCTTTATGCAGCTTTAGCAGCCCTGGCTTCTCCCCCTCCCGCCAGCTTTTTTTGCTTGCCGCAGAGCATTGAATTGTAGACCTAATCCCACGGTGTAAGTGTGGAAGGAGGATGATTGCTCCATGCAGTTGCTGACCTTTCCTGAATCTGTGCCTGGAATGGCCGCCAAGGGATTTCTTAGTGCTGCAGAAAGTAGTGGTGGTGGTGGTGGTTTTTCCTAAGCTTATGCTTGTCACTATTACTGTCAATAAGTGAGGACCTGTCTGTTCTTGCTATAACTTTGGGGGACTCTCACACTTAGAAGAGAGAAGGGCCAGCACGAGGCACAGTGCCAGTGGGTTCCCACCCATATCTCTATGCAGCACGTTCACAGAGGTCACGTAGCTGGGAGGGAAATTACCAGAGCAATTAGGGTGGTTGGGAGTAGATTACCAAGGTGATGGAGAAGCTGAAAGTGTTGCTGCTGTGTGAGCCAACCATTTCAATATCTTAATTTTTTTTAAGAACCCTGCGAGAAGTTAATAATGAAATAGAGCTGAGCAGCTAGTGCTGGCTACCTTTGCCAATAATTCCTGAGCACTGGGGCAAGCCACAGCAGTGTGATACCATATAAGTGTCATTAACTTCCCCTATGCTTTTAGAAATGTAGGAAGTGTACAAGTGAGAGTAATAAAACTAATCAAACTTACTGGCTTGGTGAGAATATTATTATGAGTGTTTCTCGTGGCGTATGGTGCATCTCTGCCTCCATGTCTTTAATTGGTATGTGAGGAGTTCATCCACTTTGCTGCCTCTTCAATAACATGCTTGTTTAGTTGATCTAAATTCATATTAATTTCCATTTTTCAATTAAGAGTTGTTTAATTTGGCCCTTTCTGTAATGGAGTGTTTTCATTACCCTTTATCTATGGCCTGTTTTCAGTCCATGTGCTAGAACTTCGTTTACAAGTTAATTACCAGAGCTGCAAACAGAGGGGCTGGGTGATGACCAAGAGCAGGGGCCCAGGCAAGCCTTCCCAAAGGGATTACTGTCTGAAAAGTCTTACACCGCATGTCTTTGGACAGAGGAAGAAAATGTGGCAGGAGACAGGAAGGAAAACGGAGGGCCAGGAAGATCTCTTCAGATTACTGTGAAGTGGGGACTCTCCTGCTTGTTGCTAGACCATGCAGGTTACCTGCCCAGCTTGTGGGATTTACCCTGGTACAGCTGGGGCTGTAGGTGCAGTTTAAAAGGTGTTTTTTAGTGCAGATGGAGGTATAGAGGTATACCGGGTACCTTTTTATCCATCTATGTGCAGTCCCTGAGCTGCTTCAGCTACTGGCCAATTTTCTAAATGGGACAGAAAAACAAATAGAACCAAGCTTGCCTGTCCTTGCCTTCTGCTCTGTTCCTTGCAAGATGTTTATGGCTGTCACAGCATAAGGGACTGTGATTTCGGTGTGCTCCTCCACAGTATCGGGAGGGAAATGGGGCTTTGCAGTGACAGCTCCTTCCTTGTTCTCTCCATGGTTTGGAGACACCATCAGCAAGGGTCAGATACCTTCAAGTGTTGGGGTACTTAAGCTCCCTGCGAGAGGAAAGACAGGCAGGCAACAAAATATGCTGTAGCCCATTGCTGTGGAGTGCTTTGGCAAAGACTTTTCCCATCACGGCCAGGAGAATGAGGAACGGCTCTGCAGGCTTAATGCCAGGCTGTGACAACTCTTCCCTGCATTTATCCTCCTGTTTTCTTAACAACAGTAGGTTAAGGGTAGCACTTCTCCGAGTTAGCTTAGGCACTGTGGTTCCTTGATCACTGAAGCTCTTCTGGAAATGCTACCCTAAATCCCTGTGCTGGGAACATTTGCATTCACTCCTTCTTTTAATGATGGACTCCCTTTTCTCTCTTCTGATACCACTGCAGTTTTTCACAACTGATTTTTAAAAAAATAATTGGGCAGCCCAGCAAGTTCAATAGTTAATTCCGCTCCAGCCTTAGGATGCCTGGCAGAGGAACCAGCTGGTGGTTGTGTATTCAGGTTTTCCTTTAATGACCCTTTATTATAAAGTTTTCCTCCTTTCCTGACTTTGAATAGAGATTTTTTTAACAGTTCAATAACACAGGCACTTTAGAGACACAGTTAATTTACTCTCCCCTTTATTTCTTAATGGATCTATTTTTCTCTATTGTGTTTATCTTTTACCCTGATAGATCTCAACAAGTTCTTCTGATTCTTCTCTGGCAGCATGAACCTCCTCTGCCTTTTCATTGCCCTTCTTTGAGGGTGTTCTGCGAGCCAGGTTTTGCACAGGCCTGTGCAGTGTTGAGAAGTCTAGCCCTCAACAGACATACAGATGGCCCTGATCTCCACATGTGTGAGGCTGGCAGGTCCTTCTGTGGAGCAGAAAAGAGGAACGGAGTTGGAGAAGAAACTGTTGCTACAATACCCTGCAGCAAAGGTGGCTTCCCGAGACCACCTTCATCAGAAGCTGCGAGAAAGCATTAGGTGCTCTTCTGTCTACTCAGTGGCATTGCCCTGGGAGCAGCAAGAGGTGTTCAGTTTAGGACCTGCCTGGTGTGAGAAGCACAGTTTGCTCCCTACTTTCTGTTTCAGTGGGTTTCTGTTAGGCTCCCAACTGTCTGAGCAAAGGCAGAGCTGAAACTTCGGCTGGTAGCTACTTGAGCTTTCAGCTGTGGCTTTCTCTCCAAATTCATAGCAAGGAAATGCAAGTGAAGCATTGCTTATACCTGGTCACCTTCCTGTGACTTGTATAAAGGCCCATGGCATGCATGTTGCACATTTGTAAACACGGGGATTATGTCCTCTCCATGGTCTCGAAGTAGCCTACTGACTGACTCCTGCCTGGCTGTTGGAGCTGACCTGCTGCAATGTGGATAAGCAGCAGCACTTTGCCAGGCTGGGTTAGCCCCTACCCGTGTTTTTCAGCCAGGGCAGTGCAGCCAGGCTGCCCACCCATGCCTCTGGGAAGCTCTGGCTCACCTCCAGCTGCAGGGTCCCCAGGGTATGCCACTGGGGGAAGTACCTTCTCATCCGTGCTACCCTTTCCTCTCTAAAGGCACTGCTTGGCTCACCCAGAGGGAGGCTGAACTGTGAGTCTTGCTGGGAAACAACCCCTTGGAAGGATCTAGCCAACCCATACATGTAAATGTGCATGATGAGCATCCGTGCCATTCACTGCTCTTAGCCAGACATGCCGGTGATGTCCGTTCCAAGATAACTTGGTTTATGTACATCAGGTGTTTCTGACATCTCTAGGTCCCTTTGTATCTTGGCTTCACTGCCATCCTTCCAACTCAGAGTCCTCCATGACTGTCACTACAGCACCTCACCATTTGTTAGTTGATTGGATCAACTTGCTGAGCTTATATGAAGACCATGACTGAGATCAAGGCTTCAGTGGCTAAGTGAACTTTCTCCTTTTGGTTGTCAGTCCAAGTTGCTGCATGGAAACTTATTGCAACATGTTACAACATTTTACAATACATAACACATTTCCATAGATATCTTCCAGCTAATGCTTCAATGCACCAAGAGTTTCCGTGCATTGGTGAGCGCACACTGTAGCCCTCAGTGGGGACTTTGCGGGCTGTCCCCATGCACGCAGGGATGGGCTTGAGCCTTATCTTGGGAAACGGCGGGCACCAGGTAGTGCTGCAGACACCATCTCCTGCTGCTGCGTGGCCTCTGGCTCCTATGTTTTTTTCTGGAGAAGGCCAGAGCCCACCTTTGCGCTTTGCTCTGTGTGTACTGATAAAGGAAAGGACAACATACAGCTGCTGCTGGCATGCAAGGGGCAGCGCCAGAGCACAGGCAGTGCTCTGCAGCCTCTGAGGAAGGCTGGCGTCCCCAGCTCTGATTTTAGTGCCCATTGAAAGTCATCATGAAGGGGATGTGACATTTCTCCTCTGACTGTCCTGGCTCGCCTTGCTCTAACATGAAGGTGATGGTATGGTGTGTCCCTGCATTGCATATGGATGTTTATGAAGACCTGTGCTAAGTTTCCTCTGTGCCAGAGGACCTGCAGAGCAGTGTTAGTGGGGAAAAAGGAGGCAAAATGAAATTATACGGGCAGGATAGCAGCTTGGTTAATGGAGCCAGGCATTGTGAGCACCCAAAGGATGGATGTGCGGTATCACCCTTTGTGACGATGACAAATGTCTCCCTGGGTTTGTGTGGACTAGGATGATGGGTGCATTCTTGCCAGCTTTCCTGTGATTATCATGCATCCACGACCCTGATGTTTTTCCTGTTTTTCAGTCAGCACATTAGGAAAAGAGGAATTTGGGTGTTTATCTGCCATGTCCCAGCATCTGGCAGCCTATATGGAGCTGTAGCTCCAGCTAAGCTGCTGGTCAGCTGGCATCATGGGCTGGCCATCCCACCATCAGTGATGAAGGAGTTAGTATGTGAATTATTACAGGAGCTTGACCCCTACAAATCGATGGGCCCTGACGCCATCCACCCGAGGGTGTTGAGAGAGCTGGCTGATGTCATTGCAGGGCCACTTTCTGGGGGATGTCCCAGAGGACTGGAGGAAGGCAAATGTTACCCCTATCTACAAGAAGGGCTCAAGAGAGGACCGGGTAATTATAGGCCCATCAGTCTTACTTCAATACCCAGGAAATTTATGGAACGGATCCTCCTGGGGGCCATCACAAGTCAAATGAAGCACGTGATTGGGAAAAGCCAACACGGCTTCACCAAGGGCGGATCGAGCCTGACAAATCTGGTCACCTTCTATGATAAAGTGACCTGCTTGGTTGACATGGGGCGAGTGGTCGACGTTGTCTACTTGGACTTCTCCAAGGCTTTCGATATGGTTCCTCACGGCCTCCTCCTGGAGAAACTGATCCATTATGGCCTGGACAAGTGGTCTGTGCAGTGGGTGAGGAATTGGCTGACAGGCTGCACCCAAAGGGTGGTGGTAAATGGCTCTTTTTCAAACTGGCAACCCCTCACAAGTGGGGTCCCCCAGGGATCGATATTGGGCCCAACGCTATTCAATATCTTCATAAGTGATCTGGATGATGGGATCAAGTGTACCCTGATGAAGTTTGCTGATGACACCAAACTGAGTGTGGAAGTAGACACTCAGGAAGGGAGAGCCATCCTGCAGGAAGATCTGGATAGGCTGGAAGAGTGGGCTAACAAGAACCTTAGGAAGTTTAACAAGGACAAGTGTTAAGGTCTTGCACCTGGGAAAACAATCCAGGAGCGCAACTCAGACTGGGATGCACCTGGCTGGAGAGCAGCTCCGTGGAGAGGGACCTGGGGGTCCTGGTGGACAGGAAGCTCAACATGAGTGAACAGTGTGCTGCTGCGGCCAAGAAGGCCAATAGGATGCTGGGCTGCATCAAAAAGGGCATCACCAGCAGAGATAAAGAAGTCATTATCCCTCTCTACTCGGTGCTTGTCAGGCCACACCTGGAATACTGTGTACAGTTCTGGTCCCCGTGATGCAAAAAAGATGTGGACAGGCTGGAGGGGGTCCAGAGAAGGGCCACCAAGATGATCAAGGGTCTGGGAAGCCTGCCATATGAGGACAGGCTGAGAGAGCTGGGCTTCTTCAGCCTTGAGAAAAGGAGGCTTAGAGGTGATCTCATCACCATGTACCAGTACTTAAAGGGGAGCTACAAAGAAGATGGAGACTCCCTTTTTACAAGGAGTCACATGGTGAGGACAAGGGGTAACGGGTACAGGTTACTCCCAGGGCAATTCTGATTGGACACGAGAGGTAAATTTTTCACAATGAGAACAGTCAAATCATTGGAATAATCTCCCCAGGGAAGTGGTTGTTTCCGCTACACTGAACACGTTTAAGACTCAGCTGGACATGGTGCTGGGCCATCTCGTCTAGATCGTGCTAGAAAGGTTGGGCCAGATGATCCTCAAGGTCCCTTCCAACCTGGTATTCTGTGATTCTATGATTCTATGAAGCCAGTGTCTCAGGGATGCATTTGCTGTGCAGATGTGTTGCGCAGATCGAGTGTGTGCTGAACCACTGATCTCACTATACCTACCATGCACATCATGTGCATGCTTGTTTTTCTTTGGGGCGGATGGGAGCCCTGCACCTGATGAAGTTCTCCACTTTTTGAAGATTACAACAAGTGAGAAAACGTGTTGCCAAATGAGATGGCAAGGCCAGGTGAAAACCCCAAATTTGCTAACGGGACACAGTTTAAGACATGTTCCCTGGTCAAGAAGGATTTTACAGCCTTGGCTGCATAAGTCAGATAAATTGGAACAAGTAGCTTTACTTGGCCCACGTAATGCTTTTAAGAGCAGGATTCAGAGGCAGGCCTGGCCTGCAGAACTGGTGGCATGGTGATAGCATGTACATTTTTACTGGTTGCTGTATTGAGCCCATATTCAATGTGTGCCCTGTGCTAGTTTAGCTTAGAGGAGACGCAAGCTTGGATGAACCATCATGTCTTTGCTCGAGAGGGATGAATACCATCTCACAGCTCATCTCAGTACGTCTGGTTGGACCTGTTAGTCAAGTGGGTTGGACACTACTCCAGCTATTACTGGGAAGGGCTTTTGCCATGCTGTGTACGGGAATTGCTCTTTCTAACGTGAGCTCAGAAAGCTCTTTCCCAGTGTTTAGTAAGAGGAGGGGTGATGAGTCTTGTGATCAGCCATGCAGCCCATGTGCCACCTTTACTGCTTTCATTTAACTTCATACCCACTTTACACCAGCCATAGAAAGTGATGTCACCATAAACAGTGCCAATAATTTTGATATTACATTTGAAAAGACAGCAATAAACCGTTTCCAGGCTTACGCAAGTGGTGCAGCCTCCACCAGCAGCCTGGGGACAGGAAGCTTTCCTGGGGTGATCGCTACAGGGGAGGGATTTGGGGAAGCCTCAGGACCCAGTCAGACCTTACACTCTTGTGGCTATTCATTATAAAGCTCCAGCGCCCGTGAGTGCAGATGGGGACATGCTCCAAGGAAGTTATGAGGCTGTTCTTTGCAGTGGTCACATCCTCAGCTTGAAATCAGCCAGGGCCACCAGCCCTGTCCAATAATGAGGGTGAGGACATTGCTGTTTTTTCAGAGGAGGTTTTCATTTTGGCTACTCTCACTGTAGAGTCTTGGGTTGGAAAGGAAGAAGGTAGACAGGGAGATGTGTAGCTGTCAGGAGGAACTGAGTGCTGAGATGGCAGCAGGGCCCTGGGCGTGGAGGTGAGCTGGAGATGTTCTCTGGTCTGCAGCTGGACCCACCAAAGGGCTTCAAGTGGGGAAGTGACAGATATGCCGCTGGGCATGATTTTAGGAGCAGTGTTTTGCTGTGAGAGGCATAGTGGGCCTGACCAGGTTTTTCTAGTCCCAGAGAGGGGAAACCAGTATGCAGGCAGAGGTATGAAAAGCTTGCACTGAGAAACAGAGCTTCTCTGTGCCAATGCTTTGCTGTGCCTACAGTGAGGTGACAGGATCAGTCCAGAGCAGCGTGGTGGGGAAAGGGACATAAGCAACTACAGGGTGTTGGTGTAGATGTCTGCATGTTTCCCACAGCAGTACGTGCCACAGAGGGAAGAGATCTGGTGGATGAACATGAGAAGTTCAGCTTCTGCATGCTTCAGCCTGAGATGGCTGGATCCCCGGGAGAAGAGCATGGTGCTGGATGGACACGAGTGTGTTGGGTCAGAAAGCCATCAGCACCATCACATCAGGTGGGACCATGACAGCAGATTACAACCCAAGGCAATGTCACAGGAGAAGTCCAGAAAGCTCCCAGGCTGCCTGGCTGGGCAGGACAGGGTTTCTCTGCTGTGTCCTCACTTGAAGAGCTCAGTATCAGAAATGGCTTCTTTGCAGGGATTATGTAGAGCCACAGTTCAGCTCCCCAAAGCTGAAGGTTTATGCCAGGGGAATTGTCAGAGAGCAAAGAAGATATGCCTGTTAGTCCATGGGCAGGGGAGATGCTCTCAGCATTGCTGCTGGGGGGACTCGGGATTTTGTCCCTTGCCTTACTTGCTCGTTTGCCAACAGCCATGTGTGGCTGCTGCCCACAGCCTGGCAAAGATATGTGAGTGCTGTGTGCCTGTGTGTCTGTGTCTGTGTGTCTGTGCGTCTGTGCATGGGTGGACGTGCATTTGCTTGTGGCCATCTAGTGGACATGTCAGCATGCACTGCTTTGGGCTGGGACCGTCTTGTGCTCCATAAAGCTTGTTACTTGAAAGACCCCTGTTGAAATGCTATGTCAAAGGCAGTATGTGAGATTCAGTGAAGCAAAAATTCCCCATGATCTAGCCTGGGCTTTTCCTTGAAGAGATGAAGAATGCTTGGGCAGGGAAAATAACATTTTTTTATTAGAAAGACAAAAAAGGCCACTACCAATTCTCCTGTCTGTGTGCCCCAGCTTGGAAAGTAGCAGCCAAGAAAATGAGTGTAACCAGTGAAAATTTTAGGTTGAAACAATACAGAAACAATAACAGCCTAGTTAGAAACAATAGACTAGAAACAATAGAAACAATAAGAAAGTAACACCCTGGATCCCTTAAAATATCCCTTTGCTAATTCAGATTCTTGGCTCATGGCCAACCTCAGGGAGATTTCTCACTTTAGCAAACAATGTTTCAGGAGCTGATTAGGTAAACAAACTAACTAATATGATGAATGCGGATAACAAGGACACATTGAGTCTCACATCCCTTTGCAAAATGAGAGATTCCTCCTACTACAATTTGCCCTGCTGCATCATCAATAATCCGAAGAAGTATCAGTCATCCTTTGTGATTCAGAGGAGGAAACTGGCAAGAATAACCTTGCCAGTCTTGACTCCGAAAGGCTGCAACCCTGCGGTCGAGCACAGAGTGCCTCAACTTTTACTGCTTTGGGCAGTGGGCACTGATGGTGAGAATTAGATGATGATTAAGGTTAGAAACATCCCTGTTTATAAGGCTTTGCAATGCTGCTGATTTCAGTAAGGGGACCTCAGAAGAACAGGCAGGTGGAACAGGGATCCAGGAGATGACACTGAAAGTGCTGGCGTTTGCTGCTGTCTTGGTTCATAGGCTGTGGCTGCTCTTGGAGGAGACAGTGTCAGTGTGATGTGCCCAGTGGGGTTAGAGAGTGTGTGATGCTCAGCTCTGACCAAATGACAGGGATTGAGTTGATGGGTGGATCCTCTCTGAGTGAGGTGTTACGTTACCACCCTCTATTTGCCTGCTTCGTATTGAGACCAGGTTTTGCAAGGTGATGGGTTTTGATCTTGCAGCTTTTCTATGCCTAGAGGACCAAAACCCATGGATACAGAAGAGCCTGCAGTTTCTGCAGGGTGTGCAGGCATAACCCAACTTGCAGCATGCAGTGTGCAGTGAGCATCGTCTTACCCTGCTGCCTGGTGCATGGAGGCTCTCTGGCAGTCTTCTCAGAGGCATGCTTGGCTGCTGCCCCCAGCTCAGCCATGGCAATGATCACCCCAGATCCAGCCCTCGGTGTATCAAGGGCAGCACTTGCAGAGCCTCAGGAGCAGCCCAGGAGAGGGCTTTGGGCTGCTAAACAGCAAACGTGCATGCATGGGCTGAACTTAGATGCTAATGCGTCTGGGGGATAGCAAGACAGACCTGTCCTCTTTACTCTTGTCTATTTTTTGAGGATAGGGTTCCTGGAACAAGCTTCCCGTGTTTCACAGAGGGTGCTGGTGTGATAATAAAAAGCTGTAAATCATCTTAAGATGTAGCACATTGGTCCAAAAGGCACCTCTGCGCATCAGATTGTGATAGCTTTGCACAAACAACTGACGTGCTTCAGTCTAAAATTAATCAGGGGTTTTCACCACTGCTCGTGAAGTGTGGGAGCACAAACACAATCTTTTCATCATACCCTGGGCTGTCCAATGGAGAACCAGATGAAAGCAAGTGAGAAGGAAGGTGCGTGGTACACAGCCATGTCAATAAGGCATTTCACAAAGCTGAGCTGATCCACATGATGGGAAGGGGCAAGGGGAAGCGTGGACGAACCTAAACATTGCTTGAAGCTGACTGAATTTTACGGAGCTGGAGAAGTTGTAGAGTAGATATCTCCAAGCAAAGACAACAAGCAGCCAAAGAAGACATGGAATACTAAAACTGCAAGTAAATGTAAGTGTAAGGGTGAAACACTCTCCAGGAAAAGTGAGGTGCCAATAATAAGTAACTCCTTATTTGGAAGTTATGGCTGATATACCAACACAGCCAAAAATACCTCAGAATTACTAAAACTGGTGCGTAATTCAGCTCAGAATCAAAGCACAGGAAAATTTTCATAAAACATCAGGAAATTTGAAGAAAGCAATGAGATCTTCTCACAGAAGAAAGTCCCACTGATGGGGCCATCTGAATGAGGACAAAATCCTGAGAACAGGCCACGGACAATAATTCTGCTGATCTGAAATGGCGTGGGTGCTGCCAGTGCCGTACTGGAGCTCTTCCTTCTGTGCTCCTCGGGACGGGCTTGTGGCAGAGGTGCTGGGCTGGGGTCTGATCCCAGCAATATTCAGCATTGAGCACCATTGGTTTCCCTTGACTTCATGCCTGAGATGAAGATATGGCTCCTGGTATTAAAGCAAGATGGTCAGTGCTCCTGATTTCTGTTCTGCTAGAAATTCTGGGATTTCAAAGTTTCCTTTTTCCTAGTCAAAACCAAGAGGAAATTACCACCAAATGACAAAAATTGGTTTGGGAAATCTCAGAATGATCTTACTGAGGTGTTATTGTCATTTTGATTTTCCCATTTAGCTTTAAAGCATAGATTTTTGCATGTCTTAGGTGGCCGAGATTAAAATACAGCATTCAGAAGAAAGCCATAGATAATTTTGATTACACTTCCACTGGCCGGATGCAGTTTTTCCTGTGCGATTGAATCAGCATTTTTTGATTGAAAATTTTCCACCAGCTCTAGTCAGAATTGGGCTGCCAGCTGGCAAAGCTTCTGCTGGCTCCGGCATTTGCGTGGCCCTGCCGTGGGAAAGGGGATACTCCAGGGCAGCAGGTTTAGTGGCAGCGGGTGGCGCTGGGGCAAGCTGAGACATGGCCAGGGAGAAGGGCAGGGGAGCATGAGGCATGGGGGAAGATGTTTGGGGCATCAAGGCAGGAGGGAGGGGAAAGGGAGAGGTGGAAAAAAGCACCTAGATAGAGGAGGATTGAGGAGAGTTTAAAAATTTGCCCACTTGGTACTTGATGGAAAAACCTGTTCCTGGCTAAGATCCTAGGTGTGGCAACTGGTGATAAAAATAGCTGTGCAGAGCCGAGCCCTGCAAACCGCTCTGGGTACATGGAAAGGTGTCACTGCAGCCCCAAACCAAGGCAGATTTGCAGGCACTGGCCCTTGGGTTTTGCAGGAATTTCTCCCTGAAGCCAAAGGAGATAGAGAGGAGCTCTGCGGCGAGGGACGTACCTGTACTAGTTTATCCAGGGCAGAACAGGCAGGATCCCTCTCCTGGCTCGGGTGGGTCGAGCTGCCCCCTTGCAGCATGGAGGTGTCGGGGGTGGCTGCCCTACCGCCCCGATCTGGTGGGTGAGAAGGAACCACAGGGGTTTGTGCTGAGGTTGGAGAGGGAGTGAACCCGTCCCCTCCAGCTCTGCGCTCCGGGCTCTGGGAGTGGGAGGAGCGCGTGGCCTGGAGTGAGGGACCCTGCCAGCATCCTGCTGACTGCATGGCTGAGCAAACCCCTGTGCCACGCAGGCATGGAGGAGCGGGCAGAGAGAGGAAGCTGTGCACTCCCAAGGGTCCTTGCTCAGGCCCCGATGGATTCGCAGCCAGTCATGGTCCAGGGGTTACATATCGGCAGTATGAAAGCGTAAATCAGACTGTTTATCATGCAGAGGAGGTGATGTGTGTGTGGTGAAGCAGCCTGGCTGTAAAATCCCCTCTGACATGCACAGAGTGTCTTCTGCTGGGAGAAGCTGGGATCACAGCTGCTGGGACCACCGCCCCACTCACCCCGCAGAGCTCCCTGGGGGGCCAGGCTCCCAGGAATGGCCAAGGCTGGCTGTCACCAGCGCTGGCAAGCCACCTGCCTACGCTGCAGCTCTGTCCCTGCAAGGCTTCGGTGCTGGGCAGTTCCCCTCTGCACAGGTAGAAGAGGCGAGCTTGCCTTGCCAGCTGAGAGCAGGACATCACTCCGCAGCATCAGTCTCGTGGTCCCTATGGCAGAGCTGGGGGTCTGCCCCAGGCCCCCAGTGCTCCCCACAGCAGTCTGAGCTCCCCCACGGCTACGGGTGGTGGGGACAAGAGAGGGTTAAGCTGTCAGCTCTGTAATGTTAAACAGGTGTCAAAGGCACCTCCATATATCTGCAGATTGAAATCAAATTCTTTGCAGTATAAAAAGATAAATTACCCAGGCGATTCCCGCCTCATCCCACTCATCAGGCCAGCGCCAGACGGCAAGCAATTTTTTTTTTTAATGTGCTAACGACCTAATCAAGCAATCAAGTCGGAGAAGATTGCGGAGTGACCCCGAGCATCCATCTGCCAGCGAGACCCCGCCATTCATTTCCATTCTGCCGTGTACTTTCCGGAAAAGGGAGGGAAAAAAATAGAAAAGAAAAAAAAAATCCTAAACAAATTAACACCCAATTTTCTGTGAGTCTAATTAGTTAAATGAGGAGGTGTTTGGGGTGTCCACGGGGAGGGAGGGGCTGCCTTTCGGAGAGGGGCCTGGTAACTCCATGGCATTAATTAGCGCAGGTCAATGGCGTGGTTCCCTGGGGACCAGCTGCTTTAATTTCCCGTGATATTTCAGTGCCTGAGGCCCATCGATTCAAACTGAAATTAACTTATTTTTCAATCAGGCCTGGGCTGCCCCTGGGGCTGACTCTTCCTTTGCCTCCTTCTGAATAGACCTCGAGCAATTTTTCATCTAAAGCTGATGCCTCTGCTTGGAGGGAAGGGAGGGGAGCCAGGGAGGGAGGAGGGCGAGGGAGACAAGAGGAATGGAAATTGGAGAGAGCGCTAATAGATTTCTGCGAGCATTCCCCCCCGCCATCGCCGCCCGCCTCTCTGCTGGCTGCCCCCCAGGTCACAGCTCAGAGATTATTCTGCCAATTTTCTGAGAAGATGAGGGGCTTTTCAAACTGGGAATTCAGGGCGAAGCGCACAGATCAGCTTCCCCCTTCTCCCGCCTCTCCCGAGCATCCGCCCCCGTCCCAGCCCTCCCTGCAGGCACCGCTGCCTGCAGCCCCACGCTGCAGCTCAGACACCCAGTAAATAATGAAGGAAAATCCCAGGCACGAGAGCCAAAAGCCACTAGAAAAAGATGCTACGATGGCAAATTAATTACATCCTGCAGAGAGGGATGGGACCTGTTCTCATGCTTGGCCCTTGCTGCTCCTGCAAGGGAGGGAGTGAGAGATACCCGGCGGCTGCTGCATGGGGGAAGAGGTGGCAGTGCTTTCGGGATGAGCATCCACGAGTCTGCCTTCATCCCACTGCACAAGCACACGTGTTCCCATGCAAGAAGGGGACTGACACACCTTCTCCCCCCAAAAAAACCATGTCCCTCCTTGTTGCCCACCCCAGGTTTGGTTCCAGAACCGCCGGGCCAAATGGCGGAAGAGGGAGAAGTGCTGGGGCAGGAGCAGCGTGATGGCTGAGTACGGGCTGTACGGTGCCATGGTGCGTCACTCCATCCCGCTGCCTGAATCCATCCTCAAGTCTGCCAAGGATGGCATCATGGAGTCCTGCGCCCCTTGGCTCCTAGGTAAGAGAGCAGCCGCCTTCGTGGGGGATGGCAAGTGGGTTGAGATGAAGCGGGAGGATATAAGGAAGAAACCGGAGCCGTGTCAAAAGCACGGTTGGAGGGGACGTCGCCCCGACGCCCTCTACCCCTCCGTCCCCCAATAGCCCTCGTCAATAGGGTCTGACTGCTCATCCCAAATCCCTGCTGGTCCTTGGATCCTGACCTGCAGGATCTGGCCAGGGCAGGAATTTGCCCCCCATGCTCAGGCTGGTCTTAGCCTTTGATTCCCGTGGCGCAAGCATCCCTTGTGCCCAAGGTAGGAGGTCATCCTGGTCTGACTCCCCCAGCCCTGTGATGCTGTGTGGGGTGCCGGGACCCCCAAATGTGCTCTCCTTGCCCCAAGTCCCAGGGGGAACAGGCTGCTGCCTCCTCCTGCTCTCGGCATCTAGGGGAGCTGCATTTCTGCCTGGTTTTGCTTGGTTTTCTGTGCAGACACGGAGGTAGCAGCTACCCTGCCATGCTCCTGCTGTTTGCTTCCCGCTTTCTGACCTTTCAGGCTGGTTCCGCCCAGTGTCTAGCATCTTGATGACAGGCTGTCCTGTCCTTCTATCTGTGTGAAACTGAGAGAGGCAGAGGGGTGGGTCGTGTGAGGAGCAGGTTGATACAGGAATAGGCAATGGGGGAGCTCCTTCCCAGCCTCGGTGAAACTCAGGCAACTGTGCTGCTGTCTGAGACCCTCGTCCCCATGTGGGGACAAGTCAGCCCTAGGTTCACAGAGTGAAATGAAGGGGAGAGTAATTATAGACCTTTGGGGGCAGCCCCGAGGCCATGGATGCCGGGGCTGGGCTGCCCCAGCAGGCAGCTGCCTTGCCTGGGCTGCCCTCGCACAGGGGCCAGAGCGAGCAGCTTGCCGTGACTGCTGCGTGAAGCGAGGGTTTCTGCTTTTCCTTAATTCTGGCCTCTCTTTATCTTTGCTGTTTTCAGTTCAAGATGGCTTTCCCATGCCCAGGCGCTTTTCTAAACCCGAATACCAACAATTCTTTTTAGGGATGCACAAAAAGTCTCTGGAGGCAGCGGCTGAGGCGGGGAGGAAGACGGAGGTGGAGCGCCAGGCCCTGCCCAAGCTTGACAAGGGTGACAAGGAAGAGAGGGGCCCGGATCCCAAACCCACCATTTCCCAGGAGGAACTGAGAGAAAACAGCATTGCCGCCCTCAGGGCCAAAGCTCAGGAGCACAGCACCAAAGTCCTGGGGACCATCGCCGGGGACACCCCAGCCCCGGGCAGGAAGCCGGAGACAGGGGAGGAGGCGGCAGTGGTGGAGGATGAGAGACAGACAGAGAAGTTGAACTCGTCGCAGAAGGAGGAGAAGCTGATCTAGGGGGGGAAGAGGCAGCAGAAGCCAGCCCCAACAGACACTGTCCTCCGGGGACCGCGTTCCCCCTTGGATTGCCAGGCCCCCTCGGCCGCCCCTGCCCGGGGAGCGGGGCCCCGGTCTCTGTGTTTGGGGCTGCCTGGCAGGGGTGCCTCCCGCCTGCTCCCCTCGAGCGTACCCCTGCCCCTCGCTCCTCTGCCCTGCCGGGCCTTCCCCACAACTCCCCCCTTTCCTTTTGGGGGACTGGGAAGTGTCCCATCATCATTGCCACCTGAGAGGACACCGAGGCTCTGGGTCCCTCCGGTTTCGTGACCAGCTCTGGGGCTCTCTCCTCCTGCTCCAGTCCCAGACCCTATCTGCCATCTTGGAGCAAGCCTGTCCCCTGCCGCCATGCCCCTGCTTGGTGCACATCTCTCCCCAGTGCTGCCCGGGCCTCTTCCCCTGGTGGCCCATCCTGCTGTGCCCCAGGCAGACCCGCCACCTTCCCCTGGCCATCACCTCTGCCTCTGGCCCAGGCTGCAGCGGGACAAGCCCATGGCAGTGTTTGCATGAAATGGCAACTCTCCGTCCAGGGTGATTTGCACCTTCCACCCATCTCTTCGCACCTGGCACTGGGGTCTGCCAGAAAGGGGCTCCAGCTTTAGAGCCGTTGGGTTTTTCCTCCGTTTGGCAGGGAGAGGCAGGTTTAGCCCATGGGCACAACACCCTGGTCCCACCTGGCACCTCAAGGTGACCCCAGCCCACGTTGCTGGCTCCCGCAGGGCTGGCCACCACAGCCGGGTCTGACTCAGCCCCAAACGCCAAAGCCCTGCATCCCTGCGGAAGAGCCGAATGGTGAATTTATTTACTGAATACATTATTCCAGGCGAGACAACATCTGCCCGATGTATTTATTGAATTAAATTTGTCCACCTCGCCCTCTGAGTGTTAAAGGGAATGACAGCCATGCACATCCGCCCCCATACACCCCGTAACGTGTACATACATCTCCCAGCCGGCCCCACACAAGCACATGCAGACCCACGCAGCCAAACCCGCTCTGTGGTACCATCACCTTCCCATCCCGGTAAGGCACTGTTCTCCCCCGAAAGCCGTAGGACAGTGACTTCCAGGCAACCCTTTCTGTCCTGCTTTCAGCTGTGAGCACCCTTTCCCCAGAGCTACTGTTTCTCTTCTGTCAAAGGTTAAGCCCCTCCATCCAGCCCCTGTTTGTCTTTGTCCCCCGGTTGTTTGACGTGTTAGATGATAGCCCATGGTGTGTAAATAATGTATATACAGTGAGAAAAGAATTCAGTGTTGAGGTGTTTGAGATATGGAGCTGTAACAACTTCTAGTCATCCAGCATCTGTGATTTATGTGCCATTTTCTGTAAAGATATGAACAAGAATAAAACTAAACAGGAATACTGTGTATGAGTCTGGTCACCTATGTTCAAGGAGGGTGAATTCAGCCAAAGCTGAGAGGGGGTTGGACGTCAGGCTGTAGCCAGAGAGAGGTGGGAGCTCCAAAGTGGCACAGAGAGACTTCTGCACCTTCCTCCCCACCCAGGCATAGAGAGGACGGGGCTTGGGTGCTGCTCCCCCTTTCCAGCAAAAGACAAAGCTGAAAGGGGTGTGCTTGTACCTGGGGCAGAAGTTAGGCATCATGGCATACAACTGGTCAGAGAATAAGTCACTTCAGCATCCAGAACAGCCCTGGTGCTTTGGGTCACCCCGTACCACACCTGCCCTGGCGTTACAGAGCTGGGCAGACCTTCGGGCAGGCTCAGCCTCTCTGCCACGAGCAGGCTGCAGGGCCCAGCTTGCCTGAGGAGTGGAGGCAGCAGCCAGATGCTGCAAGCGCAGGGGAGCTTGTTGAGAGGGAAGGGCACCGACAGGGATTTCTAGCAAGGCGAGCTCTGATATGAGAGCAGCAGGAGCCCATACTGAGTTATCAGAGAAGGAGCTGACATTTGCCCACCCTGCTAAGGGCATCTGGGGATGGTCTGATGGAAAAAACTGATGTCTTTCTTACAGGGGAAAAAGGCTGAGGCAGAACAGATGTGCATAGAAAATGAGGGACTTTGCCTGTGGAACGACAAGGCTGCTCGGGCTTGACTTTGTGGAGGGGCTGTAAGGCCGCAAGACTGCGTTTCCTTGGGGGGACAAAGCCCTCGTAGGTCCTCACCTAGCTCTGGGGGCAGCTCTGATACAAACCAGGTGTGTGGTCTGAGATGAGTGCACCTGCCATCAAATAGCGTCTGTCCCCCATATTGGTGTCCAGCCTGTTAACCAAACATACCAGCTCTGCAGACTGTGAGTGGTGTCGCAGTATGAAGAGCATAGAGGAGACCTACTAACCCTCTCATCTCTGCTGTTGATCCCGCTGGTGTGCCTGGCTGAGAACAGCCCTGCTTGCAGGGAGTGTCTTTTTCTGCTCTTTTCTTGTGCCCTCTGAGAGAGGGAACCTGGTCAATGAAAATAAGGAAACCTCCAAGCTCTGCCTTAAAAAAAACTACCTATATAGGGCCTGAAGGCAGAAAAAAAAAATCTGTTTGGAGGCAGGGAGGTAGCTTAGCTCTGCTACAGCGGGTGGTGGGAGGTCTCCATGTGAGGAGACGGGCTGCAGTGTTTCGTGCCAAACCACCACCCTCTCCTCCACCATGTCCTTGTTGAGTGCTCCCAGTCCACCGTGTGGTACAGACCAGTCTGAAGTGCTTGGGAGGAGGCAGAGAGCTCAGCCCAGCTTGCCAGAGGGGACAGCTCTGATTGATGCCCAGCTGTGAGGTGGGATGGGATACAAATATCCTTCACCTGCAGCAGACAGCTGCAGGAGAAAAACTTTCCTTGGCTCACCAGAGACAGCACAGCCTAATGCTCTGCAGGGGATGGGCCTTAATTCTCAGAAGGGGATGGTCCCATCACCCACGGCTAGCATGGAGGGGACCCTAACTTTTACAGGTGAGCTGCCCCAGCCTGCCCTGGTGGCCAGTGGAGGATTGGGAGGCTGCAGCTGGGGGGGCTGTAGATAAGGATGGGGGATAGGGATGGGGATAAGTAGAGGGAGATGGGAGGGAGGCAAGTGGGGGCAAAGCAGCGGGGTCTGGGGGTGCAGCGCAGCCCTGGGAGAGGGGGAGCATGAGCGGGCTGGTAGAGCCTGGCTTGGGCACCTCAGCCCCCGTGGGGAGCCCAGGCACCCGCTGAACCTGGCTCCTGTTCAAGAGCGGCTGTCAGGACTCAGATTAGCATGAAGGTTATTTTCAGTCAAATATTTCTACAGCCCACCCCTTTCCCCTCCCTTAAAGGGATTGAATTTCTTTTTCCCCATAGTGCTCTAGAAGAGAGGAGGAGAGGAACGAGGCAGGGGAGAAGGGGTGCGTGGGCTCCCTGCGGCAGAGAGCTGCTTTGTGTCCAGTCAGCCCAGGGCAACGTAGCCTCAGCTCCCACAGCGGCCCGTCTTGCCCGGGCTGGGTGTCCTGAGCGGCTGTGAGGGCTCCAGGCACCCATCTCCTCGGTGAGAGGCAGGCGCCCTGCAATGATGGCCAGGCTGCTGGCCAGGGCTTGCTGCCCCAAAGCTCTTCCTCAGGCTCCCAGATTCCTGCCTGGGTTGGCCGCTGCCCGAGCCTGGAGCCATGGGCCCCTCACCGCCTACATGCCCGAAGCTGTTGCCTTCCCCAGACCCAAGGACCACCAAGACTTGTACAAGGTGTCAGTGGAGCAGGGGGATGCCTTCTGGGGAGCTCTGGGGAGGAGCCGTCTCACCTGGATCACCCCCTTCCACTCTGTCCAGGACTGTGACCTGCGGCAGGGCAGGGTCTCCTGGTTCCTGGGCGGGCAGCTGAACGTGGCAGGTAAGGAGGGAGATGGACATGGGAGCCCACCAAGTGCCTGCAGCTGCCTCTCTGTGAAGGGCTTCAGCCCTGGGAGCAGATTGGAGGAGCACAGAGTTAAAGGGTTGGAGTGAGGGGGGGTCCCCAAAAGGTCCACTTGGTCCTGCAGTGGCTGTAGTATAAGGATGTGGCTGGTCCTAAGGGAGCAACTGGGTCTCACTGGAGGGGCTGCAGCTGGATCGGGGTGTGCTGGGAGCCAGGCTGCTCTCCCTCAGCCTCTGTGGATCCCACAGCAGCACAGCGGCTCTGTTCTGCAGGACCACAGGCAGCAGCACCGAACCCTGTGCCTTCAGCAGGCAGCATTGCACCAGGTTATCCCTGCCCAGAGAAGGCAGTATGTATCTGCAGAAAGCAAAATACAGGAGAAATGAGCGGTACTGGAAGTCCCCACAGCTGTGGGCGGCTCTTCTTCTGTGGGCTGGGGCTACTGCCTTAGGGGGGCTGCCGGGGAAGACACAGGGGCTGGTGGCACTGTGTCCTGCTCACAGCGCTGTTGGTCCCAGTGTTCAAAAGACAAGACAGACCTCTCGGAAATCAGGTCTTACACAGGCCATTTGGGCAGGAGAGCAGGAGTTATTTGCCTTTGGAATTTGAGATCTTACTGTTCCCCCTTTCGCATGTGTGTGTTTCTCTCCTGGAAAACTACAAATGGTCAGGAGAAAAAGGCATTTTTGTAAGCAAATTGGGGCTGCTGCATCATCCCATGACCTCAGTAGCAGGTTTAAGGAAAACCCAGAGTGGAACAAGGCTTCTGAGGAAACTGCAGCTGCCAGCCATGCAGGAAACTTCCCAGAAGAATTACAGCCAAAGCCTCAGCCTACCATGTCCCTGGAAAGCCAGGGGCTGTGCACTCCTGGCCGTGGCTCTCTTCCATCTTGGAGAAATGCACCCTGCAGCCTTCCTGCGCAGAGCTTTGCTTTGTCCTACGTTTGTTATTTAGGAGCACCACCACTAAAAAACTGCCTTAGTCCACCCTAGAGGCAGCTGCAAGGCAGTGCTGGGTGGAGCGATGGCTGAGTTAATGTTTGCCAGGCCCTCTGAGGGCATTGGGGATGTGACCTCCAAAGGGACTTCAGCAGTTTCCGCTCTGGACTGCGTTAGGTTGCAATTAAGGGGGAAGCTGACAGTGGGCATCGGTAGGTATTGGAGTGGTGAGGAGTGTAATGGGCTTGGGACAGTGCTTGTGATCCACAAAGGTTGGTTCAGCGGATGCACAAGGTTAATGCTGAGAAGACTCACACACAGCTCTGACTCTGATCTGAAAATGGGACTGCCAGTGCTGGCTTTATGGGAGTTAAAAGGTACTGAGGGTTGCTCTGGCAATGAGACTGTGTCGTCTTTTCCAGTGAATTGTCTGGACCGACATGTCCATGTAGCCCCAGACAAAGTGGCCTTAATCTGGGAGAAGGATGAACCAGGAGAGGAGGTGCGGGTCACGTACAGGTCAGTATTTACCTCTGAGCATACAAGAGACCTATTGCAGTGTGCATGAACACTGATCTGCTGATGTGCGTCATGTAAGGGGATGCAGCATTCCTTCACATAGATAGATCAACAGTATGGTGGCTGTTGGCTTGTCTGTGCTGATTAGAGACTTCAGGCTACCTTCTGATTAACCCTTGGGGCCCTGAGGGGTCCCTACCCAGCTGCGGAGGCAGATGTAAGCCCCTCGTGGCAGCACTGCAATGCTTGCGTGTAAGACCACATGGGAAAGTCACCCCTGTGCCTTACCAGCAAGGTGTCTAAACTTGCAGGTAAATGGTCTGTAAGAGAGGACAGAATCGCAGCTGCATGGGTGTTGGGAAGTCCCATGCTCATTCACACATCAGCAGCGCTGCTGGGTTTGGCTCTCTGGGGGGGACTGCCTGTCCAGCCCTGCTAGGTTGGTCTGGGGCCCCCCACCTTCCAGCTCGATTTGCCTGCTCTCTGAGTCTCTGCTGCAGAATCCACTTAAATCCCTCTGCACACAGAACAAATCCCTCTGTCCTCTCTGGCTCCAGACCTCACGCGACAAACATGACCACCCACCCCTGCCAATCTCCCTGCATGGAGAGCCCTTCCATGAAATGAGTCACTGACAAACAAGCTGTGGTTTCTGCGAGGGACGCTTCTCGGGAGAGCAGCATCGTTTTGCTCACTGCTTTCCTACAGCTGTTGTTCTCACTGGTGGGCACAAGCTCTGGAGGACTTGACCTTCCCAGCTTTAGCAAAGCACAGGGCCCTGTTTTCATGGGGGAAGATATCTAACTCCTCACATGTAGCCTCCAGCCTTGCAAGGTAGTGTGTCGCTCCAGTTGTACGGCCTGATAAGAAATGTGCAGGCTGCCATTGGGAAAGTCAGTGGAGGTGTTGTGGGCTTGCTGAGCCAGAGTAATTGCCAGTGGCCATTGCTGGCCCTATGGCTTGCTCCTCAACCTGGCCAGTGAGAGTATCAGGCTCTGTACAGAGGCCATTCTGATTTATTTCTTTTCCATAAATAATGGCCCATGTTAGTGACTGTCTTCTCCTTTCCTTCCCATGGACATTTTACAGCTCTCCCATGGACTTCCAGCATGGGGGGTTAGGGTGCGTAGGGATGTAAGCTGAGTACCTGTGACTCTGAGGCCCCCCATCTTTTCTGCACACAGGTAAGATCTGCAAGAAAGTCTAACTGTGCCATTGCTTCTTTGGGCAGGGAACTGCTGGAGCTGACGTGCCGCCTGGGAAACACCTTGAAACGGCAAGGGGTGAAACGGGGTGACAGGGTGACAATCTACATGCCCCCGTGCCCACTGGCGGTGGCTAGCATGCTGGCCTGTGCCCGCATCGGGGCTGTGCACGCTGTGGTGTTCGCCGGGTTCAGTGCAGAGTCCCTAGCAGACAGGATCCGGGACGGTAAGAGCCAGTGGGTAACAGGGACAGGTGTTTCCCTTCGGGGACAGTGCTCAGCTTGTTGGTTCGGCAGCTGCGGGGCTCAGGGTTGTGCTGATGGCAAAGATTTTCTGAGTAAGACTCCCTGGGCTAACTGAGAGTGTCCTGCCATGATATATGGCCATGGAGCAGGGATTAGCAGGAAATGGCGCAGTCTCACTAAATATCTTCCAGCCCACGGGATGGACTGGTTCTCTCCTTCATCCAAGGGACTGAAGGGCTGGGATACAGCGTCTCCTCTGAGGGGATGCAACACAGGCAGGAATGAATGGGAAACAAAGATGCAAAGCTGCTCTTTTTGCTGAATGGAGGACATGAGTAACAGGGGCTGGGAGAGAGAGGGAGAGGTGCAGGATCATGGTAGAGCTGAACAGCTGTGTGACTGACGGAGGGGGGCAGAGCTGCTTATGTGGCTCTTCTGCCTTCTGCAGCCCAGTCAGAGACAGTGATCACAGTGAACCAGGGGCTGAGAGGAGGCAAGGTTATTGAGCTTAAGAAGACAGTGGACCAGGCTGTGAAGCAGTGCCCAGGAGTGAAACGGGTTCTGGTTTCCATGAGGACTGACAGCAAGGTTCCCATGACAGCCCTGGACGTGCTGCTGGAGGAGGTGAGAGGCTGCCTGGTGCTACTGCCGCTTCCCCTGAGCAATGTGCCCGCTCTGGGAGCAGGGACAGGGGGTGGAGAGAGGGTCCTGGCTGGCCACGACAGTTTTTCTGGCATTGACATGATGTGGAGACACTGTCCTGCAGCAGCAGCGGCAGCTGGAGCTGCACACGAGTTCAGGACAGTCCCAGGAGCCATCAGGATGGGTAACTGGTGGGTCTTCCCACAGCACCAGCCCTGTACTGTCAGGGGCAGGCAGTGCAAACCAGGGATCGTAGCAGGGTGGACCGGGGCTAGAAACACCCCAGACACAGGCTGACACGTTGTGAGCCCAGCCTTGGACTGCCACTGCACTGTCACACACTGCCCTGCTGGCGAACCTGGCACCCTCTGTGAGCGCTGCTGGCAGCTTGTGTCCGAGGAAGCAGGCAGCGAGGTTGCTCATGTCCCCGTTATTTGTGGCACACAGGATGGCCAGGCTGCCAGCACGGAGCACTGTTTCTGAAGTGGTGAGCCCCTGCCGTGCATTTCTGTTAGCTCCCTGGAGCTGCACAGAGGTCTCCCTACCTCTGCTCATCCCATCTGCAAGCAATTAGTGCTAGAAAGGCTTCCTGGAAGAATTCTGTGCTGGTCAGAGCAGCAGCAGTATAAAAATAGCTGCCTCTTACTCAGCAGGTCTGCTCTGGCTGAGGAGAGCATTTGCCAGCTCAGCAAGGCGAAAGAGAGTTCAGGCTGGCGAACAAGGGGAGCGGAGGTGCAGAGGCGGGGAGGATGGTATGGGGGGAGAGGGTGGTGCAGGTGCTCAGAGGGAGGCTTGGGGGAGAGGTGTGCAAGCGGGTGTCGGGACAAGACAGGGAAGCCTGTGAGACCCCAAGAGAGAACTGCTGTGCTCTCTCCTGCAGGAGATGATGAAGGAGGATGCGTGCTGTGAGCCTGCTGCCATGGACAGTGAAGACATGTTGTTCCTTCTCTACACATCAGGCAGTACTGGCAAACCCAAGGGTCTGGTTCATTCCCAGGCTGGTTACTTGCTGTTTGCTGCTCTCACGCACAAGGTAATGGATCCCAGGCACAGAGTGCTCATGAGCTAGCAGTTCATAGGCAGTGCAGGGAATAGATGTGCTGCCTTGTTGCACCATGAGCTTATCTTTACCCAGAGCAAAGTCTCTGGGAAGCCCTCCTAGGGCATCAGCCCAGTAGAGTGCATCTGCCTGCAGGTGGTGGGGAAGAGCAACACATGCTCTGGAGCAGGGCCTCCCAAACACATACTCCTCTGAGCTACCTTCTTGGCATTCTTCTTTCTTTCACTGCCCTATCCTAGACTGAATCATTGGGTGGGATGTGCAGCCTTGCAAGTATAATTTTATATTATTGAGTGAGGAGGAAGAAGCCAATTTTCTCCTAAAACCACTGTCTTGCTTTCCCTAAGTGTTACTACCCCAACTCAGGCAGGAGGTTGAAGGCAGTGCTTCTGGGAGGGGCACATTTGAGGATATCTGTAAAGCTGGTGAGTGCCCTCAAGACAAAGGGTCTACACCTGAAGAGTGTGGGTCATCTTTGGGAAGAAGAACGCCTTTAACCCCTAGCATGCCCAAAGCAAACTCTGACAGCTAGATAAAAGGGCACCGAGCACAGCATGGAGCTGCACTTGGCTGCAGGAATGGTTGCGAGGGACATTTCCTAAGACACTATATGGAGTCCTCTGGAAGAGGGAGTTCCTCTCTGAACAGTCCCTTAGCTTTGGGTCTGGCTCTCCCTGTGCGTGACTGAAGTTCCAGTAGTGCCTCAGACCATGCACCCTAGGAGACAGCAAGCTTGGGGCTGGCTGGGTCTTCTCTGTCAGCCATGAGTGCTGGAGGCCAGACCTCCTGGGGTGTGTGGAAGCCCTTAGTTTTCCTGTGAGCTAAGCTGTCTGTATAGCTGTGATCAGCATGATACATGACCCTCTGGAGACCATCAGAGTTGGGTTGCCATCCCAGAATGGCAATGCAGGGAGAGAGCAGCACGTGGCCATGTTAGCACTCAGGAGTGCTGGAAATCATGATACAGGGCTGGCACGCTCAGATCTCTCAGTTGGACGGGGCAGACTGCTGCTACCATAATTCACCGCTCAGTTAAAAAGAGACAGAGCAAGCAGGGGAAGTTTCCATTACGAGCACCCTGGAGCACTTGAGGCCCTGGAGTCCCCAGCTGGCAGCCTGCAGACAGGGAGCTGCAGGAAGAGATGGGAAGGACCGAAACAGCAGATGCCAGAGCAGAAGGTGAGAAGTGATGGGCTAGTAGGAGACCAGCCCCGGGGGACCTTTCCTGGCGCTGAGTAAAGGAAATGAAGGAGGGTGCTTGAGGAAGCTGGATGTGTTGCTGCCAGTCTGACAGGACCCAGTTCTGCCCTGCACAGGGCAGGCATCGTTCCCTCATACTCCAGCCTTGCAGCCAAGGGGCTCCTGAGGAATAAATGGGGCAGTGGGAAGAAGAGCTTGTCCTGCTTTCTGCCTGCCTGCAGGCACAGGGCTGTGTTCACCCAGCTGAAGCAGAGGGGTGTCAACTCCTGTGGGCAAGCTGGGGCAGCTCTGGGCTGAGGCATCTCACCGTCCCTCTGCTTGCTGCCTCAGCGCTCCTACGCTGGGCTTCTTGCTGGGCTCAGGGTTTTCCTGAGGGTTTACTGTGCATTTGGAGCCCAGCAGTGCCTGGGGGTGGCTCATGGAGTCCTCCACCACATCACCCTTGCCTACAACTCCTCTCCTTCCATGTGGTCATGCAGGTGTGGAGGGACCATCCTCACCCTGAAAGTTTTCCCATTTTGATGCTACAGGATACTTGGATCAGCCTTGTCTAGACACCAGCAGAAGGAAGGAAAGGGTGTAGCTGTCTCCTTTGGAAAACAGCAAATTTGTCTGTTTGTTAGGTTTTTTTGTTTGTTTGGTTGGTTGGGTTTTTTTTTGTCTCTCTCCTCCTGCACCTACATAGAGCACCTGACTTTTCTTTTTTTTTTTCTGACAATGTTTTAAAAAACTCTCTGCAGGAAGAAGGTATCCCTGCAGGGGTGGTGGGAAGATGGAAGGATGCAATAACAGTAGGGCTGAGAGGGAGTACACTGCCCCCGGTTGCCCCCCTTGCTGGGAGGGCAGGCCCAGGCTGTACCCCTCACTGCCTCTCCTCTCTTGTGCAGTACGTGTTCGACTACCAGGACAGGGACATCTTCGGCTGCGTGGCAGACATCGGCTGGATCACAGGGCACACCTATGTGGTCTACGGCCCCCTCTGCAATGGCGGCACCACAGTCCTTTTTGAGAGCACTCCCGTCCATCCTAACCCTGGTGAGTGAGAAGGTGTCTCAGGGGAGCTGGGACATGCCACAGCCACCCTGTGAAACCTGCAGCAGGCAGGGAGCTGGCAGCTTGATGCCAGGACACAGGCAGTGATGGTTCTGCTGCCACTATGCCCCGCAGAGAGCTGCGAGGGCAAGAGTCTTTTTCTCTGGTTAGGAAGCTGCTGCTGTTTCTCCCTGTCCCCCCCTGCAGCAGGGAGAGTAGCAGAGCTACGTGATGTGGAAGAAAAGGGGCCATTGCTGCTGCTGGAATGCTTTAGTCCTTCCCAGTGTGGGATTAGCTTGGCTGAGGGTCCAGGCACTGCTAGAGAGCCCTTGCTCTCACCTCCTCTCCCTCTATCTTGGTCTCGGGCTGGGAGGACCTGTGTGGATGGTTACTGGCCCTGTTTCCATTCCAGGCCGCTACTGGGAAACAGTGGAGAGGTTAAAAATTAACCAGTTCTACGGGGCGCCCACTGCCATCCGCCTGCTCCTGCGATATGGCGATGAATGGGTGAAGAAGTACGACCGCTCTTCTCTCAAATTGCTCGGCTCAGGTAACTGCTGGTGGCGTGGGCTGGAGCAGCAAATCCTTGGGCATCAGGTTGTGCCTCTTCCCACAAATGCCAAGAGCAGCAGCACATGAGAGCAGAAAGTTGGGAGACTGGGCTATTTGGGGGTGACTCTGCAAGCAGGCCCTGGGAAGCTGTGTCTTTGACCTGATCTTTCAGCTCCGTCCCCTTGTCTTTCCCCTTGTAGTGGGGGAACCCATCAACAAGGAGGCGTGGGAGTGGTACTTCTGCGTGGTCGGCGAGACACGGTGCCCAGTAGTGGACACGTGGTGGCAAACTGGTGAGATGTGTATGACCCCTCATTCCAGCTTTAGGAGTGACCTGCTGCTTTGCTGGCCAAGTGGGAACGGTTGTTACTGACGCTCTTGTATGAGCAATGCTGTAAGGGGCCACAGACACCAAAACATGAAAGAGAGAAATGGCCTTTAAAGCTAACCCAGAGAAACACAGGGCAGTTGATGGTAGGGAGCAGATCTCTGCTGAACTAAATGAGCAGGATCATCCTTCTGCAAAGAGCCTTCCCCAGCTCTCTGGCAAACCCAGCCCCAGCCTGTGGTCCAGCAGGGTGCAGTGAGGGCCAGGGCAAAGGCTGTTGGCCAAGCAGTGCTATCTGGCTTTCCTCTTGTCCCTGACTTTGATGAGCATTACAGTTTTCTTTTGCTTCAGAAACCGGAGGCATCTGTATCTCACCCCGTCCTTCTAATCCTGGAGCTGAAATCCTTCCAGGCATGGCTATGAGACCCTTTTTTGGGATCAGCCCCTCCCTCCTGGACGACAAGGTACATTTATAACCTGCAGCCCAGCCACTGGCTCAGCCCACTTTCCCCCAGGTGCTTGCAGCGTGTACTTGCTGACAGGAGCAGAGATCTGTAAGCACATCTTTCCTGCTCACCTCTGCTAGACAGCAACCTTCTTTACTGGAAAGGGACTAACAGTGAAGCTGTTCTTCCAACTAGTGCAGAAGTTGGTTTCTAGTTTGCTCTGTCCTGACAAGATGGGCTGCGCTTGGGCTCCCTGGCACGTGTCTTCCCAAGGTGAGGGAGCTGGGCAGGGACAGGCAGCCTCCCTGGAGGGGCCCTGTGTCCCACCATGGTAGGCAGCTGGTTGCAGACATCTGCCGGGAGAGACTGAGCCTGTCCCGTTGGAGTCGGGGGCACAGGACTCTCCTCACTGCCCGACATTTCCATTACAGGGTTGCTAAACAGGCAATGACTAAACATCCCAACTACCCTCAGCCATGGTTACTAAAAAGTAACTGTTTTACAGGGAAATGTCCTTCTGGAAAACAACATCTCTGGAGCCCTTTGCATTTCGCAAGCCTGGCCAGGTATGGCACGAACCATTTACAACGACCACAAGAGATTTCTGGAAACCTATCTGACTCCTTATCCAGGTAAGGACAATGCGTGGCAGGTCATTGCAGAGGTGTTTGGTTGGGTAAGATTGGGTCTGCCTGCTGGTTTTCTGCATGGGGGTAGGACTCAGGAGAGCTGGTTCTGCTGCTTCGTTCTTCCACAGACACACCCCCCCCTCCCAGTGTTGAGGCCCTTCATCTCCCCAGGCCCGATACCTCAGCACTGCCCTGGGAATGTGTGTCTCTCACCAACCTTCCCCATTGGATCAGATGTGGTTTTAGGGCAGTGGATTTGTCCTTCTGCCCCCAGTCCCCTCAAGCACAGAGAGGCATCTTGCTGCACCTCTTGCAAACCTTGTCAGCTTCTGTCACTCATCCAGAGGCACTGAGCAAGCCCAAGAGCATGTGTGTGTCTTGACACGAAGCAAAGGGGAGAAGCAGCAGGACCACAGGCACCTGCACTGGACCAAAGTGCTCCCAGCTTGTGGTGATGAGGCAGGCTGGGCATCATCCAACGCACTGCAGAATGAGGGAAGGAGCCTGATGATGGAGGCAGGTAGCGAGAGGCAGAAGACTAACAAGGAAGGTGGGCACCTTCACCCTGAGCAGCTGAGGAAAGAGCAGAGTACATGAGCCCTGGCGCCAGCAGAGAGGAGACGGGGGCGAGGTGACAGTGCAGCTGGTGAGCAGCTCACATGCTCACTGCAGCAAGTGACCATGGCACGGTTCTGGCCACTGCAGGGTTTTTCTTCACTGGGGATGGTGTGTATCGTACCAGTGAGGGCTACTACCAGCTCACAGGACGGCTGGATGACATCATTAACATCAGTGGACACCGGCTGGGCACTGCAGAGGTGGAGGATGTTGTGGTAAGAGGTGTGGGTGGGAGGTAAATCCATCTGAGGGGACAGCAAAGGCACACTGGTGGGGCTCTGGGAAGCCTCTTTGAAGTACCTGGACAGAAACATGCTGCTGCTGTAGCAGCAGGGAACAATGTCTGACCCACAGCCTGCCTGTAGGAACAGCTTCCCACCCTCTCCCCTCCCATTCTGGCTCTCTGCAGCAAGGGAGGGACAAAGCCTGATAAGGTTGATGCTGTAAATGGGTGAATCCTAAAGCAGCAGGCAGCTGGGCATGTTAAGGAGGAGCATCCATGGGCCAGTAAAGATTGTGGGACCTGGTGGAACAACATGGAGGAACAACCAGGAAGCACAAAACAGGGTCTAGGAGGTGCAAGCCTAAAGCAGACAGGGGTGGGGGAAGAAGTCTTGTTTGCAGACAGACCTGCTGATGCAAGAAGGAAAAAGGGCAGAGGCCATCCGAGGCCCTCCCTTATCTCTCTGCATTACCGTGGGCTGCAGTAGCCAAGCCAGGTCAGGACGGTTCCCAGGTGTCAGCCAGCCGGCCGAAAGCACTGAGCCAAACCCCTGCCCTGTTCTCTTCCAGAATCACCACGTGGCAGTGGCAGAGTCTGCTGTCATCGGCTACCCACATGAGATCAAGGGAGAAGGTAAGATGCTTGCTTTCCTGCCCCTGAAACATCTCTCCCTGGGCTATTGCACTGCAGTGAGCAGTGGCACTGTCACACCAACCCTGGTAGCAATGCTGTGCCAACGCTGTACAGCATGTTAGTGGGGATCTCGGGATGAGACCAGCTGGGCTTCGCATAAGGTGGCAGCAGCACCACCATGGCCAAAAGCACTTAAAGCTCAGGCTACAGCACATCCCCTGAGGCTACCAGCAGAGAGGGACCTCTCCTGGTGCTAGGTCCAGGCAGGCTCTCAGGAACATGCTGCGCACGGGGCAGTAACCTGGTGGTCCTTCTGCCAGGAGCCTATGCATTTGTTGTGCTGAAGAAGGACAGTGGCTACACGCAGGAGACTCTCGCTGCTGAGCTACGGGAGCTGATCTCAAAGAAGATTGCTAAGTATGCAGCTCCAGAGTACGTTCAGGTAACATGTGCAGGCTGGTCCAACGCCCACCCCGGCAGCCTGGCCAACCCCTTTCCCTCAGCCTTAGCTCTGCCTCTCCCCATCACAGGTCACACACCGGCTGCCCAAGACACGCTCGGGGAAGATTATGCGTCGGGTACTAAGGAAAATCGTGGAGGACAAGGCCAGTGAGCTGGGGGACCTAACCACCCTGGACGACCACGAAGCTGTGCAGCAGATCATAGAGGGACGCAAGCGCCTGGTGGAGGGGCAGAAGAGCTGCTAGCTTGGCTCTGCCAGCAGACACCTCCTGCTCTTCCACTGCAGAACCAGGGCCACATCCAGAAATGTCACTAAGCAACTGGTGACCCGTAAGTGCTCAGAGACCGAACCTCCACTGCAGTCTGAGTGACTTCTCTGCAACACAGAGACCCTCAAAACCTCTGTCTCCACACACCCATGGGAGGCAGGGGAAAGAACACAACTCACCATAGGCAGAACAGTAAGGGGAGGCGAGCTCCATTTCCTTCCCTAAAAGCAGAGGGCCAAAAGCCCTCCTTGGCGTTCCTTGTGCCTTGCAGTAGCTGTAGAGGTAGCAGCAGGGCAGGATGCCCAGCCCTGGATAGGTATATTACTACTACCCCTGCTCTGCTCTTCAGCAATAGTCTAGTCCAGGACCATTGCCAATATACAAGCATCTCCTCCAAAGCAAACCCCAGAAGGAAAAGATGCAGCAGTCTGGTTAACAAATACTGACTCTTCTCCATAAACATCATTGGAAAACAGGCCCCAGACTTTAATACAAAAATGTTCCTTTGACCTGTAATCCTGTGTCATAAGGAGAGCAGAGACATGCCCCTTCTCTGTGCCAGCATTCTCTCCCCCTTAACAGTGCATCCCTTGGCTCATGCTGGGGAGCACAACCCTCAACAGAGCCACAGGTACACAAGTCTGTTCTGCAGAGCTGTGTATCAAAGAGACAGAGGTCCCAGAGAGGGCAGAACAGGAGGCTGCATCCTAGCCTTGCACCACTGCATCCTGGACAAGTGGAGGTTCCTCTGGCCATTGCTTCTACAAGCCCCATGAGGCAGCATCTTCTCATCGGGCAGCCTAGCAGTTCAGCCTTTTTCCCCATGAGAGGCAGGGAGGCAGGAGAAGGGGGGTGGGAGAAGGATGGCATAAATGTGTCTGCTCCTGGCAGAACCCCACACCATAAGTTCAGACTTGGCTCTGTGTCCATCACCAAAATCCAGAACTGGTCTTGCACTGGATGAATCCCTTGTTGACAGCTGCTGACTCGGCAGTTCTGTGTCTGCTATTTGGAGCTTTCCCACGCGTGTGCAGGTTCTGCGGCTGGCCAGACAAAGGCATGTTTTTCAGCATCCTTCCCCAGCTGGGAGCCGCTTTATCTTCTCGCATCGAGTGAGCTCCCATCTTCCCTCCCCATGAAGTTTCAAAATCCAGCTGTGGAACTGCAATTCAATAACACAATGACTGAGGGATGTCTCTATGAGGGCATGTCCTCTCACATTGAGGCTCTCCAGCCTCAGTCACTCCCCTCTGCTTGCCAAGGACCCTCTCTACCTCCCCTGTCTTGCCACCACCAGGGAGGTGTGGAATGCTGTCTCCCCATCTCACCTTTTCCAGGCTGGCCCTGTGTCCCACACTGATCAGCGTCATGCCCAGCTGAAGGCACACACGGTACAGTTCCTGCTCCACTTCTTCTGTCAGGGCACTGGTGGCTTCATCTAGCACTGAGAGAAAAGTAATAAATTCCACAAATTCCTCTCCCAACCAATCATCTCCCCCTAGGGAAAAGAGCAGCAACTGCCGAGAACATTTCATATTAACCAGAGTTTACCAAGACCATCTGCATAAGACAAGTGAGGAGAAGCCTAAGGACTCTGATTTTCCTCTGGCACAGCTGGTGTCAGTCACCGGGGAAAGCTGCCCTTCCCCACAAGCCCTCACATCCACCCAGTGCCATTCACCTCATTCCTCCCTCAACAGCTGCCAGCCACTGCCTCATCCCTGCCGTTGTGAAAGCCAAGATGCAACCTTCTCAAGGTAGACCATCTGCCAGAGCACTGGGCTGAGCAGCAGCCTGTGCACCCCTCTGGCCCAGACCCCACCTGGAGCATCCATGACAGCCAGAGGCACCTTCCTCTCAATTAAGGGTAAATACTACAGATCTGGAGCAGATAAAGTCAATTTGTTTTACATCACCTCTACAGCTTTTAGTTTGCAATCCACAGGTTCCTTCTGCCCAAACAGCACCGAGCCATGCCGTAGGCTTCAGGGGAAGAGAGGTACGTAAATGCGGCTACTTGCTACTGACACCAGCTCTGTTCATCCACACCCACCCTGGCCCTCATGACAAGTCTTCCAACAGCCCTCCCCAGCAGTCACTAGCAATCTAGGTGTACAAAGGAATTAGCCCCATCTGCTCATTGGAGCTGCTTCTGTGATCTCTCAGGACCGTTTCTCCCACTGCTCCTTGTCTTTTGCTGCATTACAGCTGAATTTCCCACATTGCTTCCACAACCCTACAGAGGTTCACGAGCTTCAGATATGGCAGCTGATACCACAATCCCTAGCATGCACACTTCTTCACACTGCAACTAGTGAGCATGCTGAGAGGGGGCTTCTTCAGGTGCCCTCGGACCTGGACCAAGAACATTAATCACTAGTTCCCTAAGAAGAGAATGTCGTCTTATATACAGCCTCTTGATTTTCCACCCTCCACACAGACAATGAAATGTTTTCACTCCTGAATCCTCTGTGTGCTACACTGCTAAAATAATGGCCAAGACAAAGCATGTTCCTAGCAAAGAAGGGATTTCACAAGCTGTCTCTGTACCAGATTCTCTTCACACCAAAGGCCCTGCCCATTTTTTTCCCCTCTCTTTTCTTTCGCAGTCACTAACTCACCTGCATATTTTGGCTGGAGGTAGAACAGCCGTGCAAACGAGAGCCTCTGCATCTCCCCTGGGGACAGGATGTCATACCTGCAGCAGGGTCAAGATTCAAAATCTCCCTCAACAAAAAGAGCTTGTTTGCTGATATCAGAGACCCCAGCAAGCAACTGTCCCTGTGTGTCCTCCATGCCCTCCCTCCACACTGGGACTGGCTCGGCACCCTTGCGCGCAGTCAGCTGCCTGCAGAGCAGCATGGCTGGTGACTGTTGGCATTAATGCTTGGGGCATGAAGGCTTTGCCCCTGCATACTGCCCACCTCCCGCAGGACACAGATATTCCCAAGTCCAGCAGCAACATGCTTCTGCTTAGAAGTGTTCCCCGCCCAGAGGGATCACCCAAATTCATGCAGACGGCAAGCTCCCTTACCAGTTCCAGTCCACCTGCTCGTCCAGTCCTCCAGCCCTCGCCAGCAAATCAGTCTGCAGAGAGCACAGCAGACTTGTGAACACAGCCCCCAACCCTGTCAGCCCACGACCCTGAGCATAACCACCCCCTTCCTGCTACTCTCTCTTTTCCCACTTGAGCTGAAGTTGCTCTGTATCCCTCCTCCTCTGCCTGTCCCATGGACAGTCCTGTCCCAGCTGCAGACGGTGTCCCCGCATATGTCCAGCACATGGTCACACTGTGCTGCCACAAAACCTCATCCCTTCTTCCCTCACTGGCAGCACCAGGAAAGAAGGCAGCAGCACTACCGGGGACTCACCAGCCCAGCCACCTCCAGGAATCGCACAATTCTCTCATCATCTGCAGACCCTAGAGGAGAAAGCAGTAAAGCATAAGCAGAGGCAATGTGTGCTGAGGCCACAGCTGCAAGTAGGAGTCAGTGGAAGGAAGGAAGGATTGGAAGATCTCCTGAGGTCCAATGTAGCTGACTCAACCACTTAACAATATCAGGTCCTGAGCTCTGACACAGAGAGCTCCCAAAGACTGACCTTCCTTAAAAGTGTTAACTACACCTGTGAGCAGCATGCCAGGAGGTAGCTGGGCTCCACAGATACACCTGAGACTTGGCTCAGTCCATGGTCACAGATGGACACAGCCAGAACACAAGGATTCAGGCTTCAATTGCCAAAGCCTTGCCCACCAGCTGCTCTCTTATGGCTGCCTGCCCACTCTATGCTGCAGGTGGTGGAGTCATGGGAGCAGGGCTCAGGTAACAGCCAGTAAAAGATAATGTGGGATGGGAAAAACCTCAGGGTGAACCAGCTGTGGAGCAGAACATGCACTTGAGCTGGTACAGTCAGCAGCTATGGAAGCTGAGCAGAAGGGCTGTACATCTGCCGTGGACCTCTCTGAAGCTGCTGAAGAGCCACAACAGTAGCTGATGGCTGCAGTTACTCTCTGCAAGACTGTGACTCCCAAGTGTTTGAAAGCAGCATGTACACTGCTTCACTCAGACAGAAACTTAAACCTGGACATCTGCAAGCTGCAGCAGACCACGTATGGTCTGGTTTGGGAACAGGGCAGGGGAGAGAAAGGATCCATGTAGTCTGACCTCGACAGCATGCAAGGCCCTGGGACATAATTTGAAAAAGAGGAACAGTGAAAGACAGAGGTGGATGGAAAATGAGATGAAGGCAAACACGGCTTGCCCAAAGGCAGGTTGTACCAGACAGATGTATCCCAACAGCAAGGTGCCTCAACATATATCCCATGTCTAGCACAACATGCAGAGCATGGCCAGGTTGTCCTCACTGCATCAAGATAATATGTTCTTATCAAGAGAATATGTTCCCTCCCAAAAGGGAGGGAAGACAGAGCTGACCTTAACCTACACTAAGGTAAATCTTCCAGGGAAAAGCAGAGAGCAACAAAAGCAAAATGGATGTGCACTCTTGATGGGGCATGGTAGGGGAGAAGCTGCACTGGGTACAGGACACGAAGCAGACACCACAGGGTTGGCTAATTGCTGTAGTGCATTTCCACATACCTGAAACCGGATAGATGTCCTTCAGGGGATAGATCACCTGTTTAACAGAGCAAAAGAAGCCATGTCAGAGGGAGCTGGACACAGTCCATCAGAGATGCAACAGCGGCGGCATGAACTCAGGCACGAGGGAAGGAGCAGCCACAGGCATCCTCCCTCTTGCAGGCCTTTCTGCAGCACACAGGTTCGCAGGGCATGACCACAGCTGAGAGCAGAGCTGGGGCCAGAGCAGAGGCAGCCCCTGGGCTCACCTGCTCGCGCAGGCTTCCGTCAGTGAAGAAGGGCCGCTGAGGCAGGAACACCACTCCCCGGGGGCCGAAGCAGGTCAGCATCTTGATGCTCCCTGCAGAGAGACACATGCCAAGCCTGCAGCGCCAGCCAGCAACTCCCCACCACCCCCTGTGCAGTCCTGCCCCATGAAGTAGCCAACAAATCCCAGAAAAGGTATATTTGCAACATGGGGCAAAGCAATGAGAGCCAGTGTAGAGTATGCAATAGAAGTGGGTGGCTCCAATGCATCAGTGACACATCCACGATCACAAGGTGGCACTGGCCTCACAACCCCACACTGCCACCTTCCAAACTCAGGGCAGCCCTGGTTGAGAAAGAGAAGGCTGCAGCGAGCAGCAGTCCTTACCCTGCGTGCTCTCCCAGAGTCCCCCAAGGACCCTCAGGAGAGATGTCTTCCCTGTGCCAGTGTTCCCCACAATCATCACGCTGTTTCCTTGTGAGATCCTGAGGCTCAAGTCCTTGATGAGCAGCTTGCCAGAGGATGGCACCGAGAGCGTCACTCGCTCCATAAGGAAAGCTGTGTCCCTTGGCACTGGGTCCTCCCCAGTATGGCTGCTGGGCCACCACCAAGACAAAGGAGGAGAGATCGGGGGTAAGCGATCATGCTGAGATTGGCAAAGATCAGGCACCTTAGACCTCCTGTGCCTCTGTGACAGCAGCCCTGCCCCACGCACTCTAGGAATGACAAATCACAGCGAGCACTGCCTGCTCCAAACAAATGCATACAACAGGCTGAGACACCGAGGGTCACCTCCACCCTGTGACAGCCCCACACTCTGGCATGTAAGCTAGAAGCCAGCCAGTTGCTGAGAGGAGACTCACCCATCCAAATCCCAGCTGGCTTTGGCTTCTGAGTAGTTATCGTTTTTTTTTCTGCCAAGGCTCAGCAAGGTCTCCTGCAGTTCACCAATCCTAGACAAACAAGAGGTTGCATGAATGCCAGGGACAACTCCAGCAGCCTCCTCACAATATCCAAACTTGTCCATGCTTGCTCACGAGCAACTGTTTCTTATTTATTTAGCACAGACCTGGGCAGGGTCTTGTCCCGCACTTCCCTTTCCTGCGAGGCCTGCCCACAGAGAAGCTCACCTGTGCGTGTAGCCAGCTATATCAGTCATGGTGCTGGAGAGATCTATGAGCTGGCTGAAGCAGCTGATGAGGTAGATGGAAACAAAGGCATTCTGGGGAGAAATCACACACCAGAGCAAGGGTCAGCACTGAGCTGGGGCACTGCCCCTGCCTCCATGGCTGCAAGGAGGCAGCCAAGGACTCCAGACAGTTGGCCACATCAGCATTCCCAGCAATATGAAGGAGGGGTGGAGAAGTCACTCAGGGCAGTGGGAGTAAAGGAGATGATGACCGTACTTGGATGGAGCAGGGCTTCCCTGCTCAGTACAGCAGTTTTTGCCAGGTGGACACATCTCCTGCCACCCCGGCATGGTGTTTACAGAGTGCCTGCTGGCCAGCCCAGGGCCCAGCACGCTCACCCCGTCTAAGCCGTGCAGATCCATGCCGCCAGCCCTGCCCCAGCACCATACATGGCTCAAAGCAGGGTATCTCAGCCTGCAGTGCCCACTTAGCTATTTTTAGCTCTGCATTCTCTATCACAAGCCAGTTTTGAGTATCTGGGAACGAGTCAGGTCAGGAAGGCGAATGCAAGCCAGCTCAGCCTCACAGGTGGCCAGGCTCATGGCGGGCAGCAGCCCAGGGCATGACCTGGACCTGCAGCACTGTGCGGACCCAATCACCACCCATACCACTGAAAGCCAGAGGCTTTCTGACCTCCCATTTTTTTTTAGACACAGAGGTCGGAGCTAGGAAACACTTACGTAGATGTGTCCTTGACAGCTCTCACCCCCAGGTTAATCATACACCAGCTGGCTCCAAGCTCCCGTTTCCATGCCACCATGGGCAGGGACAGTCTAACCTGAAGGTCAATTGCTGCAGGTCATCCAGCCCCAGTGACACCAACCCCACACAAAACCTCCATCCTCAGTGCCCACTCACCCTCCACAACAGGGTCTGGGAGATCACCCTTAGCTCACCTTGCTGACGAGGGCACTGAGCTCTGTTGGACTCAGGTCACTGTAGACCCCAGAAAAAATGGGAATAGCAATGACCACGTAGCTCAGGATGCTGCCCAGGTAGTCAAAAGTGTTGATCCCAACTGGGCAGAAGCACATTGAGAGAAGACAGTGAGTTAGGGTGGGAACCTCTGTCCCAGTCAGGCTCAAGTGCAGCCTATGAGCTCAGTTAGAGGAAGACCCATGGTCTTGCCTCAGCCCTTCACGATGCACCAGAGCAGAAGAACCCATTTCACAGGACAGCACAAGCACCAGGGTGAAAAATCCTTTTGCCAAGCAAAGAGCACTTTGGGGCAGGGCCCTGAGCAGAGAAACATCATCCAGACAGACAGCTCAGGAACCACCATGGGGCAAAAGCCACTTTGCCTGCTTGTTTCCACTCTTCAGGGGCCTGGATGACTCAAGAAACAGGAGGGAGGGCCAAAAGGAAGCTCTGGGGCCAGATGGTTGGCCATGAAGTCTGTCTTGGAGCACAGGACAGACAGAAAGACTTAAGACCCTAAACTCCCACACAGACACCTGCATTCAGGGCTCTCCCTCCCTTACGTTGCTCAGAAGCTCACTATGCTGGTGAGATGAGGAAGAGCTGTCTTGATAGTGGTCATTTAACACCCAAACCTGGACCCAGTGACAGTGGGAGAAGGGTGATTTTCAGAGGACAACTATGCACAAGGGACAGGCTCTACAGGAAAGAAGTTTCCACTGCTCCCAACCACATATACAGAGTCTTCTTCCCCAAAGCTCAAGCCCTTCCCTCTCTTCCTGGCCATTGAACATCTGCCCCACAAAAAGCACAGACCCCTGCAGATTCCCCTTTTGGGGCTTGCGTTCTCTGACTTAGCTAGGCCCTCCACAACTTTGCTCTCCACAAGGCTTCTTCACAACAGTATTCCCATTTAGGACTGCAGGAGGCACCCTCTGTTCACCCTCAGGGCTTTCATGCACCAGCAAGAGGTAGGAGAGGAAAACCCCGCACTGCTGCTCTAGCAGTAGGGTTCCCAAGGCACTGCAATGGAACTACCACATGCCCCACTTCCCCCCCAAACCCCCCACTTACTGTATAGCCACAGCTCCTTGCCTATCAGCTCCCTCTGGGTCTGCAGCAGGCTCTGCAGCCTCCGGTTTGTGCGCATGTGCTCCACTCGCCCAGCCCTGTAAAATACAATTGCAACGTGCCACAGACATCCCGGGAGCACTGCAATGAGGTCAAAGCACAGGCTTTAGGACTGAGGCTTGGAAAGGGTCTGGCACCTTAGCCTCCAAGCGACAAGCTCTTTGTTGAGCAGGAACTGAACAGCCAAGAGCGCCTTCCTGAAGAACTTCACCAAGAAACTCTGGCTGAAACAAGCAGCCCTACAAATCTCTCCCAGAGCCTGTGGATGCTGCTGTTGCATACAGGAGGAGGTGAGGCAAGGCCGGACACCGTCAGCGAGGCCCCAGCCTGGAGCAATGCACACCCAAGGTCACACACACTTTCCAAGCAGAGCCTGGTTGGAAGAGAGGGACAGCACCACTACACAGCTGGAGCCAGAAAGGAGAGGGCAGAGGCGAGCTCAGGAGGTGACAGCAAGCCAATACCGCCTGCACGGCCGCTAGCCCCAGTCCGCCTCTTCCCGTTCCCCACCGTGGAGGAGTGGGACACGGACAAGCCCCGAGCAGTGCAGCCCCCAGTGCGGGTGACCCCAGCCCCACAGCCCCCCCTTTCCCAGGGGTATCTCTGCTGGCATCAGGGGGCCGCCCACCACCCGAGCTGGCAGCGATGCTCCCACGGCCAGGCTGAGCCAGGAGCAAGGACGCACATCTTGGCTCTAAACCACCACCTTCAGCAAGCGTGGCAGCTCCTTCTGCTCCTTCGCAAGGGCTGGGCTGCCCTCAGGTGGCAAAATGCAGAGAGAGCTCCAAGTCTGGCTCCAGACTCCCACCTGCAGTGGCATGTATTGCCCCTGCCACCCAACACACGCTTGTGCCCAGCACACACCCACGCTCCCACCACAGTTTACGCAACGCGGGAGTCACTAGGGCCTGAGCAGATAGGGCCAAGAGCTGCACAAAAAAATACAAATTAAGATTTTTGAAGAGTCTCAGTCCTAAAGATTCTCGGTTCTTAGGAAAAATACATCTTCTTTCTTAAAAATACATCCGGTTAG
Organism: Platalea leucorodia; assembly: GCF_965183815.1. Classification (NCBI taxonomy): domain Eukaryota; kingdom Metazoa; phylum Chordata; class Aves; order Pelecaniformes; family Threskiornithidae; genus Platalea; species Platalea leucorodia. The sequence goes on along the minus strand of NC_138829.1, from coordinate 27,024,312 downwards.
AATTCAATTTGGCATTACTGCCCTACAACCCATTGCAGGTAACTACTGAGCTGCAATCTTTGCTGCTGAGTATTCGGAAAGGATAAAGCCTTGGACACAAGGAATTAAAGGCAAGGAAGGCACCGGGGACCAGAGCTATTATTTCTTTTGCAGATGAGAAGACATTGCTGTATTGGTTTCAGCTTTTCCTCCCATTCGGTTAGCTTTTAAAACAAGTTTGCCAAAGGCTTAGAAACCAAAGAAGTAAAAAGGTGACAGTGCTCAGGTTTTGTTTCTTCCTTTGCCAAAACAATGGTTAGGCAGCTGCAAGAGGACAAGACCTAACAGCTTCTACAAGCTAGAGAAGTCCGGCAATCAAAACCAGCCGCTCGCGACGTGCTCCTCCTCTTGCACGATTCTAGGAATGCAACCTTTTACAAAATTCCTTTATTTTTAATTAAGATTCATACAATGAAAATGCCTGGTTTTGTACAATTCAATAAATTCTAGTTTCTCACCAAGTGAAACTTTTCTACTAATGAACTGTACTGAACTAAGACATTCCGTTTTCTGGTATAATAATTCACTTTCCATTTTCTACTTAGTAATAGAATAAAAAAGTGCAAAATTGTGAGGAAAAGTACTGCAGCTTAAATAAGGGCCTGTAATTAGAGTATCTTCTCCATTAAGAAAAATTATCATCAACCAATAAGAATCAACCAGTCCACAAAGAAATAACTCAAACTTGCCAATGCAAACCAAGATTGATTTCAGTTATTTAAATCAAAGTTTCATGCCTGTCAATATAAATCTTCATGAAATTGGTGATTTTGAATCAAACCACTTTGGGGACAGCACCACACCACTTGAAATGCTCAGTCATTACAGCATGAAGGAGCCAAATGCAGATCACAGGCAGGGAAGAACAGAAGCAAGCTGCTGCTTGCTTAAATTCCCACAAGTGCAATTTCACAATGCGCAGGGCAAAGGCAGACACTTGACAAGAGAGGAGCAACAACCTCCTGCCACCAACCAGGCACCTCAACACAAGCTACGGTAAAATCGTAGCCCTTTTCCCGGGTTCTAGCCATTTCTGTGAAACACCTTAAAGGCTGCTTGCTGCTCAACAGACTTCAGGGCATCACTAAGCAGGGAGGTGCTGCCAGGCTCCCAACTGTGTGCTCAGCTCTGGGGTAAATGGCACTGAGCAAATTTGGAGTAGCAGTACGGTGTTGGGAGGGTCAGGGCACAGACTGACCCAGAGGAGCAAGCAGAGGTAAGGAGGCCAGGCAACAGCTAGCATACCCACAGAAGACACACAGGTTAGCAGCAGCAGGATGGGGCCAGAAGCAACCTGCAACAAGTCCCCACAGGAACATCCTGACAAGATGCAATGAGACCTTGAGCAATCTTCCAGGTAAGGACCTGGCAAACATCAGCAATGGTATCTAAGCCAGCACCGAATCTGTATCAGGCCTCTGGGGATGTTAGACGGGAGGCAGAGAAAAAGATAGTTGTCTCCAGCTGCTGTGGAGTATTTCTGCAGACGATGCACAGAATGCAAAGGAGAACAGAGCATCAGGACTGTATGATGCTGCAGCGGGATGGAGGGGACAGAAAGCTCCAGCTTGGGATACTTGGACTCCTCTGGGATACACGAATACAACAAGGATGCCCGAGCTGGGATGATCCTTACGAGGACGTAAAGAAATGAACACTACTAACCTGTAGAAAGCAGCTGGTTCTGCATTGACACGAATCTGCATGTGCTTGAACCTGGACAACCCAAGAAAAACATCATCAGGATTGTGCACAAATGCCCAGTGAATTATGTAGCTAGCATCCTTGCTAGAGAAAACTCGTCTTGCACCTGTCAGAGCAGTGACCTGAGGCATCTCGTGACAGAAATACTCAATAGGGTCAAAAAGGCACCAGAGACCAAGGCTTACCACAAGGAAACATCATTCTGGGCCAGCTCAGTGGCACATTTGTTTGGTATCCCGCTCTCTGTGCCCATCTTCTCAGCCCCTGGGCTGAGCCCCTGGCCCCTCCCATTTGCCAGCCCAGCATCTCCACCATACAGAATCACCACAACCAACTGCCCTGGTCTGGGCTCCCTGTGCCACACCAGCTTCTGCTGCTGTCCCTGGATGCCCTGAGCCCCAGGGAAAGCTGCATAGCCCCTGCCACACACCCAGCCAACCCTGCAGGGGTAGGGCACGAGATGAGTAACAGAGCATATAGAAAGACTGTGCTGTTTTGGGCACTACATGAAGTTGGTGGTGAAGCAGAAACATGATTCCTGTCAGTAGATGCAGTTCATTGAACTTGCATCTGCACCCAAGGAAGCTCCATGTGCAGTTTTCTTCCACACATCTAATGCTCTAGCAGAGGCACCAGTAACAGCAATGACCAGGCAAGCAGCCCAGAGACTGAACCAGGAGACTGAACCAAGGGCACTGCCTGCCATGACACAGGGCAGAGAAAAGCGTGGCGGGGGCTCCATACATGGACTTTGGGGCAGCATTGCGCAGGCAGTTTTTCTCCGAGTGGGGGGAAAGTCACGGACAAGAGAAGTAGCTGCGTACATAGCGCTGAATGGGGACAAAAACACAGCTTTCGCAGGAGCTGCCAAGAGGCAGCGAAAATGCTGTTCTGCTGGGACTCACCTGAAATCTCCCTCCAGTTTTTCCTGCTGCACAAGTTTAGACACAATTGGGCTCATCAATACCTTGTTGACAATCGTCCCGATGATGAAATACCCAAAGATGCTGACAGGGCCTAGCCAGCCTGTGCTACAGAGGAGGAGAAAGAGAGGTCAGCTAATAATCCAAGCAAAAGGACACCCTAGCACCATTGGGCTCAAGCAGTCAGAGCCCTCAACGGTCACTTCTCTTGGCTTTCACAGAGGTTTAGGGGCCAGCACTGCACACCCCAGCATCCCCAAGGCAGAATTCCCTTTGGAGTGCAGAGACCACCCACCCACACGTACAAGCATCCGTCTGGGGAATTGTAACATGGGTGCCAGGCTCTAAAAAAGAGCCTAGGAAAGAGGTGTGAAAGCAGGGCTAGGATGCGTCCTTACCTGTGGAAGCACTGGTACGTGTAGTAGGCCAGCGTGAAGGGCGAGATGATGAGCTTGCTGGCCATGGAGCTGAGCTGCCTGCAGAACCTCTCCACATCCTGGCTGATGCGCTGGTCCCTGTTCAACACAAAGAAAGAACCATTGACACTGTTAAAGCTCAGGAGCAAGAACCAGTACTAACTCCCTAACAGGGCACAAGCCAGGCTGTTTCATTGCCTGAACTTAGGACAGGGTGCAAGTGAACAACCCTGCCTGGGAGGGACCTGCAGCTGTGACTCCCGTTACCCCACATGAGACAGTTTCCATGGCCAGCAGGACCCACCCAAGGGCCTTCCTGGCACCCCAAAAGAACAGCTCCTGCTGTTACTTTCACCCTGTTGCTTGTATTAACCCCTTGTTCCACTTTCAACAATGTTGTCCAGTTCTGTGCTAAAGGTCCCTGCATCCTTGTCCTTTATTCCTCCCCTGGACCAACCCCTGTACTACCAAAAACTACTGACTCTCCCCTAAACCTTCAGTACTGGTGCTGCATCTCAGGCACCAGAGCTACCAGCCATTGGATATTCGCAAATGCTTCCATCAAAGCCACCCTTCCACAGGAGCCGGTCCCTTCGCTCTGCATGGAATGCCCTCTGGTCCCTTTGCTGCAAGGAAGAAAGGGCTTCCACCGACCCCCAGCCCACAAGAGCAGGCAGCAGCGCACCAAGCCTCCTCGCTCCCTCGGCAGCGGGCACATGGGTGACAGACCCACAAGTCCCATCCGTCCCACTGCTGAGCAGGAGTTGCACTTGGGGTAACTAGAAAGGATTTCAGCCTATTTACTCCCTCAGCACCTCATCTGTCCAGAGCACATGGACGAGAGCTTCAGTCTGATGCGCTAAGCACAGGTGGAAAGGCCATGACTGCAAATGCTGGAGTCCAGAATGAAGAGCAAGGCTGGACTCCGGCTCAGTCATCAGTGCAGGCACAACCACAAGGACATTCATCTCTCGACTCTTTTGCAGTCCTGGAACAGCAATGGATTTAATTTTGAGGCAGCTCTCACCCTGACTGACCTTACAGTTATCATTTTTCCTTTTCCTCAGACTGTAATTGTTCCCATAAAGTTATAATTTAAGTTGTGCTATAGACTCATGGCAGGATATTGCTTTTTACGAGCTATTAAGCAACGTGTAATGATAACACATAAACATCAACTCAAATGCCCTGCTAGGAGCCGCAGGTGTTTGTATGCCGCTCAGAACTCACTCTTCATTTCTTCTAGGTGGATGACACTGTGCATCTAACACTCAGTTTGGTTTGCACTGCATAGCAGGAGGTCACTTCGTCGCTCTAGTTCATTCGCTAAGTACTTGGTGCAGGGAAAAAATTTTCATCAAGGAATTGCAAGATAAAGAGAATTTTTGTAGCAGCACCAAAAAAGCCACTAAACAATAAGGTTGGATGTTTGAGCAGAAGCAAGGTGGTAATGAAAAATACTCTGGAGCCATCCCACATGTTTGGTCTCCTGAGGTCAGGAGAGCTGGCTGTATTGCTGCGGAGCAGACCGACCCAGTTATCTCTTGCATTTCACTGCACAATGTGAACACGTTCCCTGGTTAAAAATAAACCTGAGCAGGATAGTCACGTGATGAGGGGCCTCTGTCCTCTGCTTCCCCCCCTCCCCATCAAAGGAAAAGACAGGTATGCAGGGGCTTCTGGCCATGGCCAATGTGCTACACTGCCTGGGAAGCGCTGCATGCCTTGGTGACAGGCATGGCTTTTTAACCTCTCCTTGCAACTCCATACCACTGCAAAACACTATCAGAAATGAACATTTAACAAGGGTGGGAGTAAACCCGACAGCGGCCAGAAAGTGCATCAGCATCATGAAGCTGTGATTTCATGTGTGGCAGTAGGGCTGTTTGACCCAAGCTAAGCCCTCTCCTTGCTTGCTGCTCCCCCTGCGCACAGCCGGTTGCTATTACTCGAGCTGTCTCCTAGCAGCCAGGGAACAGGTCTGGCTGAAAAACGATACAGACAAAAAACATCTGAGATACCCAGCATGATTTCACTGTGCAGCCACACAGACCACCGCACTGTGCAACAGAGGCAAGGACAGGCAGCCAGGAGCACCGGGCAGCAGAAGCACAGAGCCTGCTTCAGCTCCTTGAGGTCACCACTATTAGCAACAGTTAGGAGTCCCTGCAAGACAGCCACTTCCCACGGGAACCCCAGGCTTGGGCTCCTCTGGTGCCACCAACGTGGCAGATGGCACCAGTGCAATGACTAGACCAGGGGTGCCCCTTCCAGCGGAGGAGAGCTTGCAGTCTCAAAACAACTGTATAAAGCCACAAAATTTGGAAAAAGTTATCCCATGGTGTCTAGTTTTTCAGCAAGTATTTAATAACTTCTTTAAACTCTGGAGGGGAAAAAAAGCCTCTACCTCTCACATGATATCTAATGTAGGATCTTTAGCTCTTCGAAGTACATAACTATGACAGCAGTGTCCTGTGTGCAAGAACAGGCTGGAAGGCCAGGGTCAGCAGGCAGTTTTGAGGAAGGGAGGCATTCAACCTTTGCTGCACAGCCCAGGTAGATCAGCAGCTCTGCAGTAAACAGGACAGTGCATGAAGCAAACTGGAAGGGGATCTCAAGGAGGGCTGGGATAATGCTCCTCCTGCTCTCATATTTCAAGTCACCCCTGACATTTCCTTCCTAGGAACAGGAAAGAGGAAATGCAGCCCTCATACAGTGCAAAACAAAGCCCTGCCTGGACATGGCTCCCGTGGGTTATCAAAAACACTAAAAACCCAACTAAACAAAACTGTGTTCCGCTGGAGACTCTGCGGGCTGAAGTTCAAACAGAACAACAGGGACCGTCCTAACGCACTGGCTGCCTGAAGGCCAAGGAGTGGCAGTGCTCTCTGAATCCAGCCAGGCCATTTACAACATCACACTGCGTATCAAGGGTTGAGTTTGCAGACAGCATGTTTTATAGCAGCACTAGATCCCTGTTCTAGGCCTCCATTTTCCTCGCAACAGAAACATCCTGCCCTAAAACCATCACGACCAGCAGTCACAGGAGTTCCCAGAAACAGGTACCACCTCCCACCCAGGGCAGGCGAGGGTATTTGTGCCTAGATGGCAAAAGCTTCCAGGGCTCAAGTCCCTACCCAGAGACACAGAGAAGTCAGGAAAAGGCAGGGAGCAGCCCACGAGAAGCCAAGCAAGAGGCTGAGAGAAGTCGCAGGCAGCCTACGGGTTATCGATGTCCTCGCGCAGCACATGCAGGCTGTAGTAGACCTGGCCGTGGAAATAGCAGCTGTGGAGGTATTCGGTGAGAGATTTCCTCCAGCTCACGTACATCATGTTGCAGATAAACTGGTCGAAGCTTTTTAGCTGGAATGAGGGCAAGGAGACAGACAGGAAGAGATGAGTGAAACGAACAAGCATTTCCCAAAACAAAATAAAAGCTAACAGTCTGGTCCAGTGATCCGCCCCACGCGTAGCGACCGACCAGGGCAAGGGCAGACCTAGATCCTTCGTCACCAGGATCACGCCAGGAGCCACGGGCAGCCTTCCCCTCCCCTCCCCAGACAGGGGAGCCTGGGGCCTGTCTTACCGTGGAGTTCACCACGATCAGAGTCAGGGCAACGGCGGTCAGCGTTTGGAACCCGGAGAAGTCCTTGTTCCCTAGGACCTCGTAGTAGTGGCTGGGGATGACGCCGACCTGGTAGATAACCAGCTGCTCTGGAGGAGAGGCGAGCACGGGAAGGCCATGAGGGACAGCGGCGGCACGGCGAGGGGCGGGGGGGGCAGGGGGGAACGGGGAGCAGCCCCCCATCCCCACCGCCCAGGCTCACCCAGCAAGGCGACGCAGAGCAGCGTCAGGAACATCAGGGCGCCCGGGGAGGGCCAGCCGGGGAAGAGGACAGCCTGCAGCCGCAGGAAGCGCCGCAGGAACAGCCCGTCCAGCCGGGGGGCAGGCCTGCAACGGAGGAAGACGCGGGGGCCGCCAGTGAGCTCCCGGGGGTGCCCACCTCCCCCCCGCCCCGCCGGGACCCCGGCCGCGGGGGCACCCCCGGGCCCGCCCCTCGCGCAGCCCCGGCCCGGCCCGGCCCGGCCCGGCCGCTCCTCACCGGCCGCCGGCCCCGCCGCCCCCCGCTCCGGCGCTGCCTCCCGCCATCAGCGCGCGGCCGGACCCGCCCGGGCGAAGCCCCGCCCCCCCGGGCGCTACGACATGAATATTCATCACCGCTCCTCGCCCCGCATGAGCCCCGCGCCGCCCGCCGCCGCCCAGCGCTTCCGGGTGCGGCGTCACCATCGAGACCCCGCCCGCCGGCACCGCCTCTCCCCGCAGGCGACCGAGCGGGAGCGCCCCCTGGCGCGGCGCCGCTCTGCCCGCGGGACACAGCGCCCCCTGGCGGCGCCGGGAGGGAGGGGGAGCGGTCGGAGCCGGCGGTCGCCCCCGGGGCCGCGGAGTTCGCCCGCGTCCCTCGTCGCCTCCTCACCGCCTGCCTGCTCACACGGCCGGCCGCCGGCGGAGCTGCGCTGTCCCGGCCGCCTGCGCAGGGACAGAGGCCCGGAGGCCGTGGCTCGGCCGGGCCACGGCTGCCGGGCAGGCTCCGGGGTCGAGCCGCGTCCTGGCCGCCACCGGCAGCGGGACGGGAGAAACAGGGCGCTGCCGCCTCTGCTCCTGAGGACGGAGCCGGGCAAGCGGGAGCTGCTCCCTCCGGGGGCCGCAGAGGCTGAGGGGCGGCCCCCGTGGGGAGCGGGCCCTGCCCCCTTGCCCCGGGGGACACGGGAAGGGAGGAGCGGGGCCGATTTGGGGCAGGCGGTGAAGTTTCGGGTGGCTTCGAAAGGAGGTGGAAGCTTGCGGTGGGCGCTGCCTGCGGGGGATTTCTCAGGCGGGGACCTCGGGGCGCGGCAGCGGTCCCCAGCGTGAGGCAGGGGCCGTGTGCGCGCCCCGCTCGCCGGCCCGAAAGGGAGCAGGGCAGAGCGAAAACCTGGCCGGAGGGTGGAGGGGGACTTGAAGAAAGCAGCAGTGGGCTGTGGCAGTGAATTGACCCTCTCTGGCTTCTCAGCGATGCCGGGTTTAATACAGAAACCAACTATTTTCTTTTTCCAGGTTTGGATAGTCACCTGAACTCTGGGTTATGAAATGTTTCTGCACAAGTCAATTTCTGGACAAGTCTGATGATAAGAGATGAGGGATCCTACGAGCTGGAGTCCTTTGCTTCCTCAAGAACCTCTCACACCTACCATCCTGTTTATGCTGCTGCTCCTGCAGAGGCTTTGGGCTTCTGCACATACCCCCTAGGTCCCTCTTCCCGTACGCCAAGTAGCATCGTTCTTCTGGCAGCTCCCCACCTCCCAGCCCTCTCTTTCTTCTCCCTCAGCCTTGTCTCCCTCATCTTTGCTCTGCTGCTATCTGCTCATGGGTCCAGGCACTTCAGAACACAAAATCGGAGTATATACACTCAGGGAGCAAAGAAGGCACATCAGCCTGTTTCCTCAGTGGTGTCCCTTTCTCCTTGCCCTCATCTCCCTTCTCTCAACTCTTTTACTGCTGGAATTCACAATGCTATCAGTCATACCTAAAGGTTAAGCTCCAGAGGGCAGAGATCAGTTCTCTGAAAACCTGACCTCAGCGGTGACTAATTTTTATGTTAAAAGGATCGGGTTTTTTTTCTCAGCTGTTGCATCAGACCTGGCTGATGGTTGCTCCTAGGCAGTCACATCCTCTCACGGTGCAGTATTGCAGCTGTGGCAATTGCGTGTGTCACTGTGTCAGTGGTTACTGGGACTGAACTGACTCCTTTGCTCCCTCGCCCACCTTATGGCAAGGGGATATTCCTCCCCTTCCCTCCCCTGCTGATGAAATGGCTTCCCAGCACCAAGGGAGCCAGGGGATCTGACACAGAGATGAGATGGCCACAACTGTCTATCCCAAACCCTTCCTCCTACCTCCTCCTCCTCCCTGCCCTTTGTCCTGTCCCTGTCACCCCACGACCACCACCTGATAAAGCACATGCCGTGAGCTCCCTTTAGTGAATCAGCTCCAGGATTTTTCCTGGGACCCCTCCTAAGGCAGCCAAGATCAAGAACAACAGAGAAGTGCCTTCTCGGTGCCTCTCCATCCCCCTGCCGAGGCTCTGCCCTAGACACTCAGAGCGGCTCTCAGCACAGAAACATTTACATCTTTTACAGCACTCCGGCTCTACTTCTCACGTTTCTCCCCCAGCAAACAGCATGGCTATTTCAGAGCATGCCTGGGGGCAGGGCTTGGGAAAGGACTGGGGGCTCACAACTTGAGCAGGGTTGTATGGCTGTGTTTACACTGCAGGGCCATATCTCAGCTCCCTGACTAGCTACAGACCCAAGAGAAACCCCCTCCGCATTGCTAACCCGTCACTAAACAGTCTGCCGTGGACCCAGGGAAGGGAGAGCCGGGCACGGCTTGCTAAGTCCCGGGCTCCTTGCGGCAGTGCAAGTTAAGTCCTTGTGGTGTTTAACCCCAGCCCCATCTGCTTCTGCTTGCTAGGTGTGAAACATCCCATCCCCCGTCCTCCCCTGCCTTCTGTCCGATGCATCTTCCCCCTGCCCGGGACCGGTGGGGGAAGCCCCCATCCACATCCTCCGGCACCCCCGGCCTCCCAGCCCCTGCCTCCCCACGGTCCCTGCTGCCCCCTGCGCTGCCGCTTCCCTCTGGTCCCTCTCTGCCGGCTGGCCTGTAGCTGGGGTGTAGGGAGCAGCCTGACAAACCCAGCTTTCAGTGCCTTTGGAGGGTAAGTGGCCCCGGGCGCTCTCTGAAGCAAGCAGCAGCTGCTGTGACCACCGAAAGAAATGCAAAACTGCAGCCTTGACTCTGCAGCTTGCTTTCCCTTGCGTTTCCCATCCCAGGTCTTTCTTAATGCTGCCGGGTTTGTGCGATGTTGCGTAATGAAGCACTGCCAGAAGAATATCGCCTTCCCGGACTTTCCAAAATTGAATCTGCCGTTTCCTGCCCATGTTTCCAGTCTCCAGCCTCTTTGGATGTGCCTATCCTCACCGGAGCTTACAGCTTTTTCAGAGCTTTAGCCCTCTCTCTGATCATTAGTAAGGAAACACTAATGGACACTCCCATCCTGAATTTCAGCTCTGTCTGTATTGGGGTATGAACTAAACCAACTCATTTTCAGCTGGATCAGCAACCTGAACTGACTGACAGAGTCCCCCACACTCCTGTGCCACCCCAAAGCAGAATGGGTTGGAATGGAGAACTGAGGGGCAGCAAACAGCAGAGGCCAGGCTCAGTGTGGCTTAAACCTCCATGGAGCCCCACCACCGGCTCCTGCTGTGATATCTTAATGATTCTGCCTTTTCCTCCTCCACGCGCTGTGCCTTAATTAGCCTTTCCCCCTCCTGTGGGCCAAACTGCTCTGCTTTCTTTTCAATCCTCCTTCCTTGTGCTTTGCCTCTAACAGTGTCTTTCTACTGTACACTTCAAAGGCTTTGCTGGCTGCATCTCTCCTGTGCCAGCAGCAGCTGGTAACACCCCAAAGCAGGGCAGGTCTGCCATGAACTCACGGTCATTGAAATGGCTTCAGTCCCTTTGGATCTGGGCAAGAAGCAGGCATGGGGGAGGAGGGGTGGAGGGATTTTCACCATTTCACCTCTGGGAAGAGTTATTAGTAACACAGGAAAAGCAAGGGGGAAAGCGACCCCCTCCTCCACTCACCCTCCGCAGTGGAGAGCCTGCTGAGGGCAGAGTGCTTTTATGTGCAAGTGGGAGGGAAGGAGAGTGTTAGGGCTTCAGAGGGAAACGCTTTGATCTTGACTTTGAATCTCCTGCAGTTCCCTGGCTCTCCCCCACCCCTCCCACCTATGGCCAGGACCCCAGGATGTGGCCAAGGCTCCCAGTCCTCGCCCGGCGCTGTGGTGCTGCGCTTGGTGCTTCACGCTTAATTCCCTCCCGTCTGGCTGGGAGCCTCGGGGAGCAAGGGCACCGCACCGGCACCAAGTTCAAACCTTCCCTCCCATCTCACGGAGCGGGAAGGAAGAGGGAGCCCAGCTGGACAGAAGCAGAAGGGAAAACAGCCCTGAGCCAAGCAAAGGAGAATTAGAGATGGGACCTACTGTCAGGGCACCACTACCCCAGGGCAAGGGACAGGCAGACCTGGCTCTCTTGTACGCTCCTGGTGCGTTAGACTGGTCAGTCCTGAACATCACCCAGAAGATGAACTGGGAGGCAGCCACCATTAGCAGAGGGACAGGGTGCTCTGGGTGACTCTCAGGGGACAGCACTCAGGTCCCCTGGTCCCACAAGGAGGGATCTTAAGTCAGAGAGAGGAGAACAGCAATGGGGGCCCCAGGTGTTTTCTACAGGATGGGAAGGAGGCGGCACTGAGGGGTGCTAGAGGGAGGGAAACGACCCCGAGCTCTGAGTCGCTGCAGAGGAAGAGGGTGACAGGGTATGGGAGAGCCTCAGAGGCCTCCGGTCTCTTGTCTAAGGTGGGACCTAGTGCCCAGGCCAGCTCCCCACTTCCCTTGGGGAGCTGAAACTCCTGGCTGGGCCTTGCCACCAAGCTGTCCTAAAATTCAGGCCACATTCTGTCCCTCTGTCCCATCCCTCTGTCCTCAGTCGCACAGCCAAAGTCACCCCTGTTAACTGCTCTTGCTTGCCGAGGTTGATGCACTCAGCTGTCCCTGCCCGCCAGTTCTCACTTCAGCACCACTAAATAGATTTTGCTTCTTGCATCGTCTCCTATAATTCAATCACTCCAGCCCCGTTGCTCCTGGCTGAGAACTCCCTGTAGTTTGTCACTCTCCCTCTCGGTGTGATGTGAGCAGAACTGAACAAAATCATCTGTCTGCTAGTGCGCAGCATCGTCCCGGGGCACACACAGACACGAAGGTGCCTCAGGAGACCTCTCCGCAGAACCCAGCAGCCTGTCTATCTGAGCATCCCTTTAAGGGCTCCAGCACAGGCACAAGGCAGGGGGTTCAGAGATGGTTTCAGGGCTGGGAATGAGAAATACCAGACAATGTGAACCCCAAAACAGGACTTCTGTCATTCGGTTCAAACAAGTTACTACTAAGATTGGGGTGAACTCCATGTTTCCCAGGGCCCTGTTGGGCATAGTTACACCAGAACCACTTGACCTTCCTTCCCCCTAAAACTGGTGGGCAGACTGCAGCTGCAACAAGTCTGTTTCTGTTGCCATCTCAGGCTGCAAGCTCTGCTCATTGCTCTTTCCTCATGGAGCAATGCCAGGCACAGGGGAGAAACCCAGCCAAGACAGCGGACACTTAGGACCCTCCGGGAAGCCCCCATGCTCTCAGTCCTGCCGGCAGTCCCAGCTCCCCCAGCTGCCCAGAAGGAAGATTCTGACTCTGCAGTTCTCTGGAGGGAGAAAGATGGAAAAACCAGAAGACGGGGCACCAGCAATGGCTTTGAGGGGATGGACATGTCAATTTAGCCCATTTAGGTCAAACACTTCCAATTCCAGAGGTGGTTTTGGCAACCGGTCCACAGTCTAACTTGCCCTGAATGGCATTGGGCTGTCCCAGCTGTTTCAGCCATATCCCATTGTATCTGAATGGTCTCCTCTGGTCCAGCCATGGACAGTACTGCAGCGGGTAGGGTGCTCTGACTCCCTCCACTCCTGGAGGTCCCCTAGGTGGGAGTGGAGGTGGGACTGGGGAGCTTTCCTGCTGTGGGGGATGACTGAGTGTTTGAATCTTGTCCCCATGTCGGGATTGTCACATTCCAGTGACAGACCCAGAGGAAGCCCCACCTTGCACAAGAACCCGGCACCAACCCAGTGGGTCACCCTTCCTCATCAGGTTCAAACCAATGAGAATTTTATCTAGTGAACATGGAGGTTGCTCTTGACCTGGGAGAAGACTCCGTGCCCAAACTTGGAGCAGCAAAACCTGCCTTCCAGTGCAGCTGGAAACATGGTGCCCTGAGACCCACACACAGCTGGACATCTCTGCACCTTTGCTCTGGGACTTGTCTGAGAGAGGATGGGCTGCAGCAGGCAGGTTAAAGCACAACAGGCAGAAAAGCTTCTGGCAGCCGGAGCTAAACTGCAAAAGTCCCCACGGCCTACTGTCATGCTGAAGCATCCTGCACCAAATCAGGGAGTACACTGGTCCCCCACTGAACTCCTCCAAGGAACAGAAAAATGCTAACTACTTGTTTATATGCTGGAAGCCAGTGTGTGCAGTCATCTGCATAACAGAACTGCCCAGGCTGTCTCTTTGTGTGTTTTCCAGCTCCTATGTTAATCACTGATCCTGCTGACTCAGGCATTTACCAGTGTCTCACCGCCCTGTGAGCACTGCTTTGCATTTGCAACCAAAGAACTTGAAAGGATGAAGGATGAGAAGGGGAGCTCAGCAGCTGTGGATATGAACACCAGCCTGCTGGGGGAAAAGATCCGGGACTGGCCAGGTTGATAAGCGAGAGTGGAGCTGGCTTTGGAGATACGAAGATTGCCTGAGGGGGAAAAAAGCTCACCAGGGGATGGTTTAGGTCTCTCTTCCTTGCGCTGTAGCTCTTCTCTGTCCAGTGAGAGTGACCCTTGTGAGCACTGAAGGCTGGGGTCCGGTGCCAGCTGGGGTGGTGGCTCCTAGCTGAGGCTGGGAGGACTCACAAGCAGCTAGTCCACAGCTTCCAGGGAGCCTGTTCCGCCTGTCAAACCCTCCACGCCCAGCCTCCCCCTGTGCTCCTGGGCTCAGATGTGAGACAAGTGGGAAAAAATGCTCTGGGGTATGCGCTTCTGGGGGCAGTAGGATGCAGGGCAGTGAAGGTGTGCCTTTGATGTGTGCTGTGATGCTTGCTCCCGGACTACCATGGAAGGGAAGGCAGCAGGAGAGGGAGCTGGGCACATTTCCCCTGTTGGAAAGGTCCATGTTTAATTTTCTGCCCAAATTGCACAAGAATCCCATATGTGGTGTCTCCACGAGCCCTCCTGCCCTCTCATTGCCAAACGCTGCAGCAGAAATGAGTGACCACCACGAGGTTCCCTGCAGGTGGTGTCACGCAGGGAAGGAAGCCCTTGCCATGTCTGGCATCGGGAGTTATTTCGTGTCCCTCACTGTGTGAGGGGGTTGTGGTGGCGCCCAGGGTGGTCCCTGGGGGTAGGCTGGGGAGTGCAAACCAGATGCTGCCTGCAACTGGAGCTACGCAAACCACAGGACATGAAGCACCAGGACCAGCTGGTGAAGAGCCCGACTCTTCCCTGTTGTCCAAGCTGTGCCCCCCCTCGTTAAAACGCACCCAGCCCTCACACCCAAGAGCAGACGGTCTCCTCGTGGACCCCTTCTGGGGTGGTGTAGCTTGGGATGAGGCAGGTCCTGGAGGAAGCTCTAGGGGTTCTGGGCTTGTGCAGAGGACGTGGGGTGGAGCTGGCGTTGGCGGCACAGCGATGCCGGAGCGAGGTGCCTGGCGCGCGGGCTGTTTGCACAGCCTCACGTGATGCCGATGGACGAGATGAACCCATTGTGCGAGCGGGAGTTAAGGAGGGGGACCTCAGCCCCGAGATTAGGCTGGGGAGGCAGCGGGGCAGAGATAGCGGGGAGGAAGGCTGCTCCGCCGAGGGCCCAGGCACGGGCGGGTGGACACAAGCCCGTGCAGGAGGCTGCCCAGATCCGAGGGCAGGGAAAAGGCTGCTGTCATTGAGTGCCTCCCGCAGACACACGAGAAGGTTTTGAAGGGCAGCGCAGCTGAGCTTCATCAGCCCTACGAGCCCGGGGGTCCCACCAGCGTTGCCTTGCCGGGGGGAGGACAGGCACCACGTAGGGAGGGGAGAGGACAGGGTAACTACCCTCTAGCTAGCAGCCCGGAGGAAGGACCACGGCCTCGGCAGGAGCGAGCGGGAAGAGGGGGCAGCCACGCACATGGGCTGTGCCAGCCCCACGGTCCCGCGGCTGCAGTGACACCCACTCGGGGCCTGTCTGCGCCCCGTGGGACAAGAGGGGTGCCCCATGCTGGCACCCAGCTCCCACCCCGCAGCCCCAGCGGGCTCCGTCGCCCGCCACGGGGCTGCAGTCCCGGGAGGGCTATGGGGCAGGAGGATGCCGTGGGGCGGCGGGGTGCCGGCGAGCAGCGGGGCGCAGCGGGGCAGGGCGGCGGGAGGCGGCGGGCCCTTTAAGCGCGGCGGCGGCGGGACAATGGCCATTATCACTTTAGCTTTGGAAGTGACCCCCGGCCCGCTCCGCTTTCATCTGGGCCGGGGCCGCGGGGATGGCCCGCTTCCTGGCGGGGGAGGGGAGGGAGGGGGCAGGCGGGGAGGGGCGGCCCGGCCCGGCCCGGCTCGGCTCGGCTCGGCCCGGCCCGGCGCCGCACGCGGCCGCCCGCTCCCGAGGGTCCCCGCGGGGCTGGCACCGGGGCGGCGGCGGCGGCGGGTCCGCGCCGCTTCCTGCCGCCGCCCTTAAAGGTGCGGGGCGGCCGAGGGGCCGGGCGGGGCGCGACCCGACCCGTGGAGCCAGGTGAGTGCGGAGCCGGGCCGGGCGCCGTCGGGGCCGCGGCTCCCCGCCGTCCGTCCCTCCCTCACCCTGACCCCGCGGGCTGCCCCGCCGCGGCGGGCACCTTCCCCCGGCGGGCGGGCGCCCCGTCCCGCCCTGCCCTCGGTCCCTGCTCGGCGGCTGCCCGGGCACCGGCGACCTCTCCCCCGCCCCGGGGCTGTTCGTCCCTTTGTCTCCCGGGCGAGGGGAGCGGCCGCCCGTGCTCCCACCGGGGGCGCGGGGCCGTCCCCGTCCCGGGGGCGGCCGCACGGAGCCGCCTCCGCCGCCTTCGGGAGAGGCGTGAGCGGCCGCGGGGGCTGCGCGGGTGCGCGCTGGCGGGGCCGGGGCTGGCGGCGGCTGTCAGGCGCCAGCTGCACTCGAGCAGTCGGTGCCCCCGCCCGAGAGACGGCTGAAACCGGGCTCAGCTGCGGCGCTTGGCCTAGGTTAAGGCGGGTCCGTGGCTTTTCTCTCTCCGGGAAAGTGTCGCCCCGTTTCGGGGTGTCGGTGGAGATGCGGGTGCCGGCAGATGGAGCAGGCTTCTCCTGCTGCCTGGGCTGCCAGTGCTGCTTACCCACCAGAATCCCCTGGGATGGTGATATTTCTAGCCTAGGCAGCTTCTGGAGACTACTGCTTCCGTCGTGTGGTTACGGTGGTTCAAACCTCCTCTCAAATGAGTGCCTTTACTGCTGGGGTGGCCTGAGCCTGCAGCTGGGGCTGGGGTGCATGGACACCCCTGCAAGGCACTGCCGGTCCTGGGCAGCCAGGGCGGCAGGGGCTGAGGTCTCCTGGATTCCTGCTGGCGGGAGCATTTTTGGGGCTGGCTGGGGGAACTTGCACTACTGGATGCCATCAGCCCATCAGTTTAGGTGAGGGAACGTGATCTGCAAGTGCTTGCTTATCTGTTACAATGCAAAAGCGGCCAGGTTAGGTAAAACCTCCTTTATCAGCGGCGAAAAGCTCCCTTGGTTACCTCTTGGTGCTGAGGCGGTTTAGGGAGCACTTGTCTGTCGTGTTCAGCTGGCTTTGCTGGGGCTGCGTGGGGAAAAATGTTCCCTTTGCAGCAGCTCCTCTGCGTTGAGAGCTCCTGGGTTTTATCCAGTGATGAACCCAAGCCCCCAGCATGGCTGACTTCTGTTTCTGGCTTACCTGGCCCCTTTCCACCCTGCCCCAGGAGCTCATCTCTGCTGTTTCGGCAGCGGATTTTGCTTTAGGATTGCTTTCAAGGCCTTGTTGCTCTGGGCAGCAGGAGCTGGCAGTGACATTGAGGTTGTGGGGTTATCGCTGAAGAAAAGGATTAACTCCTGTGCCTCCAGCTCTCCTTCTATCCCCCCTCCCCCCCCCCCCAAGCTATAAGGGGGTGGGAAATGCCCACCAGGCCATAAAGACCAGGGTTGTTGCTGATGCTCCCTAGCCTGTGTCAGCTCCTCACCCCTCCAGGGGCAAAGCTTGTCTTGCCTTTCCTGGCTCTGCTGGCAGGTGAGTGCTCAGCCAGGCTGCAGGGGCTGAGAGGGCAGGCGGTGGCTGCTGCAGGGGGAGGTGGCAGGCCCTGAAAGGGTTTGGCAGGCCATGGAGAAGAAGAACTTGGGCTCTGCCAGCCCTGGGACTCTCCTGAGGGACACCTCTGCTTCAGCTCCTTGAGCACATGTTGTTCACCACAGGCTTAGTCAAAACACTGCTCTGCAGAATAACTTTCTATGAACCTCCAGGAGAACAAAAATACAGACCTGACCTGAAGTGACAACCCCATGCTTGTTCAGACCAGGGTTTTAGTACAAGTTCATCTCCCCTGCTTCACAGCTGTGAGTGTTTTCCTGCATTGTCTGTGATACCTGATGCCCCACAGCTGTGGGAACAGCTGTAAGAGGGCCCTGGCCTCCAACATGTAGGAGACCCTGGAGGAGCTTGGAGCAGGGGAAGGGCCTGCTGACTAGCTGTGGCCTGATTAAAGGCAAGGGGCAGCAGCAATGTGGAGGCTCCCTGTGGTGCAGTAGCCAGGATGCGGCCGTGTGATTCTGTGGCACCTCATTTCGTTTGCTGTTTGGTCATGGCCAGGGGCTGTAGATGCTACGGCAATAATAACCTTATCTGCAGCAGGGCGCAGGGCTTAGAATTGGGAGAGGTCAGGCAGGACATCTGCTTTACTGCAGAGCTGCTGCTTTTCCTGCCTGGCTCTGCAAGCGTGTAGTGATACTTGTGAAGTGTTGTGAGAAGTGTGTCTGGCTGGGATGTGAACCAAGCAGACTACAGAGTGATGCCCTACATGTTGGGGGTTGCATGTGAATGAGCCTTGGGAGAAAATGGAGGAGATCGGGTTCCCTAGTTGAGTGAAGTAGTGTGGTCCCTGGGGAAAAAATGGTTCAAGGGGGAGAGACTGGGCTGGCTGGTGGGAAAAGGTGTTGAAGAGGATTGCACTGATGGAGCTGGATCACGGGCTAAGGACTGTGCAGTCATCGTGAAAGCTCCTGGAGTGGTGGGGGCAGAGCCACGTAGGTGTCAAAAAGCTGACAGAGGGGAATGCAGGTTTGACCGTTTGGATTGCCTGAGTGGAACTGGCATGTGGAGGGAGGGAGGACAGGACTGGACAGGCTCAGGCAGGGAAGGGTGCTCCATACAGCCTCTGAACTACCCACCCAGCGCTCATGCTCTGTCTGCGCTTCTGGGTTGCATCCTGCCTGGTAGCTGGTCTAGGAGAAGCCCTCCTTTTGCAGCTTGTCCCTGGCTGGTGGTGTGTATCTGCTGAGCAGCAAGTGACACCTAGCGTCAGCTCAGGCAGCAGTAACCGTGGCTTGGGCTGGCCCCGGCTCTTCCTCCCATCCCAGGTTCTGTGACAGCAGTTCTTGGTGCATGCAATGGGTGCGGCTGCAGTGCCCTGCTCTGAAGGAGTGGGCAAGCTCCTTGTCCCTTCTTCTGTTGGACTTGAACACCTTGAGCTAGGTCCCTCCACACCCCCACGTGGTGTTGCTCTGTCACAGGTCCCTTCCTGCAGAGGTGACAAACGTTTCCCCTTTGATGCTCTCTTCTCTCTGAGCACTGGTAGCGGGGTAGTAAAATGAAAGGAATGGAGCTGCTGGTGGGAAAAACGGGTGTAGGGGTGAGGCTGGGTGCAAAGCCAGGCATGCAGGGGTCGGAGGTGACCTGGCTTCCCACCCCGATGGATGCAGTCACTCCTTAGTTTTGCCTAGACAAGCGTCTCTGGAGGCTGTGTGCCATGTGTGCTGCCCACAGGAGGTCACTGGAGAGCAAGCCGAGCCCATGTCCCTGTCCCAGGTCTGCCTGTGGGGACACAGGCTTCCTCCTTTGTCCTTGGGAGTGTGGGTGGAGGGGTGAGCAGTGGCCTTTCCTCTACCCTCTTCCCCTGTCTTGTCCTTTGGGGAAGAGCTGGACCTGGAGGCCAGGTCCCTGGCAGTCTGGAGCGTGTGCTACCTTCATCTCTGGTGACTTTTTTTCTTTTTGCCATCCTTCAGGATGATCCAGCGGCACCAGCTGGTGCAGTCTGTGCTGCAGGAGCTGCAGGAAGCCACCGAATGCTTTGGTCTGGAGGGCCTCACCAGTGCCGCGCTGGAGGCAGAGAGGACCCTGTCATCTTTCTCCCTGCCTGGCTATTGTGGGAGGCAGTTCCAAGAGGAGCTGGAGGTTGACCGGGTAGCCAGGAGCCTCTATCCTGAGGATGCCCCAAGTAACATGCTGCCTCTGGTTTGCAAAGGTGAGGGGAACCGCCTCTTTGAGGCCGCCAGCGTGCTGCTCTGGGGCAACCCCAGCCTCAGCCTGGAGCTGCAGGTACGTACGGTGGTGGAGATGCTGCTGCACAAGCAATACTACTTGAATGGCATGATCGACTCCAAGGTGATGCTTCAGGCTGCCCGCTACTCCCTCTGCACTGAGGAGACCCCGGAGATGACCAGCCTCCCCATGGCTATCCTGGAGGCCATCTTTGATGCTGATATCAAAGCTACCTGTTTTCCTGGCACCTTTGCCAACATGTGGCACGTCTATGCTCTTGCCTCAGTACTGCAGTGTAATATCTACTCCATCTACCCCATGAGCAACTTGAAGATCCGGCCCTATTTCAACCGGCTCATCCGGCCTAGGAAGTGCGGCCCGCGAACCTCCACGCTCCACATCATGTGGTCAGGGCAGCAGCTCTCCCGGCAAGTCTTCAAAGCACAGTACTTTGTGGCCGTGGTTGGCCTGGAGGAGCTAGAACCCACAATGCCTTCACCAGAGCCTCCTGTCCAGCCCATGAAGACCCTTGAGCTGCTGAACAGTGACCCGCAGCTGACCTACTCCAACCTGCGTGACCGGTACAGCATTACCAAGAGTACCTTCTACCGCTGGAAGCGCCAGTCTCGTGAACACCGGCAGAAAGCAGCTGCCAGGTTTGCAGCTAAACACTTCCTCCAGTCCTGCTTTCAGGAGGGCAATATAATCCCCCTCCAGCACTTCCGACAAATGTTTCCAGAAATTTCCCGATCCACATACTATGCCTGGAAGCATGAGATGCAGAGCATGGTCAATGGTGATGCCTCTACTCTGGCTGAGGCCCATGGGTTGCAGGAGCTTCACAGGGATGTCCCAAAAAAGGCTGATGTGGATGAGCCAGCAAATTCAGGGGGGAGCTTAAGATCCCCAAGTCCTTCCCTAGACCCCATCCAAGCAGGAATCTTCATGCAAGGAGCCAAATCCTACCTGGAGAAATGCATTTCCATGAACACTCTGGTGCCTTACAGGTGCTTCAAGCGCAGCTTCCCTGGCATCTCCAGGTCCACTTACTACAACTGGCGAAGAAAGGCAATCAAGGATAACCCCAACTTCAAACCCCCCCAGTCTCCCTTGGGTAACCAGAAACCTCTAGTGATAGGAAAGCCGTTCCTGCAGTTGAAGCCAAGCAGTGTGCCTGT
The DNA here is from genome assembly GCF_965183815.1 of Platalea leucorodia. Lineage (NCBI taxonomy): Eukaryota > Metazoa > Chordata > Aves > Pelecaniformes > Threskiornithidae > Platalea > Platalea leucorodia. Next base: position 27,003,873 of record NC_138829.1, on the reverse strand, counting down.
TAGGAAGAGGCTGAACGGAGACCGGCCAGCACCCAGGAGTCTCCTGCAGCTCAAGCCCTCTCTGTGCTGGAGAAAGCAGCTGCGAGATGTGGCCAGGAGGCAAGTCCAGCGATGGCAGCTGCCTTTCTGCAAGTACCGCCTGCGCTACCCATCTCTCTCCTCCACAGCCTACTGGTTTTGGAAGGGCAGTGGCCGGGCCCTCGGGCAGCATCGCCTGCCCTGGACTGGCTCTGGCCGACCATTGAACCGGGTGGCTTCCCTGGCGCCTCCGAGAGCAGAGCCAGGCCTCAAGCCCCAGTGCCACATGGAGGTAGCCACCAAGCGCCTAGATAAACCAGTGCCAGCCATGCCATACAACACCACCATTTCTAGCTATGCCATGTCGGAGAGAGCCAACAGCCGGATGTTCGTGATGGATGTGATCGCCACTGCCCAGTTCAAGGCACAGGCCAAGCTGTTCCTGCAGCAGCGCTTTGAGTCGAAGACCTTCCCCACCTACAAGGAGTTCAGTGCCCGCTTCCCGCTCACGGCCCGTTCCACCTACTACATGTGGAAGCGTGCCCTGCACGATGGGCTGACGCTCGTGGATGCCTGAGCGCTGGTTGCCAGCTGGCTTGGCCACAACTCCTCTGCTGACGCGCCCTTTGGCTCTCCGGTGGGGTGCCAGGGCTGGGGCCCCACTCTAACTGTTGTTCCAGTTTGTTTTGGTTTTGTTTTGTTCCTAGTCTCTGGCTTGCTTTTCTGTGTGGTTCAATTGGGTATGGGAGTGTTCTTGCAGTGCACATTCCCAGAGACGGGAGGGGTGGAAGGAGAAGGCACTGAGCTGCCCCAAAGGAGAGGAGCTGGGGGTTGTCCTCTCTTTGCTCGGAGGGCGAGCAAGGGAGGCAGTACTGTGCCGGTGTCATGGGATGCTGCCAGGCCTCTTGAGACAGAGAATGTGAAGGTCTCTCTGCCCCAGGCACTTGCTTGAACGAGTAATGTGGATGTGCAGGATGAGTGTGGAGGTGCCCAGCATCCCCTTGGCGAGCAGAGCAGCGCTGGCTCTGCTGTGGGTGAGGAGGGGCTTAGGGAGTGCTCAGCTTTATGGGAGGAGCATCTTTGATCTGGATTCTTCCCAGCTGAGGAGAATAAAAATTTCACTTGGGGTCAGCACCAATGCCACCTTGGCTTTCTGGCTCTTAATGCCTGCCTCTGGCTGCCCTGATCTTCCCTAGAGGGAGCAGAGGCTGGTAGAGGAGGGGACTTGTTTGTGTCCCCACTGTATTCTGTCTGCTGGGAACGCTAAACTAGGACCCGGTGTCCTCTGCAGGCTCCAGAGAAGCTGTCCCTGACCTTTCTGGTCTTGTAGTGATAACCTTTCACACAATCCTTTACTCTCTCAGAGCTGGCAACTGCCTTACTTTCCTAGGCTCTGTCTTTCCTGGTGCTTGGGAGAAGGCAGAGAGACTGAACCTTGTGTGCCCACTGTCCCTGTGTCCCCTGTGCTGTGCTGCAAGCTGAACGCAACGTGAGTGTCTTCTTGCAGCAAGCCTAGATGCATATATCTCACTTGTAAGAAACCAAAGCAATAAAGACTTCCACTCCTAGTCCTGTGCGGTTTCTTGCTCTTGCTTGTGTGATTTCTGGGCAAGGCTTTCCCCTCTCTGCTTTCCGAAACTGGCTTGTGGGCAGGGAGGGCCTGTGCACACCTCAATCCCTGTTCCTGTGAAGGTCCTCTTCTGCTTCATGGGGCCTGGCGGGGACCGTCTGCACAGTGGTGATCTGGAGGCCTGGCAGGGGCTGTGCTCTCCTTGGCCAGAGGCCAGGACTCGCCTCCCAGATCAGGTGTAAGGCTGGGGATGACACAGTGGGCACAGCTTTGTGTGGTGGTAGGGACACGGTGGCAATATCTGAGATGTCAGCCAGCAGTCCTGCCCTGAAGTGGTGGTGCTGAAACCAGCTGTTTGCACCTCTGCCCTGCCAGTGTCTTGGGGGTGCAGGGCTGTGGGCGTCCTTGCCTGCCCAGGCTCTGCTGGGGATCTCTAAAAAGCCTTGTCTCTTTAGGGTGTGAGCTCCGCTGTGGTGTCTGCCAGCATGGCTGTGCAGGACTGAGCTGTAGCAGGTCTGAGGCTGGCTGTGACCGCTGAGGAAGGAGGTGACAACTGCAGTACCTGCTCCTATTTCCCACAAAGCTGCTGAGAGTCAGAGCACCCTACAAATGTGAGGTGAGAGCCTCTTGAGCCCTGCACCTACAAGATCAGCCCCTGATGCTAACAGCAGGGGCTGAGTCTTGTTCTTCTTACCTTCAGACCTTTGCAGGGGGATAGGGAACCTTAGTGACATTGTTAGGAGTTGAGATGCAATAGCACCCTCCCCCCAGCCTTGCTTGCAAATAACTTTTTTTTTTTTTTTTTTTTCAATATGTCTGAGACTCTCAGTCCCTACTGCAGCCCAGTCCTGCTCCAGATGCAGTCTGGCTTCATTGACCACCAACCTCTTAGGCAGAGGGGGACCTGTGCTAGAAAGCCCTGCTGAAGCTTTCCTGGGCATCAACCTGCTTGAGAAAGGGGGGTTCAAGGTCATCCTGTGGCATCCTTGGGCTTGAGCTATGTGGTGGAGCAGTGCTGAGGCAGTGGGGCATCTTTTCAGATACCACTTAGCTCTGTTTCCTTGGTGCCGGTGGGTTCTCGCCACCACCCATTCACCCCAGCGTACCCTGTGTGGTCCCAGAGGAGGGGATCTGGGGCAGCGGGTGCCCCGGGGAGGGAGGCATGAGAGGAGCCGGGAGCTGCTGAGCAGTGCTGTGTGCTGCTGCAGAGAGCCCTGGGCACCCGGGCTCTGTGTATCAGGAAGTAATTGGAGTAATTAGCTGCCAGCGACTTCTCACCAGCGAACTCCTCCAAGGGAATAAGCTGGTAATTACTCCAGAATGATTACCCGTGTCTCCAAACTGCCGGAGGCTGGAGATAGCTGCTTGCAGCAGCAGTGGTGGCTGCAGCAGTGGCTGTGAGGTGGACGTGAGACCCCTGAAGTGTGCCCTTTCTCTGCTGAGCCAAGGGAAGGAGCAGGGAGGGTGGGTTTTCCGACTATGTGTGCTAACACAGGCCCCATTTGGGTGGCCCTGAGGCTGGAGCAGACCGTGCCTGGCAGCAGGGCAGTGGCTGGGGCATCTATCGGCATGGCACAGCACGGTGGGTGGCTGCCAGCTGCTGCTGGGGGCAGGTGGGCATCAGGAGAGCCTGGGGGAGCCTCTGTGGTGGGAGGCACCCGGTGCTCTGCAGGGTGGAGGGATGGCTTCTCCTGCTTCCCATCACCCAACTCTTCCCCAAACTGGGAGCATTGCATGCCTCACACCGGGGTGTGGTTGCAGGATGAATCTCTCCCGGGTGCTGGCCTTGGGCTCTCTTCCCCCATCCTCTACCACCCCCTTGCAAGACATTTTTGAGGAGCCCTGGTGAAGAGATCTAGGTGTGATGGTTTTTCTGCCCTTAGCTGGATGCCTGGGTGGGGCATGGTGGGAAAATAATACTCATCCCTCTGAGGGGTTTTACAGGTGCCCTTAGGTTTCTCCCTCCTCAAGCCTTGATGGCAGCAGGGTCATGGTAGATCTCTGCCAGCTGGGACTGCCTAAATGGTGGCTGCTTGTTATTTACTGATGTAGTTTGTGGCTGAACAGAGTTTAATTGGGGGGGAAACTGTATCACTTGATTCATACCCATCATGCTACTCTTACATTGAGCTGGTGGTGGGAGATGAATATGAGGTGGCCCCAGCTGCTCAGCACCATGCTGCCAGGCACCAGCAGATAAATCTCTCCCTTTGCATGTGTGGAGTCAGCTTTAGCCTAGGTGCTGCACTAACTCCCTCTCAGGCGGGCGCTTAAAAGCACCAACCCCAGCAAAGGCAGAGATGAAAAGGAAATTGAAATGCAGAGGCTGGGGGGCTGCAAAGCCTGCGATTTAGGGATCTGCTCTGCCACTAACACACCCCATTTGTGTCCATGGGAGGTGGTTTGCAGATGCAGGAGGTGGGTGACACAGTGCAGTGGAGCCTGCCTGGACACCGTGCCATGGTTTAGTATGCCCAAGCAAAGCTTTGGGGCACTTAGCTGGTATGTGTTAGCTCAAGGATCGCTTTGCTTCCAGATTTTGCACAAACAGCTGGTTTGTCGGTGCAAAGCGCAAATAGCATTGGTCTTAAAAGCATCTCAAGGTAGCAAAAGGGTTGGGGTTTGCAAGACCGCTCCTGTGCTTTGCTAGGAGTAGTGATGTAGCAGTGGCAGGAGGACAGAAAAGTCAGTGCCACCATTCAAAACTGTTCCTGAGCTGACAAGGACAAAAGCAATTCATTATCAAGAATATCTGTGTGGGGAGGGGAGGAAAGAAGATGAGGAGAAAAAGGAAAAAAAGGATCTTTGGGATCAGTCCCCTGAGTAAGTCCCTCCATAGATCTGGGCTACAACCTAGCTATTGAGACAAGAGTCCTTTTCCTCCTGGTGCCCCTGGGGTATTTGTGGGGAACCATCTGCCTCTGTCCCGCAGGTTACAGCAGCCGCGGCCAGGTCCCTGTTTTCCTACAGCCCTCTCTGCCTCCTTTGCAATAAAACCCATCTCACGCGCCGTGGCTGAAAATGTCTCCCAGCATCCAGCTGTGGCCCACTGCTGCCTTGCCATTATCCTTCATGAGTATTTTTGCTGAACCAATTTGCCCTGTAGATCTTCACATCAGATCTGCCTTTTTCATGCTGGAGCAATGGCTCAGGCCTTTCCCCGGTCTCTGCCGGCCAAGGAGCTCCCTGCCTGCTGCAGCAATTCCTGCTGGCAACCCCTCATCGCATCTCCCTGCATTTCATCCCGTCTCCACCCCTTCTTCCTTCAAGGTAGCCCAGTTTCTTTACTCTTCTTCCGAATTTCCAGACCCTCCTGATTTTGTCTCATTAGCAAATGGCACCAAAGCACCCCTCCTTCCTATGCTGACTTGCATGTGAAAATATGGAAGATCAATCCTCATATGGATCCTCAAGGATTTTGCCCTTCAGCCCAATAGATCTTCTAAAATACTAATAACCTCTTAATACCCATCTTAGCTTTCTTGAACCAGCCCCCACTTGACAGCTGTTGGTGTGGCTCCATCCCAGAGGTTTGGCCAAGGTCCAGATGCAGCGTTCCCTGCCTTTCCTCTTCAGGAAAACAACTGAGCTGATGTGTAATGCTAATTTAGCACAGTCAACATCTGGAAAACACTGGAGTTTTGGAGAAAATACTCAAATATGAAAGCACTTCAGGAAGGAAAATCTTCCATCTTTCTAGCCTAATACTGTCAAGAGTTTACTGCCTGCGCCTAGACTTTGATATATTACTTTGAGGATGGCATTTTGGCAGATATTGCATTTATTTGCATTTCATTTCTCCTTCACTGGCTTCTTCCTTTGCCTCTCTCCCCACCCCTCCTCCATTGCTTCAGTAACCGCAGCACTGTGGGAAGGTAGGAGAGCTGCGGAGGGATGGACACCCCCTGCCAAACTCCGATGTTTGAGAATAAAGTTGTATCTTCCTAGCACTTCTGCAGCTGCGTAAGTTTGGGCTGGGGGCAGGCGGGGAGCCTGCCTGTGCAGCGGGAAGGACCCCTTGCCCATGGGGCTGTCCCTCAGCTCTCCGTGCCAGGAGAAGGCAGCACTCCGACTTCTGCGAGACGCTGGGTTTGGTCCTGCCTGACATTTTGTTTAAGTAACAAGATTTATTTAAAAATGAAGCCGGCAAACACTGAATGAATTAAAAACCAGTTAAGTGCCATGTCACCAAAAGTAAAGAGGGAGCCCTTGCAGAGCTGGGGGATTTCTGCTGGGAAGCCTCCAAAAGGCTCCCAAGGATGGGAGCGAGCTGAGCGCAGCCCTCCAGCCAGAAAAGCTCCTGAGCAGAAATGCAGGGGGCAGGAGAGTTGTGTTGTCTGTGTCCAGCACTAGAGCAGTTGCAGGAAATCATGGCATTTTTGGAAGTGAATAATCTGGAAAATCCCAGATGAACCGGGGAGCTTCACAGAGGAGCAGCGGTGGGCAAGATGTGCCCTATGGGGAGAGAGCCCAGCAGCGCAGCCTCTTCAAGGCAGCAGAAATGACAGCGCAGGGAAAGGGAGCAGGGCAGACCTTGGTGGCACCAGGGCTGAGGGCTGGCAGCAGAAAGGAACCCCGCACATGTGGGACCTAAGCAGCATGTTTTAAACATCAGCAGAAATGAGCTGTGTGAACTGCTTCCCGAAGGCCCAGGTGGCTGCTTCTTTTGCTTGCTGAGAAAAGGAGGTGGAAAAATCCTGGCCATGCAGAGTGTGGCGGGGTGGGGGAGAGAAGAAAGGCTTTTCCACCAGCCACACACAAGCCCACATCCCAGTCCTGTCCCGCTCTCTGGCACAGCTGGAGAGGCAACACCAGCTCCTCTGCTCAAGGGAGCTTGGCCCGAGGGGAGCTCTTGCCCATTTGGGGTGGGGGGACACAGGCCCTGTCTGGGCTAGGAGCTCACAAGTCAGGTACTTCTGGCACTTGTTAGTCTTGAGTCTCCAAAGCCCCCAAAGTATGACTTGTGAGGATATTTAAATTGCATTTTTAAGATACATCTTCTAAAGGGCAGCCGCAGTTCCCTTGCAAAGCCCTCATCTCTGAGATACAGCCTGGGCACCAACTACAACAAAACTGAGGTCAGCTGAGAGGAGCAGTACATCTGCAGACATGGTCCCCAAACATCCCTGTGCCTGGACACTGTGGGGATGTGGAGGGGGACAGCCCCTCCGTGCTGCAGGGGGGACAGATGAGCAGTGCAGAGTGATGCTAACACCCTCTGGTGTGTCACCTTCACCAACCAACCCCTCCCGTGGCATCGCAGCAAGGCCCATAGATCACTGCGGGACATGGGGACAGCATCTGCCTTGTCCCCGGCAAGGTGTCCCCACCTAGTGCTCTGTCCCCGCTTGGCACTGCTTGTCCTCCTGCCCCGTGGGGACAGCTCAGCCCCACCAGTGTGTTCCTGCACATGTGGCTACTGGAGGCTGTGGAAGAGGGAGCTGGTGTCTGCATCTGCGGGGAGAGGAGAGGTAATGAGCCTCCTGATTTCACAGCAGCTGATGCCTTAGTGATGGCTCTTAATTGGCTTCTCTCTGCAAAAATCCTCTCCTGCCAGCCCCAGGAGAGATGGCATTGCCACAGGCTCTGCCTCCCCACGATCTCTCTGCTGCAGGCTGTTTTTGGGGAGCAAAGGGGAGAGGATAAGCTAGGCAAAGAGATGCACTGCTAAATGCTTCTTAACATTTTTTTTGGACAGGAATAGAAAATTTCCCCTGTCTCAGATAATTAGCTACTTCCTTACTGGATTGCTGTGAAGGGAAAACACTGACTGTGCCATTAAGTGAGGCAAAGGACTTACTCTGCTTTTATTTCCCTGTGTCTCTTTTCTTGCCAGCCTCCAGAGGACAGATGGGGGGAGAATTGAGGCATTTCTGCCCCACCAGCGGAGGTTGCAATTCCACCCCACTGACAGGCACTGCTCAGAGAGCAGGTGATGGCTTTGCCTCTGCAAGGGGCTGCATCCTGCCAGGTAGATGAAGGTGCTGGGAGCGCAGCCAGGAAGGACACCCTGCGTCCTGCCCTGGTGGTTTCCGCATCGCCTGCCTTGGGGATGACCCCGAGGAGAGGCAGGTTGGCTGGGAGGATGCGGGAGGACCAGTGGCCCAGTGGATCCCTTCAGCCAGGGACAGGGTCCCACAGGGGTCTTGCGTCCCCCACAAACTGCACCGGCTTCTTTTCCCTTCTCCTCCGTCCTCTTGCTTCATCCCCATGGGAAAAGGAGCAAGATCCAGCACTGCCCCATCCCCGCATCCCTTGTCACTGCTTCCCAGCCCTGGTCTGCAGCCAGCGGCCCCATTTTGGCACACCGCAGTGCTTGCTGAGGGGCGAGTGGCACAAGCAGAGCTGGGGGAAGCAGGCGGTGGCTCAGATGCGTTGGTTGCTCAGATCTGCAGCCAAGGCACCAGTGCTTTTTTCCTAGGCAGCTTTCTTCCTGACTGCATCCTAGAAGGAGGGAGGATTCAAAGGCCACCCCTGCCCTTATCATGGGCTCTGTCTGCCCCGTTCTTAGCTGCATCCCGAAGAGAAATGCCTGCTGGGAAGTGCTCACCTTGACATTGTGGAGGTTATAAAAGGAGACCAAGCTGGAAGACGACATGTTTTCCACCGCTGGGAAAAGAAACCAAAGCCCAGCACGCCTCAGACAGTGCTGCCCTGTGATCCTGGCTGAGTGAGGAGCATCTCCAAGGCAGGGGAGGGATGGAGGGGATGTTCAGCCAGCTGTGGGGAGCGGGGCTGGCTTGGCCCCTGGGGTCTTCTCCTCTCAGCAGGGAGGGCATCTGGGGCACCTGGGGCACCTGGTGATGGCACTTCTTGCAACCCAAAAGCTGCCCAGCGTGTGAGATGAGAGAGGGGTGTTTGGGCATGGGTGCAGGGAGAGGGGCAGGGGATGGGCTTTCTGGTGACTTTCTGTGTCTCTTGGTGTCACCAGCTTAGGGTGAGGGCTGGGGGTGCTGGTGGGGCCACAGGGCCAGAGCAGGGGCATTTGGGGAGCAGTGGGCAGGAGGGCGATGGGATGGTGTTGCTGGGGCCAGGGGGTTGCTGTGCCCATGCTGGGGTTGCCAGACAGCACCTGCATTTGTAAGGACAGGCACTCGCAGCCCACTGGAGAGGAACTCACTTGCAAATAGATGTCCTAATTATGGATAATGAATTAGTCATGAATGGAGAAGGGGGGGCTTGCTCTGATATATCATGGGACTCTTCAGCACCTCTTGTGATTATTTTTTAGAAAGCTCTGGGGAGCAGGGAAGGACAGCCGATTGCAGCGTACACCCTTGTAGGACATCACTATTTAACCAACCCCCTCCACCCCTGGCTCAGAGAACCCCAAATCCTCCCTCGCCAGCCACCAGGAATCCCGGCCCACCACCCCCCCTCTGCACAGGCACAGACCGTCTCTGCACTGCCTGCCCTTCCCATCACCTCCCACAGCTGTGACCTGCTGGGCCCCCTGCGATCCCTTCTCCTTTCTGGGCTAGACATGTTGCCAGGCCAGAACTTGAGGATATTCTTCCTTCGCCCCAAATTTCTGAGTATCCCCTGTGGGATCAGGACCATTACAGAGCTCTGCTGTGGGACTGGGGGTCCTGGGTGGGAGAGGGACCCCTCCTCTGGGAGGACAGGATGGAGGGGGTGAAGAGTCACTTCTTCCACACCCACTGGTAGGGTTTAGTTTAACTTTTTTTTTTTTTTTTAAGCACAATCAAATTTCTGGAGCTTGCGTCTTCCCTGACTACTGTGCTTTGTTGCCTTTTTGCTGCCTTCCCTTCTGCTCGGGCAGCTGCAGCAGACGCTGTGAGTCTATAATAAGTTATTCAGCAGCAGTCTCCATGCTGGTCCTTGGATTTCAATTTCCACATGTTTCCCTTCAGGCTCTTTCCAACTAATTTCTCCATTTGCATAATGCCCCCCTTAGGGATGCTCTGGCACAGCCCCTTCCCCCCCTTTGACAAGATCATCAGAGATTCAGGCTGTTAGCGGAAAACACTTTAATTCTGTTGGCCCCTTAGCTCAATCCTTCCCCGTGTGTCTCCAATTAAAAAAAGACTAAGAGGTGGGTTGGGGTGCAGGGGGATGGGGTGCCCACGGGGAGTGGGCTGGCAGCTGCTGGCCCCCCACCCATGGCAGCCTCTGGAGGGAGCCAGCCAGCAGAATTACAAATTCAGAGGCAAATGCAGTTTCTCATTGCCAATTCTGGTGCAGCAGCCCTGACAGTCTTGTCTGGAGCAGAATTGGCAGGGAGTCCCCTGTCCCAGCTCCCCGTCAGCCAGCCACCCCCATCTGGGGGTCCTTGAGGGGGAGAGGCGGGGAGGGCTTTAGCTGGGACGGCACTGAGCTGGGGTGCGGTGGGTCTGGTCGCCCCTGCTGCATGGGCACCCACGGACTTCCCCTCTCCTGAAATAGCACTCCTCTCCTGCTCGGTTATTTGGAGAGACGGATGCCCAGGAAGGCTGAGGACATGCAGGAGAGGGGAATGGAAACCGTCCCTCGGCTCCTGGGTGAGGGTGCCCCTCGTCTCTCCTCTCCAAGCCTCCTCATCTCTTCTGGACACCCCAGTCCTTCCCTGCCAATTCCATCTCTGTCCACCATCAGAAGCAAGATCTGCTTATTCCCTCCTGATATTTGTATTCTTCTGCTCTGCTTCGAGCACATTTTATTTTATGCTTCTACTACACACAGAGCAGCCTGAACATACACAATGCTCCAGTCTCTCTCTCTCCCTAATTCTTGTCCATCCACACATGGGAAAAAGCCTACATCACCATCCCGCTCCCAGCACTAGCTGCTCGCTGTGATCTACATTGCAGTACATCTCCCTCCGAGTTGCCCAGACACCAGCTGGATTATAACTTGTTCGGGAACTGCATAAACACCTCCAGGTTTAAGTGAGCTCAGCACTCCTGCAAAGCCCACCTCTTCGCTAGCCAGCTCCATGTCCTTATAAACAGACTCTTTTTTCCTGCTTTTTTTATTAGCTCTTCCATATTATAAAACGTAATGGGAACTTTCAGACCAGCTTCCGAACAGGTCTCTGATGTGCTTCTCTCTTTTATGGCTCAAGTACAACAGCAATCGCAGACATTAACATGCTTCTTTAGGATGAAATGTACATTTGAATGGCACCCAGTTGGAGGAACATGCTGCGCCTCTTGCAGAGCCAGCTGCAGCCTGCCTAGAAACCCCGGGAAGGGGGTGATGGGCGTCCAGAGTCTGCCTGCAGCCCCCTGCACACGGGGGAAGGAGGCGGCAGGGCAGCCACGGCCAGGGCGAGGGAGGGTAAAGGTGGATGCTGGGGAGTGGGGGCGAGGGAAGGCCTTTTAATGCCAGCCCTTTGGGGCAGTCATTGGCTTCACACCCACCTCTGAAGCACTTGACGTGTCACTGACAATATACGAATTAGCAAAAGTAAGATGTAAGCAGGGATGTGTGGGATGTCCTTGTCAGCAGAGGCTTTCGGATGGACGGAGATACCCCTCTCCGAGGCATGGGAAGAAGTGTGGTGGGGTCACCCCCTGTGTCTCGGGCTCCCTCCAACTCTTCCCCTTCTCTGGATCTCATCCACTCACAAACAGCACTCCCACCCCAGGCTCTGTGTGTCATGCCAGCCTTTTCTTTCCATCCCTCTTTGTGTGCAGGGCCCTGACATAGTGCCGAGAGTGGAGTCCTTCAGGCCCCCACCCCTCCCAGGTCACTTCTTGGGTAGAAATTGCCATTATAAGTCTTTTCAGGGCCCAGCACTGTGGGACGCCAACCTTACAGCGGCTCTGACTTGCAATTATGGCAGTCATTATTAACACAGAGAAAACCTTGCTGTCTTTGCCAGCTTGCTCCAACGATGGGAGTGATGGTGTGCAACCACCAGCCTGCCTTCCTCCTTGTTTCTGGTCTGGGACGGGCCAGCGACTGGGATGATCTCCTGTGGATCAGGGGTCTGTCTGCAGAGGGATGCGGAGAGCATGCCCTTTGGTCATGTCCGTGCTGTGTCCTCCTACTTCACTGCAGCTGAGGGGCCTGGTGCCACCCCATGGCACTGAAATGAGAATGTTGTCCCCATCACGGGAGTCTGGACACCCCACCAGGACCCTGGCCTCCCAGAAGAAAAAGCGGTCATTCCCCAGCACCATATCCCCTCTCCATCCTGCGTGCCTCTTTCATGGGCCAAGCCTGGGCACCAGTGGTGGATCTCACAGCTGCGGGGCTGGGAGGGGAAGCCGTGGCCCCAGAGCAGGGGTGGTGTCACCAGCCCAGCAGCAGCACACAGCATCTCTCCTGCACGTCTTCCACCAGACAAACGTGCTCCTCCTGGTGCCAGCAGCCAGGCCGGTGCCCAATTCCCTGCTGTTAGATGGTGGCACCCCACAGCCTCGAGGAGAACGGGGGTCTGCTGTTCATCTGAAAGGGGACAGAGCCTGCACAGGGCATCCAAGCTGGGGTCCTGCTGTGCAAGCAGCCCTTGCAGGTACTGGTGCCCTGTGCTCCGCAGGAGAGCTCGGTCCCTGGAGGTCCGGCAGCCGGGGACGACACTGATGTGCAGGTGGCAGCTATACGTGGCCCGCTTTGGAGAGATAAGCGATCAGTGCTACCACCACCCCAACATACACTCCTGTGCCGATGGTGATGGAGAGCGCGGCGAGGAAAAGAGCTCGACGAGAAGCTGAACTGGCCAGATGGAAATCTCCTTTGGAGACAGCCTTGCTGGTCTGGAAGGAGAAGAAACACTCATTGCTCACAGCTGTACCAACCTGGCCTTTTAACCTGCATGCAGTCGTTTCACTGCTGAGTCAGCCCCCCTTTCCCAGTCACTGCATCCCATGAAGGCTGGGCACAGACAGCAAGGCGTCCGTCAGTCCAAGAGGACTCAGCACAGCAGTGCCACCTACACGTTTCCCGGTGGATTTTGCCTCCAAGGGAAGCGTGGGCTTTGGCTGTTTGTCTGAAAGCCCCAGTCACCCGGGTGCTCAGCCAGAGCTGTGAGTGGGTGCCTGGACCCTCGTAAGCCCAGGCAAACTGTCGGTGCACAGGGGCGATGGCTGCGTGGTACCAACTAGATACGAATATACCCTACACATATATATAATGAGTACTGACTAGTCTCAGGGAGCTGACTCCAGACAACACAGCCCCTTGGTTTGGCTGTGCTGCCACTTGATTTTGCCTGCATGGGGTTTTCAGTTGAAGCCTATTTGCCACAGAAGGGCTGATGGAGCCACCGATGGAGGCAAATATGGGTGTTGGCTCTCTGGGCTGGCAGCTTCCAGCTTCCCTGAGTGCTCAGGGCATGTTCAGAGCTACTCTCCGTATTACCTACTATTTGTGTTTCAATTGCCATGTGGAGATAAGAGCACCTGCTGTGCACAGACACCAAATAAAGAGATGGTCCTTGCCTCAGGGAGTGAACGAAAGTGGTAGTTATAGCAAATGGAGCTAAATTTAAATTGCACCAAGTACATCATCACGTGGAGAGCGCACTGTGCTATCCTGCACCACGTGGAAAAATGTGAAATCAGCCACTTCTCGAGGTCCTAATCAAAGCTTCCCCTGCCTCTCACCGCCTCTGTGCCAGGTACTCATGTTATATACTTTTCCATTTTTGTTTCTGTCATCTTGATTTAACTTCGTAATACCTCCCCCCCATCTATTCTTGGTACAGCAGCATCTATGCAAACGTAGAGTAAATCCCCTGGCTCTGCATGAATTATTCTGGGTCAACAGCGAAGTAAGTGAGCCCAGGCTCTGGGATAAGACCTCAAGAAGGCAGCAGCTCCTCTGAGCTGGTGCAGCCCGAGGGCCACCACCCTCTCCAGCCTCTGCCAGCCTGGTGTTGGCTCACACAGCAAAGCCAATGCGTGTCAGAAATGAGTGCAATGGAGAAGCTGTAGTGTGATATGGAGACCAGGCTCCCTGTTGAGTCCAGTCTCCAGAGCAGCCTAACTCCTGGGGCATGAGCTGCCTCGGACTGGGTCATGATGTAGGACCTCCGCACTACTGGAGAATGGGAGGGCAGGTGGGAAAATGCCATTTTCCTGAGCCTGGGTGGAGGGTGAGAACTTGGGCAAGGGGCCAAGGGGAGCCCCAGTTCCTTAAATAAGACCTGAAAGACCCAAAGGAAAAGCTTGACCTCCAGTAACCCACACAAGAGCTGGAGGGCTGGCAACAGCACAGCAGTTGTGGAGACATCCAGGAGCTAGGAGCACCCTTTGCCTCAGCCCTCAGGGGTCTGGGCATGGCACAGAGATGAGCCTTAGCGCCAGAAAGGTGCCCGGTCTCCTGCAAGGGCTGCTGTGGCTTGCAGGGCCCTTGCTCCAGCGCTCAGTGCATGCAGGCAAGCAAAGGGATCTCTTACCCCTTGGGAGAAGTAGAAGGCAGCAATCCCCAGGGGCCAGAAGCAGCACAGCATGGAGAAAAGGGCCAAGCCCAGGTGATCCCGGGGGGGAAGCATCAGGAAATGATCCTCACTTTCGCTGTCGCTGGAGGAGTCGCTCTGCAAAACCAGATGGATTCAGCACATGCCCACCTCCCTGTGCCACCCTGCAGGCTGCATCTCAGCCCCTGTCCTCCCACCTCCTGCCCTCTCCTGGCCCCATCACATATTCTCATGCATTTCCCACCTGCAAATTCAGGGAGTGCGTTTCAAAAATATTTTAGCCTCCTCAGCCCAGTTTGAAGAGAAAAAAATGTAGCTCAGCAAATTCAGGAGCGGAGTGGATTCTCGGCTCCCTGCCAGAGCAAATGCTGAGCTCGCTTGCTGGGGGTCTGGGATTTCCCTGGGAGATAGATAGTCTTAAACTGAAATATCCTGAGCTTTGGCAGAACCGGCTGTTTGTCAGCTTAAACAAACTTAAACAAAGTGCCTTATCCCCATTAGGGACCAGGAGATCGATACCCCGCTAAACTAATTTAGCAAGTGAGGGAAAGCGGTTGAATTGGAGCCTCCATCATGGGGGCGACACGTCCTGTCCCCTTAGCGAGCGCATTGCTCAGAGTGGCTGCGGTCGGCCCTCCTGCCTTTGGGCACCGCTCAGCCAGCCGCAGGCTGACCTGGCAGTGATGTGTCTTGGTGGGGAAGGCGCACAGATGTGGGGACACCCCTGCTGCCCTCTGAAAAGGCCCCAGCACCGGCACTGAAAGCAGCAGAGCTGTGCTGGGACATCAGACATCAGCTCCAGCAGGTTCCGGGGACCTGCTCCCACCTCTCAAGGTGCTGGATGATGTTCCCAACCTCTGCACCACCACTCGGGCTGTGGTGGGGCACAGAGCACAGCATGAGGCTGCCTTGCCAGCTCTCATTCTTCCTTTGCAAGATTCATCCTGTCTTTATATATTAAGCTTTAAGCTTTCTCTCGGCTGCTGCCACCATCAGGCATGTGAATTTTGCTGTTATGCAAGGATTGCTGTTTCCCATTAGCTCAAGTGCCACAGCGGCAGCAGGCTGCCCTTGTCAAAGGGTCCCCATATCCCAAGGCTCCTGCAGAGACGGCCCCACCTCCCCTTCGCTGCCAGCAGGCACGCACCCAGGCTGCCCTCAGGGAAGCTGACCTCTTTCTGAGGTCTTCAGTGAGGAAAAGGGAGCAGAAATAATAAGGAGGAAGGAGAAATAATACTGGGTGCACAGGGAGAGGCTGGTGAGGCAGGAGATGGTAGGGTCTGGGGGGAAGCTCCGGGGAAAGAAGGGAGAATAAATGACCAAGAATTTGGGCCAATGGCCAGTTATCAGAGGAGGAGTTTGGTGCCATCCCACCTGGCAAAGCTCACCTCATACTCCTGGAGCTCCTCTTCCTCCACCTCGTAGGACACAGTTTGGATGCGGATGTCGCTCTCTACCAGGCAGGACCCTTGTGCCTCATGCCCATCGGGACCTTCAGATGGAGCCTCTTTACTTTCCGTAAAAGTGGTCTCGCAGCTTTCCATCTTGCTGTCCTTGGCCTTGAGAGCGGTCTCATCCTTCACGAGGATGAAATTGGGGCCGTACAAGGCTTCAACAGCCAGCTGCAGGGAACTGGCATCCAGCAGCTGGTGAGTCCTGGCACCGCCAGTGTTTTGGAAGATGTAGGAATACAGTTTCCCTTGGCAGTGATGACTGGGGTAGTCCTGGCTGTGATGCTGGTGGTAAGAATAGCTGCTGCGAAGGTGCCCATTGGCCTTGGCCAAGAGCGGGTTTTGGAGCTCACGCACGCTCTCCATGCTGCCAGCGGCAGCGGGGGAGCAATCCTGCAGGAGCAGAGAGAGTGGGAGGGAAGAGGCTGTTATTTCAGCAAAGCAAGGGAGCAGAAAAGCCTCTCGCCCATGCAGAGCCGATGTCAAGACAAGGCTAGTGGGAACAGAAAGATTTGGCAATGCTGGAGAAAACAAGAGCCCTCCCCGCCTCTCCACAGCTTGAATGCTGTCTCGGCAAACTGAGCATCTCTTCATCTCTCCCCAGCTGGTAGTAAGATAAGGATGCAGCCCTGCAACAAGGTGATCTGATTCAAGCTGGATTAAGATGAGGATTTGCTGTATCTATAATGCATCTTGAGATGGCCACGTGCAGCCTGACAGGAAAGGACCTACTGCATCTTTTCTGCTGGTTCATAATGTGTGCTGTGACAAAGCCTAACAGACAGCACAGAACTAGATAAGATACTGACAGCCACTTGAGGGGCCTCCCTGTCTTCCCAAAGCAGAGGGTCGCATGGTGAATTACAGCCCTCCAGGCATTACACATGCACCTAACTGTCTTTCAGGTAGCCGGGAGGTTTTCCAGGGCTCTTTCAAGGCTGAGAGTAGCTTGGCATCGAGGGAAACCAGGAGGCTGATGTGAGGACACGGAGGTGGCATTTAGGCTGGGGTGGGAGCGTCAGATGCTCAGCCGGCTGTGCAGAGGAACAGAGGGATGTGGAGGTTATAGGGGAGACACCGTGGGCCTTGGTCCGCATTTAAATTATGATAATTTAAGTAAACGACCCATCGCATCAGACCTCTGTTTAAACCAGCTCCACCTCTGGGTACAGCTGGCAGCCGCACAGCGCTGGCTCTGGGCCACCAGCTTCAGAAAATGCCGAGTCCAAACGGGATCCTCATCTACAAATGTCAGCATGGGTTTCTTCCTCAGGAAAATTCACCCATCTCCCCCTTCCTCCATTTCAGAGTGCTGAAACCTTGTGCGGCGCTTTTTTTTTTTGCATGAAAATTTCCTAGATGAAATATTCCAACCCCTTTTCTTCGGAGGAGCATTTGCTATTTTGGCTTCCCAACCCACCTTGGCACAAAGAAAACGTGTAGTGAAATATCAGCGTTCCCCAGGAGAGAGAAACAATTACTTTGCACTCTTCAGTACCCGAGCCCCGTGTTTTACAGCTGCTCTCTAGCACGTTCCCAGCTCCAAGACTGTGCCACCTTATTGCCTTGCAAGCCCAAATGTTCCTGTCCTCCTTAGAGACCTCTGTCACTGCCTCCTCTGCAGAATGCTGTGTAACAGAGACACGCTTCCACCTGCTATAGGGTTCCCCGAGGTGCACTAGGCTTTCTGATAGAAAGCACATCGCCTTGGGTTTAAATCTGTCCTCAAGAAGAAAATATAAATAAAGAAGTTAGAGTTGAAGACTCCAGAGTTGTCCCGTCCCCTTGGCCAAACTCTGGCATAGCTCACAGGTTTGAGTGCCATACCCAGTTTTAAATGGCCCTGAGGATGGGCTTTGTTCTGGCAGCAGTCATCACATTTTGGAAAGCTGCTCAGGAAAATGGAGCCATTCAAAAGCACTCCCGCGCTGCTAAAACTCTGCATGTTTTGGTGAATGCCCTCCACTTCTCCCTCCCCAAAACCATTCTCTGCTTTCTGCAGTCTCCCACCTTACTAATAAAGCCTGTAATGGCTCGTGCGGCAGATGGCCGTTAAGTATTTTCAAAATATTTAAGGGAGATGCATATTTGTAGCACAGACGGTTTTATTTCCCACACAGACCCAGAGAAGCACAAAGCTTCATCCTGGTTTTCAGGCAAGGAAAGCACGAACCTCTTCTTTGCCTACCTCAACACGCAAATTAGATTTCCAATAAAATATCTTGCTTTCTATTGAAACAGTAAGGAGAGACCAGTCACTGGCTGTCATTTGAGAGCAGCAACCCAAGCAGGAGCAGAAGCCCAGCTCTAGCAAGGGAAAGTTGACAGTTTCAGTAGGGCATCCACGCCTCATCTCAAGAAATGTTTCTGGCAGCAAGCTAGGGTAGGGAGGGATGGGATCTCGCTGGGAGCTGCCGGAGGGAGCCAGCTCCAAATGCGCTGAGAAATGCTGGCAGATGGGCTGCAGGCAGGCTGCCGGCCACTGGGCAGCGAGTGCTGCTTGCGTGGAGGTTGCTGCTCTGCTCACTTCAGGTCTTCAGCAGCAGGTTAGAGGAGGGGGAGAGCTGTGCGGCAAAGCCATATGTTCACAGCAGCAAGCGCTGGGAAACACTCACAGCATGGGCGGGGAAAGAAGGGAAAGGAGTCAGGAAGAATTGGAAACCTAAAAGGCAGCTTGGGAGGCAGCAGGTATCACAGACGAGGGTGGGAAGAGTGTGTCTATGCAGCTGGACTGCTGCTGGTCACGGACTCTGTTGACTTTGGGCATGCTGAAGGATGCTCAAGGGGCCAGCTGGTGGGAGACGGCTGGCTGACCTGGGCTGGGGAGGCAGGGAGGGCTTGCAGGCAGCAAATATCTCAGGGTGAATACACCTTGGAAGAGTAAGAGTGTGGGTAGCAAAAGAAAGAGCAGGAAAATACTGCTGAAGCATGGGGAAGCCTCTGCGAATGTGGGCTGGGCAGGGCTGAAGGCTTCGCCCTGAGGGAGCAGGGAGAGCTCAAACCCCTCTGGTCCCTCAAACTGCCCTGGAGCTGTCCCTAGAGTAGGGCCAGGACCTTGGAGGCTGTTGCACTGCACATAGTGTGAACAGGGCAGGGCTACAGCTAGAAGATTTTAGTCCATGCTAGTCTTGTACCCTCTGGGATTATAAAAGATTTACCTGTACTAAACTCCCTTTTCCTTGCTGCCTTCCACTCTCGGGAGTCGGGGAAGATGCTCTCCCTAGGAGCAGGATGGGGCAATAACAGGGCTGCAGGGGCGAGGGGAAAAGTGCAGGAGATCTCACTGTGCTTCTCATAAATAGGCAAAGGGACCACAAAGTGCAGCCCTAGCACCCAGTCCTGGCATTTGTTGGCAGTGGGGAGGGGACGCCGAGGGCCAGCATCACAGCATGCCTGCGGCAGCGTGCTCAGCTCTGCTGGAAAGCAGCCAGGCTGAAACCTCCCTCTCTGATAGCTGATGTGAAGAGTCCCAGTGCCGGAGGGGTTAGAGATGCTTCCCACTCCTTAGTCACCAAGATCACCGCATCACATAGAGACCGCGCCTGTGCGTGCAAGCACGCGTGCTTGCGTGCACCGAACGGTCTGGGTTTGCAGGTGGAGACAAGGGCCATCAAACTGCTGGAGATGGTATTAGAGAGGCAATGGCAGGGAGGGTGAGGACCAGCCCTGCGTGCACATGTGCAGGGAAGGACAGAGCCAAACCAGCCCTGCTGTCGTCCCCAAACCCCATTATCTGGATCCTACAGTGAATTTAGCCACACAGGGACTTAATAAAGTAAGCCTGGTAATACAGTAAGCCTAGTAATAAAGTAAGCCTGGTAATAAAGTAAGCTTGGTAATAACCAGGCTTGGTGGAAGAGGAATGAAGTCAGTGGATGAAAGCAAGGAAGCTGTAAAAGATAAAACTGGCGAAGAGCGGCCACTCTCCATCCTCATTACCAGCATGACTGGATAGCGTGCATATCCATCAGCCCCACGGGGCCAGTCTGGGCAGCACTGGCAGCAGGTAGCGGTGGCGAGATGCTCTTAGGTGTGCAGGGAGGATGCACACATACAAGCATACACACACAATGTGAGCACAGGGGGAGGGCACACCTGGGAGGAGGCAGACTCCAGTGTCCTGATTGAGCTGGACTATTTTGCTGCAGCCCTATCACCGAGGCTAATGGCTGCTGGCTCCCTAACGAACTGCCTCCACAACAAACTGCCTCCGCCGCTGCACAGCCGCTCCCGTAACCATCTGGCGGGGCAGGGACCCCCATGCCCCCCAGGCCGGTTGCAGCGGTCCCCAGCAGAGTGGGAAATGCACAACTGCATTGCGTACGCTCAGCTTCTCAAGGCGAGTACTGGATAAAAGGAGCCAAAATAAGGCATGAAAATAAAGAGGTAGCAAATTTAGCTTTGCGCTTCATGGATCGCACCTCCATACCACATTCCCTGGGGCAGTCTAGGTCCCCTTGGGACCATCTTGAGTGTTTTCCCCCCAACATGAGGGGTGCTCAGGTTGCTGGCCCCCCTTCACCAGCAGCGGCGCAGCCCTCAGAGGGACCCTTGGCACAGATGCCGGGTATGATAAGCCCAGTTAATGATGAATTAAGTAGCTGTTCCAGGAATCAATCATCATTTAATTGCCCTGTCAAGCAAACACTCTGCCTTGCTTCCCGGGCTCATTAGCAGGTTGCGACTGCGTTGCATGTCCCCAGACTCCCGCGCATTAAGGCTAGCCCACCCTGGCCAAAGGCTTTCCCCTTCAGGACAGCACCCAGGGAGGCCGCTGCCCTGGGGGAGCAGTGCCCCACTGCGCTGCTGTGCCCTGGTCGGTCCGAGGGCAGTGGACAGTGCGAACGCCTGTTCCTGACCCAGCTGATGGGAAGCAGCATCATGGCCAGGTACAGCTACCATAGCCCCAGGACAGGGGGGCTCCTGGTGGAGCAGGAAAGTGCGGGAGATGTGGCTAGCACCTTTCCCAGAGCCCAGGCCCTCCTGGAAGCTCTCAGGAGGTGCTTTGGGGCTTCTAGGCAGAGGCCCAAGTCCTGCCAGGGCACAGTACCTCTGCCTCTGGGCACCCAAGCTTGTGATTCCGCCCAAGAGAAAACCAGCTCACAAAGGCTGCTGAGAAGCAAAGGCAGAGCATTGCAGGGAGGGAAGTTGGCGTTTTGGAGAGGGAATATGGGGATGAAGGAAGGGCTGTGAGGGCTAGTGGACAATATGTCTGGCAGGGGCGGCCCAAGCCCTCTCTCAGTCCTAGGAGCCCGCACAGCAATGTGGATACCTGCCATGTCCCAGGCCTGAGCCCCGCAGGGCGAAGCACAGCTGAAGGGGAGAAGGAAGCTCTTTCATCAGCCCTGCAGATATGGCTGCGGAAAGCGGTCGTGCTCCGGCCAACACGCAAGCCCTCCTGCAGGTGCTTATCTCCACACCGCTGCTCCTGCCTCAGGCACAGCATCAGTGTGCAGAGCGCGGGGCTGTTCATCCCTGGGGTGTAACGAAGCCTTCACCAGTCCTGGGAAAGGTTGCTGTGGCAGGAGCATCAGGTGAGGAGGTGGAAGGGGCAGGGGGGCGGTATGGGGGAGGCGGCTCTCTGTGTGGGGCAGGAGAGGAGGGCGGTGGGGCATGACAGCCCCAATGGGGCTGGCAGAGGTGGTACCCAGAGAAGCAAAGGGGCACAGTAGGGGCAGCAGTGGGAAGGGAAATGGTGGGCAAGAGGCATGGGGCAAGGAAAGCAAAAAGTGACATCTGAGCCAGGCAGAGAGCTGGGCCCTGGCCACCGGGATGGAGAAGAAAGAGACTGTGGAGCTGCTGGAGGGGAAAGTGTTGCTGAGGAACAGGAGGGAAGGAATAAGGTGACAGAGAGCCCTTGGACATGGATTAGAGGGAGGATAGCTGAGGCGTCTGTGATGTAGAGCATCTAATTCACAACTTTGATGCAGCCGGTTTGATAGAGCTGGAAAGGAGTGAATAAAGCGCTTGTTCTGATCTCCTGACAGGTAGAGAGCCAGTGCCTCGGCAATGGGCTCCTGGCTCCAACAGAGACTAAATTGCTCTGAGAATTGGGATGCGATGGGCTGCTTTTCAAGGTTCGCAAGTCAAATTGGGCAATTTCCAGGTGGAAATCGAGTCTTTATTCTCCCTGATAAAAATGTTTCTCTGCAGCAGTGTTTCAACCCAGCTGTGCTCAGAGCTAAGGCGTCGCTCCTAATGGTAAGAAACAGCAAATCCATCCCCGGGGCTGGCAGGGGAGAGCCGGGCTGCTTCTGGAGGAGCCGTGCCAGGGGCTCTGCAGGGCTGTGGGCTCCCTCACCGCCCCGTCCCCAGCCCCGGTGCCAGCAAGCCGGACACGCTGCCCGTGAGCATCAGCAGGGGAGCAGCATGAGCTCCATCGCCTCCAAACACCGGGAAGACACGCTGCTAACACTCAACCTCACACCGGGAGCGCCTGCGAACAGGCTGCGCCCTGCCGCCGTGGCACCCGGGGCTGCGGGGCTGGCAGGGCGCTTGGGGCCCGCTGCCACCCTGTTCCCCATCCCCGGCCGGGCACCCCGGGCCTGGCACCCCCACCCTGCGGAGCCCGGCACTTGGAGAGGTGGCCGCTAGATGTCCCAGGCGCTCCACGCAGCGCAGGCTGCCGCTCCGGCCGCCGCACCGCCCGGGGGGACCCGGCCGCTGCCCCCGGCCGCCGCCCGCCTCTCCCGGCCGGGCAGCCCACAGCGCCGGCGCGGCGCCTGCATGCGAAGCCTGGGCCCAGCGCCTGTCTCTCCAAATCGTTGGGGACGGCTACGCCGCCTCAGGACCCCATGGTTGGCCTTGGCCTTGCTGGTGCGAGCCCAGCGCCTGCTCTGAGTCGGAGCTCACCGGCACGGATGCGGCCATGGGACGTGGCCCGCTGGGATGCACCCCTCCGTGGCCCTCATGCAAGGGAGAGCGGGAAAGGGCTCACCGAGCTGGCAAGGGGGGAAGGAGGAAGCATGGAGGGTGATGGTAACAAAACACATGGTTGTGTGGGTGGCTAGGTGTATAATTAGCAGGTTTGGACTCTCTCAGCATCCTTTTTTTAGCTGGAGATGCAAACAAGTAAATAAGGTGGCTGTCAGAAGTTTCCGCAGGCTGTCCTGGGTGTGGGTCTCCGGGGTGCATGGGATCAGGGAGGAGGGGGGCAACGCAGGGGGGCTGCTCCTGGGGGCTGCCCTGGTGCTGGAGGGCAGCAGGGTGGCCACAGGGTGGCCAGCTGAGGGGGACAGAGCAGGTGACCTGGCGGGCAGCGTGGTGCCAGGGAAGTGGGCCAGGAGAGGATCAGGGATGGACAAGTTCTGGAGGTGCCAACAGCCACGCTGGGACAGTCCTCTTAGCCTCGGGACACTCCTGCTGGATTTGCACCCAAACAACCTTCAGCCCTGCAGTGCCCTCAACAACAAGCCCCAGTGAAGGGCTTTAAAGGGGCACATGATGCCAACCAAACCTGACTGATAGCTCTCACTGGAGGCAGGGGTCCAGACTTCAACCTCCTCTTCCTCAGCACCCTAAAGAAATACCCTAAGGCTGCTGTCTGGAGAGAGGGGCACTGGCACCCTACCCTCAATGTAGAAAGCCTACTTAGAAACATCCATGCCTGTAGAGCTACTGGGAGCCAAACTCACTGACCCCTGGGCTCTGGCAAGCACGAATGCTTCCAGCACAGAGACAGCCCCATCCCTCACCGAGACCAGGCTCCCTGCCTGGGGTGTCCAAAGGGACACCAAGCATCCCACAGGAGAGCTCACAGAGGTCCCCCAAGATGTGTTTATTACCGTGATGTTCTCGCTGCTGCTGGAAGACGCACAGAAGCTCGTGCTTGCAGATTTAATTTTGCTCATGGCTGATTTTCCTATGCTAATGGTTCCAGTCCTCGATTTCATATCAGGTTTTCTCTGTCACTGTTTATACCCAGTATTGAACTGAACACAGTGGGTATCCGAGATGGCTCCATGCTCTTCTCCCAGCTTGCCTTATTTCACCCATACCCTTTGCTCCAGTCCCATCATCTCCACTTCAAGGCTCTTCTCCTGCCCATGAAGTCCCATGGGCCATTGCCCCTTCATGGCTGCTACTGCCCCAGGATCCTGCATCCCATCCTCCCCACTTCTCCCTCCCCACAGACCACTCTGGGCTGCCTGGTCCTGTGGCACAGGGTGAGCATCGCTCTCAGGGAGCAGCGATACCCTGTGCTGGAGCAGACCTGTGCCTCGTGCTCCCCTGCAGAAGCAGACCTGTGCCCCTCAGCCCCCCAGCCCAGCCTGCCCCAGGGCCGTTCCCGGGGTCCGCACCCCAGGGATGCTCTCCCTGCCACGGCCTGTCACCCAGCACGGAACTGATTTGGCAGATAGGACCTGGCTTTCTTTCAGGTGAGAGACTCTCACCGGCCGAGACCAAGACAGGAATGGGAACGTAGCATGTGGCTGGCAACAGGCATCGGGAGGACAGAGAGCTGTCCTTCCCTTCACGGCTGGGGCTTGCTGATAGAGCAGCTTAGCCACAGCACCTAACTCCATCCTCGCATCTCTCTGCAAATCCCCCTCCTATCAATTGAAGCTGGCAACGTAAAGCGGCTGTTAAGGACTGCTCATTTGTCTCTGTTTAAAACATATCCCTACTCAAATGATTCATAACCACCCTGAAGGCTAGCACATGCCGGCACCCTCCTTTCCCCACTGTCCTGTTTATTTTATCCATCATCTGCCTGCCTTCAGCTCAGGGCTATTTCCACTTTGCTTACTGTGGCCTGATTCTCCTGGGGATTCACAGGGCTCCTCTACAGTTCAGATGTTTAATTCATTTGCCAATGATCTACTCTCTCTTTAAAAATGAACTTATGCTGTGGAGATGACAGCGTTCTAGCTTACTTTTCCAAACCCTAACTTTCCAAACACAGCCTGTATTTATCAGCAGTAAGCTGATATCCTGGTCCAGCAAATAAGTGGATAGCTCTCTTCCCACTCTGGCCAACATCTGCAGACTCAGGCAAACTTCAAGGTGTTAAATTATTACCTGGGTCAATAGGTGCAATCCAAACCAAATGTTGAGCCTCTCTTTCATATTTGTTATTGCCAAAGAAATTGAATCCTCAAGTGGAGATGTGCCCTCTGTGTTTAAGGAAGGACAATTTACAGTGGCAGGAGCTATAGGAGAGGTTTATTCTGTCTTCAGGAATAAGGTGAGAGGAAAGGCAACAGCTGCCCCTAGCCATCCCATGGCTCTTGTCCATCCCACAGTCCTGGGGGGCCAGGAGCATGCAGAGGATGATGCTAGATTATCTTCCATCTGGTATGGAAAGAGATGCTACAAAACGATGTCACATTTTCTTTTCCATGGCCTTGTCAAGTCCCAACCATGCCTTGCTGAGGGGCCCTCTGGGCTGCTCCTGCCTTTGCTGCATGGATGCTATCCCTCTCCTCCTGGCCCATTTCTCTTCCCTGCCCATGTCACCGCTGGACTTAGATCAGCCCTTCCCGGGACAGGGCTCAGGCTGCTGCTTGCGCCCGTCTGGAGTTGCAGCGTGTCGCAGGAGGTGGCTCTGCTCTGGGTGAGCAGCACCAGTGGTCCCACGTGGGCTGAGCGAGGACATCCCGCTCGCGGTGCTTCCCTCCCAGCGTGTCCCTGCTGCACGGGGACGAGCCCCAGCATCCTCTGTCTCTCCCTGCCCTGCCACCTTGGAGGCCCTGGGGAGCCGGGAGGATTCGCAGAGAAACCTCCGCCCCACTCAGAAGCAGCACCAGTGTGGCCGCTGCACGTGGCATTGCATCTACAAGCCGGTGCACACGTGCCCTGGGCCAATTTTTCACGCCAACAGTTGATTTTCCAGACATAGAGCCTGGGGACAAATCCTGCGACCGACTCTGGTTTTCAAAAGATACCTGAAGTGTTTCACTCCAAAAGAAAGATGCTTTAAGTGAAGCAACTGAAAAATGTTGGGGATCAGCAGAGCCTTCCCTTCCAGGCTGAGCAAAGCATTTGGGCTGGTTTGCTGCCTTTTTCACTTAACAGAGAAGCAGCAACAGAAAGACAATTTGGAGGAAATCCATAATGGATTTTTTTTTTTTCCTCTCTAATGCTGTGGCTTGGCCCTTCAGCCAGAGAAGTCAATCATTTGCCCATCTCTAATTTTACAGATAGATAGAGAAATACTGGCTGAAGACCTTGCCTGAAATTACCCCCTGAAAGCAGCAGGAGAGCTGCGTCCTGCAAGCGGTGCCTGGCAGTCCCAGGCTCGGGTACAGGGCTTTAGAAAACAGGCAGAAACGAGCCAAAATCTGCCTGATTCAGAGACCATGCTTGCAAGGAAGCTGGAAAACAATTCCAAGCACCGATATTAAATGGGAGGGAGAGCAATGAAGGGGTAGGAGAGACTTGGGGAAGGGGCACGGTGTATCAGTGTCTTGGGTCTAACGCTGATGGGGACGGGGTGGCACCAGGGGCACCCAGCGAGGAGAGAGGGGGGCAGGAAGGGCAGAGCTTTGGGCCACCTGTCGAGGTTGAGGATGCTCCTGGGAAGCTGCAAGCACATCCCATCCCACGCAGAGGGGCCGCGAAGCGGGCAGCCAAACCACAAGGGCCTGAAGTGCCCATGCCATCCCGGGGGGCCGTTCCCTACAGCCCACAGGCTGCTCTGCCACAGGCTGCTGGCCTAGGCAGGACTGGCCCCTTTGGGGCTTGCAATGCCGAGATTGCAGGTGGCAGAAGGGGATCTTAAAGGGCAAGTTTTTGCCGAACGTTTGGTCACCTCTCTGCAAGCGATGGTGACGTCTGGAGGCTGGGCTGAGGGCAGGCAGGGGTTGGGTACCACGCAAAAACGGGGATCTGCTGTACAAATTCATCGTGCTGGAGCTGCAGCAAATTACTCATTCTTTAATAATGGTGTTTATTACCTGCCTCTGATGGTGGTTCAGGGAGCCGAAGTGAAGCGGATTCAGCTCCCCAAAGCTTTAGCTCTGCCAGCCATTTTCATGACACAAGAAAGTTTTGCTGGAGAAATGCAGTCACTACAATTTGGCTTGGGTAATTCCTTCTCCTGACAACCTACAAACTAGCCAGCTATTATCCCCCAGAGACCAAGGGTTTTTTTTCCTTGTGCGTTGCAGGCAGGCTCAGACCCCGCTCCTCTGGTTATCCCTGGTATTTACATAGCGCTACCTTCCTCCTGGGAAAAAGGTTTCTACTGGTGGCAGATCCCAAGCTCATGAAAAGGGAATTTATCTTTTTCAGAAGCAAAGCAGGCAGCCTGGTAAAGCTGGGTTTTTTGGGAGAGCAGCACGGCTTTTGTGAAACCCGCAGCAGCTTTGGAGAAGGAATTATAAACAGGAGCTGGAGAGATGGAGAGCGCTTCCCTTCGAAACTCCTGAACATGTGGCTTTTCTCCCAGACACAAGCCGGGAGGGCATCTGCAGGGCTATAGGGAGACAGTGCTGTTCTGGAGAGTCATTTCTGTGGCACAACTAATTGCACTGGCAGTAGCTGTCTCAGCCAAGGTCCCTGGGCTGTTCCCCTGCCCGGGTGCGTCCCGGGGTGGCTGGTGGCAGGGTGGCTCCCGCCAGCTGCTGAAGCTCCTCAGCAGAACGAAAACAACACCCAAACTTCAGCCGGTGGCTGAGCCGCCTCCCGGGGAGGGAGCCCCGATGCCTGCCTGCGTCCAAGGAGCCATTGCAGTTGCTCTGACATATCTGGCCTCCAAAACTTTTGCTGAAATCCTTACATTTTGCCCTCCCCAGAACCTCTGATCAGGTAATTTTATCTTGGTTTCTCCAGGTTGCAGCCTTTCAGCTTTACAGCCCCTGACACATTTTCTGACCC
Organism: Platalea leucorodia; assembly: GCF_965183815.1. Taxonomy (NCBI): domain Eukaryota; kingdom Metazoa; phylum Chordata; class Aves; order Pelecaniformes; family Threskiornithidae; genus Platalea; species Platalea leucorodia. The sequence goes on along the minus strand of NC_138829.1, from coordinate 26,976,647 downwards.
CTCTGGGGCCGACCCGAGCTTGGTGCCAAGCTGGCTTTACCCGGGGACCCGCTGCCACCCCACGGGAACAGCCTGGGTATGCTGGGGATGAGCGCCCAGACCCCCCAGGAAAGCCACCCACCCGCCTGCGAGCGGGGATGCACCCGTCCGAGAGCGGTGCGCGGGTCCTTACCTGCGTGTCGAGGAAGGGCTCACCCACCAAGTTGGAGCGTCGGCGGCAGAAGTGGAGCAGCGGCGGCAGGCATGACAGCGGCTGGCAGCGGCTCCGCTGCGAGGACGCCGCCGCGGCCTGGTACCCGGGTGGGCGTCCGGCGGCCCTGCGGCGGGCCTGGCCGTGGGCTGGCGGGGAGCGGTGGGGAGCGGTGGGGAGCGGCGCGGCGGAGCCCCAGCCGTGCTGGGGTGTGCGGCAGCGCACCAGGCACCGCACGGGGCTGTGCAGCAGCAGCAGCAAAGCCCTCTAGCTGCAGCAAAACCGTACTTCACGTTCGTGTCCAGAGACCCCGCGCTCGCTGGCTCGCTTGCTCTCACACGCTGGCTGTGGTATCGCCAGCTACTAAGGCTCGCTAATGAGAGCTGTGCATCGCCACCGCTCCTCTTCTATCACGTCCTCCCGATGTGATTTCTTCTCCTGCTGGTTTAGATAACAGGGCAGAAACTCTCTCTTTTCTCTTCTGCTCGCTGCATTTCCCAGTGCGCAGCCCTTCCCACTCCCCCAGCAAGGGAAAGACCCAGTGCCAGCAAGCAGAGTTTAAAGGAAAAGGATAAACGGGATTTCTCGCTGCCGGAGCTGTTGCCGAGGGGTCAGGCAGCCCATCCCAGAGGCTGCACCCCAAGGACAGGCAGCTCCTATGCTGGCTTAGCCAGCTATTTTTCTGCCCTGCTCCATAAGGACCGTGGTGGGATATTTATTTGCTTCACACACACCTGGGCATCACTCTGGTTAGTGGAGTTAATCCAGGTTTGCACCAGCATAGTGGGAGTCAACACTGCAGGCCCCACAGCCCAGCCTTCCCGCACCCCCCTCTGACACAGGCAATGCCCCGGGGAGCCCGTGCAGCTCCCCCGAGCTCCGGCAGCTCCCCGAGCCCCGCGCTGTCTCCCTGCTTGCTCCTAACCTCCCCAAGTACCCCTGCCAGCGGCTCCCCTAGCTCAGGAGCACCCAGCACCAGGGCAAATGCTGTCTTTCTGGAGGTTCAGGCTTGTCTTTAACACCTCCCAACTTCTTCCAGGTGCTGAACTACATGATGGGTTATGTGCCAGGGCAGGTGGATCCTGTGGTCCCATTCCCAGAGGGGCTGGGGCTCTGGCTAGGGGAGGAGATGGCAGGGCAGCCTCCCCTCTGCTCCGGCTCCCAGGGAGGTGCACATCTTTCCAGTAGCAGCTGCAAGATCCTTTTGCAAAACCAAAGGGCTGGCTGGATTACATGGGCTAATGATGGGACCAAAGCGCCTGTGTTCCCCAAAGAACCGGTGACGGGTGGCCAGCTTTCCCTCCTTGGAGGTGATCCGCATGTCCCGCTGTCAGCATCCCCCAGCAGGTCTGGGAAGGACGCGAGCCCGAAATACCAGCCCCAGGCTGGGGGCCTCAGCCGGGAGGCTGTCTTCCAGGATGTCAGCCAGAGCGCAGAGCTGCTGCTATGAATAGAGCGATGCCCAGGGAAAAGGTGTCCCTGTTGGCCAGACCCAGGCAGCAGAGCTTGACGGGGGTCTGAGAAGGGAATAGTCCATCCCCATGTCCCTCAGGAGTGGAACAGACAGGAAAGGGCTTGGGGTACAGCAAAGGAGGTTTGGCATCTCCATCGTCTGAGGTCTGTCAGTCCAGGTTAGAGGCATCCTTTGGGAATGGCCTTGGCAAGCGACACCCCACCTTGGGGCAGAGGGATGGAGCAGACAACTTGTAATGGCCTCTCCAGCTCTCCAGTGACTCCAACTCAGCCAAACTCCAGGCAAAGCCCCATCTGTGCATGCGCCAGGATGTCGGGGTGTTTGCAAGCAGAGCTGAGGTCCCAGGTCCTCTCTGGGCACGGGGTGAGCTGCAGCCCTGTGAGGAAGCAGGGAAGGCAGTAGGACTTGCCGTTGCATGGTTGGGAACAAGGAGGTTTGGTGGCAATTGCCTTCCCTGAGTGAGAGTCCCCGCAAGGGTCCTCCTTGCATCCCTGGGAGCCTGTGGGGATGCGGTCAGCTGGAGCACAGCCTGCCGCCGGCTGCCCGCTTTCCTGGTCCTGTTGTTTGCCTCAGTTATCAGAGCCCATGCAGCCCCGTTCAGCCAGCGTGCACTAATTAAAGGCAAACAAAGAGGCCTCATCACACATGGACAGCCCTTTGGCAAGGCTGGAGGGGCTGTGGAGGTGGAGGGAAGCGAGATGTGGGCTCAAAACCCCTTCTCTCCATGCCATGGGGGAGACTGAAAGAAAAACTCGGTCGCATCTTCATCCATGGCTTGCCAAGGCCCTGAGAGCTGCCTCGGCTTTACGCCACTCTGTCCTTCACCAGGGCCGCACACGTCGCTGGATTAACACGCAGGCACTGTGATTGCCTGGCGGGGCGGGGGATTAGCCCTCACCAACTTTTACAGATACTGCTTAGCGGCAGAGCTGCAGCACTGTTTCTCCTGCTTTAATGACGATAAGGCAACATTAGCATCCCAAATCAAAGTCTCTCTGACCTCAGGCAGCTCTGAGAGAAATGTATGCATGCACAGATATTATATGTATATGCTACTGCTTATGGAGGTATGGCAAAAACCAGCTTAAGCAACGTGGTTTGGGGCTTTGCTTTTATAAGCACAGCCATCCAGTCCAGATTAGAGAGGGGCAGTGTCCCTGGAAAGTGACACGAGGCAAAAGGGCTGCGTGACCTAGAGGAGTCAGTCAGAGACAAACCACCTCCGGGGCACTGAGGATAACCTGCCGGTCGGAAACTTTCCTGCCCAGAGAAGAAAAAGGGACAGAATCCAAAGCAAAATGTGCAGAGCCTCCCACTCGGCTGAAACTTCTTGTCAGATTTATGCATCCGCTGGGATGAATGAAAGGAAAATGGATATCAAAATGGCCCTTTGCTCTCAGCTGCAAGGGAGACCTCTGGCAAGAGCCCATCCAGCAGAAGGAAATGAGATCTCATTACATTAAATATTAGCTGATGTGCTATCACATTGGACCTGTTATACCAGCTAAATGATGCCCCTCTTCAAAAAATAAGTAGAAAAAATGTTGCCAGAGGCATAAAATATGCGAAGAAAAGGCTGTGCTTGTGTTTCAGGGCTGCCTCACATGGGAAGGTGGGGCTTTGTTTTGATTATGTTCTTCAAACATTAAAAACTCCCTGCCAATATGTCCTGAGCTTCACATGCTTCATCTAACTACAGACATAGCAACAGATAAATACACCACGACAAATTTGGTAACATTACTTTATTGACGGCCAAAAAAATCCAGATCACTCAAGACTGAAAGCCTGGACTCCTGCCAAACAGTCTCAAGCGGAGAGCTGAGATGAAAGATTTCGCGCCAGAAAGGGACAGAAACTACTAAAACCCCCAATAACTGGAAGGCCTCCGCAAAGGTGAGGACTCAGCGGCAGAGCATCCTCAAAGAAGCAGAAACAGAGAGCAGAGACACAATGAAAGGGAAACAAATCACGCTTGAGACAACTGGACATTGCCGCTTGGGCAGCTGCATCAGCGGGACCAGAGGACATCAGGCAGGACCTGCTCGTCAGAGGCGCTTGGCACCCCTTGCGCCGGCAAAATAAGTGGGGGGATTTGAAGTGCCTATTTATGATGACTGGGGGGAGCACTGAACAGATTAAAGTTATATTTGCAGCTATTAGAAATGATCAGATTAGTGAAATCTAGAGACGAGAGAGAAGCTTCAGAGGGATCAGCCAAAGCTAATTAATTGGGCAGCATGACGGGAGAAGAAATTAAGCGTGGACAAGGAGAAGGTAAAGCATATTGGAAGGAATAACTTCAACTCTTCATAATCACTAGTGATTTCTAAATTAACTGGAAGCATGAAGGGAGAAAAAAAGATGTGGGTGTATCTGTGGACAATAGAGTGAAAACCATCTGGTTAACGTATAGTGGTGAGGAAAAAAAACCCCAACATGCTGTCAGATTGCTTTCATAGAGGGATACAGAAAATAATAAAAACATTACAGTACCATGTTGGTAGTGACTCAGCTGTTATGGATAAGTTGAGGTTTTTCAATTAGAAGACAGATTCAGATCATTTATTGCAAAAAAATACAGTTAAAAAAAAAATAGTCTTCTGTAAAAGTGAAGCACTGAGCCCTGGGGTGCAGAATGAAGTTTCTCAGCATTTACGAGGAAATCTGGCTGTTTAGGAGGTAGCAGTAAGCAAGGCGTAAGCTGCAGGTCCCTTACAAAACATAGCACCCAGCATCAGATTTTGTCACACCTCTGATATGATTAGCACCTGATAACACAGATGTCTCCAACTTCCCATGTAGGTAAAGCTCCCGAAAAGCCCGTGTCTGCGATATATTTGAATAGCATCCTTCTGGGATTAGTGTCATTTTCCTCCTTCTCAGTAAATGTCAGCTTCTAAGGAGGCTGAAGACTAAAATGCTTCAGCAAAGAGAAATCCCCGGGGAAGTCACTTCCTACCTCCCCCTTGTCCCCCATCACCTGTGGCCCCAACAGCATCTCGTGCAGCCATTTTGAAGGAGGGGATCTCCTCTTCCTACCCCTTCTCAGCGGTCATGGAGCAGCACTCAGGCTGCCTGGTGCCAGACCCTTTTCTTAGGCAGATGATGGATGGGGGAAGGCAGGTGCCTTTAGAAAGCTATTCAGAGCACCTGGATTCTGCAGTAATTAAGCTCTCAATTGACATGCTGTGAATAGCCATTCAGTGGGACCTTTTCCTCGTTTCAGCTAGGGAGCCTTGTTGCATGCCTAAAGTATGTGGCAGCATCTCCAGCTCCTCACAGCGTAGGAAACTCCCATCCTCCTGGACAGTTGCTTGGATGCCCGTCCCATTTGGGACGAAAGGACACGAAGGTCATTATGGAAAAGGGCAAGTCCTCATGAGGACAAGAGACCTCCATGAATTCTAAATGTCCCCTTCAGAGCTGATGCTCCTGGACGACAGCCAGCCGAGGTGTAGGCTGGGAGGGCAGGGAAGCAGCGTGGGATGTACAAGGATGTGGAGGGGGGCAAGGAGGGAGAAGGAGGTGGAGTGTGTTTATGGGCGCATGCATGTCATGTAGGGGATGCGTTCAGGCAAATAGCAGACATCTGGAGGACGAGCGGGATAGGGAAGGGAACCCTGTGTGCTGTCTAGCTACTTTGCATCTCTGGCAAAGCAAAGCAGCTCTAAGCCCAGAATAGCTGGTCCATATGCTTTGGCTGCTTTCACCCACAGCCAGAGCCTTGTGGTAAATCTGGCCATGAAAGATAAGAGTCTCTTAAAAAAACAAAGCTGAGCTAGGACTACCTGTCTGCCGTAGATGACCTCAGTAGAGTCCTTCCCAGCCTGATGCACTGTGATTCTGTGACTATGTAGTGTTTGGATGGTGTCACTGAATGGCAGAGCTCAGATTGCTGTTGAAGGTGAAACTCTGAGTTATGAAGAAAATCAAGGGGAAAAAGCCACACAACCCCAAACCTGTACTCCCATATAGCCTGTACCAAAAAAGCTCAGTGAGCTTCAACTGTAAAAAATGTAGATGTGTTTGGGCCGGGGCAGAGTTAAGGGTGTTTGAGACCCGTCTGTGCACTTCTGCATCCTATTATGTTGAATTTAGGGCATAAACTGAAGACTTCACGCTGACATAATTCTTCCCAAGTACAGAAGTCCGTGACACGTGCGTGCCTGGCAAACCTCGCCCAGCTCCGATCAGGATGGAAGTGAGGTCAATGGCTGACGGACATGATTCAGCCTTCCTGCTACCAGGGCTGGTTCTGCTGCTGGTATGGACTGCAGCCACTGGTCCCCGGGGCTTTGGAGGGCAAGCAGAAAATAGCAGGATTGAGCTATGTTTTGAGAGGAGATGACAGAGAGCGAAGTCCCCATGTCCCAGAGCTGGCTTTGAGCCAAGAGGGTTGAATCCTCTAATCCCACAAGGGCCTGATCTGCGATCTCAAAGGTTCATCTACTTCTTTTTTTTCTGTTCCCTCTCATTTTTCAGAGTTGGCCTGCTCTGCCTAAAAAGGCTGTGTTGAGTGAGGATGTGTGCCAACCTGTGCACGTGGGGACACGGGCAGCCACCCCGGCTGGGGGCTCTCAGGCTGCCTCTGTGCCACAACACGGCTCCAACCCCAGCAAAGACAGCGACTACCTGCGGTGGCAGTCACCTTCTCGAAGGCAGGTCCCCCACTGACTAATTGCTGAATAAAGCGTCTTTAGAGACTGGCAGACTGAGCCCTGGGGAGCTCCTCACTCAGCTGCTGGCAGGAGGCATGAAGCTGTACAATGCTGCCGAAGCCCTAGATGAAAGGCAGGCAGCAGGGTTAGGAAGAAGATAGCAAGGAGCAGCTGTGCGAGCACCACAGGGACCTTCCCCATTTGTGCTCAGTCGCTTGCTGGCTCAGAGGAGGGGCAGCAGTGGGCTGCATCCCTGACTGCGGGATCCCACAGCCTCCTGCAGACCCTCCAGCATCCCCCTGCCCTCTCCCGAGGGCTCATGCTCAGCTCACGGGCAGTTGGGTGCATGGGGCAACCTGCACTTCATGGCTGGGGTGGGCAGCGGACCTCGCGCCGGGGGAGCCCCCCACTGCAAACCCCCATGCACACAGACCTGCAGATCTCGGGGCTTCTCCTTTTTTCCTCCTTCCTGGTATCAAGCCTCTGGGGAAACCGGTTGTGAACATTTTAAGGAAATTCAGCTCGGTAAACAGGAACAGAAGGGCTTTGCCCCCCAAACACTTAAAAAATATTGAAATTCACTTGAATAAGCAAAAAAATGGCTGCACTGTCACGTATGAGGCACATGAATCATCTTCGGGGAGAAAAGCGATCCTGTCGATGTCCGGGCTTGAAGTAACAGTAGTTAACATTATAATGACTCATACCACATATGCGTCACATCATTTTTCATTAAGAGCAGGCATTCTGGTGTCCTGTGACTAACTGGAAGCTGGAATCGTGGTCCTAAAGCCTTGGGACAGGGACTTGTCTTGCCCATATGCTCTGGCTGAGTGCCAAAGGCATTATCAGCTGTCAAATATTAAATAATAATAATAATTCTCAGATCAAACACTTCATTCAAATGACAAAATGAGATGGGCTTTGGAGCTGCCGTCCCCAGGGAGTGCCGTGGTTTTAATAGGGAAAAAATGGATAAATTGAGGGCAGGCACCTCCAGAGAGGCCCTTCTTCTGCTCTCAGCTCATTAATGTCAAACCCAGCTCTGCAGCCCATTTCTGATCTTCAGACAAGGTCAAAATTTCCATTTTTGTCTCTCCACAGAAAGACCTTGGATTCCTTTTCAATAACCCTATGGCCCCCTCAGCATCCTTCCAACAAATCTTTTGATCTGTGTAAATCCCTGCTAGCAAGCCACAGATGCCAGCTCCTGCAGCCCGAGCCACTCAATGAGCCTCACCCAGACCAGCCCGTATCCCACCAAGCCTCTTGGTTTGCCCATACCTGCCAGGGACCAAAGCTAGCACTGACCCTTCGCCCTGTGAAATGGGGGCCTGGAGGCTGGAGGAGTTTGGGGTGACAAGAGGTGGAGGGGAAATGGGGGCCAAGAGATAGAAAAGAAGGATGGACGGGTCAGGGAGGGAGAAAGGCAGGGGAAGTCAGGGAGTGAAGTAGTGGCAACTAATTGAGAACAACCTCAATTTTTTGAGGGCAGCAGCTGCAGCTCTTGTGAGCCTAGACCATTGCTCCTGGTCAGCCTTCTCCAGCATCTAAGCTTTGCTGCTGGCCCGTGAGCTTGGTCAGGCTATTTTGGGGTTTGCTTTCAGTCTGCTGAGGGAGGATGGAGTGTGGCAAGCCCACCCAAGGGGGTGCTCATGGACTATTGCCTCTGCTGCAATGACAAAATGCTCAGATTATACAGAGAATTGATGAGCGGCGGGAGGAAATTGCCAGGAAACGGGAGGTGAGGGAAAGGAGACCCCCAGGAACAACCTGTCATAGGGAAAAATGGGAGAGATGCAGCTCTGGGATATGAGCCAAGGATGCGCTGAGCTGCCAGGGGGACGGTTTCAGGCTCCTACACCACAGCTATGGTTTGTGGTAGCATAACTCTGCTTCCCAAGGACCACCGCGGGCTTTGAGGCGCAACTGGTATCACTTGTTGGCCATGGTTGCCTTGTTTCAGTGCTGGTAGAGCTACTGCACCCATTCAGGGCTGGAGCCCTCCCTGGGGGCTTGCAATGAGCAGTCCCTAAAGCGGGTGGTAGGTGGGCTGGCTTGCTACAGAAAGTGCTGGAGCCTGCAGAAGGTCACAAGCTGGGTACCACAAGAGGTTGTGCAAACATCTCTGTGTGGCTGGGAAACACCCCTCTTGCTCAGACCTGCCGTGTGATAAGGCTCTGGAGAGCTTGGTCTGTGAGATGGGTGGGAAGCCCTGGTGCGGAGCAGCAGCAGATACACTTACAGCAAGAGAGACTTCCTACGGGCATCCATGGAGTCTCATGTTCTCAGGGCAATGGCTCCTCCAGGCTCTGGGCCTTGCTAAAGCTTGTGCCATAGCTTAAAACTGCTCTTCATAACCAAATTGTCCTCTAGCATAATGACAGTGTTGGACCTGGGCGCAAGCAGAGCAGCCGAGGGATATGCTGGAGTTATCGTATCAAACTGCTGGAAGAGAAAAAGCACAATCTGGAAGATATCCATGGTGCTAAAACCACTTTACCCCCCTCCTATCTGAATAATACAAACCAGTCAAATAGATTTTTATAAAACTTTACAAAATATACCACCTATGGGCTAAAGGAAGAAAGAGAAAATGTATCTCAGAGAGTCCTGTTTGTATGGAAAATGATGAACTACCAAAAATAAGTGCTTATAATTGAAGCTCCCTCTCAGTCATTGCAGCAGGCAAGGACAGTGCTCTCCCTGCTGAAGAGCAAGTGCTATCATGGGTGGCACTGATGCACCATCTGAAATCCATAGCAGGCCAATAATCATTCACATCAGCTGCTGAAATACCTTGTAGGGGCTAGATTAACAGGAGGAAGAGTCTTACAAACCTTGGGAGGCGAGATTGCCTGGAGATAGGGACAAAAATACAATAGCAGTGGGGTACAGAGGGAAACAGCGGTTGTATAAATTGCCGATTCAGCTTTGCCTCTTTAACCCCAGGACAACTCCTGAGCTGGACCTGTGACAAGGACAGCATCCGCAACAATTTTGGTACCACACTGACTCAGACTAGCTCTGAGGTACTTTCACAGGCAGGCAGGCTGTGGTGGGGAGCTTTAATCTAAGGAGAAGTAGCCGATATTTTTGTTTTCTTGTGGATGCTCGGCTGTAACAGCCAACTGTGCATGAAGTCTGTGCAGCTGCTTGTTTTTTATTTGGGTCCCTTCTCAGGGTTGTAGATTTAGCTGTACCAACAACTGCCTCAGCCCCAGACTAGAGATCATTTATAAACAGGAAAGTATTCCAGTTGTTGAGTGTGCCAGGCTTTGACATAAACGATAATAGTTTGGAGGGACTGTGCCATAATCAATTGACTTAAGAGCCTGTTATCTGTGAGACATTTAAAGATGCAAACTCAAAAGCACATTTCTAAAAGGTAAGAATACAAAATAAAAATGTGTTACAAGCCCCTCTGGCTCTCTGAAATCCATCGATGCGTTTCTAATGCAGCATGCCAAACCCATCAGCACAAAGAGCATCACGGCTGTCCTGAAGGGGCCTGCCTTCCTGCCCTTTTCCTCCACCAACTGGGAGGGACCCATGTGCGCAGCCCTGTCTGCAGGGCAGATGGGAGATTTTGGGATGTGGAGGAGGCGGATTTCATGTGTTGGCTGTGGAGACTTCCAGAGCAGGGCAGAGAAGGACAACGGAGGGAAGTGCCTGGGTTTCCCCATGATTTGGGGTGCAGGAGGTAACACCTGGTCCGTGATGTACCATCACTGAGCATGCTGTCCTCATCCACAACCCATGAGACCACAGAAATTCAGTTCTGGGCCTGAGCAGGTAAGGTCTGAAGACCAAAATTACCACGTAGCTTTTGGGTTGAGCTGTCCCAGCCAGGGTCACCTCATAGCAGCATGTCCAGGACATGTGGCTAAACATCATTGCCAACTGCAGCAACTCTCATCTGTCTGAAGGTCCTGTATTTTTAAAAATAAGCCCCCGCTCCAGACCGATGTGCCAACTTTGCAAAGTTGCTCCAGCTGGGCTCTTCACAGCTGAGTATCGCTCCCCTGTGCTGCATGCCACACCAGCATGCTTTTGAAGTGTGGAGGTCCTGCAGCAGCTCTGCTGGCCCTGGAAACTGGGGAGGTGGGGTACCAAAGAGTATTCCATTTGTTTTCCCCCAGCTGTGAAATTTGCACAGGCTTTACCCTGGTTTACTGCATCCCATGATGACCTTGCGAGAGCAGTAAATACCCATATGGCCATTTGGTTCAATTATTGCGATTTACTCTCCACAGGGCTTCTCCATCGTGCCTTGCAGGTTGTTCTGGAAGCAGCAGCATGCTGGCTTGCTGGCTGGATCTGCATTGATCATGTTATCTTCACTTCTGCTGCCTTTAAAGCACTGGATTGACTGACTTGGCCTTACCAATCCTTAAAGCCTTCGCAAATGTTTATTGTGGATGTCCTAAAGTCCTGTTCTCCATCTGCACAGGAACTGCCAGCCAAATCTTGTCAAACTTCTGTCCTCACCTTAGCCTACTCTGTTCCTTCAGCAGTGCTACTATAGAGCAAGAAGGTCTGGACCTGGAAGATGCTGCACAGTTGGTACTATTCTTGTTTCTCACCTGGCCGCAATGTGGACTTCAGTAAATACCATTTTCTAACACACAGAGATGGCAGTGACAGGCAATATGGTGGCAGCAGGTATTGCATGCAGACGAAAGAGGGAAAGGTGGGGTTCATATCTGGGATGCTGCACATAACAGCACAAAGCCAGCCACAGGAGAAGTGCCTTCTGGAGATCTCAGAGCTAAAATGGTCAGGAGATCAGGAAGGGCAATCAGAACCTAAAGAGAAAAAAGAGGAAGGATAAAGTTAGGGAGGTGAGGATGAGTTTAAACCTGATTTAAGAAGAAGCCAACGGAGAGAAAGCCATTGACGCCACATCATGGCGACAGAAGCAGGTGCCATTGGGCATGGGCTGAAGAAGGCAGAGAAAAAGGAGCATGGTTGGGGGCTTCAGAGAAGGGGCTATCAAGGCATGACTTTGACCAGCATGTGGGTTAGAGCTAGGGCTATCCATGCCATGGAGCAAGCCAGACCCTGGGGAAGCCAGGCACAACAGATTGGTAAGTCTTGGACGCAGGCTGGGTGTGCAGGGTGAGGGATGGAGGTTGGATGAAGGTGCCCACACCGGCTTCAAGCTTGGGTCAGAGGGAGAGGAGCATCACAGAAAGAATGTCATCCTGCTGTTATGGTAGGTTTTTAGCATTCTCCTCGCCACCCCATTTTTCCCTCCTGCTCTGCACCAACTTCCTTTAATTTGCTCATTAAAGAGAGCTGGCTTATTACAACAAATTGTGGCATTTTCTCTTTTAAACCTGTGAAAAAGATAGAGCCCTGAAGTTGCCCTGAACGCTAATGGGTACAATCCTGGCTCAAGCAAGTTATTGGCAAGCTTCTCACTGACTCCTGCAGAGCCAAGATTTCACCTCAGATGGAGGCTATCTTTCAATTAAAGGTATTACTCTTAATATTCATTAAAATTCTGTTTAATCCAGGCTCTACAAGGGGCAAACCCTGAAATTCATTAAGAGTTGTATAAAAAGCTAGCACGAAGGACCACAGTCAGGAAAAGTGCCTCACTGCAGATGCTGAGGAATGCCACCAATTTAAGGCCAGGTCCAAGGAGTGGGACAACCTGGTGCTGGAGCCCACTGGGAACACGAGCTCCCAGGGTGTGAGGGGCTGTGGAGCTGGCAGGGCACCCTCCAGCTCCCCATGGCTTCGCTCCCGTAGCTTCTTGCGTTTTCTAAGGGTCCCAGTGCTGAGGCAGAGGAGGGCAGGCGAAGGAGGCAGCACGGAGCTACAGCTGCTGCGAAGTGCCCAGCTAATGCCCTTGCTTCACCTTCTCTCCTTCCTTCAGCCTCCTTCGCATACCCATCCAGACATGGGCTTGATCCTGTCTGCGAGTGCTTCCCCCCGTCTGCTGTCCCCAGCAGCTCAGCCCACAGCCATGCTGCTGTTGCTGGGTAGTCTGGTCCCTGTGACCCCGCAGGGCTCATCCCTGCCATCCCAGCCTGTTTCGTGTCCATCTGCCATCCCTTGAAGCCCCTTCCCAGAAAAGCCTCAGAGCAGCACAGCCATCAGTGGGGAGCAGCTGCTGCCTGTCCTGCCTGGGGGGAGAAGCCAACAGCTCCGCCCAGCCGGGGGGGCGGTGGTGGTCATCTGCCCTTCCCTGTTTTTGGAGGCTGGGGGTGCAAAGGAGAAAACACCATGTGCATGGGAGCAAGCTACCCCAGCTTCTTACCAGCTGTGGGGGCTGTCACAGGTGTCCCTCCCAAGGACCTCAGCTGCATCTCTGACATTGGGATATTGCAGCATCTGTCTGGGGAGTGCAGCTGGTGCTCGGGTTCCTGAGACCCCCCCAGGCTGGAGGCATCCTGGAGACTGGATCCAGCCCACACACTGCCGGCAGACCTCGCTGCCTGCAAGGAAGGAGGATAAGGGCAACAAGTGAATGTGGGAGCCATCCTGGGCAGCTGCTGCCCACCCTCCTCCCGCACACTGCCTGGCTTCGGACCAGTGTGCTAAGCAGCCATGTGCAACTCCATCCCCCTCGCAGCACTTTGGCCTCTGCTCACGCAGCAGGAGGGCATCCCAGATGCCCCAAGTCACCCAGGGGCCACCCTATGCCTGAAGAAAACCAGCCCCAGTTCTGCACTTCACCCAGCGAGATCCTCTGTCCCCACCACTGCCTGCGCTTCATTGCACACTTGTGCAAAGCCCCACGGGCTGCTTGTGACTTACCGCTGGCATGTGATGGCGCTTTGGGCTTCAAAACCCACGCTCACTGAGCCATTGAGAGAACACCCTGAGAAGCTGCCCAAGGGTTTGCAGTTACCTGCCTGGAGACGCAGCCCCTTCTGGCAGCGAGCAGGCAGCTGGCAGGGAGAGCCAGTGCTCGCAGCGCTGACGTTAGCGGCTGGGATAAAAAACCTGCGGGTTGCTGAAAGGAGAAAATGGCTCGGAGGCTGGAAGGGAGAGAAATGAAATGGAAGAAGCCAGCCAGGTGAACTCCGCGAGGACCACGCCATGCCGCAGCAGGAGAGCAGGGCGCTTCTGCAGGCCGACGGCTGGGATCAAGTCACAGGATTAGAGACACTTGGCCAAAAAGCTAATGAATTGCCTCAGTCAGGGAGCTGAACCCCAGATACCATAGTGTTTTCTGACCCCCAAATGTGAATCAAAGTGCCTTGGGTCTGTCTTTTAGGTCACTTTGATTTCAGTGCGGGCATCTTAGCTTCTCTGCCTGTATTTGCAGGTGCTGTGATTTTGTATGCATTTTCATGAGGCTTATATAAATAAAAAATATTTCTTCATCAAATAAGTATCAGTGCATTTTTCACAGGCTGCAGCTTTAGGTGGTTTCTCGACCTCTGTGAGAAGCCCTGCTCTGCCACATGTTAGACAAATGATTTTTCTCTGCCCCTTGTGTTTCTCTGCATCTGTTAATTCCTTTATTTTTATTTCTAAAAGGCGTCCCATCAGGCTGGATGACTCCTAAACCCCTGTCCTCTCTTTCTGCATTCTGCAACCCAGATTCAACCCTATGAGCACTGCTGCCGCTTGAAACCAGCAGGCAGGCTGCCAACAGCCCCCGCTCCCTCTCCTCCCAAACATCAACTGCCTTTCCCAGCCATGAAATATTGCTGGATGAAATACGTTGGGTTCCCTCGATCAATAATCCATCAGTACTCCTGAGCGCCAGGGAAGCAGCCAGCTTCCACGTCTTCCAGCTAATTGCTGGAGAACCGTTCTCCTGTCTCCCCCATTGCCCTCCCAGGTCCTGTTTCTCTCCATCCCTTCCTTTTCCCTCTCTTGTTTCCAAAGTCTGGCACTGTTCTTCCTTGTGCTTGTTGTTTTATTTCCCTAAACTGTGCCAATATTTATCTTACTTCTTGCTCTCTACCTCTTCTCGCTTTCTTCTTCCAGCCTCTCCCCTCTGCTTCCTCCTTACTTCTGTCTCTTAGTAAATTCTATACTGTCATTTACAACTGTAATGATGATGGAAGATCCGAGATGTGGAAATAGCATGCGCTGGTTCCCTGCCTGCCCCTTCCCTCCTCCCCTCACACCCCAGGCATATTTCATTTTTCCTGCTCTCCTGCAGCCAGAGCAGCAGAGCTCCGGCGTGCCCGGGGAGCATCCGTGCCAGCAGATGCAAAAGTGATGAAGGATGGCAGAAAGGGCCAGCTCCTCCAGCTAAGCTCCTTCAGGGAGCCGTGATGATACAGCTAGAACAAGGTAAGGGCTGGCTCTCGGAGCGCTTTCCACCCAGCCATCGCCAAGTGGTCTGCAGTGATAGGCAAATCGCTTTATCTCTGTGACACAGATAGAGAAGATGAAACAAATCACTGGGCTCTGTAATGAGTGAGAGGGACACAAGCAGCGTGCGCCCTCCCCCTTGCACTTTGAAAGAAAATATCATGGAAGGGGACTGGCCGCAGGGACCAGCCATAGTTGAGCTTGACTCTCCCGGTGGGAGCAGTAACAAACCTTTTCACTGCAGATCTGGAGTGTGCGATGTAAAATTCAGTCCAAAGTTTGACACTCCTCTGCCTCCAGCCTGCTGTTGAGGCGGCAGGGGACTGGCCCGCAAGGAGCACATGCAGAGGCTGAACCTCGGCCGCAGCACACAGTGGGGGAAGTCCAAGGGGAACAGCCCTTTAACAGGGAAGCCAACGGAGCATAGCTGCAAACGCCCTCAGAACAACATGGTGATGGATACTACCGTGGCATGGCAAAGGCCATGAGAGACTGGCATAGCCCACATAGCCCTGCACAGAAACTCCCACCTTCACCTTCACCCAGACCCCAGGAAGCAAGTACGTTTATTGGAAGCTGACCCAAGCAGCCCCTGGGCAAACCCAGCCCAGCATCTCACCTTGGCCATGGCTATAGGTCAGGCCCCACAGAGCCACCAGCTCTGCTCCTGCTCATTCTGTTTGTCCTCGCTTTAAAGGAGTAGTTTTTACTTTTTTCTCCTCCTGAAATGGTTTTCACCTGTCTCTCCTCTTGAAATACCTGTGCCTGTTCCTATATCGCATGTGTCATACTTGATGATCTCAGTAAATCAAAACAGGTAGCCAACTGTTGGCTGAACATTAGCCGTGTAGGAGATGCTCTTCCAGTGGTATAAGCTGTTTCGATAAGATAATGAGAAATTAGTCAAGCGTTCACGAACAGATGCTCTTCCTTCTGAAGAACACAGAGCTCGCTTCATTGTTTGAACAAATCTTTCTGCTAAGCCGCTGCTAGCTGCTAAGGTGCTGATTTGATGTGACGCGTACCATTCGTCTTCATAACAGTTTCCAAGTTAGGTGCTACAAACTGAGGTCTGCCGTCACCCATGGGCTGTTTTGGCTGAGTCAGACGCACCTCCCAGCAAGTGCCTTCAGTGGATGGAAAGAAAACTTCTTGAGCTGGTCCAGAAGGCCACCATACACTCCTCGTTTCAATGCCTCCCCACCACCCCTCCTGCAATGCCACTGGGCATCCAGCCACCGTGTGCAAGACCCGCAAAGCCAGTGGTCGCTGTCGTGTTGACTCTGAGGAGCACGTAGGCCAGTCCTCTGTTTTCTTTCCTCTCTGGAAAGCACGTGCAGGTCTCTGCAAGGATGCAGTATGACATGCATATGGAGGGTCATCTTCATGGCAGTGGCCCAAGGGTGTGGAGACCCTATCAAGGACAGACACCTAGAACCAGCATCTCCGTCCATTTCCAGTAATGGAGTGAGCAATTCAGTGTCTTCTCAAGAGGGCCAACTCAAAAAAGTATGTCGGTACTGGCTCTACCATGTGGTATAGTTTCAGTCAGCCTTGTCCTGATCTTCATAGGGAGGAATGAAATAGTGGAAAACTACCATGACCTTTTTTTTTCTTTTTTTTATTTCAGGAATCCCCATGAAAAAAGAGTGTATTCCCAAATGACTTGCATTTCTGGAACAAGAGTAAACACTGGAGTTTGAAGGCTCATTGGCTTCATTCATATGGATCAAATTCTCTAAAGAAAGTTGATAACTTGATACTTGTGCTTGTGAATCTGAAAGCTACAGCTCTTCACATGGGGTCTGGCTGCACCCGGGCTCTCAGGACCCTTATTTTATATCTGGCAGGCTCTAGCGGTTTATTAACACATTTACTCTTGTCCAGCCTCTTGCTCAAAGCTTTATACATCAAGGACAATCCCACCACAGCACAGACCCGTGCTGCTGGCTCCCTGGGCTCTCGTTCCTAGGCTTAGCACAGCTCTGTGCTGCTGAAATCCTGACCACTTGCAGAGAAGAAGAGCACGCCAATATATAAAAAAAAGAGGTTATTCTCCTGGATTTACAGTCTCTCCAAAATCTCTACAGCTCTTACACCATCTCTTTTTTTTTTTTTTGTACGAGCATGCAGAGTGGGCACTGCTCATTCACCATATGAAGCTATAACCCAACCCATTCTTCTCCTTCAAGGTTGCACACCCAAAGCTGTAGTTATTCAGCCCTTCTTCTCTTCCTGGGATGCTGTATTTATTCCTGGTTGTCTTCTGACTATCAAAACAAATTCGGATGTGAACTCAGTGATGGACATCATGGGGCGCAGGAAACAATTATAAGGAGCAGAAATAGCCTACATACACAGCGGGAACAGCTCTCTGATTCAGAGCCCTTATTATAGATCAGAGGCCATCAGATTCAAAGTCCGTATAGACCATCAGAGACTGTGTAGTCTCTGGATTTCCTCTGAAACATGCCTTGGCAAGTAGAAAAGGACATGTCTGTCATATAAGCCAATTTATTTAACCCTTGCCAGTCTGGGGTGGACCAGTGTGGTAGGAAGAGTGGTGTCTAAAGCTGGGGCCAGATTAAAGTGGGGTACAGGGATTTTTACATCTGGATTCTGCAGCGGCAACAGATGACTTGATTAGGATTGGTGGTGGAGCTCCAGGGCTGGTTGGACTAATTGTCTCTTGGCCCTGAAAATGTACCCTCAGCCATTTTCAGAAAATAAAGTTATCTAGTTCTCTTTCCATGGGTACCTTCTCACTCACTGATTTCCCTTGTACACTGGTGAAACAGCCTTAAGAGGCAAAGGGGTTCATCAGTTAGGACACAATGTACTCTGAAAGTCATTTCTGATCAAAGCCATTGCCTTTCCAAAAGCAGAATTACCCTGAATCCTTGGGAAGCCTCTGGTGCTCTGAAAATGTATATGGCCAGGTTGCTCTTTGCTGCAATGATTCTTCCCTGGCTCTGTGGTGCAGGAGGCAAGTGGGTGATTTCTTCACCTGCTTTCCTGATTCTGCCTCTATCCCCGGTGCAGGAGCCATCCTTTCCTGAGACCACTTCCTTGGGGCATGCAAATGTATTACCTGGACCTGCTTTCCAATGCATGGTTTGCACCAACTGTTGCTTCCTCTCTGCTTTTTGCCATCAGAGATTTGCACACCTCGCTGCCCCAGCCCAGCAACTCATCAATGCCATGATACATTTGTGAGGCCCATCAAAGCTGTGGGATTAGAGCCTTCACAAGCCACCAGCTTTCTGCTGAATGCACCCCCAACTTCGCCGACAAATCTGCAGCAGCAGCGACCCAATTTCGTCTCTCTCCACCACTCAACCTTAGACAAGAGCGTCGGATTTATTATACTGGGACATGTGCTCCTAAGTGTGAGGACGTTGCTGTTATCAGCAGTTGACAGGCCATCAAGAAAACATTGCTGTCAAAGTCACAAGCCAGCAGTTAGCATTTCCCCAAACCACTCTTTGTCTGTAAACAGCAGGAGGAGTGCAGCTGCTGCTCACGAAAATGGGCTCTCCAGGGCCTGGGGGGGAATCACTGTCCCCCAGCCCAGGACAGGACGCAGGTCCCAGCTCCGCAGCATCGCTGTGGGAGGATGAGCAGCTTCTGAGATGGCTGCTGTGCACTGCCACGGGCAGGGGGCAACCCTGGCTGCCTCGCCAAAGACTTTTTTGGTTGGTGAGGGGTAAAGATAGTCACTGTGGTGTGGCTGTCCACCACGTCTGGATCCTATTTTTGAAAGAATGTGTATTAGGCTTGAATAACCTCTAAGCACAGCAGGAGAGGACTTGGCATGGAGCATTATGCCCATGGGCTCCCTACTCTGGGTTTTACCTGGGAGTGGCTACTAGCCAGAGGTCACATCTATTTTTTTTTTTTTTTTTATTAAAGCAAATTCTTTCTCATTAAACCTTTTTCAAAATTTAGCACCACAGTTCTCAGCACACCATTTTCCTCGACGATGCAGACGCTCTTACACCGTGGCCCCGACTCCTTCAGATGAGGATGCCCCTGCCAGCAGCAGCTGAGGGGCCATCACACACGCAGCACTGCGAGGCTGACAGACGGGAGGTCACCCACAGTTATTTTGCGAAGCAACCCACATGCATTATTTAGAGCGAAGCCCAGACTGACACCTCCCTTGTGTGCTCTTGAGCTGGGCTGGTCTAAAATGCAATTGTTTGAAATGTCATGTCAGGAGGACCTTTACCAGCAAGTGCTGTGTGCGGAAGAGAGATGTTTTGGCAAGACATGTGTGTTTCAGCTCTTTTTAGGGGCTGGTCTCTCAGGCGAATAGACTGTCTCCCTCACTTTGAGTCTGTTTTCTGTGGGCCAAGCCAGTTCATACCTGTTTGGTTACTTTTGATATTTGTATATGGACTTTCTGTCTGAAATGAAGCCAGTACATGGGGTATTTCCCTTAGCATTTAAAGTGCTCTTCCATCAGAGGACTGGCCTAAGGTTTCAAGGTATTGAATCGCTCCCTTTCGTTCATGGGTATTTTTGCTCTAATAATGTGTCACAAAGTAATAAAAAAAAAAAAAAAAAAAAAAAAAAAGAGGGGAAAAAATGCTTAAGTCCATCTTGTGACTCAGATATTAAACACAAGTTTTAGCACCTCATTCTTTCCTCCCAGAAAATCCTTCCTCCCTGTGAGGTGCTATGGTGAAGTGCCCAGATGTATTAAAGGACAAGGGATGCTGCATGACCCTGGGTCCAAATGAGCCCCCCAGGTTGGAATTTGATCACAGAATCAATTGGGATCTGCCTATTCCCCCAAATTAGATTTTCTCCAGCCCGTTGTTTCCATCCAGGCAGTGTCGGCAGTGTTAGGCAGGACACAGCGTAAGCTCAGCTCAGCTGTAGATGGGCTTGGGGTGAGCAAAAGCCTGCCTCTTTAACAGGGAAGAAAACCCAATTAATCCCATTCAGACTCAAAGCCTACCATCAGAGGAAGGCTGAGAGGTCAGTGGAGAACTGCTCTACATAGCTACATTTTTATTGTATTAATTTCCCCGCTGCTCAGTCAGAGGATTCAAGAGCAAATCCATTTTGCAGCTAACATTTAAATAGAGAAAACCTTTTAGAAAATGGCGGGAACTACCTCGGAGAAAGTCTGCGTTGCCCAGCATTGCTTTTCCCAGGAACAAGGCTGCCTTTCCAGAGTGGGCTGCTAGTGCTCACGTGCCTGGTCCCTGAGTCCGACAGGTATTTAATTGAGGTTTTCCTGCTGGGGCTGGCTCAGGGTAGGTGCTGAGCATCCTGCCAGAGCCACTGGTCTGGGGCAGAGTTCCTGCCCTCCTGCCTTATATCGGAGAGCAAAGATGCTGGGTTTTCCCCCAAAACCTTTCACACAATTTCAGTCAGGAAGGAAAGGCTCCATATTTCACTCAAAGTCAGGAATTCAGAAGATTATAGAAAAAAAAGGTCGATTGCTGTTTCTATCAATTAGATAGAGATCAACTTTTTCTGCCCTAAATGAACAGGCTTCTCTTTCTTTCCCTGCTAATGCAGAAGCTTGCAAATCCCTCCCTGAAAACGGTTTCCCAATTAATTGGTGACTATATGCATGTTAACTGCTGAAGTGCATTGAATTATTTTACACTTTTTATTGGCATTATTAAAAGGTTGGGGAAAAAAAAATATAGCTGTCATCTCGTGAAGCTGAGGCTCGACTTCGACATTCCCAGTGTTTTGGCTGTTCTCAGGCAAACCGCACGGACCCTGTGAAGGTGGCACAGAGCCCGATGGCTCAGCGAGGGCAGCAGAGCTAGCAGGGGCTGTTTCCCTCGCTCCATCTGAACATCCTTTTTCTGCCCCTGGTATGGCAATCTGCAAAGGTGCTTGCTGTAGGAGCTGCTGTCACGGGGGGCGTCCCTCGTTTCCAGCCTGCTGCAGCCTTTGCCGTCACCTGTTTGGAAACACAGAGTTTACCAGCAAAAACTGTAGCTGGTGCCTGCTCCCCCCCGCCAAGAGAAGGGCTTCGGTTCTCATTTGAACCATTTGGGTCCAGCGAGGTGCTGGGAAGGATCCAGGAGATGGCAGGGAGGACTGGCACCCTTCGCCTGCTGCCCGGGATGCCCTGGGAGGTGACCCCATAAGGGCTAGAGGAGCTGGGGATGGGGGCCCATGAGCGGCTTTGGCAGAGCCACTGGGACGGGGCAGCCCTGGCTGGGGGAGTGGGGGGAAAGATGCAGGGGATTTGGGGGAACAGCGGGGTGCTGGGGGAGCATGGCAGCAAGTGAAGAGCGAGGTGCGAGGAGAGGGGAAGCAAAACGTGATCAGGGCCACTCTGAGCACCTAAGGAGCACTGTCCCCGACTCTGTCTTTATCTCCACCGCTGCGGGAGCCTGAGCTGCAGGCAGCCCTCCCAGGGACCTTGCTTGGCCCGCAGAGAAGTGTGAAAGGAAGGGGGCCTTACACCCTCCTGGCCAGTGCCTCGGGGTGCAGGGACAGCTACGGGGTAATGGCAGGGGGCTGCAGCCATTGCAGCACCTGGTAAATCAATGACAGGGCTTCTCCCCAGAGTGACTGTGAGCAAGACGATGCAGGGAGGACTCTTCTGGGATTACTCCATTTGTCTCATTTTTATCTCTCCTTTGCTACCTTCCCCTATCACTTCTCCTTCAAGACCTCTTCCTCCAGCTCATATCTCTTTCCCCCTTTCTGCAGGACTCCTGTGTCTTTTCTCCCACCTTCTGGTCCCATCTTTCTTCCTCCTCCTCTGGCACCTCCCTTGCCTCTGTGCCCCCATCCCCGTCTGGAGCTTCCAGATGCTCACACATCAATGCCACATGCAGCCAGGCCAGCTTTTCTGATCCTCCCTCACACTTAACTACACCATCGCTGACTTCCAAGCGGCAAGGAAGAGAAGATGTGGGTTGCTGTCTTGCTGCGAATGGAAAATGGCTGGAGCTGGGTGATCCAGGCATCGGATGCTGTTGGACAGGGCTCAATTCTGACCCGGGACGGGAAAGCTGCTTCATTGCCATCAGTTTTTGCTGTCTCTGTTGGGTTAGATCCAGTGGTCTCAGTTGACCACTCATTAGAGGTGGTCCCCAGGCTCTGAGGCTGAGCACACACCCCTTGGAGGATCCCTTTTGGAGGTGGATGGGTCTCCTCTGGGGACAGCTGTGCTGGCTTTGAAGACAAACTGATGTTTGATGCTGAACCTGTTATCTCTGCTTCGCAAGTACAGAGCAGAGTGCCTGCAGCCTGGGGTGCCCCTAGTCTGGGCCGAAGTGGGGGACAGCTCTGTGGCCACGTTGCAGGGATTTCTGGACATGTCCTTGCTGGGCAGCAAGCTGCAAAGGTCCTGCCTGCCAGCCTGACCCCTTTAGCTCCCCAGCCCAGACCCCTTTTTGGGTCATGCTGGCTGGGAGAGCATGTGCTTTGGTGTGTTTCAGGCTGGCCCTGTGCGGGGAACCGGGTTGAGGTGCCCGCCGGGGCAGGGCCACCCTGCTGCCAGCACACCGCTGAATGTACGAGCTCCCGCAGCCGACCCTGCCAGTCCCCTCACTCACACTTATTGGAAAAAATAATTGGATGGATTGAAGTGCAGCACCGTTTTACTTAACAGATAAGAAATTTCATATCTGCCTTGATTAGGGGCCAAGAGATATGAGCTCGCTCCAGAGCCAGCAGCAGAGGCAATTTCATTTCACTTCTGCTGACAGGGGAAGAAGTTTGAGGGGCTGAGCACCACTGTGGTTCACTGCTTTAATGTCCTGCCTCTTGCTGTATGGGGGACCTGCCTGCTCATGGCAGGCATGGGGATGCTCTGAGGAGCTCAGCAAGGGAGGCACCATGTCCCCAAAGAGCCCCATGCAGTGTCCAAGCACAGCTGGCTGGCATCTGGCAGTGAGCACAACGTGGGGGCTCACGGCGGGTGCGAGATGCCCATCCTCCTGCTCAGCACCTGGAGGGCAGGGGGGGTCCTGAGCCCTCGCTGCCTGCGTTGGCAGTGCCCAGCACCCCACCACCTCTGCTACTTCATCAAGAGTGCAAAACACCCAGACTGGTAAAGAAAATCAGAGTCAAGCTGAAGGCATCATGGCACATGGGCCTGTTTAAGCTGGCAACAGCTTGGCTGTCACCCTGTGTTGGGCGTAACACTGCTGTGATGTCTTTGGTGCCTCATCTCAGCACGACAAAAGGTCTTCACTAGAGGTATTGCCTAAATCCCCTGGGACCGAGATCCCCACCAGTCCCCCTGCTTTCTGGCTGTCTTGCTGCCACGGGGCCATGTGAAATGGGCTGTGCCACAGCACAGCCAGCTCTCACAGATGGGCCAGGACACGAATCCATGTCGTGGCAGGGACACGTGCGCTTGAGCATCTCTGTCCTCAGCAGTGGTCGGAGCTACTCAGTAAGTCAGTGTACTCACCAAGGGAGCTTTGTGGTAGGCTGGATGCCCCTCATCTCCCAAAGAGGCCGGCTGACAAGGAAAGCGGAGGTCCTGGCAGTCCTGGCAGCTAATGGGGCAAAGCTCAAACAGGGGAAATTTGGGCAGCTCTCCTACTCTGCAACCAAAGCTGGAGCAGGTGAGCATGCAGGTATGAAGAGCAGGCATGAAGAGGAGGACCTTTGCCTGTGCTTAGACTGAAACCAGTAAAGTTATTAATTGCCATCAGCACGATGAGCCAGAGTGGGATGCTATGCTGTGCCAGGGGAAAAATGGCATCTGAGGTCAAGGTGACAAAGTCAGGAGAAGGTATAAATGATGGCGGGTGTGAAGTTGCTCCTTGAACACAGGGTCCTCAGTGTGTAAAAAGCCGGGGAGCAGGGAGAAGGAAACCAGTGGGGCACTGAGGGCTGGGCCACTGGTTCCCTGATGGCACGAACACTTGGCACGCAGACGGTGCTGTCAGCCCTCAAGACTTCATTCCAAAAAATGGAAGAGAGTGAAAATCTCCTGCGTACTGGGAACCTTTTGGGAGGTAGGGCCGAGATGAACTGGGGGTGGAGGGCAGAGAGGTGACAAACATCCTCCTGCCGTCAGCCAGGACCAGGTGCTGGCGTTCAAGGGATGAAGCCTGGGAGATTTCACCTCTCTTACAAAACTGATGTTGAGTTTTTAAATCAATAGCTTCACCTTCTAAAATGTTCCAGAAGAGCCTGTAACGATTTTTAATCTATTCTAAATGTCAGAACAAACAGCGTTTTCTTCCGAAAGGCTTTGCAGGCAGCGGCACTGGGAGCCAGGCGGGCAGTGAGAGCAGCTGCTCTGCTGCTCCATCCCTCTGCTCTGGGTTACGCAGCTGCCACGGCAGCCACCGCGCACCCAGCTGTGGTCCTTGGCTGCTGCAAGGGGCCTTGGCCCAGGCCACAGGCAGGACCCAGCTTTATTTCTTGGGCTATTTTCTGTTAAAGCGGGAATAGCTACAGAGAGAAGACCTGTGCCCCGAAGCAGAGCTTTATCACTATCTCCTGCTGCTACGTATGGCTGAGTTTGGAGCAGCCAGGCTCTGGGGAATGTCTCAGCCCTCCAGAAGGGAAGGATGTTAACTCTGAAGCCCTGCTTTGACTTAAGGAAAGAGTCCCTGGCAGCTCTCAGGGCTGAGAGGTCCTCAGGGCACGCGTCACGCTCTCACTGACACTGGTTTGGGACTGCTGGTGTCAAGCCTGTTGCAGTGAGGCGAGGCATTCCCGGGAGCGAGCTGCTTCAGAGGAGATGCTTTCAGCAGTCCTCTGGTCCCTCTGGGGATTTGCAGACAGCTCGTGTCACATCTGCTGCTTGCTTTTTTCTCTGTTACCTTTGCAGATGCATTTTCCTCACACTTCCTCCGCCAAGCCCCTCCTTCCCTCCTCCAGGCTGCGGGAGCAGAAGTGGTGAAGATGGGAAAATGCTGAATTCATGGAAATAGGTCAGAGACTCTCAGGTCTCCCAGTGTGCCAGAACAGGTTATTGAGATGGGTAAGCGTTAAGTTATTTAAGCCATGAAATGATGTAGAGGGTCCTGCCTGGCACTGGCTTTGGTCACCTTCCCACCTCAAGGGCATACCTTGTAGAGATCTGCTTTATCAAGCTGGAAACGAGCCCAGGCAGCCCAGCCCTGCCTGGCATGGGCGACTGTGAAATCCCCCCAGACACATGTCCTTAGCCTCTCTAAGGTGCCAGGGGCCTGGGGTGGGAATGGGGGAAAGGGGTGTGGGTGGCCAAAGCCGTGCCGCAGCTGGTGCCTGGAGCAGCGGTACCACGTCAGACTGGAGGTCTCAGCGTACTCCAGTACGCTGCCATTGTAAATGGCAAGTTCCTCTTGACATCTAAGCTCGCTGCTGAAACGCATGTACACTTGTCAATACACCAGGCGGGGATACAGTATTCTGTGCCTGTGCCTGCTCCTATCTCTGTGATCAGGAAATTATGCACTCGGGCTCTCCAAGAGTCCCCTTTCAGGAACGTGATTATGCCAGAAACCTCAGTGTTTCTCTTCCTCAGGCTGCACGAGCCATTGAAGGATTTATATTTCGTTTCCCCACCATCATATGCTAGAAATAATCAGGGCCCCAGTTTCCACCCCTGCAGCAAAGCCGTGGCTTGGGCCAAAGGCAGGAGCAGGCACATCATCCCGTGGGTGCCTGTGCCATCCTTCCCACTGTGGGCAGAGAGGTGCTGGCAGGAGCTGGGTTGGGGTGAAACCCTGAGGCAGCCATGCGGAGCTGCCCTGGGCATGGCTGGGACCTGCCCAGCCTGCACCAAGCATCCCTTGGATGTGACATCCCGTGTGCAGATGTGACACGAGGAAGCATCTGCTCCCCGGGCAGCTCTCTGGGCTCTGCCCGGCACCGCCGTGCTTCGGCTGCCTGGGTTGTGCCCAGGAGCGTATGAAACACGTTTGGCACATGCCAAGCTTGCCTCAAAATGCAGTTTTTAGGACGCCAAAGTTTTCAGTCACATTTGTTAGCAAGTTTTGTCTGAAAATGTATGGGATAATTTTTTCCTGAAAATGTCAAAACATTTTGTTTAGACATTTTCTAAATGAAGTAGCTTGGCTTTCTTTCAATATGACAATTCCATCTCAAAGCTGACCTATCTTTTAATTTTTTTTTTTTTTTAAATGCTAAACAATATGAAACGTTTGGGGTTCGAATTGACATTTTTATTTTATTTTCTGAAAGTCTCCCCCAGGTTTTCCGTTTGGTTCTAATGTGCAGGTTCCCTTCCTCCTGTCTGTGTGGGGAGAGGTGGGGATGGTTAGCAGATGACGAAATCCACTCTCCCTGTGGTGCCAAGGGTACAGGGACCTCTCCCGGGACTCTCCTTCTCTTCTTGCTGGGGCACTGCATTGGAGATCCATACTTCCCTCCATCACCTGACCCCTTTCTCCCTCCCTGGGGTTTTACTACAGTGCTCCATTCCCCCATCTTGGGAATAAAAATGCTGCTTTCAAGGCTGCCTGTGCCTCTCCGGCCCCCACACCGTGTTTTCCATTAAAGCCAAAGATTAATTTCTGACTTCATTGACTGACAATGCACCAAGCGGGGAAAAACGAAGCAGGCTGTGGGGGAAAGAGATGGAGGCTGCGGGAGGAGGGGACACAAAATCAGGGGTGGCATCTGTTCGGTATCAGTAGCCCCCAGAAGCTGGCAGGGCAGGGGGTGTGTGTAGCTGGCTCTGGGGTACATGCAGTCCCCCAAAACCTGCCTTGCAGAGCCCCTGGGGGCTACACACTCCCATTGCACCCTCGTGCCCTGGCCTGGCTGGGGGTGAACTGGGGCAGCCCAGGTGCTGCTACCTCCATCAGGAGCATCAGGATGCTCCTCTTCTCCTCCCACCCCACCTCTGGCCCAGGATGGGGAGAAACCTTCATTTCCCTCCATCAGCTTCCCCGCACAGCTGACGCCACCGATTGCTATGGAAACCTGGGGGATGCGGAGCAGGGGGACTCTGCCTGGCTGGGAGTTTCCCACCACCCCTGGGAAGGGGTCTCACGGGAGGAGGGGTGATGTAGTGAGGCTGGGTGCCTCTGCAAGGGTGAGCCCGGGGCCAAGCCCCTGCCTGGGGCAAAGGACGAGTGCTGGCTCGCCCTCCCCATCCCGCTCGCCCTCCCCATCCCGCTGACACCCCGGCAGGTTTGAGGTGCTAGTTATTGCCTACAGAGGATCCTGCGCTTTTCCTCTCTCTGTCTCTGCATCAGTCATGACAAGAGCTCGCGGCAGAAAAGCACCTCCCTCGCCAGCTGGGGACCGTTGCCAGATTTCGGCTCCGCCAGCCTTTCTTCCCCCAGCAATGTACAGAGGTTTGTTCTTATATGTGCAGCACAAAGGCTCTTCTGTTTCACTTTCTTGTGAGGACTATCAAAGCGCTCGCAGATTTTTTTTTTTTTTTTTTTTAATGTTTAACAGCTTTTAAGAGGGGTCCCAGCACAGGCGAGAGGCTCTCATCAGGCACCGGTTCTGCCTCCCTCTCTGAGCAGCAGAAAGGCAGCAGAGAGAGAAAGTCCCTTAATTAGCGAGCTGCTGCCCCGCTTCCTTTCTCTCCCTGCCCAGACCCCAGTGAAAGGCCAGGAGCATCCATCTGGGGCACAAAAATCAGCTTCTGATGACAGTACCTCCCTTGGCTAGGCACACACATCTCCTGGCAGCCCCATGAAACTTTGAGGAAAACACAACTTTCTTCTGCAAAGAGACCAAATCAGCTTTATCTACCCTAGGTATGTTCGTATCCCTCTTTCCTCTTAGTATCGCTTAGTTGTTAATGCAGGCAGACTCCTGCTGCGGCAAGCACTCTTATCTTGGTATTACAGGTCATGAAGAGACATGAGCAAAGGTTGTGAGCAAGCTGGCGATGTTAAGACGAGGTTATCTGTGTAGGCAGTCTCTGAAACAGGGCAATAGCGCGGCCTGTACTGGGATCATCAGCCAGAAACATATCAGAGAGGCACACGCATAGGGAGTATTAGGCTTTTAAGGCCGTCCAGGTTGTTTCCTCCCTCTCTTCCCCCACTCTCTTTCCTCTGGGGTAAATTCATACAGAGAAAATCCTTTCCAGTGCTGCCGGCTCTGCCCATGATGCACGCGTGAGGCTGCTTGTGACCAAAATACCCAGCTCTGCGGTGACTCTGCTAATAAAATGGACCCCCGGGGACCCTGCCATGGCAAGGTACTGGCCGGGCTGCACAGACCTGAGACGGGGAGAGGAGGCTGGTGCTCAGATCAGACCTGAGAGGCTTTAGTAAGGCAGCAGCTGACTCACCACACTGCCTGAGGCAGGGAAGAAGCGGGAGCAAGCCCAAGGGACAGACAAGTGCTGTCTGCAGCTCTCACCCGGTGCAGTACCCCTCGCACCAGTCTGGGAGAGGAGGGAGGCAGAAAGGGAACTGCTCCCTGGCACTCGGCATCCCATTTTTATTCAAAAAGGAGGGTGTCGTTTCGACTCATCCCCGAATCCTGGCTTTGATGTGACAACCTGTGCAGGGAGGTACAAAAGAAAGGAGGGAGATCTAGAAAATGCTTCTTGCCTGAGCCGGGGTTTAGTTAGACTCCTATAATTAACGACTGCGTCTCTCCTAAGAAAGATCTCAGCTGCTTTGCTCTGCAGCCTGCACTATCAATTTTTCTCTCATGCAACCGACACGCACCAAAACTCATTCCTCTGAGGAAGGGAATGAGTATGTATAAATCAAATGTACCTGGAAAACATGAGCGGGAGGGGAGGGGGCAAAGGGAGCACAGACTCCAAAGCAAGCGACACAAATCAGCATCCCTGGGAGGATGTGATCAGGTTCCCCTGGGCCATAACAAGCTTGTAGGGTCAAGTGTAGCGAGCCCTTCAGACCTGAGCATTAGGTGAGGAGCTCAGGCAGTGAGTGAGACCTCTCTGTGCCCAGCGTAGAGTACTCCATGCAAGGTGTGCCCTCATTTTGTCTTGAGAAAAACAACTCTCTCAATAAGCCGCCCTTCTTTTGAACTACTTTGTGTTTGGACCAGCCCCAGGAGGGCTAGGACCCCCGTTTCCCCCCCCCCAAGCCCCAGTCTTCAGGAAGCCCTCCCAACCTGACACTTCCAACAGTCTCATCTGCCCTGTAAAATTATCAAATCCAGCACGGATTGAGAGGACAGCAACTCGCAATACCCAGCATATTGTAGAAGAGGACATCCTCAAGCAGCAGAAGTCTGTTCATCGGCTCTTTACAACAGGAGCCTTTACTCATTTGGAGAACTAGCCCATGCTCCTAAGAACGTAACACATCATTGACCAAGGCTCTCTGCGCACCCTTGCTTTTCAGATCCGCTGCCTTTTCTCCAAGGCAGCGGGGCCCAGTCCTTGAAAAGCAGGTAATTTTCCAGTCCTTTGGCAGGCCTGTTTTTTATCTCTGAAACTTTGGCACTTTCTGTTTGCTGAGGGTCCTTCCCCACAGGCTGTCGCCATCCAAAGTTCAGCCAGTGGGTCAGTGGCTGCATGGACCTGGCTCCCCCACGGCTGTATCTTGGGGGGACAGCCACCCAGCGGGCACAGCCACCGGCAGGTACTCTGCTGAGCCCCTGCATCCCCTCGGTCTGGCTGCCCACTCCATGTTCCTCCACCCTGTTCACTTTTCTCTACATGACCTACACCCCATTCCCTCACCGATTCTTGTCTTCTCAGTGGCTCCCAGGTTCTTTTGCCTCTGATGATACCTGGACAGCTCTAAGTGCCCTCCTGCCTTCTGACAGCCGCATCCATCCACAAACCTGTGCTTCGGCAGCGGAGCTGGGGGAGGCTCAGCACATACCTCCTGTTGCCTTCCACCCCTGAGCATCTCTCTGGGCTATTCCCTCTTCTACCACACCAGCCCATTTTGCCTTCGCTCTCTCACAGTGCTGGAGTTCCATTTGATTTGCAGACACAATTTTCTCCCATGTAATTCAGCTCTGCCCTGTGAATTGGCTCTTCACTGATACGTTTTTGCTTAGCTTGAAGAGGATTAAGTAAGTTCTTTCACCACAGCAGTCCTATTTCTGGCCTGTGCTTGTTATCTGGGAACATAGGACAGCGGCAGCAGGGGGAAGCATTTCATTAAGAGGCTGAGGGATCCGCCACACAGTCCCACTGCTTCCCTGCTCCCCACTAAGCTCTTGCAGGCACTGGTAGATAAAGTTCAGCTAACAATAGCGTCACCCCATTATTTCTGCCTTTGTCACCAAAGGCAGCTACTGAATTCTCTTTTCCAAACGCTATTAGCTCTTCCCTGAAAAGTTTCTATATTTAACATGAATCTTCCATGTCTGAAGTTTGTGGCAAGTGTGTGTGGGTAGGCAGGGAGGCGAGGGGAAGCCTGCCACGCAGCCTGCCGGACACGCTGCCTGGAGCACAGCCACCCTTGCCTGGATGCAGCGCAGGACACCAGCAAGGAGAACTGACCCCGTGTACCAAGGAGAGATTGAACGAGGGGCTGGGTCGCTCCCTTGGTCAACACCCACTCAGCCACTATGGGCCCTAAGGGAAGAGCCTAAAACCGCCCCAGCTGTGCAGCTCTGTGAGCCACGGCAGCAGGGCTACAACTGAGCCTGCAGGCAACTCCCCTTACGGTTCTAGCCCACAGCACAAGCCTGCCAGCCCACAGCAGGAGGAGCCCGGGCTGTCCCTGCTCTCAGGCTGCCGTG
This sequence comes from Platalea leucorodia, assembly GCF_965183815.1. Lineage (NCBI taxonomy): Eukaryota > Metazoa > Chordata > Aves > Pelecaniformes > Threskiornithidae > Platalea > Platalea leucorodia. The sequence continues at coordinate 26,946,424 of NC_138829.1, read as the reverse complement.
CAGCAGGTCAGCAGGGACACTGCTCCCCACAGCAGCTGAAGGGCAGCCACCGCTTCGCACAGGGAGCACATACAGCAAACCGTCCTCTGTACCCTCTGCCACGGCACCTCACAGAGCCAAGCCAGCACAGTCTGGCACCAGGAGCACATCCTCCGGCAAACTTCTGCCCATGCAAACCATGCAGAGTTTGTCCCAGTGCTCAGTACCTCCGCTCAGGAGCGGGGACCCCACGTCTCAGAGACCATTCTCAGTGTCTTCCAAGTGATAGATCCCAACCAAACCCTGGCAGTGTGTCCAGGCAGTAGTTCTTCCAGGGCAAAATCCTGCAAGTTCAGCAATGTACAGCGCTCTCTGGTCTTTATTCTCCCGTTGATGAGACAACACAAACCCAGGCTGACTGTGACAGCTCTTTGTCATGTGCGATCAGTGCTGTGGTAGACTGCAGCAAGGAAAAGAGCTGTGCTTGAGCAGCACCTGGCTGACCTGTTGTGAAGACCACATCTACCTCCATGCTAACTCCTGAGCAGACAGAGCTTTATCATCCTCTGCTTCACCACCTGTGAAAGGCCAGTGGGGCAGATGTGGAGGGAGAGCTCTACCACATCGTGTCCACGGATGACTCTATTGCATCAGGCTGGAACAGCGCAAGATGCAAGCTTTTTTTCCTCAGTAACCAAGATTAGACCGTGAATAAGAGGAATTAGCTAAAGGTCAAGCCAGCTAGAACAAGAATAATGAGCATGGGCTTAAGGAACAGTGGTGTGCAATTGCTCAAAGTACAGCAGATTCTGTCCTTTTTTGACTCAGTGGCTGGGGGAGGCAGAGATGTTAGCAGTGGCCAAGAGCACTTCTGGCCAGGGGGGCTGCAAGACCCATCATACAGCAAACACCTGGTTTCTCTGCCCTGCATCTCAAGTCACACATTAAATGGATAAGCATCGCCTTTGATCCCTAACTCTCTGATGGGCACGACCTCCTGGAGCAGTCCATGCTGCCCCCCTTGCAAGAAGGTCCCTCACTCCTGAGGTTAATGTGACTTGCCCTGGCGCCTCCAGTCCCAGCAGACAAAAGCTTCTCCTTGGAGTCTTAGACCCTGTAATTAACCCTTGGCCCTTTGGACCAAAAGGAGCTGGGACACGTTGACCTTTGGAACCCATTGGAAAGTTCAATTAACTTCAAGGGCCTGTTCTGGGAGCGTTAGTTGAGGAAACAAAGAGCTCAGAGAAGTGCTGGAACATTGTCATCAAATTGTTCTGAACATCTCTATTTTTAGAAGGGTGAAGGAGAGAAGGGGCTGAAGACAATACCTCGGAGTCCCAGCGCACGGGATGGCAGCAGTAGTCACGGGCCTCTCTCCGCCCCAAGCCTGAGCCCGAGGAGGAAAGGGGATGGTGGGGATGGTGGTCGTAGCATCTTTCTTTTCCTTTTTTTTTTTTAAATTTTATTTTTTTTTTAGAGATAAAGTTCCATTCTCACCACCCCACCCCCATGGTCAGAAAATGAGACCCACAGATAGAGCTGAAGATAATGGCAGGTTGCCATGGAAATGTGCATTTAGTCTCACTGTTTCCATGGCAACTGAAAGACATACCATTCTGTTCCTCTGAAGGATGCCAAAGGTAAATGAGCACTGATTAAAACAGGGGCACAAACTTGGGCTCTAATCAACCACAAAGACTAGGGCCATAAACTCTTATTGCTCAAGCAGGACACACTAAGAGCCGTACAAGTGCTGGGAAGGCCAGAGGCAGGAAGCGCTGCGCACAAACTGCTCCCCACAGGGCCAGGAATCACAGCCTTGGAGTAATGGCCCATCTTGCTGTCATGAACAGCTTCGTTTCTGTCCATGCCTGGATGCTAAACCCACCCCAACTCCATGATCTGCTGAGCTGTTTCCTGGGCAGATATCTGCCAGTTGCAGCCTAATCCTGGAAACCACTCTGAGCAAACATACTCTTCAGAACCCAGCAAGATCCAAACTGCACCATTAATCCTATACCTAGCCCCCAACGGTGCTTGGTTCAAGGACTCATCCTCTTAAAAAAAAAAAAAAGGCAACAAAAAGATTACCCAAATAGAAGAGTTTGCTACAATACAGGCAGCTGCAGTTGACTCTCGCCAATGCTCTGTCTCCTTGAATTGCGGTTCTTTTTCCAGGCTGGCTGACAGTCGTATCAAACACACCATTAGGCGAGGTTATCCCTTCCTCTGCTGCCAGTCTCTCCAGCAGCTGCGGCCCGCTCCAGAGGAGCGTGGTGAACGCTGGGCGAGCACTTCAGCTGGTGTCCATGAAAACAGGCAAAGAGAACGAAGCATCAAAATGGCGCCCATCCTATCACACCATCTGCTAATGAACCCCTCTGATGTGTTTCCTAGCGGAGAGAGCATGCGGTTCAGTCCTCAAGCACGTGCTGTAGCAGCTCATCCTAGAAATACGGAATTCTCGCCCTGAATTCAATAAACTCCTCTGGCCAGTCCCAGCTAAGGGTGGGAAGAGTGGGGTTTATACCGCTGTTTTTTACTTTCAGCTGCCAGTGGATGTTCAAAATGCTTGCAAGGCTGAAGACAGTCTTGATATAAAAGCAGTTGCCTTTATAGTGTGGGACGCAGACAAGAGAAGCCTTCTTTCATGGGCTGCTGCCTTCCTGTTATTGCCTTCTCCACCGTTCAGCGATTCTTCCCCCAGGTGCTGGATTCAGGCAGGCCCTAAGAAGGCAGGAAATTATACTGCGGTGCGGGGGGAGCAGAAGCCCCCGTGGGTGTCATCCGGGGGGTACTGGCTCCTCACCCCTAGCTGTCTTCCTGACTCACCCAACAGCTCTGTACAGACATAGAATTTCACAAGGGAGAGGACTGAGCTTAGCAAAATTTTGCAGATGAAAATTTTGGGGTCAGAGGGTCAGTTGTTCTCCTAACAGCCGCCCTAGGCTGGCCCTCGGTCTTACAGGAGCCACTCACCCCCAAATGCTCTTTGTAGCAAGTAACACCACACAGAAGCCCACTGAGGTGAGCCTGTTATTCCCATGCATATCCCTAAACCACGAGAAAAGGGGCATGACAAAAATCTGCCATTTCTCTAGCACCACCTGGCCTGAAGCTTGGAAGAGGGACCGACAGTTAATAAGCGACGGTAGATACCTAATTTGAAGAACAGAGCCAGAGTCACAGGCTAAGGATGTGCTGGTCATCTACTAACAAGTCCCTGCAGAGCTCCAACAAGCCCTCACCAAAGTGAGGATTTCTATTCCATCCTCTTCTACCCGCCTGTCAGTGACACTGTTGATTGCGCCCTTTTCCCTTTAAGTTTCATCTTAACGTAGGTTTCCATAAATATCTTTCTTGATCATCCATTCCTTGTCAGGTGGGTGAACTGAGAGAATCCTCCTTCTTCATGTGGGAGCAGAGAAAGATTTTCCACTGCAGTTTCTCATTTGCAATAAAGCAAAGGCAGCACCTCCAGCTCCGTACTCCTGCTTTTTCTCGGTGGTTCAGTACAAGGGCTCCCATCTATCCCTACAGTGTAGGCATCTCGCAGGCATGCCCTGGCAGTTCCTCACAGCCCAGGCAGAACCAAATCCCCTGTCTAATCCTCTGCACCCTTCTCTTGGCACCGCTGGTCTTGTCCCCCAGCCTACTGTGTGGTGCCATCTTTGCCCCCTAAGGCTGTTCAGTGTACAAACCCTGACAGGTTGGGTTTTTTCTTCCACGAGAGCCAGGATCTAGCCTTTTCTGCCTACACAGCCAAAATTCACCAAGGTCACCTTCACCCCCCTCCGCTAACACGAACCTCTTTGCTGACTTCCTAGACACCGACAGAAGTTTTGAATTTCTGATGTACTGACAGACTTTTTTTAAAGAGTCAGGAGGCCTCTGGAGGTGACAGACAGCCCTTTGCACCCATTCCCTAGTGGGAGCTGGAAGACTAGTAGCTTCAGCCAGTAGATTATAGCCGCTCCCAGGAAGCAGGAGGAGGAGGAGGCCAAAAGCAATGAGTTGTACAGCTGAAACCTCTCCAACTCTTAGCAGTTTCTCTGACCTAGAGACCACACTGCTGCAATACCAGATGAACTCAGCGCCAGCCTGCCTCCAAAACAGGCAGCTGCAAAGAAACTTGTGCTCTTGCCTAGGTCCTGCACGGAGCAGATCCAACCTCACCCCAGACAGAAGTCGAAATGCCCGCACATGTCCAGCGCAGCGACTCCCGAGGAGTAAGGGGTCCACCTAGTGCAGTTAGAGCAGTACTGCCAGAACCGCAGGCAGAGCAAGCCACGCGTGCAAGCTTCCCCCCGTGAGCCCAGCGACGCTGCCGCCGTGACACCGGTGGGGACCCCAAGCCTCATCCTCTGTACAGCCCCTGCGAGGGAAGAGGCAAATGCTCTGAAAAGGGCAGCACTCCGCACTGACAGCACCTGCTTGATTTACTCCATCAGTGCAGAGCGAGCGAGGGCAGGTGGAACCTGGCTAGGCTGAACAGACATGGCCCATTTACATTTAATAAGAACAGTAATCCAAGATGAAGGCTGCACACTTACAGGGGCTGAAGGCAGGCTTTAGTTTAGGGAAAAAAAGCCCTGGTAGCTGCTGGTTTGCTACCTCCCCAGCACTACTGCTGTGCTTTTATTTCCCATAAAAGATCCCAAAAGAGACTTGACCAAGGTCAGGCAGCGTGAAATGGATCAGGAACGGATCTGCACTTCCTGGTTCAGAAAGCAATTCTTCCTGCCAACTCTCATTGCTCAGTTATCCCAGCTGAAAGAAACTGAGTTTACCTAATGTCTTCTACCTACACATGCTTTTAGGTCTTACACTTCTCAAAGGCAGTTCTGGCTGACATCACGTTCAAGACCTGGGAGCATAAGGGTAGGGCCAAAACATCCTGCAGGGGTTTAGACAAGTCTTTTAATCACATCCTTTTACTCCCTTTTACAAAATGGGTCAGCGCTACATCCCGCTCCCTCTGATAGCAACACAACTAGGTAGAACTTGTTGACTGCAGGAAACGGAAATGGAAAGGGCTAAACCAGAAGAGCTGCTGCTCCAAATCCCTTCCATATTCCCCATGTGACAAAGTCAGAGCAGATCACATACGAACTCCTGTAACAGCTATGGATGAAACTGAAACTAGCTGGCTATCAACTCTCCAAGCACTAGAAATCAACAAGCAAATCAGTGCTGTACGTAGGCACTGCTAATTAGTTTAGAAAGGCATTCAGGGGGCTTAACAGCCAAAATGCCTGTGGCACAGTCTTAAAAAGCTCATCGTTTTCCATAAGCAGTTTCCTTGAGACCAAAGTCCTGGAGTGCTCCCACACTCACGTGACAGACTCGAGTCTTAGACAGTTTGGCTATGATCAGATAAAACGCAAGAGAGGAAACAAAAATAGCTTCCCCATCCCTCCTTTCACCCAGAGGCAGGTGAATCACTTTGATTTAAAAGACATCTAGTGGCAGATAAAAAACTACAGAAAACAACTAATCAAAAGGATGTTATTCTGGAAAGTTCTACATTTCCCATTCCATGGGAGTTTCAGAAAGGAAAGGAGCTGTTTCATTCTTTCATCAAACCACGTAAAAGTTAGAGATTAAATGGTGAAGCAAGTTATGGAAAAGATTCTCAGACAACTAAGTCAAAAGACTTGAGGACCCTTAAGTAGTACTCCAGATCCTCCTCTGCCTGTGTCACCTGAACTTCCCTTCCTGCCGGCAAGGGAAGGCAGCAGACACACTATGAAATCTGAGAGTTTGTGCGACCTACAATTCCAAGTCAGGTTTAGGAACAGCCTAAAATAGCACTGGGGGATGGAGGGCTGTGTATTTTATTTTTACATATATACAAGCTTTTTCTTTTTTAAATAAAATAAATAAGCTATTAATTCTTCCTACCTCAATTTTTTAGCTGCACTTACTCTGAACAAGTAAAAACTTTCATCCCAGGGACTGAAAGCAAAACCACTGTAGGTTCCTAGGACCGAGAGAAGCCTGCTGGGTAAGAGAACAGTGAAGTATCCAGAAAAAACCACTGTGAGTTGGGGAGTGGAGAGCCAGCAACACTGGGAGGTGTACAGGATACAGGAGAGAGACTCTGGGTCCCATTCAGCTGGAAGACAAGGGATAAGCAACAGTAGCCTGAAAGAACCCAGATTCTACCCATGTGAGAACGCACGAGCAATACCAATCAAAGACTCCTTTTTAGTAAGAACTTTAAATAGACACACACACATATATATACAGCCATCTCTTGCAGAGACAAGGAGTTAAGTGTTTCCACATTCAGGACAGGGTAGGCGAGTCAGCACCATCTGACCAGTGGTTCACAAGGTGATGAAGATGCTCCGGTGTGCGTGCTCACGGCTACTTCATGTTCCTGAAGGGAAGGCCAACAAGTCTTGGCGACAGGCTCAGTGCAGACACACACACAGCTGGAGTCATGTGTAAGAGCTGTGTTACGGGGTAAAGGAGATGAGAGGGAACAGCTGGGAAAAGAACAAGCAAAAACCCTCTGAAGACTGCCAGGAAGCGTCTGCAGACAGTGTCCATCCACGGGAAGTCCAGTCAGAATTTGACAGAGAATGAAGTCCCACACGAGCAACCCTTCTCTGCCTGTGGGTTGCTCACCACCTGGAAGGAGCTGCGAATCAGCTCCTGGCTGAAGTCCACCATGGAACCTTTCACAAAGGCCAGGCTGTCCACATCCACGACCACACGGGCACCACCTTGTTCAAACACCCTGCAGAAAAGGAGCATGTTTAACCATTAACTGTGCTGCAGACCCAACAGAGAAGCACAGCCTGAGCACTTTCCTTATCTCACAGACTTCTTCCCTTCAATTCAAGATACTATCATGTCACGCACACCCTTCCTGTTACCTTTGCAAAGAACAGTCACACCCGACCACCACTACACCCCTTTGTCCTTGCCTGTCATCAGGATTGATAACTGTGTCCAAGGAAAACTTGTACTGGAATCCAGAGCAGCCACCTCCTTCGACCTGCAGCCTGAGAAACTCTGACCCTTCTGTGATCTCCAGCAGCCTCTGCAAAGAAGAAAAGGAAGACGATTAAAAGACGCGCTGAACAAACTGGCGAACACTCAAACGCCTCCCCTGTGTGCCCAGGGCAGGCCAGGCAGTTTGGAATCCCTCCCAGAAGCACCCCAGCTGCCTCCGGGGGTCCCTACCTTCACGCAGCTCTCGCTGAGGAAGACCTGTCCCTCGCTGGGGTCGCTCTCCGTCGGGCCCGGCTGGGAGGACGATGCCCACCGCAGCGGGCGGCCAACTGCACAGGCAGGGCCCGGCGGGGGCCTCGGCAGCGCTCGTCCTCGGCACAGCGGAGCGGGACACCAGCTGCCTCGGGGAGAGGGGAGGAAAGGTGGAGCCTCAGAGAGGTCCCCGACGAGGGCGGCCGGCCCGACCCCGCGCTAGGCCCCCAGCCCCGCAGCCGCCACCCCCTGCCGCAGAGCGGCAACACACGGGGACACTCGACACCTCCGACGGGCCAAGGGGACGGAGCGGGCCCGCCGCCACCGCGGAGCGGTACCTGGCCCAGCCTCCCAGCGCCAACCTCCACCAGCGCCTCAGCGCCCCGGGCGCCGCCATGCTGACCCCTGCGCCCGCCTCGGCGCCCCGCCCCGCGCCCGCCCATTGGCTGCCCGCCGCCGCCGCTTCCGGCGAAGGCCGCCATGGCGCCCGCCGAGGCGGAAGTGCTGAGCCGGCGGGGGTTGCTAGGCAACGCGCTGCCCGCCCCAGCGGGCCGCCGGCGGCGGCGGCGGCGGCACCGGCACCTTGCAGGCCCGGCCGGCCCGGGGGCAGCGCCCCTCCGCGGGCGGAGCTCGGCTGCTGGCTCGGTAACGCCAGCAAAGCCGCTGGAGCTTTGCACAAAGGCACGAAGCCACCGTTCATCCTTGGGGAGCGTTTTCTTCTACAAGTGGCGATGCTCACGGAGGGACACAAACAGCAATAAAACAATAAAGAGTAATAAAATAAATAACGCGGCGCTCTCCGGCAGAGCGTGTTTGCCCCGGAATTCACTGTGGGGGTTGTTTATTCTGTTGATCTGCCATGTGGCGGCAGCCTGGCGGTGAGGGGAGTCTTGATCTCTTTCTGCCTCGCGTGTTTGGGGGGGAGGAAGCCTGGTCCTCGCCCCCGGCCGCGCTTGCGGAGGGGACGGCGGCGGGACGGCGGCGGCGGAAAACCAGTCCTCCCAGCAGCAGGGGGTGGCTTCGTGGCAGGGGAGCCTGCGATGGTTTGCTTTCTCACCGTCCCGCTCCAAGCACGGCGATGCTTTTGCAGCCACGTGCTTTTGCGCGTTCGTCCTACCCTGAGCATGTAAATAAAAAAAAAGACCGGTTTGAGCCGTTTTCTTTTGCTTGCTCTTGGGTTAACTCTAACGATGTTAGGATAAAGCCAGGGAAGTATCACAGGCAGAGGCCTGGGGGGCCAGTATTAACGCAGGCCCGTGCAACGGCTGATGAATCCTCGATCAGGCATATTGGAACACTCAGTGTTTTAAAAAGACATATTGGGGTGTTTCTCCAGTTAGTATCAATGTGGTGTCCCAAAAGCAGACGACTTTGGGGGAGCGAATCAAGAACTTCTGCGAGAGAAGGCGGGGGATCATCATGCCTGCTTTCCGTATCGCTCCGGCTTTCCCGCTCCCTCCCGCAGGGTGTGTTAGACTGATCCCACTGCGTTTCCCTGTGTTGTGACTGCATTCACTGCGAACACCTTTTGGAGAACGGATATAGCTCCCCAGAAGAGGCACTCTCACTTTCTAATTTCATTTTTACGAGTGTTAAGTGTCAGAAGTGTCACAAGTACCCTCCAGGCACTTCGGGGTGTTGCTCAGATGGTTACTGCAGACCGAAAGAATGAGCAAGAGGCCAGCTGGCCTCATTCAGAGTTAATTTAATCTAATTAATAATCCACTACGCTGAGGAATGACTTAGGTGCTGGGGGCAAATTACTTAAGCGGCTCGGAGAGCTGGGTGTAACTGAGGAGAACAGCCACTTCTTTGCACCTCTTTCTCATTGCTGGCTGTTTTTTCCTTCTGCCAGCTATGTGGTACGGTGGTGTTTTTCTCTCACCCAGAGTTACAGTTCAGGGTTTTCTTCCTTCCTGGGCTGTGATTTTGTTGGTCGTCTTGTTCCTGATAGCTTGATGTAGTCTGTTTTTAGGTTTGGTTGTGTTTTGTTTTCCCCATCTTATTCTGGTGTGTGGTACCCGGGTTTGGGGATCTCCTTTAGCTCTCTTTAAGCACACTGTATTGAAGAGATTTGTCTGTGAGTTGAATTCTCTAGATATTTTGCTCTATTCTCCTCTGCAATGCATATGCTTAAATCATCTTGCATCCGTTTTGGTGGAAAGCTAAGCTTGTTTCGGGGACTCAAAAACTGGTGATAATAAAACCTCTGGCGTGGCGTTGAACGTGAGAGCGGCTTGCGATGCATTCCAATGTGAATTCTGACGATCTGTAGCAAAAGGAGCATGTTCTGGCTGAAAGAACAGTAAAATTGATTAGTCTATGTGGATTTTTCTGAGAACCTGAGTTCTGTATTCAGTGCTGCTGTAATGCCTGCAGGCGCATCTGTTTACCGAGCTGCAAGTGCAATGCTTTAGAGGGATTTGGATTCATTGGGTGTAGGTAGCTCATAAAGTGGAACCGTAGACTTCTTCCTCATGTAATAGAGTTGGTTGGATTACAGAAATTAAGAACTCGGGTATCAGTCTTGCTGGAAAGATGTTATCTGTTGGCTTTCTTAGCCTCTTCTTCGGGTGTTTCTGCACCTTAACACAAGCTCCCTGTGATGCCGGTACCCTAGGAGGAGTTCTGCCCGCCTGTCTGTCTGCAAAATAAGGAGCCCAGCCTAAAGTTACATTGATTATTTCTGAAGTGTTTTGGTGAAATGTTGCGCTCCAAGGTGACCTGGAGGCCCAACATCTTGTATCAGATGTTGAAAGGGGCCTAAAAGCAAGGTCTGTCAGGCTGATGATGGTTATGCTGCCCCAGGGAATTTAAGCTTTAGTGCTGTTATTGCAAAACTGGCATGATGGTAATGTGTGATACCAGCTAAAAACCTTGGGCAGAAGGTTTCTGTCTCCTTCTTGTGTAAAGGCCTTGGCTGTAGTTTTACGAACTTAGGCTTATTAGGCTTTTTATTAATCCAGTTCTGAGGGGGATAGACGTGTGTTAATTCTGATCCTAGATCAACGATTTTTAGTTCAAAGTCTTTGAAATACGTGTAGCCTTGCATTTACGTAGTCGCCGCCATTGCACGGAAGCGTCTGCAAAGCAAAGGCATCTGGAGAGCCGTTTCACGGGGAGGCAGCCTGGTTTAACGCACTGTGGAATTTGCTGCCGAGGATGACGGTGCTTAACCTGTGAATGTGTGACGGTGGTTTACGGCGTTGCTCTGACCCGACTGCGCTTCTCTTCCCGGCGCTCAGAGAGGCGGCTTTGTTTATCATCCGTAAGACGTGAAGGATGGGGAGAAGGAAAGCCTTTCTAAGGGCACGAGTTGCCACGTGCAAGGAAGAGACTTTGATGTGGGTCAGTTATGAAGATATGGCTTAGCCTCAGCAGGATCTTTTGGTGGTGGGTTTGGTTTTTTTTTTCTGATAGGGCTGTTGTAAGCACCCTGGTCTGCTTGCTTGAGGCCTCTGCAAACTGAATGCTTATTCAGAATATTAAAAAAAAAAAAAAAAAAGCAAGCCCCACTCTCCTTTCCAAAGGAAGGGATTCGCTCTTTTCTGAAGAGCTGAAGCGCTCAGCAGAGAGACGCACAAGAGCAAGTCCTGCCGGCCCCTCCGGGGTTTCTGGCGCGCCGCCCTTCGTGGAAAGCCTGAGCAAAGCGTGGGGGTTTCGCCCGAGTGGCTCGGCCGAGCGCCCCAGCGGGACGGGGGCCTGGCGGGGGAGCTGCCTCAGCTCTGCCACGCGCCGGCCCCGTCAGCGCCCGCGTGCCTTCGCTCCGTCACGCTCCTGACGCAACGCTCGCCGCCACGGGAAACCCGTGAGGAGCCGTAAGCCTTGGCTCGGGTCAAACGCTTGCCGAAGCGGCTTCGACACCCTCTGGGTTGTCTCGGCCTCCGCAGGGCGAAGCGGGGAGTCTCCGGCGTCTCACCAGTTTGAGAAGCGGGGCTAACTTTTGTGTGCTGTGAAAGGCGGCAACCACACCAATTGCTTAGTAGATGTAACTCCTGGCACTGGGGTTACACAGACAGCTTTCATCGTGCAAAACATCGGGTACAGAGTAAGTCACGAGTAAGGCTTCAGGCCAGCCTACTACGCTCAATCCTGGGGTTTTACTTTTCTCCCCTTTCAGCAGAGGCACCGAGAGCGGCTCCCGGCCAGCCCACGGCTGGGGAGCGGGTCCGGCTGCTGCCCCTTGGCTCTGCGCGCCCCAGCGCAGCCCAGCAGCCGGGATTTCCAGCAGCAGCGCCGTCCCCGGGGCCGTCTGCCTGTCCGTCCCCGGGGCCGCCTGTCCGTCCGAGCGCCGCAGTTCAGCGCAGCCGCCTTCCCCCCCGCCGCTGCCCCGTCTCTCCCGCACCGGAGGAGCCGCGGGGGCGGAGGGGAGCGGGGCCCGGCCCCCCCCCCCCCCGCCCGGCCCGGCCCCGCGGGCGGGGCGCGGCCCCGCTGACGGGCGGAGGGCGGGGCCGCCGCGCTCATGTGACGCCGCGGAGGAGCCGCCGCCGCCGTTGCCGCCGTTGCCGCCGCCGCCCGCGCCGCCGCCATGGCGCCGTCCCCGCTCGCCCTGCTGCTGGCGCTGGGCGCCGCCGCCGCCGCCCTGGCCGAGCCCCTCCGCTTCGTCGACTGCGGTGAGCGGCTCGGGGCGGCGCGGAGGGGGTCGGCAGGCGGAGAAGGCCCGTTAAGCCCCGCTCTTCCTTGCAGGTTCCAAAGACGGCAGCATCCAAGAGGTGAACGTGAGCCCCTGCCCCACGCAGCCCTGCCAGCTCCTGAAGGGGACATCCTACAGCATCAACGTCACCTTCGCCAGCAGTAAGTGTCGCTTCCCCGGCCGGGTGGGCAGCGGGGAGCCCGTCACCCCGGTGTCCCGCCGCTCGGAGGGGGGTGGGGAAGGGTGGCTGCAGAGGGGCTGGCTGGGAAGCGGCGGCCGGCGAGGAAGAGCGTGGCTCGGTTGTGTCCTCGCAGCCTCTAGAGTATGCGTAAGGTAGAAACGTGTTCCCCGCTCCGCTGCCGTACTCACGCCTCTCCGTGTTCTGCAGAGATCGATAGTCAGGGCAGCAAAGCGAGGGTGTACGGCGAGATGCTGCACGTGGACATACCCTTCCCCATTCCCGAGCCTGACGGATGCAAGTCCGGGATCCAGTGCCCGATTCAGAAGGGCCATTCCTACAGCTACCTGAATAAACTCCCTGTGAAGAGCGAGTACCCCAGTGTAAGTAAGCAGGCAGCTGGTCTGCTCCTCGGAGCTACAGTCCTTCTTGGGACAGTCCCACCACCTGCCTTTAAGGAAGGACACCTTGTCCTGTGGTGGTGGGGAAGAGGTTAGAAGATTCCTCAGACTATCCGGTGGCACTTCTGCTGTGACTATAACTCTGTCTGAACTTCCCACTTTGGGACAGACCCAGCAGAGGAAGCTGGCTCCAGCTCCTGAGAAGTGGCTTCAGCTGCCCAAGTATCTGCCTGTTCTCTGCTGTGCTCCTATGTAGCCTCCCTGCAGAGCCTGCTGCATTCAGCCAAATGCCCCCAAACTGGGGGTGCTCGGCTCCAGGGTGGAGTTCAGCTGGGAGGCTGCAGGGTGTTTCCACTCTCTGCTTACTCAGAGAGTGGGAATCCACGTGCAGTGTGCAGAGGTCTCCTGTGTCACGCAGCAGAACCCTCCATCCGTGTAAAACACTCCAGGAGCCACCGCGTGAGTGTGGCCCACCTACTGCAGCAGGGGCAATGCCCCAGCGCAGTCCTCTGTGCAGAGCTCCCAGGACCGCCTTGCTCTGCACGAGTAACAGCACCTCCCTGCATCCTTGCCTTGCGGTTTCCTGAATGCTCTCATTTCCCTCTTCTCTCTTTTTCAGATAAAACTGATTGTGAAGTGGGAGCTGGTAGATGACCAGGACCAGATGTTGTTCTGCTGGAAGATACCAGTTCAGATCACCAGCTGAGGAGCCCTGCCATTAGTAGGGCTCGGGGAGGGGAAAAACAGAAGACAACGCAGGCCAAATTCTTTTATATAATAAGCATTTCTTACTGCTTCCTTCAGAGCTCTGCAGTCTCTGAGCAGCCAGTACTGTGTTCCTGAAAGGTCAGCTGTGGGCAGAGGGCTTTTACCCCATTTAGAATTCCCACAGCAGCTCAAGGGGGAGCAGCGTCTGCTGCAGGAGCAACTGAGCGTCGTCCTCCAGCTGCTCTGTGGAGGCGCTTTAGTTGTTTGAAATGGAGCTGTCTGTCTTCACAAAGGAATTTCTCTGCAATGAACCTGGCTGGTGTCTGAGCTGCTACCTGGAAACCCTTCAGTGCCTCTTCTAGAACGTTGCCTGCATCCACCCTCCTGCGCTTCTCCTGCTCCATTGCGACTGGGATGCCCCTGGGACCTGCGTTTACCATCCATGCAGCTGAAGGAGAGGGAAGGAGATGAGGCTTTCCCTGAGCTGGCAGCCTGCCCTGTCCTGGGCCCCTGCTTGAGCTGGCAGGACTGCAGCTGGGAAAACTTTTTGTGGATGCAAAGCCAAATGGCGTTCGATATCTCTGCAGGGATGATTCTTTCTCTAACCAATGGTTTGCACTACTACTAACTCGGAGCTGTTGGGAGCTCCTGAACCTCTTTTTATAACTTTCCTTTTAATAAAGGCTAGACAAAATCTGCTTGTGTTGTGTTCTGTGGGTGAAGAGGAGCAGGAGGAAAAGCAAGAGTGGCTGGCCATCTTCTAATTGGGGTTGGGCTGGTCTTATTTCTCAGCTGAAGGCATGGATGGAGGAGGTATGCTCCCCTGAGTGTGGATGGCCTGCGCATAGCCAGGCGTCTCTGCTGCTGGCTGCCAGGGTGTCCAGCTGGCAATGTCTGGCTGTGCTCCTGCCTCGCTGGTCCTGTGCTGGCCTGAGATTGTGCAAAGGCTCCCTGAGGAGGTGGTGGTGCAGAACATGGCCTTGCTTGCTGCAGCTTAGGTAAAGGCCTTTCTTGTGAGGGCTCTGGGGCTGGAAAAGCAGTTCCCAGACCTGCCCGAGGGCTCTTGCCAACTGCAGGAACTTACATACTCTCACGCTTAAACTGCAGCCTGCTCGTGTGTGAACAAGGCAGGGGGTGAGCAGCCGCAACCGCTGTGCTGGCTGCGGGGGCTGGAGTTGGTCCCTGGGCTGGGGAGATAAGCAAGTATTTGGCCTGGCAAGGGTCTCTGCTCTGGCTCAGGAGCAGGAGGAGGCTGGATGCCAGCGTGAGAGGGGTAAAAATTGGCTTATGAGAGTGAGGTGGCCTTGCCAGGCTGGACCCGCAGGGCAGGTGTGGCTGTGGTACCCCTTGGCAGAGGCAAGACAAGCACAGTTCTGACCAGCCCCAGTGTCTTGAGCCACAGGGGCCCAAAATAAATGTTTTATTTAACAACATGAGAGAAGTTTCCAGCAGACTCAGTTAAAAAAAAAAAAAAAAGTCACCAACAACTTTACAGAAAGGAAGCTGGACCTGCCCCCCCCCATCCCCCTCCCCAGCCAGCATGGGACACGAAGGCAAAGTGTGGGGCTTAGGGATGCGCCTGGGCTGGCTGCAGGGAGAGCTGGCCCTGGGGCCCCTCCGGCCTCTCCTCCACATCCCAAGGTTAGGCAGCAGCTTTAGAAAGCTGGGGTTGACTCCCCCCTCAAAGCTCCTGCCTGGGGGCTGGATGCTTCACGAGGAGTGGGGCCAGCACCCACGGTGCGGGTGAGGCTTGTCGCTAGGTCAGTGCAGCAGTGGCAGGGAGATGAACCCCCTTTCTCGGCAGGGCGAGGCGGGGAGGCTGGGGCTGTGTGGCAGGGGAAGGCGTCCCGTGAGCCTCCACAGCACGGGGCGATGCGACGGGTGCTGGGGGCCGGGGTGGGCTCTGCTGCAGCAGGAGTGGGGGCTGGCAGGGCGGAGGGGGGTGCAGAGGCTGGGAGCTCAGCCCTGGCCCATAGAGAGAGGTGGCGGGGAAGTTGTGCGCTTCGGAGGGGAAGGAGCGAAGAGCCTCAAAGCACCCGCAGCCCCGGGGGGCCTTTCTCCGTGCTCCCAGGTCCCGGCTGCCAGAGTTGCGTGCCGGAGGGGAGCACCCTCACCCCGGCTCCCCTAGAGCTACGCTGCCGCTGGGCTCTGGGCTGTCTGGGGCACGCAGTGGTGGGGCCGGGCCAGGGCCACGTAGCCTGGCAAGCAGTGGCAGCGGTAGGAGCCCTCCGTGTTCTCGCAGGTGCCACCCCGGCACAGGGGCTCAGGGCCACCCACCTCCTCGCACTCGTTGATGTCTGCAAGGAGGAGAAGGACAGGGGTGAGCCGGTGGCGCAGCAAGCAGTCCCAGCCCGCAGTCAACACCTCCTTGTGCCCCTGCCACCCCCCCAGCCCTCCCCCACAGGTGCCTTATGCCCCCCCAGCACCTCCAGGATGCCCACCGTGACCCCACCAGCCTCCTACACCCCTCAGCACATCCACAGAGCTCCCTCCGTCCCCAAGAGTGACAGCCCCAGCATTTGGCACCCCCAGCACAGGAGGGAGCCTCCCCCAGCAATGCACACCAGATAAGGACCCCCCCATGCTCTGCAGCTTGTGACACTCCCGGGTTAGCAGCTTCCTGTTAATAAGTTGTGCTAGTGTAAGATCTGGGAGAAAGGCCGCCTCCAGCCTTGGAAAACGCCCTTTCCTGGTCCGACAAGGCCGAGGAGGCAGATGATGGTGGCCCTGAGAGGCCGATTATCACCTCCAGGACCAGAACACAGAGGGACCTCGCACTGCGCAAACAAGGGCTTGTTTTATTAACCTGCAAACTGTGCCAAAGGGCTCACTCGTCCGGCTCGCCGCTGGGCTAGAGCGTGCACGTGAGCCCTACAGCAGCTGCCCCGCTGTGATGGGTCTGCTCTGCTAAATGCACTTCCCTGGACACCCTGCCTGAACTACCCCAAGTTGTGGTGGGGCCACCAGCTGGGCAGAGCATCCTTGTGCAACCCAGAGCCCTTGTTTGCACCCACAGGACCTCCAGAGCCCAAATCCTCACCTGCCAAGGTGGGTCTGAGCCCTCTGACCACAAACTCCCATGCAGATCAGCAGGGAGCAGGAGTGGGGAGCAGCTGGTGGGTTCAGCTGGCCACCCAAGGGAGAGCGAAGGCCCCAGCAGTGACTGACGGACCCCGGGAGGACTGAGGAGCTCTGCCACCCCGGGGACCTCGGGTTATCCCTAGCACAGGTGGAGGGGGCCATCTGGCAAAGAAAGGGAAGTGCAGCCCCACGGAGGGAGGCTGGAAGCAAAACCTCCAGGTGCAGTGGGAGGAAGAGGAAGAAGGAGGAGAGGGGAATTGTGAGATGAGAGAGCTTGGGGAACAAGGCAGCCTTCGTACGCAGCCAAAGCAATGGTTGAAGAGGCACTGCGGACTTGGGCTAAACCTCAGGACCAGAACAGTGCCATGGACGGGGTGGGTTTGCTCAGAAGCCCAAGGAGGGGATGTCAGGCAGCACATCAAGGGAGATGTACTCCGTAGCCTGGGAAGTGGGGGGAGGCAGCCTTGCTGAGGGCTCCAGGGAAAGGTAAAAGTGGGAAGAGCAGGCAGGCTGGGCTGGCTGTGGACCACCAAACAGAGAGGAGAAGTAAAACAAGGCTAGTTTAGCCCAGAGGCACCCGAAAACCAGAAGCGGTAGAGTCGCACCAGCAGTGCACACCAAGCTCTGGAGCCTGCCCGCTGAGGCAGGGGGGGAGCAGGCAGCCTGTGCTGCGGGGCGAGGGCAAGCTAGCCCCTGGGGAGGTGAGAGGGGAAGCGCCGCGGCAGCCACAGGAGTACTCTAAAGGCCTGAAGTCAGCAAGGTAAAAACGCAGGGATGACTAAGCACCACGTAGGCGAACTGAAGGGAAAAAACAAGACAGGCTCCAGTGTAAAATGAGTGCTAGTTAGTCCAGGACACGAAAGGCAACATGCAAAGGCTCCATAAATATGTTAGCAGGAAACAACGGGGAATGTCGGTCTGGTCCTTATCAGCAGAGGAAACAAAAGCCAGCCGAACTGGCTGGAGTGCTAATGCGGGCTTTGTTCCAGCTATCATAAAAATGCTCGTGGTGACCAGACAGGGCACAGAGCATTTTGTAGTGTTTAAATGAGGATGCAGGAGCACAGGGAGGGAAAGACCATACTGTGATGGAGAGGTTTGACAATCAAATAGATAAAGCAGTTACATCCATATTGCTAAAGGCTTGCTGCAACTCTTCTTCACATGCTTAATGCTCCTGCAGTCCCTGAAAAGTTGGCAGTTCTCTCCGAGATGGACGATAAAGGAGGTCTCAGAGACCCAAGGAAGGGTAAATCTGGTAACTAGCTTCAAAAACAGAAAAGGGAGAATCCAAAATTACAGACTGCTCCCCCCCATTCCCTTAGGCAGACCAGGTTTGTGAGTGATTAGGTCATAACCCTCCAAAGGATACCAGGGTCATTAAATAGCTGGTGCAGATCTGTTAAGGCCTGATTATGTTAAGCCAATCTGGTTCCCTTCGCTGACCTGATAACTGGTATGTCAGATAAGGGAGAAGCGGTGGATATGATGTGCCTTGGCCATGGTAAGGATTTCAACACGCTCTCACATGACACACTCAAGCAGGCTGCGAAAATACGGTCTAGATGAAACTGCAGCAATTGCACAACGGGCTGCAAAGCTGCAATCCAAAGATAATTAGCAATACCTGGCTGTTGTTAGAATAAAAGTCATTTAAAGCATAGCCTGCAGGGGCCTGTCCTGACCCCTACTCCATTCAATGTTGTCATTAAGGTGGACAAAGGAAGAATCCTCATGATTATGAAATGTATGGGTGTGTGTGATGCCAGCACTCAGGGGGGGCCCTGGGGTTCAGACTCATTCTGATCAAGCAGAGAAGCGGTCTAAAATCAACCAGACAAAGTTCACTGAAGGCAAGTGCAAAGCACTGTGGCCAAGGAAAGGGAAACAGTGCACAAATGCAGAGAGGGTGTAACAGCTCAGGCAGCCATTCTGCCTAGCAGCATTTGGGGAGACAGAGACCACGGGTTCTGTATGAAGCTGCATGACTGTGTTGTGCAATGACGATGCTGGGAACTGGAGTAAGTGCTGTGCCTAAGGCAAACGAGGGTCTTCATCTGCTCTGTTGAGTGCCCGGGGCCTCAGCTGGCTTGCGGAGCTGCGCTGTGAAAAGGATGGAGACATGGCACAGGGATGTAGAGGAGATGCAGAGGGAAGCTTTGGGGATCGTGTCTTGTAGGACAGGGTGAAAAGTGAGGAATTTCACCACCAGGGCAGCGGTGAACATAGAGGAAAGTAAGCAGGGACAGAGTAACAGTGGCTGGTGATGTACGAGAGTGTTATGCAAAGAAGGGAGCGATCAGCTGCTCCCCGCGATGCCCTGAGGTGCCCTGACTGAGCTGCCGGCTGAGCCTCCAGGACGTTCCTCCCAGCTCTGTGGGACGGGAGCAGCAGGGGGAGCGGGGTCTCCGCCGGCAGCTGTCCCGGCCAGCGCCGCCAGAGAGCGGCAGCCGCCAAGGGACGGCGGGGCCAGGCTGCCCGCACGGCCCGGCTGCAGCCCCCGGGCCGGCCCAGGCTGCCACTCACCCACGCAGGCCATGCGGGTCATGTCCAGCTGGAAGCCATCAAAGCAGTCGCAGGTGTAGCCCTCCCGGACGCGCACGCAGCGCCCGTTCTCGCAGCCGTTGAGGATCCCGCACTCCTCAGCCTGCAGCCCCTCGAAGCCCTCGTAGAGGCCTGGAAAGTGTCAAGGCGGTGTCAGAGCAGGGTGACCCTCCGCCCGGCCGCGGAGGGGACATCGGGCATGCTGCAAGATGGTGCTGGTGGGGCCAGGACCGACTCGGAGCAGCCAGGAGCAGAGCTTGCTCCAAGCCTGGAGCATCCTGGCCAGGGTGGGATGCTCCAAGCCTGGAGCATCCTGGCCCGGGTGGGAGCTGCCAGGCAGTCCCCATGGACGCAGGCTGGGTGGGAAGGCACCTCTCTGTGTCTCCCAGTACTCACCAGTTTGGCTGGGCAGGTAGCGGGGCGGGGACCGCCCCGGGCCATGGTGGAGAGGGCTGCTGTTGGGTTCCCTCCGAGGGAAACCAGCATCAGGGTTTCCATACTCAGACTCCAGATAGTTGTAGTAGGGGCCCATATCTGGGCTGGGAAGGCCATAGTGGGGGTCTTCCAAGCCCGGTCCGTACTCGTACCTAGGTCTTTCTCGGAGCTCAGCTCCTCTTTCACTGTCTTCACTGGCTCCATTACACAGGAAAGCAAAATCAGCTGGAAGCGGTGAGAGAAAAGGAAGGGTCAGTGCAGCCTGGCTCAAGACAGCTAGGTCTGCTATGGCCAGAGAGGGTGCATCCACACTGGGCCAGCTGAGACAGGCCTGCATTCAATGGCTTCCAAAGCTGCAGCTCTGTAGTTTGCTGATAGCACCCCATCTTTGAGAAGATCAGCTCCTGTCCAGGGCCAGCAAGTCCTTGAGCAGTGAGAATCCCAATTTCCAGTTTGCTCCCATCTCGGGCTGCCGCTGCCTCACCTCTCCTAACCTAAGCAGGAGCAGCAGGATTCACAGAGCAACTCTCCCCTCAGACACCTCAGACTCATTGCAAACCAGTTTCAGGTACATCCTACCCACTGGTGGAGCTCAGCCCTGGAGAAGTGGGCAGTTCACCCATTCCTTGGGCTGGCTTCGGCAATGCAGACAACGGGAGGAGCCCTCACGGCAGCCATACGCAGCCAACATTGCCTGGCATGACTGGCAGCAGCCCAGCCCATCCCCACCTCTGCCGGGGGATGCTTGCCCATGCCGCCCTGCTCACCAGATGACCTGTGCGGACAGAGCGCACAGTTCTGGCCCCAGGCTTCGCCGAGCCGGCAGCAGCACTCGGTGTACGTGGTCTGCTCGCCGTGCAGCAGGTCTTGGCAGATGTAGTCGGCGACAGTCTGCCAGCAGACGTCCAGGTGGATTTCATACTCCTCCAAGGCATCTGTGAGTGCCACGAGCAAAGGATGCCATAAAAATAATCCAGAAAAGTGCCACCCCGCCTTGTCCTAACAGGGATGACCATGTGCCCCAGCTCCTGCCCCCCTGCCCTGGCTGCACACTGTGCTGGCACTGGCACCCCTCAGCACGGCACCGAGCCCCCACCCGCTGCTCCCTCCCGGGAGACCCAGCTGCGGGGTGGGATGTGCGGGGTGAAGGTGTGCTGCGGCGGGGGCTCGGGCTCACCTGCCCTGATGGAGAGGTTCACACACCGGTTGCCAGTGGCATCCAGCACGAGAGGGAGGCTGCAGAAGCAGTGGTAGGAGCCGTCCGTGTTCAGACACTCGCCATTGATGCAGTACACTTCGTTCTGACACTCGTCCTGGTCTGCCCACGCACAAGGACAGAGCAATGTTTCAGGCTAGCAGACATGGGCAATGTGACCCTTTCCCTGCCACCTCCTCTTTCGTCCCCTGGGAGGGTCCCAGGAAGCCTGTCACCCAGAGCTGGCCCTGTAGCGTGGGCAGCGGGGACAACTCTGGGTGCAGCAGCACAGCTGCCCCTCTGTGCGCGGTGGGGGCCCCCGCTGCTCTTTGAGGCCATCTTACCAACACACTCAAGCCTGCCGGAGTCATAGAAGTAGCCTGTACGGCAGAAGCACTTGTAGCCTGGCACTGTGTTCAAACACTGTCCGTTGCGGCAGAACTCAGAGCCAAATATCTCACACTCGTCCATGTCTGAGAGGGATGGAAGGAGGGAGAGAGCGTCTCAGGGAGAAGAGCCATGGAAGCAGGGTGGGCTGGGTGCTGTGCCCGCAGAAAGCCAACATGGCACCTTGGCCTGGATCACCGGCAGGTCCCCGAGTGAGCCCCCTGCCTCTCCCACCAGCCACATGCCTGAGAGCAGAGGGGGAAGCACCGACGGGCAGAGCAGGAGGAGGGATGATGGGGAACAGGATACTTTCACAAATAGGAAAATCAAGGGTGCTTCTGGAAGGTCGAGAACACAAGCCCCTGGAGGTGAAGTGCCAAAGACTGAGCCAGCCAGCCACTGGGAGATCTATTAGTAACTGGAAGGGCTGTGTCTTAATGGACCTCATCCCTGGTTCGAAATGGGCATGGGAGATTTGCACCGAGAGTCACTGCCAGCAATAAGGCAGGACTGGAGGAAGGGACACTTCCAGCTTGGTGGCAGTGGCAATCTGGGATTTCTCTGGATGGAGGAAAGCAGCAGCAGGATGTCAGCATCCCCCACCGCAGCCCCGGGAAGGTATTTCTGTGCATGCATCTCCATGCAGGGCTTTGCACAGCGCCTTCTCTTGTCCCCTGGAAGAAATGAGAGAAAATGGTGCTAGTACCTGTGAAAGAGACTTTCCCTGAGAGATCTTCCTGGGGAACATAGCCCTTCCCGAGAGGGCAGATCTCTTGGTACTCCACTGGCCAGGAGGCAGATGCCAAGGGGAGATGGGAAGAAAAGAAACAGCTCGTTAGTGCAACCAAGGCAGAGCTGGTGGGCAGAGCGCTGGCCTTGCCTGGTGTGGCAGGGCCACAGTCCTACCTGTGCCCGGGATGGGGCAGGGGTAAGTCTCACAGTTGTCACCCCAGGCCGCCCCCACAGTACAGCAGCACTCCTCCTTGGTGATGTTCTTGGCCAGGACGCTGTCACACAGGCGAACGTCGCTGATGTGGTAGTAGCACTGCTTGCGCTCTGCGCTGTCAGAGAGGTGGGCTGCGTGTGTCTCAGGGCCCTCTGGAAGACAGCAGAGCAGGGACGGGATGGGGTCCTTGGCACCCCAACGCAGCGTCCTGCACCTAGGAGGTCCCAGAGCACACCCATCACCAGCAGCGTGGCCTTCCCAGGTACCCGCTTTCAGGCTCCTCAGCTCTACCCAGACGAAAGCTTGCCCATGCCTGCATGGGCTTGTACAGCCCTGGCAGCCCTTCAGCATTATCTCACCCCAGCCAGGGCTACCACGCTCCTGCTCTAGCTGCCACCCATGCTTTTGTCCTAGCTGCCTACTCACCCATGGTTGCTCGGGGCTGGCACTGCCCTGCCTCTGTGTCGTACTCCTCGTGGTCGCTGGGGCAGAGGCAGAGGAAGGATCCCTCCACATTCTCGCAGAGCGCAGTCCCGCACACAGCAACCATCAGCTCGCACTCATTCACATCTGCAAAGCAAGGGGCAGCAGTGGCAGCTGGAGTCCTGCCTCTGCATGGGCAGCCTGCGCGTGGTCTGCAGCATGGGGTCATCCTTCAGCAGGGAGATGGAAGCTGCTAGGGATGAGCTGAGAGCTCCGTTCACACCGTGGCTCAGCACAAGTCTGGCAAGAACTTCCTGCCCTGCTCTCAGCGGATTCAAGGAGCCTGAACTCCAGCTTGCAGTGAGTTACTGGATCGCAGGATCATCCAGGTTTGAAGGGACCGCCGGAGGTCTCTAGTCCAACCCCCTGCTCAAAGTAGGGTCAGTTATGGGATGCCACCAGGCTGCTCAGAGCCTTGTCTTGTTGGGTCCTTAAAACTTCCAAGAATGGCAACTGCACAGCCATCTTGGGCATCTGTTCCACTGCCTGCCGGTCTTCATGGTGAAATGTTTTTCCTTATTTACACCCTGCCTGTTCTCTCCAGGCACCTATTAAATTACCTCTCCAGCACCTTTAGTGCCTCCAGCCCCCAAGCACCTCCTTCCCACCTGCACAGAGAAGGGCCCCATGTTCACTGGGAGCCGCTCGCTTTTTCACAGAGCCTTGCTCCTTTGCAGTCCCAAGGATCTGTTGTGCTAAGGGGAGGGGTTTTGCCTCCATGAGCTACCCTGTCCATGTCTGGGATTCTCCATGAGTGGATGCAGTCACCATCCATGCCCCAGGAGCCGTCACACAGTGGGGACACCAGCCTGGCATCTGCCAATGGTTCCCCCGCACTGACTGGCAGAGCGATCGCAGGAGACTCACCAATGCAGTAGTGCCCGGAGGGCGAGCTCTCATAGCCACGGTCGCAGAGGCAGCGGAAGGAGCCGTCCGAGTTCTCACAGAAGCCGTGGCTCCCGCACAGTGTCTCGTTGGCGCATTCATCTATGTCTGCAGCGGAGCGGAGAGCAGGAATTGCCCCAGACCCCACCTCTCCCAATGGACCCCCCCTGCCCAGGCGCTTCTGCTCTGACCCCAGGACCCGGGGATGGAGGAGGCATTCCCTTGATGTGAGGGATTGGGCCTGGCTGCCCCACTCACTCCCTTGCTATGAGTGTGCATGTTAAGAGAAGCTTCCTGCAACATCCAGAGCTGCAGAGAGGCCATGTGGACAGAGTGACAGGAGCAGGGTGGGAATGGGAAATGGATGGGAAGCATGTGAGGTGGCTGGCAGGGGCAACTGAGGGTAGCGCAGGTCCCTGCAGAGGCGTAAAGGGACACAGAGCCTACAGGCTCACATCAGCAGGAGATATAAGGGTAGAACTGAAGTGTGTGTGGCAAGTGCAGACAGATGTAGGCTGATACCTTCCTGCCCTGTTCTTCTTGACCTGGTCCTTCTCCAACTGCTACAGTGCCAGGGAGCAATCTCTGCCTTGCCCCAGCCCAGTGGGGCTGGACAGTCATAACTGGGTCCTCTGCCTACAGAGGGCAGGTTTACAGCCCTGCTGGCTGCATCCTGCTCCCCTCCTACCGCTGAACGGGGCAGATTTCCCTGGAGCAGGGAGAGCAGCTGCTTGCCCACAGCCCACTGCTCCCAAGGCCATAAGCAGCTCCACATGCTAAGTCCTGGCACAGCCCTGCATCCAGTGGTTGGCAGCAGCTCCTCCTTGCTGCAGCCTTCCCTGAGCTGGAGGGAGTCTCAAAAACTGTGGAAACCCCTTTGCTCTTTCCTCTTTGCTGGAGCCTGAACTCCAAACCCAGCCTCCCCAGCCTAGCACTCAGTGATACCAGCAGCCTTTCCCCTCACCCAGCCCTGCCAGGCAGGTGGCTGGCACAGGCTGCAGCCCCAGCAAGCACAGCTTACAGGGAGCTGCGGTCCAGCCCCAAGCCTGGAATGGCTGTAACCTGCCCAGGACTCTCCCCTAGCGGAAAGCAGCACAATGTGGTGTCTGTTCCAGATGCCAGGAAGAGAGAAGTCTAGACATGAGCAGGCAGCTCAGCCAAGAAAACAAACTCTCAGCATTATCTGCCTCTCCACCAGCCACACGCTTCCTCCTCCTCCTCCTTCTCCCCCGCGCCACTGGCAGTGATGTCCCACAGCCACCCTGTCCCTGCCAGGAGGAACGGACAGGGACACCCGGGTCTGTACTCACCAATGCAGTCACCCAAGGGGGTCCAGTGGAAGCCGGGCTGGCAGCCCATGATACAACGGTAGGAGCCCAGGCTGTTCTGGCACCGCCACGTGCCACAGATGGCATCCCCGTATTCTTTACACTCATCCACGTCTGCAGAGAGGAGGGCAAGGAGATGAGGATGGTCAGATGGGGACCCTGCTTGCTCACTGCAGCACCTGGGTCAAGTTCAGTTGGGCAGAGGCCCTGAGCCATTGCTAGTCCTCCTTACAAGTCACCAGCGACTTTGGGTGCTGGGAGCAGAACTGCCCTCCCCCCTGCACTGGCTGCATCCATCCCCCCAAATCCCAGGGGGCTGATCTCCCCAGTGATGAGCTCTCACCCACGCAGTCATCAGTCTCCTGGGAGTGTTTGAACCCATTTTCACACAGACACCTGTAGGAGCCTTCTGTGTTCAGGCACTGGCCTTGCGAGCACCGGGACTTGTCTGCACATTCATCCACATCTGCAAAATCAGGCCAAAATCATCAGCCTGGATCTCACAGCAGGGGAGGGAGCAGAGGGCAGGAACCGAGGTATGTCCCTGCGATGCTCCAGCTCACCTTGGCAGCTGATTCCGCCAGCCACGTTCGAGAAGCCAGGAGCACAAATGCAGAAGTAGGATCCGTGACTGTTGAGACACTCGCCATTGGGGCTGCAGATCTCACTGTTTAGGCACTCGTTCACATCTGCAGAGGGAGCAGAGTCAGGGCCATACACCCAGCTCTGGGGGACGTCTTTCACCTAAGCCACATGGATTCCCTGTCCGCAGTCTCTTACAGGCAGCTCTCGCAGGGCTCCTGGCCCCTGGTTTTCTCGCCATGGAGACAGAGATCTGCCCTGTCCATGGTGATCCTGCATTTGGCTACAACCTTATGGATGCGCCATGCATGGTAGCATCACCTGTCTTGGCACTGGCATACTCTCTGCCGAGAAAGAAGGGAGATCTATAGGGAGGCTGTATGACCTGGACCCAGAGGGCTGCAGGGATGGGCTTCGTACCTTCACACACGGTGCCGTTGATGAGCTTGAAGCCAGCCTGGCAGTGGCACTTGTAGGAGCCCGGGGTGTTCCTGCACTCTCCCCCCAGGCACTGAATAGCAGGGTCCTCACACTCATCCATATCTGCCAAGAAGGGCACAGTACAGAGTGAGGTCCCAGCTCTTGCCGCCACTGGAGAAGACCCCACCCAGAGAAGCCATCACCCAGCTGTTGGGCTGCAAGGTGGGTTTGAGCTGCCCTCCCAGACCATCCTGTCACAGCGAGATGAGGGCAGAGGCTCCCTGTTACTGGTGAGGAGTCAGCCCAGACTCTTCACTCCCCTCCATCACAGGGACCAGGATAAACCGGATCCCAGCACCAAGTCAGTGGTGCCCAGTGACAGGACCAGAGGCAACGGGCACAAACTGAAAGACAGGAGGTCCTATCTGAACATCAGGAAACACTTTTTTACTGTGAGGGTTACTGAACACTGGCACAGATTGCGAAAGAGGTTGTGGAGTCTCCCTTCTTGGAGATATTCAAAAGCCGTCTGGACATGGTCCTGAGCAACCAGATGTAGGTGGCCCTGCTTGAGCAGGGGGGTTGGACAAGATGATCTCCAGAGGTCCCTTCCAACCTCATCCATTCTGCGATTCTGTGAGCACAGGGATACTGCTAACCCCAGTGTCCACCTCCAGCAGAGCTCTGCACTGGGTACCACAACCACCAAGGGGCCAGCGCAGAGCCACAGTTGCTGACAAACCCTCTCCTCAGCCAACTGCACAAGAGCAAACATCAGGAAGGTAACCCAGCACCAGCCATACCTTCTTGCCTGCAATGTCCTTCTCCTGGCAAAGCTGGCTGGGGGCCTACATCAGCTCTTACCAAGCTGCAGAGCTCCCCACGAACCCTCTCCCACCCAACTCCCCCAGGCCTTGGCCAGAGCCTGCTGGCACTCTGAGGGTTTTGCTCACAGCAGAGGAGAGAGGGGTGCCTTCCCTCTAACAGAGGGCTGCAACATGCCAGCAGACTGCCATTGCCTGCAGACCCATGAGGTAGGGGGAAGCATTGGAGGACGCTGCTAGTCAGAAGGATGGGCTGGTGTGCAGGCAGCAGAAGACATGCCAGTGGAGAAGGTCCTGCTGTACTCTTCTCCTCTGCCAGGAGCTAAAGCCCTGAGACTGGCAGCTCCTGAGGGCAGGGCAGGGACCTTCTCTTCCCCTTCACAAAGCGCTGAGCACACCACAGGCATAAACAAGCATCGCTCCCTACCGCCTCAGGGCAGGATTCCCAGCTGTTCAGTCTCAAAGGGTTACAAGTAGTATTATTCTTGAATCCTTCTGGAGATGAACCATAACCTAGTTTATTTATCACAAAACTATCACGAACCCCTTATCATTTTTCAAATATGAAACCCAGATCCACAGACAAGGCCACCAGCCAAGGCAGGGAAGAACGTGCCATCCTGCTATCGGGTCAGTGTGACCCAAACAGTATTGAACCCTGATAAGGTGCCCTCGTGACATGGCTTGGGCAAGGTGGCTGAGAAGGGGCTCACATGGGGTCTTGGGAAGGGGGGAGGGCAGATGGAAGGGATCAAACCATGGTTCTTCCATTGCACCCAAAAATCAGATGCAAAATAAGCTCATTTCATTCCAGCTTTCTCAGACACCAAAACAGAGGAGAAGAGAGGGAGGAAAGCCTCCCTCTCCTCCCCCGTTGGAGGCCCCCATGCAGGGGGGTCTTCTGAGAGTCACATCAAAGGCAAGATCTTCTGTTTGCCAGCTATGTACAGGCTGCCCAGCTCTGCAGTGCTCCAGAGAGAAATTTGCAGCACATGGCCAATCTTTAAACAAATACCTTCACCAGCTCTGCCCCCTTCTTTCCCTTGCCCCAAACAGGGAATTTGCATCAAGCCATCTCAAGCTCACGATGTCCCCTGGGGGCAGCCAGCAGGGAAGGAGTTTCCTTGCCTGCGCTGGGGCAGTCAGGCTGTAAGGCTGGGACAGGGCACTCTCATGTCTGAGCAAAGCAACCAACACAGATCCATGCTGGTGTTAGCTCTCTGCCATGCATGCCTGGCACAGCAGAGCCCTTGAACTACTCTTTCCTTTTTAAACATGCTCAAGTTACATTAGGGACTGGGGAAAAAGGATGAACCCTGCGTGCCCAGTCTCTCTATTGGCTGTGGACCCAAGGCTTCTGCCTCTGTTGAGGACCTGCATTCAGGGCACATGCTTCCAGGCACACAGTTCTGAACTGAACCACACACAGCTCCTCTCTGCCCACGTTTCCAGGCCTCCTGTACTCCTCTGGCCTTTGTCAGCATCCCCCAGGTCACCATTAGTCCAGGAGTCTCATCAGTGAGTCCTTGCCCCCCCATCCCTTTCCTGGGTGAGGAAGATCACCTTCCTGCTGCTCTAGGTGACATCTGCTTGCAGCTCCTCCCTCCACTATCTATCTGCTGATCGGAGAGCTAAAGAGCTGGAGAAGGATCCTGAGGCTAAAGAAGTCCCCAGACCCCACCAATAACCCAGCTATGGCAATGTCTCTTCCCTCATTCCCTCCAGCACCCGCTCCCCTGTCCCTGCGAAAGGGATACCTTCACACGTGTTGCTGTCTCTGGACACAGCATAGCCAGCATCACAAGCCATGCAGGAGTAGGAGCCCTCAGTGTTGAGGCAGAGTCCGGAGGGACAGGCAGCCCGGGCAGTGCACTCGTCGATGTCTGCATAAGCACACAAGGGAGAGCGGGATGAGTGGGAAGGATGCGGAGGAACCACAACCGGGGAAGACGTGTTGAGGGAGCCAGCCAACATGGTTGCCAGGACTCAGACAGAGCCAAGTGCTCAGGAAGAGCCCAGGGAAACCTCTGGACCTGGTGCGTGACACTTCAGGGGGTCTGGACTCACGGCCCCCCGGTACCTTGGCAGCTCTTCCCGTCAGGTGCCACCTCGTAGCCCCGGTAGCAGGAACAGCGGAAGGAGCCATCCAGGTTGACACACCGCCCATGAGCACAGGTCCCCTCCACAAGACACTCGTCCACATCTGCGTGACACAGCAGAGAGCAATATGGAATGGGAGGGTGCTCAGCACCATCCCTGACACCCAAATTGCCCTGGCCACGCATGCTGCCCGTGCCCCTACTCCTTTTGAGGCTTGCAGGGAGCACTGCCGCAGGGGGCGAGGGTGCCACCCAGAGACAGCCCATGTTCCTCACCAACACATCTCCCGTTCCTGGGCCGGTAGCCATCCCCACAGCTGACACACTTGTAGGAGCCTAGCGTATTGACACACTTCCCGTGGGGGCAAGGGCTGGGATCCACGCACTCGTTGATATCTGCCAAGAAACACACTCCTTTCATGCTCCCAAAGGTGAACAGTGCAGCCTTCTCCAGGATGTCCCCTCCAGCTGGGTCCTCAGAGTCCCCCTCCAGGGGACAGTGATGCCCAAGAGGAGGTGAGACGAGTTTGCCAGGGCTTGGACAACACTTCTTATAGTCCCACTTAACATTCAGGATCCTACACCCACACCTGAGGGCTGACATAATCCAGCAGCGAAACCCGCTGCCGCAGGATGTTGCCAAGGCCAGGAATGTGCATGGGCAGAGAAAGGGATCAGAGAACATCTGTGCAGGGCTGTTTCATCAGGGACTTTCGTAACTATGATTAGGATGCAGCCTCCAGCTCAGGAAGTCCTTAAGGCAAGTGCTTTCTGGAGGCCATGCGGGGGGAGCAGCATTTTGTGCATGCCCTGTTTCCCTGAAATAGCCTTCCACTCTCTGTTGGAGACGAGCTACTGAGAAAGGGGGATCTTTGATCAGGCACATCGTATGTTCACAAGGTCCGAATGCTCTGAAGAGGCCAGGTTATGCCACGTGAGCGGGATGCTGTGGTGACAGGTGGCCTCAGTCTCTGCAGTCTGCTCTCCCTGCAGGCCACTTGCCAGCACGAGGGCCTGGTGACAGAGTCAAGCTGGCATGAAAACATATGGGCATCTCCTCCCAGAATAGGAAGCCAGCATGGGCTGGTCGTAGGGGATTTCCCTGGGGAGGTGGGAGGGGATCTCAGGAGAACTCCCCTTTCCCAGCCCAGGAAAGCCTGTCCCTCCTCCAGGCAGAGAAGAGGCCAAGCAGCCCTCAGGGAGGGCACAGGGCAGACAAACATGGGGGGTCCTTCTTCCCTTCCAGGAGGAGACGCGGAGTGGTAAGGAACGCAGGTGTTCAGCCCTGCACAGGGTGGGTTGGAGGGGCAGGGGAACAGGGAGCAGCAAGCTTCACCTTCGCACTGTCCTCTGGGGCCCAGGGCAAAGCCCTCCTTGCACTCGCAGCGGTAGGAGCCGGGGGTATTAATGCACCGCTGTCCTCGGCAGGTAGAGGGCTGCTCACATTCATCTCGATCTGGCAACAGACAGGGAGACAGTCCTGAAGCCCTCTTCCTGGATGCAGGAAAGTTGCTGCTCCACCTGCAGCAGGCTCTGCCCAGGGGACCCGTGCCGGGGCTCTCCTCCATCCCCCATCTGTCCTAGCACCCCCCTTGCCATGAAGCAGTGATCAGGGCTGGCATCACAGGCTCCTGCCCAGATCATCATGGGCAAGGTCCTGTCCCTGAGCGAGCAGGAGAGGGTGATCCCCATGGATCAGGCTGTCCGTGGGCAGGCCTGCAGGGAGGGAGAGTATGCACGTGTGTGTGTGTGTGCAGGTGCGCGTGCACTGTGTGCATGAGCGCGTGTGTGCGTGCACGTGCATGAGAGAGTGCGAGGGCAGGAGACTGGGGAGACCCTGGGGAGGTGGCAGCCCTGTGGCAGGCAGACACCACTTACCCTCACAGCTCTGCTTGCCCTCCAAGACAGCCAGGGTGTATCCAGAGTAGCAGAGGCACAAATAAGAGCCCACACTATTGATGCAGCGCCCTTTTCCAGCACAAGGATCTTTCAGGCACTCATCTTCATCTGTGCCCAGGCAAGGAAGGAAGACGGGCAGTTACCACCCGCAGCTGCCTGCCAGCCCCTTGCCAGCCCTGCGGTGC